>NC_060918.1:4944198-6266261 GCF_021234035.1 Daphnia pulicaria | reverse complement strand
ATTAACGTCAAAGGACCGACCAGTTTTGAAAATCTTCGAACAGTCAACGGTGTAATTTTACCGACGTTTAAAGCAGCCGCCGCTGCCTTAAATTTGTTGGAAGATGACAGCGTTTGGGAGAGGACACTGGACGATGCGGCCGCCTTTGAAATGCCAGAACGATTGCGACAGCTTTTTGTTGACATTTGTCTGTTTTGCAATCCTACGGATGCTCTTTATCTCTTTGAGCGATCTTTGCCTCAGCTAATGGAAGATTTTATTCGTAATGGTCACGACGCCGAAATAGCAAAAAACTTGACTTTGAAATTTATTCAAGACAAGCTACTTCTCAACAATCAAACGATGGAAAATCTCTCATTGCCTGTTCCTGATTTTCAGCTTATTCATCGTCTTATCGCGGCTCAACTCGAAGAAAATGCTGAAATTTCTATGAGAGAGAAGAGAAGATTAGGTGAATTGATGGTTAGTCAGTTGAACGAAGGTCAACGGGCTGCCTTCGATCAAGTCATGGCTGCCGTCAACGATACTGAAAATGCAATTCCGCATCAGTATTTCTTGGATGGCCCTGGAGGAACGGGGAAGACGTTCCTGTACAACACTCTCATCACCGTACTGCAGGGACAAGGGAAAACAGTGATCGCCGTTGCGTCTACCGGCATCGCTTCTACGTTGTTGATTGACGACACAACGTATCATTCCCAATTCAAGATTTACCCTCCAATCACTGAAGCGACCAGATCAAAAATCGAAGATGGTAGCTTCCTCGCCCATTTGATCAGAAGTGCAGTTCTCATCATTTCTGACGAAGCCACCATGAAGACAAATCACGCCCTTAGTGCTTTCAATTTCCTGTTCCAAAAGTTGCACAAGAACAATCTTCCTCACGGTGGTAAAGTGCTCCTTCTTGGTGGCGATTTTCGTCAGTGTTTACCGGTCGTCCGACACGGAAACAGGGTGACAGTGCTGGAAGTCACTATCCGAAACAATGACACTTGGCCTCAGTTTCAACAACTTCGTCTGACTCAAAATATGCGTACCGTGGCCGGCAGTCAAGACTACGCCGATTGGCTCATTCAGCTTGGAAACGGAACTCTACCGACGCATCCAAAATTGAACATCCCCGATATGATTGAAATTCCTAAAGAATTTTTCAATTATAACCGGAGTTTAGTCGAGCACGTCTTTGGTGATCCTGCTCAACTGTTAGATCCTGTCGTATCTCAACAAATATGCAGTCGCGCTATTCTTTGTCCGAAAAACGGCGATTGCTTACGAATCAACAATCAGATCATCAAAGACATGCCCGGTACGCTTCATGAGTACAGAAGCATCGATACCATCGACTCTGACGACCCTGAAGAAATTTCAAATTACCCAACCGAAGTTCTCAACTCCTTTGACGTCTCCGGAATTCCCACCCATTTGCTGAAAATGAAAGTGGGAGCCGTCATCATTCTTCTGAAGAATATCGATTCGCGTCAGGGACTTTGCAATGGGACCCGGCTCATCATCAGGGCGCTTAGAGAAAATCTGATCGTTGCAGAAATTGCTGCTGGAAAAAACAAGGGGCACATCGTCTACATCCCGCGGATGATGATGTCCCCAACTGATTCGGATCTTCCAGTCATCCTCAAGAGGCTCCAGTTTCCCGTTTTGTTGGCGTTTGCGATGACCATCACAAAGTCACAGGGCCAAACGTTTGATCGGGTCGGAATATTACTTCCAGAACCCGTCTTCAGTCATGGCCAGCTGTATGTGGCCTTCTCCAGAGCTACATCGAAAGACGGTTTATTTTGATTTCTTATACATTTTTAAAATTAATAGTTTCATGAAATATTCAATAATTCTAATATTTTTTGTGTTCCCTCCCAAAAAGGAGTCCGAGTCGAGATTGCTGAGTCTGGGAAACAAGGCAAGCTTCTCAAAAATCATCCGACAGCCACCGAAGAAGAAAAGAAAAAGGTGTTTACTTTAAATGTTGTCTTTAAAGAAGTTTTATTGTAACCATTTTAGACAACTGCAATTTAAACATATAGTCAAACATTCTCAAATCTAATTAAGAAATATTGATTTTTTGGTGAATACATTAATACATTCCCTTCCATTCCTTTCCTTCCCAAGAGGAACTAAATTCCGCCTCGGCCTACGGGCCAAAAAAAGGAGCACGGGCATGGCCATGGGGGCAGTTCCCATGTGCGCTCAACCGTGAATTAATAAACCTTATAAATAATAAACAATGGTCTTTCTCAAGATTTTATAAAACTTTTATTTTCATAACTAATTCTACAAGAATTTTTATTTGTACGAGCAATAATGAACACTCAAAACAAAATTTTTCAAGACTTGAAGCCTAAGACAGAAATAAGCAATAACTGTTGCATGGCCAAAATTCATCAATTTTATTTCAGATTTAAATTTGATCATTTCAATTTATTTTTTTCCATTTTATCCTAAACAAATTTCATCCACTTGAATTAGCTATGTCACTGATTGAACAATATGACGTTTTTTTTCTGGAAAGATAGACTTTTACTTAACATACCTAAAGTCGTTGACGGATGAATAGGAATCCTTATACTACTAAAAAGTCATGGACGGATGAATAGAATGTCAATACTACTCACACTCTCCTTTAAAACAGAAAAGGACTCAAATTTTTCAGCAAACACAACGTAGTCACATGGTGTAGTGGATAAAGTGCCGGACTATAAAGAAAGCGGTCTACGGTTCAAGTCCAGATCAGTGGTTTTCAATTTATCACTTAGGAAATTAGTCATATAATGTTAATTACTACTTTATTATTTGTGCGTTTACATGAATGATTTACTATTTACGTAATTTCTTAATCTGAAGCTTATCAAAAATCGAAAATAACACAAAAACCAATAATATTTTCAATATTTCAAATTTATGCAATGTTCCGTGGTGTATGATGAAGCAGATGCTAATGAAGCAAATAGTCTTATTATTGAAAACTTCAAAATGCGATGTAAATAAAATTTCTTTGCTCACGCTGGGTGATAACTATGACAATGTGTAAGTATGCGCTATCCAACTGGTCACATCGGATATTATTTGTAAACACCGTTGTTGATGTAGTGGTTATAGCATTGCATTAGTAAGTCAAAAGTGTTTGGATTAAACCCCCTCTCAAGCAAGCAAATAGTACCCGAAACGATGAATTCTTAAAATGAAGTAAATAAATTGTTTTTGTTCTTGCTGGGCGATGATACTGAAAATGAAGAAGTATGCACTATCCAGCGGACATCGTCAAGAATTTGGAGAACACACCGCCGATGGTGTAGTGGTTACAGCAATGGATTAGTAATTCAAAGGATGTTGGTTCAAATCCACTCTCAGTATAACTATAAAATAGCACTCAAAAAATAGCATGCAAATGAATGGAAAGCTGGAAAAGAATAAATCTTTACATGAATGATTTACTATTAACGTAATTTCTAGATCTAAAGCTTTATAATAAAAAAATACGTAAACCAATAATATTTTCAATATTTCAATTTTATGCAATGTTCCGTGGTGTATGATGAAGCAGATGCTTATGAAGCAAATAGTCTTATTATAGATAAATTCAAACTCCGATGTAAATAAAATGTCTTTGCTCACGCTGTGTGATATCTATGACAATGTGTAAGTATGCGTTATCCACCTTTAACGTCAGATATTTATTGTAAATACCGTTGCTAATGTAATGGTTATAGCGTTGAATTGGTAATTCAAAGGTGGGTGGTTCAAACCCCCTCTCAGGCAAGCAAATAGTTCCCAAAACAATGAATTCTTAAACTGCAGCAAATAAATTGTTTTTGTTCTTGCTGGGCGATGACACTGACAATGAAGAAGTATGCACTATCCAGCTGATATCGTCAAGATTTGCAAAATACCACAGCCAATGGTGTAGTGGTTATAGTATTGGTTTGTTACTTCAAGGAATGTTGGTTCAAACCCACTCACAGCATAACTATAAAAATGCACTCAAATTGCATGCAAATGAATCGTAATTTGGAAAAGAACAAAGTTTTACATGAATGACTTACTATTAACGTAATTTGTAAGTCTAAAGCTTTATCGAAAAAAATACAAAACCAATAAAATTTTCAATATTTCAAAATTCTGTATCGTTCCGTGGTGTAGCGGTTAAAGTAATGAAATGCGATTCCTAAGATCAATGGTTCAAATCTAAATTTCGAAAATAATGAATTCATATTACATTTTCAATATTTATGTAATAAGGATAATGATAAAAATTATAGTGGTTGAAAAAACTCTTACTCATACAATGTCCAATTCAAAGTACAATGTTCTACTTTTCTTCTTTTGAGTTCCATCAAAAATATAAAAAAAAACGAATATAGCATTAAAATAAGTCTCCATAGTGTAGTGGTTATAGAGATGGAATATAAATCCTTAAGGTCAAAAAGTCAATGGTTCAAATCAAGAATCAAAGAGAAGTAGAGCTACGTACTTATATGGAATTTAAAATATTGAGAACATCAATTATGAAGTTGGAAAAAATAAAAAAAAGCAAACTAAATGAATATTCTAATACTCTGTTTATTACTGATCAATAACCAACAGATCAACAAAATTAACAAATAACAAACAAAGAAAAAAAATTAAACAAATCGAACAAAAATCATCTAAATCACATCTCCAAACATTCTCTGTGCCTCAGCTTCATCCTTGCACATTTTGGAGCGGAATGAAGCCAGCTCCTTTTTGGCCCATGCCTCATTCCGCTTAGATCTTTCCAAAGCAGCTTCAGCACTAAAATGAAAAAAAAAATTACATAAAAAAACAAACATGAAATAACTTGGATAAACTTACTTCTGTCGGTTTTTCTTAAATTTTTCGTACCGAGTTTTCAGCTGCACTCCACGTAATAGATTGGATCTTCTCCTATCTTCAATCCTCTGAAATTCTGAAATCGTCCAAGATTGAAGAAAGGAGACAGGTGGGGAAGACGGCGGGGTATTGAAATCCATATCCATGGATGCTAAAACCCCGTCAACTTCGTCATCACCCAGTGGATTTTCTTCAGGGACAACCACTTGAGGAGACAAAGAGACGGGGGGAGAAACAACAGGCAAATCTATCAAACAAAAAAAAAACAATGAATAGAACAGAAATATTGGATAACATTAAGAAGACTTACCAGAATTGGGTATTCCATCACGGACAACCACTTGAGGAGACAAAGAAACGGGGGGAGAAGCAACAAGCAAATCTATGATACAAAAAAAACAATAAATATAACAGAAATATTGGATAACATTAAAGAGACTTACCAGAGTTGGGCATGTTGTCAAGGGGAAGTTCAGAGAGAATGTGAAAAACAATTATTCGTTGACTTACCAGCAAGATAATAAGCCGCCAAACGAAATAAAAGCACAAAACATAAGCTTCCCTCCAAAAAACCACGCCCACTGGTTGCAATTTTTATCGTTGATATAATGATTTTGAACACGTGAAAAAAATTAAGCATTGCCTCTCCCCAAACCAGGTGTTGAGGGTTGGATTTTTTTTATTGATATTCAATGTCCTCCAATATTTATGTATGTGTAGTACTTGGGGTTTGAACCATAATCGGTGAGGTGTTACCGCCACATACATGTAAGGGCATGGCATTGTAACACACACTCTAACCACTACACTATCAGAACTAATATCATTATCGAGTTCCAATTTCGACAAATGGTTGTCACGCTTCACGTTTTTTTTATTAACGTGTAACTACGACATATTTATAAATCCCATTACTTCTATTAAATTCCATCTCTTTCATGGTGTATTGGGTAACGTTCTCTGCTATCATACAAGATGTCCGAGTTTCGATACTTGGTTAAGGCGCTTTAATTCAATAATAATTCAAACATTTATTTTCAATTTTGAAATTGGTGTTTTTAGGGAATTGAACCCGAACATAACGCATAGAAAGCGAACTCGCTAACCAATCGATCACCAATTGATATTCAATTTTGATCTCATTGACAAGTGGTTTCAAACATCTCTGCATCTCGCGTTGCAACTGGCACACAGGTGAGTGCGACGAACCGTGTCTCTACGACATATTTATACATTCCATAACATATAGTGTATTCCATCTCTCTCATTGTGTATTGGTTAGCGTGCTTGATTGTCATGCGAGAAATCCGAGGTTCAAACTCCGGGTAAAGTCACAGTTGCTAATTATTAATTCGGTCATCAATATATTTTAGAAACTATTGTTTATCGGGAGTTGAACCCGAGTACTCACTCATAGTAAGAGAATTCGCTAACCACTTGACCACCTATTGATACCAATACCGATTGATCCTACAGAATCCATTGGGCCATGATTGGATGTATGAGAAATCTAATGACAGTGGTTTAACTGGTAAATTATTTGTCCACAGGCAGAAAATTTAAGCGCACGCTCACGCTTAACGGGCAGGGAATTTTAAATGTCCTTCAGAATACGCTGGGCCATAAGTGGATGTATAAGAAATCTATTGACAGTGGTTTAATTGGTAAATGCGTAACTGAGTTCAACGGGCAGATAGTGTTCAAGTTACAAAAACACGAGGATACCTTCATCGCGATTCGAGCCCGTGGCGGTGGGGCCCCCGAAGGGGCACCCCCGCGGCCGCGAGAGCTCGTGGTGAAGGAATTCGAGGGAATTTGTCGGGGCAAACGCAAGGTATTAGAGATTCAATAACATTGGTTCAACTTGCGAATGATTTGTCCACGGCAGGAAATTTAATTTAAACTGTTAAAAAACGTGGAGGAAATTTTAAGTGTCCTACAAAACACGTTGGGTGAAACATAGCATCTACAAATTTGTACACATTGGGCCACGAGTAATTGCAACTAATTCGCTAACGTCGGGTGATGAATTTTTATACCTAGCAAATTTTAATGTTCAAAATCGATGTTGCCTTACATTGGTCGATGGCTTCCTTTTAAGAAAATGTGTCAACACATCTCATTAGCCAAGTTGTTAGAGAATAAGATTCAAGTAACGATGGGCTGTTGTTCAAACCGGCAATGAGGAATGTATAGACGAAAACAGGAAATTATGAGGTATTCAGATTGAAAGCCAAGTAAATTATTTCAAACACTTTGTCAATTTTTATTTTCACAATTTATGAGTATTGAACCTAAAGACATAAATGTGCTATGCGAACACTCTAACCAATACACCACCAATAATGTATTTTACTATTACCTCTCAAGTGGTTATTCGAATTTTATATGCGAAGCTGAGTTTTGTAATTTTCATTAAAATACAGGAGCAAATACTTACTGGCCAAAGAATTACGTCGTGCGATTAATATTTATTGGTATTTAGGGAAAATCCGAATTTACTTAAGTGGCTGATGACTTTTCCCCCTGTTTAACTGATAATACAATTCAACAGCTCAGTGGTTAGAGCATTGGATCCAGGATACAACGGCCCGTTGTTCAAGCCCACATCGAGATAAGTACGAGATACATGTGAGTCTAAGGGGAAGGATTACATGAGGGAGGAGTGTGCAGAGAAGGGATGGTGAGGGTGGGGATGGTGAGGGAGGGGATGGTGAGGGAGGGGATAGTGATGGAGGGTATGGTGAGGGACGGGATGGTGAGGGAGAGGATGGTGAGGGAGGGATGATAGAGAGGGGGAAGGATGAGAGAGGGGAGGAAGATGGGAAAAAGTGGGAGGAAATAAATTGGAAGGGAAGAAAGTGAAACGGGAAGATGAGGAAGGAGAGGAAGAAGGAGTTGAGGATCAGAATGGGGTGTGTGACGGTCCAAACGTGTTCAAGATTCAAAAAACCGTGGAAAACTTCACCGAAACTCGAGACCGTGGGAAATGTGTCAAATACAATACAACCAAACTCTGAAAAATAAAAGTCCCCAAATAAATCCAAAACTCAACCGATACTTGCTTGCAACGAAAAAAAAACAAGTCCACAAAAAAACCCCAAAAGACCGTCTGGCTCACGGTGGAAGATGTACAAGTCCATAAATGGATGAAAAAGCAAGTCCCGGACAGTAAGGAATTGGCCAGTGGGATTATACGAGTGGCGTTTTGCTGCATGTGTGCTGTGCTGTGCGCTTGGGTGATTGCGTCTAGCCGCCTGGTTCGCCGTCCTTGGACGGGCCTAGGTATACTAGTCAACTGCTCTATAAACCGCGTCAACTGCTCTTCAACTGCTCTATAAACCGCGGGCGTGTCTAAGTGACCTTGGCCTGTCTGTGATTCGGTGTGTTTGTTTGTTTGTCTGTTTGTTGTTTGTCTGTATCGGCGAGAAGCAACCAGTGGCGAAAGTTTCGATTTGAGTAGGCGAGACGATACACACATACGTCAGCTATCGTGTGTCCGTTTGCGCGCGCCCTTCCCGCCATACACACACACACGGGCTCGAACCGTGTGCGTTTTTTTTTTTTTTTTTTTTTTTTTTTGGGACAGGGGTGGGGGATTTGTTAGTAGTCGGGTAGGTTTTTTTTCCATCGGTTATATGTCGATGTCCTCTATTAGATTCGAGTGTACTACTTGGGGTTTGAACCATGGTCCGAGTGGTGCTTCCGCCGCACATCCGATAAGGATGGCATTGTCGCACACACTCTAACCACTACACTATCAGAACTATTATTTAGATTGAGTTGGAATTTGGACAGATGGTTGTTGTTGTTGTTGCGCTTCCCGTGTTTCGTGCGCGGCGCGCGTCGTTTGTCTTGGACATACATTTTTAAATTCAATTTCCTCTATTGCATTTTAACTCTCTGATGGTGTATTGGTTAGCGTGCGCGGCTATCATGCGAGAGGTGTGAGGTTCGATCCCGGGTCAGGGCGCTGTTACGAATTGTTAATTTACAATGTACAATTTTTTCAATTTAGAAATTGGTGTTTATCGGGATTTGAACCTGAAAACTCACGCATGGTAAGCGAACTCGCTAACCACTTGACCACCAATTGATGTTTTCATTTGATATTAATGACAAGTTATTTCAAACATTTCTGCGTCTCGCGTCACGTCGCTCATGACGCACAGGTGAGCGCTACTCGACGCACCGTGTCTCTAAGACATATTTTTACATCCAATTCCCTTTATAGATTTCATCGTTTTAATCGTGTATTGGATAGCGTGCTCGACTACCATGCGAGAGGTCTGAGGTTCGATCCCTGATCCAGGCGCTGTTATTATTTATTAATTTGCAATGTTCAATTTGCAGAAATAGGTGTGTCTATCGGGATTTGAACCCGAATACTCACGCATGGTAAGCGAACTCGCTAACCACTTGACCACCAATTGATATTTTTCCTTTGATCTTATTGACAAGTTATTTCAAACATATCTGCGTCTTGCGTCAAGTCGCTGATGACGCACAGGTGAGCGCGACGCGACGCACCGTGTCTCTACGACATATTTTTACATCACATTTCCTCTATTTACATCATCTCCTAATAGTGTATTGATTAGCGCGATCGGCTAACATGCGAGAGGTCCGAGGTTCGATCCCGGTCAAAGCACTGTTATAAATTGTTAATTTGTAATGTTCAATTTTCAATTTGGAAATTGGTGTCTATCGGGATTTGAACCTGAAAACTCACGCATAGTAAACGAACTCGCTAACCACTTGACCACCAATTGATATTCATCACTGAGCTCAATTAAGAGTAGTTTCTAACATTTCGGCGTTCGTCAGACACGTCGCGTTGCTCTTGCCACACCCAGGTGAGCGCGACACGATGCACCGTAGCTCTACGACATATTTTTCCATCCAATTCACCCTATCAAATTCCATATCTCTCATGGTTTATTGGTTAGCATGCTCGCCTACCGTGCGTGAGGTTCGAGGTTCGAGGTTCGATCACGGGCAATATGTTGTATTATTACTAATTACGAATTAAGAAACAGAATTTAATTATCAATTTAGAAATTGACTTCTAACGGGAATTGAACCCGAGTACTTACATATGGTAAGCGAACTCTCTAACCGCATGGCCACCAATTAATATTGAATTTTGATCTCATTGAATAGTGGTCAATCTATGTTGCTCACGCCGAGCTGAAAATTATTCACCCTTCTTTGCTCACGACGGGCTGAAAATAATTCGCCCTATTTCTGTCACGACGGGCTGCAAATAATTCACCCTATTTGCTCATGACGGGCTGCAAATAATTCACTCTATTTCGCTCACGACGGGCTGAAAATTATTCAATCTATTTCGCTCACGACGGGCTGAAAATAATTCATTCTATTTCGCTCACGACGGGCTGAAAATAATTCACCCTAAGTTGCTCACGCCGAACTTAAAATTATTCACCCTATTCCGCTCACGACGGGCTGAAAAGAATTCACCCTTATTTTCTCACGACGGGCTGAAAATAATTCAACAAAAGTCAATCACGACGGGCTAAAAGTTACGTGGGAAGATTAACTTTCTTGATTTGGCTCACGCTTAACAAGCAGCTACAAAGAATAGTTGTAAAAAAGTGAGAATGCGTTCGACGGGCGAAACGTGTTCAAGGTACAAAAAACCGAGGACACCTTCACCGCGACTCGAGCCCGCGGGGGTGGGGCCCCCGAAGGGGCACCCCCGCGGCCGCGAGAGCTCGTGGTGAAGGAATTCGAGGGAATTTTTCGGGTCAAACATAAGGTATCAGACATTCAATGACAATGGTTTAACTGGCAAATGATTTGTCCACGGGCAGGAAATTTAAGCGCAAGCTCACGCTTAAGGGGCAGGAAATTTTGAAATTCCTTCAAAATACGCTGTGCCATGAGTTGATATATGAGAAATCTAATGGCAGTGGTTTAACTGGTAAATGCGTAACTGAGTTCGACGGGCGAAACGTTTTCAAGGTACCAAAAACCGAGGATACCTTCACCGCGACTCGAGCCCGCGGGGGTGGGGCCTCCGAAGGGGCACCCCCGCGGCCGCGAGAGCTCGTGGTGAAGGAATTCGAGGGAATTTTTCGGGTCAAACACAAGGTATCGGAGATTCAATGACATTGGTTAAACTGGCAAATGATTTGTCCACGGGCAGGAAATTAAATCTTTTAAACTGTTAAAAAACGGGCAGGAAATTTTAAATGTCCTACAGAACACGTTGGGTGAAACATAATATCTACAAATTTGTTTACGTTGGGCCATGAGTAATTGCAACTAATTCGCTAACGACGGGTGATGAATTATTCTACCAATTTATTGCAAACGCAACTGTTCACTATCGATGTTGCCTCATATATGTCGATGACTTCCTCCCAAGAAAAAAACTTCAATAATTCTCAATAGCTATGTGGTTAGAGAACAGGACTCAAGAAACGATGGGCTGTTCAAACCGGCAATGAGGAATGTTTAGACGAAAACAGGAAAATATGAGGTATTCAGATTGAAAGCCAAGTAAATTATTTCAAACTCTTTGTCTATTTTTATTTTAACAATTTATGAGTATTGAACTTAAAGACATGAATATGCTATGCGAACACTCTAACCAATACACCACCAATCATATATTTTACTATTACCTCTCAAGTGGTTATTCGAATTTTATATGCGAAGCTGAGTTTTGTAAGTTTCATTAAAATACAGGAGCAAATACTTGCTGGCCAAAGAATTACGTCGTGCGATTAATATTTATTGGTATTTAGGGAAAATCCGAATTTACTTAAGTGGCTGATGACTTTTCCCCCTGTTTAACTGATAATACAACTCAACAGATCAGTGGTTAGAGCATTGGATCCAGGATACAACGGCCCGTTGTTCAAGCCCACGAGATAAGTAAGAGATACATTACATGAGGGAGGAGTGTGCAGAGAAGGGATGGTGAGGGTGGGGATGGTGAGGGAGGGGATGGTGAGGGAGGGGATGGTGAGGGAGGGGATGGTGAGGGAGAGGATGGTGAGGGAGGGAAGATAGAGAGGGGGAAGGATGAGAGAGGGGAGGAAGATGGGAAAAAGTGGGAAGAAATAAATTGGAAGGGAAGAAAGTGAAACGGGTAGATGAGGAAGGAGAGGAAGAAGGAGTTGAGGATCAGAATGGGGTATTTGACGTTCCAAACGTGTTCAAGATTCAAAAAACCGTGGAAAACTTCACCGAAACTCGAGCCCGTGGGAAATGTGTCAAATACAATACAACCAAACTCTGTAAAATAAAAGTCCCAAAATAAAACCAAAACTCAACCGACACTTGGTTTCAACGAAAAAAAAACAAGTCCACAAAAAAAACCCAAAAGACCGAATGGCTCACGGTGGAAGATGTACAAGTCCATAAATGGATGAAAAAAAAAGTCCCGGACAGCAAGGAATTGGCCAGTGGGATTATACGAGTGGCGTTTTGGTCCATGTATACTGTGCGCTTAGGTGATTATGTCTAGCCGCCTGGTTCGCCGTCCTTGGACGGGCCTAGGTATACTAGTCTTTTATTGAAGCAAGGATTATGTCCTTGAGTCTGGCGCCTTAGACCGCTCGGCCATCCTGACCACATCAGATATACCTAAATTCTTTTTCCCTAAAAATGTGGCATTTAAACTCTTCTAACTCATTCAAGAGTTCCTTGCCCTAGGCGATTTATACCAGGACAACAATTGTATTACGTTGTATTGCGTTTGAATATGTATTTTTTTTGAATATGTATTTTCTTGAGTCTGGTACCTTAGACCGCTCGGCCATCATGACCTCATCAGATCTAGCTAAATTTCTTTGCATTACAGATGTGGGATTTAAACTCTTCTAACTCATTCAAGAGTTCCTTGCCCTAGGCTGTTTATACCAGGACAACAATTGTATTATGTTGTATTGATTTGGAATATGTATTTTTCAAGCGATTTCATCCCATATTGTCTAGTGGTTTGGATACCTGGCTCTCACCCAGGAGACCCGGGTTCAATTCCCGGTATGGGAAAAGAGGAACTGGACAGTTTTGCAAGTTTTGGCCATTTTTGTAAAATACATCTGGCAAACAGTTTCTGCGTTTCCAGAACTATTGCAATTGGCTTAACTTACATACTTACGAGCCAAAATCTTTCTAGTGCATTGGATATACTAAGTAAATCGGCATGTTTCCATCGAGACTCCTTCATAAAATGGTTTCTTTGCAAGAAATATCGCCAAGGAATAAGAAATTACATCGATGTCAATTATTCATGTGTGAACGAAAAAGAAATGAACAACTATATTTTACCTAAAGAGTAACATTTGTGTAAATTGACCTCATTTCCGTAGGTTGACTAGTCTGATAAGAAATAGCAAGATTGCTAAACTGCGATGGCCGAGAATCGAACTCGGGTCAATTGCTTGGAAGGCAACTATGCTAACCACTATACCACCATCGCTTGACGTAAATTAGCGTCATGATTTCCGTATTGTCACATCTTTTTAAATTACAGAAAATCGACCAGTATTACCACTTGATGACCTTGTATCGTGGTACATTAAGCATTCTCTATCACTATATCAAAGCAACCTCTCTAATTATGTTGCAATGCGATGATCATGTATATTCAGATAATTATATGTTTGTCAGGAGTGGGATTTGAACCCACGCCTTCATTGAAGACCAGAACACTGCAACTTCTTTTATTGAAGCAAGGATTATGTCCTTGAGTCTGGCGCCTTAGACCGCTCGGCCATCATGACCACATCAGATATACCTAAATTCTTTTTCCCTAAAAATGTGGCATTTAAACTCTTCTAACTCATTCAAGAGTTCCTTGCCCTAGGCGATTTATACCAGGACAACAATTGTATTACGTTGTATTGCGTTTGAATATGTATTTTTTTTGAATATGTATTTTCTTGAGTCTGGTGCCTTAGACCGCTCGGCCATCATGACCTCATCAGATCTAGCTAAATTTCTTTGCATTACAGATGTGGGATTTAAACTCTTCTAACTCATTCAAGAGTTCCTTGCCCTAGGCTGTTTATACCAGGACAACAATTGTATTATGTTGTATTGATTTGGAATATGTATTTTTCAAGCGATTTCATCCCATATTGTCTAGTGGTTTGGATACCTGGCTCTCACCCAGGAGACCCGGGTTCAATTCCCGGTATGGGAAAAGAGGAACTGGACAATTTTGCAAGTTTTGGCCATTTTTGTAAAATACATCTGGCAAACAGTTTCTGCGTTTCCAGAACTATTGCAATTGGCTTAACTTACATACTTACGAGCCAAAATCTTTCTAGTGCATTGGATATACTAAGTAAATCGGCATGTTTCCATCGAGACTCCTTCATAAAATGGTTTCTTTGCAAGAAATATCGCCAAGGAATAAGAAATTACATCGATGTCAATTATTCATGTGTGAACGAAAAAGAAATGAACAACTATATTTTACCTAAAGAGTAACATTTGTGTAAATTGACCTCATTTCCGTAGGTTGACTAGTCTGATAAGAAATAGCAAGATTGCTAAACTGCGATGGCCGAGAATCGAACTCGGGTCAATTGCTTGGAAGGCAACTATGCTAACCACTATACCACCATCGCTTGACGTAAGATAGCGTCATGATTTCCGTATTGTCACATCTTTTTAAATTACAGAAAATCGACCAGTATTACCACTTGATGACCTTGTATCGTGGTACATTAAGCATTCTCTATCACTATATCAAAGCAACCTCTATAATTATGTTGCAATGCGATGATCATGTATATTCAGATAATTATATGTTTGTCAGGAGTGGGATTTGAACCCACGCCTTCATTGAAGACCAGAATACTGCAACTTCTTTTATTGAAGCAAGGATTATGTCCTTGAGTCTGGCGCCTTAGACCGCTCGGCCATCCTGACCACATCAGATATACCTAAATTCTTTTTCCCTAAAAATGTGGCATTAAAACTCTTCTAACTCATTCAAGAGTTCCTTGCCCTAGGCGATTTATACCAGGACAACAATTGTATTACGTTGTATTGCGTTTGAATATGTATTTTTTTTGAATATGTATTTTCTTGAGTCTGGTGCCTTAGACCGCTCGGCCATCATGACCTCATCAGATCTAGCTAAATTTCTTTGCATTACAGATGTGGGATTTAAACTCTTCTAACTCATTCAAGAGTTCCTTGCCCTAGGCTGTTTATACCAGGACAACAATTGTATTATGTTGTATTGATTTGGAATATGTATTTTTCAAGCGATTTCATCCCATATTGTCTAGTGGTTAGGATACCTGGCTCTCACCCAGGAGGCCCGGGTTCAATTCCCGGTATGGGAAAAGAGGAACTGGACAATTTTGCAAGTTTTGGCCATTTTTGTAAAATACATCTGGCAAACAGTTTCTGCGTTTCCAGAACTATTGCAATTGGCTTAACTTACATACTTACGAGCCAAAATCTTTCTAGTACATTGGATATACTAAGTAAATCGGCATGCTTCCATCGAGACTCCTTCATAAAATGGTTTCTTTGCAAGAAATATCGCCAAGGAATAAGAAATTACATCGATGTCAATTATTCATGTGTGAACGAAAAAGAAATGAACAACTATATTTTACCTGAAGAGTAACACTTGTGTAAATTGACTTCAATTCCGTAGGTTGACTAGTATGATAAGAAATAGCAAGATTGCTAAACTGCGATGGCCGAGAATCGAACTCGAGTCAATTGCTTGGAAGGCAACTATGCTAACCACTATACCACCATCGCTTGACGTAAGTTAGCGTCATGATTTCCGTATTGTCACATCTTTTTAAATTACAGAAAATCGACCAGTATTACCACTTGATGACCTTGTATCGTGGTACATTAAGCATTCTCTATCACTATATCAAAGCAACCTCTCTAATTATGTTGCAATGCGATGATCATGTATATTCAGATAATTATATGTTTGTCAGGAGTGGGATTTGAACCCACGCCTTCATTGAAGACCAGAATACTGCAACTTCTTTTATTGAAGCAAGGATTATGTCCTTGAGTCTGGCGCCTTAGACCGCTCGGCCATCCTGACCACATCAGATATACCTAAATTCTTTTTCCCTAAAAATGTGGCATTAAAACTCTTCTAACTCATTCAAGAGTTCCTTGCCCTAGGCGATTTATACCAGGACAACAATTGTATTACGTTGTATTGCGTTTGAATATGTATTTTTTTTGAATATGTATTTTCTTGAGTCTGGTGCCTTAGACCGCTCGGCCATCATGACCTCATCAGATCTAGCTAAATTTCTTTGCATTACAGATGTGGGATTTAAACTCTTCTAACTCATTCAAGAGTTCCTTGCCCTAGGCTGTTTATACCAGGACAACAATTGTATTATGTTGTATTGATTTGGAATATGTATTTTTCAAGCGATTTCATCCCATATTGTCTAGTGGTTAGGATACCTGGCTCTCACCCAGGAGGCCCGGGTTCAATTCCCGGTATGGGAAAAGAGGAACTGGACAATTTTGCAAGTTTTGGCCATTTTTGTAAAATACATCTGGCAAACAGTTTCTGCGTTTCCAGAACTATTGCAATTGGCTTAACTTACATACTTACGAGCCAAAATCTTTCTAGTACATTGGATATACTAAGTAAATCGGCATGTTTCCATCGAGACTCCTTCATAAAATGGTTTCTTTGCAAGAAATATCGCCAAGGAATAAGAAATTACATCGATGTCAATTATTCATGTGTGAACGAAAAAGAAATGAACAACTATATTTTAACTAAAGAGTAACATTTGTGTAAATTGACTTCAATTCCGTAGGTTGACTAGTCTGATAAGAAATAGCAAGATTGCTAAACTGCGATGGCCGAGAATCAAACTCGGGTCAATTGCTTGGAAGGCAACTATGCTAACCACTATACCACCATCGCTTGACGTAAGTTAGCGTCATGATTTCCGTATTGTCACATCTTTTTAAATTACAGAAAATCGACCAGTATTACCACTTGATGACCTTGTATCGTGGTACATTAAGCATTCTCTATCACTATATCAAAGCAACCTCTCTAATTATGTTGCAATGCGATGATCATGTATATTCAGATAATTATATGTGTGTCAGGAGTGGGATTTGAACCCACGCCTTCATTGAAGACCAGAATACTGCAACTTCTTTTATTGAAGCAAGGATTATGTCCTTGAGTCTGGCGCCTTAGACCGCTCGGCCATCCTGACCACATCAGATATACCTAAATTCTTTTTCCCTAAAAATGTGGCATTAAAACTCTTCTAACTCATTCAAGAGTTCCTTGCCCTAGGCGATTTATACCAGGACAACAATTGTATTACGTTGTATTGCGTTTGAATATGTATTTTTTTGAATATGTATTTTCTTGAGTCTGGTGCCTTAGACCGCTCGGCCATCATGACCTCATCAGATCTAGCTAAATTTCTTTGCATTACAGATGTGGGATTTAAACTCTTCTAACTCATTCAAGAGTTCCTTGCCCTAGGCTGTTTATACCAGGACAACAATTGTATTTTGTTGTATTGATTTGGAATATGTATTTTTCAAGCGATTTCATCCCATATTGTCTAGTGGTTAGGATACCTGGCTCTCACCCAGGAGGCCCGGGTTCAATTCCCGGTATGGGAAAAGAGGAACTGGACAATTTTGCAAGTTTTGGCCATTTTTGTAAAATACATCTGGCAAACAGTTTCTGCGTTTCCAGAACTATTGCAATTGGCTTAACTTACATACTTACCAGCCAAAATCTTTCTAGTACATTGGATATACTAAGTAAATCGGCATGTTTCCATCGAGACTCCTTCATAAAATGGTTTCTTTGCAAGAAATATCGCCAAGGAATAAGAAATTACATCGATGTCAATTATTCATGTGTGAACGAAAAAGAAATGAACAACTATATTTTACCTAAAGAGTAACATTTGTGTAAATTGACTTCAATTCCGTAGGTTGACTAGTCTGATAAGAAATAGCAAGATTGCTAAACTGCGATGGCCGAGAATCGAACTCGGGTCAATTGCTTGGAAGACAACTATGCTAACCACTATACCACCATCGCTTGACGTAAGTTAGCGTCATGATTTCCGTATTGTCACATCTTTTTAAATTACAGAAAATCGACCAGTATTACCACTTGATGACCTTGTATCGTGGTACATTAAGCATTCTCTATCACTATATCAAAGCAACCTCTCTAATTATGTTGCAATGCGATGATCATGTATATTCAGATAATTATATGTTTGTCAGGAGTGGGATTTTAACCCACGCCTTCATTGAAGACCAGAATACTACAACTTCTTTTATTGAAGCAAGGATTATGTCCTTGAGTCTGGCGCCTTAGACCGCTCGGCCATCCTGACCACATCAGATGTACCTAAATTCTTTTTCCCTAAAAATGTGGCATTAAAACTCTTCTAACTCATTCAAGAGTTCCTTGCCCTAGGCGATTTATACCAGGACAACAATTGTATTACGTTGTATTGCGTTTGAATATGTATTTTTTTTGAATATGTATTTTCTTGAGTCTGGTGCCTTAGACCGCTCGGCCATCATGACCTCATCAGATCTAGCTAAATTTCTTTGCATTACAGATGTGGGATTTAAACTCTTCTAACTCATTCAAGAGTTCCTTGCCCTGGGCTGTTTATACCAGGACAACAATTGTATTATGTTGTATTGATTTGGAATATGTATTTTTCAAGCGATTTCATCCCATATTGTCTAGTGGTTAGGATACCTGGCTCTCACCCAGGAGGCCCGGGTTCAATTCCCGGTATGGGAAAAGAGGAACTGGACAATTTTGCAAGTTTTGGCCATTTTTGTAAAATACATCTGGCAAACAGTTTCTGCGTTTCCAGAACTATTGCAATTGGCTTAACTTACATACTTACGAGCCAAAATCTTTCTAGTACATTGGATATACTAAGTAAATCGGCATGTTTCCATCGAGACTCCTTCATAAAATGGTTTCTTTGCAAGAAATATCGCCAAGGAATAAGAAATTACATCGATGTCAAGTATTCATGTGTGAACGAAAAAGAAATGAACAACTATATTTTACCTAAAGAGTAACAATTGTGTAAATTGACTTCAATTCCGTAGGTTGACTAGTCTGATAAGAAATAGCAAGATTGCTAAACTGCGATGGCCGAGAATCGAACTCGGGTCAATTGCTTGGAAGGCAACTATGCTAACCACTATACCACCATCACTTGACGTAAATTAGCGTCATGATTTCCGTATTGTCACATCTTTTTAAATTACAGAAAATCGACCAGTATTACCACTTGATGACCTTGTATCGTGGTATACATTAAGCATTCTCTATCACTATATCAAAGCAACCTCTCTAATTATGTTGCAATGCGATGATCATGTATATTCAGATAATTATATGTTTGTCAGGAGTGGGATTTGAACCCACGCCTTCATTGAAGACCAGAATACTGCAACTTCTTTTATTGAAGCAAGGATTATGTCCTTGAGTCTGGCGCCTTAGACCGCTCGGCCATCCTGACCACATCAGATATACCTAAATTCTTTTTCCCTAAAAATGTGGCATTAAAACTCTTCTAACTCATTCAAGAGTTCCTTGCCCTAGGCGATTTATACCAGGACAACAATTGTATTACGTTGTATTGCGTTTGAATATGTATTTTTTTGAATATGTATTTTCTTGAGTCTGGTGCCTTAGACCGCTCGGCCATCATGACCTCATCAGATCTAGCTAAATTTCTTTGCATTACAGATGTGGGATTTAAACTCTTCTAACTCATTCAAGAGTTCCTTGCCCTAGGCTGTTTATACCAGGACAACAATTGTATTTTGTTGTATTGATTTGGAATATGTATTTTTCAAGCGATTTCATCCCATATTGTCTAGTGGTTAGGATACCTGGCTCTCACCCAGGAGGCCCGGGTTCAATTCCCGGTATGGGAAAAGAGGAACTGGACAATTTTGCAAGTTTTGGCCATTTTTGTAAAATACATCTGGCAAACAGTTTCTGCGTTTCCAGAACTATTGCAATTGGCTTAACTTACATACTTACGAGCCAAAATCTTTCTAGTACATTGGATATACTAAGTAAATCGGCATGTTTCCATCGAGACTCCTTCATAAAATGGTTTCTTTGCAAGAAATATCGCCAAGGAATAAGAAATTACATCGATGTCAATTATTCATGTGTGAACGAAAAAGAAATGAACAACTATATTTTACCTAAAGAGTAACATTTGTGTAAATTGACTTCAATTCCGTAGGTTGACTAGTCTGATAAGAAATAGCAAGATTGCTAAACTGCGATGGCCGAGAATCGAACTCGGGTCAATTGCTTGGAAGACAACTATGCTAACCACTATACCACCATCGCTTGACGTAAGTTAGCGTCATGATTTCCGTATTGTCACATCTTTTTAAATTACAGAAAATCGACCAGTATTACCACTTGATGACCTTGTATCGTGGTACATTAAGCATTCTCTATCACTATATCAAAGCAACCTCTCTAATTATGTTGCAATGCGATGATCATGTATATTCAGATAATTATATGTTTGTCAGGAGTGGGATTTTAACCCACGCCTTCATTGAAGACCAGAATACTACAACTTCTTTTATTGAAGCAAGGATTATGTCCTTGAGTCTGGCGCCTTAGACCGCTCGGCCATCCTGACCACATCAGATGTACCTAAATTCTTTTTCCCTAAAAATGTGGCATTAAAACTCTTCTAACTCATTCAAGAGTTCCTTGCCCTAGGCGATTTATACCAGGACAACAATTGTATTACGTTGTATTGCGTTTGAATATGTATTTTTTTTGAATATGTATTTTCTTGAGTCTGGTGCCTTAGACCGCTCGGCCATCATGACCTCATCAGATCTAGCTAAATTTCTTTGCATTACAGATGTGGGATTTAAACTCTTCTAACTCATTCAAGAGTTCCTTGCCCTGGGCTGTTTATACCAGGACAACAATTGTATTATGTTGTATTGATTTGGAATATGTATTTTTCAAGCGATTTCATCCCATATTGTCTAGTGGTTAGGATACCTGGCTCTCACCCAGGAGGCCCGGGTTCAATTCCCGGTATGGGAAAAGAGGAACTGGACAATTTTGCAAGTTTTGGCCATTTTTGTAAAATACATCTGGCAAACAGTTTCTGCGTTTCCAGAACTATTGCAATTGGCTTAACTTACATACTTACGAGCCAAAATCTTTCTAGTACATTGGATATACTAAGTAAATCGGCATGTTTCCATCGAGACTCCTTCATAAAATGGTTTCTTTGCAAGAAATATCGCCAAGGAATAAGAAATTACATCGATGTCAAGTATTCATGTGTGAACGAAAAAGAAATGAACAACTATATTTTACCTAAAGAGTAACAATTGTGTAAATTGACTTCAATTCCGTAGGTTGACTAGTCTGATAAGAAATAGCAAGATTGCTAAACTGCGATGGCCGAGAATCGAACTCGGGTCAATTGCTTGGAAGGCAACTATGCTAACCACTATACCACCATCACTTGACGTAAATTAGCGTCATGATTTCCGTATTGTCACATCTTTTTAAATTACAGAAAATCGACCAGTATTACCACTTGATGACCTTGTATCGTGGTATACATTAAGCATTCTCTATCACTATATCAAAGCAACCTCTCTAATTATGTTGCAATGCGATGATCATGTATATTCAGATAATTATATGTTTGTCAGGAGTGGGATTTGAACCCACGCCTTCATTGAAGACCAGAATACTGCAACTTCTTTTATTGAAGCAAGGATTATGTCCTTGAGTCTGGCGCCTTAGACCGCTCGGCCATCCTGACCACATCAGATATACCTAAATTCTTTTTCCCTAAAAATGTGGCATTAAAACTCTTCTAACTCATTCAAGAGTTCCTTGCCCTAGGCGATTTATACCAGGACAACAATTGTATTACGTTGTATTGCGTTTGAATATGTATTTTTTTTGAATATGTATTTTCTTGAGTCTGGTGCCTTAGACCGCTCGGCCATCATGACCTCATCAGATCTAGCTAAATTTCTTTGCATTACAGATGTGGGATTTAAACTCTTCTAACTCATTCAAGAGTTCCTTGCCCTAGGCTGTTTATACCAGGACAACAATTGTATTATGTTGTATTGATTTGGAATATGTATTTTTCAAGCGATTTCATCCCATATTGTCTAGTGGTTAGGATACCTGGCTCTCACCCAGGAGGCCCGGGTTCAATTCCCGGTATGGGAAAAGAGGAACTGGACAATTTTGCAAGTTTTGGCCATTTTTGTAAAATACATCTGGCAAACAGTTTCTGCGTTTCCAGAACTATTGCAATTGGCTTAACTTACATACTTACGAGCCAAAATCTTTCTAGTACATTGGATATACTAAGTAAATCGGCATGTTTCCATCGAGACTCCTTCATAAAATGGTTTCTTTGCAAGAAATATCGCCAAGGAATAAGAAATTACATCGATGTCAATTATTCATGTGTGAACGAAAAAGAAATGAACAACTATATTTTACCTGAAGAGTAACATTTGTGTAAATTGACTTCAATTCCGTAGGTTGACTAGTCTGATAAGAAATAGCAAGATTGCTAAACTGCGATGGCCGAGAATCGAACTCGGGTCAAATGCTTGGAAGGCAACTATGCTAACCACTATACCACCATCGCTTGACGTAACTTAGCGTCATGATTTCCGTATTGTCACATCTTTTTAAATTACAGAAAATCGACCAGTATTACCACTTGATGACCTTGTATCGTGGTACATTAAGCATTCTCTATCACTATATCAAAGCAACCTCTCTAATTATGTTGCAATGCGATGATCATGTATATTCAGATAATTATATGTTTGTCAGGAGTGGGATTTTAACCCACGCCTTCATTGAAGACCAGAATACTGCAACTTCTTTTATTGAAGCAAGGATTATGTCCTTGAGTCTGGCGCCTTAGACCGCTCGGCCATCCTGACCACATCAGATATACCTAAATTCTTTTTCCCTAAAAATGTGGCATTAAAACTCTTCTAACTCATTCAAGAGTTCCTTGCCCTAGGCGATTTATACCAGGACAACAATTGTATTACGTTGTATTGCGTTTGAATATGTATTTTTTTTGAATATGTATTTTCTTGAGTCTGGTGCTTTAGACCGCTCGGCCATCATGACCTCATCAGATCTAGCTAAATTTCTTTGCATTACAGATGTGGGATTTAAACTCTTCTAACTCATTCAAGAGTTCCTTGCCCTAGGCTGTTTATACCAGGACAACAATTGTATTATGTTGTATTGATTTGAAATATGTATTTTTCAAGCGATTTCATCCAATATTGTCTCGTGGTTAGGATACCTGGCTCTCACCCAGGAGGACCGGGTTCAATTCCCTGTATGGGAAAAGAGGAACTGGACAATTTTGCAAGTTTTGGCCATTTTTGTCAAATACATCTTGCAAACAGTTTCTGCGTTTCCAGAACTATTGCAATCGGCTTAACTTACATACTTACGAGCCAAAATATTTCTAGTACATTGGATATACTAAGTACATCGGCATGTTTCCATCGAGACTCCTTCATAAAATGGTTTCTTTGCAAGAAATATCGCCAAGGAATAAGAAATTACATCGATGTCAAGTATTCATGTGTGAACGAAAAAGAAATGAACAACTATATTTTACCTAAAGAGTAACATTTGTGTAAATTGACTTCAATTCCGTAGGTTGACTAGTCTGATAAGAAATAGCAAGATTGCTAAACTGCGATGGCCGAGAATCGAACTCGGGTCAATTGCTTGGAAGGCAACTATGCTAACCACTATACCACCATCGCTTGACGTAAATTAGCGTCATGATTTCCGTATTGTCACATCTTTTTAAATTTCAGAAAATCGACCAGTATTACCACTTGATGACCTTGTATCGTGGTACATTAAGCATTCTCTATCACTATATCAAAGCAACCTCTCTAATTATGTTGCAATGCGATGATCATGTATATTCAGATAATTATATGTTTGTCAGGAGTGGGATTTTAACCCACGCCTTCATTGAAGACCAGAATACTGCAACTTCTTTTATTGAAGCAAGGATTATGTCCTTGAGTCTGGCGCCTTAGACCGCTCGGCCATCCTGACCTCATCAGATCTAGCTAAATTTCTTTGCATTACAGATGTGGGATTTAAACTCTTCTAACTCATTCAAGAGTTCCTTGCCCTAGGCGATTTATACCAGGACAACAATTGTATTACGTTGTATTGCGTTTGAATATGTATTTTTTTTGAATATGTATTTTCTTGAGTCTGGTGCCTTAGACCGCTCGGCCATCATGACCTCATCAGATCTAGCTAAATTTCTTTGCATTACAGATGTGGGATTTAAACTCTTCTAACTCATTCAAGAGTTCCTTGCCCTAGGCTGTTTATACCAGGACAACAATTGAATTATGTTGTATTGATTTGGAATATGTATTTTTCAAGCGATTTCATCCCATATTGTCTAGTGGTTAGGATACCTGGCTCTCACCAAGGAGGCCCGGGTTCAATTCACGGTATGAGAAAAGAGGAACTGGACAATTTTGCAAGTTTTGGCCATTTTTGTAAAATACATCTGGCAAACAGTTTCTGCGTTTCCAGAACTATTGCAATTGGCTTAACTTACATACTTACGAGCCAAAATCTTTCTAGTACATTGGATATACTAAGTAAATCGGCATGTTTCCATCGAGACTCCTTCATAAAATGGTTTCTTTGCAAGAAATATCGCCAAGGAATAAGAAATTACATCGATGTCAAGTATTCATGTGTGAACGAAAAAGAAATGAACAACTATATTTTACCTAAAGAGTAACATTTGTGTAAATTGACTTCAATTCCGTAGGTTGACTAGTCTGATAAGAAATAGCAAGATTGCTAAACTGCGATGGCCGAGAATCGAACTCGGGTCAATTGCTTGGAAGGCAACTATGCTAACCACTATACCACCATCGCTTGACGTAAATTAGCGTCATGATTTCCGTATTGTCACATCTTTTTAAATTTCAGAAAATCGACCAGTATTACCACTTGATGACCTTGTATCGTGGTACATTAAGCATTCTCTATCACTATATCAAAGCAACCTCTCTAATTATGTTGCAATGCGATGATCATGTATATTCAGATAATTATATGTTTGTCAGGAGTGGGATTTTAACCCACGCCTTCATTGAAGACCAGAATACTGCAACTTCTTTTATTGAAGCAAGGATTATGTCCTTGAGTCTGGCGCCTTAGACCGCTCGGCCATCCTGACCACATCAGATATACCTAAATTCTTTTTCCCTAAAAATGTGGCATTTAAACTCTTCTAACTCATTCAAGAGTTCCTTGCCCTAGGCGATTTATACCAGGACAACAATTGTATTACGTTGTATTGCGTTTGAATATGTATTTTTTTTGAATATATATTTTCTTGAGTCTGGTGCCTTAGACCGCTCGGCCATCATGACCTCATCAGATCTAGCTAAATTTCTTTGCATTACAGATGTGGGATTTAAACTCTTCTAACTCATTCAAGAGTTCCTTGCCCTAGGCTGTTTATACCAGGACAACAATTGTATTATGTTGTATTGATTTGGAATATGTATTTTTCAAGCGATTTCATCCCATATTGTCTAGTGGTTAGGATACCTGGCTCTCACCCAGGAGGCCCGGGTTCAATTCCCGGTATGGGAAAAGAGGAACTGGACAATTTTGCAAGTTTTGGCCATTTTTGTAAAATACATCTGGCAAACAGTTTCTGCGTTTCCAGAACTATTGCAATTGGCTTAACTTACATACTTACGAGCCAAAATCTTTCTAGTACATTGGATATACTAAGTAAATCGGCATGTTTTCATCGAGACTCCTTCATAAAATGGTTTCTTTGCAAGAAATATCGCCAAGGAATAAGAAATTACATCGATGTCAATTATTCATGTGTGAACGAAAAAGAAATGAACAACTATATTTTACCTAAAGAGTAACATTTGTGTAAATTGACCTCAATTCCGTAGATTGACTAGTCTGATAAGAAATAGCAAGATTGCTAAACTGCGATGGCCGAGAATCGAACTCGGGTCAATTGCTTGGAAGGCAACTATGCTAACCACTATACCACCATCGCTTGACGTAAATTAGCGTCATGATTTCCGTATTGTCACATCTTTTTAAATTACAGAAAATCGACCAGTATTACCACTTGATGACCTTGTATCGTGGTACATTAAGCATTCTCTATCACTATATCAAAGCAACCTCTCTAATTATGTTGCAATGCGATGATCATGTATATTCAGATAATTATATGTTTGTCAGGAGTGGGATTTGAACCCACGCCTTCATTGAAGACCAGAATACTGCAACTTCTTTTATTGAAGCAAGGATTATGTCCTTGAGTCTGGAACTTAGACCGCTCGGCCATCCTGACCACATCAGATATACCTAAATTCTTTTTCCCTAAAAATGTGGCATTAAAACTCTTCTAACTCATTCAAGAGTTCCTTGCCCTAGGCGATTTATACCAGGACAACAATTGTATTACGTTGTATTGCGTTTGAATATGTATTTGTTTTGAATATGTATTTTCTTGAGTCTGGTGCCTTAGACCGCTCGGCCATCATGACCTCATCAGATCTAGCTAAATTTCTTTGCATTACAGATGTGGGATTTAAACTCTTCTAACTCATTCAAGAGTTCCTTGCCCTAGGCTGTTTATACCAGGACAACAATTTTATTATGTTGTATTGATTTGGAATATGTATTTTTCAAGCGATTTCATCCCATATTGTCTTGTGGTTTGGATACCTGGCTCTCACCCAGGAGACCCGGGTTCAATTCCCGGTATGGGAAAAGAGGAACTGGACAATTTTGCAAGTTTTGGCCATTTTTGTAAAATACATCTGGCAAACAGTTTCTGCGTTTCCAGAACTATTGCAATTGGCTTAACTTACATACTTACGAGCCAAAATCTTTCTAGTGCATTGGATATACTAAGTAAATCGGCATGTTTCCATCGAGACTCCTTCATAAAATGGTTTCTTTGCAAGAAATATCGCCAAGGAATAAGAAATTACATCGATGTCAATTATTCATGTGTGAACGAAAAAGAAATGAACAACTATATTTTACCTAAAGAGTAACATTTGTGTAAATTGACTTCAATTCCGTAGGTTGACTAGTCTGCTAAGAAATAGCCAGATTGCTCAACTGCGATGGCCGAGAATCGAACTCGGGTCAATTGCTTGGAAGGCAACTATGCTAACCACTATACCACCATCGCTTGACGTAAATTAGCGTCATGATTTCCGTATTGTCACATCTTTTTAAATTACAGAAAATCGACCAGTATTACCACTTGATGACCTTGTATCGTTGTACATTAAGTATTCTCTATCACTATATCAAAGCAACCTCTATAATTATGTTGCAATGCGATGATCATGTATATTCAGATAATTATATGTTTGTCAGGAGTGGGATTTGAACCCACGCCTTCATTGAAGACCAGAATACTGCAACTTCTTTTATTGAAGCAAGGATTATGTCCTTGAGTCTGGCGCCTTAGACCGCTCGGCCATCCTGACCACATCAGATATACCTAAATTCTTTTTCCCTAAAAATGTGGCATTTAAACTCTTCTAACTCATTCAAGAGTTCCTTGCCCTAGGCGATTTATACCAGGACAACAATTGTATTACGTTGTATTGCGTTTGAATATGTATTTTTTTTGAATATGTATTTTCTTGAGTCTGGTGCCTTAGACCGCTCGGCCATCATGACCTCATCAGATCTAGCTAAATTTCTTTGCATTACATATGTGGGATTTAAACTCTTCTAACTCATTCAAGAGTTCCTTGCCCTAGGCTGTTTATACCAGGACAACAATTGTATTATTTTGTATTGATTTGGAATATGTATTTTTCAAGCGATTTCATCCCATATTGTCTAGTGGTTAGGATACCTGGCTTTCACCCAGGAGGCCCGGGTTCAATTCCCGGTATGGGAAAAGAGGAACTGGATAATTTTGCAAGTTTTGGCCATTTTTGTAAAATACATCTGGCAAACAGTTTCTGCGTTTCCAGAACTATTGCAATTGGCTTAACTTACATACTTACGAGCCAAAATCTTTCTAGTACATTGGATATACTAAGTAAATCGGCATGTTTCCATCGAGACTCCTTCATAAAATGGTTTCTTTGCAAGAAATATCGCCAAGGAATAAGAAATGACATCTATGTCAATAATTCATGTTCGAACGAAAAAGAAATGAACAACTATATTTTACCTAAAGAGTACCATTTGTGGAAATTGACTTTAATTCCGTAGGTTGACTAGTCTGCTAAAAATAGCAAGATTGCTAAACTGCGATGGCCGAGAATCGAACTCGGATCAATTGCTTGGAAGGCAACTATGCTAACCACTATACCACCATCGCTTGACGTAAGATAGCGTCATGATTTCCGTATTGTCACATCTTTTTAAATTACAGAAAATCGACCAGTATTACCACTTGATGACCTTGTATCGTGGTACATTAAGCATTCTCTATCACTATATCAAAGCAACCTCTATAATTATGTTGCAATGCGATGATCATGTATATTCAGATAATTATATGTTTGTCAGGAGTGGGATTTTAACCCACGCCTTCATTGAAGACCAGAATACTGCAACTTCTTTTATTGAAGCAAGGATTATGTCCTTGAGTCTGGCGCCTTAGACCGCTCGGCCATCCTGACCACATCAGATATACCTAAATTCTTTTTCCCTAAAAATGTGGCATTAAAACTCTTCTAACTCATTCAAGAGTTCCTTGCCCTAGGCGATTTATACCAGGACAACAATTGTATTACGTTGTATTGCGTTTGAATATGTATTTTTTTTGAATATGTATTTTCTTGAGTCTGGTGCCTTAGACCGCTCGGCCATCATGACCTCATCAGATCTAGCTAAATTTCTTTGCATTACAGATGTGGGATTTAAACTCTTCTAACTCATTCAAGAGTTCCTTGCCCTAGGCTGTTTATACCAGGACAACAATTGTATTATGTTGTATTGATTTGGAATATGTATTTTTCAAGCGATTTCATCCCATATTGTCTAGTGGTTAGGATACCTGGCTCTCACCCAGGAGGCCCGGGTTCAATTCCCGGTATGGGAAAAGAGGAACTGGACAATTTTGCAAGTTTTGGCCATTTTTGTAAAATACATCTGGCAAACAGTTTCTGCGTTTCCAGAACTATTGCAATTGGCTTAACTTACATACTTACGAGCCAAAATCTTTCTAGTACATTGGATATACTAAGTAAATCGGCATGTTTCCATCGAGACTCCTTCATAAAATGGTTTCTTTGCAAGAAATATCGCCAAGGAATAAGAAATTACATCGATGTCAATTATTCATGTATGAACGAAAAAGAAATGAACAACTATATTTTACCTAAAGAGTAACATTTGTGTAAATTGACTTCAATTCCGTAGGTTGACTAGTCTGATAAGAAATAGCAAGATTGCTAAACTGCGATGGCCGAGAATCGAACTCGGGTCAAATGCTTGGAAGGCAACTATGCTAACCACTATACCACCATCGCTTGACGTAACTTAGCGTCATGATTTCCGTATTGTCACATCTTTTTAAATTACAGAAAATCGACCAGTATTACCACTTGATGACCTTGTATCGTGGTACATTAAGCATTCTCTATCACTATATCAAAGCAACCTCTCTAATTATGTTGCAATGCGATGATCATGTATATTCAGATAATTATATGTTTGTCAGGAGTGGGATTTTAACCCACGCCTTCATTGAAGACCAGAATACTGCAACTTCTTTTATTGAAGCAAGGATTATGTCCTTGAGTCTGGCGCCTTAGACCGCTCGGCCATCCTGACCACATCAGATATACCTAAATTCTTTTTCCCTAAAAATGTGGCATTAAAACTCTTCTAACTCATTCAAGAGTTCCTTGCCCTAGGCGATTTATACCAGGACAACAATTGTATTACGTTGTATTGCGTTTGAATATGTATTTTTTTTTGAATATGTATTTTCTTGAGTCTGGTGCCTTAGACCGCTCGGCCATCATGACCTCATCAGATCTAGCTAAATTTCTTTGCATTACAGATGTGGGATTTAAACTCTTCTAACTCATTCAAGAGTTCCTTGCCCTAGGCTGTTTATACCAGGACAACAATTGTATTATGTTGTATTGATTTGGAATATGTATTTTTCAAGCGATTTCATCCCATATTGTCTAGTGGTTAGGATACCTGGCTCTCACCCAGGAGGCCCGGGTTCAATTCCCGGTATGGGAAAAGAGGATCTGGACAATTTTGCAAGTTTTGGCCATTTTTGTAAAATACATCTGGCAAACAGTTTCTGCGTTTCCAGAACTATTGCAATTGGCTTAACTTACATACTTACGAGCCAAAATCTTTCTAGTACATTGGATATACTAAGTAAATCGGCATGTTTCCATCGAGACTCCTTCATAAAATGGTTTCTTTGCAAGAAATATCGCCAAGGAATAAGAAATTACATCGATGTCAATTATTCATGTGTGAACGAAAAAGAAATGAACAACTATATTTTACCTTAAGAGTAACACTTGTGTAAATTGACTTCAATTCCGTAGGTTGACTAGTCTGATAAGAAATAGCAAGATTGCTAAACTGCGATGGCCGAGAATCGAACTCGGGTCAATTGCTTGGAAGGCAACTATGCTAACCACTATACCACCATCGCTTGACGTAAGTTAGCGTCATGATTTCCGTATTGTCACATCTTTTTAAATTACAGAAAATCGACCAGTATTACCACTTGATGACCTTGTATCGTGGTACATTAAGCATTCTCTATCACTATATCAAAGCAACCTCTCTAATTATGTTGCAATGCGATGATCATGTATATTCAGATAATCGACTGCTCTTTCGACTGCTTCGACTGCTCTATAAACCGCGGGCGTGGACAAGTGACCTTGTCGACTTCGACTGCTCTATAAACCGCGGGCGTGTCGACTGCTCTTCGACTGCTCTATCGACTGCTTCGACTGCTTTCGACTGCTTCGACTGCTCTATAAACCGCGGGCGTGGCTAAGTGACCTTGGCCTGTCTGTGATTCGGTGTGTTTGTTTGTTTGTCCGTTTGTTGTTTGTCTGTAGCGGCGAAACGCAACCAGTGGCGAAAGTTTCGAATTGAGTAAGCGAGGCGATACACACACACACGTCAGCTATCGTTTGTCCGTTTGCGAGCGCCCTTCCCGCCACACACACAAACACGGGCTCGAACCGTGTGCGTTTTTTTTTTGGACAGGGGGGGAGAGAGAGGGGTTGAATTTGTTAGTAGTCGGGTAGGGTTTTTTTTCCATCGGTTATATATATCGATGTCCTCTATAATATTCGAGTGTACTACTTGGGGTTTGAACCATGGTCGGAGAGGTGTTTCCGCCGCACATCCGATAGGGATGACATTGTCGCACACACTCTAACCACTACACTATCAGAACTGATATTCATATCGAGTTGGAATTTGGACAGATGGTTGTTGTTGCGCTTCCAGTGTTTCGTGCGCGGCGCGCGCCGTTTGTCTTGGACATGTATTTTTACATCCAATTTCCTCTATAGAATTCTATCTTTCTAATGGTGTATTGGTTAGCGTACACTGCTACCATGCGAGAGATCCGAGGTTCGATCCCGGTACAAGACATTGTTATGAATTGTTAATTTGTCAACTTCAATTTTCAATTTAGAAATTGGTGTCTATCGGGATTTGAACCTGAAAACTCACGAATGGTAAGCGAACTCGTTAACCACTTGCCCACCAATTGATATTCAAGGATGATTTCATTGAAGTGTGGTTTCAAACATCTCTGCATCTCGCGTTGCGAATGACACACAGGTGAGCGCGACGCGACGCACCATATCTCTACGACATATTTATAGATCCCGTTACTTGCTTTAGAATCCATATCTCTCTTGGTGTATTAGTGTATTGGTTAGCGTGCTCGGCTAACATGCGAAAGGTCTGAGGTTCGATGCCGGATCAAGGCGCTGTTAATATTTATTAATTTGCAACGTTTTATTTGGAGAAATTGGAGTGTTTATCGGGATTTGAACCCGAATACTCACGCATGGTAAGCGAACTTGCTAACCACTTGACCACCAATTGATGTATTTTCTTTGATCTTATTGACAAGTTGTTTCAAACATATCTGCGTCTCGCTTCACGTCGCTCATGACGCACAGGTGAGCGCGAAGCAATGCACCGTGTCTCTACGACATATTTTTACATCCAATTTCCTCTATTGAATTCCATCTCTCTCATGGTATATTGGTAAGCGTTCACGTCTACGAAGCGACAACCCGAGGTTCGATCCCGGGTCAAAGCACTGTTATGAATTGTTAATTTGTCAAGTTCAATTTTCAATTTGGAAATTGGTGTCTATTGGGATTTGAACCTGAAAACTCACACATGGTAAGCGAACATGCTAACCACTTGATCACCAATTGATGTTTTTTCTTTGATCTTACTGACAAGTTGTTTCAAACATATCTGCGTCTCGCGTCACGTCGCTCAGGACGCATAGGTGAGCGCGAAGCGATGCACCGTGTCTCTACGACATATTTATAGATCCAATTCTCTCTATTGAATTCCATCTCTCTCATGGTATATTGGATAGCGTTCACGGATACGAAGCGACAGGTCCGAGGTTCGATCCCGGGTCAAGGCATTATTATGAATTGTTTATTTGTAAAGTTCAATTTTCAATTTAGAAATTAGGGTCTATCTGGATTTGAACCCGTATACTCACGCATGGTAAGCAAACTTGCTAACCACTTGACCACCAATTGATATTCATCACTGAGCTCATTTAGAGGTAGTTTCAATTATTTTGGCGTCTCGCGTTACACACGTCGCGTAGCTCTTGGCTCACACAGGTGAGCGCGACGTGACGCACCGTATCTGTACAAAATATTTTTAAATCCAATTTCCTCTAACAGATTTATCTCTCTAATAGTGTATTGGATAGCGTGCTCAGCTAATATGTGAGAGGTCCAAGGTTTGATCCCGGGCAAATTCTTTGTTATTAATTATTAATTTGCAATGTTCAATTTTTAATTTAGAAATAGGAGGGTCGATCGGGATTTGAACCCGAGTACTCACGCATGGTAAGCGAACTCACTAACCACTTCGCCACTAATTTAAATTTATTGTTGATCTCATTGAAGAGTGGTCACCGTATAGTGGTTGCTCATGCCGAGTTGAAAATTATTCACTATTTTTCGCTCACGTCGGGCTGAAAAGAATTCACCCTAAGTTGCTCACGACGGGCTGAAAAGAATTCACTCTATTTCGCTCACGACGGGCTGAAAATAATTCAATCTATTTCGCTCACGACGGGCTGAAAATAATTCACCCTACGTTGCTCACGCCGAACTTAAAATTTTTCACCCTATTCCGCTCACGACGGGCTGAAAAGAATTCACCCCTTATTTTCTCACGAAGGGATGAAAATAATTCAACAAAAGTCAATCACGACGGGCTAAAAGTCAAGTGGGATGATTAACTTTCCTGATTTGGCTCACGCTTAACAAGTAGCTACAAAGAATAGTTGTAAAAAAGTGAGAATGCGTTCGACGGGCGAAACGTGTTCAAGGTACAAAAAACCGAGGATACCTTCACCGCGACTCGAGCCCGCGGGGGTGGGGCCCCCGAAGGGGCACCCCCGCGGCCGCGAGAGCTCGTGGTGAAGGAATTCGAGGGAATTTTTCGGGTCAAACATAAGGTATCAGACATTCAATGACAATGGTTTAACTGGCAAATGATTTGTCCACGGGCAGGATATTAAATCTTTTAAACTGTTAAAAAACGGGCGGGAAATTTTAAATGTCCTACAGAACACGTTGGGTGAAACATAATATCTACAAATTTGTTTACGTTGGGCCATGAGTAATTGCAACTAATTCGCTAACGACGGGTGATGAATTATTCTACCAATTTATTGCAAACGCAACTGTTCACTATCGATGTTGCCTCATATATGTCGATGACTTCCTCCCAAGAAAATACTTCAATAATTCTCAATAGCTATGTGGTTAGAGAACAGGACTCAAGAAACGATGGGCTGTTCAAACCAGCAATGAGGAATGTTTAGACGAAAACAGGAAATTATGAGGTATTCAGATTGAAAGCCAAGTAAATTATTTCAAACTCTTTGTCAATTTATATTTTAACAATTTATGAGTATTGAACTTAAAGACATGAATATGCTATGCGAACACTCTAACCAATACACCACCAATCATATATTTGACTATTACCTCTCAAGTGGTTATTCGAATTTTATATGCGAAGCTGAGTTTTGTAAGTTTCATTAAAATACAGGAGCAAATACTTACTGGCCAAAGAATTACGTCGTGCGATTAATATTTATTGGTATTTAAGGAAAATCCGAATTTACTTAAGTGGCTGATGACTTTCCTTCCTGTTTAACTGATAATACAACTCAACAGCTCAGTAGTTAGAGCATTGGATCCAGGATACAACGGCCCGTTGTTCAAGCCCACATCGAGATAAGTACGAGATACATGTGAGTCTAAGGGGAAGGATTACATGAGGGAGGAATGTGCAGAGAAGAAATGGTGAGGGTGGGGATGGTGAGGGAGGGTATGGTGAGGGAGGGGATAGTGAGGGAGGGGCTGGTGAGGGAGGGGATGGTGAGGGAGGGGATGGTGAGGGAGAGGATGGTGAGGGAGGGAAGATAGAGAGGGGGAAGGATGAGAGAGGGGAGGAAGATGGGAAAAAGTGGGAAGAAATAAATTGGAAGGGAAGAAAGTGAAACGGGTAGATGAGGAAGGAGAGGAAGAAGGAGTTGAGGATCAGAATGGGGTATTTGACGTTCCAAACGTGTTCAAGATTCAAAAAACCGTGGAAAACTTCACCGAAACTCGAGCCCGTGGGAAATGTGTCAAATACAATACAACCAAACTCTGTAAAATAAAAGTCCCAAAATAAAACCAAAACTCAACCGACACTTGGTTTCAACGAAAAAAAAACAAGTCCACAAAAAAAACCCAAAAGACCGAATGGCTCACGGTGGAAGATGTACAAGTCCATAAATGGATGAAAAAAAAAGTCCCGGACAGCAAGGAATTGGCCAGTGGGATTATACGAGTGGCGTTTTGGTCCATGTATACTGTGCGCTTAGGTGATTATGTCTAGCCGCCTGGTTCGCCGTCCTTGGACGGGCCTAGGTATACTAGTCGACTGCTCTATAAACCGCGGGCGTGGACAAGTGACCTTGGCGTGTCTGTGATTCTGTTTGTTTGTTTGTCCCCACCAAGGCCCAGAGTGGTTTGTCTGTATCGGCGAGACGCAACCAGTGGCGAAAGTTTCGAATTGAGTAAGCGAGGCGATACACACACACGTCAGCTTTCCTCATCGTTTGTCCGTTTGCGCGCGCCCTTCTCGCCACACACACACACACGGGCTCGAACCGTGTGCGTTTTTTTTTTTTTTTTTTTTTTTTTTGGGACAGGGGGGGGGGAATTTGTTAGTAGTCGGGTAGGTTTTTTTCCATCGGTTATATGTCGATGTCCTCTATTAGATTCGAGTGTACTACTTGGGGTTTGAACCATGGTCGGAGAGGTGCTTCCGCCGCACATCCGATAAGGATGGCATTGTCGCACACACTCTAACCACTACACTATCAGAACTGATATTCGTATTGAGTTGGAATTTGGACAGATGGTTGTTTGTTGTTGCCCTTCCAGTGTTTCGTGCGCGGCGCGCGCCGTATGTCTTGGACATGTATTTTCACATCCAATTTCCTCTATTGCATTCCAACTCTCTCATGGTGTATTGGTTAGCCTGTGCTGCTACCATGCGAGTGGTCCAAGGTTCGATCCCTGTACAAGGCGCGGTTATGAATTGTTAATTTGTAAATTTCAATTTTCAATTTAGAAATTTGTGTCTATCGGGATTTGAACCTGAAAACTCACGCATGGTAGACGAACTCGCTAACCACTTGACCACAAATTGATATACAAGTATGATTTCATTGAAGTGTGGTTTCAAACATCTCTGCATCTCGCGTTGCGAATGACACACAGGTGAGCGCAACGCGACGCACCGTGTCTCTACGACATATTTATAGATCCCGTTACTTACCATGAATTCCATATCTCTCATAGTGTATTGGTTAACGTGCTCGGCTACCTTGCGATAGGTCTGAGGTCCGATCCCGGATCTAGGCGCAGTTATTATTTATTAATTTGCAATGTTCAATTTGCAGAAATTGGTGTGTCTATCGGGATTTGAACCCGAGTACTCACGCATGGGAAGCTAACTTGCTAACCACTTGACCACCAATTAATATTTGGGTTTGATCTTATTGACAAGTTATTTTAAAGATATCTGCGTCTCGCGTCACGTCGCTCATGACGCACAGGTGAGCGCGACGTGACGCACCGGATCTCTTAGACATATTGTTAGATCCCATTCCCTTTATTGTTATCATCGTTCAAAGGTTCTATTGGATAGCATGCCCGGCTACGAAGCGAGAGGTTCGAGGTTCGATCCCTGGTCAAGGTGCAGTTATTAATTTGCAATTTATTATTTTTTGCAATTTATTAATTTGCAATTTGCAATTTTCATTATAGAAATTAGTGTCTGTCGGGATTTGAACCCGAGTTCTCACACATGATAGGCGAACTTGATAACCACTTGGTCACAAACTGATATTCATCATTGAGCTCATTTAAGAGTAATTTCAAACCTTCGGTGTCTCGAATTACACACGTCGCGTTACACTTGCCAAACACAGGTGAGCGCAACGCAACGCACCGTGTCTCTACGACATATTTTTACATCCAATTCTCTACGTTGAGCTTTATCTCTATAATGGTGTATTGGTTAGCGTCTACTGCGACCATGCGAGAGGTCCGAGGTTCGATCCCGGTCAATATCAACTTTATTTAATGTTAACACGAATTAATTTAGAAATTAGGATTATATCGATATTATATCGAGTCACGTTGCTCATCGAGCAGACGATGGTAATCATTGTTGTTTACAACAACTGACACGTCAAATTTTGTCTCGAGTAATAGATTTCTTCGATTTTGATTTCTCGATTGCGATTGATTTCATACTCCAAACTGTGTAAATTCGAGACAAATTGGGTAAGTCAAACTGGTGTATCAAATAGATACAGTGTAAATATACAATTCTTTCATCATTTGTCAAACGTAAATATTTGTGATTGACTTATGTTTTGACTTACATGTAACAAGACAAAAAGTTTGACGAATTGGTGACTTCATCGACTCTTTTCAAACTTTCAGCCAAATAAAGCAATAAACTTAATTGCCAGGTGACTTATATAGATTACATTTATCTCAATTGCAACAAATTCAACTGTTTCATGTTTTGCATTCTAGATTTCTCGGCCTGTTGTATATATAATCACAGTGACTGTGTTTCTACTTCAAGCCTGCGACTGGCATCTGGATTTTCATAGCCAGGTACAAGTATTGCTATTTTATTTCATTTCAATTACAAAAAAAAGATGATGAAAATATTTGTTTAATTCACCAGTTTGTAGTGTACTATCGAAAGGACTGCATTCCCTTCTTCGAGCCCATGACTGGCATCAGGATTATCATAGTCAGGTAAGATTTTTCAGTTCACTTTTATCCATTTGAACAAGCCCATGGTTTGAATCTTTGCTACGAACTCATATGTCATTGTCTTCGACGATTTTCTTCCAATAATTATCCGCTCTCGGTGTAGTGGTTAGCGTGTTGGATTTCTAACACTGGGGTTATCGGTTCGGTTCTCGATGACAGCAAATAATTTAACGATGGTGAAAATTGTTGTATGTGCTACCAATCACGACCATTTGAATTGTTTTTGAACACTCGAGTTCTTATACGTGTATGGATTTTGCATTTTAATTTTCAGCCTGTAGTGTACAATCGAGGTGAGTGCCTGCCTTCCTCACTTGCGGCCCATGACTGGCATCAGGAATTTAATTGTCAGGTACAAACATTGCAGTTTATTTCATTGCAATTAAAAACATTAGGATTAAAATATCGTTTTTGCATTCATTAGCCTGTAGTGTTATCGAAAGGACTGCATTTCCTTCTTCGAGCCCATGACTGGCATCAGGATTATCATAGTCATGTAAGATTTTTCAGTTCACTTTTATCCATTCGAAAAAGCCCATGGCATGAATCTTTGCTACGAATTCATAAGTGATTGTCTTCGACGATTTTCTTCCAATTTTCATCTGCTCGTGGTGTAGTGGTTAGCGTGTTGGAAATCAAACACGGGGGTTAATGGTTCGGTTCTCGATGACAGCACATAAATTAACGATGTTGAAAATTGTTGTATGTGCTACCAATCACGACCATTTGAATATTTTTTGTACTGTTTTTGAACACTCAAGTTCTTATGCGTGTATGGATTTTGCATTTTAATTTTCAGCCTGTAGTGTACAATCGAGGTGAGTGCCTGCCTTCCTCACTTGCGGCCCATGACTGGCATCAGGAATTTAATTGTCAGGTACAAATATTACCGTTTATTTCATTGCAATTAAAAACAGTAGGATTAAATTATATTTTACCTTCATTAGCCTGTAGTGTATTATCGAAAGGACTGCATTTCCTTCTTCGAGCCCATGACTGGCCTCAGGATTATCATAGTCAGGTAAGATTTTTCAGTTCTCTTTTATCCATTTGAACAAGCCCATGGCATGAATCTTTGCTACGAACTCATAAGTGATTCTCTTCGACGACTTTCTTCCAATTTTCACCCGCTCTTGGTGTAGTGGTTAGCGTATCGGATTTCAAACACTACGATTAATGATTCGGTTCTCGATGACAGCACATAAATTGGAGATGGTGAAAAATTGTTGCACGTGTTAGCAATTACGACCATGTTAATTATGTTTTGTATTAATTTTGAACACTCGAATTCTTATACGTGTATGTATTTTGCAATTTGTTTTTCAGCCTGTAGTTTACAATCGAATTGAGTGCCTTCCTCACTTTCGACCTACGACTGGCATCAGGAATTTAATTGTCAGGTACACTTTTTGTCGATTCCATTTATTTTAATGAAAACAATTAGCTTTCACAAATATTTTCATTCACCAGCCTGTAGTGTTCCGTCGAAGTTACTCCGTTTCTCGCTTCCAGCCAACGACCGGCATCAGGACTTTAATTGTCAGGTAAATTGTTTTTATTGTACCTTTTTTCCATTAGAACATGTTTATAGCACGTTTTATTACCTGCTATAAAATTGGTAGTTGATAACTTTAGAACTTTTTTGCCAAAAATTATTCTAAGTTGGTGTAATGGTTAACGTTCTAGCACGGTAATCTCGATCAACAGAGGCTCTGTGTTCAACTCTCGGGCGGTGTGTTTTAGTTTAGAAAGAATGTTGGTCGATAATTGAAATTTATGTTAGTGGTTTGCTATGTTTTTGACTGTGTCCAATGCTCAACAAAAGAGACAGAGTTCAATTCAGTAGCTCTAGGCTACTATTTTTTTGTCGTCGAATCGCCGACCAATTTGTACCCAAACATGGTGTAGTGGTTATCACCTTCGGTTCCTAATCCAGTGGTCAAATGTTCGAATCTACTTTCAATCAAATCGTTTTGGGTCTTTGTGAAGAATTTCGTTATTCTGTTGAACTTTGATTAAGTTGGCAATTGTTTATCATGTACTTCCTTCAAAAAAAAAAAGAAACCAGAAATCGCCAGGTAACGGTGATTTTGTCGTCGATTTACTACAATTTTGTATCGAAACGTGGCGTTGTGGTTAGTGTGTTCTATTTCAAATGCACAGGTTGATGGTTCAAGTCTGGTCTCATAAAATAAACTTTACCAATAAAAAATGTGCGCGTCAGTTACTGAACTTGGATAAGATGTTTGCAATTTTTTACTGATAAAAGCTTTTATTTTGCATTAAATAGCCTGTAATGCATCGAATTTGTGACCAGATCTTCAAGTCGCCATTCACTTCCGCTCCGAGATGTCTTCCAGCTTACTTCTAACTTCCTACGGCATCAGGACACTCATTGCTCAAGTAAAGTACTTTCCGAATTCCAACAATTTAAAGTCCGTAGCATGTTTTTATTAGCCTGCTAAAGACTTATTAGTTGTGGTGTCCGACGGTTTTCAGCCAATTTGTGCTGGTCTTGGTATAGAGGTTAGCATTTTGGCTTTTAACAGTCACAATTGCGATAAAAATCCCGATCAAGTCAGCATCAAGTTGAGCGCAAATGAAAATAATTGCATAATTGTTGACATTTTTGGGGGTCAGTCATTGTAAAACGAACAGTCGACAACCGGAGAGGAGCTAACCTGCGATGCGTATTTGTTTATCAGATGTGAACCTTAACCGGGCTGTACCACTGGGATATTGAGCACCGGTTGTGTCGACGGCTTACGTTCGAATTTGTGTTTAATTTTAAGCTTTTTGAAATTTTTGCGGTGTAAAGCCCTCCAAAAGCCCTCCAAAAAAGCCCTCCACTGATAGAAGCGAATTTTTTTTGATAAATTAGGGGTTATTTTGCTGATTTGAAAATGCCACCGCGTCGCGAATTAACTCGAGAGGAAAAAGATGAGAAGAATAGGAAGGCTAGGGAAAAAAGAAGTAACGAAGACCCGGAGGCTAAGGAAGTGCGATTGGCGGCTAATAGGGAAAGGGCCAAGATCGCTCGTGAAGAGAAGCGACGTCGGCTCAATCCCGAAGAAGTTCAGGTTGCAAAAAATTTGAATGCGAAAAAGGCTAGGGAAGAGCGTCAGGCAGAGGCACCTGACGAGAGAGCGTTGAGGCAGAGGTTAGATGCTGAGCGGAAGAGAGTCGCCCGTGCTAACGAGACTCAGGTTGAACATGAAGCTAGACTGCATGATCAGCGAATCCGTCAGCAACTCCTTCGACAGGAACAAGCGGAAGAAGAAAATCGTGCTCGACTGTTAGCCGAGGCGGAGCGGCAAGCAGTTTTTCGTCAAGAAGAAGAAAATCGTGCGCGACTGTTAGCCGAGGCGGAGCGGCAAGCAGTTCTTCGTCAAGAAGAAGAAAATCGTGCGCGACTGTTAGCCGAGGCGGAGCGGCAAGCAGATCTTCGTCAAGATGAACAAATTCGAGCTCGATTGCAAGCCGAGGCAGAGCGGCAAGCTGCTCTTCGTCAACAAGAAGCAGCAATTATTCTACGAGCGATGAATCGGAGACCTGCATGTGATCGCCCAAGAGTTGTTCTTGCTAATGATGCTGTGGCAGAGCGTCCAGCAAGACAACAACATCAGGCAAGAAAGAGAGCTGCTGACGACACCGAAACTGCTGAAGAACAACGAGCTAGGTTGCAAGCCCAGGCATTGCGGAAGAAATATCTGCGGAGAGATGAATCGGAAGCAGAGAGATCAGCAAGACTTAAAGATCAGGCATTGAGGCAAAAATCTCTGCGGAACGAGGAGTCTGAAGCAGAGAAATCTTCTAGACTTTGTGAACAGGCTTTGCGGCAAAATTCTCTGCGGAACGAGGAGTCTGAAGCAGAGAAATCTTCTAGACTTCGTGAACAGGCTTTGCGGCAACATTCTCTGCGGAAAGAGGAATCTGAGGAAGAAAAATGGGCTAGACAGCGAGCGCAGGCAGTACGGCAAAAAAATTTGCGAAATAAGGAACTCGAAGTAGAAAAGCAGGCACGACTTGAAGATAAGTTATTACGTCAAAATGCTGTTCGCGACAGAGAAACTGAAGAAAATAGGCTTTCTCGACTTCAAGATCAGTCATTACGACAGGATGCTTTTCGCGATAGAGAAACTGAAGAAAATACTTTTGCTCGACTTGGCGATCAGTCGTTACGCCAAGAATCTGTACGTGGCAGAGAAACAGGTGAAGAAAGATTAGAGCGCGCTATCGCTGATAGATTCCTTCATCAAGTTAATCTCTTCGAAGAAACTGAGGAAGATACCGCAGAACGACGTGAGCAGCACACAGAAGTCATGACTGATTATAGAGCGACTGAAAATGAGGAAGAAACAGCTGATAGGCGTGAAGAGGATAGGTTGCGAACAGAGCTACAGCGAGAACATCAATTTGAACGAGAGCGAGAAGAGGAAGAACTGCGAGCAAGAAATGCGCTTCAACACGCCGAAATTGTTCCCGTTGAAACCGCAGACCACGAAGCTTTTCTTCGTGAGATGCACCTTGATCGCAACCGTGCCGGAAATCGGCGAACGCATCGGATAGCTTGCAAAGACATTGTTGTAGAGGATCGGGTTCATTTGCTTGACATTGGAGATTTGACCAAGATTTGTGCTGAGTGTGACGCCAAACACTTTGAAAAAGAGATGCCAAAAGATCAAAAATTCCAGCGATGCTGCGGAAAGGGAAAAGTGATTATTCCACCACCAAAGCCATGTCCGCAACCCTTGGCCAGTCTCTTGCAAAATCAGCATCCAAAGTCCAAGCAATTCATGAAGCAAATTCGAAACTACAACAGTGCTCACGCTTTTGCTTCGCTTGGAGCAAACCAATCTCCACCACCAAACCGAGGCCCCTACTGCTATAGAATTCATGGCCAGATTTACCATCAAATCACTCCGCTTGGTCCAACACCAAATCCCAGATATGCAGATCTGTATTTTTTGGACTCGGTGCAGGCCACTGATTATAGGGCAAATATCCAGGCAATGTCGGGTTGTTGTAGAATATTGATGGAAGAATTGGACGCTATGCTTCGAGAGAAGAATCCGTACGCCTTGGTTTACAAGATGATGCGCCAAGTTCTTGAAGAAGAATACGTTCAACGGCAGGCCGCAAATCTTCCTCACTACACTGTCGGCATGATCATCACTTGTGATAGAAGAAATGTCGACCAGCGGCGCTACAACTGCCCGACGGCCCACGAGATAGCAGTAGTATTCAAAAGCTCTGATGGAGCTCCGCCATCCAACAGAGATATTCGTGGCCATCTCTATATTCCCGTCAGAGGCCGACGTTTCATCCAGATTAACACACAGAAGCCCATGTGTGATCCGATGTGTTATCCTCTGCTATTCCCCAACGGTGAAGATGGTTGGCATGCTCACATGAATTATAACACCACCAGTCGGAGGGAAAGAGATGAAGCAGCAGCAATGGCAATGATTGTTGATGAGGATGAAGAGGAGCAGATTGATCCCCTGTGGCCCAACCCCAGAGTGTTAATTCGTGAAGAAGTCGCCGCAGCAGATGGCAATGCTGAGATTGAAAATGAGCGAAATGTAGAACCGGAACCAGCCGAAGCAGACGAGAACGATGATCAACAACCAAACAGGAACAGAGGCCCACGCTCAAGAGTGACGCAAGCCGAGTTCTACAGTTCAATCATGTCAATCCGCGGTGATTTCAATATCGTTTTGTCCGGGGGTGCCCTCACTCAGCAATATTTTGTCGATTCTTACGTCAAGACCGAGGGGAATCGCATAGATTGGCTCAGAAAACACCAGACAGAGCTGCATGTTGAGCGCTACTGCGGTCTGATGGATTACATCAACAATCGAGCGGAAAGAGAAAATGTGGAAGTTGGCACTATCTACATTCTCCCTTCGTCCTTCATTGGCAGTCCTCGAGCCATGAAGCAAAATTATCAAGACGCGATGGCAATTGTTGCCAAATTTGGAAAACCAACTTTTTTTTTAACGTTTACTTGCAATCCCAAGTGGAGAGAAATTACGGCAAATATTGCGAACTATCAGACAGCTTCTGATCGTCCCGATATGGTCGCACGAGTCTTCCACTTGAAGAAAAAAGAGTTGGTCGACGACATCGAGAAAAAGCAAGTTTTGGGTTTCGCCACAGCTCATATCGAAGTCATCGAATTTCAAAAACGCGGTCTTCCTCATTGCCACATGCTGATCTGGATCGATAAGAGAGATGCCCCTTTATCACCAGAAGATATGGACAAGACCATTTGTGCGGAAATTCCCGACAAGTCCCTCCATCCAAGACTCTACGCCGCTGTTATGGCTCACATGATCCACGGCCCGTGTGGAGCCATCAACAAAAAGTCTCCTTGCATGGATGTTGAAGGGTGCACCAAAAAGTTTCCGAAAGATTTCATCGCAGGAACCATCATCAACGACAACGGCTATCCGACTTATAGAAGAAGAGACACTGGAGTTAAACATCCGTTGAAAAGAGGGAATGTCGTCTATGAAGTAGACAACAGATGGGTTGTGCCTTATAACCCTTGGTTGCTGCTGAAATATGACTGTCACATAAACCTCGAATCCTGCGCTTCACTCACCAGTGTCAAATACATCTTTAAGTACGTGTACAAAGGCCATGACAGCGGAAACATTGAGACAAAAAAGGGAACGCATCAGCAAGTTGAAGGTGAAGATGAGCCGACATTCGTGTGGGACGAAATCACTACTTTTTTGGACACGCGTTACGTCAGCGCACCAGAAGCCGCCTGGAGAATCAATAAGTTTCCCCTCAGCAATCGTTCCCATGTCATCTTCCGACTTGCCGTACATCTTCCATTGGAACAGTCCGTCTTTTTTCACCCGGGCAACGAGGAACAAGCAGTCGCCAACGCCGCTTTGAAAGAAACGACTTTAACTGCTTTTTTCATCTTGAACCGGGATAATGAAGAAGCGAGGCAGTATTTTTACAGAGAGATTGTCAACCATTTTGCTTTCGTCAAGGTTGGTGGCCGTAATTTCTGGAAGCGACGAGTTCAAAATCTCAAAATCATTGGCCGATTGTACACGGTGAGTGTCCGTCAAATTGAGCGATTCTGCCTGCGCTTGCTCCTCATTAACGTCAAAGGACCGACCAGTTTTGAAAATCTTCGAACAGTCAACGGTGTAATTTTACCGACGTTTAAAGCAGCCGCCGCTGCCTTAAATTTGTTGGAAGATGACAGCGTTTGGGAGAGGACACTGGACGATGCGGCCGCCTTTGAAATGCCAGAACGATTGCGACAGCTTTTTGTTGACATTTGTCTGTTTTGCAATCCCACGGATGCTCTTTATCTCTTTGAGCGATCTTTGCCTCAGCTAATGGAAGATTTTATTCGTAATGGTCACGACGCCGAAATAGCGAAAAACTTGACTTTGAAATTTATTCAAGACAAGCTACTTCTCAACAATCAAACGATGGAAAATCTCTCATTGCCTGTTCCTGATTTTCAGCTTATTCATCGTCTTATCGCGGCTCAACTCGAAGAAAATGCTGAAATTACTATGAGAGAGAAGAGAAGATTGGGTGAATTGATGGTTAGTCAGTTGAACGAAGGTCAACGGGCTGCCTTCGATCAAGTCATGGCTGCCGTCAACGATACTGAAAATGCAATTCCGCATCAGTATTTCTTGGATGGCCCTGGAGGAACGGGGAAGACGTTCCTGTACAACACTCTCATCACCGTACTGCAGGGACAAGGGAAAACAGTGATCGCCGTTGCGTCTACCGGCATCGCTTCTACGTTGTTGATTGACGGCACAACGTATCATTCCCAATTCAAGATTTACCCTCCAATTACTGAAGCGACCAGATCAAAAATCGAAGATGGTAGCTTCCTCGCCCATTTGATCAGAAGTGCAGTTCTCATCATTTCTGACGAAGCCACCATGAAGACAAATCACGCCCTTAGTGCTTTCAATTTCCTGTTCCAAAAGTTGCACAAGAACAATCTTCCTCACGGTGGTAAAGTGCTCCTTCTTGGTGGCGATTTTCGTCAGTGTTTACCGGTCGTCCGACACGGAAACAGGGTGACAGTGCTGGAAGTCACTATCCGAAACAATGACACTTGGCCTCAGTTTCGACAACTTCGTCTGACTCAAAATATGCGTACCGTGGCCGGCAGTCAAGACTACGCCGATTGGCTCATTCAGCTTGGAAACGGAACTCTACCGACGCATCCAAAATTGAACATCCCCGATATGATTGAAATTCCTAAAGAATTTTTCAATTATAACCGGAGTTTAGTCGAGCACGTCTTTGGTGATCCTGCTCAACTGTTAGATCCCGTCGTATCTCAAAAAATATGCAGTCGCGCTATTCTTTGTCCGAAAAACGGCGATTGCTTACGAATCAACAATCAGATCATCAAAGACATGCCCGGTACGCTTCATGAGTACAGAAGCATCGATACCATCGACTCTGACGACCCTGAAGAAATTTCAAATTACCCAACCGAAGTTCTCAACTCCTTTGACGTCTCCGGAATTCCCACCCATTTGCTGAAAATGAAAGTGGGAGCCGTCATCATTCTTCTGAAGAATATCGATTCGCGTCAGGGACTTTGCAATGGGACCCGGCTCATCATCAGGGCGCTTAGAGAAAATCTGATCGTTGCAGAAATTGCTGCTGGAAAAAACAAGGGGCACATCGTCTACATCCCGCGGATGATGATGTCCCCAACTGATTCGGATCTTCCAGTCATCCTCAAGAGGCTCCAGTTTCCCGTTTTGTTGGCGTTTGCGATGACCATCACAAAGTCACAGGGCCAAACGTTTGATCGGGTCGGAATATTACTTCCAGAACCCGTCTTCAGTCATGGCCAGCTGTATGTGGCCTTCTCCAGAGCTACATCGAAAGACGGTTTATTTTGATTTCTTATACATTTTTAAAATTAATAGTTTCATGAAATATTCAATAATTCTAATATTTTTTGTGTTCCCTCCCAAAAAGGAGTCCGAGTCGAGATTGCTGAGTCTGGGAAGCAAGGCAAGCTTCTCAAAAATCATCCGACAGCCACCGAAGAAGAAAAGAAAAAGGTGTTTACTTTAAATGTTGTCTTTAAAGAAGTTTTATTGTAACCATTTTAGACAACTGCAATTTAAACATATAGTCAAACATTCTCAAATCTAATTAAGAAATATTGATTTTTTGGTGAATACATTAATACATTCCCTTCCATTCCTTTCCTTCCCAAGAGGAACTAAATTCCGCCTCGGCCTATGGGCCAAAAAAAGGAGCACGGGCATGGCCATGGGGGCAGTTCCCATGTGCGCTCAACCGTGAATTAACAAACCTTATAAATAATAAACAATGGTCTTTCTCAAGATTTTATAAAACTTTTATTTTCATAACTATTTCTACAAGAATTTTTTATTTGTACGAGCAATAATGAACACTCAAAACAAAATTTTTCAAGACTTGAAGCCTAAGACAGAAATAAGCAATAACTGTTGCATGGCCAAAATTCATCAATTTTATTTCAGATTTAAATTTGATCATTTTAATTTATTTTTTTCCATTTTATCCTAAACAAATTTCATCCACTTGAATTAGCTATGTCACTGATTGAACAACATGACGTTTTTTTTCTGGAAAGATTGACTTTTACTTAACATACCTAAAGTCGTTGACGGATGAATAGGAATCCTTATACTACTAAAAAGTCATGGACGGATGAATAGAATGTCAATACTACTCACACTCTCCTTTAACACAGAAAAGGACTCAAATTTTTCAGCAAACACAACGTAGTCACATGGTGTAGTGGATAAAGTGCCGGACTATAAAGAAAGCGGTCTACGGTTCAAGTCCAGACCAGTGGTTTTCAATTTATCACTTAGGATAGAGCAGTAGAAATTAGTCATATAATGTTAATTACTACTTTATTATTTGTGCGTTTACATGAATGATTTACTATTTACGTAATTTCTTAATCTGAAGCTTATCAAAAATCGAAAATAACACAAAAACCAATAATATTTTCAATATTTCAAATTTATGCAATGTTCCGTGGTGTATGATGAAGCAGATGCTAATGAAGCAAATAGTCTTATTATTGAAAACTTCAAAATCCGATGTAAATAAAATTTCTTTGCTCACGCTGGGTGATAACTATGATAATGTGTAAGTATGCGCTATCCAACTGGTCACATCGGATATTATTTGTAAACACCGTTGTTGATGTAGTGGTTATAGCATTGCATTAGTAGGTCAAAAGTGTTTGGTTCAAACCCCAGCTCAGGCAAGCAAATAGTACCCGAAACGATGAATTCTTAAAATGAAGTAAATAAATTATTTTTGTTCTTGCTGGGCGATGACACTGAAAATGAAGAAGTATGCACTATCCAGCGGATATCGTCAAGAATTGGAAGAACACACCGCCGATGGGGTAGTGGTTATATCAATGGATTAGTAATTCAAAGGATGTTGGTTCAAATCCACTCTCAGTATAACTATAAAATAGCACTCAAAAAACAGCATGCAAATGAATGGCAAGCTGGAAAAGAATAAATCTTTACATGAATGATTTACTATTAACGTAATTTCTAGATCTAAAGCTTTATAATATAAAATACGTAAACCAATAAAATTTTCCATATTTCAAATTTATGCATCGTTCCCTGGTGAATGATGAAGCAGATGCTTATGAAGCAAATAGTCTTATTATAGATAAATTCAAACTCCGATGTAAAAAAAATGTCTTTGCTCACGCTGTGTGATATCTATGACAATGTGTAAGTAGGCGTTATGCACCTTTAACGTCAGATATTTATTGTAAATACCGTTGCTGTAATGGTTATAGCGTTGAATTGGTAATTCAAAGGTGGGTGGTTCAAACCCCCACTCGGGCAAGCAAATAGTTCCCAAAACAATGAATTCTTAAACTGCAGCAAATAAATTGTTTTTGTTCTTGTTGGGCGATGACACTGACAATGAAGAAGTATGCACTATCCAGCTGGTATCGTCAAGATTTGCAAAATACCACAGCAGATGGTGTAGTGGTTATAGTATTGGTTTGTTAATTCAAGGAATGTTGGTTCAAACCCACTCACAGCACAACTATAAAAATGCACTCATATTGCATACAAATGAATCGTAATTTGGAAAAGAACAAAGTTTTACATGAATGACTTACTATTAACGTAATTTCTAAATCTAAAGCTTTATCGAAAAAAATACAAAACCAATAAAATCTTCAATATTTCAAAATTATGTATCGTTCCGTGGTGTAGCGGTTAAAGTAATGAAATGCGATTCCTAAGATCAATGGTTCAAATCTAAATTTCGAAAATAATGAATTCATATTAAATTTTCAATATTTATGTAATAAGGATAATGATAAAAATTATAGTGGTTGAAAAAACTCTTACTCATACAATGTCCAATTCAAAGTACAATGTTCTACTTTTCTTCTTTTGAGTTCCATCAAAAATTAAAAAAAAACGAATATAGCATTAAACATTTGATATTAAAATAAGTCTCCATAGTGTAGTGGTTAAAGAGATGGAATATAAATCCTTAAGGTCAAAAAGTCAATGGTTCAAATCAAGAATCAAAGAGAAGTAGTGCTTATATGGATTTTAAAATATTAAGAACATCAATTATGAAGTTGGAAAAATAAAAAAAGCAAACTAAATGAATATTCTAATACTCTGTTTATTACTGATCAATAACCAACAAATCAACAAAATTAACAAATAAAAAACAAAGAAAAAAAATTAAACAAATCGAAAAAAAAAACATCTAAATCACATCTCCAAACATTCTCTGTGCCTCAGCTTCATCCTTGCACATTTTGGAGCGGAATGAGGCCAGCTCCTTTTTGGCCCATGCCTCATTCCGCTTAGATCTTTCCAAAGCAGCTTCAGCACTAAAATGAAAAAAAAAATTACATAAAAAAACAAACATGAAATAACTTGGATAAACTTACTTCTGTCGGTTTTTCTTAAATTTTTCGTGCCGAGTTTTCAGCTGCACTCCACGTAATAGATTGGATCTTCTCCTATCTTCAATCCTCTGAAATTCTGAAATCGTCCAAGATTGAAGAAAGGAGACAGGTGGGGAAGACGGCGGGGTATTGAAATCCATATCCATGGATGCTAAAACCCCGTCAACTTCGTCATCACCCAGTGGATTTTCTTCAGGGACAACCACTTGAGGAGACAAAGAGACGGGGGGAGAAACAACAGGCAAATCTATCAAACAAAAAAAAACAATGAATAGAACAGAAATATTGGATAACATTAAGGAGACTTACCAGAATTGGGTATTCCATCACGGACAACCACTTGAGGAGACAAAGAAACGGGGGGAGAAGCAACAAGCAAATCTATGATACAAAAAAAACAATGAATATAACAGAAATATTGGATAACATTAAAGAGACTTACCAGAGTTGGGCATGTTGTCAAGGGGAAGTTCAGAGAGAATGTGAAAAACAATTATTCGTTGACTTACCAGCAAGATAATAAGCCGCCAAACGAAATAAAAGCACAAAACATAAGCTTCCCTCCAAAAAACCACGCCCACTGGTTGCAATTTTTATCGTTGATATAATGATTTTGAACACGTGAAAAAAATTAAGCATTGCCTCTCCCCAAACCAGGTGTTGAGGGTTGGATTTTTTTTATTGATATTCAATGTCCTCCAATATTTATGTATGTGTAGTACTTGGGGTTTGAACCATAATCGGTGAGGTGTTACCGCCACATACATGTAAGGGCATGGCATTGTAACACAAACTCTAACCACTACACTATCAGAACTAATATCATTATCGAGTTCCAATTTCGACAAATGGTTGTCGCGCTTCACGTTTTTTTTTATTAACGTGTAACTACGACATATTTATAAATCCCATTACTTCTATTAAATTCCATCTCTTTCATGGTGTATTGGGTAACGTTCTCTGCTATCATACAAGATGTCCGAGTTTCGATACTTGGTTAAGGCGCTTTAATTCAATATTAATTCAAACATTTATTTTCAATTTTGAAATTGGTGTTTTTAGGGAATTGAACCCGAACATAACGCATAGAAAGCGAACTCGCTAACCAATCGATCACCAATTGATATTCAATTCTGATCTCATTGACAAGTGGTTTCAAACATCTCTGCATCTCGCGTTGCAACTGGCACACAGGTGAGCGCGACGAACCGTGTCTCTACGACATATTTATACATTCCATAACATATAGTGTATTCCATCTCTCTCATTGTGTATTGGTTAGCGTGCTTGATTGTCATGCGAGAAATCCGAGGTTCAAACTCCGGGTAAAGTCACAGTTGCTAATTATTAATTCGGTCATCAATATATTTTAGAAACTATTGTTTATCGGGAGTTGAACCCGGGTACTCACTCATAGTAAGAGAATTCGCTAACCACTTGACCACCTATTGATACCAATACCGATTGATCCTACAGAATCCATTTGGCCATGATTGGATGTATGAGAAATCTAATGACATTGGTTTAACTGGCAAATGATTTGTCCACGGGCAGGAAATTAAATCTTTTAAACTGTTAAAAAACGGGCAGGAAATTTTAAGTGTCCTACAAAACACGTTGGGTGAAACATAGCAACTAATTCGCTAAATTCGGGTGATGAATTATTCTACCAATTTATTGAAAATGCAACTGTTCACTATCGATGTTGCCTCATATATGTAGATGACTTCCTCCCAAGAAAGTACACCACTTCCTCTCAATAGCTATGTGGTTAGAGAACAGGACTCAAGATACGATGGGCTGTTGTTCAAACCGGCAATGAGGAAGGTATAGACGAAAAAAGGAAATTATGAGGAATTCAGATTGAAAGCCAAGTAAATTATTTCAAACATTTTGTCAATATTTATTTTAACAATTTATGAGTATTGAACCTAAAGACATATATATGCTATGCGAACACTCTAACCCATACACCACCAATCATATATTTGACTATTACTTCTGAAGTGGTTATTCGAATTTTATACGCAAAGCAGAGTTTTGTAACATTAAAAGATAGGAGCAAATACATTACGGGCCAAAGAATTACGTCGTGCGATTAATATTTATTGGTATTTAGAGCAAATCCGAATTGACTTAAGTGACTGATGACTTTTCTCCCTGTTTAACTGATAATACAACTCAACAGCTCAGTGGTTAGAGCATTGGAACCAGGATACAACGGCCCGTTGTTCAAGCCCTCATCGAGATAAGTACGAGATACATGTGAGTCTAAGGGGAAGGGTAGCAATAGGGAAGAGTGTGCAGAGAAGGGAAGACGAGGGTGGGGATGGTGAGGGAGGGGATGGTGAGGGAGGGGATGGTGAGGGAGGGGATGGTGAGGGAGGGGATGGTGAGGGAGGGGATGGCGAGGGAGAGGATGGTAAGGGAGGGGAGATAGAGAGGGGGAAGGATGAGAGAGGGGAGGAAGAGAGGAAAAAGTGGGAAGAAATAAAGTGGAAGGGGAGAAAGTGAGACGGGAAGATGTGGAAGGAGAGGAAGAAGGAGGGGAGCATCAAGGTGGGACGTTGACGTGCCAAATGTGTTCAAGATACAAAAAACCGTGGAAAACTTCACCGAAACTCGAGAACGTGGAAAATGTGTCAAATACAATACAACCAAACTCTGAAAAATAAAAGTCCCAAAATAAAACCAAAACTCAACCGATACTTGGTTTCAACGAAAAAAAAACAAGTCCACAAAAAAACCCCAAAAGACCGACTGGCTCACGGTGGAAGATGTACAAGTCCATAAATGGATGAAAAAAAAAGTCCCGGACAGTAAGGAATCGGGCAGTGGGATTATACGAGTGGCGTTTTGCTCCATGTTTGCTGTGCTGTGCGCTTGGGTGATTGCGTCTAGCCGCCTGGTTCGCCGTCCTTGGACGGGCCTAGGTATACTAGTTATATGTTTGTCAGGAGTGGGATTTGAACCCACGCCTTCACTGAAGACCAGAATACTGCAACTTCTTTTATTGAAGCAAGGATTATGTCCTTGAGTCTGGCGCCTTAGACCGCTCGGCCATCCTGACCACATCAGATATACCTAAATTCTTTTTCCCTAAAAATGTGGCATTAAAACTCTTCTAACTCATTCAAGAGTTCCTTGCCCTAGGCGATTTATACCAGGACAACAATTGTATTACGTTGTATTGCGTTTGAATATGTATTTTTTTTGAATATGTATTTTCTTGAGTCTGGTGCCTTAGACCGCTCGGCCATCATGACCTCATCAGATCTAGCTAAATTTCTTTGCATTACAGATGTGGGATTTAAACTCTTCTAACTCATTCAAGAGTTCCTTGCCCTAGGCTGTTTATACCAGGACAACAATTGTATTATGTTGTATTGATTTGGAATATGTATTTTTCAAGCGATTTCATCCCATATTGTCTAGTGGTTAGGATACCTGGCTCTCACCCAGGAGGCCCGGGTTCAATTCCCGGTATGGGAAAAGAGGAACTGGACAATTTTGCAAGTTTTGGCCATTTTTGTAAAATACATCTGGCAAACAGTTTCTGCGTTTCCAGAACTATTGCAATTGGCTTAACTTACATACTTACGAGCCAAAATCTTTCTAGTACATTGGATATACTAAGTAAATCGGCATGTTTCCATCGAGACTCCTTCATAAAATGGTTTCTTTGCAAGAAATATCGCCAAGGAATAAGAAATTACATCGATGTCAATTATTCATGTGTGAACGAAAAAGAAATGAACAACTATATTTTACCTTAAGAGTAACACTTGTGTAAATTGACTTCAATTCCGTAGGTTGACTAGTCTGATAAGAAATAGCAAGATTGCTAAACTGCGATGGCCGAGAATCGAACTCGGGTCAATTGCTTGGAAGGCAACTATGCTAACCACTATACCACCATCGCTTGACGTAAGTTAGCGTCATGATTTCCGTATTGTCACATCTTTTTAAATTACAGAAAATCGACCAGTATTACCACTTGATGACCTTGTATCGTGGTACATTAAGCATTCTCTATCACTATATCAAAGCAACCTCTCTAATTATGTTGCAATGCGATGATCATGTATATTCAGATAATTATATGTTTGTCAGGAGTGGGATTTGAACCCACGCCTTCATTGAAGACCAGAATACTGCAACTTCTTTTATTGAAGCAAGGATTATGTCCTTGAGTCTGGCGCCTTAGACCGCTCGGCCATCCTGACCACATCAGATATACCTAAATTCTTTTTCCCTAAAAATGTGGCATTTAAACTCTTCTAACTCATTCAAGAGTTCCTTGCCCTAGGCGATTTATACCAGGACAACAATTGTATTACGTTGTATTGCGTTTGAATATGTATTTTTTTTGAATATGTATTTTCTTGAGTCTGGTGCCTTAGACCGCTCGGCCATCATGACCTCATCAGATCTAGCTAAATTTCTTTGCATTACATATGTGGGATTTAAACTCTTCTAACTCATTCAAGAGTTCCTTGCCCTAGGCTGTTTATACCAGGACAACAATTGTATTATGTTGTATTGATTTGGAATATGTATTTTTCAAGCGATTTCATCCCATATTGTCTAGTGGTTAGGATACCTGGCTTTCACCCAGGAGGCCCGGGTTCAATTCCCGGTATGGAAAAAGAGGAACTGGACAATTTTGCAAGTTTTGGCCATTTTTGTAAAATACATCTGGCAAACAGTTTCTGCGTTTCCAGAACTATTGCAATTGGCTTAACTTACATACTTACGAGCCAAAATCTTTCTAGTACATTGGATATACTAAGTAAATCGGCATGTTTCCATCGAGACTCCTTCATAAAATGGTTTCTTTGCAAGAAATATCGCCAAGGAATAAGAAATTACATCGATGTCAATTATTCATGTGTGAACGAAAAAGAAATGAACAACTATATTTTACCTGAAGAGTAACATTTGTGTAAATTGACTTCAATTCCGTAGGTTGACTAGTCTGATAAGAAATAGCAAGATTGCTAAACTGCGATGGCCGAGAATCGAACTCGGGTCAATTGCTTGGAAGGCAACTATGCTAACCACTATACCACCATCGCTTGACGTAAGTTAGCGTCATGATTTCCGTATTGTCACATCTTTTTAAATTACAGAAAATCGACCAGTATTACCACTTGATGACCTTGTATCGTGGTACATTAAGCATTCTCTATCACTATATCAAAGCAACCTCTCTAATTATGTTGCAATGCGATGATCATGTATATTCAGATAATTATATGTTTGTCAGGAGTGGGATTTGAACCCACGCCTTCATTGAAGACCAGAATACTGCAACTTCTTTTATTGAAGCAAGGATTATGTCCTTGAGTCTGGCGCCTTAGACCGCTCGGCCATCCTGACCACATCAGATATACCTAAATTCTTTTTCCCTAAAAATGTGGCATTAAAACTCTTCTAACTCATTCAAGAGTTCCTTGCCCTAGGCGATTTATACCAGGACAACAATTGTATTACGTTGTATTGCGTTTGAATATGTATTTTTTTTTGAATATGTATTTTCTTGAGTCTGGTGCCTTAGACCGCTCGGCCATCATGACCTCATCAGATCTAGCTAAATTTCTTTGCATTACAGATGTGGGATTTAAACTCTTCTAACTCATTCAAGAGTTCCTTGCCCTAGGCTGTTTATACCAGGACAACAATTGTATTATGTTGTATTGATTTGGAATATGTATTTTTCAAGCGATTTCATCCCATATTGTCTAGTGGTTAGGATACCTGGCACTCACCCAGGAGGCCCGGGTTCAATTCCCGGTATGGGAAAAGAGGAACTGGACAATTTTGCAAGTTTTGGCCATTTTTGTAAAATACATCTGGCAAACAGTTTCTGCGTTTCCAGAACTATTGCAATTGGCTTAACTTACATACTTACGAGCCAAAATCTTTCTAGTACATTGGATATACTAAGTAAATCGGCATGTTTCCATCGAGACTCCTTCATAAAATGGTTTCTTTGCAAGAAATATCGCCAAGGAATAAGAAATTACATCGATGTCAATTATTCATGTGTGAACGAAAAAGAAATGAACAACTATATTTTACCTTAAGAGTAACACTTGTGTAAATTTACTTCAATTCCGTAGGTTGACTAGTCTGATAAGAAATAGCAAGATTGCTAAACTGCGATGGCCGAGAATCGAACTCGGGTCAATTGCTTGGAAGGCAACTATGCTAACCACTATACCACCATCGCTTGACGTAAGTTAGCGTCATGATTTCCGTATTGTCACATCTTTTTAAATTACAGAAAATCGACCAGTATTACCACTTTATGACCTTGTATCGTGGTACATTAAGCATTCTCTATCACTATATCAAAGCAACCTCTCTAATTATGTTGCAATGCGATGATCATGTATATTCAGATAATTATATGTTTGTCAGGAGTGGGATTTGAACCCACGCCTTCATTGAAGACCAGAATACTGCAACTTCTTTTATTGAAGCAAGGATTATGTCCTTGAGTCTGGCGCCTTAGACCGCTCGGCCATCCTGACCACATCAGATATACCTAAATTCTTTTTCCCTAAAAATGTGGCATTAAAACTCTTCTAACTCATTCAAGAGTTCCTTGCCCTAGGCGATTTATACCAGGACAACAATTGTATTACGTTGTATTGCGTTTGAATATGTATTTTTTTTGAATATGTATTTTCTTGAGTCTGGTGCCTTAGACCGCTCGGCCATCATGACCTCATCAGATCTAGCTAAATTTCTTTGCATTACAGATGTGGGATTTAAACTCTTCTAACTCATTCAAGAGTTCCTTGCCCTAGGCTGTTTATACCAGGACAACAATTGTATTATGTTGTATTGATTTGGAATATGTATTTTTCAAGCGATTTCATCCCATATTGTCTAGTGGTTAGGATACCTGGCTCTCACCCAGGAGGCCCGGGTTCAATTCCCGGTATGGGAAAAGAGGAACTGGACAATTTTGCAAGTTTTGGCCATTTTTGTAAAATACATCTGGCAAACAGTTTCTGCGTTTCCAGAACTATTGCAATTGGCTTAACTTACATACTTACGAGCCAAAATCTTTCTAGTACATTGGATATACTAAGTAAATCGGCATGTTTCCATCGAGACTCCTTCATTAAATGGTTTCTTTGCAAGAAATATCGCCAAGGAATAAGAAATTACATCGATGTCAATTATTCATGTGTGAACGAAAAAGAAATGAACAACTATATTTTAACTAAAGAGTAACATTTGTGTAAATTGACTTCAATTCCGTAGGTTGACTAGTCTGCTAAGAAATAGCAATATTGCTAAACTGCGATGGCCGAGAATCGAACTCGGGTCAATTGCTTGGAAGGCAACTATGCTAACCACTATACCACCATCGCTTGACGTAAGTTAGCGTCATGATTTCCGTATTGTCACATCTTTTTAAATTACAGAAAATCGACCAGTATTACCACTTGATGACCTTGTATCGTGGTACATTAAGCATTCTCTATCACTATATCAAAGCAACCTCTCTAATTATGTTGCAATGCGATGATCATGTATATTCAGATAATTATATGTTTGTCAGGAGTGGGATTTGAACCCACGCCTTCATTGAAGACCAGAATACTGCAACTTCTTTTATTGAAGCAAGGATTATGTCCTTGAGTCTGGCGCCTTAGACCGCTCGGCCATCCTGACCACATCAGATATACCTAAATTCTTTTTCCCTAAAAATGTGGCATTAAAACTCTTCTAACTCATTCAAGAGTTCCTTGCCCTAGGCGATTTATACCAGGACAACAATTGTATTACGTTGTATTGCGTTTGAATATGTATTTTTTTTTGAATATGTATTTTCTTGAGTCTGGTGCCTTAGACCGCTCGGCCATCATGACCTCATCAGATCTAGCTAAATTTCTTTGCATTACAGATGTGGGATTTAAACTCTTCTAACTCATTCAAGAGTTCCTTGCCCTAGGCTGTTTATACCAGGACAACAATTGTATTATGTTGTATTGATTTGGAATATGTATTTTTCAAGCGATTTCATCCCATATTGTCTAGTGGTTAGGATACCTGGCTCTCACCCAGGAGGCCCGGGTTCAATTCCCGGTATGGGAAAAGAGGAACTGGACAATTTTGCAAGTTTTGGCCATTTTTGTAAAATACATCTGGCAAACAGTTTCTGCGTTTCCAGAACTATTGCAATTGGCTTAACTTACATACTTACGAGCCAAAATCTTTCTAGTACATTGGATATACTAAGTAAATCGGCATGTTTCCATCGAGACTCCTTCATTAAATGGTTTCTTTGCAAGAAATATCGCCAAGGAATAAGAAATTACATCGATGTCAATTATTCATGTGTGAACGAAAAAGAAATGAACAACTATATTTTAACTAAAGAGTAACATTTGTGTAAATTGACTTCAATTCCGTAGGTTGACTAGTCTGCTAAGAAATAGCAATATTGCTAAACTGCGATGGCCGAGAATCGAACTCGGGTCAATTGCTTGGAAGGCAACTATGCTAACCACTATACCACCATCGCTTGACGTAAGTTAGCGTCATGATTTCCGTATTGTCACATCTTTTTAAATTACAGAAAATCGACCAGTATTACCACTTGATGACCTTGTATCGTGGTACATTAAGCATTCTCTATCACTATATCAAAGCAACCTCTCTAATTATGTTGCAATGCGATGATCATGTATATTCAGATAATTATATGTTTGTCAGGAGTGGGATTTGAACCCACGCCTTCATTGAAGACCAGAATACTGCAACTTCTTTTATTGAAGCAAGGATTATGTCCTTGAGTCTGGCGCCTTAGACCGCTCGGCCATCCTGACCACATCAGATATACCTAAATTCTTTTTCCCTAAAAATGTGGCATTAAAACTCTTCTAACTCATTCAAGAGTTCCTTGCCCTAGGCGATTTATACCAGGACAACAATTGTATTACGTTGTATTGCGTTTGAATATGTATTTTTTTTTGAATATGTATTTTCTTGAGTCTGGTGCCTTAGACCGCTCGGCCATCATGACCTCATCAGATCTAGCTAAATTTCTTTGCATTACAGATGTGGGATTTAAACTCTTCTAACTCATTCAAGAGTTCCTTGCCCTAGGCCGTTTATACCAGGACAACAATTGTATTATGTTGTATTGATTTGGAATATGTATTTTTCAAGCGATTTCATCCCATATTGTCTAGTGGTTAGGATACCTGGCTCTCACCCAGGAGGCCCGGGTTCAAGGGAAAAGAGGAACTGGACAATTTTGCAAGTTTTGGCCATTTTTGTAAAATACATCTGGCAAACAGTTTCTGCGTTTCCATAACTATTGCAATTGGCTTAGCTTACATACTTACGAGCCAAAATCTTTCTAGTACATTGGATATACTAAGTAAATCGGCATGTTTCCATCGAGACTCCTTCATTAAATGGTTTCTTTGCAAGAAATATCGCCAAGGAATAAGAAATTACATCGATGTCAATTATTCATGTGTGAACGAAAAAGAAATGAACAACTATATTTTAACTAAACAGTAACATTTGTGTAAATTGACTTCAATTCCGTAGGTTGACTAGTCTGCTAAGAAATAGCAATATTGCTAAACTGCGATGGCCGAGAATCAAACTCGGGTCAATTGCTTGGAAGGCAACTATGCTAACCACTATACCACCATCGCTTGACGTAAGTTAGCGTCATGATTTCCGTATTGTCACATCTTTTTAAATTACAGAAAATCGACCAGTATTACCACTTGATGACCTTGTATCGTGGTACATTAAGATTAAGCATTCTCTATCACTATATCAAAGCAACCTCTCTAATTATGTTGCAATGCGATGATCATGTATATTCAGATAATTATATGTGTGTCAGGAGTGGGATTTGAACCCACGCCTTCATTGAAGACCAGAATACTGCAACTTCTTTTATTGAAGCAAGGATTATGTCCTTGAGTCTGGCGCCTTAGACCTCTCGGCCATCCTGACCACATCAGATATACCTAAATTCTTTTTCCCTAAAAATGTGGCATTAAAACTCTTCTAACTCATTCAAGAGTTCCTTGCCTTAGGCGATTTATACCAGGACAACAATTGTATTACGTTGTATTGCGTTTGAATATGTATTTTTTTTGAATATGTATTTTCTTGAGTCTGGTGCCTTAGACCGCTCGGCCATCATGACCTCATCAGATCTAGCTAAATTTCTTTGCATTACAGATGTGGGATTTAAACTCTTCTAACTCATTCAAGAGTTCCTTGCCCTAGGCCGTTTATACCAGGACAACAATTGTATTATGTTGTATTGATTTGGAATATGTATTTTTCAAGTGATTTCATCCCATATTGTCTAGTGGTTAGGATACCTGGCTCTCACCCAGGAGGCCCGGGTTCAATTCCCGGTATGGGAAAAGAGGAACTGGACAATTTTGCAAGTTTTGGCCATTTTTGTAAAATACATCTGGCAAACAGTTTCTGCGTTTCCAGAACTATTGCAATTGGCTTAACTTACATACTTACGAGCCAAAATCTTTCTAGTACATTGGATATACTAAGTAAATCGGCATGTTTCCATCGAGACTCCTTCATAAAATGGTTTCTTTGCAAGAAATATCGCCAAGGAATAAGAAATTACATCGATGTCAATTATTCATGTGTGAACGAAAAAGAAATGAATAACTATATTTTACCTTAAGAGTAACACTTGTGTAAATTGACTTCAATTCCGTAGGTTGACTAGTCTGATAAGAAATAGCAAGATTGCTAAACTGCGATGGCCGAGAATCGAACTCGGGTCAATTGCTTGGAAGGCAACTATGCTAACCACTATACCACCATCGCTTGACGTAAGTTAGCGTCATGATTTCCGTATTGTCACATCTTTTTAAATTACAGAAAATCGACCAGTATTACCACTTGATGACCTTGTATCGTGGTACATTAAGCATTCTCTATCACTATATCAAAGCAACCTCTCTAATTATGTTGCAATGCGATGATCATGTATATTCAGATAATTATATGTTTGTCAGGAGTGGGATTTGAACCCACGCCTTCATTGAAGACCAGAATACTGCAACTTCTTTTATTGAAGCAAGGATTATGTCCTTGAGTCTGGCGCCTTAGACCGCTCGGCCATCCTGACCACATCAGATATACCTAAATTCTTTTTCCCTAAAAATGTGGCATTAAAACTCTTCTAACTCATTCAAGAGTTCCTTGCCCTAGGCGATTTATACCAGGACAACAATTGTATTACGTTGTATTGCGTTTGAATATGTATTTTTTTTTTGAATATGTATTTTCTTGAGTCTGGTGCCTTAGACCGCTCGGCCATCATGACCTCATCAGATCTAGCTAAATTTCTTTGCATTACAGATGTGGGATTTAAACTCTTCTAACTCATTCAAGAGTTCCTTGCCCTAGGCTGTTTATACCAGGACAACAATTGTATTATGTTGTATTGATTTGGAATATGTATTTTTCAAGCGATTTCATCCCATATTGTCTAGTGGTTAGGATACCTGGCTCTCACCCAGGAGGCACGGGTGCAATTCCCGGTATGGGAAAAGAGGAACTGGACAATTGCATGTAAATCGCTCGACCTTAACTTATAGTGTTGACACTTGTATTTAGCCGTTTCAACGCAAACAAAAAACAAAAGAATAACGATATGGTCCGCCTCAGGACCTCAACGCCCCCTTTATCCTCAGACGCTTTTCGGCTCTTACGCAAAACGGTCATGCCGTCAGATAGTTCAACTTCGTCATCTTCGGAAAGTGATTCTTCAGCCTCTCGCCGTTCTCGTCGTTCAAGACGGGAGCGTCGTCCAGCCCAAGATCGGCCGGATCGTTCTCGCAGCCCACGTCGCGGATCTCGAGCTCCAGACGAGGCAGAACAGGAGAGGTTGGAGCGTGAACGGAGGGAACGGTCTAGAGAAAGGTTGGAGCGAATCGTGGAAGAAGATCGTTTAAGGAGAGAGCAGTCAGAAGAACGGCGAGCTCAACAAAATCAGCCAAGAGATGGACAACCGGCAGATGGGCAGCAGCCAGGAGATGAGCAGCCAGGAGATAGGCAGCCAGTTCAGCCGCCGGGTCAAGAATCGAAGCAGTTCAAATTCACGGTGGCCAGGAAGAGAATGAAGGTCTTCAGGAACTGGATGACAACCTCTTTAAGCGCGCCGGAAGCCAGAAATCTTCGTGATAGTTTCATTCCGAGTTTCCCTAACTCTGGTTTTGATTTAGTTTGTCCCCAGGTAGACTCTTCTTTTTCTCGCCGCTTCAAAGACATTAAAACTCCAGAGATGTCCAAGGCGGAGGCTACGGAAAGGTCCCTGAAAGCTGAACAGTACAAAATTTTGGATGTAGCGCGTCCGCTTTTATTCCTGAGAGAAAAAATTGCGGAATCCGCAGATTTGAGAGATTCTCCATTGGCAGAAGCAGCAGATACGGCCCTGCGTCTCTGGGGCCACACGTTTCACAATGTGACTACCAGCCAACGGGAAAATTTGCTGAAAGTTTCGGATCCGAAATTTCTCTCCTTGTTGAAGGAGCCCCACCGTTTCAAGCCGCGGGAGTGCGCTTCGCTTTTTGGTCGACACTTCATCAAGAACATGGTGAAGGAGGCAACAGACGACCAAACTCTTAGAAGCATTAGTAGCAGCCATAGCTCGTCATCAAGGCCTAGAGCGGGCAGCAGCGGTTATCGTGGCACCTCATCAAGATCTCATCGTGGAGGAAATTTCGGTCAAGGAGGCTATAGCAACGGCTATAACGGCGGCTCATCCGGCACCTTTAACAGGAGCAGAGGAAACCACTCAATCAGGTCGGAAAATTTATCTTTAGTACCTAATTATTCCTTAGATTCTCCGCCCATTGTGGGAGGTAGATTAAGACATTTTGTTGATTCCTGGAAATGTTTGTCGAGTGATCCCTGGGTCTTACAAAGCATCAGTCATGGTGTAAAGTTAGAGTTTTTGGCGAGCCCGTTTCAAGCTCGTAACCAAAGCAACATGGAAATGGGGGAGAGTCAATGGGCGCTCTGTAATCAAGAAATTCAGGATCTTGTAAGAAAAGAAGCTATTGAGCCGGTTGAAGAATCGGAACAATGTTTTGTCAGTGGGGTGTTTATTATTCCCAAAAAATCGGGTGGGTTTAGGCCGATAGTAAACTTGAAAGCTTTAAATAAATTTGTCTGTTCCCCTCATTTTAAGATGGAAGGGGTTAGTTCTTTACAAGAGATCATTCGCCCCGACGATTTTTTTACAAAAATTGATCTGAAGGACGCATATCTTACCGTGCCTCTTCACCAAGAGGACAGAAAATTTATTCAAATCAGGTGGGGGGGGGGGGCAACTTTTCCAATTCAAAACGCTAGCCTTCGGTCTGACATCCGCCCCCTTTTTATTTACTAAAATTCTTAAACCTATTGTGACCTTCCTACGGTCCCAAGGTTTTCGTCTTGTCATCTATTTAGACGACATTTTGCTATTAAATTCTTGCAAAAAGGAGGCGGAGCGGGAATTTTTGGTTGCCACGGAGCTTTTAGAAAAATGTGGTTTTGTGATAAATGTAGAGAAATCTATCGGCACCCCCCACCAAGTAATCGAATTCCTGGGGTTTATTGTAGACTCGCGTAACCTGTCACTTTCCTTACGCGCGGAAAAAGTTGACGAAATCATTCGTCTGTGTCAAAATTTGTTTTCGAAAAGTTCCGCACCTTTACGGGAGATTGCTAAAGTCCTCGGTCTTTTTGCTTGGGCGATCAAGGCCGTTCCTTTTGCCCAGTCCCATTATAGAGAGTTGCAGAGGCTCTATATTGATGGTTGCGTCCGGTTCGAAAATAATTTAAATTCTTTGGTTTTATTAGACAACGGCTCTAAAATTAATTTGTCCTGGTGGGTTGCTAATTTGAGTAAATATAACGGAAAGCCAATGTTGGCGGTGGATCCCGATCTGACCATCTATTCGGATGCATCAAACTCAGGGTGGGGTGGCGTGCTTAATGGGGTCTCGACAAGGGGCCCTTGGACGGAAGCAGATAGGCTGAGGCATATCAATGAATTAGAGCTTCTTGCGGCATTATACTCTCTCAAAGCCTTCACTAGTCAATTGGAGGGAATTTCTATTCGTTTAATGATGGATAACTCCACGGCCGTTTGTTATGTAAACAAAGCCGGAGGGACGCGTTCGAAAAGTCTTAACGATATAGCGGCGGACATTATGTGTTGGTGCGAGAGTAGAAAAATTTCGGTCCACGCAGTTCATCTCCCTGGAATATTGAATTCTCTCGCAGATCTGCAATCCAGATGGAAACGGGAGTCCAGCGACTGGAAGCTCAAGACGTCCATCTTTTCCCAGCTGTCGGAACTGTGGGCACCGGAAGTGGATTTATTTGCATCCCATTGGAACCGGCAAGTGGCGCGGTTTATGAGCTGGAAACCCCAGCCGGAATCGGTGGCGTTGGACGCTTTCACTCAGAATTGGAAGAATCTGAAAGGATACGCGTTTCCCCCGTTCAATCTGATCCACCGATGCTTGATCAAGATCAGGAGGGACAGAGCGGACGTGCTGATGGTAACCCCAGTGTGGCCGTCTCAGCCGTGGTGGCCAACGATTTTGGAGCTGTCCTGTCGGCCGGCCCGCATTTTGATACCGAGCGAGGACCTGTTGCTGGACGCGACGGGCACCAGCCACCCACTCCTAGTGCGAGGGTCCCTCCTGTTGGCCGCATGGATCTTATCAGGCGACGATATGAAAACCGAGGCCTTTCGGAGGGAGTGGTGCAATTACTCCTGGCCAGCAATCGCGAAACCACATCAGCTACTTACAAAAGTGCCTGGAACGTTTGGTTCCATTGGTGCTCTAAGAGGAGTGAAAATCCCTTGTCTCCTACTCTAAATTTGATTTTGAAATTTTTATCGGATCTTTTCGAAGAAGGTAAAGCGTACAGGTCAATAAATGTGTATCGGTCAATGTTGTCCGGTACGCTGGAAAAGATAGAGGGCTGGGATGTAGGTAAACACCCTCTGGTTGTCAAACTGATGCAAGGAATTTTTAATTCTTCCCCTCCCAAACCAAAGTATACTGGGTTTTGGAGCACAGATACAGTTTTGGATTATATCGAGTCGCTAGGCCCCGATAGCGGGTTGAGCCTAGCAGTTTTATCTAAGAAATTAGTAATTTTGTTGGCTCTCACTTCCTTGTTTAGAGTTTCGGAGATTGCATCTATTGATTTTTCGTCTATGGTTTTCTCAGGGCCGGCAGTGAAGTTCGCCTTGTCAAAGCTCAGAAAGTCGCAGACACCTAGCTCAGCAGGAGCGATCTTCTCCTTAAAAAAGCTCACGGTTTTGTCAAACGTCTGTCCAGTCTCGTGTCTTGATTATTATTGTAAAGAAACACGCAAGTTCAGGAATGATTCTAACTCTAATCTTATGTTAAGCATTAAATCCCCCCCACGCCCCGATCGGCGCTTCAACGGTGGCCAGATGGATCAAAGATTTTCTGGGCGACGCAGGAATTGACACGTCAATTTATTCAGCGCATTCCACCCGTGGGGCGGCCGCATCTAAGGCGGTGGCGACGGGTTTATCAATCGAAACAATTTTGCGTTCGGGCAACTGGTCGTCCGAAAGCGTATTCGCCAAGCATTACAGTCGGCCAATCGAGAAAGAAAGCGTGGCTAGCCAAGTGCTAGGTGGTGCCAGTGGTTTGGCTGGTTAACGTGCTTTGAAGTCACTATAAGTTAAGGTCGAGCGATTTACATGCAATTAGTAAATTGCTCGAGGTCGCGAAGCGACCGAAGAGCAGTTATGATTGTATGTATAATAAAGCGAGACCTTAACTTAGGTTAAGGTACCCCCCCAACCCGCTCCTAACTTTATTAATCGTTGTTTTTCTTCATTCCTTTCAGAGGAAGAGGATTTGGCAGTAACCAGCATAAAAGGTGAAGAGTTGGCCTACTCTTTCGGATCAGCGGCCCTGAGAAGATTTCCCGAGCCTTAAAGGTCTGAGGATAAAGGGGGCGTTGAGGTCCTGAGGCGGACCATATCGTTATTCTTTTGTTTTTTGTTTGCGTTGAAAGGGCTAAATACAAGTGTCAACACTATAAGTTAAGGTCTCGCTTTATTATACATACAATCATAACTGCTCTTCGGTCGCTTCGCGACCTCGAGCAATTTACTAATTTTGCAAGTTTTGGCCATTTTTGTAAAATACATCTGGCAAACAGTTTCTGCGTTTCCAGAACTATTGCAATTGGCTTAACTTACATACTTACGAGCCAAAATCTTTCTAGTACATTGGATATACTAAGTAAATCGGCATGCTTCCATCGAGACTCCTTCATAAAATGGTTTCTTTGCAAGAAATATCGCCAAGGAATAAGAAATTACATCGATGTCAATTATTCATGTGTGAACGAAAAAGAAATGAACAACTATATTTTACCTGAAGAGTAACACTTGTGTAAATTGACTTCAATTCCGTAGGTTGACTAGTATGATAAGAAATAGCAAGATTGCTAAACTGCGATGGCCGAGAATCGAACTCGGGTCAATTGCTTGGAAGGCAACTATGCTAACCACTATACCACCATCGCTTGACGTAAGTTAGCGTCATGATTTCCGTATTGTCACATCTTTTTAAATTACAGAAAATCGACCAGTATTACCACTTGATGACCTTGTATCGTGGTACATTAAGCATTCTCTATCACTATATCAAAGCAACCTCTCTAATTATGTTGCAATGCGATGATCATGTATATTCAGATAATTATATGTTTGTCAGGAGTGGGATTTGAACCCACGCCTTCATTGAAGACCAGAATACTGCAACTTCTTTTATTGAAGCAAGGATTATGTCCTTGAGTCTGGCGCCTTAGACCGCTCGGCCATCCTGACCACATCAAATATACCTAAATTCTTTCTCCCTAAAAATGTGGCATTAAAACTCTTCTAACTCATTCAAGAGTTCCTTGCCCTAGGCGATTTATACCAGGACAACAATTGTATTACGTTGTATTGCGTTTGAGTATGTATTTTTTTGAATATGTATTTTCTTGAGTCTGGTGCCTTAGACCGCTCGGCCATCATGACCTCATCAGATCTAGCTAAATTTCTTTGCATTACAGATGTGGGATTTAAACTCTTCTAACTCATTCAAGAGTTCCTTGCCCTAGGCTGTTTATACCAGGACAACAATTGTATTATGTTGTATTGATTTGAAATATGTATTTTTCAAGCGATTTCATCCAATATTGTCTCGTGGTTAGGATACCTGGCTCTCACCCAGGAGGACCGGGTTCAATTCCCGGTATGGGAAAAGAGGAACTGGACAATTTTGCAAGTTTTGGCCATTTTTGTCAAATACATCTTGCAAACAGTTTCTGCGTTTCCAGAACTATTGCAATCGGCTTAACTTACATACTTACGAGCCAAAATATTTCTAGTACATTGGATATACTAAGTACATCGGCATGTTTCCATCGAGACTCCTTCATAAAATGGTTTCTTTGCAAGAAATATCGCCAAGGAATAAGAAATGACATCTATGTCAATAATTCATGTTCGAACGAAAAAGAAATGAACAACTATATTTTTACCTAAAGAGTACCATTTGTGTAAATTGACTTCAATTCCGTAGGTTGACTAGTCTGCTAAAAATAGCAAGATTGCTAAACTGCGATGGCCGAGAATCGAACTCGGGTCAATTGCTTGGAAGGCAACTATGCTAACCACTATACCACCATCGCTTGACGTAAGATAGCGTCATGATTTCCGTATTGTCACATCTTTTTAACAAGCAATCCACCACTCAAGTGCACCAAATCCATGGACCCCACTTTTTTTTCCCATTCCGCTATGGGACCTAAAAATCTGAAATAATTCAGGCATATCCAGTTTTTTACTCCGGATTCACCTGTGTTTGCAGAATTTAAATATTCCCTGCCGTTTGGGAGATATTTAATGTTAAAGTTTGGGTTTTTTCAAATTTTAACAATTTTGGGGGGTCTTTGGTATCGCTTTCTGGGTAAATGCTAACATTTAAAAAAAAACAAATTCTCCCAAAAGTTTGCTCGTCCATCCCTCAATACGAATCCAAAAGGAATTTACATTCTAGATTAGATTGGCCGAGTTATTCCCAATCTAGTAAAGTGTAATTTTTACAAGTTTCCCACCAAGCCTAGTCGCCATTTTTTATCACTCTCCCTCGCGTTCCTGGTGGATGACAGCCGAAGCATACGAGTTTTCTGCACCTCGGGCTTCATATTGCCGGCCACTAGACTATATGAAAGGGCCTACAGTATGTCCCCCGGTCTAAAGTGAAGGCCAGGAAAGCGTAGCTTGGGCTGTCATCCGCCAGGAACGCGAGGGAGAGTGATAAAAAATGGCGACTAGGCTTGGTGGGAAACTTGTAAAAATTACACTTTACTAGATTGGGAATAACTCGGCCAATCTAGTCTAGAATGTAAATTCCTTTTGGATTCGTATTGAGGGATGGACGAGCAAACTTTTGGAAGAATTTGTTTTTTTTTTAATGTTAGCATTTACCCAGAAAGCGATACCAAAGACCCCCCAAAATTGTTAAAATTTGAAAAAACCCAAACTTTAACATTAAATATCTCCCAAACGGCAGGGAATATTTAAATTCTGCAAACACAGGTGAATCCGGAGTAAAAAACTGGACATGCCTGAATTATTTCAGATTTTTAGGTCCCATAGCGGAATGGGAAAAAAAAGTGGGGTCCATGGATTTGGTGCACTTGAGTGGTGGATTGCTTGTTAAATTACAGAAAATCGACCAGTATTACCACTTGATGACCTTGTATCGTGGTACATTAAGCATTCTCTATCACTATATCAAAGCAACCTCTCTAATTATGTTGCAATGCGATGATCATGTATATTCAGATAATTATATGTTTGTCAGGAGTGGGATTTTAACCCACGCCTTCATTGAAGACCAGAATACTGCAACTTCTTTTATTGAAGCAAGGATTATGTCCTTGAGTCTGGCGCCTTAGACCGCTCGGCCATCCTGACCACATCAGATATACCTAAATTCTTTTTCCCTAAAAATGTGGCATTAAAACTCTTCTAACTCATTCAAGAGTTCCTTGCCCTAGGCGATTTATACCAGGACAACAATTGTATTACGTTGTATTGCGTTTGAATATGTATTTTTTTTGAATATGTATTTTCTTGAGTCTGGTGCCTTAGACCGCTCGGCCATCATGACCTCATCAGATCTAGCTAAATTTCTTTGCATTACAGATGTGGGATTTAAACTCTTCTAACTCATTCAAGAGTTCCTTGCCCTAGGCTGTTTATACCAGGACAACAATTGTATTATGTTGTATTGATTTGGAATATGTATTTTTCAAGCGATTTCATCCCATATTGTGTAGTGGTTAGGATACCTGGCTCTCACCCAGGAGGCCCGGATTCAATTCCCGGTATGGGAAAAGAGGAACTGGACAATTTTGCAAGTTTTGGCCATTTTTGTAAAATACATCTGGCAAACAGTTTCTGCGTTTCCAGAACTATTGCAATTGGCTTAACTTACATACTTACGAGCCAAAATCTTTCTAGTACATTGGATATACTAAGTAAATCGGCATGTTTCCATCGAGACTCTTTCATAAAATGGTTTCTTTGCAAGAAATATCGCCAAGGAATAAGAAATTACATCGATGTCAATTATTCATGTGTGAACGAAAAAGAAATGAACAACTATATTTTACCTAAAGAGTAACATTTGTGTAAATTGACTTCAATTCCGTAGGTTGACTAGTCTGATAAGAAATAGCAAGATTGCTAAACTGCGATGGCCGAGAATCGAACTCGGGTCAATTGCTTGGAAGGCAACTATGCTAACCACTATACCACCATCGCTTGACGTAAGTTAGCGTCATGATTTCCGTATTGTCACATCTTTTTAAATTACAGAAAATCGACCAGTATTACCACTTGATGACCTTGTATCGTGGTACATTAAGCATTCTCTATCACTATATCAAAGCAACCTCTCTAATTATGTTGCAATGCGATGATCATGTATATTCAGATAATTATATGTTTGTCAGGAGTGGGATTTGAACCCACGCCTTCATTGAAGACCAGAATACTGCAACTTCTTTTATTGAAGCAAGGATTATGTCCTTGAGTCTGGCGCCTTAGACCGCTCGGCCATCCTGACCACATCAGATATACCTAAATTCTTTTTCCCTAAAAATGTGGCATTAAAACTCTTCTAACTCATTCAAGAGTTCCTTGCCCTAGGCGATTTATACCAGGACAACAATTGTATTACGTTGTATTGCGTTTGAATATGTATTTTTTTTTTGAATATGTATTTTCTTGAGTCTGGTGCCTTAGACCGCTCGGCCATCATGACCTCATCAGATCTAGCTAAATTTCTTTGCATTACATATGTGGGATTTAAACTCTTCTAACTCATTCAAGAGTTCCTTGCCCTAGGCTGTTTATACCAGGACAACAATTGTATTATGTTGTATCGATTTGGAATATGTATTTTTCAAGCGATTTCATCCCATATTGTCTAGTGGTTAGGATACCTGGCTCTCACCCAGGAGGCCCGGTTTCAATTCCCGGTATGGGAAAAGAGGAACTGGACAATTTTGCAAGTTTTGGCCATTTTTGTAAAATACATCTGGCAAACAGTTTCTGCGTTTCCAGAACTATTGCAATTGGCTTAACTTACATACTTACGAGCCAAAATCTTTCTAGTACATTGGATATACTAAGTAAATCGGCATGTTTCCATCGAGACTCCTTCATTAAATGATTTCTTTGCAAGAAATATCGCCAAGGAATAAGAAATTACATCGATGTCAATTATTCATGTGTGAACGAAAAAGAAATGAACAACTATATTTTAACTAAAGAGTAACATTTGTGTAAATTGACTTCAATTCCGTAGGTTGACTAGTCTGCTAAGAAATAGCAATATTGCTAAACTGCGATGGCCGAGAATCAAACTCGGGTCAATTGCTTGGATGGCAACTATGCTAACCACTATACCACCATCGCTTGACGTAAGTTAGCGTCATGATTTCCGTATTGTCGCATCTTTTTAAATTACAGAAAATCGACCAGTATTACCACTTGATGACCTTGTATCGTGGTACATTAAGCATTCTCTATCACTATATCAAAGCAACCTCTCTAATTATGTTGCAATGCGATGATCATGTATATTCAGATAATTATATGTTTGTCAGGAGTGGGATTTGAACCCACGCCTTCATTGAAGACCAGAATACTGCAACTTCTTTTATTGAAGCAAGGATTATGTCCTTGAGTCTGGCGCCTTAGACCGCTCGGCCATCCTGACCACATCAGATATACCTAAATTCTTTTTCCCTAAAAATGTGGCATTAAAACTCTTCTAACTCATTCAAGAGTTCCTTGCCCTAGGCGATTTATACCAGGACAACAATTGTATTACGTTGTATTGCGTTTGAATATGTATTTTTTTTTGAATATGTATTTTCTTGAGTCTGGTGCCTTAGACCGCTCGGCCATCATGACCTCATCAGATCTAGCTAAATTTCTTTGCATTACAGATGTGGGATTTAAACTCTTCTAACTCATTCAAGAGTTCCTTGCCCTAGGCTGTTTATACCAGGACAACAATTGTATTATGTTGTATTGATTTGGAATATGTATTTTTCAAGTGATTTCATCCCATATTGTCTAGTGGTTAGGATACCTGGCTCTCACCCAGGAGGCCCGGGTTCAATTCCCGGTATGGGAAAAGAGTAACTGGACAATTTTGCAAGTTTTGGCCATTTTTGTAAAATACATCTGGCAAACAGTTTCTGCGTTTCCAGAACTATTGCAATTGGCTTAACTTACATACTTACGAGCCAAAATCTTTCTAGTACATTGGATATACTAAGTAAATCGGCATGTTTCCATCGAGACTCCTTCATAAAATGGTTTCTTTGCAAGAAATATCGCCAAGGAATAAGAAATTACATCGATGTCAATTATTCATGTGTGAACGAAAAAGAAATGAACAACTATATTTACCTTAAGAGTAACACTTGTGTAAATTGACTTCAATTCCGTAGGTTGACTAGTCTGATAAGAAATAGCAAGATTGCTAAACTGCGATGGCCGAGAATCGAACTCGGGTTAATTGCTTGGAAGGCAACTATGCTAACCACTATACCACCATCGCTTGACGTAAGTTAGCGTCATGATTTCCGTATTGTCACATCTTTTTAAATTACAGAAAATCGACCGGTATTACCACTTGATGACCTTGTATCGTGGTACATTAAGCATTCTCTATCACTATATCAAAGCAACCTCTCTAATTATGTTGCAATGCGATGATCATGTATATTCAGATAATTATATGTTTGTCAGGAGTGGGATTTGAACCCACGCCTTCATTGAAGACCAGAATACTGCAACTTCTTTTATTGAAGCAAGGATTATGTCCTTGAGTCTGGCGCCTTAGACCGCTCGGCCATCCTGACCACATCAGATATACCTAAATTCTTTTTCCGTAAAAATGTGGCATTAAAACTCTTCTAACTCATTCAAGAGTTCCTTGCCCTAGGCGATTTATACCAGGACAACAATTGTATTACGTTGTATTGCGTTTGAATATGTATTTTTTTTTTTGAATATGTATTTTCTTGAGTCTGGTGCCTTAGACCGCTCGGCCATCATGACCTCATCAGATCTAGCTAAATTTCTTTGCATTACAGATGTGGGATTTAAACTCTTCTAACTCATTCAAGAGTTCCTTGCCCTAGGCTGTTTATACCAGGACAACAATTGTATTATGTTGTATTGATTTGGAATATGTATTTTTCAAGTGATTTCATCCCATATTGTCTAGTGGTTAGGATACCTGGCTCTCACCCAGGAGGCCCGGGTTCAATTCCCGGTATGGGAAAAGAGGAACTGGACAATTTTGCAAGTTTTGGCCATTTTTGTAAAATACATCTGGCAAACAGTTTCTGCGTTTCCAGAACTATTGCAATTGGCTTAACTTACATACTTACGAGCCAAAATCTTTCTAGTACATTGGATATACTAAGTAAATCGGCATGTTTCCATCGAGACTCCTTCATAAAATGGTTTCTTTGCAAGAAATATCGCCAAGGAATAAGAAATTACATCGATGTCAATTATTCATGTGTGAACGAAAAAGAAATGAACAACTATATTTACCTTAAGAGTAACACTTGTGTAAATTGACTTCAATTCCGTAGGTTGACTAGTCTGCTAGGAAATAGCAAGATTGCTAAACTGCGATGGCCGAGAATCGAACTCGGGTCAATTGCTTGGAAGGCAACTATGCTAACCACTATACCACCATCGCTTGACGTAAGTTAGCGTCATGATTTCCGTATTGTCACATCTTTTTAAATTACAGAAAATCGACCAGTATTACCACTTGATGACCTTGTATCGTGGTACATTAAGCATTCTCTATCACTATATCAAAGCAACCTCTCTAATTATGTTGCAATGCGATGACCATGTATATTCAGATAATTATATGTTTGTCAGGAGTGGGATTTGAACCCACGCCTTCATTGAAGACCAGAATACTGCAACTTCTTTTATTGAAGCAAGGATTATGTCCTTGAGTCTGGCGCCTTAGACCGCTCGGCCATCCTGACCACATCAGATATACCTAAATTCTTTTTCCCTAAAAATGTGGCATTAAAACTCTTCTAACTCATTCAAGAGTTCCTTGCCCTAGGCGATTTATACCAGGACAACAATTGTATTACGTTGTATTGCGTTTGAATATGTATTTTTTTTTTGAATATGTATTTTCTTGAGTCTGGTGCCTTAGACCGCTCGGCCATCATGACCTCATCAGATCTAGCTAAATTTCTTTGCATTACAGATGTGGGATTTAAACTCTTCTAACTCATTCAAGAGTTCCTTGCCCTAGGCTGTTTATACCAGGACAACAATTGTATTATGTTGTATTGATTTGGAATATGTATTTTTCAAGTGATTTCATCCCATATTGTCTAGTGGTTAGGATACCTGGCTCTCACCCAGGAGGCCCGGGTTCAATTCCCGGTATGGGAAAAGAGGAACTGGACAATTTTGCAAGTTTTGGCCATTTTTGTAAAATACATCTGGCAAACAGTTTCTGCGTTTCCAGAACTATTGCAATTGGCTTAACTTACATACTTACGAGCCAAAATCTTTCTAGTACATTGGATATACTAAGTAAATCGGCATGTTTCCATCGAGACTCCTTCATAAAATGGTTTCTTTGCAAGAAATATCGCCAAGGAATAAGAAATTACATCGATGTCAATTATTCATGTGTGAACGAAAAAGAAATGAACAACTATATTTACCTTAAGAGTAACACTTGTGTAAATTGACTTCAATTCCGTAGGTTGACTAGTCTGCTAGGAAATAGCAAGATTGCTAAACTGCGATGGCCGAGAATCGAACTCGGGTCAATTGCTTGGAAGGCAACTATGCTAACCACTATACCACCATCGCTTGACGTAAGTTAGCGTCATGATTTCCGTATTGTCACATCTTTTTAAATTACAGAAAATCGACCAGTATTACCACTTGATGACCTTGTATCGTGGTACATTAAGCATTCTCTATCACTATATCAAAGCAACCTCTCTAATTATGTTGCAATGCGATGACCATGTATATTCAGATAATTATATGTTTGTCAGGAGTGGGATTTGAACCCACGCCTTCATTGAAGACCAGAATACTGCAACTTCTTTTATTGAAGCAAGGATTATGTCCTTGAGTCTGGCGCCTTAGACCGCTCGGCCATCCTGACCACATCAGATATACCTAAATTCTTTTTCCCTAAAAATGTGGCATTAAAACTCTTCTAACTCATTCAAGAGTTCCTTGCCCTAGGCGATTTATACCAGGAGAACAATTGTATTACGTTGTATTGCGTTTGAATATGTATTTTTTTTTTGAATATGTATTTTCTTGAGTCTGGTGCCTTAGACCGCTCGGCCATCATGACCTCATCAGATCTAGCTAAATTTCTTTGCATTACAGATGTGGGATTTAAACTCTTCTAACTCATTCAAGAGTTCCTTGCCCTAGGCTGTTTATACCAGGACAACAATTGTATTATGTTGTATTGATTTGGAATATGTATTTTTCAAGCGATTTCATCTCATATTGTCTAGTGGTTAGGATACCTGGCTCTCACCCAGGAGGCCCGGTTTCAATTCCCGGTATGGGAAAAGAGGAACTGGACAATTTTGCAAGTTTTGGCCATTTTTGTAAAATACATCTGGCAAACAGTTTCTGCGTTTCCAGAACTATTGCAATTGGCTTAACTTACATACTTACGAGCCAAAATCTTTCTAGTACATTGGATATACTAAGTAAATCGGCATGTTTCCATCGAGACTCCTTCATTAAATGGTTTCTATGCAAGAAATATCGCCAAAGAATAAGAAATTACATCGATGTCAATTATTCATGTGTGAACGAAAAAGAAATGAACAACTATATTTTAACTAAAGAGTAACATTTGTGTAAATTGACTTCAATTCCGTAGGTTGACTAGTCTGCTAAGAAATAGCAATATTGCTAAACTGCGATGGCCGAGAATCAAACTCGGGTCAATTGCTTGGAAGGCAACTATGCTAACCACTATACCACCATCGCTTGACGTAAGTTAGCGTCATGATTTCCGTATTGTCACATCTTTTTAAATTACAGAAAATCGACCAGTATTACCACTTGATGACCTTGTATCGTGGTACATTAAGCATTCTCTATCACTATATCAAAGCAACCTCTCTAATTATGTTGCAAAGCGATGATCATGTATATTCAGATAATTATATGTTTGTCAGGAGTGGGATTTGAACCCACGCCTTCATTGAAGACCAGAATACTGCAACTTCTTTTATTGAAGCAAGGATTATGTCCTTGAGTCTGGCGCCTTAGACCTCTCGGCCATCCTGACCACATCAGATATACCTAAATTCTTTTTCCCTAAAAATGTGGCATTAAAACTCTTCTAACTCATTCAAGAGTTCCTTGCCTTAGGCGATTTATACCAGGACAACAATTGTATTACGTTGTATTGCGTTTGAATATGTATTTTTTTTGAATATGTATTTTCTTGAGTCTGGTGCCTTAGACCGCTCGGCCATCATGACCTCATCAGATCTAGCTAAATTTCTTTGCATTACAGATGTGGGATTTAAACTCTTCTAACTCATTAAAGAGTTCCTTGCCCTAGGCTGTTTATACCAGGACAACAATTGTATTATGTTGTATTGATTTGGAATATGTATTTTTCAAGTGATTTCATCCCATATTGTCTAGTGGTTAGGATACCTGGCTCTCACCCAGGAGGCCCGGGTTCAATTCCCGGTATGGGAAAAGAGGAACTGGACAATTTTGCAAGTTTTGGCCATTTTTGTAAAATACATCTGGCAAACAGTTTCTGCGTTTCCAGAACTATTGCAATTGGCTTAACTTACATACTTAAGAGCCAAAATCTTTCTAGTACATTGGATATACTAAGTAAATCGGCATGTTTCCATCGAGACTCCTTCATAAAATGGTTTCTTTGCAAGAAATATCGCCAAGGAATAAGAAATTACATCGATGTCAATTATTCATGTGTGAACGAAAAAGAAATGAACAACTATATTTTACCTAAAGAGTAACATTTGTGTAAATTGACTTCAATTCCGTAGGTTGACTAGTCTGATAAGAAATAGCAAGATTGCTAAACTGCGATGGCCGAGAATCGAACTCGGGTCAATTGCTTGGAAGGCAACTATGCTAACCACTATACCACCATCGCTTGACGTAAGTTAGCGTCATGATTTCCGTATTGTCACATCTTTTTAAATTACAGAAAATCGACCAGTATTACCACTTGATGACCTTGTATCGTGGTACAGTATCTTCCATAAAAATCCGACCACCTTCGTCTCTTTATTTATTTTTAAAAAATATTTGGGCAATTTCTTCTTAATTCTAATAAATGAACTTTGTAAAATAATTAATTCTACACATAATATCAAGTCTTGAAAGTTAAAAAAAAAGGAAAATACATTAAACTGGGCTGTTAAAAAAAAATGGCGTTCGGATTTTTATGGAAGATACTGTACATTAAGCATTCTCTATCACTATATCAAAGCAACCTCTCTAATTATGTTGCAATGCGATGATCATGTATATTCAGATAATTATATGTTTGTCAGGAGTGGGATTTGAACCCACGCCTTCATTGAAGACCAGAAAACTGCAACTTCTTTTATTGAAGCAAGGATTATGTCCTTGAGTCTGGCGCCTTAGACCGCTCGGCCATCCTGACCACATCAGATATACCTAAATTCTTTTTCCCTAAAAATGTGGCATTAAAACTCTTCTAACTCATTCAAGAGTTCCTTGCCCTAGGCGATTTATACCAGGACAACAATTGTATTACGTTGTATTGCGTTTGAATATGTATTTTTTTTGAATATGTATTTTCTTGAGTCTGGTGCCTTAGACCGCTTGGCCATCATGACCTCATCAGATCTAGCTAAATTTCTTTGCATTACAGATGTGGGATTTAAACTCTTCTAACTCATTCAAGAGTTCCTTGCCCTAGGCTGTTTATACCAGGACAACAATTGTATTATGTTGTATTGATTTGGAATATGTATTTTTCAAGCGATTTCATCCCATATTGTCTAGTGGTTAGGATACCTGGCTCTCACCCAGGAGGCCCGGGTTCAATTCCCGGTATGGGAAAAGAGGAACTGGACAATTTTGCAAGTTTTGGCCATTTTTGTAAAATACATCTGGCAAACAGTTTCTGCGTTTCCAGAACTATTGCAATTGGCTTAACTTACATACTTACGAGCCAAAATCTTTCTAGTACATTGGATATACTAAGTAAATCGGCATGTTTCCATCGAGACTCCTTCATAAAATGGTTTCTTTGCAAGAAATATCGCCAAGGAATAAGAAATTACATCGATGTCAATTATTCATGTGTGAACGAAAAAGAAATGAACAACTATATTTTACCTAAAGAGTAACATTTGTGTAAATTGACTTCAATTCCGTAGGTTGACTAGTCTGATAAGAAATAGCAAGATTGCTAAACTGCGATGGCCGAGAATCGAACTCGGGTCAATTGCTTGGAAGGCAACTATGCTAACCACTATACCACCATCGCTTGACGTAAGTTAGCGTCATGATTTCCGTATTGTCACATCTTTTTAAATTACAGAAAATCGACCAGTATTACCACTTGATGACCTTGTATCGTGGTACAGTATCTTCCATAAAAATCCGACCACCTTCGTCTCTTTATTTATTTTTAAAAAATATTTGGGCAATTTCTTCTTAATTCTAATAAATGAACTTTGTAAAATAATTAATTCTACACATAATATCAAGTCTTGAAAGTTAAAAAAAAAGGAAAATACATTAAACTGGGCTGTTAAAAAAAAATGGCGTTCGGATTTTTATGGAAGATACTGTACATTAAGCATTCTCTATCACTATATCAAAGCAACCTCTCTAATTATGTTGCAATGCGATGATCATGTATATTCAGATAATTATATGTTTGTCAGGAGTGGGATTTGAACCCACGCCTTCATTGAAGACCAGAATACTGCAACTTCTTTTATTGAAGCAAGGATTATGTCCTTGAGTCTGGCGCCTTAGACCGCTCGGCCATCCTGACCACATCAGATATACCTAAATTCTTTTTCCCTAAAAATGTGGCATTAAAACTCTTCTAACTCATTCAAGAGTTCCTTGCCCTAGGCGATTTATACCAGGACAACAATTGTATTACGTTGTATTGCGTTTGAATATGTATTTTTTTTGAATATGTATTTTCTTGAGTCTGGTGCCTTAGACCGCTTGGCCATCATGACCTCATCAGATCTAGCTAAATTTCTTTGCATTACAGATGTGGGATTTAAACTCTTCTAACTCATTCAAGAGTTCCTTGCCCTAGGCTGTTTATACCAGGACAACAATTGTATTATGTTGTATTGATTTGGAATATGTATTTTTCAAGCGATTTCATCCCATATTGTCTAGTGGTTAGGATACCTGGCTCTCACCCAGGAGGCCCGGGTTCAATTCCCGGTATGGGAAAAGAGGAACTGGACAATTTTGCAAGTTTTGGCCATTTTTGTAAAATACATCTGGCAAACAGTTTCTGCGTTTCCAGAACTATTGCAATTGGCTTAACTTACATACTTACGAGCCAAAATCTTTCTAGTACATTGGATATACTAAGTAAATCGGCATGTTTCCATCGAGACTCCTTCATAAAATGGTTTCTTTGCAAGAAATATCGCCAAGGAATAAGAAATTACATCGATGTCAATTATTCATGTGTGAACGAAAAAGAAATGAACAACTATATTTACCTTAAGAGTAACACTTGTGTAAATTGACTTCAATTCCGTAGGTTGACTAGTCTGATAAGAAATAGCAAGATTGCTAAACTGCGATGGCCGAGAATCGAACTCGGGTCAATTGCTTGGAAGGCAACTATGCTAACCACTATACCACCATCGCTTGACGTAAGTTAGCTTCATGATTTCCGTATTGTCACATCTTTTTAAATTACAGAAAATCGACCAGTATTACCACTTGATGACCTTGTATCGTGGTACATTAAGCATTCTCTATCACTATATCAAAGCAACCTCTCTAATTATGTTGCAATGCGATGATCATGTATATTCAGATAATTATATGTGTGTCAGGAGTGTGATTTGAACCCACGCCTTCATTGAAGACCAGAATACTGCAACTTCTTTTATTGAAGCAAGGATTATGTCCTTGAGTCTGGCGCCTTAGACCTCTCGGCCATCCTGACCACATCAGATATACCTAAATTCTTTTTCCCTAAAAATGTGGCATTAAAACTCTTCTAACTCATTCAAGAGTTCCTTGCCTTAGGCGATTTATACCAGGACAACAATTGTATTACGTTGTATTGCGTTTGAATATGTATTTTTTTTGAATATGTATTTTCTTGAGTCTGGTGCCTTAGACCGCTCGGCCATCATGACCTCATCAGATCTAGCTAAATTTCTTTGCATTACAGATGTGGGATTTAAACTCTTCTAACTCATTCAAGAGTTCCTTGCCCTAGGCTGTTTATACCAGGACAACAATTGTATTATGTTGTATTGATTTGGAATATGTATTTTTCAAGCGATTTCATCCCATATTGTCTAGTGGTTAGGATACCTGGCTCTCACCCAGGAGGCCCGGGTTCAATTCCCGGTATGGGAAAAGAGGAACTGGACAATTTTGCAAGTTTTGGCCATTTTTGTAAAATACATCTGGCAAACAGTTTCTGCGTTTCCAGAACTATTGCAATTGGCTTAACTTACATACTTACGAGCCAAAATCTTTCTAGTACATTGGATATACTAAGTAAATCGGCATGTTTCCATCGAGACTCCTTCATAAAATGGTTTCTTTGCAAGAAATATCGCCAAGGAATAAGAAATTACATCGATGTCAATTATTCATGTGTGAACGAAAAAGAAATGAACAACTATATTTTACCTAAAGAGTAACATTTGTGTAAATTGACTTCAATTCCGTAGGTTGACTAGTCTGATAAGAAATTGCAAGATTGCTAAACTGGGATGGACGAGAATCGAACTCGGGTCAATTGCTTGGAAGGCAACTATGCTAACCACTATACCACCATCGCTTGACGTAAGTTAGCGTCATGATTTCCGTATTGTCACATCTTTTAAAATTACAGAAAATCGACCAGTATTACCACTTGATGACCTTGTATCGTGGTACATTAAGCATTCTCTATCACTATATCAAAGCAACCTCTCTAATTATGTTGCAATGCGATGATCATGTATATTCAGATAATTATATGTTTGTCAGGAGTGGGATTTGAACCCACGCCTTCATTGAAGACCAGAATACTGCAACTTCTTTTATTGAAGCAAGGATTATGTCCTTGAGTCTGGCGCCTTAGACCGCTCGGCCATCCTGACCACATCAGATATACCTAAATTCTTTTTCCCTAAAAATGTTGCATTAAAACTCTTCTAACTCATTCAAGAGTTCCTTGCCCTAGGCGATTTATACCAGGACAACAATTGTATTACGTTGTATTGCGTTTGAATATGTATTTTTTTTGAATATGTATTTTCTTGAGTCTGGTGCCTTAGACCGCTCGGCCATCATGACCTCATCAGATCTAGCTAAATTTCTTTGCATTACATATGTGGGATTTAAACTCTTCTAACTCATTCAAGAGTTCCTTGCCCTAGGCTGTTTATACCAGGACAACAATTGTATTATGTTGTATTGATTTGGAATATGTATTTTTCAACGATTTCATCCCATATTGTCTAGTGGTTAGGATACCTGGCTCTCACCCAGGAGGCCCGGGTTCAATTCCCGGTATGGGAAAAGAGGAACTGGACAATTTTGCAAGTTTTGGCCATTTTTGTAAAATACATCTGGCAAACAGTTTCTGCGTTTCCAGAACTATTGCAATTGGCTTAACTTACATACTTACGAGCCAAAATCTTTCTAGTACATTGGATATACTAAGTAAATCGGCATGTTTCCATCGAGACTCCTTCATAAAATGGTTTCTTTGCAAGAAATATCGCCAAGGAATAAGAAATTACATCGATGTCAATTATTCATGTGTGAACGAAAAAGAAATGAACAACTATATTTTACCTAAAGAGTAACATTTGTGTAAATTGACTTCAATTCCGTAGGTTGACTAGTCTGATAAAAAATAGCAAGATTGCTAAACTGCGATGGCCGAGAATCGAACTCGGGTCAATTGCTTGGAAGGCAACTATGCTAACCACTATACCACCATCGCTTGACGTAAGTTAGCGTCATGATTTCCGTATTGTCACATCTTTTTAAATTACAGAAAATCGACCAGTATTAACACTTGATGACCTTGTATCGTGGTACATTAAGCATTCTCTATCACTATATCAAAGCAACCTCTCTAATTATGTTGCAATGCGATGATCATGTATATTCAGATAATTATATGTTTGTCAGGAGTGGGATTTGACCACGCCTTCATTGAAGACCAGAATACTGCAACTTCTTTTATTGAAGCAAGGATTATGTCCTTGAGTCTGGCGCCTTAGACCGCTCGGCCATCCTGACCACATCAGATATACCTAAATTTTTTTCCCTAAAAATGTGGCATTAAAACTCTTCTAACTCATTCAAGAGTTCCTTGCCCTAGGCGATTTATACCAGGACAACAATTGTATTACGTTGTATTGCGTTTGAATATGTATTTTCTTGAGTCTGGTGCCTTAGACCGCTCGGCCATCATGACCTCATCAGATCTAGCTAAATTTCTTTGCATTACAGATGTGGGATTTAAACTCTTCTAACTCATTCAAGAGTTCCTTGCCCTAGGCTGTTTATACCAGGACAACAATTGTATTATGTTGTATTGATTTGGAATATGTATTTTTCAAGCGATTTCATCCCATATTGTCTAGTGGTTAGGATACCTGGCTCTCACCCAGGAGGCCCGGGTTCAATTCCCGGTATGGGAAAAGAGGAACTGGACAATTTTGCAAGTTTTGGCCATTTTTGTAAAATACATCTGGCAAACAGTTTCTGCGTTTCCAGAACTATTGCAATTGGCTTAACTTACATACTTACGAGCCAAAATCTTTCTAGTACATTGGATATACTAAGTAAATCGGCATGTTTCCATCGAGACTCCTTCATAAAATGGTTTCTTTGCAAGAAATATCGCCAAGGAATAAGAAATTACATCGATGTCAATTATTCATGTGTGAACGAAAAAGAAATGAACAACTATATTTTACCTAAAGAGTAACATTTGTGTAAATTGACTTCAATTCCGTAGGTTGACTAGTCTGCTAAGAAATAGCAATATTGCTAAACTGCGATGGCCGAGAATCGAACTCGGGTCAATTGCTTGGAAGGCAACTATGCTAACCACTATACCACCATCGCTTGACATAAGTTAGCTTCATCATTTCCGTATTGTCACATCTTTTTAAATTACAGGAAATCGACCAGTATTACCACTTGTTGACCTTGTATCGTGGTACATTAAGCATTCTCTATCACTATATCAAAGCAACCTCTCAAATTATGTTGCAATGCGATGATCATGTGTATTCAAATAATTATATGTTTGTCAGGAGTGGGATTTGAACCCACGCCTTCATTGAAGACCAGAATACTGCAACTTCTTTTATTGAAGCAAGGATTATGTCCTTGAGTCTGGCGCCTTAGACCGCTCGGCCATCCTGACCACATCAGTTATACCTAAATTCTTTTTCCCTACAAATGTGGCATTAAAACTCTTCTAACTCATTCAAGAGTTCCTTGCCCTAGGCGATTTATACCAGGACAACAATTGTATTACGTTGTATTGCGTTTGAATATGTATTTTTTTGAATATGTATTTTTTTGAGTCTGGTGCCTTAGACCGCTCGGCCATCCTGACCTCATCAGATCTAGCTAAATTCCTTTGCATTACTGATGTGGGATTTAAACTCTTCTAACTCATTCAAGAGTTCCTTGCCCTAGGCTGTTTATACCAGGACAACAATTGTATTATGTTGTATTGATTTGCAATATGTATTTTTCAAGCGATTTCATCCCATATTGTCTAGTGGTTAGGATACCTGGCTCTCACCCAGGAGGCCCGGATTCAATTCCCGGTATGGGAATAAAGGAACTGGACAATTTTGCAAGTTTTGGCCATTTTTGTCAGATACATCTGGCAAACAGTTCCTGCGTTTCCAGAACTATTGCAATCGGCTTAACTTACATACTTACGAGCCAAAATATTTCTAGTACATTGGATATACTAAGTAAATCGGCATGTTTCCATCGAGACTCCTTCATAAAATGGTTTCTTTGCAAGAAATATCGCCAAGGAATAAGAAATTACATCGATGTCAATTATTCATGTGTGAACGAAAAAGAAATGAACAACTATATTTTACCTAAAGAGTAACATTTGTGTAAATTGACTTCAATTCCGTAGGTTGACTAGTCTGCTAAGAAATAGCAATATTGCTAAACTGCGATGGCCGAGAATCGAACTCGGGTCAATTGCTTGGAAGGCAACTATGCTAACCACTATACCACCATCGCTTGACATAAGTTAGCTTCATCATTTCCGTATTGTCACATCTTTTTAAATTACAGGAAATCGACCAGTATTACCACTTGTTGACCTTGTATCGTGGTACATTAAGCATTCTCTATCACTATATCAAAGCAACCTCTCAAATTATGTTGCAATGCGATGATCATGTGTATTCAAATAATTATATGTTTGTCAGGAGTGGGATTTGAACCCACGCCTTCATTGAAGACCAGAATACTGCAACTTCTTTTATTGAAGCAAGGATTATGTCCTTGAGTCTGGCGCCTTAGACCGCTCGGCCATCCTGACCACATCAGTTATACCTAAATTCTTTTTCCCTACAAATGTGGCATTAAAACTCTTCTAACTCATTCAAGAGTTCCTTGCCCTAGGCGATTTATACCAGGACAACAATTGTATTACGTTGTATTGCGTTTGAATATGTATTTTTTTGAATATGTATTTTTTTGAGTCTGGTGCCTTAGACCGCTCGGCCATCCTGACCTCATCAGATCTAGCTAAATTCCTTTGCATTACTGATGTGGGATTTAAACTCTTCTAACTCATTCAAGAGTTCCTTGCCCTAGGCTGTTTATACCAGGACAACAATTGTATTATGTTGTATTGATTTGCAATATGTATTTTTCAAGCGATTTCATCCCATATTGTCTAGTGGTTAGGATACCTGGCTCTCACCCAGGAGGCCCGGATTCAATTCCCGGTATGGGAATAAAGGAACTGGACAATTTTGCAAGTTTTGGCCATTTTTGTCAGATACATCTGGCAAACAGTTCCTGCGTTTCCAGAACTATTGCAATCGGCTTAACTTACATACTTACGAGCCAAAATATTTCTAGTACATTGGATATACTAAGTACATCGGCATGTTTCCATCGTGACTCCTTCATAAAATGGTTTCTTTGCAAGAAATATCGCCAAGGAATAAGAAATGACATCTATGTCAATTATTCATGTGTGAACGAAAAAGAAATGAACAACAATATTTTACCTAAAGAGTAACATTTGTGTAAATTGACTTCAATTGCGTAGGTTGATTAGTCTGCTAAGAATTAGCCAGATTGCTAAACTGCGATGGCCGAGAATCGAACTCGGGTCAATTGCTTGGAAGGCAACTATGCTAACCACTATACCACCATCGCTTGACGTAAGTTAGCGTCATGATTTCCGTATTGTCGCATCTTTTTAAATTACAGAAAATCGACCAGTATTACCATTTGGTGACCTTGTATCGTGGTACATTAAGCATTCTCTATCACTATATCAAAGCAACCTCTCTAGTTATGTTGCAATGCGATGATCATGCGTATTCAGATAATTATATGTTTGTCAGGAGTGGGATTTGAACCCACGCCTTCATTGTAGACCAGACTACTGCAACTTATTTTATTGAAGCAAGGATTATGTCCTTGAGTCTGGCGCCTTTGACCGCTCGGACATCCTGACCACATCAGATATACCTAAATTCTTTTTCCGTACAAATGTGGCATTTTAACTCTTCTAACTCATTCAAGAGTTCCTTGCCCTAGGCGTTTTATACCAGGACAACAATTGTATTACGTTGTATTGCGTTTGAATATGTATTTTTTTTTTGAATATGTGTTTTCTTGAGTCTGGTGCCTTAGACCGCTCGGCCATCCTGACCTCATCAGATCTAGCTAAATTCCTTTGCATTACAGATGTGGGATTTAAACTCTTCTATCTCATTCAAGAGTTCCTTGCCCTAGGCTGTTTATACCAGGACAACAATTGTATTATGTTGTATTGATTTGGAATATGTATTTTTCAAGCGATTTCATCCCATATTGTCTAGTGATTAGAATACCTGGCTCTCACCGAGGAGTCCCGGGTTCAATTCCCGGAATGGGAAAAGAGGAACTGGACAATTTTGCAAGTTTTGGCCATTTTTGTCAAATACATCTGGCAAACAGTTTCTGCGTTTCCAGAACTATTGCAATCGGCTTAACTTACATACATACGAGCCGAAATCTTTCTAGTACATTGGATATACTAAGTACATCGGCATGTTTCCATCGAGACTCCTTCAAAAAATAGTTTCTTTGCAAAAAAATTCGCCAAGGAATAAGAAATGACATCTATGTCAATTATTCATGTGTGAACGAAAAAGAAACGAACAACTATATTTTACCTAAAGAGTAAAATTTGTGTAAATTTACTTCAATTCCGTAGGTTGACTAGTCTGCTAAGAAATAGCAAGATTGCTAAACTGCGATGGCCGAGAATCGAACTCGGGTCAATTGCTTGGAAGGCAACTATGCTAACCACTATACCACTATCGCTTGACGTAAGTTAGCGTCATGATTTCCGTATTGTCACATCTTTTTAAATTACAGAAAATCGACCAGTATTACCACTTGGTGACCTTGTATCGTGGTACATTAAGCATTCTCTATCACTATATCAAAGGAACCTTTCTAATTATGTTGCAATGCGATGATCATGTATATTCAGATAATTATATGTTTGTCAGGAGTGGGATTTGAACCCACGCCTTCTTTGAAGACCAGAATACTGCAACTTCTTTTATTGAAGCAAGGATTATGTCCTTGAGTCTGGCGCCTTAGACCGCTCGGCCATCCTGACCACACCAGAAATAACTAAATTCTTTTGCCCTACAAATGTGGCATTAAAAGTCTTCTAACTCAATCAAGAGTTCCTTGCCCTAGGCGATTTATACCAGGACTTCAATTGTATTACGTTGTATTGCGTTTGAATATGTATTTTTTTTGAATATGTATTTTCTTGATTCTGGTGCCTTAGACCGCTCGGCCATCCTGACCACATCAGATCTAGCTAAATTCCTTTGCATTACAGATGTGGGATTTAAACTCTTCTATCTCATTCAAGAGTTCCTTGCCCTAGGCTGTTTATACCAGGACAACAATTGTATTATGTTGTATTGATTTGGAATATGTATTTTTCAAGCGATTTCATCCCATATTGTCTAGTGGTTAGGATACCTGGCTCTCACCCAGGAGGCCCGGGTTCAATTCCCGGTATGGGAAAAGAGGAACTGGACAATTTTGCAAGTTTTGGCCATTTTTGTAAAATACATCTGGCAAACAGTTTCTGCGTTTCCAGAACTATTGTAATCGGCTTAACTTACATACATACGAGCCAAAATCTTTCTAGTACATTGGATATACTAAGTACATCGGCATGTTTCCATCGAGACTCCTTCAAAAAATAGTTTCTTTGCAAAAAAATTCGCCAAGGAATAAGAAATGACATCTATGTCAATTATTCATGTGTGAACGAAAAAGAAATGAACAACTATATTTTACCTAAAGAGTAAAATTTGTGTAAATTGACTTCAAAACCGTAGGTTGACTAGTCTGCTAAGAAATAGCAAGATTGCTAAACTGCGATGGCCGAGAATCGAACTCGGGTCGATTGCTTGGAAGGCAACTATGCTAACCACTATACCACCATCGCTTGACGTACATTAGCTTCATCATTTTCGTATTGTCAAATATTTTTAAATTACAGGAAATCGACCAGTATTACCACTTGTTGACCTTGTATCGTGGTACATTAAGCATTCTCTATAACTATTTCAAAGCAACCTCTCTAATTATGTTGCAATGCGATGATCATGTGTATTCAAATTATTATATGTTTGTCAGGATTGGGATTTGAACCCACGCCTTCATTGAAGACCAGAATACTGCAACTTCTTTTATTGAAGCAAGGATTATGTCCTTGAGTCTGGCGCCTTAGACCGCTCGGCCATCCTTACCACATCAGAAATAACTAAATTCTTTTGCCCTACAAATGTGGCATTAAAAGTCTTCTTACTCAATCAAGAGTTCCTTGCCCTAGGCGATTTATACCAGGACAACAATTGTATTACGTTGTATTGCGTTTGAATATGTATTTTTTTTTTGAATATGTATTTTCTTGATTCTGGTGCCTTAGACCGCTCGGCCATCCTGACCGCATCAGATCTAGCTAAATTCCTTTGCATTACAGATGTGGGATTTAAACTCTTCTATCTCATTCAAGAGTTCCTTGCCCTAGGCTGTTTATACCAGGACAACAATTGTATTATGTTGTATTGATTTGGAATATGTATTTTTCAAGCGATTTCATCCCATATTGTCTAGTGGTTAGGATACCTGGCTCTCACCCAGGAGGCCCGGGTTCTATTCCCGGTATGGGAAAAGATGAACTGGACAATTTTGCAAGTTTTGGCCATTTTTGTCAAATACATCTGGCAAACAGTTTCTGCGTTTCCAGAACTATTGCAATCGGCTTAACTTACATACATACGAGCCAAAATCTTTCTAGTACATTGGATATACTAAGTACATCGGCATGTTTCCATCGAGACTCCTTCAAAAAATAGTTTCTTTGCAAAAAATTTCGCCAAGGAATAAGAAATGACATCTATGTCAATTATTCATGTGTGAACGAAAAAGAAATGAACAACTATATTTTACCTAAAGAGTAAAATTTGTGTAAATTGACTTCAATTCCGTAGGTTGACTAGTCTGCTAAGAAATAGCAAGATTGCTAAACTGCGATGGCCGAGAATCCAACTCGGGTCAATTGCTTGGAAGGCAACTATGCTAACCACTATACCACTATCGCTTGACGTAAGTTAGCGTCATGATTTCCGTATTGTCACATCTTTTTAAATTACAGAAAATCGACCAGTATTACCACTTGGTGACCTTGTATCGTGGTAGATTAAGCATTCTCTATCACTATATCAAACCAACCTCTCTAATTATGTTGCAATGCGATGATCATGTATATTCAGATAATTATATGTTTGTCAGGAGTGGGATTTGAACCCACGCCTTCATTGAAGACCAGAATACTGCAACTTCTTTTATTGAAGCAAGGATTATGTCCTTGACTCTGGCGCCTTAGACCGCTCGGCCATCCTGACCACATCAGATATACCTAAATTCTTTTTCCCTAAAAATGTGGCATTTAAACTCTTCTAACTCATTCAAGAGTTCCTTGCCCTAGGCGATTTATACCAGGACAACAATTGTATTACGTTGTATTGCGTTTGAATATGTATTTTTTTTGAATATGTATTTTCTTGAGTCTGGTGCCTTAGACCGCTCGGCCATCCTGACCTCATCAGATGTAGCTAAATTCCTTTGCATTACAGATGTGGGATTTAAAATCTTCTAACTCATTCAAGAGTTCCTTGCCCTAGGCTGTTTATACCAGGACAACAATTGTATAATGTTGTATTGATATGGAATATGTATTTTTCAAGCGATTTCATCCCATATTGTCTAGTGGCTAGGATACCTGGCTCTCACTCAGGAGGCCCGGGTTCAATTCCCGGTAGTGGAAATGAGCAACTGGACAATTTTGCAAGTTTTGGCCATTTTTGTCAAATACATCTGGCAAACAGTTTCTGCGTTTCCAGAAAATTTTGCAATCGGCTTAACTTACAAACTTACGAGTCAAAATCTTTCTAGTACATTGGATATCCTAAGTAAATCGGCATGTTTCCATCGAGACTCCTTCATAAAATGGTTTCTTTGCAAGAAATATCGCCAAGGAATAAGAAATGACATCGATGTCAATTATTCATGTGTGAACGAAAAAGAAATGAACAACTATATTTTACCTAAAGAGTAACATATGTGTAAATTGACTTCAATTCCGTAGGTTGACTAGTCTGCTAAGAAATAGCAATAATAGCTAAACTGTGATGGCCGAGAATAGGACTCGGGTCAATTGCTTGGAAGGCAACTATGCTAACCACTATACCACCATCGCTTAACGTAAGTTAGCGTCATCATTTCCGTATTGTCACATCTTTTTAAATTACAGAAAATTGACCAGTACTACCACTTGGTGAACTTGTATCGTATTACATTAAACATTTCTCTATCACTATATCAAAGCAACCACTCTAATTATGTTGCAATGCGATGATCATGTGTATTCAGATAATTATATGTTTGTCAGGAGTGGGATTTTAACCCACGCCTTCTTTGAAGACCAGAATACTGCAACTTCTTATATTGAAGCAAGGATTATGTCCTTGAGTCTGGCGCCTTAGACCGCTCGGCCATCCTGACCACATCACATATATCTAAATTCTTTTGCCCTACAAATGTGGCATTAAAACTCTTCTAACTCATTAAAGAGTTCCTTGCCCTAGGCGATTTATACCAGGACAACAATTGTATTACGTTGTATTGCGTTTGAATATGTATTTTTTTTGAATATGTATTTTCTTGAGTCTTTTGCCTTAGACCTCTCGGCCATCCTGACCTCATCAGATCTAGCTAAATTCCTTTGCATTACAGATGTGGGATTTAAAATCTTCTAACTCATTCAAGAGTTCCTTGCCCTAGGCTGTTTATACCAGGACAACAATTGTATAATGTTGTATTGATTTGGAATATGTATTTTCCCAAGCGATTTCATCCCATATTGTCTAGTGGTTAGGATACATGGCTCTCAACCAGGAGGCCGGGGTTCAATATCCGGTATGGGAAAAGAAGAACTGGACAATTTTGCAAGTTTTGGCCATTTTTGTCAAATATATCCGGCAAACATTTTTTGCGTTTCCAGAACTATTGCAATCGGCTTACTTACATATATACGAGCCAAAATCTTTCTAGTACATTGGATATACTAAGTAAATCGGCATGTTTCCATTGAGACTCCATCAGAAAATGGTTTCTTTGCAAGAAATATCGCCAAGGAATAAGAAATGACATCTATGTCAATTATTCATGTGTGAACGAAAGAGAAATGAACAACTATATTTTAACTAAAGAGTAATATTTGTGTAAATTGACTTCAATTCCGTAGGTTGACTAGTCTTCTTAGAAAAAGCAATAGTAGCTAAACTGCGTTGGCCGAGAATCGAACTCGGGTCAATTGCTTGGAAGGCAACTATGCTAACCACTATACCACCATCGCTTGACGTAAGTTACCGTCATCATTTCCGTATTATCACATCTTTTTAAATTACAGAAAATCGACCAGTATTACCACTTGGTGACCTTGTATCGTGGTACATTAAGCATTCTCTATCACTATCTCAAAGCAACAAATGACCCAAACCGGTGCTATTTAGTGTTTCGTTAATAACTTAACACTGGAAAGGCATTACAATTTAATTTTTTTATCAATCATCAAAGAAATGAATGGGCTATTTCAAGTGTCATTATTTTTTTCATTTGTAGTGTTTTTCACTTTAAAAATGCTTAGATTAATAGGAAAGAATATTACATCAAACGGGGTCAATTTTTTTAATTATGCGATAACTAGAACAATAATGATTCGATTTTAATCAATATTTTTTCTAGAACGTTAAACATTAAAGTCTATACAAAAATTTAAAAAAAAAATATTTTGTTTTTTTATAACATGTATTATTTAGTGTATTTGTTCAATATGACCCGTGGTCAAGTTGACCCCGTTCTCCCCGGAGCGCTGCCTGTAAGACCTCCAGAAAAAATGTGGAACCCGCCCGCGACGGCTTGTATCAGAGCGCTTTTCGAGTTGGGACCTTTCCAGGACGAATATTTCAATTTGCTGTACGGCGACTTTGCGCTAGTAAGTTTCGTCAGTGCCCGAATAAAGAATCGCTAGGAGCCGAAGGGATCAAGGTGGTGCGGCGAAGGATAGCGGCAACATTACGGATTCCCTCGGACGGAACCTTGGCCAAGCGTTTAAATTACATCGGAGTTTGTGTTTATCGCTATTGAATCTATTTGCTTCATCAGACACTTGTTTGCCGAGAGTCTGTTTAAACCACCATCCTTTGAGTTACCAATCCAATGCTACAACCACTACACCAACAGCGGTGTTTAGATGCAAGTCTCGACCGTACCTAACGCGTAGTTCATACTTCTACATTGTCAGTGACATCGCCCAGCAAGACAATATCGATTTATTTACTTCAGTGTAAAAATTCATCGTTTTGGGAACTATTTACATTCGATTGTTATATGCCTGAAAGTGGATTTGAACCATCTACTATTTACTTACTTATCCAAATCTATAACCACTACAACAAACAGCAGTGTTTATGATGAATTTCCGACGTGACCAAATGGATAGCGCATACTTAACTTTGTAATATCCGTCACCCAGCGAGAGCAAAAGTGTTTTATTGACAATGGTATCAGAATTCCTCTATATTATACTAATTTATTCATGCCCAAAATGGTTTTGAACCACCAACCTTTGTATTACGAATCCAATGTTATAACCATTACACCAACAGCGGTGCGATAAGATGTCAACAGTCCCGACGTCACCGAGTGAACAGCACATACTCACACATAGTCATTGCTATCGCCCAGCGTGAGCAAAATCGATTAGTCGGCATCAGTATTAAAACTAGTCAATTGTGAGACTATTTGCTTCATTACATAGTTTGAGGGTGGGTTTGAAACATCTATACCAACCTTTGCATTACTATTACAATGCTATAACCACTACACCAACAGCGGAGGTTAATGTTAAGTCACAACGTGACCAGGAGGTTAGCGCATACTTACACATCTTCATGGTAACAACACATCATGAGCAAAATCGATTTATTTGAATCGGTTTTTGAATTATTAGATATTGAAAATATTTGCATCATTACACAGTTCTTTGCCGAAAGTGGGTTTGAACCACTAACCTTAGAATTACCTACCCAATGCTCTAACTACTACACCAACAACGGTGATGATAATAAAGTCCCGACGTGACCAGTTGCATAGCGCATACTTACATATTGTCATGGATATCGCCCAGCTTGAGTAAAATTAAAGTCCTTGGATTTGAAGACATTTTTTAAAATCGCTACCGATCGCTAAACATAATTCGGTCGCTACTCCTCCTATTCTTACATCAGAAAGATATTAGCTGACTGTGGGTTTGAACCATCAACGCGTAAACTTTTTTCAGTGATGTCACTCATCGCTCGATCTGATCAAATCTGTTGGACTGTTTATCGGACAATTTTTAAGGTTTATTCTAAGGTTGTATTAATCGCCCGGCATGAGCAAAGCGGGTGAATTATTTTGCGAATGGTCGTTTCAATAAATCGATGTTTAATTAACAGATAAATAAAAAAAATGTGTAGTGGCTATAGCGTTCATAAACGGCGAAATAATACTTGGCATCACGATTATAAGTGCGATACTTTGAAATCTATCAGCTTGGATATCCGAAGAATATAAAAAAAATAATAGTTATCAGCCATACTTGAACCTTAACCATTACTGTCCCTAAGCAAGTACGCTAACCAGTACACCATTTGCTGATATATTGTGTTTGTAAAACACTGTTAAAATATTTTCCATTGGCGAAAATTTGGAAATTTGTTTTTGTTTTTTATTATTTTTGGTATTTATTGATATACTTTAATATTATTAATTCACGGTTGAGCGCACATGGGAACTACCCCCATTGCCATGTCTGTGCTCCATTTTTTGGCCCGTAGGCCGAGGCGGAATTTAGTTCCTCTTGGGTTTGAAAAGTTGGGAAAGAAAGGAAAAGAAAGGAAAAAGGGATCCAAGAAGGTTTTCAGGGGTTGACTACGGACAAATGATATAAAGGATTAAGTCGTTTAACTGTGTGATGATGATGTGTTTACAAAAGGACTTCTTTGTAAAGAATATTGACGGTGCATACTTTTTCTTTTTCCTCTTCAGTGGCTGTCAGGTGATTTCTCAAAAGCCGTCCTTGCTTTGCAGATTCAGATATTTCGACTTTCACACCTGTGGGTTTTTCCCCGATAAAAAAAAAACAAAAATGTAAAACATACTATTAAGTAAAAGAAGTAAACAAAAATCTATAATAATTGTTTCTGAACCTTCTTTCGATGTTGCACGTGAAAAAGCCACATACAGATGACCGTGAGAAAAGACAGGCTCATGGAGGAAAATGCCGACACGATCAAAAGTCTGGCCCTGTGACTTGGTGATGGTTATGGCAAATGCCAACAGCACAGGAAATTGGAGTCTCTTGAGGATGACAGGAAGATCGTAATCGGTGGGCGACAGCGTCATTCGCGGGATGTAAACCGTGTGACCCTTGTTATTGCCGGCAGCTATATCTGCAACGATCAGATTTTCTCTGAGTGCTCTGATGATGGCTCCCACTTTCAACTTGAGCACATGAGTGGGAATTCCGGACACGTTAAAGGTGTTGAGAATCTTGGTTGGATAATTGGCAATTTCTTCGGGATCGTCCGAGTCAATCTTATCGATGCTTTTGTACTGATGCACTATTCCAGGCATGTCTTTGATGATCTGATTGTTGATCCGTAAGCAATCAACGTTCTTTGGACAGAGAATGGCTCGACTGCAAATCTGCTGAGAGACCTCGGGATCCAAAAGCAGAGCAGCAACACCAAAAACATGCTCAATAAAATTCCGTCCAAGGTCAAGAAACTCGGCAGGAATTTCGATGAGATCGGGATTGTTAAGTCTTATAATCGTTGGCAGAGTACCGTTTACAAGCTGAATAAGCCAGTCAGCGTAGTCTTGATTGCCGGCCACGGTACGCATATTCTGGGTTAGACGAAGATGACGAAACAGAGGCCACGTTGCGTTATTTCGGATTGTAGCTTCCACCACCTTCCCCCTGTTTCCATGTCGGACGACTGGTAAACATTGACGAAAGTCACCACCAAGAAGAAGGACTATTCCACCATGAGGTAAATTTTTCTTTTCCAATTTTTGAAAGAGGAAATTAAAAGCGTCGAGAGCGTGATTTGTCTTCATGGTGGCTTCGCCGGAAATGATGAGATTGGCACTTGAAATCAAATTAGCGAGAGGGCTGCCATCTACAATTTTCGATCTGGTAACTTCGGTAATTGGAGGGTAGATCTTAAATTGGGAATGGTACGTTGTGCCGTCAATCAACAACGTAGAAGCGATGCCGGTAGAAGCGACGGCGATGACTGTCTTCCCTTGGCCTTGCAGAACGGTGATCACAGTGTTGTACAAAAAGGTCTTGCCAGTACCTCCAGGCCCATCCAAAAAATACTGATGGGGAACTGAGTTGTTGTTGTCGTTGACGGCAGCCATGATTTGATCATAGGCGGCTCGTTGACCTTCGTTCAATTGAGTAACCATCAGTTCACCCAATCGTCTCTTTTCTATCCTGGTAATTGCAGTATTCTCTTAAGGTTGAGCTTCAATAATCTGGCGAATAAGCTGAAAGTCAGGAACAGGCAAAGATAGTTCTTCCATTTGTCTATTGTGGAGAATCAACTTGTCTTGAATCCATTTCAAAGTCAAGTTTTTGGCGACTTCCGCATCGTTACCAGTTCGAATGAAATCTTCCATGAGGTGGGGCAGAGACCGATCAAAGAGATGAAGAGCGTCGTTGGGATTGCATAAGAGGCAGACATCGACAAAGAGCTGTCTCAATCGCTCCGGCATTTCAAAAGCGGTGGCATCGTCCAAAGTCTTCTCCCAAACACTGTCGTCCTCCAGCAAATTCAAAGCAGAAGCGGCTGATTTAAACGTCGGTAGAAGGACACTGTTGACCGTGCGGATATCTTCAAAGCTGATTGATCCTCTGACGTTGATGAGGAGCAAGCGAAGGCAGTATCGCTCAACTTGACGGACGCCCACGGTATATAAGCGGCCTATGATTTTAATATTTCGTCTTCGAGGTTTCCAATAATTACGACCACCCGACCTAACGAAACAGAAACGATGGACAATTTATCGATAAAATAACTGTCTCGCTTCTTCATTATCCCGATTCAAGATGAACCAAGCAGTTAACGTCGTTTCCTTGGTCGCGGCATTGATGACTGCTTGTTCCTCGTTGTCCGGTTGGAAAAAGACGGACTGTTCAAGAGGCAGATGCACGGCTAGTCGGGTGATGGTATCAGAACGATCGCTGAGAGGAAACTTGAAGATTCTATGGGTAGCTTCTGGCGCGCTGACGTAACGGGTGTCCGTAAAGGTGGAGATTTCGTCCAAAAAAAACTTGCTTGTTTACTGCTCCAAGCTGCTGATGCGTTCCAGTTTTCGATTCAATGTTGCTGCAGTCGTGACCTTTTTACACATACTTGAAGATGTACTTGACAGTTGTCATATTGGAATAATACTCGATGTTGATGTGACAATCATATTTCAGTAGCAACCAAGGGTTATAAGGAACAACCCATCGGTTGTCCACTTCAAAGTGAGAAAAGAGTTCCCCCTTTTCAAACGATGCACAACACCAGTGTTTCTTCTTCTATACGTCGGATAGCCGTTGTCATTTATCATAGTATCTTCGTTGAAGTCTTTGGGGAACTTTTTACAGCAGCCCTCTTTATCCATGCAGGGTGAGTTTTGTTGATGGCTCCACACGGACCGTGAATCATGTGAGCCATAACAGAGTCGTAAAGTCTTGGATAGAGTGTCTTGTCGGGAATTCCAGCGCAGATGGTCTTATCCATATCCTCTGGTGTCGAAGGAGCGTCGCGGCTGTCGACCCACACCAGCATGTGGCAATGAGGCAGTCCGCGTTTCTGAAATTCGATGACTTCGAATCTGGCCGCGGTGAAACCCAATACTTGCTTTTTCTCGATGTCGTCGACCAACTCTTTCTTCTTCAAGTGGAATACTCTCGCGATCATATCGGGACGATCTAAAGCCGTCAAGTAGTTTGGGATATTAGCAACAATTTCCCTCCACTTGGGATTGCAGGTAAACGTCACAAATAAAGTCGGTTTGCCAAATTTTCCACAAATTGCCATAGCGTCTGGGTAATTTTGTTTCATGACTCGAGGACTGCCAATAAAAGACGAAGGGAGAATGAACATCGAGCCAACTTCCAAATTTGCTCTCTCCGCTCGATTGTTGATGTAATCCATCAGTCCATAGTAGCGCTCAACATGCAGCTCTGCCTGGTTTCGTCTGAGCCAATCTAGGCGTTCCCCCTCGACCTTGACGTAAGAATCGACAAAATACATCTGAGTGACGGCACCCCCAGCCAAAACGTTATTGAAATCACCGCGAACTGACATGCGCGAACTGTAGAACTCGGCATGAGTCACTCTTGTGCGTGAGCCTCTGTTTCTGTTCGGTGGTCGATCGTCGTTCTCTTCGTTTGCTTCTGGTTCTTCTTCTTCACCTGGCTCATTGTCAATCACATCATTGCCATCTGCTGCGGCCATTCCATCACGAATTAAAACCTGGGGTTGGGCCACAAGGGATCAATCTGCTCCTCTTCATCTTCTTCAACAATCATGGCCATTGCTGCCTCTTCATCTCTCTCTCTCTGTCTGGTAGTGGTATAAGTCATGTGGGGATGCCAACCGTCGTCACCGTTGGGGAATAAAAGTAGGTAACACATCGGATCACACATAACCTTTTTTGTGTCAATCTGGATGAATCGTCGGCCTCTGACGGGAATGTAGAGATGGCCACGAATATCTCTGTAGGCTGGTGGTTCACCGTCAGTGCTTTTAAAAACCACAGCAATTTCGTTGACCGTTGGACAGTTGTATCTTCGTTGGTCGAAATTTCTTCTATCGCAAGTGATGATCATGCCGACAGTGTAGTGAGGTAGATTTTCAGCTTGACGTCGAACGTATTCTTCTCAAAGACCTGACGCATCATCTTGTAGGTCAAGGCGTAAGGATTATTTTCTCGAAGCATAGCGCCCAGCTCTTCCATCAAAGTTCTACAACAACCCGAATTCATTTCGATATTCGCCCTGAAATCAGTAGCCTAGGCAGAATTAAAAAAAAAACAAATCAGAGTATTTGGGATTTGCCGTCTGACAGAGAGGAGTAGTTTGGTGGTAAATCTGACCATGGATGCGTACACAGTACGGGCCGCGACCTTGCGGCTGTGAATAATTTGGTCCCATAGCGGCGAAAGCGTGGGCGCTGTTGTAATTTCGAATCTGCTTCATGAAATGTTTCGATTTCGGGTGCCGGTTTTGCAAGAGGCTTGCCAATGGTTCTGGACACTGCTTAGCAGGAGGAATAATGACATTGACCTTTGCGCAGCATTGCTGGAACTTCTTGTCTTTCGGCATTTCTTTCGCGAAATGTTTGGCATCAAATTCCGAGCAAATCTTGGTCAAATCTCCGCAGTCATGCAATGAACGCGGTCCTCTACCACGATTTCTTTTCAAGCCTGCCGATGAGTTCTTGGATTTCCACGCCGGTCAAATTCAGTCATCAACTGCAAACGAAGAGCTTCGTCTTCTTCATTTTCAATTGGAACAATTTCGCCATGATCAAGTGCATTCCTAGCTCGCAATTCTTCGTCTTCCCACTCTCGTTGCTCTTCAAGTTCGCGCCGTAACTCCATACGACACCGATTCTCTTCACGCCGCGCAGCAGCTTCTTCTCTATTCTCTGTCGCTCTGTAATCAGCCATGTACTCGGGGTGATCAACGCGACCTTCCTGCTCAATTTCGTCGAACACATTGACTTGATAACAAAATCTATCAGAGATAGCGCGATCTATTCTTTCTTCTGCAGTTTCCCTTCCACGTACAACTTCCTGGCATGATGACTGATCCTGAAGTCGAGAAAAATGACTGTCTTCAGATTCGTTGTCGCGTAAATCTTCCTGACGGACTAAATTATCCTGAAGTCGAGCCCGCTTTTCAACTTCAATTTCTTCATTCCGAAGACATCTTTGCCGTAGAGACTGTTCGCGCAGCCTAGCTACTTTTTCGGCTTCCAATTCCTCGTTGCGCAGATAACTTTGCCGCAGAGCCTGTTCGCGTAACCTAGCTAATTTCTTTGCTTTCGATTCCTCGTTGCGCAGAGAACTTTGCCGTAATGACTGTTCCAGAAGTCTAGCTGATTTTTCTGCTTCTGATTCTTTGTACCCCAGAGCTTTTTGCCTCAAGGCTTGATCTCGAAGCCTAGCTAATCCCTCCTCTTCAGATTCATCTTGCCGCAGAATTCTCATCCGTAATGCCTGGGTTTGCAATCGAGCTCGTTGCTCTTCAGGAGTTTCTCTGTTGCCAAAAGATACCTTTCCTGCCTGGTGTTGTTGTCTTGCTGGATGTTCTGCCACAGTATCATTAGCAAGAACAACTCTTGGGCGATCAGATGATGGTCTCTGATTCATCGCTCGCAAGATAGATGATGCCTCTTGTTGACGAAGGGCAGCTTGCCGCTCCACCTCCGCCTGCAATCGAGCTCGATTTTCTTCTGCTTGAAGAAGGCCAGTCTGCCGCTCCGCCTCAGCCTGCAATCGAGCACGATTTTCTTCTACTTGAAGTAGGCCAGCTTGCCGCTCTGCCTCTTCTTCCAATCGAATACGGTTTTCTTCTTCGTGCCTGAGAACTGCTGTCCGCTCTTCCTCTGCCGACAGTCGAGCACGATTGTCTTCTTCAGTCTGTTCCTGCCTAAGGAGTTGCTGCCTGATTCGCTGATCGAGCAGCCTAGCTTCATGTTCAGCCTCCGTCTCTCCAGCACGGGCAACTCTTTTCCGGTCCGCATCTAACCTCTGCCTCAACGCTCTCTCGTCAGGTGCCTCTGCCTGACGGTCTTCTCTTGCCCTTTGCGCATTCAAATTCTTGGCAGCCTAATCTTCTTCGGGATTGAGCCGACGACGCTTCTCTTCACGGACGAACCTGGCCTTTTCCCTCTGAGCCGTCAATCTCACTTATTTTGCCTCCGGGTCATAGATTCTTCTTTTTTCCCTAGCCTTCCTATTCTTCTCATCCTTTTCCTCTCGAGTTAATTCGCGAAGCGATGGCATTTTCAAATCAGCAAAAAAAACCTTAATTTTCCAGAAAAATTTCGCTACTATCAGTGGAGGGCTCTTTGGAGGGCTTTTGGAGGACTTTACACCGCATAAATGTTCAAAAAGCTTAAAACTAAACACAAATCCGAACATAAGCCGTCGACAGCAACCGGTGCTCAATATCCCAGTGGTACAGTCCGGTTAAGGTTCACATCTTATAAAAAAATACGCATCGCAGGTTAGCTCCTCTCCGGTTGTCGACTGTTCGTTACACCACATACCTCCAAAAATGGCAAAAGTAATACAATTATTTTCATTGACGCTCAACTTGATGCTAACTTGATCGGGATTTCAATCGCAATTGTGGCTGTTTGAAAGCAATAATGCTAACTGCTATACCAAGACCACGCTAACCACAACACCACGGGCTGATGACATATAAAATCAATTCGACGACAAAATAACCGGGAGCTGGCGATTCCTAGCAGTTTTTTTAGTAGGTGCAAGGCAATGGACATAGTTATCAATCACTGACATTTATCCAAAACCCATAAACAGAATTGACTTAATATATATTTGAACGATAACCTCTTAGTACGGAAGCGAAGTACGGAAGCGAACGTGCTAACCAATACTCTACCGACGGATACCAAAGTATGGGAAATCAATGACCCAAAAATGATATACAGAAGTTAAAATATACTTGATACCTTTAGTCTAGATTAAGGCACATGATGAAACCAAAACACTGAATACACAATCAATTCATAATTAACGACACACATAACCAAGATGTACCCACACTTAACAAAGCTTTCAACATTGATGATTACGACTACATCTAGAAATGGTATCGGAAAATCAGCTTGCCTTATTATTCAAATCCTGAATTTAGTCGCTGACTTAAAGGCGGTCGTAAATACACAGCGAAATCGATGAATAAGCCACCAATCAAATGCTGAAATACAAAACAAAGCATGAATCAATAAGAATTATTTCCTGAAACTGTACCATCCCAGCAGAAATTCTTATTCCCAGTCTTTTTTCAGCAAACTTTTACTTTACTGAGATTTTGCTGATGAAAAGACTGCAAATAAGAAATATTTCCTAAAACTGGACCATCCCAGCAGAAATTCTTATTCGCAGTCTTTTCTTCAGCTAACTTTTGCTTTACAGAGATTTTGCTGATGAAAAGACTGCGAATAAGAATTTCTTCTTACAACTGTACCATCTCAGCAGAAATTCTTATTCGCTGTCTTTTCTTCAGCAGACTTTTACTTTTTTGAGATTTTGCTGATGAAAAGACTGCGAATAAGAATAATTTCCAAAAACTGAACCATCCCAACAGAAATTCTTATTCACAGTCTTTTCTTCAGCAGACTTCCACTTTCCTGAGATTTTTCTGATGAAAAGACTGCGAATAAGAAATACAAAACAAAGCATGAATCAATATAAGCCAAACCAGTCTAACATATTGCTTAATTTGTCTGGTTTTACAGTTTCATAATGCAATTTTTCGTAATAAATGGAATGGAATCAATCTCACCTTTGACTTTTCAATATATATGGAACCAGCAAAGTTTTCAGTTTAACCAACAGAAAATAACAACAAAAACTGTAACACACAATATCTGACGTTTCGCCGTATTGTGAGATAAACAATGAAGTTGTCTGCTATATTTTTTTTTTTATTAATTGGCGAACAAAAATATCAGTAAATCATTTGTCTCGATCGAGTATCAAACCACCTACCTCATGGTTACTCAGCGAGCGTTCTAACCACCATAACAATACATCGACTTTAATGATTACAAAATACGAATTTAAATAACCAACAGAAACAATTTTCCGCGCAATTGGCGAATATTCAAACTAAACTTCCAGCGAGAGACTTGAACGTGCGACTCAACGAATCACGGCGCGGGTACTCTAACCACACAACCAAGTGTCCGCTGACCATAAGGCTATCGTGCAATTATAAAAAGAGTTATGTAAATTCGTTCGCGACATGGCAAAGTCGATATCCACTTCACCTGCACCCAATATAAATTCGTCCAGATGCCATCAAAATTAGCCATTTTTTTATGAGTTAGGATTTATGTATGCGAGTGTGTTTAGTTGTGGTAACGCAGGTAATTGCCAAACTATTTATATCACTTTGTTCACCTGTTTAGGGTTGACCGTGACTAATAAGTTTCGTCTACCTGCATCATCAATCTAAACACACTTTTGCATACACGATCCTATCAATTAAAAAAATGCCTAATTTTGATGGAAACGCAACAGTTTTTGAAGAAGACGAAGAGTTTGATAAACTCATGTTACAAGTCGATGAGACGGATGTGAGCCGCCTAATAGAAGAGAAGGAGGAAGAGGAAAATAGTCGGAAAAGCAAAGCAGAGGAAGACTCAAGAAATGAAGAAAAAAAACGAAGAAGAAAAACAAAGAGAAATAATAGAAGAAGAAAAATTATTGAGGGAACAGCAGCAAGAGCTGGAGAAAGGGAAAAAGGAAGTAGATGAGAAGCTAAAGAGAATTCAAGACGCAAAAATTGAAGAACAGAGGCAAGAAGCCTTGAAAAAGATGGAAGAGTCGCAAAAACGGAAGCAAGCAGAGGAAGAGATTGCAAAAATCTGGAGAGCACAAATGGAGATTAGACTCGTCGTTAAAGTGTTCAACTAGTAGAGATGCATAGGGAGAGAGGTAGATTCAGCAGGGAAAAGGTGATCAGCACAACCTTTCAGCATAGCTGGTGGGTCGGCCGTGATGGTGCCATCAATGGTCATTTCAGATGGAAGTGGAATGGCAGCAGATTTGCCGTACAAAGTTCTCAGAGTAAAAAAAAACACATTTTCTAACTGTCCAGTTCATCTGCCAAAAACTGATCCAATGATCGCCTCTTTGCCCTGCGCAGCTCGCGTTGGTAGCTCGCTTTTTGTTCAGTGTAGAGAACCCTATTGGCCAGCGATTTCTGAACGGTCCAGCACTTGAAGGCCCGTCTGGTGTTGTTTCTCAGAGCACAAAGTTATTTGGACCACAATGGCATGCAGCGGCGATGTGGTAAAGGGGGAATTATCGCTTTTGGAGTTGCACGCAGAGACAGAGATTAAAGAGAAGACGTGAGTAATAAGCGAATCAATGTCCCTTTTAGAAGGAGACAGCGGGAGAGGGAAAGATTTGAGTTCTACTGAGAGTTGGGCACTGCATTTTGCTAGATTGATCCTGGCGATTGTCGGGACTCTGGGAGTACAAGTGCATTTTTTTAAACGAGAGGCATGACAAGCGCGTGAAATTTCAAAGTAAATGTAAGGATGATCTGAGAGCGAAGGTATAGAAGGAAAGAACCAGCGTGAAACCACAACTTTGTCGCCAGTCAGGGTCACATCAAGAAACGAGGTCCCACCCGGTGTGAAGTCCAGGTCGGATGTATTACAGTTAATGATATTTAGGTTCTCACTGTGAACTAAGCATTCGAGCTAGACCCCTTTGGCGTCTGTAGTAGGGCTGTTCCAAAGAAGGTTCTTAGCATTAGAGTCCATGGAAATTACTGTGAAGGGGGAGACAAGAGGTTGGAAAGCAGAATGAAATAGGGAGGAGATATCGTCATTTGATGGGCGCAAATATGCAGACAAAAAACTAAAGGATCCAATGTCGAAACCCGAAACATGAATGCAGCCAGGTATGGAGGTCGTACGACAAGAAGACGCAAGCTCGAGCTTTACAATTATGGCAGCGCCATACGCATTAGAATCATTCAAACTGTGAAAAGCGATGTATCCGGGTGGGATGTCAGAAATGACAGGTGAGTTTGAAATTTGAATTAGTAGCGTAGGGTTCTTGGATCAGTATAACGTAAAGCTCGTTTTCACATATGACCTGGGCGAGGTTAGCAGCCGCTGCCTTCGATTGGCGAAGATTAAATTGCATGCATTTAAAATAATTGGCGGGAGAGAGCTTTAGATTGGAGTTGAGAAATTTGTGTAACATTATCTGCGTTCGAGAGTGGCGCGGTATCTGGTCACGGCCTTCATTTGGACTGGGCATAGTTTATCACCAGCGTGATGGAGACCCGAGTAGGACGCGCATTTTTACATCCGATTTGCAGTCTCTCCTACGGTGGGAGCCACTACATTTGCCACAACGGGCAGATGTATCCCTACAGCAGGCCTGAGCATGACCATACCCTTGGCAATTGAAGCAGCGCCGTACCTCTCTGTTTATTTAGGTCGAATTCCACCACACGTAGCTCTGTGTTAAAAATGTCCACGCTGCCCCGAAACAAAAGGTTGTCACGAGTGGCCCGACAGGTAAAGAAAAACTTTACGTGGCCAGTATTTGTGCCCGGCTGAGTAAAAATCTGGCGGCAAGAGTGAACCTTGTCCTTAAGCTCATCATTCCGATACATCAACTCCTCTTTTAAGTTAGGCAAGTAGCTCAGGTTAACAAAAAGGGCAACTGCAGGTTACAGGACATTAGATTCGGTTACAGATTTGAACATACTTGTACAATCTGGCTTCTAATCCATGATTGATTTGGCCCTCTCGTAGTCGGCTGGATTCTTCAGGGTTATGTATAGCTTGTCATCCTTCTGTCTCACACGCTGCGGAACTGGCCCATCCGAGCCGGCTCCCAGAAACTGGTCCACAGTGGCTATAGAGACGCGGTCTGCTGGTTTGGCCCCGTCTGCATAGTTGGCTATAAGTACTGGGCAAGGTTGGCCACGAGTGGCGGATGCGTAAGATGGCTTGCTTGCTGGATGCATGCCCAGGATAGGTTGAAACGGTGAAGCAATCCTGGGTTGGGCGTTGTCAGACTAAGCAATAACATCGGCAAAAGCATGCTTGTTATGCTCCATCTCGGTCTTGAGATTAGCAACAGTGGCTTCAAGATGTTTGACCAGGTCGTTTTGCTGGTGAACAAAGCTTAGCAGGGATTCCAGCTTAGAAGCCATGGCATCTTTGTCGAGGTTATCGAGCTGGGTAAGATCATGGTCGGCCAAAACTGAGTCGAAGTCAGCTTTGGCTTTCTTGTTGGATGACTCTTCCAGCAGATCCAGACTGGCTACAGGTGAAAGAGCGTCGTGGTTTCGCTTGCCAGCGCCGTTGATGGGATTGCCGAAAGTTTCGGCACTTGGTGGCTTCTTTGGTCTATTTTTCTGGTAGCATGGGTTGGAGCAATAAGACTGCTTGCTGATGTTCGGGCTGAATTCTTTATTGCAACCTTTGCATTGTCTGGTAGCAGATGTAGTAGTCTGGTGGTCGCCGAAGTGACAAGTTTGTTTTTTAGGCTTAGGTGCCGAATCTGATACAGAGATGTCGCCACCATCGCTCTGACTCTTGTTGGTGGCTGGACTTATTGATAAAGACATCGTCACAAACGAGAAAAATTAAAAAGTATTTCACCATGAGCAGCAGGTTTCCCGTAACAGGATAAATCCGAAATAAGGTAGGTAGACAGTATATGCACGAAACTGTGATACAATATGTGGGAGCTAAAAAAACACACGTCTAGATCGTAATAGCAGACGACAAGAGACAAGGTTTATCCCTGAGGTATATTTATATACGAAGTTCCTTAACAATATAGGGTGTGGGGTATAGGGGGTAGGGTAGTAGTAGCTAGTAGTGAAATTCAGAGGGTTTAATGTCCATTTTGTATTCCTTTATACGTTTCTTCCCTGAATGACCAATCGTCACCAAATTTTGTACATAATTCTGTCAAAATTTGATACATTGCGGAACGATTTTTTCATTTGTTTTTATTACTGTTTTAGAAATTTAATTTGCGTATTTGTTACCTAGCTGGTTGCCGAATCCTAGTTAGTGAATTCGCTTTTTTTGCGTAACCTTCCAACTGTCAGTGCATGCTCAGCAAAGTAAGCAAAAAGAAAAAAAAAGTTTGGATCTTCCCTAGCAAGACAAGTTTTCTGCTATGGGAGTGGAGACTGGAGAGTATTAATTATTTGATTTGGTTGTTATGTTCGATTTCGATTTCGTCTTTATTCTTCTTTTTACTTTGTATTTTCCCACTCTTATTTTTTTAACCCTTTTTGTTTTATTATTTGTTTACTATTTTTTATCTTGATTTTAATAAATTTGGTTGTCCAAGTAAAATTTTTATGCCTCCTTTTTTAACAGTTAGTCATCAACCAAGAAGTTGAGGAATATTTTTAAAATGTTAGATTATATTCATTTTGAAGCTCTGGGTCATCTCTCCCTTCTTCCTCTGTCCTCTCCTCGGTCATCAAGATCTTCTTGCGGTCGTGAAGAGTTACCACCGATCTTCCACTTCCATTTACCTCCGAAAGCTTATTAAGAGGAATTTTTCAGAAATTACAAACTTAGTTTTCCTTTCCGACTTGATCGAGACTCGAATCCCGAACCATGCGATTGGCAGCCTGGGTTGATGACCATTAGACCATCTTAATTATACTATTGGAAGGGAAGAAATGGGTATGATGGTAGCTCGCTATCTATTAGCCAAGACTCATGTAATGCAACATGTGACCGCATGATATAATTGTATTGTTACTATAGTAATAAGTGTTACTTTAACTTAATCTAAACATGAAGTGCGACGTGGGGTGGCGGGGCGAAGCCTCCGCCACACCTAAGTCGCACCACTCATAATATTGACATTAGTTAATAAGAATCAAATCATTTAAGAGAATAAAGGGAAACAGAATTTTCGAAAAAAATAATAGTATGTATACTATTTACTATCTACTATTTAACCTTAATTTTCTGTCTCTTTAACGTTTAAAAAAATTCCCGAAGGACATTAGCGAAGGAATCTTGTTGGGTTTATTAAGTTAAATTGTTTCATTGATGTGTTTATTGAATATAAGTATCAGCTCACTCGAAACATTTCTACGTATCAGCCTAACTTTTGAAAGTTTGAAAGAAATTCTCATCTACTTATCGAAAATGATCTGCGTTAAAACTGTTCAAGAAGTATTATTTAATAACACACAGTTTCTTGGCTTAAAACTGAAATATCTGACTGGCCTCCTGTAAAACAAAAACTCAATAATTACCCAATGATTCTTTGTTTGCGCATCCAGTGTAAACACAAATTAAAAGCTAAGGGTTTTTTCTCAAAATTATACGTTACAATCCAGAATGTCGAAGGTAAACTCATGTATACATTTATGGGGGTATAGCTCAGTGGTAGAGCATGCGACTGCGGAGCATTCGACTGCAGATCAAAATGTCCCCAGTTCAAACCTGGGTGCCCCCTTGTAAGACGGATGATCATAATTGAGATGATCAAATGAAATAACTTGAGGTTTTCTGCACGCTTTCCTGATTGAATGGAAACTTTTATATCATTTATTTAATGATTTACATCAAATATATAGTGACAAAACAATAATCACACCATAGAATTACTACTGTATCTGTAGCAGATTTGCGCACAATATAGAAAGAACCAGCCAGGAACGATTATCTCAGCGAAAAATGTAAAACCCCGGTCGTGTGTACAATTGCAATCAATACTTAAGAGTCTCATGCTATTTCGACTGAGGTAGCCAGACTCATACAAATCAACGTTGTAATGCAATAATATCTAATATGTCATGGTAAAATGCACATGGATTATCGCTCGCACTATGGTGATAACTACATCGGTGGTTATGAGGTTTTACTGCTAAGATACACATAAGTTATATTGCTATATTTTATTTTTTTACTTTTTATGTAATGCGTTCTAGGATGATAGACTGCATAGTTGTAAACTTATCTCTAGTGATGTAACATTACCACTTTGCAGTAATCAAGTCAAAACTACAGCGGTTATTGTTGCGTTAAAAAAGCGCAAGTTTTGACTGCTTTTCGTTTAAATGACACCAGACGGATGGCCAAACAAATACAACTTGGTAGTGGCACCCTTTGAAGTATACAGACTAGCTAGTTAGCGTGTAAGATTCCTACCGCTCTTCTTCCATTACACATTTTACATAGCAGTACATCAGTCCATATATTGGCTATTATCGCAAAAGTAAAACAAGGAATGCAATTCCATACAAGGATTAACATTGTTTAAGTGTTTCCACCCAGGATCGAACTGAGGACCTTCAGCGTGTAAAGCCGACGTGATAACCACTACACTATGGAATCATTAACTTTATAAAGATGGCAACAAATTTATTTCGCCAAAATCAACATATCATGTTTATGTCCCCCAACGATATAATCAGGATATAGCTGACCAAATGAAGCCACTTGATGAAAAATAGGCATCAATTATCGACATTTCGCTTCGAGAAATATCAGAGAAAAGAAATCCAATTTTTAAAAAAGATCAATCGATTTTTCAGAGTCAGTTACTCTTAATAAAAATGGAGGGCTAATAGAAATACGGGGTAAAATATAGATATATGGGTGGTATAGCTCAGTGGTAGAGCATTCGACTGCAGATCGAAATGTCCCCGGTTCAACCCCGGATGCCCCCTGTTAAGTTAAACCTAATATAAGGAACGAAATATTATTGGGTTTATTCAGTTAAATTGTTTCATTGATGTGTTTATTGAATTTAAAAATAAGCTCACTCGATATATTTCTACGTATCAGCCTGACTTTTGAAGTTTGAAAGAAATTCTCATCAACTTCTGGAAACTGATCTGCGTTAAAAGCTGTTCAAGAAGTATTATTTAATAACACACAGTTTCTTCACTTCAATAACTGAAATATCTGACTGGCCTCCTGTTCGATAGAAACTCAATAATTAACCAAATGATTCTTTGTTTGCGCATCCTGTGTGAAACACAAATTAAAAGCTAAGGGTTTTTCGCAAAATTATTACGTTACAATCCAGAATGTCAAAGGTAAACTCATGTGGACATTTATGGGGGTATAGCTCAGTGGTAGAGCATTCGACTGCAGATTGAAATGTCCCTAGTTCAAACCTGGGTGCCACCTTGGAAGACGGATGATCATAATTGAGATGATCAAATGAAATAACTTGAGGTTTTCTTCACGCTTTCCTGATTGAATGGAAACTTTTATATCATTTATTTAATGATTTACATCAAATATATAGTGACAAAACAATAATCACACCATAGAATTACTACTGTATCTGTAGCAGATTTGCGCACAATATAGAAAGAACCAGCCAGGTACGATTATCTCAGCGAAAAATGTAAAACCCCGGTCGTGTGTACAATTGCAATCAATACTTAAGAGTCTCATGCTGTTTCGACTGAGGTAGCCAGGCTCCTACAAATCAACGTTGTAATGCAATAATATCTAACATGTCATGGTAAAATGCACATGGATTATCGCTCGCACTATGGTGATAACTACATCGGTGGTTATGAGGTTTTACTGCTAAGATACACATAAGTTATATTGCTATATTTTATTTTTTTACTTTTTATGTAATGCGTTCTAGGATGATAGACTGCATAGTTGTAAACTTATCTCTAGTGATGTAACATTACCACTTTGCAGTAATCAAGTCAAAACTACAGCGGTTATTGTTGCGTTAAAAAAGCGCAAGTTTTGACTGCTTTTCGTTTAAATGACACCAGACGGATGGCCAAACAAATACAACTTGGTAGTGGCACCCTTTGAAGTATACAGACTAGCTAGTTAGCGTGTAAGATTCCTACCGCTCTTCTTCCATTACACATTTTACATAGCAGTACATCAGTCCAGATATTGGCTATTATCGCAAAAGTAAAACAAGGAATGCAATTCCATACAAGGATTAAAATTGTTTAATTGTTTCCACCCAGGAACGAACTGAGGACCTTCAGCGTGTAAAGCCGACGTGATAACCACAACACTATGGAAACATTAACTTTATAAAGATGGCAACAAATTTATTTCGCCAAAATCAACATATCATGTTTATGTCCCGCAACGATATAATCAGGATATAGCTGACCAAATGAAGCCACTTGATGAAAAATAGGCATCAATTATCGACATTTCGCTTCGAGAAATATCAGAGAAAAGAAATCCAATTTTTAAAAAAGATCAATCGATTTTTCAGAGTCAGTTACTCTTAATAAAAATGGAGGGCTAATAGAAATACGGGGTAAAATATAAATATATGGGGGGTATAGCTCAGTGGTAGAGCATCCGACTGCAGATCGAAATGTCCCCGGTTCAACCTCGGATGCCCCCTGTTAAGTTAAACCTAATATAAGGAACGAAATATTATTGGGTTTATTCAGTTAAATTGTTTCATTGATGTGTTTATTGAATTTAAAAATAAGCTCACTCGAAATATTTCTACGTATCAGCCTGACTTTTGAAAGTTTGAAAGAAATTCTCATCAACTTCTGGAAACTGATCTGCGTTAAAAGCTGTTCAAGAAGTATTATTTAATAACACACAGTTTCTTCACTTCAATAACTGAAATATCTGACTGGCCTCCTGTTCGATAGAAACTCAATAATAAGCGGATGGCCAAACAAATACAACTTGGTAGTGGCACCCTTTGAAGTATACAGACAAGCTAGTTAGCGTGTAAGATTCCTACCGCTCTTCTTCCATTACACATTTTACATAGCAGTACATCAGTCCAGATATTGGCTATTATCGCAAAAGTAAAACAAGGAATGCAATTCCATACAAGGATTAAAATTGTTTAATTGTTTCCACCCAGGATCGAACTGAGGACCTTCAGCGTGTAAAGCCGACGTGATAACCACTACACTATGGAAACATTAACTTTATAAAGATGGCAACAAATTTATTTAACCAAAATCAACATATCATGTTTATGTCCCCCAACGATATAATCAGGATATAGCTGACCAAATGAAGCCACTTGATGAAAAATAGGCATCAATTATCGACATTTCGCTTCGAGAAATATCAGAGAAAAGAAATCCAATTTTTAAAAAAGATCAATCGATTTTTCAGAGTCAGTTACTCTTAATAAAAATGGAGGGCTAATAGAAATACGGGGTAAAATATAAATATATGGGGGGTATAGCTCAGTGGTAGAGCATTCGACTGCAGATCGAAATGTCCCCGGTTCAACCCCGGATGCCCCCTGTTAAGTTAAACCTAATATAAGGAACGAAATATTATTGGGTTTATTCAGTTAAATTGTTTCATTGATGTGTTTATTGAATTTAAAAATAAGCTCACTCGATATATTTCTACGTATCAGCCTGACTTTTGAAAGTTTGAAAGAAATTCTCATCAACTTCTGGAAACTGATCTGCGTTAAAAGCTGTTCAAGAAGTATTATTTAATAACACACAGTTTCTTCACTTCAATAACTGAAATATCTGACTGGCCTCCTGTTCGATAGAAACTCAATAATTAACCAAATGATTCTTTGTTTGCGCATCCTGTGTGAAACACAAATTAAAAGCTAAGGGTTTTTCGCAAAATTATTACGTTACAATCCAGAATGTCAAAGGTAAACTCATGTGGACATTTATGGGGGTACAGCTCAGTGGTAGAGCATTCGACTGCAGATCGAAATGTCCCCAGTTCAAACCTGGGTGCCCCCTTGTAAGACGGATGATCATGATTGAAATGATCAAATGAAATAACTTGAAGTTTTCTGCACGCTTTCCTGATTGAATGGAAACTTTTATATCATTTATTTAATGATTTACATCAAATATATAGTGACAAAACAATAATCACACCATAGAATTACTACTGTATCTGTAGCAGATTTGCGCACAATATAGAAAAAACCAACCAGGTACGATTATCTCAGCGAAAAATGTAAAACCCCGGTCGTGTGTACAATTGCAATCAATACTTAAGAGTCTCATGCTGTTTCGACTGAGGTAGCCAGACTCATACAAATCAACGTTGTAATGCAATAGTATCTAATATGTCATGGTAAAATGCACATGGATTATCGCTCGCACTATGGTGATAACTACATCGGTGGTTATGAGGTTTTACTGCTAATATACACATAAGTTATATTGCTATATTTTATTTTTTTACTTTTTATGTAATGCGTTCTAGGATGATAGACTGCATAGTTGTAAACTTATCTCTAGTGATGTAACATTACCACTTTGCAGTAATCAAGTCAAAACTACAGCGGTTATTGTTGCGTTAAAAAAGCGCAAGTTTTGACTGCTTTTCGTTTAAATGACACCAGACGGATAGCCAAACAAATACAACTTGGTAGTGGCACCCTTTTAAGTATACAGACTAGCTAGTTAGCGTGTAAGATTCCTACCGCTCTTCTTCCATTACACATTTTACATAGCAGTACATCAGTCCAGATATTGGCTATTATCGCAAAATGGATTATCGCTCGCACTATGGTGATAACTACATCGGTGGTTATGAGGTTTTACTGCTAATATACACATAAGTTATATTGCTATATTTTATTTTTTTACTTTTTATGTAATGCGTTCTAGGATGATAGACTGCATAGTTGTAAACTTATCTCTAGTGATGTAACATTACCACTTTGCAGTAATCAAGTCAAAACTACAGCGGTTATTGTTGCGTTAAAAAAGCGCAAGTTTTGACTGCTTTTCGTTTAAATGACACCAGACGGATAGCCAAACAAATACAACTTGGTAGTGGCACCCTTTTAAGTATACAGACTAGCTAGTTAGCGTGTAAGATTCCTACCGCTCTTCTTCCATTACACATTTTACATAGCAGTACATCAGTCCAGATATTGGCTATTATCGCAAAATGGATTATCGCTCGCACTATGGTGATAACTACATCGGTGGTTATGAGGTTTTACTGCTAATATACACATAAGTTATATTGCTATATTTTATTTTTTAACTTTTTATGTAATGCGTTCTAGGATGATAGACTGCATAGTTGTAAACTTATCTCTAGTGATGTAACATTACCACTTTGCAGTAATCAAGTCAAAACTACAGCGGTTATTGTTGCGTTAAAAAAGCGCAAGTTTTGACTGCTTTTCGTTTAAATGACACCAGACGGATAGCCAAACAAATACAACTTGGTAGTGGCACCCTTTTAAGTATACAGACTAGCTAGTTAGCGTGTAAGATTCCTACCGCTCTTCTTCCATTACACATTTTACATAGCAGTACATCAGTCCAGATATTGGCTATTATCGCAAAATGGATTATCGCTCGCACTATGGTGATAACTACATCGGTGGTTATGAGGTTTTACTGCTAATATACACATAAGTTTTATTGCTATATTTTATTTTTTTACTTTTTATGTAATGCGTTCTAGGATGATAGACTGCATAGTTGTAAACTTATCTCTAGTGATGTAACATTACCACTTTGCAGTAATCAAGTCAAAACTACAGCGGTTATTGTTGCGTTAAAAAAGCGCAAGTTTTGACTGCTTTTCGTTTAAATGACACCAGACGGATAGCCAAACAAATACAACTTGGTAGTGGCACCCTTTTAAGTATACAGACTAGCTAGTTAGCGTGTAAGATTCCTACCGCTCTTCTTCCATTACACATTTTACATAGCAGTACATCAGTCCAGATATTGGCTATTATCGCAAAAGTAAAACAAGGAATGCAATTCCATACAAAGATTAAAATTGTTAAATGTTTCCACCCAGGATCGAACTGAGGACCTTCAGCGTGTAAAGCCGACGTGATAACCACTACACTATGGAAACATTAACTTTATAAAGATGGCAACAAATTTATTTCGCCAAAATCAACATAACATGTTTATGTCCCCCAACGATATAATCAGGATATAGCTGACCAAATGAAGCCACTTGATGAAAAATAGGCATCAATTATCGACATTTGGCTTCGAGAAATATCAGAGAAAAGAAATCCAATTTTTAAAAAAGATCAATCGATTTTTCAGAGTCAGTTACTCTTAATAAAAATGGAGGGCTAATAGAAATACGGGGTAAAATATAAATATATGGGGGGTATAGCTCAGTGGTAGAGCATTCGACTGCAGATCGAAATGTCCCCGGTTCAACCCCGGATGCCCCCTGTTAAGTTAAACCTAATATAAGGAACGAAATATTATTGGGTTTATTCAGTTAAATTGTTTCATTGATGTGTTTATTGAATTTAAAAATAAGCTCACTCGAAATATTTCTACGTATCAGCCTGACTTTTGAAAGTTTGAAAGAAATTCTCATCAACTTCTGGAAACTGATCTGCGTTAAAAGCTGTTCAAGAAGTATTATTTAATAACACACAGTTTCTTCACTTCAATAACTGAAATATCTGACTGGCCTCCTGTTCGATAGAAACTCAATAGTTAACCAAATGATTCTTTGTTTGCGCATCCTGTGTGAAACACAAATTAAAAGCTAAGGGTTTTTCGCAAAATTATTACGTTACAATCCAGAATGTCAAAGGTAAACTCATGTGGATATTTATGGGGGTATAGCTCAGTGGTAGAGCATTCGACTGCAGATCGAAATGTCCCTAGTTCAAACCTGGGTGCCCCCTTGTAAGACGGATGATCATGATTGAGATGATCAAATGAAATAACTTGAAGTTTTCTGCACGCTTTCCTGATTGAATGGAAACTTTTATATCATTTATTTAATGATTTACATCAAATATATAGTGACAAAACAATAATCACACCATAGAATTACTACTGTATCTGTAGCAGATTTGCGCACAATATAGAAAAAACCAGCCAGGTACGATTATCTCAGCGAAAAATGTAAAACCCCGGTCGTGTGTACAATTGCAATCAATACTTAAGAGTCTCATGCTGTTTCGACTGAGGTAGCCAGACTCATACAAATCAACGTTGTAATGCAATAATATCTAACATGTTATGGTAAAATGCACATGGATTATCGCTCGCACTATGGTGATAACTACATCGGTGGTTATGAGGTTTTACTGCTAAGATACACATAAGTTATATTGCTATATTTTATTTTTTTACTTTTTATGTAATGCGTTCTAGGATGATAGACTGCATAGTTGTAAACTTATCTCTAGTGATGTAACATTACCACTTTGCAGTAATCAAGTCAAAACTACAGCGGTTATTGTTGCGTTAAAAAAGCGCAAGTTTTGACTGCTTTTCGTTTAAATGACACCAGACGGATGGCCAAACAAATACAACTTGTTAGTGGCACCCTTTTAAGTATACAGACTAGCTAGTTAGCGTGTAAGATTCCTACCACTCTTCTTCCATTACATATTTTACATAGCAGTACATCAGTCCTGATATTGGCTATTATCGCAAAAGTAAAACAAAAATGCAATTCCATACAAGGATTAAAATTGTTTAATTGTTTCTACCCAGGATCGAACTGAGGACCTTCAGCGTGTAAAGCCGACGTGATAACCACTACACTATGGAAACATTAACTTTATAAAGATGGCAACAATTTTATTTCGCCAAAATCAACATAACATGTTTATGTCCCCCAACGATATAATCAGGATATAGCTGACCAAATGAAGCCACTTGATGAAAAATAGGCATCAATTATCGACATTTCGCTTCGAGAAATATAAGAGAAAAGAAATTCAATTTTTAAAAAAGATCAATCGATTTTTCAGAGTCAGTTACTCTTAATAAAAATGGAGGGCTAATAGAAATACGGGGTAAAATATAAATATATGAGGGGTATAGCTCAGTGGTAGAGCATTCGACTGCAGATCGAAATGTCCCCGGTTCAACCCCGGATGCCCCCTGTTAAGTTAAACCTAATATAAGGAACGAAATATTATTGGGTTTATTCAGTTAAATTGTTTCATTGATGTGTTTATTGAATTTAAAAATAAGCTCACTTGAAATATTTCTACGTATCAGCCTTACTTTTGAAAGTTTGAAAGAAATTCTCATCAACTTCTGGAAACTGATCTGCGTTAAAAGCTGTTCAAGAAGTATTATTTAATAACACTCAGTTTCTTCACTTCAATAACTGAAATATCTGACTGGCCTCCTGTTCGATAGAAACTCAATAATTAACCAAATGATTCTTTGTTTGCGCATCCTGTGTGAAACACAAATTAAAAGCTAAGGGTTTTTCGCAAAATTAATAAGTTACAATCCAGAATGTCAAAGGTAAACTCATGTGGACATTTATGGGGGTATAGCTCAGTGGTAGAGCATTCGACTGCAGATCGAAATGTCCCCAGTTCAAACCTGGGTGCCCCCTTGTAAGACGGATGATCATGATTGAGATGATCAAATGAAATAACTTGAAGTTTTCTTCACGCTTTCCTGATTGAATGGAAACTTTTATATCATTTATTTAATGATTTACATCAAATATATAGTGACAAAACAATAATCACACCATAGAATTACTACTGTATCTGTAGCAGATTAGCGTACAATAAAGAAAGAACCAGCCAGGTACGATTATCTCAGCGAAAAATGTAAAACCCCGGTCGTGTGTACAATTGCAATCAATACTTAAGAGTCTCATGCTTTTTCGACTGAGGTAGCCAGACTCATACAAATCAACGTTGTAATGCAATAGTATCTAATATGTCATGGTAAAATGCACATGGATTATCGCTCGTACTATGGTGATAACTACATCGGTGGTTATGAGGTTTTACTGCTAAGATACACATAAGTTATATTGCTATATTTTATTTTTTTACTTTTTATGTAATGCGTTCTAGGATGATAGACTGCATAGTTGTAAACTTATCTCTAGTGATGTAACATTACCACTTTGCAGTAATCAAGTCAAAACTACAGCGGTTATTGTTGCGTTAAAAAAGCGCAAGTTTTGACAGCTTTTCATTTAAATGACACCAGACGGATAGCCAAACAAATACAACTTGGTAGTGGCACCCTTTTAAGTATACAGACTAGCTAGTTAGCGTGTAAGATTCCTACCGCTCTTCTTCCATTACACATTTTACATAGCAGTACATCAGTCCAGATATTGGCTATTATCGCAAAAGTAAAACAAGGAATGCAATTCCATACAAGGATTAAAATTGTTTAATTGTTTCCACTCAGGAACGAACTGAGGACCTTCAGCGTGTATAGCCGACGTGATAACCACTACACTATGGAAACATTAACTTTATAAAGATGGCAACAAATTTATTTCGCCAAAATCAACATAACATGTTTATGTCCCCCAACGATATAATCAGGATATAGCTGACCAAATGAAGCCACTTGATGAAAAATAGGCATCAATTATCGACATTTCGCTTCGAGAAATATCAGAGAAAAGAAATCCAATTTTTAAAAAAGATCAATCGATTTTTCAGAGTAAGTTACTCTTAATAAAAATGGAGGGCTAATAGAAATACGGGGTAAAATATAAATATATGGGGGGTATAGCTCAGTGGTAGAGCATTCGACTGCAGATCGAAATGTCCCCGGTTCAACCCCGGATGCCCCCTGTTAAGTTAAACCTAATATAAGGAACGAAATATTATTGGGTTTATTCAGTTAAATTGTTTCATTGATGTGTTTATTGAATTTAAAAATAAGCTCACTCGAAATATTTCTACGTATCAGCCTGACTTTTGAAAGTTTGAAAGAAATTCTCATCAACTTCTGGAAAGTGATCTGCGTTAAAGCTGTTCAAGAAGTATTATTTAATAATAACACACAGTTTCTTCACTTCAATAACTGAAATATCTCACTGGCCTCCTGTTCGATAGAAACTCAATAATTAACCAAATGATTCTTTGTTTGCGCATACTGTGTGAAACACAAATTAAAAGCTAAGGGTTTTTCGCAAAATTATTACGTTACAATCCAGAATGTCAAAGGTAAACTCATGTGGACATTTATGGGGGTATGGCTCAGTGGTAGAGCATCCGACTGCAGATCGAAATGTCCCCAGTTCAAACCTGGGTACCCCCTTGTAAGACGGATGATCATAATTGAGATGATCAAATGAAATAACTTGAGGTTTTCTGCACGCTTTCCTGATTGAATGGAAACTTTTATATCATTTATTTAATGATTTACATCAAATATATAGTGACAAAACAATAATCACACCATAGAATTACTACTGTATCTGTAGCAGATTTGCGCACAATATAGAAAGAACCAGCCAGGTACGATTATCTCAGCGAAAAATGTAAAACCCCGGTCGTGTGTACAATTGCAATCAACACTTAAGAGTCTCATGCTGTTTCGACTGAGGTAGCCAGGCTCCTACAAATCAACGTTGTAATGCAATAATATCTAACATGTCATGGTAAAATGCACATGGATTATCGCTCGCACTATGGTGATAACTACATCGGTGGTTATGAGGTTTTACTGCTAAGATACACATAAGTTATATTGCTATATTTTATTTTTTTTACTTTTTTTGTAATGCGTTCTAGGATGATAGACTGAATAGTTGTAAACTTATCTCTAGTGATGTAACATTACCACTTTGCAGTAATCAAGTCAAAACTACAGCGGTTATTGTTGCGTTAAAAAAGCGCAAGTTTTGACTGCTTTTCGTTTAAATGACACCAGACGGATGGCCAAACAAATACAACTTGTTAGTGGCACCCTTTTAAGTATACAGACTAGCTAGTTAGCGTGTAAGATTCCTACCGCTCTTCTTCCATTACACATTTTACATAGCAGTACATCAGTCCTGATATTGGCTATTATCGCAAAAGTAAAACAAGGAATGCAATTCCATACAAGGATTAAAATTGTTTAATTGTTTCCACCCAGGATCGAACTGAGGACCTTCAGCGTGTAAAGCCGACGTGATAACCACTACACTATGGAAACATTAACTTTATAAAGATGGCAACAAATTTATTTCGCCAAAATCAACATAACATGTTTATGTCCCCCAACGATATAATCAGGATATAGCTGACCTAATGAAGCCACTTGATGAAAAATAGGCATCAATTATCGACATTTCGCTTCGAGAAATATCAGAGAAAAGAAATCCAATTTTTAAAAAAGATCAATCGATTTTTCAGAGTCAGTTACTCTTAATAAAAATGGAGGGCTAATAGAAATACGGGGTAAAATATAAATATATGGGGGGTATAGCTCAGTGGTAGAGCATTCGACTGCAGATCGAAATGTCCTCGGTTCAACCCCGGATGCCCCCTGTTAAGTTAAACCTAATAAAGGGACGAAATATTATTGGGTTTATTCAGTTAAATTGATTCATTGATGTGTTTATTGAATTTAAAAATAAGCTCACTCGAAATATTTCTACGTATCAGCCTGACTTTTGAAAGTTTGAAAGAAATTCTCATCAACTTCTGGAAACTGATCTGCGTTAAAGCTGTTCAAGAAGTATTATTTAATAATAACACACAGTTTCTTCACTTCAATAACTGAAATATCTCACTGGCCTCCTGTTCGATAGAAACTCAATAATTAACCAAATGATTCTTTGTTTGCGCATCCTGCGTGAAACACAAATTAAAAGCTAAGGGTTTTTCGCAAAATTATTACGTTACAATCCAGAATGTCAAAGGTAAACTCATGTGGACATTTATGGGGGTATAGCTCAGTGGTAGAGCATTCGACTGCAGATCGAAATGTCCCCAGTTCAAACCTGGGTGCCCCCTTGTAAGACGGATGATCATAATTGAGATGATCAAATGAAATAACTTGAGGTTTTCTGCACGCTTTCCTGATTGAATGGAAACTTTTATATCATTTATTTAATGATTTACATCAAATATATAGTGACAAAACAATAATCACACCATAGAATTACTACTGTATCTGTAGCAGATTTGCGCACAATATAGAAAGAACCAGCCAGGTACGATTATCTCAGCGAAAAATGTAAAACCCCGGTCGTGTGTACCATTGCAATCAATACTTAAGAGTCTCATGCTGTTTCGACTGAGGTAGCCAGGCTTCTACAAATCAACGTTTTAATGCAATAATATCTAACATGTCATGGTAAAATGCACATGGATTATCGCTCGCACTATGGTGATAACTACATCGGTGGTTATGAGGTTTTACTGCTAAGATACACATAATTATATTGCTATATTTTATTTTTTTACTTTTTATGTAATGCGTTCTAGGATGATAGACTGCATAGTTGTAAACTTATCTCTAGTGATGTAACATTACCACTTTGCAGTAATCAAGTCAAAACTACAGCGGTTATTGTTGCGTTAAAAAAGCGCAAGTTTTGACTGCTTTTCGTTTAAATGACACCAGACGGATGGCCAAACAAATACAACTTGTTAGTGGCACCCTTTTAAGTATACAGACTAGCTAGTTAGCGTGTAAGATTCCTACCGCTCTTCTTCCATTACACATTTTACATAGCAGTACATCAGTCCTGATATTGGCTATTATCGCAAAAGTAAAACAAGGAATGCAATTCCATACAAGGATTAAAATTGTTTAATTGTTTCCACCCAGGATCGAACTGAGGACCTTCAGCGTGTAAAGCCGACGTGATAACCACTACACTATGGAAACATTAACTTTATAAAGATGGCAACAAATTTATTTCGCCAAAATCAACATAACATGTTTATGTCCCCCAACGATATTATCAGGATATAGCTGACCTAATGAAGCCACTTGATGAAAAATAGGCATCAATTATCGACATTTCGCTTCGAGAAATATCAGAGAAAAGAAATCCAATTTTTAAAAAAGATCAATCGATTTTTCAGAGTCAGTTACTCTTAATAAAAATGGAGGGCTAATAGAAATACGGGGTAAAATATAAATATATGGGGGGTATAGCTCAGTGGTAGAGCATTCGACTGCAGATCGAAATGTCCCCGGTTCAACCCCGGATGCCCCCTGTTAAGTTAAACCTAATAAAGGGACGAAATATTATTGGGTTTATTCAGTTAAATTGATTCATTGATGTGTTTATTGAATTTAAAAATAAGCTCACTCGAAATATTTCTACGTATCAGCCTGACTTTTGAAAGTTTGAAAGAAATTCTCATCAACTTCTGGAAACTGATCTGCGTTAAAGCTGTTCAAGAAGTATTATTTAATAATAACACACAGTTTCTTCACTTCAATAACTGAAATATCTCACTGGCCTCCTGTTCGATAGAAACTCAATAATTAACCAAATGATTCTTTGTTTGCGCATCCTGCGTGAAACACAAATTAAAAGCTAAGGGTTTTTCGCAAAATTATTACGTTACAATCCAGAATGTCAAAGGTAAACTCATGTGGACATTTATGGGGGTATAGCTCAGTGGTAGAGCATTCGACTGCAGATCGAAATGTCCCCAGTTCAAACCTGGGTGCCCCCTTGTAAGACGGATGATCATAATTGAGATGATCAAATGAAATAACTTGAGGTTTTCTGCACGCTTTCCTGATTGAATGGAAACTTTTATATCATTTATTTAATGATTTACATCAAATATATAGTGACAAAACAATAATCACACCATAGAATTACTACTGTATCTGTAGCAGATTTGCGCACAATATAGAAAGAACCAGCCAGGTACGATTATCTCAGCGAAAAATGTAAAACCCCGGTCGTGTGTACCATTGCAATCAACACTTAAGAGTCTCATGCTGTTTCGACTGAGGTAGCCAGGCTCCTACAAATCAACGTTGTAATGCAATAATATCTAACATGTCATGGTAAAATGCACATGGATTATCGCTCGCACTATGGTGATAACTACATCGGTGGTTATGAGGTTTTACTGCTAAGATACACATAAGTTATATTGCTATATTTTATTTTTTTTACTTTTTTTGTAATGCGTTCTAGGATGATAGACTGAATAGTTGTAAACTTATCTCTAGTGATGTAACATTAACACTTTGCAGTAATCAAGTCAAAACTACAGCGGTTATTGTTGCGTTAAAAAAGCGCAAGTTTTGACTGCTTTTCGTTTAAATGACACCAGACGGATGGCCAAACAAATACAACTTGTTAGTGGCACCCTTTTAAGTATACAGACTAGCTAGTTAGCGTGTAAGATTCCTACCGCTCTTCTTCCATTACACATTTTACATAGCAGTACATCAGTCCGGATATTGGCTATTATCGCAAAAGTAAAACAAGGAATGCAATTCCATACAAGGATTAAAATTGTTTAATTGTTTCCACCCAGGATCGAACTGAGGACCTTCAGCGTGTAAAGCCGACGTGATAACCACTACACTATGAAAACATTAACTATATAAAGATGACAACAAATTTATTTCGCCAAAATCAACATAACATGTTTATGTCCCCCAACGATATAATCAGGATATAGCTGACCAAATGAAGCCACTTGATGAAAAATAGGCATCAATTATCGACATTTCGCTTCGAGAAATATCAGAGAAAAGAAATCCAATTTTTAAAAAAGATCAATCGATTTTTCAGAGTCAGTTACTCTTAATAAAAATGGAGGGCTAATAGAAATACGGGGTAAAATATAAATATATGGGGGGTATAGCTCAGTGGTAGAGCATTCGACTGCAGATCGAAATGTCCCCGGTTCAACCCCGGATGCCCCCTGTTAAGTTAAACCTAATATAAGGAACGAAATATTATTGGGTTTATCCAGTTAAATTGTTTCATTGATGTGTTTATTGAATTTAAAAATAAGCTCACTCGAAATATTTCTACGTATCAGCCTGACTTTTGAAAGTTTGAAAGAAATTCTCATCAACTTCTGGAAAGTGATCTGCGTTAAAGCTGTTCAAGAAGTATTATTATATAATAACACACAGTTTCTTCACTTCAATAACTGAAATATCTCACTGGCCTCCTGTTCGATAGAAACTCAATAATTAACCAAATGATTCTTTGTTTGCGCATCCTGTGTGAAACACAAATTAAAAGCTAAGGGTTTTTCGCAAAATTATTACGTTACAATCCAGAATGTCAAAGGTAAACTCATGTGGACATTTATGGGGGTACAGCTCAGTGGTAGAGCATTCGACTGCAGATCGAAATGTCCCCAGTTCAAACCTGGGTGCCCCCTTGTAAGACGGATGATCATAATTGAGATGATCAAATGAAAAAACTTGAGGTTTTCTGCACGCTTTCCTGATTGAATGGAAACTTTTATATCATTTATTTAATGATTTACATCAAATATATAGTGACAAAACAATAATCACACCATAGAATTACTACTGTATCTGTAGCAGATTTGCGCACAATATAGAAAGAACCAGCCAGGTACGATTATCTCAGCGAAAAATGTAAAACCCCGGTCGTGTGTACCATTGCAATCAATACTTAAGAGTCTCATGCTGTTTCGACTGAGGTAGCCAGGCTTCTACAAATCAACGTTTTAATGCAATAATATCTAACATGTCATGGTAAAATGCACATGGATTATCGCTCGCACTATGGTGATAACTACATCGGTGGTTATGAGGTTTTACTGCTAAGATACACATAATTATATTGCTATATTTTATTTTTTTACTTTTTATGTAATGCGTTCTAGGATGATAGACTGCATAGTTGTAAACTTATCTCTAGTGATGTAACATTACCACTTTGCAGTAATCAAGTCAAAACTACAGCGGTTATTGTTGCGTTAAAAAAGCGCAAGTTTTGACTGCTTTTCGTTTAAATGACACCAGACGGATGGCCAAACAAATACAACTTGTTAGTGGCCCCCTTTTAAGTATACAGACTAGCTAGTTAGCGTGTAAGATTCCTACCGCTCTTCTTCCATTACACATTTTACATAGCAGTACATCAGTCCGGATATTGGCTATTATCGCAAAAGTAAAACAAGGAATGCAATTCCATACAAGGATTAAAATTGTTTAATTGTTTCCACCCAGGATCGAACTGAGGACCTTCAGCGTGTAAAGCCGACGTGATAACCACTACACTATGAAAACATTAACTATATAAAGATGACAACAAATTTATTTCGCCAAAATCAACATAACATGTTTATGTCCCCCAACGATATAATCAGGATATAGCTGACCAAATGAAGCCACTTGATGAAAAATAGGCATCAATTATCGACATTTCGCTTCGAGAAATATCAGAGAAAAGAAATCCAATTTTTAAAAAAGATCAATCGATTTTTCAGAGTCAGTTACTCTTAATAAAAATGGAGGGCTAATAGAAATACGGGGTAAAATATAAATATATGGGGGGTATAGCTCAGTGGTAGAGCATTCGACTGCAGATCGAAATGTCCCCGGTTCAACCCCGGATGCCCCCTGTTAAGTTAAACCTAATATAAGGAACGAAATATTATTGGGTTTATTCAGTTAAATTGTTTCATTGATGTGTTTATTGAATTTAAAAATTAGCTCACTCGAAATATTTCTACGTATCAGCCTGACTTTGAAAGTTTGAAAGAAATTCTCATCAACTTATGGAAACTGATCTGCGTTAAAGCTGTTCAAGAAGTATTATTTAATAATAACACACAGTTTCTTCTCTTCAATAAATGAAATATCTGACTGGCCTCCTGTTCGATAGAAACTCAATAATTAACCAAATGATTCTTTTTTTGCGCATCCTGTGTGAAACACAAATAAAAAGCTAAGGGTTTTTCGCAAAATTAATACGTTACAATCCAGAATGTCAAAGGTAAACTCATGTGGACATTTATGGGGGTATAGCTCAGTGGTAGAGCATTCGACTGCAGATCGAAATGTCCCCAGTTCAAACCTGGGTGCTCCTTTTTAAGACGGATGATCATGATTGAGATGATCAATTGAAACAACTTAAGGTTTTGTGCACGCTTTCCTGATTGAATGGAAACTTTTATATCATTTATTTAATGATTTACATCAAATATATAGTGACAAAACAATAATCACACCATAGAATTACTACTGTATATGTAGCAGATTTGCGCACAATATAGAAAGAACCAGCCAGGTACGATTATCTCAGCGAAAAATGTAAAACCCCGGTCGTGTGTACAATTGCAATCAATACTTAAGAGTCTCATGCTGTTTCGACTGAGGTAGCCAGGCTTCTACAAATCAACGTTGTAATGCAATAATATCTAACATGTCATGGTAAAATGCACATGGATTATCGCTCGCACTATGGTGATAACTACATCGGTGGTTATGAGGTTTTACTGCTAAGATACACATAATTATATTGCTATATTTTATTTGTTTACTTTTTATGTAATGCGTGCTAGGATGATAGACTGCATAGTTGTAAACTTATCTCTAGTGATGTAACATTACCACTTTGCAGTAATCAAGTCAAAACTACAGCGGTTATTATTGCGTTAAAAAAGCGCAAATTCTGACTGCTTTTCGTTTAAATGACACCAGACGGATTGCCAAACAAATACAACTTGGTAGTGGCACCCTTTTAAGTATACATACTAGCTAGTTAGCGTGTAAGATTCCTACCGCTCTTCTTCCATTACACATTTTACATAGCAGTACATCAGTCCAGATATTGGCTATTATCGCAAAAGTAAAACAAGGAATGCAATTCCATACAAGGATTAAAATTGTTTAATTGTTTCCACCCAGGATCCACCCAGGATCGAACTGAGAACCTTCAGCGTGTAAAGCCGTCATGATAACCACTACTCTATTGAAACATTAACTTTTTAAAGATGGCAACAAATTTATTTCGCCAAAATCAACATAACATGTTTATGACCCCCAACGATATAATCAGGATATAGCTGACGAAATGAAGCCACTTGATGAAAAATAGGCATCAATTATCGACATTTCGCTTCGAGAAATATCAGAGAAAAGAAATCCAATTTTTAAAAAAGATCAATCAATTTTTCAGAGTCAGTTACTCTTAACAAGATTCCTTCGGGAATGTCCTTCGGGAATTTTTTTAAACGTTAATTAGACAGAAAATCAAGGTTCAATATTAGAAAGTAAATAGTTTACATACTATTATGTTTCGAAAATTCTGTTTCCCTTTATTTTCTTAAATGATTTAATTCTTATTAACTAATTGACTAATAATCTGTCAATGTTATAAGTGGTGCGACTTAGGTGTGGCGGAGGCTTCGCCTTGCAACCCCACGTCACACTTCATGTATAGATTAAGTTAAAGTAACACTTATTACTATAGTAACAATACAATTATATCATGCGGTAAAATGTTGCATTACATGAGTCTTGGCTAATAGATAGCGAGCTACCATCATACCCATTTTTTCCCTTCCAACAATATATGAATGATGGTCTAATGGTCGTCAACCCAGGCTGCCATTCGCATGGTTCGCGGTTCGAATCTCGATCAAGTCGGAAAGGAAAACTAAGTTTGTAATTTTTGAAAAATTCCTTTTAATAAGTTTTCGGAGGTAAATGGAAGTGGAAGATCGGTGGTAACCCTTCACGACCGCAAGAAGATCTTGATGACCGAGAAGAGGACAGAAGAAGAAGGGGGGCCCTTTATTAAAATGAAGATAAAAAATAGTAAACAAAAAGAGGTAATAATAAAACAAAAAGGGTTAAAAAAATAAGAGTGGGAAAATACAAAGTAAAAAGAAGAATAAAGACGAAATCGAAATCGAACATAAAAACCAAATCAAATAATTAATACTCTCTACTCCCATAGCAGAAAACTCGTCTTGCTAGGGAAGATCCAAATTTTTTTTTCTTTTTGTTTACACTGCTGAGCATGCACTGACAGTTGGAAGGTTACGCAAAAAAAGCGAATTCACTAACTAGGATTCGGCAACCAGCTAAGGTAACAAATACGCAAATTAAATGTCTAAAACAGTAATAAACACAAATGAAAACCCCGTTACGACATGTATCAAATTTTTAAAGAATTATGTACAAAATTTGGTGACGATTGGTCATTCAGGGAAGAAACGTATAAAGGATAACTAAATGGACATTAAACCATCTGAATTTCACTACTAGCTACTACTACCCTACCCCCTATACCCCACACCCTATATTGTTAAGGACCTTCGTATATAAATATACCTCAGGGATAATAGATTAACAAGATTCCTTCGGTAATGTCCTTCGGGAATTTTTTTAAACGTTAAAGAGACAGAAAATCAAGGTTAAATAGTAGAAAGTAAATAGTATACATACTTTTATGTTTGGAAAATTCTGTTTCCCTTTATTCTCTTAAATGATTTGATTCTTATTAACTAATTGACTAATAATCTGTCAATATTATGAGTGGTGCGAATTTTTAGGGGGTTGTAACTCAGTGGTAGAGTGTTCGCTGTGCATGCGAGAAGCACGGAGTTCAATCCTCCGCAACTCCGTACTATAATCACTTTCATTTTGAAAAAAGACCATTGTTAGGTCTGCCAATAGAATGAAACTACATTCCACATTCTTACGAATATCTCGTGAAAAGTGTAAATACCCAGTGATAAAACAAGTACTTGCAAAACGATAGGGCATAATCTTTCTTATCCTTCTTTTTCTTCTACTGGTAGAAACCGGCTTTTGTCGTCCCAGCGGTATTTTCTGACGGCCATTCGGTTGTGGCACTGTCGATTTAACCTGCCATGATCCTCGAAAATTTAACAGAAAAGCATACAATTGCCACTAATTATTGATATTTTGCCCTGTCATAGTTACAATTGTGTGCTCTTCTTAATACACCTAATTTACGCCACATTGCAATATAAGTAGCCATTGCGTTAACAATGTCAAGATTGCCGAGTGGTTAAGGCGCCAGACTTAAGATTCTAATTCAAATAATAGATTAATAGGTAATCTTGTGATATCCGTTAATTGGCATTCTAGTCTTCGAAGAAGGCGTGGGTGCGGACCCCACTCTTGACAAAACCTTCCTTTCAAGTTTTATTCTTTTTCACTCTAAATCTTCTTCTCCATCGAAAATACGTACGTGTCGCAATCGTTAACAGTGTAATGGGAGCAATCGCCATAAGGCGATTAGCATCAAGAACGAGTTCAGCCTTGGGACTGATTGCTAATGTATTCCTAACGACATTATAATCACATCACATGACTAGGCTATAAGACCTCAGGCTTATATTAGAAAGCTGCCCAGTTATAACCGTAGGTATATAAGTGCAACTCCATCAGAGATCTTCACGCATTCGTATACCTTTGTATCTCCAGTATTATTGTATGTGCAGTCACTGTTAGTACTCTAATACAAAGTGCATCCTACCAACGAATCGTCATCTCTAATTAATCATCTTAACCCCCCGTAACCATCTGTTACAATTGGCGACCTTGCCATACGATCCAACAATCTCTTCAAGATTATCCACATATCATATCACACTCATCACTACCATTACCATCTACGATACACTCAAAAAGAGTAAAATTTTAAAACATACCTTCATTATTCAAAATTCAACATGTCGAAAACATCATTTTAAGTCCTCAAATCAACACTCAACCCCAAAAGTAAATTTGAAGTAATTTTCATGTGTACTGAAAATTCACCAGACCATTCAAACTGGTTATTGAAGACCAAATCATTCGATCCACCAATATTTTTAAAAATCAAATCACATTTCTAAAATTTTTCCATCTTCGTAGTACACAAATGTAGATTCAACACTCAAAAACTTTAACTAACCTTGTAATTCGATCATTTTTACCATTCAAAATTTTTTTACTTTACTACTGTCATTGAATTCTCTTATTTTTCCGACCCAATCGACTATCTCGTTTGAACTAACAAAGAAAACGTCACGTATTGCGTTCTAACTTACCATTTCGAACGTCTTCCTGTATGAACGAAACCGATCAGGACAGACGATTCCGCACTTCATCAAGAAAAAACAGCAGCAAATTAAGAATGTTTTAACTCAGCACAACTATTTCACATTTTTCACCTGGAGAACGTTTTACCCTTCTACAACAGGCCTATGTGTAAATATTAAAATGCCGACAAGTATCGTTTCTAAAAAGAAGAAGTACCAAAAACGTTTTAGGACATATCGTATCCTAAGGAGGAGTCGAAGCTAATACGTCCGTAACAAACTACAGAAGGTATTTACCAATCCACCAACATATAAATCCACGCACTCACCCAGCTCACAAGAACCAAGCAAAGTGTCGTGGATACGGGGAACTGAGGAGCAGACGTGCTACAGCGGCATTTAACTGTCGTTACCTTAGGAAAACCACGGATGCATCCACGAGGAGTTAAGTTTTGAACTCCAGAGAAAACATGAGTTAAGTTTTAAACTCCAGAGAAAACATGGAGTAAGTTTTGAACTCCATAGAAAACAAGGAGTCAGTTGTGAACTCCAGAGAAAACAAGGAGTCGGGAAATGACTCAAGAAACGTAAAGAAAAGTACGGACTGAAAATACAGCAATGAGTCAAGTCTAAATTTCAGAGACCACTCGGTTGGGTATGCCTCGAAAAACATATGACGTATCTCCCGGCCCAGAATGCTGCATCAAAATTGTGTGCCTTTTGCTGGATCCCGGCATTCGTTATAGTGTTAAACTACCTACCCTGCTGCGCTGTGTTAAGTTTCAAGTATCATAAGCAAGATCAATTCGGAAAGGCGGCTTGTGAATAAAATATGACTACAAAAATCGAGTACATTCAATGTTTGGAATGAATTGCGGTTTTGCCGACAGAAGGCAAGACGGTAGTCCAGGTGAACTACAAAAGAAATACTTCTGGCCTACCATGGTGCCTACTAATCGTTTACAAGATACGGATAAACGATTTAATGAATAATGATATGATATTCTGATCAAAACAAAGTTACCGGATTTAAATGCTTCGACCATATGTGCACAACAATCCTATTTAATGGGGTGATCAACTAAAAAATTACGTGATTTCGTCGTACTACCAAGCTCCGCATTCCAATACAAGATTTCAACCTTTATTTCTACTCCAGAAGCATAAAATCTTCGAGATTACAAATTTAAGGACTCTTGTAACGATTGTGGTGCATGCCAACTAAACATTGTCTTTACACATCCTTGAGACGAAACAATTATGTTCGCGGAAAGAAATACCAGTGATTACACTTGAATCTTGAAAGAATGAAACACTATTACAACCGTTTGCTGAAAATTAATTCTTCGAGCAGAACGACATAGTTGTTTCTTTAGACTCACGGGTATGCCATATAGAAGACGAAAAGAACAGTTGCAGTGTACTTATAATCTCTCCAAAACAAAGGAACGCTATATTAAACCTAAACGAAAGATACAAAAAAAATAAACATGTTGACATTATTTACCGAACGATTAAACCAAAGTAAATCGCAAACGAACGGTAGAATAACAACCATTAGCTGATGCAAAATTATAACCTATTGGAAAAACTTTCTACATCTACGAAGCTACTACCATGGACAGCAGATAAAAACCTGAGCCTAAAGCTGCGTGGACGAAAAGGAAAGTTCGAGAAATGGATAACGAACACGAAACGGACCAAGAAGATCAACCCTACGAATAACGCTTTCATATACTTAGAATATTTACAGTTGAAAATACTACAATTCTTCGGGTTTAAGATTAAAATTTGGGCAAAATAAAAAAAAAATGTAATCAATCTTTCCTATCATATAAATTCGATTCTTCTTTAAAAAGGGAAGGAGTGTAATGGGAGCAATCGCCATAAGGCGATTAGCATCAAGAACGAGTTCAGCCTTGGGACTGATTGCTAATGTATTCCTAACGACATTATAATAACATCACATGACTAGGCTATAAGACCTCAGGCTTATATTAGAAAGCTGCCCAGTTATAACCGTAGGTATATAAGTGCAACTCCATCGGAGATCTTCACGCATTCGTATACCTTTGTATCTCCAGTATTATTGTATGTGCAGTCACTGTTAGTACTCTAATACAAAGTGCATCCTTCCAACGAATCGTCATCTCTAATTAATCATCTTAACCCCCCGTAACCATCTGTTACAACAGTCACTTAAAGCAAACGAGCATAAGTTAAGGGGTTGTGACTCAGAGGTAGAGTGCTCGCTTCGCATGTGAGAAGACCGGAGTTCAATCCTCCGCAACTCCAAGGTAGTGAAAATAATCGAGTGGTAAAAAGAAAGTATCACAAACATACTGGTAGTCTAGATTTAAGGGGTTGTAACTCAGTGGTAGAGTGTTCGCTTTGCATGCGAAAAGCCCGGAGTTCAATCCTCCGCAACTCCATACATTAATCACTTTCATTTTGAAAAAAAGACCATTGTTAGGCCGGCCAACAGAATGAAACTACATTCCACATTCTTACGAATATCTCGTGAAAAGTGTAAATACCCAGTGATCAAACAAGTACTTGCAAAACGATAGGGCATAATCTTTCTTAAACCTTCTTTTTCTTCTACTGGTAGAAACCGGCTTTTGTCGTCCCAGCGGTATTTTCTGACGGCCATTCGGTTGTGGCACTGTCGATTTAACCTGCCATGATCCTCGAAAATTGAACAGAAAAGCATACAATTGCCATTAATTATTGATATTTTGCCCTTTCATAGTTACAATTGTGTGCTCTTCTCATTACACCTAGTTTACGCCACATTGCAATATAAGTAGCCATTGCGTTAACAATGTCAAGATTGCCGACTGGTTAAATTACCAGACTTAAGATTCTAATTCAAATAATAGATAGATAGGTAATCTTGTGATATCCGTTACTTGGCATTCTAGTCTTCGAAGAAGGCGTAAGTGCGAACCCCACTCTTGACAAAACCTTCCTTTCAAGTTTTATTCATTTTCACTTTAAATCTTCTTCTCCATTGAAAACACGTACGTGTCGCAATCGTTAACAGTCACTCAAATAAAACGAGCATAAGTTAAGGGGTTGTAACTCAGAGGTAGAGTGCTCGCTTCGCATGTGAGAAGACCGGAGTTCAATCCTCCGCAACTCCAAGGCAGTGCAAATAATCGAGTGGTAAAAAGCAAGTATCAGAAACATACTGGTACTCTCAATTTTCAAGGGGTTGTAACTCAGTGGTAGAGTGTTCGCTGTGCATGCGAGAAGCACGGAGTTCAATCCTCCGCAACTCCGTACTATAATCACTTTCATTTTGAAAAAAGACCATTGTTAGGTCTGCCAATAGAATGAAACTACATTCCACATTCTTACGAATATCTCGTGAAAAGTGTAAATACCCAGTGATAAAACAAGTACTTGCAAAACGATAGGGCATAATCTTTCTTATCCTTCTTTTTCTTCTACTGGTAGAAACCGGCTTTTGTCGTCCCAGCGGTATTTTCTGACGGCCATTCGGTTGTGGCACTGTCGATTTAACCTGCCATGATCCTCGAAAATTTAACAGAAAAGCATACAATTGCCACTAATTATTGATATTTTGCCCTGTCATAGTTACAATTGTGTGCTCTTCTTAATACACCTAGTTTACGCCACATTGCAATATAAGTAGCCATTGCGTTAACAATGTCAAGATTGCCGAGTGGTTAAGGCGCCAGATTTAAGATTCTAATTCAAACAAGATTCCTTCGGTAATGTCCTTCGAGAATTTTTTTAAACGTTAAAGAGACAGAAAATCAAGGTTAAATAGTAGAAAGTAAATAGTATACATACTATTATGTTTGGAAAATTCTGTTTCCCTTTATTCTCTTAAATGATTAAATTCTTATTAACTAATTGACTAATAATCTGTCAATATTATGAGTGGTGCGACTTAGGTGTGGCGGAGGCTTCGCCCCGCAACCCCACGTCGCACTTCATGATTAAGTTAAAGTAACACTTATTACTATAGTAACAATACAATTATATCATGCGGTCAAATGTTGCATTACATGAGTCTTGGCTAATAGATAGCGAGCTACCATCATACCCATTTTTTTCCTTGCAATAATATAACAATGATGGTTTAATGGTCATCAACCCAGGCTGCCATTCGCATGGTTCGCGGTTCGAATCTCGATCAAGTCGGAAAGGAAAACAAAGCTTGTAATTTTCGAAAAATTCGTCTTAATAAGCTATCGGAGGTAAATGGAAGTGGAAGATCGGTGGTAACTCTTCACGACCGCAAGAAGATCTTGATGACCGAGGAGAGGACAGAAGAAGAAGGGAGAGTTGACCCAGAGCTGCAAAATGAATATAATCTAACATTTTTAAAATGTTCCTCAACTTCTTGGTTGATGACTAACTGTTAAAAAAGGAGGCATAGAAAGTTTACTTGGACAACCAAATTAATTAAAATCAAGATAAAAAATAGTAAACAAAAAGAGGTAACAATAAAACAAAAAGGGTTAAAAAAATAAGAGTGGGAAAATACAAAGTAAAAAGAAGAATAAAGACTAAATCGAAATCGAATATAAAAACCAAATCAAATAATTAATACTCTCCACTCCCATAGCAGAAAACTCGTCTTGCTAGGGAAGATCCAAACTTGTTTTCTTTTTGTTTACACTGCTGAGCATGCACTACAGTTGGAAGGTTACGCAAAAAAAGCGAATTTACTAACTAGGATTCGGCAACCAGCTAAGGTAACAAATACGCAAATTAAATGTCTAAAACAGTAATAAACATAAATGAAAACCCCGTTACGACATGTATAAAATTTTTACAGAATTATGTACAAAATTTGGTGACGATTGGTCATTCAGGGAAGAAACGTATAAAGGATAACTAAATGGACATTAAACCCTCTGAATTTCACTACTAGCTACTACTACCCTACCCCCTATACCCCACACCCTATATTGTTAAGGACCTTCGTATATAAATATACCTCAGGGATAAAAATGGAGGGATAATAGAAATACGGGGTAAAATATAAATATATGGGGGGTATAGCTCATTGGTAGAGCATTCGACTGCAGATCGAAATGTCCCCGGTTCAACCCCGGATGCCTCCTGTTAAGTTGAACCAAATATGAGTAACGAAATATTATTGGGTTTAGTCAGTTAAATTGTTTCATTGATGTATTTATTGAATTTTTAAAAATAAGCTCACTCCAAATATTTCTATGTATCAGCCTGACTTTTGAAAGTTTGAAAGAAATTTTCATCAACTTATGGAAACTGATCTGCGTTAAAGCTGTTCAAGAAGTATTATTTAATAACACATAGTTTCTTCACTTCAACAACTGAAATATCTGACTGGCCTCCTGTTCGATAGAAACTCAATAATTAACGAAATGATTCTTTGTTTGCGCATCCTGAGTGAAATTCAAATTAAAAGCTAAGGGTTTTTTCGCAAAATTAATACGTTACAATCCAGAATGTCGAGAGTAAACTCATGTAGGCATTTATGGGGGTATAGCTCAGTGGTAGAGCATTCGACTGCAGATCGAAATGTCCCCAGTTCAAACCTGGGTGCCCCGTTGTAAGACGGATGATCATGATTGAGATGATCAAATGAAATAATTTGAGGTTTTCTGCACGCTTTCCTGATTGAATGGAAAGTTTTAAATCATTTATTTAATGATTAACATCAAATATAAAGTGACAAAACAATAATCACACCATAGAATTACTACTGTATCTGTAGCAGATTTGCGCACAATATAGAAAGAACCAGCCAGGTACGATTATCTCAGCGAAACATGTAAAACCCCGGTCGTGTGTACAATTGCAATCAATACTTAAGAGTCTCATGCTGTTTCGACTGAGGTAGCCAGGCTCATACAAATCAACGTTGTAATGCAATAATATCTAACATGTCATGGTAAAATGCACATGGATTTTCGCTCGCACTGGCCTCCTATGATAACTACATCGGTGGTTATGAGGTTTTACTGCTAAGATACACATAAGTTATATTGCTATATTTTATTGTTTTACATTTTATGTAATGCGTTCTAGGATGATAGACTGCATAGTTGTAAACTTATCTCTAGTGATGTAACATTACCACTTTGCAGTAATCAAGTCAAAGCTACAGCGGTTATTGTTGCGTTAAAAAAGCGCACGTTTTGACTGCTTTTCGTTTAAATGACACCAGACGGATGGCCAAACAAATACAACTTGGTAGTGGCACCCTTTTAAGTATACAGACTAGCTAGTTAGCGTGTTAGATTCCTACCGCTCTTCTTCCGTTACACATTTTACATAGCAGTACATCAGTCCAGATATTGGCTATTATCGCAAAAGTAAAACAAAGAATGCAATTCAATACAAGGACTAAAATTGTTTAATTGTTTCCACCCAGGATCGAACTGAGGACCTTCAGCGTGTAAAGCCGACGTGATAACCACTACACTATGGAAACATTAACTTTATAAAGATGGCAACAAATTTATTTCGCCAAAATCAACATAAAATGTTTATGTCCCCCAACGATATTATCAGGATATAGCTGACCAAATGAAGCCACTTGATGAAAAATAGGCATCAATTATCGACATTTCGCTTTGAGAAATATCAGAGAAAAGAAATCCAATTTTTAAAAAAGATCAATCGATTTTTCAAGGTCAGTTACTCTTAATAAAAATGGAGGGATAATAGAAATACGGGGTAAAATAAAGATATATGGGGGGTATAGCTCAGTGGTAGAGCATTCGACTGCAGATCGAAATGTCCCCGGTTCAACCCCGGATGCCCCCTGTTAAGTTGAACCTAATATAAGGAACGAAATATTATTGGGTTTATTCAGTTAAATTGTTTCATGGATGTATTTATTGAATTTTTAAAAATAAGCTCACTCCAAATATTTCTATGTATCAGCCTGACTTTTGAAAGTTTGAAAGAAATTTTCATCAACTTATGGAAACTGATCTGCGTTAAAGCTGTTCAAGAAGTATTATTTAATAACACATAGTTTCTTCACTTCAACAACTGAAATATCTGACTGGCCTCCTGTTCGATAGAAACTCAATAATTAACGAAATGATTCTTTGTTTGCGCATCCTGAGTGAAATTCAAATTAAAAGCTAAGGGTTTTTTCGCAAAATTAATACGTTACAATCCAGAATGTCGAGAGTAAACTCATGTAGGCATTTATGGGGGTATAGCTCAGTGGTAGAGCATTCGACTGCAGATCGAAATGTCCCCAGTTCAAACCTGGGTGCCCCGTTGTAAGACGGATGATCATGATTGAGATGATCAAATGAAATAATTTGAGGTTTTCTGCACGCTTTCCTGATTGAATGGAAAGTTTTAAATCATTTATTTAATGATTAACATCAAATATAAAGTGACAAAACAATAATCACACCATAGAATTACTACTGTATCTGTAGCAGATTTGCGCACAATATAGAAAGAACCAGCCAGGTACGATTATCTCAGCGAAACATGTAAAACCCCGGTCGTGTGTACAATTGCAATCAATACTTAAGAGTCTCATGCTGTTTCGACTGAGGTAGCCAGGCTCATACAAATCAACGTTGTAATGCAATAATATCTAACATGTCATGGTAAAATGCACATGGATTTTCGCTCGCACTGGCCTCCTATGATAACTACATCGGTGGTTATGAGGTTTTACTGCTAAGATACACATAAGTTATATTGCTATATTTTATTGTTTTACATTTTATGTAATGCGTTCTAGGATGATAGACTGCATAGTTGTAAACTTATCTCTAGTGATGTAACATTACCACTTTGCAGTAATCAAGTCAAAGCTACAGCGGTTATTGTTGCGTTAAAAAAGCGCACGTTTTGACTGCTTTTCGTTTAAATGACACCAGACGGATGGCCAAACAAATACAACTTGGTAGTGGCACCCTTTTAAGTATACAGACTAGCTAGTTAGCGTGTTAGATTCCTACCGCTCTTCTTCCGTTACACATTTTACATAGCAGTACATCAGTCCAGATATTGGCTATTATCGCAAAAGTAAAACAAGGAATGCAATTCCATACAAGGATTAACATTTTTTAACTGTTTCCAACCAGGATCGAACTGAGGACCTTCAGCGTGTAAAGCCGACGTGATAACCACTACACTATGGAAACATTAACTTAATTAAGATGGCAAAAAACTTTTTCGCCAAAATCAACATAACATGTTTATGTCCCCCAACGATATTATCAGGATATAGCTGACCAAATGAAGCCACTTGATGAAAAATAGGCATCAATTATCGACATTTCGCTTTGAGAAATATCAGAGAAAAGAAATCCAATTTAAAAAAAAAAAATCAATCGATTTTTCAGAGTCAGTTACTCTTAATAAAAATGGAGAGCTAACAGAAAAACGGGGTAAAATATAAATATATGGGGGGTATAGCTCAGTGGTAGAGCATTCGACTGCAGATCGAAATGTCCCCGGTTCAACCCCGGATGCCCCCTGTTAAGATGAACCTAATATAAGGAACGAAATATTATTGGGTTTATTCAGTTAAATTGTTTCATTGATGTGTTTATTGAATTTAAAAATAAGCTCACTCGAAATATTTCTACGTATCAGCCTGACTTTTGAAAGTTGAAAGAAATTCTCATCAATTTATGGAAACTGATCTGCGTTAAAGCTGTTCAAGAAGTATTATTTAATAACACACAGTTTCTTCACTTCAATAACTGAAATATGTGACTGGCCTCCTGTTCGATAGAAACTAAATAATTAACCAAATGATTCTTTGTTTGCGCATCCTGCGTGAAACACAAATTAAAAGCTAAGGGTTTTTTCGCAAAATTAATACGTTACAATCCAGAATGTGGAAGGTAAACTCACGTGGACATTTATGGGGGTATAGCTCAGTGGTAGAGCATTCGACTGCAGATCGAAATGTCCCCAGTTCAAACCTGGGTGCCCCCTTGTAAGACGGATGATCATGATTGATATGATCAAATGAAATAACTTGAGGTTTTCTGCACGCTTTCCTGATTGAATGGAAACTTTTATATCATTTATTTAATGATTTACATCAAATATATAGTGACAAAACAATAATCACACCATAGAATTACTACTGTATCTGTAGCAGATTTGCGAACAATATAGAAAGAACCAGCCAGGTACGATTATCTCAGTGAAAAATGTAAAACCCCGGTCGTGTGTACAATTGCAATCAATACTTAAGAGTCTCATGCTGTTTCGACTGAGGTAGCCAGGCTCATACAAATCAACGTTGTAATGCAATAATATCTAACATGTCATGGTAAAATGCACATGGATTTTCGCTCGCACTGGCCTCCTATGATAACTACATCGGTGGTTATGAGGTTTTACTGCTAAGATACACATAAGTTATATTGCTATATTTTATTGTTTTACATTTTATGTAATGCGTTCTAGGATGATAGACTGCATAGTTGTAAACTTATCTCTAGTGATGTAACATTACCACTTTGCAGTAATCAAGTCAAAGCTACAGCGGTTATTGTTGCGTTAAAAAAGCGCACGTTTTGACTGCTTTTCGTTTAAATGACACCAGACGGATGGCCAAACAAATACAACTTGGTAGTGGCACCCTTTTAAGTATACAGACTAGCTAGTTAGCGTGTTAGATTCCTACCGCTCTTCTTCCGTTACACATTTTACATAGCAGTACATCAGTCCAGATATTGGCTATTATCGCAAAAGTAAAACAAAGAATGCAATTCAATACAAGGACTAAAATTGTTTAATTGTTTCCACCCAGGATCGAACTGAGGACCTTCAGCGTGTAAAGCCGACGTGATAACCACTACACTATGGAAACATTAACTTTATAAAGATGGCAACAAATTTATTTCGCCAAAATCAACATAAAATGTTTATGTCCCCCAACGATATTATCAGGATATAGCTGACCAAATGAAGCCACTTGATGAAAAATAGGCATCAATTATCGACATTTCGCTTTGAGAAATATCAGAGAAAAGAAATCCAATTTTTAAAAAAGATCAATCGATTTTTCAAGGTCAGTTACTCTTAATAAAAATGGAGGGATAATAGAAATACGGGGTAAAATAAAGATATATGGGGGGTATAGCTCAGTGGTAGAGCATTCGACTGCAGATCGAAATGTCCCCGGTTCAACCCCGGATGCCCCCTGTTAAGTTGAACCTAATATAAGGAACGAAATATTATTGGGTTTATTCAGTTAAATTGTTTCATGGATGTATTTATTGAATTTTTAAAAATAAGCTCACTCCAAATATTTCTATGTATCAGCCTGACTTTTGAAAGTTTGAAAGAAATTTTCATCAACTTATGGAAACTGATCTGCGTTAAAGCTGTTCAAGAAGTATTATTTAATAACACATAGTTTCTTCACTTCAACAACTGAAATATCTGACTGGCCTCCTGTTCGATAGAAACTCAATAATTAACGAAATGATTCTTTGTTTGCGCATCCTGAGTGAAATTCAAATTAAAAGCTAAGGGTTTTTTCGCAAAATTAATACGTTACAATCCAGAATGTCGAGAGTAAACTCATGTAGGCATTTATGGGGGTATAGCTCAGTGGTAGAGCATTCGACTGCAGATCGAAATGTCCCCAGTTCAAACCTGGGTGCCCCGTTGTAAGACGGATGATCATGATTGAGATGATCAAATGAAATAATTTGAGGTTTTCTGCACGCTTTCCTGATTGAATGGAAAGTTTTAAATCATTTATTTAATGATTAACATCAAATATAAAGTGACAAAACAATAATCACACCATAGAATTACTACTGTATCTGTAGCAGATTTGCGCACAATATAGAAAGAACCAGCCAGGTACGATTATCTCAGCGAAACATGTAAAACCCCGGTCGTGTGTACAATTGCAATCAATACTTAAGAGTCTCATGCTGTTTCGACTGAGGTAGCCAGGCTCATACAAATCAACGTTGTAATGCAATAATATCTAACATGTCATGGTAAAATGCACATGGATTTTCGCTCGCACTGGCCTCCTATGATAACTACATCGGTGGTTATGAGGTTTTACTGCTAAGATACACATAAGTTATATTGCTATATTTTATTGTTTTACATTTTATGTAATGCGTTCTAGGATGATAGACTGCATAGTTGTAAACTTATCTCTAGTGATGTAACATTACCACTTTGCAGTAATCAAGTCAAAGCTACAGCGGTTATTGTTGCGTTAAAAAAGCGCACGTTTTGACTGCTTTTCGTTTAAATGACACCAGACGGATGGCCAAACAAATACAACTTGGTAGTGGCACCCTTTTAAGTATACAGACTAGCTAGTTAGCGTGTTAGATTCCTACCGCTCTTCTTCCGTTACACATTTTACATAGCAGTACATCAGTCCAGATATTGGCTATTATCGCAAAAGTAAAACAAGGAATGCAATTCCATACAAGGATTAACATTTTTTAACTGTTTCCAACCAGGATCGAACTGAGGACCTTCAGCGTGTAAAGCCGACGTGATAACCACTACACTATGGAAACATTAACTTAATTAAGATGGCAAAAAACTTTTTCGCCAAAATCAACATAACATGTTTATGTCCCCCAACGATATTATCAGGATATAGCTGACCAAATGAAGCCACTTGATGAAAAATAGGCATCAATTATCGACATTTCGCTTTGAGAAATATCAGAGAAAAGAAATCCAATTTAAAAAAAAAAAATCAATCGATTTTTCAGAGTCAGTTACTCTTAATAAAAATGGAGAGCTAACAGAAAAACGGGGTAAAATATAAATATATGGGGGGTATAGCTCAGTGGTAGAGCATTCGACTGCAGATCGAAATGTCCCCGGTTCAACCCCGGATGCCCCCTGTTAAGATGAACCTAATATAAGGAACGAAATATTATTGGGTTTATTCAGTTAAATTGTTTCATTGATGTGTTTATTGAATTTAAAAATAAGCTCACTCGAAATATTTCTACGTATCAGCCTGACTTTTGAAAGTTGAAAGAAATTCTCATCAATTTATGGAAACTGATCTGCGTTAAAGCTGTTCAAGAAGTATTATTTAATAACACACAGTTTCTTCACTTCAATAACTGAAATATGTGACTGGCCTCCTGTTCGATAGAAACTAAATAATTAACCAAATGATTCTTTGTTTGCGCATCCTGCGTGAAACACAAATTAAAAGCTAAGGGTTTTTTCGCAAAATTAATACGTTACAATCCAGAATGTGGAAGGTAAACTCACGTGGACATTTATGGGGGTATAGCTCAGTGGTAGAGCATTCGACTGCAGATCGAAATGTCCCCAGTTCAAACCTGGGTGCCCCCTTGTAAGACGGATGATCATGATTGATATGATCAAATGAAATAACTTGAGGTTTTCTGCACGCTTTCCTGATTGAATGGAAACTTTTATATCATTTATTTAATGATTTACATCAAATATATAGTGACAAAACAATAATCACACCATAGAATTACTACTGTATCTGTAGCAGATTTGCGAACAATATAGAAAGAACCAGCCAGGTACGATTATCTCAGTGAAAAATGTAAAACCCCGGTCGTGTGTACAATTGCAATCAATACTTAAGAGTCTCATGCTGTTTCGACTGAGGTAGCCAGGCTCCTACAAATCAACGTTGTAATGCAATAATATCTAATATGTCATGGTAAAATGCACATGGATTATCGCTCGCACTATGGTGATAACTACATCGGTGGTTATGAGGTTTTACTGCTAAGATAAATAAAAGTTATATTGCTATATTTTATTTGTTTACTTTTTATGTAATGCGTGCTAGGATGATAGACTGCATAGTTGTAAACTTATCTCTAGTGATGTAACATTACCACTTTGCAGTAATCAAGTCAAAACTACAGCGGTTATTGTTGCGTTAAAAAAGCGCAAGTTTTGACTGCTTTTCGTTTAAATGACACCAGACGGATGGCCAAACAAATACAACTTGGTAGTGGCACCCTTTTAAGTATACAGACTAGCTAGTTAGCGTGTAAGATTCCTACTGCTCTTCTTCCATTACACATTTTACACAGCAGTACATCAGTCCAGATATTGGCTATTATCGCAAAAGTAAAACAAGGAATGCAATTCCATACAAGAATTAACATTTTTTAACTGTTTCCAACCAGGATCGAACTGAGGACCTTCAGCGTGTAAAGCCGACGTGATAACCACTACACTATGGAAACATTAACTTAATTAAGATGGCAAAAAATTTATTTCGCCAAAATCAACATAACATGTTTATGTCCCACAACGATATTATCAGGATATAGCTGACCAAATGAAGCCACTTGATGAAAAATAGGCATCAATTATCGACATTTCGCTTTGAGAAATATCAGAGAAAAGAAATCCAATTTAAAAAAAAAAAAAAAATCAATCGATTTTTCAGAGTCAGTTACTCTTAATAAAAATGGAGAGCTAACAGGAAAACGGGGTAAAATATAAATATATGGGGGGTATAGCTCAGTGGTAGAGCATTCGACTGCAGATCGAAATGTCCCCGGTTCAACCCCGGATGCCCCCTGTTAAGATGAACCTAATATAAGGAACGAAATATTATTGGGTTTATTCAGTTAAATTGTTTCATTGATGTGTTTATTGAATTTAAAAATAAGCTCACTCGAAATATTTCTACGTATCAGCCTGACTTTTGAAAGTTTGAAAGAAATTCTCATCAATTTATGGAAACTGATCTGCGTTAAAGCTGTTCAAGAAGTATTATTTAATAACACACAGTTTCTTCACTTCAATAACTGAAATATGTGACTGGCCTCCTGTTCGATAGAAACTAAATAATTAACCAAATGATTCTTTGTTTGCGCATCCTGCGTGAAACACAAATTAAAAGCTAAGGGTTTTTTCGCAAAATTAATACGTTACAATCCAGAATGCGGAAGGTAAACTCACGTGGACATTTATGGGGGTATAGCTCAGTGGTAGAGCATTCGACTGCAGATCGAAATGTCCCCAGTTCAAACCTGGGTGCCCCCTTGTAAGACGGATGATCATGATTGATATGATCAAATGAAATAACTTGAGGTTTTCTGCACGCTTTCCTGATTGAATGGAAACTTTTATATCATTTATTTAATGATTTACATCAAATATATAGTGACAAAACAATAATCACACCATAGAATTACTACTGTATCTGTAGCAGATTTGCGAACAATATAGAAAGAACCAGCCAGGTACGATTATCTCAGTGAAAAATGTAAAACCCCGGTCGTGTGTACAATTGCAATCAATACTTAAGAGTCTCATGCTGTTTCGACTGAGGTAGCCAGGCTCCTACAAATCAACGTTGTAATGCAATAATATCTAATATGTCATGGTAAAATGCACATGGATTATCGCTCGCACTATGGTGATAACTACATCGGTGGTTATGAGGTTTTACTGCTAAGATAAATAAAAGTTATATTGCTATATTTTATTTGTTTACTTTTTATGTAATGCGTGCTAGGATGATAGACTGCATAGTTGTAAACTTATCTCTAGTGATGTAACATTACCACTTTGCAGTAATCAAGTCAAAACTACAGCGGTTATTGTTGCGTTAAAAAAGCGCAAGTTTTGACTGCTTTTCGTTTAAATGACACCAGACGGATGGCCAAACAAATACAACTTGGTAGTGGCACCCTTTTAAGTATACAGACTAGCTAGTTAGCGTGTAAGATTCCTACTGCTCTTCTTCCATTACACATTTTACACAGCAGTACATCAGTCCAGATATTGGCTATTATCGCAAAAGTAAAACAAGGAATGCAATTCCATACAAGGATTAAAATTGTTTATCTGTTTCCAACCAGGATCGAACTGAGGACCTTCAGCGTGTAAAGCCGACGTGATAACCACTACACTATGGAAACATTAACTTAATTAAGATGGCAAAAAATTTATTTCGCCAAAATCAACATAACATGTTTATGTCCCCCAACGATATAATCAGGATATAGCTGACCAAATGAAGCCACTTGATGAAAAATAGGCATCAATTATCGACATTTCGCTTTGAGAAATATCAGAGAAAAGAAATCCAATTTAAAAAAAAAATCAATCGATTTTTCAGAGTCAGTTACTCTTAATAAAAATGGAGAGCTAACAGAAAAACGGGGTAAAATATAAATATATGGGGGGTATAGCTCAGTGGTAGAGCATTCGACTGCAGATCGAAATGTCCCCGGTTCAACCCCGGATGCCCCCTGTTAAGATGAACCTAATATAAGGAACGAAATATTATTGGGTTTATTCAGTTAAATTGTTTCATTGATGTGTTTATTGAATTTAAAAATAAGCTCACTCGAAATATTTCTACGTATCAGTCTGACTTTTGAAAGTTTGAAAGAAATTCTCATCAATTTATGGAAACTGATCTGCGTTAAAGCTGTTCAAGAAGTATTATTTAATAACACACAGTTTCTTCACTTCAATAACTGAAATATGTGACTGGCCTCCTGTTCGATAGAAACTAAATAATTAACCAAATGATTCTTTGTTTGCGCATCCTGCGTGAAACACAAATTAAAAGCTAAGGGTTTTTTCGCAAAATTAATACGTTACAATCCAGAATGTGGAAGGTAAACTCATGTGGACATTTATGGGGGTATAGCTCAGTGGTAGAGCATTCGACTGCAGATCGAAATGTCCCCAGTTCAAACCTGGGTGCCCCCTTGTAAGACGGATGATCATGATTGATATGATCAAATGAAATAACTTGAGGTTTTCTGCACGCTTTCCTGATTGAATGGAAACTTTTATATCATTTATTTAATGATTTACATCAAATATATAGTGACAAAACAATAATCACACCATAGAATTACTACTGTATCTGTAGCAGATTTGCGCTCAATATAGAAAGAACCAGCCAGGAACGATTATCTCAGCGAACAATTTAAAACCCCGGTCGTGTGTTATTTTATACGACCACCATTTCAGTGCTAGGACCATTCCCTTTTCTGTAAATATTCTTGATTTTGAGAATTTAAATTTTTTTTTGTGTTGGTTGACATTTCACTAGATGTTTTTTTATGTATGATGTATGGATTTATTGCTGTGTGTTGTATGGATGCATGATTTAATTTGTAGGCATTTTACTACATATTTTGTGTTCATTAGATCAAAAATTATTGCTGGAGAGACAAAAATACTTGCTTACAGATCGACATAAATCATTCGTGTTTCTGACGGCACATTTTGGTACATCTTTTGTTATTAAAACAAGCTACAATGGTGATGGAATGTATGCCAGTTATCTTCTTGTGTATGATAATGTTTTTTTAAATATTTATTTGAAAATAAGTTATATTTTATTTAAAACAAATTTACGTTTTCTAATTAAGTGATCCTATTGTCTTTAAGATGTGATAATTTCAAAACTTGCCCGCTGAAATGCTAATGCTAATAAATGAATTACATATACAACAACAACATTATGACGTACGTGTTAAAATTTTTAATTTCTTAGATGATTCAAATTAACATGTTAATTTGAATAATGCTTATTAATTTTTTGGCCTTTAGTTGATTCAGAGACTACCAGCAAATGATACGGCGAAATTTAGATATAGGTGATGGCTTTTACCCCCACATCGTAAAGACTGTGGTAGACGCAAAGTTTCCAATTATGGGTTGTCGAGAAAAACCAAAGGGACCAGTAGATCTATCAACATATTAGGTTTAAAAATGTGAGCTTTCACTCAGTGTAAAAAAACGAGGTAAAACAGCTATAATTTTAGCCTACAATGACCTTAGGATTCCAAGCTGCTATTGTTTGCCCCAGTACAGTAACTTAGGAGCCACCAAGTTTATGATGTATTCGGACGCTTATTTGGGGCTATCTACGGTTAGAGTGGCCAGGATCGGAGGAAGTGGCGCTCGTCATGTTGAAAACGAAGGTGGCAGCGATAAAGTATGTGTCAATGCCGTAGTTGAAGCTGTGTGCATATGTAATGTCCGTTCGGAAGGCCACTACCATCATCAAGGAGTTGCGCCTCAATATTCACCGTGTCGTGATTTTCACCGAATCTACCAACAATCTGCGCGTTTTCAACTAGGAGCGTCTCTGTTTTATGCCATATATGGCTATTATAGTTGGCGAGATTCTAGAAGCGTTCGTCTCCATTCATTGGTTCTACGTACCAACGCTGCATAATCTGGCCGGGGAGTGCCAGCGGCGGAATTGACTACAAGCAATCGTTTCTTCACTGAATCGGCTTTCCTGTTGGATGCTCCGAATTTATGGCCAGTCTTTCCTGACTTGCAGTCTCCGCTGGACTCGGCTCCGGATCTATAAATTAAGCAGATTTCTACCGTCTTCGCCTGGGCCACAAGAGAGGTCATTTTTGGTGTCGATGCTCTACTAGCCAAATTTATTCCGTGGAGCAGGTCATTAATAGTAGCGCCCATCCTGCGCTGGCCGACCAATTCCGTGAAAGAAATCGTTGTGAATGGGAAAAAGAAGCAGTCACCTGTCAGGCGTTCCCTGTGGGACAAAGTTCAATATTAGAAAGAGCCAATCACCAAGGATTTGGAAACGGAAGAACCATACCAGGACGAGATCACGCTGGGAGACTACCGGCTCATCGGTCTAACACAGCGCCTATTTTAAGCTTTGAATTGAAGATCACCTTAGAGAACGCTGTCCAAAGTGCACTGTGAATTTCGGATAGCCAAGCTCCACCGTCTTATCCGCAAAGTTGTCGACTATTGCACGCTCTTCCGGTGGTTTGCAGCAAAGGCAACAGCGCCGCTTATGGCGGCTTTACCGTCAAACCGTTTATTCTTGCCTGCCTTCGCTTGTACCGGAGTCGACCATTTCAGCCCCATTTCAGCCCCCCAAGTTAAGATTTTCTTACGAGTGGTGAAGCGGTGGGCTGTTTATTCACATGTCTAACCTGCACCGTCCAATCGGAAATGGCCTTCGCTATCGACGCGGACACGTTCATCTCCGTTTTTGAAAATTTCAAGGTTGCGCGGGACACTCCGAAGTACGTGCATTGTAACAACTGGACTAATTTCCACGTACTGGTCATCGTTCGACGTACTGGTAATGCACCATCTTACCGTCGCCAAGCTTTTCCTGTTGGAGCTAGATGCAGAGGAAGAAGAATATGCGTCAACTGACGGACGCAGGCCCAACGGTGTTCTGAACCAGGAGTTAGAAGCGGCTTCCCATGCCACAGTCACAGCGCCAGTTGAAGAAAAAAAGGTTTTCTGGCAGAAAGAACAGCAAAAAGCTATACAAACTGATTTTCTCCTGTGATTGTTAATCAACTAAATCTAAAAAAGCCGTCTTGTCACCAATTTAAAGTCTTAGCTGATTATGTCCAACGGAGTCGATCCGTGATATTGGAAGTCATCTACAAGCAAAATTGAATAATCCGAATAATTGAAAAATCTTCTGAACTAACTATTAGAAGAAAAACTTTGGGTACGAATTGCGTGAATCGATTTGCTATCAGCATTTTCTTCTTTTAATTAATTTTTAATTAATTTTTTTAGGAGGGGGATACACAATTAACGACATTTTGTCAAGTTTCATTAGACTTTGAAATATTTTCCATAATATTTTAACAGATTTATTATATTTTTAATAAGTTAAGAAAATAGTTCTAACGCAAAAAAACGTCAATGAATTTAGAAATGCCTTTGAAAGGGAACAATGAATTTTAAAAACTCGGGCTAAAGGGGGAGGTGATATTTTTGGATAAACAAATTCGACGATAATCGGCTAAATCTTAATCATAGAAATTTTTGCGACTTGTTTCATTTTCAGAAGTCTTTGTGGTGATTCCAATTAGGTGTTTGTAACATGCTGCTGCAATACTTGGCACATTTGCCTTGACGGCACGAACAAACGTTTCTTTATCTCTTTGCAAGGGTCTCTCCACAGCTGCGGAAGTCAAGCACCGTCGTCGAGTTTTTCTTATCCTAACGAATCAATGCTGCGTCCAGCTGTCGGTGGAGTGGAAAGATCTATAGCAACTACGCCTTGTTATGTCTGTCTTACGATACATGCGTAAAGAAACGCCACTGTATTGCGCCTGATGAGATGGGATATCTAAATTACACGGGAGCATAAGCGAGACTAGGACTGTCTTTGCTGGGTCACCCCTTTCCAGGCCTGCAACGCCAAATCATCTAATGGGGAAAGATTTGAATATAACACTGTCTACTACAGCTTTTACTCCGCAACGATGACTCCAACAACAAATGCCTTAATACATATGCTCCAAAGACTAAAAATCCCCTCAAAGGTCACAAAACCATAGTGAACCAAAAAGTGCAGAACCAAAACTGAACACACAGAAAGCTTCCAAACTTGGCGCTCGACTCTCCATCAAAACGACAAATCCTACCTATATAAAATGGAAATAAACGAGAATAGAACTATACTCGCAGGAAATAACAGGTCGTGGGAGAGGCACATTAAAATATTAGATGACGGAAATGCATCAACATTCTGTAAATTTGCCAAATCTCATAAATGGATGGAGAAATCCGCCAACCACTCATGGCCTTCATCGAGCAGAGATTTCTGGGTCATGATGCCGCAAGCCATCGACAGTAGTTGTCTAGACATCTATTTTCGCTTAACCTGAGCGTTTCACAGGCCACATCCCTATTTTATGGGTCCATCATTCATCTCTTCCATCATGCTTTAACTTAGGGTATGGTAGAAGGGATGGTCGTGTTCTTAGTTAGGTCGGTTCAAGTCAGACGGATTCAATTCTGGTTCAGGCATATTTTGGAATCCAAGGATGTCGTATTTACCCTTATCCGATGTGTTCTCTTGATGATGTAACATTAATGGAGGTGGGAGAGCCGTTGAGTCTATATATGATGGTGAGGTTTGATGTTTGATTTTGTCAAAGATGGCGTAACGGTTTATTCTGATCTTGAAATCTTCAATAAAAAAGACAAATATATGTTTTTTTCACCAGTAACCTAAATTACAGTTTATTTCATTTCTGTCCGAGACATCGGAAGCAGGTTCACAGATAAATAAAAAAGAGTTGATAAAATTCACATTTTTTTGTGAAAAAAGGTTTCTTCATTAAACTTCCCGCTCCTCCATCTAAGTCGATTATTGCTGGCTGTTGGACCTCGTCCGAAAAAAAAGACTTCGTATGTGGAGTCCATGACCGCGCTAACAATTGAAACCAAACTAGGTGAAATGAGATTAGGTAAAAAGAAAATTAAAATAGTTTTTTCACCTTATAGTGTGCAGTTTACACATATACGCTGCCAAAACAGTACAGAGAAAGGAAAAAAAACCATAGACGCCAACGCTTTGACTATAACTGCAATCGCATCATTGTGTGACATATTTAGAATCGGTGGTGAGGGTGTGATATAGTAGGATTTTGCAAAACCGTTTCAAAGATGTTCTTTTTCCGTCAATTCCCAAATCTAGGTTATGGGCTAGCATTAATAATAAAGAAAAGAACAATTCCACAATCATTGCATATGATTGAATTTTGTGTGAAACTGAATTTTAATGCGAGAGAACCCAACTGAAGAGGATTTCGCAATGCCTGTGACTCGGCTTGCCGAAGGGAAATTTCTGATCAGTTGAAAATTTATTCCGTGAATTGCAGTAACGCCGTGGACGCCGTGATTTAAAAAAACTTTTGAATTACTTGAAGGGAAAGTATCAAGTCAACGAGTCGTTAAAATGTTTAAAGGAAACGTTTGTGTTCGTTGGGAAGAACGAACCAGTCATTTTACTCGAAAGCGTAGGGCAAATTGGTTCAGTTTAGAATTTTTGATTTTCTTTGTATTGTTTTTGGAAATGTCTTCGCTCATGAAGCGGCGAGGTCGGCTCTCAAGTGTAAGCATCAATAGTAAGGTCCCCCTTTAAAAATTATGGATTTTAACCCGACTTTAACATGGTAAGTTTAAATGTATTGTAATGAAATTTGTTTGTTTTTTTTCTTCTTAACATTGTTTCCCTTGTCAGGCTTATTTCTCCCGTGTTTTACGCTTGACCGCTTTTCACTTGAAGGAAAATTCCCGAGAAATTAGTGCCGTGGCTTTATGGTCAAAAGACATAAAAGTAAGACGTAATTTTATTTTTTTATCTTTTGTTTCTTTACAAGAAAATGTTTCGTTTTATGCGTTGTTTGTTTTCAGGTCGATGAAATTTTCAAGTTTAAACTTTAAAAATAAAAAGACTCGGGGGATGATATTATCACTGAATATGGAGGGAAATTCGGTCTTCATTGTAATTTTACAGCCGTGGTCATTTATTATTGATTAAAATGGTTATGTGTGGGTCCATTTCATTTTTTTGTGCTCCAACAAATGAAGCCCATGCCAAGCAAGAAGCAACATTCTATGCATCCCTGGAATCACGATTAATGGATAACTACGCGGTTGATGTAAGTCTCGCGAAAAACTGTAATCGTTTTGATAAAAATAACAAAAATACATAAATCTTTAATAAAACCACAATCAAGAAAAATACACAACAAGAATTTTTTCTTTTATCTGAGGTCGGGGGAGCACTCTGCGTCCCTGCCTAGGGGAAAAAAATCCACTAAGAAAGGGCTGGCCTCCGTTTTCTGACCTTAATGTTTGTAAGCTGATGTTGTGGGTGATGAGTTGGCATCTGGGGATATAGCTGGGGCACTAGGAGAGTGACTAGAAATATGGCGACGACTGTGAAACCGGCTTTTGGAGACTTCTGGTCATCTTTCCGAATCTCTAAGAAGAATTAATTAAAATCCAATCTGAAAGAGAAATCAATTTGGGTGAGTTGAACTTTCGACGACTTATAAGAATGCAAATTTTCGCATGCCTTATCAAGCAACAAGTATCTTTGATAGAGAAGATTTTTTCGAACTATAGGATCCGACATATAATCGACAAAACTAATAACGAATGGTCAATCAAAACAAACTTTACTAACTGACGGTTGATCGAATTTCGTTCTTTTTGGTACATAGATGGTCAACGATAATTGCTCTGATAATGGAATTGTTTTGATCTGATTCCCTCAAAATTCCACGTGCATATATTTCATCATTTGTCCGTGCTTTGTTTAATAAAAAAAACTGGACGGTGAGAACTAAATTAAGTTAATGAAATTTAGTAAATCGGTGGACAACAAGAGGTTCCCAAACAAAGTCATCATTAAAATATGAACTCTTACTGCTGAATGCATGTAAAAATATTTACAAAAGCATTATGGCCAAAATAGTTTTGGGCCTTTTGTGGCGCCATGCTCATCCGCGTAAGAAACACAATCTGCATACGCGACTAAGTTTAACGAAATGCATCGTTTTATTTGTTTTCAAAAATAAAGATCAATAGAAACAAATTTTTGCTCAAGGTAGATTTGGTGCTTTATACCAAGGTATCTACGAAGAACTAGATCTCCCCGTCACATCAATAGAGAAACTAAATAACAAATTTGGTTTCGAAGTACGGCACCCAATTTAGCAGTAGATAAGAAATTGCCCAACAGTTTGGAGAGCCCCACCTTACGAAATAGTGTAGGCAGATCCGCAAAAGCTTCATTCTTCATTAAATCATTAGTTCTGCTTTCATCGTTTGAAGCCAGGTCTCGCAATCGGTGGATGCAAAACTTAGAAGAAATGTGAGATATGAGAAAAATGCAAAAAATTGTCATTATCGCTTAAAGCATTGAGACTCTCGAATTTTTCCCTCAAGAAAAAAAGAATTCAGCTCCAAAGAAGGCAACAGAAAAAAGTTGTTAAACAGGGTGATTCTGGCAGAGAAAACAGAGATTGGCCTAGCCTTGCAGAAGCGGACTAACGATATGAGAAAGCCTGGGGTTGGAAAGAGCAGACAAAATCTACTCTTTACCTACCCATGGGGTAAAAAATGTGTCTTTTTGTCAGCGGCAATTTCATTAACGTTTCCATATGGTAGCCTTTGTTCTGCTCTGCAAGAGTTAGGGGGAATATATTCTTTAAAGGAATAAGGCAAAACGCGTTAGTTTTGAGCACTTCTTTTCATAAATTAATGTAATAACTTGTAGTAATGTAATGTAATGTAGTGTGCAATAGTAAGGTGGTAGTTTGGTGTCGTGACAATTTGTCAACATAATTGGGATTTATTTTTATTTTTAAATACATGATACTGATTAAGACAATCAGATTTTCGATCCGTAATTTCAAGAAAGGAAGTAGAACCATTTTTGTTTGCTTGTATTGGAACGCCAAGTTCACGTGATTTGGTATCTACCGAAGAAGACTCCACCTGGCCGCTTCTTTCATTAATAAAATGAACCCGTCAACTCCCTTACACTTTCTACTTAGCAGATTGGGCTATTTACAGTTATATTTTATTAAAGTTTACTTGACAACTCAGAGCAAATGTTACAACGTTTAATTCCCGAACCCTCCACTCACGGATAGCCACATATGACACGGTTTGCCATTTGACCAATACTGTGGTTGATTTCTGATTTCCTAATGAACACGGATAGCCTCATGGACACAAATAGCTTCGTATGTTAAATATTTAAAATTTTATCCTTAAAAATGAAATGTTTGAACACAACAGAAAGTTTATGAGAACACGAGCCTTACATGTTTAAAAAAATTATGGCTGAAAATTGTTTGTTGTTTTTTTAAATATGTACGACGAATAATACGATGGAAGAACTTTACGGCTTTCACAGTAAGTTCAGTCGGATTTTTCAGACCAGATAAGTGAAGAACAAAGACAACACAGTTATGGGGGAACATGTGTCGCAAAAAATAATTTTCGCACTTGGTTTTTAGTTTCATTATCTGGTATTTTTTAGCAGCAATACACAGGTCCGCACCAATAGCTCCCATTTTGGCGGCGGTAACTTGTCCTGTGTAGAAATAGTGTAGCAGCTGATGCAGAATTCCCAATTCAATATCTTCGATAGTAACTTTATTACTGGCTTTTTCTTTGATGTTAGTTCCGAACACTCTAGCAAAAGCATCGCGCCTGCCATCGAGAATTTCTTGTGTGTGCTCTATGCTCACGGTCAATGTATGTGTAATATGTAAAGAAATACTGCTGATAGCCATCGACTATGACTATGACTTGTATGAAAAAACTCACTAAGAATAGCTTTATCTAAATCTTCTTGTGTTTTGATCTGCTTGTATTTCCAAGAACTATCCAATTTTTTACCTTTCTAGTGGCAGGGAATTTGGCCTGAATAAGATCTTTTCTTCACTTTTTCCTTTGTTTTTTTCTTTTTCAAGCAGAGTTTAATTGTGTTAGGTGGGTAGTGTATATTGTCTAGAACGAACAAAAATTATAATGTTCTAAACATATATGAGTACGATGGAAAACAACTCACTCTGATGTGCCTCTTGGTATTGTGTAATAAGTTGTTTGTAATAGCCAGAAGTTCAATGTGACATTTCTTATTGTACTTTGTTTACAGTGTTTGGACTTTGGAACGTCAATTGAATTTGTGACGTTTGCCTTCAAACGTCAAATTTTACAGAAAGTCACCCGTTGACGTTCCAAACACTGTTTGTTTATCCTTATAGTAAATTTGTTTATGTCCTTTATTGTAATACCACTACGAAGAATATAGGTTCAAGAAAAAACAGAAATCAGTTAACTAAGACATAGGCTAAATAACAAGATTAGAAAGTGAGTACATCTTTAATCGTGGTTTTAGCTTCGGCAAAGGATATAGAGGTGCTGGTTGTGCACCTGTTATACAACATATCTGTGATACAACTGGGGACTTAAGTGGAACTTTTTTGAAAATACTGTAGTTCAAGATTAATTTATGAAACAAATTAATCGAGTCTATTTCCCCGTCTACCTGTTGTTCTTCCACTTCTTCGTTTACTTCAATTTCCCCTTTCTTCATCTCAGCAATACCATAAAATAAGAATAAATTTGCCCTTGTTTCTTCTTTATCAAAAAGATTGCACTCGGCATGAAGAATCGATTGATCTGTACATATTTTATCTAAAAGGGAAAATAAATTTTATGGTGTTCTAAAAAATTGTGTTCTAAAATTTTTTTTAATATTATTTCTATCAAGTGAATATTACTAACTGCTTACTACACCTTTTACATTTGGGACTTTAATTGATATAATAAATAACTTTTTTAAATTTTGCCGAGGTTTTTCTTTCTCAAAGAAAACTGTAACATTTTAAAAATTTATCATTTCCGTTGTTTTTCAAATTTCCCCCCACCATTTTCTCGTTACTCCTTCCTTTTATTCCTAGAGCGCGCTTTTAAATATGCCGTTAAGGGCATAGAAGGGGTGAGTAACGAAGGGGGTCAGAGTAAAAAAATCTGCATTTCCAAAAATCCGAAAATGGTATAACATGATTTTTTATGTTTCCTGTATATATAAGATTGATTTTGTGGTTTCTATTTTGACGATGACAAGTCTTCAGCTAAGATTATCTAAGTGATGTAGCCCGATATATGAAAGGACTGATTCCCCCGTAAATTCTAATGCTTATCAAATTTTGAATCTGACGATGCAACTGAATATAAAGTGCTTTCACGGAACCTTCTACAATGACTTACACAGTTAACGTTTCCTTCAAATAAACATCAGTAACAAAAGGAGTGTTTCTGAATTTCTTTATTTTTATTTTTTCCTACCTAAACTTCCTTTTTTCCTAATTTCTTGCGCAACAAAAAAGCCTAGTTTTTTTAATGGCTTATGAAGAAGACGATTTTCAGCTAATTAAATCAGCCAACTTTTATCTTATCTGTTCACACTCTGTGACTTTAGGAGTCCGAGTCCACTGTCATTGGTTTTTTAATAGGATCCCCTATGTGAAATTTGGGTAAAGGTGTCAATGAGTATGATGGTAATGAAGAAAAGGGGGAGTCAGAAGGAAAGATCTTTTTGTCTGAGTGGCAAAGAATGCAATTCAACATGGTGAGACATAGGGGGAGTTGAAGTTAAGTATTTTGTCTATGTTTGGTATGGTATCAGAATATTAATCCTGTCAAAGGTATAAATAAGTATCTGAATAAAGGTGTCAATGAGGAAAATGCAGAAAAGGATGTGATCAGGTAAAAGGGGATGTCCATGAGCAAGGTCTACGTGTCCAAAAAAAGAAAGGAAAAGCAATTAATAAATTTGCAATATGAGTAACCAAATACAATTAATTTACAGTTAGAAATCTTGCTGAAGTAAATAAAAACGGAGGAAATTCTCAAAAGGAAAAATGTATGGAGAAAAAAAGGATCAGCCAAAAATTGAGAAACAGGAGGGAATGAAGGACAGACAAAGTACGGAAGGTAAATAATAATAGCAAATTTGCAAGAATATGTATGACTCTTCTACTGCATCAGAAATAGAACGATGGATACGTAACATGCAAAAACGGCTACATTTTTAAGACTCGCAACACAATTTTTTTTATAGAACTAATTAGCGGTTCTGTAAAAGCGGCTTATTATTCGCCAACAAATCGAAACGCAATCAGAATATGACGGAAAACTGTCAATCTCGGCTGTTAGGGACTCGTGGTGAAGCCGACCGGAAATGGTTCAAGGATAGATAGAAGGGTTTGTTTTGACGACTCTATAGCGGACGGATATTCTCGTCCATTAACTTTCTTCCGTCTTCAAAATGTGATACTCTCAACATCCATTATGATCCTAGTTTACACAAACATTAGTGGTGCTCTTCTGGCTGATGACGTCTAGTTTTCGCCAATCTCAACCGAAATCCGAAAAATTAGATAGTCCAAGTGTTTCATGCACTATATTGTATTTTTTTAAGAAGATAAACAACAGCGAACTATCAATTCGTTGGTTAAGAGGATATTTGGAAATAGGGCTGCTATTAGCTGATTTAATGTCTGCTCCTGTGATAAAAGCACACTTGATATTTGGTGAAGAAGCTAGAACTCATTACATTACTATATTATAATGCAAGGATTGGAAAGGTAGGTTACTTGAATTTCCAGTAATTTCCAGGGTTAAATGACAAATAATTATGTTCTCTGTTTCATTTGCTATCGGTTCTTTCGTTTAATCGTGGAATTTGTCTGACACATTTCCAACAACACCCCTGGATTGTGGTCGTGGCCGTCCTTTTTTTTTGACAACATGGGACGAGAAGCTTTGGTTCTCTTTGGAACTTAAAATTCGTTTTCATCATTTTGACGTTTTTTTTCATCTTTGGCCCTCTCTATCTCTTCACGTGGGAAAATAAAAAATTTATTTAAATGTGTTAAATGCGAAAGAATAAAGCCAATTTCTCGCATTGTTTTGAATAGTGTGAGAAAATTTTTGCATGAAACGCACACGCTATGTTGAATGTCCACATTTGATACTTGTCCTAGATGACCTTTCCCGTGACACCAGATCCCATGTCCCTCGTTATTAGCATCAATTTCTTGGATAACACCACCGGCGTGTTAGCAGTATCCACTTTCCTTTTCTATAGTCGCGCAATTGAGCCACGTTTTCCCAACAGTAATGATAAAAGAATAATAAAAAAAATTGTCATTTAAATTTATCAAAATCAATAAAACCACTCTGTGACAGTGGCACTGCATGTCTCGGTGCCATATTGTCAATTCGGTAGTTTTGATGTGGGATCCGTTCTGAGAATGCATAAAGGTCTTTAAATTTTGAAAGACTTCTGTTACATCTTCATAAAGTTGCTTGTATTCCACCCGATGTATTGATCTCTTAGATTCTAATATTAGCAGATAATATTAGGCACCTCCCAGTGAGTCTCTTCATCGATCCAAATACATAAGAATTTATTTTACCAGCAATGAAGCCTTTTTTCAGTTCTCCCTTCCGGTACTCCTTTTAAGATATTCGGTGCATCATTCCTTGAGCCATATCCAGCACTTACAAATCCTTCCATCTTCATGCATTCCATGTCATGGCCCTTCACTAGTTTGTTGTTAATTACCCTCAGTAAGTTTCAAGATTTGGCATGGCTGCATCTATTGTGCTAATGAATTAGGGACAATTGGTTCAAATTTACAGAATGTTTCCTCTTAGTTGAGGAAAATTTCCTTTCAGAAGAAAAAAGGTGGGACACGTTTTGTTTCGGCCTGATGTTGGTACATCCCATTTGAAAGCCATGCTCCCGTCAAAATGATTTTGTCATGTCGACAAATGACACTTCTTGTTAGCTGGTGAACGTAGCCAGCATATAATTTTCAATAACAATCCCAATTAAAATAGATTGATTTTTTAAAATTTAGCACATTGTACAAACTTCGCCCGGTTTTAACACGTCGCCTTATGGCGCTTCGTTCATTTAGATTTTTATGAAAAAACTATGTAAGTTTATTATTTTTAGAAATGCGTTTCGCATTTCAATCTAATGCTATTGTTTCCCTGTTGCCTTCACACTATTAAAAAGTAGATATTTTGACAGAAAACCTTTAAAAAATAGTGTAAAAAAATCAATTGAAAATGAAAAACTCTGAATTACAGATTTTTACATTTTCTCTGAGAGAGTTTTTGATAATTATCAGAATCTATACATCCACATACTGGTTATTTGGATCAATAAATTGAGGAAACATTCTGAAGTTCGTTTGCATGTTGAAGTCTTCAAAGGACCCTACTGTTCTTTTAAAATGTAACTATACTTACATTGACATGTGTTTTTTTTAGCTTCGTTCAAAATCTTCATCGTTTTCAATGTTAATTTCTTTTTGCGGCAATTTCTCTAGGTCAATCCAGCTGAACTCAACCATCAATCGTTATCTCAGCTTTGTCTCCGATCTTGGCGAAATTTCAACAGTGTAATTATAAAGTCATGAAATACTGCTGTGCAAAATTTTCCCACCATTTAGGTCAATTATTTTATTAAATAGGGCAAAATAAAATGTTCTTTTCTCATTATTTCCACAAACAATTTTTCACGTCTGATTTTCCATTTTATTTTTTTTAGTTCTTGTCTTGACTCAGTTATCTCAGAATTTAAAATATAATATTCTTATTTAGTTTTTACGGGCTATTTTTGGTTGTATTATCAAATTGTTTTTGTTTTTCATAAGCAATCAAATTTAATTGATTTTTCAACATTTAGTTTAAGATTAAACAATTAAGCTAAAAGAATTGATACCCTCCTATCTTTAAAATTCAATACCTCCTAAGGCTGATGAAAATCTTTAAACGCGGTATCACAAGTCAACAGAAGATATATTAATTTCCATTGTTTATTTAATTAAGGAGAAGTGTGTTGTTTCTCTACTAGATTTAATTCATCTTATATTTAGTATTTTCGCAAAAAAAACGTTTGTTTTTTCCTGAATTAGTAGTTAAGGGCTATGAAGAATGCCCCCTTTGTTCACCTAGGGGGAAAAAGAGGAAGAGCGGAAAAGGAAAAGGGATTAAGTTCTACCCCTAAAGGCCGAAAGGGACCGAAAAACACACGCTTTTGCAAAAATAATGCATATAAGATCTCTCTCTTTCTTGTACAGACTCGTTTATGGTCAAAGAATTTCCAAGAAACTTGAAGCTGATTTTGAAGAGTTTACTAGGGAGCATACCCAGTAAATGGAAACCTAAGTGAGATAATTACAAAAGCAGAGTGCCCCAATAAAAGCTACAAGTGATATTGATATCACATTCAACAATTTTATTTTGTCCTTTCAGGAAGCTTCAGACTCTGAAACGGCAGATTTACCAGTTCGTACAGGGATACGGCTTCCAGCCTTACTCACTTACTAACAGCAATTCTTCACTGGGTGAACTTAAATATATTTCCGTAGGGAATAATGCAATTATTTACAATTTTATTGGCGTCGCGAATGTACTTTTTTCTATGTTCATTTTCATAATTTAATTGTTTAGGCTGATTCATTCGAAACCTCATTGGGGTTGCGTCAATGAGTGTGAGAAGAATGCTAGGGAGGAGGTGGCGAGGCTGATAAAAGGGAAAATTGACAAAATAATACTACTTGTTTAGGCTAACGTTCCCATACGCTTGTCAAATCAAGTTAAAAAATTGGCTATTTACGAGAACTTAAGTAATTTTGGGCTCAATTTGGCTGCCTTTTTTATAAATAAAACAAAAACATCACATCCTTTTCACTTCTCTTTAGCATATAGGTTGATAAAAACCTGTCCTTGTTTCTGTTCGTGCATGAGAGAGACAGATTCACCACGTGCCACGTACCTTAAGAGAGAAAATGTGATTTGTTAATAGTATCAAAATATAACACTTCACTCATTAAAAAACACTTCATACGACAAATCAAGGTATAACAGTAACAGTAACAGTAACAACAGAACACTTCCTCCAAATGTGTGTTGTTGTGCAAAAAAAAGGGGAACACTTTGGCCCGTAAGCCGCCATGTTAAAAGCGCGGAAATACTTGTCGTGTTTCCAAACTTAGTGTTGGTACTGTATGGGGCTCTTTTGGATCTGTTTTCTTTTGCCATTTTATCTGACAACGCAGCATGGTTGTGCTTCTCGGTAGCACGAGAATGGGGAGAAAAGGGAGAATGAGACGAATTGGGGAGAAGAGGAAACGGGGGTCCCCTTTTTTTCGTACGCCCTCCTCCCTCCCATTCGTCCGCATTCGTCCAATTATCCCTCTTCTCCCCGTTCTCGCGTTACCAAGCAGCACAGCCATGCTGCGTTGCCAGATAAAACGGCAAAAGAAAACAGATCCGAAAGAGCCCTATACAATTTTTGCATTCTCAATTCTTTTCAATGATACACTGTGTATCATTGCAGAGACTTCGTTCCCGCTTCAAGCCAACGACTGGTATCAGGAGTTGAATTGCCAGGTAAAATTTTTCCCATTCCATTTTTTTCCATTCTAACAAGTCCGTAGCATATTTCATAGCCTGCTATAGAGCTCTTTGGGATCTGTTTTCTTATGCCGTTTTATCTGGCAACGCAGCAGCATAACAAAGTAAACAACGTAGAATAAAAACCACTTTTCCGGCAGTTAAGCCTAAAGTTGTACAGCTATTACCATTACCAGCAACCAATCGTTCATGGATCTCACTGAAACACTGCATTTTGTCGAAATATGGAAAGTTAAATTGAATAAACCGTACAAGGAAACTACTGCGATGTCACCATCCTAGTTTTTCTCACGTGTTACCTGTCTATCAGTAAGTCCAATATCAGATGGAGAATTGGCGATGCTAATCACTATTTGCCTATAACGCGGAATTTCACCAAATACTTTCGACGCCATGACATATTCAGTTTGCTTTCAATGGCACGAAATGTACCTTTCAAGTCGCAGCCGCAGTTGGATGTCCTTTCCTTGTAAAACTCCCACTCCTTTCGGGAAAAATTGACGGAATCGACTATGTTTGTGCCCGAGTTCATCGAAAAGTGAAAAGCCGACAGGAAAGTAATACGTATTCTCCAACCAACTGTATCAAGGTGTTGAATGGGATTGATGAGCGAGCAACAACTGGGGTAGCACAGTTATCCCTTTGTGCCTAAGACGAACCAAGGAACCTTGTTAGGCGGATTGCAGTTGCAGTGGATTGAGGAATAATACTACTTACAACTTGGGTACGAGTACTACCACAAAACTTGTATTAGTACTCGGGCACTAGTTTCTTTAAGACAGCCCGCAAATTCTCAGCATATTTGTAAGACACTCTGTAACAAAGAAAAATGGAGAACAGATTACACAATAATGTACTACTTACACCACTTATCATTTAGGCGCCCCACTGTGGATGTAGTTAATACTCATCAAATTCTTTTCTTCCGCTTGCCAGCTGGAGAAACTCCCTAACCGAACGAGGAAGTTAGGGCACGTTAATGCCCAGAATTTCCGTCTGGACAACCGTATTTGTGAGTTAAGTAAATTTGTATCTACCTCCCAAAAATCCTGCACAAATGCACACACATTCAACATCACCGCCAATTTTTGTCTTGGAAATAAAACAACAAACCAAATCGATTAATCAATTTTTACCACATGTTCTCTAGGCTGTCCCTGGGGAACAGCGATAAATCCGCATCGATTACATAGTGAGGAAAGGATGGCGGGTTCGGATAACTCTTCTGTTCCTGTGTCTTCTCGTTCTCCTGCTCCTTCTTCAGGTTGCAATAAGGAAGCAAAAGTGGCAATAATGATATTTCCTCGTTGGGAAAGCCCAGTGGCCGTGAGTTGTTACTTCGGCACCATTAACTGCTACGTCTAGATCCTATAATGATCTAATTTCACAATTTTCCTAACATTTCTCATTGCGATACCTAGGGTAGCATATTGTTTTAATGCGTATTAGTGGAATGCGGGAACATACACTAATAGAAATCTCCACCCTTCACCAGGATTGAACCTATTATCTATTTAGTTAAGTTTTAATGCCTCAGCTAATTCGTCATTCTGTAGTCACCTACGACGACTAAATTACGCAACATTTCAGTAACCAACAGAATGCTTTGCAATCACTGTTACCCAAAAATTTACCCTTGGAAATCCGAAAGGAAACAACTGACATTACATCCGCCATTTGAATCACACAAGCGCCACTTTTTTATATTCAAAACAAAACAAACAATCAGCGCGACAATACATATGAGAAAAACTAGAACAGGTTAGTGGTGAATAAAAATTAAAAAATAAAATAAAACAGAGTGGCCAGCTACTCTTGCAATTCAAGTCTTTACTCCTCTGAGAACAGAGAATCGAGATCGGCTGTCGGTTCGGCAGGATTTTCAGCTACATTCTCGCTTCTACCATGATCACCAGAAGGGTCCCGAGGAACGCTGCATCCAGGGGTGGTTACCAAACTTGCCGACACTCCAACTGAGGGAACCTCAGAATGCTGACTCACAGGTGTGCTACTACTTGTGGAAATTACTTCTAAAATGTTTTTCTGCTAGCCGTGCACTGGATGGGGAGGACAATAAACAACCTACGATAGACGAATGCTATTGGACGATCCGGCCAGAGAAAGGGCCGGGAAAACGAACGAGGTGCCGACATCCTTCGAAATCATTGTCGACATGGGGAATTTCACCGTTGTAGCTGGTTCGCTACTGGGGTTGCGGAGATAAGCCATTCGACTGCAATTAATCACCCGGCGATTTCTCCGGAACTCTATTCCGTCATCAAGAGCTTTTACGTAGGAGTTCGGTTGTTGACAAACAATTAAGATGTAACCCAAAAGCCTCCTTTTTTCCGAATTTCACTCGCACGCGTTGATTAGCCAATTTTTCTAAAACCTGAGCAACATCCCCGCTTCAGACGTTTTGATGCTTGAGGGACTCGGTGACAAACGGCAAGCTCCCATGTAGGTCCCGGGACTGCAAAAGAACTGAAGGGGACGGGAGACCATTTTCCAATGGAGTGGATGGAATGGTACGCAAGGTGTCCTGAAGTGAACGACCATCCTCAATGCACTTGACGAACGCACTTTAGACAGTCTGAACAGCACGTTCAGCCATTCCCTACAACTCTGGATAAAACGCGGGCTTGAGGTGAGGTGTGCTGGTGGTGAACGATATTTCTGTTGAAATGGGCAAACCTCAAGTATTACTGTTTAGTAACACCTTAACTCTTTCTTACTGTTTAGCCCTATGTGTTGCACCAACCTCTTCTTCCTTCTTCTGACGTGACAAGTGTGAAGCTAGCTCTCTTGACTTTCTGCCACCTACGTGTCAACGTCTCTCCCAACTTATACTATCAAGTATTGTATTCATTATTCAATCTATTAAGGTACGTTCATGAATACAATTGATTAAGTGTTGATCTGTGTAAGAATATCCTTGACTTAAATCAACAGGTTATGGGCCCAGTCCACGAACCCACTATTTAAATCAAGATGGAAATTTCTATCTCAAAAGATATCAATCATATCGTGAAATTTGACGGAAGCAATTTCCCACTTTGGAAGCTTGGTTGCTGGCTGATGCTTGAACAACACAACCTAATCCCAATAGTGGATGGAAGCGAAACTATACCAAATGAGGTAAGACAATTACACATTTACAAAATAGTCTACGAGTTGATAACTCATGTCTCTAATCTTAGGCAGTGAACGAAGACGGTTTGGTCAACTACACTGAAGCCATAACGATCTGGAAGAAAAAGGATGTGCTGGCTCGAAACTTTCCCATAGCCACTATCGAAAAACAGCCCCAACGCACACTGCTGAACTGCAAAGCAGCATTCGAAATGTGGACCAGACTTACTTCCCAACATTTACAGTGCGCTGCTGAGAACAAACATCTTCTCCAGAAACAGTTCTTTGACTATAAGTACAAACCTGGTATTCACAAAATCACAATCTTGCATCTTCCATTATATAATTACGGGAACATTCTTTTATCCCAGACCATGATATAATGAGTCATATCACAGCTGTTGAGTTCATGGCCAACACACTCAGTGACTTAGATCCACCAGTGTCGGATCTTCAAGTTATGACAAAAATAACGTGTACTCTCCCTCCCAGCTACCGACACTTCATATCGGCCTGGGACAACGTGGCTGAAGCAGACAAAACCATCACTCTTCTCACATCCAGACTCTTTAAAGAAGAGTGCATGACGAAGATGTACAACAACGGTGATCCTGATCCAAGCTTTGTTCTCGTCGAATTTCCCTCAACAAAACCATTTCTCTTCAAATGGCTCCAGTAGACGTGGAGCAAGAGGAGCTTCACGAGGAGAGGAGGTATGAGAGGAGGCTTTTCATTCAACTTCACTCCAATTCAACCTGGTACGCGGAGTGTGAAAGGCATTGGTGGCACCAGCTTGTCTGTCCTAGGGACAAGAAACGTAGAAATATTCGCCCTAATTGATGGTACAGTACACCTCACTGTTATAAAAACAGTACTCTACGTACCCACACTTATAGCAAACCTGTACTCGATTGCTGCTGCAACCACAAGTGGAATAGAAGCATACTTTGTTGAAGACGAAGTTATACTCAGCTACGACAACAAGACAATACTTAAAGGACGACTAATCGGAAAAGGACTTTATCATATGGACCTTACTGTCAAACCAAGTCAATAGGAGTCACTTCTAGCTACACCACGACTAACATCATTGTCGACATGGCACCAACGCCTTGTCCATGTGAACTACAAAACAATCCTGCAAATGGCGTCCAAACAACTAGTAAGCGGACTCAATCTAGAGGCAGACAGAGAGGTTCCCTCAGTACCATGCCCAGGCTGCGTTTACGGGAAAATGCACAGGTCCCCTTTCCCAGAAGGACGTACGAGCAAAAGAAATAGGAGAGCTTATATACTCGGACGTATGTGGCCCCATGCAAATAGTCACAACCGCCGGTGCCCGATACTTTGTCCTCTTTAAGGATGATTTCAGCGGATGGACAGTAGCCCACTTCATGAAAAATAAATCTGAAGTTGAATCACTCTTTCAAGCGTTTGTAGCCAGAGTGGAAAATGAGACGAAGAGGAAGGTTCGAGTTTTGCGCTCCGACTACGGAGGAGAATTCATTGGAAAAACCTTTGCAGACTGGCTGGCCATCAAAGGTATCAAGCATGAAACCAGTGCTCCCCACTCTCCAGAGCAAAACGGCGTAGCGGAGCGAAGTAACAGAACCATCATGGAACCCCCAAGAAGCCTCCTCCACTCTAAAGGCATTCCGCTTAAGCTGTGGGCTGAAGCCGTGAACTGTGCCGTGTACACAATAAATAGTATTCTCTCACGAACGGGAAGTGTCACACCTTACGAGACATGGTACGGAAGAAAGCCCGACATCTCACATTTGAGAATATTTGGATCAAAAATGTACATTCACATTCCGGACGCAAGCCGCCAGAAGCTAGACGCCAAAAGTCTTCAATGCATCTTTATGGGATATTGTGACACATCAAAGGCCTATCGTGGATAGAACCCGTTAACACAAAAAATAAAGATAAGCCGTGACGTCTTATTCGACGAACAACCACATCCTATACCTATGTGGATACCTGAAGACACAGAACAATCAAAGGAAAACCAACAGACTGGCCCAGCAGACGTTTTCACCTCGAGCCCTATTGATCAGGCCACTCCAATCGTCCCAGACGTCGAGTTTCCATCTGAACAGCCAACAGAAATTATTCAAGAGGTCCCGTCTACCTACAATAATAGCAGTCCTGACAACAATCCACCGTTGATCAGAATCCCGACCGAGCCAACACCAGCTGTCATCAAAAGCAGCACTGAAACAAAAGAAAACGAAACTCAACTAAACTACGACGTACCACACCGCAGATCAGCTAGAGTTGCAATGTACAACGAAAAAAAGAAGGTTTCACAGGCAATGTTGGTGTCTGTAGTTTCTCTACTAGCCAACCAATTTGAACCACTTAATTACCAAGAGGCAATTTCATGTGAGGAGGCAACGCTTTGGAAGTCAGCGATAAAAGAGGAATATCTCTCACTCATCAAAAACGGAACATGGATCCTAATGCCGCTCCCAGCTGGACAAAAAACCATCAAAAGCCAGTGGATCTTTTAAGTGAAACCAGGTCTCAATGGTGCGCCCCCAAGATTTAAGGCGCGACTAGTGGCCAAGGGCTACACCCAACGCAAAGGAATCGACTATGGAGAAACTTATGCCCCAGTAGTAACCTACGACTGCCTCCGTGTCATACTCTCTATGGCTGCGGCGCTGGATCTCGAACTTATCCAACTGGATATTAAAACGGCCTTCTTATATGGACATCTAGAAGAAGAACTTTATCTAGAGCAGCCAGACGGTTTCATCGACCCCGAAAACAAATCAAATGTGTGTCTGCTGAAGAAGTCGATCTATGGACTTAAACAGGCTCCGCGCATGTGGAATCAAGAATTCAACAAATTTCTGGTGAAGTTCGGTTTGACCCGCAGTACAACCGATCCATGTGTCTACTTCCGCCGTCAACAAGAGGAGATTACGTATGTTGCCATCTATACTGGATAGGTATGCTACGATGGATTGGTATGCAGCAACCACCCAACTACAGTCAACACCATTCTTGAACATCTGAAGAACCACTTTGACATGCGAACAATGGCCGCAGATCGATTCGTGGGGATCGAAATCACTAGAAGACGAGAACACCGCAAAATCTGAATCACCCAATCATATTTCATAACTAAAATCCTGAACAAATTTAAAATGGAGTCATGCCATCCAAAAACTATTCCATCTGATCCGAGCGGAAGATTGACACCAGCTATGGCGCCAACCAACGAAGAAGAAGAACTGTCAATGCAAACTACCCCCTACTAAGAAGCCGTCGGTTGCTTCCTGTACCTGACGTCTACGACTCGACCAGACATTGCTTTCGCAACCAATTAAGTCACTAGATTCAGTCACAACCCTAGACCTGCCCACTGGGAAGGAGTCAAACGAATCCTATCGTATTGATCAGTAACCCGCAATCACGGTCTATGTTTCAGTGGAGGCTCCAGTAGTACACTTACAGGCTTTACAGATGCGGACTATGCTGGAGATGTTGAAACACGACGCTCAACCACTGGATATGTATTTCATACTCCACGGAGGACCCGTCGCCCTGGGCTGCAAGCGGCAGAAATGCACAAGTCTCTCAACAACCGAATCCGAGTACATTGCGGCCTGCGAATCAACACGAGAAGCTGTCTGGTTAAACGACTACTTACTGAATTAGGACTGCAAGAAACGAATCCCATTCCTTTACTCTGCGATAACCAGAGTGCTGTCCGTCTCGTGCGTAATCCGGATTCACACCAACGCAACAAGCACATTAACGTCAAATACCATTACATTCGGGATCAACAGGAAGGAGGAGAAATCAATATCTTGTATTTTGATACCAATAATCAACTGGCCGACATTCCAACCAAACCTTTGGCAGCCGCCCGCTTCAATTGGCTAAGAGAAGAAATCGGGATCAAAGATCAAGTGTTGAAATGGGCAAACCTCAAGTATTACTGTTTAGTAACACCTTAACTCTTTCTTACTGTTTAGCCCTATGTGTTGCCCCAACCTCTTCTTCCTTCTTCTGACGTGACAAGTGTGAAGCTAGCTCTCTTGACTTTCTGCCACCTACGTGTCAACATCTCTCCCAACTTATACTATCAAGTATTGTATTCATTATTCAATCTATTAAGGTACGTTCATGAATACAATTGATTAAGTGTTGATCTGTGTAAGAATATCCTTGACTTAAATCAACAATTTCAACCACGCAGGGACACTTGCTGAAGTAATCCACCGCCAACAAATAATCCTTCCCAGCGAGCTGAACAAAATCGGTGACGACACGCTGGAAGGGGTATTCCGGAATTTCTGTTGGATAGAGTGATTGGGCCGGATTGTTATGACGTCATTTCTGACAGATGGTGTAACCGGCAACTAAATTTATGATTTGTTTGGTGTACCCTGGCCAATAGATAACCGATTTAGCTCTCTCTAAACACATTATTTTTCCAAAATAACCGTCATGAATCTGTTGCAGCATGTCTTGCATAAAGGAAAACGGAACAGCCACCTGTTGGCAGCGAAGGAGAAGGCCGCCTGCAGTTGATAGATCCGCTCTCTCCGGCAAAAATTGTTTTGAAGGGACAGGACAGTCTTGTTTGTGTACGGGCCAACCATTCTCTGTTAAACCGATCACCAATTGCAGAGTTGAATCTTCCGTCGTTGCTGCAGCATAATTGTCTTTAACTGTTGACCCCGAAAGTGCATAGTTGACAACCACGTGGACCTGTTCTTCTTCATAACGCGGTGAAAAATCAGTAGAATACTCCCGTGGCTCCGGGGCTCTGCTTAACGTATCAGCCAAGTACAGTTATTTCCTGTGCTTATACTGGAGCTTATTACTATAGGTCTGAAAATGCAGACGCAGGCGCTGAATTCTCAGTGTACATAAGCCTATTGGCTTATAAAGAAGACCAACGAGAGGCTTGTGATCTGTCTTGACAATCACTTGGTTCCCATACACGTAATGTTGAAAATGTTGTATCCCGAATTGCACCGCTAGCAACTCTTTTTCTATTTGAGCGTATCGGCGCTGCGTCTTCGTTGATGCCCATGACGCAAATATCAAGAGGTTGGCCTGCTTCAAGTAATAAGACTGCTCTTACTCCAAAAGGGAATGCGTCAACTTGAAACTGTCACTGGCATAGCGGTGTCAAATAATCGTAGAACTGGTGTCGATCCCACTAGATCCTTGACGGACTGAAAAATTTGAGCACTTCCGCTGTCCCTGGCCCACTCCACTTTTTAGTAAGTCTCCTAACGACTTAGTAACTGACGACCGATTTTTGCAGAATTTTGACAAATAGTTTACCATCCCAGTAAACGTTGAAGATCTCCGTACGAAACTTTAAGCCAGTTCTGTACTAGAAATAGCTACGAAGTTAGGGGTATTTAGCTAGGAATTTTCAGTTAAAAATTTTTAATTCCACATTGGAAATTTTATGATAGTTTTAGCTTTTTTATAGGTAAAATAGCTATTAACATAATTGCTTAAAATCTTAGGTTTTTAATGCATTAAGTAGCATGAAACTTATAAGCTTTAAATTCTAGAATAAAGGTAGCTTGAAACTCATTGGTTTTATGACCATATTAAATAAAGAATAAAAAAAATATATTTTCACACAAAACCTTGTTATTTATATTAAACCCTTGGTTTAATAATTTTTGTCCATGTTACAAGAAAGACTTCGATTAAACGAAACCACACACATTTTTACATTTAAAATAAACAAAATAAGATTACGAGCAATTTCAAAGTTCAATTATAGTTTTGGCCACTTCTGAAGTCTATCGCGTTCCATTTAACATCATCATGTTACAAAGCTTGACAGAAACGGCAGGGGAAAATGGCCTGTTAAGAAAATCTCACCAGCAGGGAATAACTTGAAAGATAATCTTATTCCTTTTTATTGAAGGATCCATGCAGGGGCTTGTTGTGTACGTTTTGTTTGTGATTTCATGACGCAATACACTTTCTAATAATAATGAAAAAAAAGAAGTTGAAAATGGAAAAAAAGTAGAAGATAGAAAAAGAAAAAAATGGAGGAAGGAAAGAATGTGAAATCTGTTTAACTCAAAAGTGGGTATACAGAAAAACGTCGTCTTGAACGGATCTTGTAGAAATGTTCGCAGATTTATTCTGATTGTACTTCATTATCGGCATCTCAACGATCAACTTCTCTCATAACTTGTGAGCCGTATGCTGTTAACTTAGTAGTTTGGATGTGATACAAGGATGAACCATGGATTGATCAATTGCCAAACTTGTGTTTTGTTCCCCAAAATTCCACAATGAAACCTGAAATGAAAAAATAAACCTTAAAATTTTGTAAATTGTTCGTTCTTATGGTCGATTTACTCTTAATTGCTTGGACATCTTCCTTGAGAAAGTCAGGTTTTGCTGGATTATTTGTCTTATCAGTGGGTGCCTTCTTTCCGGTTAGGCTGTGTTTTGACATGAATTTCCTATCCCACAGCGCTTCCATGATAATATTTTATCATTTTTCTCATGTCCCTGTGTATAATATGTAACAACTAGAGTTATCCTTTATAAAACAAACAATCCTAAAAAAACTCACCTTTTTTTAACCAGCTTTCCCATATGAAATTGCGGTTGCTAACGGATTTTGATGCATCGTTGTCTCTTAATCTTTGCGAAGCTTCACTAGGTTAGTTCTTCTACCACTTTCACTTCTTTCTAACTGAACACGTGATTGTTGATCATTTACTTGACTAATTTTAAAGGTTTCAAAAGTTGTGTGTACTAGAGCCAACCCTTCATTAAGACCTAATAGGATCGAAATAGTCAAGATAACAATAAAGTGTGAAGAATTTTAAAGATAAAACTTACTTTTTGGCCGAGGCCTGGAGATTCAATTATTTCAGGAAGTTTATTTCTTCTTGTAAAAGAAGAATAGTAGCATCTTTTCGAATAATATGCGATTGCAATATCACTCAATTTCTAGCTCAACGGTAGAATCTCGAATTTGCTCGTTGAGGAACCAGATTTGATTTTGAAGCTCATCGATTTTATACTTGTATTCACAACGGCTATGCAACTCAGCATAAACTGGCCCCGTCGTTCGGTCATCCTTAAACGGAAAATAAAAATAAATAAATACATAATTCTTACAATCATGTTGTATTTACCAGCAAACGCTTTTGGTTTTCTTTTTTTGTGTTTTTTGTGGGGAGGGGGAGTGTCAAACATGTTGACGACCAAAGAAGTAAGAATCTGAGAGTCATAATTCTTTGCCACTGACTTCTTGTTTCTTTTTGGTGTGACAAATTTTTCTTGCTGCTCATTTTCCTTGCTGTGATTTGTATTTTTCTAAAAAAATCATCGGTTATTGTAATTTACTATTATCCCTGGTAGCCCAGCCCATCTACTGGATGTCCATTGGATATCTGAACATTATAGGATTTCCGTCTAGGTCCCAATGGACGTAATCTAGACGTTGCTCTGAGATATCTCTTGGAACGACCATTCATGGATGTCCTGTGGACGTAAATCTAAGATGAAATAGGGATAAGAAACTGCATCATAAAATAACATCCTATGGACCGACCTACGGATCGCGTTATCAAATTTCTTCTTTGTCTTCTATACGACATCAAGTCAAGCTGAGTAGCTGACGGCATTCAAACTGCCCTATTTTACTTATTTATTCACGAATCTTTCTCGCCAGTTTATTTTTTATTGAACCAAATGATAACAGAAAAGGCAGATGCGCTCGTTACCGTGGGACCAGCGCATCAACAGGTTGTTGCGATAGAGTGAGCACATCCATCTCTCCGCTCATTTCCACCTATCCATCAGCCAACTTAAAAAAAATTCACGCCGTACACAAATTGCTACATACAATAATTTTCCGTGCAGTAGTAGTAGCCTAAATAAAATAAATATCAAAATTCCGAGCTCATCATTTAAAAAGGAATTTCTTCGTTTCATTTTGGGGGGGTTGAAGAAGAAAACTCTTAGCGACCAACCGACCGGCGGCCAAGGTATTTCAATAGCCAACCCATGGGAGGAGAGGGAACTCTCATAAACGTGATGAGCTCGGGCTCGAACGCAGGTGCTATAGACCCGCTTAAAGACAGAGAAAATGAGAATCGGGGGAGATACATTTATACCGTCGTTATAGATCGTATTGTCGACAGTTTGCTGTTGTGCTGCGCAGACAACAAAGGGATAAAGAACGGTAGGATTTATCTTATCCCATTTCGTCGCTGCAACTCACGCTGCAACCGCGTCGGCTGAGATAGATACTAGATATAGGCAGACCAAAGCCATTTATATGTATAGTTTGGTAGAAGACAGGGGAAAAACTATAACGTCTGTTAGTCAAGGTTTTCCTGTGACGTTCGGTATGCTCTCACGAAAGAGGAGCAGAAAAAAAGCGGGAAATATTGGGAAGAAATTTGAACCGCCAAAAATTTAGCTGCCAATAACACAAACCAAATAATAAAAAAGTGGTCGGTTAAACAAAATAAATGCATAATTTTATTTAAAAAAATAGTGTACTGCATTTTCTGTTCACATTTACTTAGTTAAAAACTCGTATTTCCTCCCAAAATTTCTCTATTTTAAAATTTTGCGCTTATTGACTTTACACAATTGACTGAAATTTCGTGAAATTTCTGACACACCGTCGTCTGATGGTCCCAATGCCCCAGATTATGACGTCTGTCTGTCGGAAATTAAATAAAGTTGAAATTCCTCTATTTTTTAAGATATAGTTCAGATTTTCTAAACAAAGTTGATTTTTTACCGTTCCCGTCGACTTTAAGATCGCGTCACGCTTGAACGCTCCAGCCGCCAGTCGACAGACGTGGCTTTTCGTGTGTGTCATACCCCCCAACCATATTTTAACCTTAAACCTTTTGCTAATTCATTGTCATTTTTTGTCGCCTAGCTCCCAGACTATTTTTGAAATTAAAAATTATATGTCTTCAGACGTCTAAGTTTACATCCAGTTGGATATCCAAATAGATGTCTCGTGGATATCTCATTTTGATGTCATACGAAGTGACATTTGGATTATCGCTGGATGCCCAAGGGACATAAAACTGGACGTCAAGTTCGTCTGTCAATCCATCTCCTGGATCTCCAAGGGATATCTCTGTGCTACTTGGAGTAGATGTTTTTCCAGCAAAAATAACTTGGATGTTGTGTTGCCCACTGATTTTACATTCTATGATTAGCACGTTTTCTCTTCGCTAGATGAAAAGGTGGAGTAGTAGGAATTACATCTTCGTCCTCTGATTCTGAAGTTGAATTTCCTTTCCGGTCATCTTCATGATGAAGGCTGCTGTCAGCTGATTCATCAGGGTTGTCTTCATCTCCCCCGGTGATAAACTGGCCACTTAAACCCTCCATGTCTTTGTCGAAGATGTTCATGGTCTTCCTAGTAACTCTGTAGCAGGTTAGAGTGCGATGTTGTAAATAATAAGAAAAATATTGGTACTACCTGTTGATGAGTTTTCAGCTGGCAAGTTAGATTCGGTGGTGGAGAGGTAGATTTCTGGCCAGTGCCATATTTCTGAGTTGCAGATGATTTGGGATCTGACTTTTTGGCTACTGCCTTTTGAACAACGATGGGAGTTTTCATCATGGCATTTCTTACTACCACCAAAACTTTGTCCTCTGCACGACAAAACATTTATGAAAAAGAAGACATGATCGGTGTTAAAAAAGAATATCGGTTTTCGATATTTTTTATCTCTATAACCGATTTCCGCCAGAAAGACATTTTAAATATCTGTTTTCAAAAAACGATAGTTATGCCTAAAATAGTATAACATAATTATTGAAAAATGATATTTTAATTATCTCTCTTACAAACATTTTAAATCCCCTTTTACCGTTAATATAGATGCATGTAACCCATAACGAAAAAAAAATTAATATTACGCATATTTATTACAGAATTTTCCGGCTATTGAGTATAGACCTTATTAAGATCCAAAGGAATGGGTCAAGCCGACCCCTTAGCGGCGCGTTGCAGTGTGAAGGGGTGCCTTGAACAGGAGATTTTTATTTGGCTCGCCCGATAACGTTGTGCTTTTGGATTTTCGAAGAAATCGTGCCCGAGGAAAGAAAAGGGAGAAAAGAAAAGTCTGGTCCCCTCTTTTATCATTCATTCCTTTCTTTCCATTTCAGAAAGTAGAGAAGATGAAGTTGAGAGTCGACCCTTAGATCTTTAGAATGCCAGGCCACTACTCTACCATTAAGCTATTTTAACATTTTATAATATAAATTTGGTTGTGATGCTATTGTTCTGGTGATTTGGGGGAAGCTCTATAGGGCAGGTTATTAAACTACTCAAGATTCTCGATAAGATAATACGGTTATGAATTTATGTCACAGTTAAAGTAATATTTGATTGTTGTGAAATGGTACTTAATAAATGTTTTATTTCATTAAATAAAAGTATCAATATCTGTTTTTTTTTTAAATCAATAGTAAAGATTTCATATTAACGAATATGATTTCATTTTTAAATATCGGAAAATAGTACATTTTAATACCAAATTTGACTATAATAAATTGTTTTTAATACGCACATTGATTTCGACATAAAAAAGTATCACATTTTGTAATATATTATATCATTTTTCGGCCATAAAATATATCTTTCTCGTAAATGTCTTATTACGTAATTTATTATTACAGTTTTAGCAATACTTATATCAGAAAATTTTGAAACGATAAATGCTATCGTTTTTCGTTACCATATCTCTATTATAAACATATACATAATGTCGAAAAAAAATACATTTTGAACAGTGATGTAATATTAAGTTGCATTACCTGAGTACGTGATAACTTTGCATGATCTCATTTCATGTTGAACTGGGGATCTAGATTTGGTAGTCGAGTCAACTGAGAAGCTCCAACCAGGATTGATGTGAAACTTAGGCCAACTAAATAGTTCATAGATATTTAGAACAATATACAAGAATAAATAATAAAAAGCTATATGCTTATTTGATTCCAATAACTCTTTTTTTCCAACACAAATTTTTTTTTTCAAAATTATTTTAGATGAAATAAAATAAAATTTAATACAAATCATATTACATTCCTAGGGTGTAATGGTAAGCGCTTCGGGTGGATCAAGTAAGTTGTGCGTGGCCCAAGTGGAACCGCATACAAGAGTGTACCGATGTGATAAACTTGCATGACCGAGGATTGTTTTTGGTATTTCTTAGTTTTAATTAAAAAGTTATTTTTCTGTTGAAAAATGAAGTTAATTAAATAATATTTCGCAAACTTAAAACAATTCAATCACATCTATGTTAGTGGTTCCAATCTTGGAATGAGAAAAACTTTTTATTATTTCAATTTTTAATTATATTTTCTTTTCTTTATATTTATGTAACAAAATTAGTATTCAACTTGATATTTTGTTTTTTCGTGTCATTTCCAGAAGTAAATATACAAGAAATCTAGAGGGAACTAGACGGACTAGGAAATAGAGACATTTCGGTAGAGGAATACTAGTATTGTTTGAAACTTAAATTTTAGTGAAAGAAAATGTATTATTATTTCAATTTTCAATTAGATTTTCGTTTATTCATATTTGAGGCACTGCAAACTGTAGTCATTTCCTTGGGGGTTAGGCAAGATATTCTTCCATGAACAAAGCGAATTTTCCCATTTAATGTTTTAATTGATTCTTTCAATTTCTTCCCGCCGAGGAGGTGAGGTAACATATCAGATTTTATCCCAAACCATATTCTGTGAAAGTTGGCAGCTGCTAGCAACAGCCCGTAGCTTGCAGTGCCTCTGGTGGCGACAGCGGCAGTTATTATTTGCCGTAAAATTGATAACAGTTGGAAAGAACAATTTTTTGTCGCTCGTAATTTTTTCTTTACTCTCTTTTCACAAATATATAAATATAAATATAAATTTTGTTTCTACGCCCTGTTCTTTTTATAACACTGTATATCGTTACCTGTATTTTCAAAAGACTTAAAATACCAATATTTATTTGGGATTTCAGGCATTGACCTGTATTGATATTGTAGAAAACCAGTCATTCTAACAAAAATAAACGCCAATTAAAATTCTTGGCTCTTCCCTAGCAAGACAAGTTTTCTGCTATCGAAAAACGACTAATACAGGGTTGTAGATCTTTTTACGCTGATCATTTTACATATATGGTTTAGGGTGTGCAAATGAGCGGGAGTGCCCGTAAAACGCGTTCAAAGTTTCGAGTTTTACGGGGCTGACGCGCAGCCCACGCCGGCCAGAAAGGGGGTCGAGCGGGGGGGGGGGGTGGCGCGTACCCATGGGAGAGGGGTGAGTGAAGGGGGGTATACCTGGGCCATACTATACAAGACCATGTTTCCCCATCTACTCCTATGTCACCGGTGGTCTAATGGTCAACATCCCGGGCTGATATGTCGAAGGACCAAGGTTCGAATCTCGGCCAAGTCGAAAAGAGAATTTCATAAAAATTTTAAATATTGAAATTTTAAAATGGGAATAGCATCAGTCACTGCTATATCATGCGGTCACATGTTGCATTACACAAAGCTGGGGAGCTACCATACGGGTCATGCTTTCCCTTATCTCACACATGTCATCGGTAGCGTTATGGTCAGCGACCCGTGCTGCCATGCCAAAGTTCCGAGGTTCAAAACTCGGCCGAACTAATTCAATTTTTGATAAATAAAATTTAAAAGCTTTCGGAGTTGATGGAAGTGGAAGATCGGAGTAACATGTCGAAGTAGCGAGGATCGAATCACGACCAAGTCGAAAAATAAATTTAAAAAAAATTTAAATTTTATTATCGTGCGGTCACATGTTTAATTGCATAAGTCAATGTCTTAGGTAATGGACGGCTAGCTATAATATGGCTCATGCTTTCCTTTTCCATATGTCACTGGTAGTCTATTGGTCAGCAACCCGGGTTGATATTCTAAAGGACCGAGGTTCGTATCCTCGTCAAGTCGGTTAGGAAAACTAAATTCAATTTTTGAAAAAATTAACTTGAAAAGCTTCCGGAGTTTGTGGAAGATAGGTATCTTCCACTTCCATTAACTCCGGTATCATGGTAACTCATGGTAACTCATCTGAATGGTGTATCATGCATCATGGTAACTCTTCACGACCGCGAATATATCGTGATGACTGTGGAGTGGACAATGGAAGAAGGTAGAAATGACGAAGAGCTTTTTAAGTTAAATTTGTCAAAAATTGAAATTTGTTTCACTTTGTGTGTTTGTCTCGACCGTGATTCGAACCTCGGTCCTTTAGCATGGCAACTCGGATTGCTGACCATTAGACTACCGTTGATATGGTCAAAGGGAATGCATGAACCGTATGGTAGCTAGCCATCGATAAGCTAAGACATTGGCTAATGAAATGCAACATGTGACCGCATGATATAGAAGTGTCTGATGCAGTCGTCTTTATAAAATTTCAAAATTCAATTATTATGAAATATCTATTTCGACTTGTCGTTCCTCAAGAGAATGATATAGCAGTGACTGATGCTATTCCCATTTTCCAATTTCAAAACTTCAATTTTTTGGAAATTCTCTTTTCGGCTTGGCCGAGATTCGAACCTCGGCCCTTCGACACATCAGCCCGGAATGCTGACCATTAGAACACGGGTGACATAAGAGAAGATGGGGAAACATGGTTACATGGGCTAGTATAGTATGGCCCAGGCCGCCCAGGTATACCCCCCTTCACTGACCCCTCTCCCATGGGTACAGGCCACCCCCCTCCCCCGCTCGACCCCCTTTCTGGCCGGCGTGGGCTGCGCGTCAGCCCCGTAAAACTCGAAACTTTGAACGCGTTTTACGGGCACTTCCGTTCATTTGCACACCCTAAACCATATATTAAAAATGATCAGCGTTAAAAGATCTACAACCCTGTATTAGTCGTTTTTCGATAGCAGAAAACTTGTCTTGCTAGGGAAGAGCCAAATTCTTATTCTTGTTATTCATTAATAATTCTTACTCATACTATTTTCTTAAGAATTAAACTTAATGAAGTGATGCGAATAAAGAAAAGTGTTAAAAAAGTATCGATCTAATGTCTATTGCGTTAGCTCCAACTTTTGTAGCATCGTTCTCTATTCCTGCTAGCGCTCGTTTATTTGTGTTAGTTAAGTGTTACATGCAAGCACTGATTCGTAGAGCTACGACGCCACATTGAAAAATGATTCATAAGAACATTTATAGTTGCCAAATATTGTTTATCTAAATATTGGCAGATACAGTAATTGATAAAGATTGAAAAAAATTTTACCTACACAAAGAATAGATCCTATTAGCTACAATTTCCAACCTATGTCCCATCTAACCAATCCTACCTATACAGCGATTTTAAAAATAAATAATTAATTGTATTTGTCTCACTTTTTTCTTTTTTTTTTAAATAAGGTAGCTCAACCTCTACCATAGGCTAACACCATCCGCCAATACACAGTAAAAAGGCGTATTTTTGTGCTACACGTATAGAAACTTTCAGCCGCGACTGTATAATAAAAGAGCAAGCTTTTGTGGGAGGAGCTTATTCATGTCACGAACATTTTTGGGGGAGGAGCTTATTCATGTCACGGACATTTGGGGGAGGAGCTTATTCATGTCACGGATAATGTCACGAACACTTTGGGGGAGGAACTTATTCATGTCACAAGGGGGAGGAGCTTATCCATGTCACAATGCGAACACGCTCTGATTGGTCAGTCGAGTCGCTGCCCAAACATGCCCAAAAAAATCGCCACCAGATGTCTATAGCATCGCCGTGATAACGCAATCTTTGATGACGCAACAACTAGATTTGCATCACCACCAGATGTCTAAAGCATCGCCCTGATGACGCAATCTTCAAGTAAGGTACTGACAGGGCAGATTTCCTACGATAAAATCTATTATGGGCTGATCGTGCTACAGAAAAGCGAATAGAAAAAGGGTCCGACTTTACGCTAGGCCAAAGTTCCCCGGATTTGAACGGGGCTCAGGTTACTCGTAAAAAAAATAAAAAATAAAGCCGCCTAGCGCCATAAGACGCCGTGTTAAAAGCGACCGAAATTGGTACACTGTACCAATTTCGTTGGTAGGTACTGTACTTAAAGGGCACTTTGGAGACTTAAAATCAGTTTTTAATTGTCTATCGATTGCCCCCCATTAAAAAAAAATGGTAAAAAAAAACGAGGCGAAAAGCTATAACACGGCGGGATAGGACTAGTGTCCCTAGTCTGTTTCATTTTTCGATTTTTTTTTGATCGGGTTGCTCTTTGAGATTGGGGTGCGATTTTGTCTTTATAAAATATCCTGAAAGTTTGAATGAGTTTTAAAAATATTTAGATAACGCGCATTGAAAATAACACGAAAAATTAATTCATAGAGTCATTTCCTTGGGGTATTTTTAAAGGTACAGTACCTACCAAAAGTCTTTGGAAGCCCGAGAGGACCTTATGCAAAAACGCTGTTTTTGCAGTCCTCTAAGTACTACAGTTTTTAACCAAATATTTTCGAATTTGGTATGTGCATAGGTAGAGGTAGTGAAAACACCTCTGATTTTTTTCAGATTTTTTTTTACATTTCCTGAAGTACTTTTAGCCGGTTCTAAAAGTCTTTGGAATGCCGAGAGGACCTTATGCAAATTAGGCCACTTTGGCCTTTTTTTGCAGTTAAACGGCTAGGGCTAGGGAAACGCGACTTTTTTTAAAAAATCGGCCTGCGTTAGCTTTATATCAGGTCTGATTTTCAATTTTTTTTATTGATATTTCTCAGTTTCATTTGAAGTAAAAAACGAAAATGTAGAATTCCCCTTTTTCCGCTCCCATCCCTTTGTTTTTTCGTTGGCGCGAGAGAAAACAAAGGGATGGGAGCGTATATTGCGAGAGTATGTTGACTGTTTTGTGACTAATTACTTCAATTTAACATAACAATATCAAATTTTTTAGCTTTCCAGATGTTTCCATTGGATATAATGCTGCCCTAGAAAAGCGTATGTATAGAGCTCAGCAAGAACGGAAGCCACCTAATCCAACCAGTTTTGACGAGGCCGAAGAATTGATTCGTGAACATCCTCATTATTCGTGAATATGACATTTTATTTTAGTTTCTCTCGTGATCTTATGCTCATCTTTGCTTACTGTTTTAAAAGAAAAACATTAGACGGGTCATCCGACTTTTTTAAGGCTCGCGTCTCCACAGCAACCGGTACGGCATTCATCTTCCTATCTATTACTCTACTTACTCAACTGCGAACAACAAAGCAAATTCAAGCAGATGGAACATTTAAGACTGTGCCTAACTTGTTTTACCAGCTATTTACTCTCCACTTTAAAGCATATAAAAAGTTTACAATTTTAGTTTTATTACTTCTAAGACTTTTTTTTCATTTCAAACATTTTTCAAAAAGTCCTTTCTAGTTGCCTTCATTTTAATGAGTGAAAAGTCTCTGGATCTTTACAATGCTGTGATGGAGAAAATCCTCGATACTCTTCAGGAAATAGATCCAGACAGAGAAGGTAACTGTGCGGAACGTCTGATATCAGATTTTGAAGAAGGCATACTAAGGGCGCTACACAATGCATTTCCTGGTGCACAGGCCAGAGGGTGTTGGTTTCATTACGGGCAGGTCAGTTTTAATATTTCAAAATTTGACTCTTGTTTGTATCTTATCAAAATTGTTTGTATTTCAGGCAATCTATAGAAGAGCCTGTGACGAGGGTTTGGCTAGATTATATAGAACAAGTCCAGTTGTGAAACGCATCATAAAATTGATAATTTCTTAGGCCTCTTACCCGCAGAACAAATATATGCCGGGTTTATGGTACAAGCAGTTTTGTAATTTTTTTAATGCTAGTTTTAACTTTCCTTTTGTTGATTGCTTTGTTTTTCAGGCAATTCAGCAAGAAAATGCGGCCGACTTGCAATAGAAAGCCAAGAAATACAAGATGCTGTTCAACGTCTGTATGTATACTGGGCAGGATACTGGCTTGTTCGTCAGACTCCAGCACGTTTCAGCGTTAACGGTGATAAGTCTCGTACAAACAACGAGGTAGAAAACTGGAATAGGTGATTTAATGCCCGTTGTCATGGACACAGACAAAATTTCTGGGCTTTTATATGTAATTGATCAAATAGTTCTATTTTGTGTGTGGCCACCTGATTAATCAAATCCTTTATAGACCATTTGCAGGAATGTGAGGAAACTGCAAGGCGGGATTTTCTGGTCGCTAGTCGTGGTGGGAAAATTCGTCGCCCAACGCCAAATCGATACATCGTACGGGATGAGCAAATTTTGGGAAGAGCCAGAGATCTTAGTCAAAACATAATAACCATTTACGAATTTTTGATGATGTCTTCTGTATCTTTTGAACCTTACGACGAGGTACAGTTTTGTTTTTTTCGTATTCCTTTCTTAAATTAGTTTTATAAATAGGGTTTGCCAGAAAATGAACTGGAAGCACCTGCACCTCGTCGACAACGTAGATTGGCCCGTTTGCAGGGCGATGGAAGGCAACAGGTTCGAACAAGAGCCGGAGAACTCCAAAGAGATCAAGGTGAACCGGAAGCTGATGCTCCTCGTCGCCCAGTTGGACGGCCACCACGAAGAGATCGAGTTGAACCGGAGGCTGATGCTCCTCGTCGCCCAGTTGGACGGCCACCACGAAGAGATCGAGTTGAACCGGAGGCTGATGCTCCTCGTCGCCCAATTGGACGGCCACCACGAAAGGATCGAGGTGAACCGGAGGCTGATGCTCCTCGTCGCCCAGTTGGACGGCCACCACGAAGAGTTCGAGGTGATCCGGAGGCTGATGCTCCTCGTCACCCAGTTGGACGGCCACCACGAAGAGATCGAGGTGAACCGGAGGCTGATGCTCCTCGTCGCTCAGTTGGACGGCCACCACGAAGAGTTCGAGGTGAACCGGAGGCTGATGCTCCTCCTCACCCAGTTGGACGGCCACCACGAAGAGATCAAGGTGAACCGGAGGCTGATGCTCCTCGTCGCCCAGTTGGACGGCCACCACGAAGAGATCGAGGTGAACCGGTGGCAAATGCTGTTGCGCTTTAATGCAAAGTTTGTTTAATAAATCCCATTAATCGAGTTCTTAATTGTAGCCATCCTTTTTGCGATAGCTGCACAAATCGTCTTCCACTACGATCTCTCTGTCCAGTTTGCCGGACCCCTATTGAAGCTGTGCAAATATTTTTTTTGCCTTGATGTTTCTGTTTAAATTTTTTCATTTACATTGCTGTTGACTCTTTTTTATTACGTACCTACGTAACATTACACAATTTTGACAATCAAGTGAACTCGTTTTAATGTCTAGCTCTCTAGGAGATGTATTGTCTGGGATATCTATTGTCTAGGAGATCTATTGTCAATTAATTTGATATAATTTATAATTTAATTTTTAGCGAATAAACTACTGTCTAATATGTTTTAAATAATATTATTCGGGGGAATCTATTGTCTAGAATTAAGAGTAATTTTAATTTTAATGGAGTTCTATTGTCCTGGAAATACGAAAAAAAATTCTGGGAGAAATATTGTCCAGGAGATCTAAATAGACAGGAGATTAACAAACACAGGAGTTCCACTGTCTCGTTCACAGTAATCTATTTCACGTTTGCGAAAATTTGGAAAAGAAATTTAGAGTTGTTTTTTAAACATCTGTAGCCTAATTACTGAAAAATCTTAAATGGTTAAGTATCTTTTATCTTTGTAGGAAAGCTGAAAGCATAGTTTCACACAGGCTATGTTTTCACATTACTCAGTAGCTTATCATTCCTTTTTAGTTTTTTTTATATTAAAAACGTCACTGCTAGCAAATATCAGAAAGTTTGTGGGAACGAGATAAAAGTGAATTAACTAAAAATCACTTTGTGGACAAAAAAATAATTCTAGCAATAAAACTAAAAGAGAATGAACAGTAAAATATAGGCTACTGTCGGAATAGGCTACTGTAAGATTTTTAACACCTAGTTACCTACTGCATGATTGATTTGTATTAGGACAATATTTTTCTGTCAATTAATAAAATCACCAAGGGGAAGTGCTTCAACATTCGTTTATCATCACTATTTTTTTATTTGAAAATTTCATAAATTGGAAATTAACAAATAAAGGGAAAAAAACACACGACAAATTATTTTTTATTAAAAACAATTAATTTAAATTATGATCATTTTCAAACATCAAATTAACTATTTCTATGCGTAGTATATTAGTATAATACCTCAATTCAACACAGTAAAATTTTTGTTTCGTTTTGATTGAGAAATGGATTTTCTGGCAGGGGAGTAGAAATACGGATGAAATACGGTTTTGTAACTTATTAGTAGCATATAATGTATTCGTGTAGGGAATAGCTTCTACCAATCTAGCGAGGTCTGTTATTGAGATATATAAAAATGAAATAATACTGTGGAAAAAAAAACAGAATATACTAAATAGAAACAAGGCGGCTATAGCTGAAAAAGTAAGAAGTAATTTGTCACTTCCCACTGGAGTGGAGTGTGGAGATGATATGGAATGAAAAAAACGTGGGAGAATTTCATTTTTGATAAGAAATGTAAGATTTGTTTAAATTTTTGCTGTCATACAAGCGGAGAGTCTACTGAGTCTTCTATTTCTCCTAAATTGGCCAATGATTCATTGCTATCGCATAGATCAGATTCAGTATACGACGAATCTGTCGTCGAACTTAGTTGTTTTAAATTGATCCCACCATCCGATGTCAAACAAGTTCTTTTTAGTCCTTTAAAATTTCGAAGTAGGCCTACAGATGGCATATCTCTGCGTTTCGGTATACTCTCTTGCCTCCTTCTTTCTGGAAACCGGAAAGTACTACAAGTCGGAATCAATAAATTTAGAATTATTTCAATGATGGTCAAATTAATTTTTAACTCGTACCACTAGTTACGTACCTGTTTTGGCGAGTTCGAATCGGTAATTTAAACGCCCTTAATTCTATTGAAGTACCACCCGAACCAGATTCATTTTCATGTTTCTCGTCGCCCACCTTCCATAAAAAATGAAAGAAGTTATTCTTTTTTTACAACTAGGCCTATTACTTTTTTTTTGTTCAGAATACCTCACTTTGCAATTCATCTAACGACGAAGCGGCCTGCAAAAGATATTTTTTTAGGTAATTTAATATTAATATTTTATTATATTTAACACTGGGTAGAAAAGTATAATTCATACTTGAATGGTTAAGATCACGTCACAGATAGGCGACGATCCGCGTCTTAAGTTTATTATCTGAGGGCTCTTTTTGTGCCTTGACCTTTTATCAAATGAGCTCAAACTTTCGTTCGAGGATGAAGAAGCGCAAAAATCGATGTTGCTTTGTGCACGAACGCGAGACTTGCGTTTTGCACTGACTAGTCGCCCAACTCCCCGGTCACATGGATCTAGGAAAGATCTTTTAATCGTTCCACCGTCTTTTTTCAAATAAGTTTTGATTACATAAAAATAAAATTAAAACGACACTGGAAATATAACTGTCGGCAAATTACCTAATAAGTCGCGATGGGTATCTATCCAGCGAGTGCTCTTGAAACTAGCTTTTTTTTCGCGTCGTCTGTCGCATTTATGTCTCATGTGACGACGGTGTATGCCTGTTGGTGGCAAAATTGTTTCTGAACTTGGGTAATCATAGAGACCATCTGAATCTGTGTAAGGTATGTCGTTCCTCGACATACCGTAGAATTCTGTGGTAAAATCAAGTTTAATCTAATGGTTTTACTCCAACATTCATTTTAAATTACTGGTAGAAAAACGTCCAAGACCAGCGCTTTTAACGTCGCTTAGCGGTGATTCACTTCTTGATGACACTGGACTCGCTTTCATTTTGATTTCATCGCTATTACCGCTATGTCCTCCACAAGTCCGGGAGGATATTAGTTCTGGCAATTGAAGAGATTGTAGAAGGAAGGAAGGTATTGCTCCAGGAGGTAGGGAGGGAAGTTTGGTATCTAAACTGTCACCCTGAATATGTAATATGGTCAAAATAATTGTGATTTGTTCCGAAATATGTGCCAATAAGAAATTTCTTTACTGAAGTAAACTTACTTTTAAATTATTTCTGCGTTGTCCCATCAATTTGGAATCTAAACTAGAGCTTTTATGGACTCGAGTTAGATTAAGCAATTTTGAATCGATCGGACAGTTCTGGTCAATTCTATCGATCGCGCTGCAGCATACATGAAACTCGTCGATTCCTTCATCGTGAGACTCATTCCCAATGGTAGTTTGAATACCATCCGACTTGCTAATTAAATTTGTCGATTGATCATTGTTCCCAGGATCAGGATGATGAATAAGTCTGTTCACGTTACTGCGATGCAAAATACTTAAATCAGAAGATCGGTCGGGAGGAGAATCCAAAGGAGGTGAACTCGACTCAAGACTCGGCGACAAAAGGGATCGATGCAAAACTCTTCGATCTTTTCTTCTCATGTGTGTCCGATTTAATGTTGCCATATCTTCTTCTTCCATCCAAATACAAAGTGTTTTTGATGAGCAAGCCGGACTCACGCCGGGACTAGCCATTGAACTGTATCCCGATGAGCTGAGATTGGATTCGGAGGTAGCTATATCTGACCGACTTGCGCCGTAACAAACGAATGGACTCAGGTAACACATTTTTTGATTGCTGGAACCACCCCGACCTAAAAAAAACAGCGACAATTATTGGGTTGTTAGTATTACCAAAAACAAAACAAAAATAAATAAATAGCCATAACATCCAACCCAGTTTTCAAAATACAAATTTTAACTAAACAATACTTTCCTAACATTCCGGCGTCTGAATCTGATTCGACTTCGGAGAAGTTTGTTGTGATGGTGATTATTGGAGGTGGATGAGGGAGTTCCAAAGAACTTGATTTGTCCAAGGTGTCCTTATAAACACGGCGCATACTTGTAATCGTGTTGTTGATAAAATTGTCGTCAACATTAACTGTGGCATCTCCAGGAAGATGCTTCCGAAGAGGCGGCGAGCCTAAACTGACCTGCCCCCATTCGAGTTTGGATAACGACCTACTACATTGAGAACTACTACATTTTTTTCCCGCTTGATTGGACACTGTGCTCAAATTCTCAAAGTCCGTTGTTTCAATGAAAGCTTCTGACACACACAATTGTGGCACCGTAAACGGAGGTGTTGATTTTAATTCATTGCTCCCCGTACTAGACTGAAACGTCTCGAATCGGGTAAAGTTGGAATTGACAATATGGAGCGGTGGGGGTTTAATCTTAGCTGGGGACGGCAATGGTGAGTTTGCCGTAGATGAAACGGGCGAGGGTTGTGCAGAATCGGACTCTATGAGTATTTGAATAGTCGAAGGTACCACTATTGAAATGCTCTGACGTTCCGAATTTTCCGAATGGCTGGTGACATTTTCAACTACTATTGACGGTGCTGATAAACTGCCTTTGTGATATTCATCCGAGCTATTGTAATTCCATCTTTGCTGCTGTAACAGTGGCCTTTTTCGCTCAAGAAGCGTCGAGCTCCCGGATGAGAGGGATGAGTCTGAAGATCCACATCGATCGGCTTTTCTCATGCTTGGAATAGGCGTATGTGCCGGGCTTGGCAACGGTGTTGGAACTTCGTGAATAGGAGAAAGAAATTGCCCATAGTTGCCGGTAGGAATCTCTAACGTAATATGAGGTGTACAGAAACTCGTCGTGGTCAACCGATTGCTTCGATGTGCCATAACTGATGGATCAATAACGGCCACCTATATACAACAAATAAAAATAACAATTAGAAGCGCATTCAATTTTTGTAAATCTCCAATCTAACGTAGTTCAAGAGCAAATAACAATCTTATTATAATTTATAATGCATTTTTCTCAGGGTGCATTGGTGTGAAAGCGACATTCATCTTTCCGCATTTCGCTAGATTTTCGCGTTTCATATGCCGTGTGATGGAAAACATTAAAAATAAACAACGACGTTAAGAATGAGCAATAATATTGGTATGGGATAAATCTTTTGACTAAAAAATTTGGGTTCCACACGGTTGTATTTACCTTAGGAAGTTCATTATTTATGCTCGTAAATTAAGTTAAATGATGAAATGTAATCACCTGAATAGAGGTGTTGTCGGTAGGATTGGACGTCGTCGGAATGGCTTCAAAACTTCCAGCAGGCGATCCTGGCGTTGAAAGTGGTGTAGGGAAGGAGGACGAAATTTCATAATCCGATATCTGTGGACTGGATGGGGTTGATGGTGTCTTGTGATTAGCAGTCGAAAAGTTGCGAATGATGCTCAGAAGTGATTCTGTGCTTGAAGCATGTTTGCCGCTAGTCGCCGCAGTCCGACTTGGCAGCCGCAAGTGACGATGACCTTTTCCGATGTTAGTCCGACTTACCGAGTCGTTTGGTGGTACATGTTCAGTCATCGGTAAATTATCTTGAATATCTTGATCACTGGCGCTTCCTTGAGTACTTGAGTTGCTGTTGTTGGAACGCCAGAAGCGGCGCGAGTTCCAGTTCCGCTGTTTCCGTTTATTAGCAGCACCGATGGAGTCAGGCATCATTCGGTCATCAACATGTTCAATACACTTGCTTTGCTCTTCGCCGGCACTTGTTTCTGTCTCTGAACTGGTGATATCTGCCTTGACCATTTCCATCATTCGAGCAAATGTAACCTAGTCATCAAAATGAAAAGTAAGGGATATATTTAATTCGATGAAGTCAATAGCAAATTTGCAGCTTTTCACTTTTAATCGCTTATCTCAGCACATTTATAGGTAAATAATAATAATAAGCTTGTAATTGATTTTCATCGTCTAAAATTACCCACCAACCTTTTTCTCGGCTTTGAGATCGAGTTGAAGTTGGAATTGGGCTACCACATTGGCGTCCATCCCACCTGCATCTGAAGTGTCTTGAATAGCAGTCAATAAGCTTGAATGGGTCTGCAACCCAAACTGTGTCATCATCACCGTTTCTCCTGGGCTTGAGGTAGGATGCCCTGGGATACTCTTACTGCTAGGAACTTGGGAAGCAATAAGCCTCTGCAAAATCTGTTGGCGCTCAATATCACGTCGCTGACTGGCCACATCATTGTCAGATCCTCGTTTATTTGGGGATGGAGATCCTGCAATCAATTCAAAATCTTCAGTTCATTTAGAACATCAATTTTTCTTTTTTTATATGCGAATGAAATCAACCACCACGAATTACGAGATTCCCTCACTGTTTTCGCCCATTTTTATACATCTCTTCTTTAAATTGGACAATGTTGTATTATAAATTAAATATTTATCATATCCTAACACATACATAATTTGCTGATTTTCTTACGTTTCGGTAAGCGAAAGAGATCGTCCAGACTAAAAGTTCTGCCACTGCGCTGCCCTCGATTGCAAACACCACTTCTTTTGGAACAGCTGCCTACACTGCTAGGGCCAGCAACACTCGTGTGACTCTGACTGGGGCTGATAAGCGAGGTTATACTCAGCAACGATGGTTTTCGAAAAGTTGGCCATCCCAAGAAATGGCGTTGAGCCGACGTGGCTTCCGGGCCCGGGACCTTGTTCAAATTAGGAAGTTAAGAAAATGCAAAATAATCATGTTGTCACGGATGTTATACAATAAAATATTTTTTATGGATTTATATACTATGTGTGCAAAGCATTTAGATGCATTTTATTGAATTTTATTGAAATACTCGTTACCCCTTTTATAATAGATAAGTTCACGAATGATAAATTCCAAACGGTTTGATTCGGAAACGCTGATTAGATTGGTAAAAATTTTAGTGCGGTTATTCGCATATTTAAAATAATTTTTTTTATTTATTAAAAAGTAATGTGTTGGATTAGAATTGGCTATCACTAAAATCATGAAGAAAATACCGTGAATAGATTGAAGAAGTGAAAAAAAGAATATCTCTCATTTTATATCCCTAACCCCTTTTCGAAATTTTTAGTTATTTCACCTACTCCTATGCTTGATCTCGTAATATTTTTGCGCAGTGTTTTAATTTCCTAGGGTTTGTCAGCAATGTTGGCAAAATAATTGCTATTATTTTGAAAACTTACATTGAGACAGTTCTGAGGGCTGACTGGTCTGCTAATGGCAGTGGTATCCATGCTTATTTGGTGACATAAGTGTCTTCCTCGACTCCAATCCAACATAGCTGGCTCGACCAACTTTCCTCTTTCCAACTCTTCGCTGACGAAGCGTTCGAATTTTTCAGCGAAATGTCTCTTGGCGCACCAAACAAACGCAATAACTATAAGCACAATTGCAATGGTCATAAGACCCAACCAAAAAGGTTCTTCTAGCATTCGCTGCGAAAGTGGCTTGTATGGAAGGTGCAGCCAGCGGGTCTCGCATCGAGGACCTAAAATATACAATAAATAGATAGCATAAAGGTGCTATAGTGAGGTGCTGTAGCAATTTAAAGTTTGATTTCTTTAGAATTTTCTTTTACAAGCTTCATTCCTCCTTCATTCAAACGACAAACGAAGGGGGGAAACTTGAAGAAATACCTGGAAAAAAATTAAATTGTGCAATTTGTTGGTGAGGTTGTGAGCATGGCCAATGTCGACAACGATAACAGTATGAAGTGGCATAAAGAAAACAAGTTCTTGCACAGCAGCTGCACAATGAACAAGACAAAGAGTAAGACTGCTGCAGGTAACGCAAACTGAAAAGAGAAACTAGGGTTGAGACTTGAGAGGCGACGGAAACCTAATACTCCTACGATGACATGAAGGACAGGATCATTACACGAATGTTGAGTGTCATGAAGCACGAAGCACATATAACGTGTAGTAGAGTGCTATGAAGCACGAAGCATGTATAAGGTATACTTGAGAGACGTTGCAGTCGTGAGCACCGGTAACTCATGTGTCAAAGAAACGAGCAAAAAAATAAAAAAAGAGTTTTTGCAAGACAAAGACACGCGCTCGCGTGTACTAAGAACAAAGACGAATAACACGTAAAACATGTTGATGAGAGTATATGAGACTAGGGGGGGGGGGGGAGAAACGAAACAAAGCTACAGTGGCTACAGCAATCCTTAAAAATGCACCAAATACCTTGCCACCACGGATGGCACTGACAGATGAAACCATCAGCAGAGGGAACGCATTTGCCACGATCGCCACAGGGATCCAAATCGCAAGGGGCTAATCGAGATTCGCACAAATGACCCGTGAATCCCGGATCGCAGCTACACCGCTGGGTTCCGTTGAGAGTGGAACAGATGCCATGGATGCACGAAGAGGGTAGCTGACACAAAGTCAATGAGCAGAACAGCCCTAGCGGTGTATAAAGAGAGATTTTATGACCAAAAGTTAACTTGTGTAAACAGAAAGAAGCAGCAGTACAGTACCTCTCCAATTCCCATGGCACTGACAATAATATTGATTGTCAACGGCAGTGCAAACACCTTCGTTCTGGCAAGGGGTGTGGTCACAAGACTCCACTGGTGAGTCGTCGGGCATAACAGAAACTTTCTCAGCGTAGTTGGGATCTAACATATAATTACATGTCTCTATTTAGCCGGATTATAAACATAATTTTAAAGAAATATTTCTGGATATTATTGAGTTTCTTGCAATAATTTTAAATGTTTAATAATGTTGCGAAATGAGCTATAATTACGACGTACGACCATAGTATTCAAGTTTATAATGACATTTACCTTGCAATGCTTTGACGTGGCCGAGAACTCCCGGCCAGTTGATATCGGCGTGTGTGCTGTATTCAATGGTTAAGGTATGAAACATTGATTCATAGAAAGCTGGTCCTAACTCCTGCGTTGCATCAACCACTGTCTCGTTTCTATAACACAGTTTAATCTCCGTGTTATTGTTATAAACGTCCATCAGAACAACCACGGCCTTCACCGATGGACGGAAGGCTAGATAATCACACAGCGTCAGCCAACTGGCAGCTTTATGGCGAAGGTAGGACCCATGATGAGTCACTAATGTGATTCGCTGGAGCAGTTGATTGGGAGTCGGCTGAGGATAATTGAATGGAATCAATTCTAGCTCCTCGTCGGTGTCCAGGAACAAAGTGTCGATCAAAGTGGTTGGAACGGGCACTATAGAGAGAGAACACACATTTGATGCCACTGCGCTATGGAATTATTTCCAATTTGTATTCTAGAGGAAGATTGATATTAAAATGGCCCTACTGAATTTGTATGAGGCGTGGAAACCGCGACCCTGCTTTCCGTTGCGAGACATCAGGTGTACATTGAGCTGGTTGCCGTCGGAGATCCATTGCAGAGAGTCCCTCGACAAGTTATGTGATCCACACAAGACGATGAATTTAGAGGAACCCCAATCCAAGCGAACGTACTCATCACGGCAGGGAGAGAGCTGGCGTCCGTTGTTTAAGTCGATGTCGAAAACGTGAAATTTGATCCACACCCTTGTTCTTTCTAACAATCCAAAACAATAAGCGTTATGGATATCAGTATCACCATCCACCAATATATGCCATAATATACCAATGAAATTTACCTGGGGCCACGATATTATAAGTACAGTTCAAATTTGGTAATAAGAAGTAGGGATAATGAGGACTGAAAAGTTCGCCTTGTGGTTCGGTAAAAGTCTTTTGTGGGCAACCAGCTAGCGACATTGTTGACCATACGGCATGGAACCCATCTCCCGAGACAGAAAAATCCGAGTGGAATGTTATCCAGATTTCGGCCGTTTCCGAGATGTAATCCAGTCTTTTATGAAATAATATGAAAGATTTCGTTTTTGTTAACAACAATTAAAGTACGAGGGAAAAGTAGGTGATTACTGTTCACTAAATTTTAATTTCCGCTTTCAAACTTCCGTTTTACCTCTCTAGATTGGTGGTGTGATGGCCGCAAATCTTCTGCATAGGGCCATTTTCTCTACTTTGCAGTCCGATGTAGTCGTAAAGGCAGTTCTCCTGGAACTCAATATCAATCTGCTTGAAGCGCACCACAAGTCGCTCGGAGTTAGACGAGCTATTTGGTGCCTTGATGTGCAACCGAAAGTGATTGTCCTCACCATAAGGCGCCGGGAAATTGGGCGATTTGACCTCGCCTTCATGGGACTCGATTGACGAATTTCGTGCTATTCCACGGTTGCCTAGCAGTAGTATGATAAAATAATTTGTCAAGTGAACATTTGGAATAAAAAAATTAATGAAACATTTCAGAAGCATAACAATTAAAGCATTGCATTGATTTAATTTTCCTTGATTGAAACAGTTTTCGTTTTATCAAAGAAAAAGAAAAAAGCAATTAAAATAAAAAGTACGCGGCTTTTAATATCTTATTTGATTCGAAATACTCAAGTGGAAATGCGGTCTTTAGTCTATAGTATTATGTCAGATTTTCTTCGACACGCATGCAATTCACGCGAGAAATTTTTATGATTACTTTTAACGATTTTTTCGCACACATATCCTCCGGGAGTGGCACATGGTTCCAGATTCGTATATGTGTTTAAAACTGAAGATGAAACATGAATCGCTGGGCATTTCTGGATGGCATCAGCTAATGAAATAAGTAAAGTTAACTCCAGCAAAATCAAGTTTACCGAATATTGTCAAATAATGCTAAAATGTATCACGATCGATAAATAATCAGTCAACCATAATAAAATATTCTTTTCGCGTACCTGATTGCGGAATGCTGAGTTGGAATCGGTTAGTTTGCCCGATCCAATAGAAAGCAGTATTATTTAACTGTTCGTTGGAATTTATTTGATCAATTAGAAAATGTATCTCTTCACTGTTGCTGTCCGACAGTACTAGTTCAGCCTATGAGAGTATAAGCAGAGAAAAAAAAACGAAATGTGTTTAGCACATGTATGGTGACTAGGATAAATTTGCTTATGCAAAAAGATGTAGTCCATGTGACGGTACTGTCTCGTACTGATTGATGGAAAATGATTTTGAAATAGAATTTACCTGCATACTCTTACACATTCTATCCGCTTCAAACCAGCCAATTTCCGGGTACGGTGCAATCAAATAACAACGGCCATGATGAAAAATGGAACCGGCTTCAGGGCAGTTTAAGTCAGCTACGTTTATATACCAAAAATGTTATAGTACATTTGCAATCCTATCAATAATCATTAAAATGACAACAACATCAAATAGTTCATGTGCGTACCTCGTTCTATGCTTGCTTTCAGTTGAAAACCGTTGGTATTATAAGAACTATCCGAAGTAAACCTTTTATTTGGCAAATTGATGCAGGGATTAAAAATACAGCTAGACATCTAAGAGTCTAACAGTCGAAAAAGTTTCCACGTACATGATTCGGGCTTGATTCTCGTTACTCCTCCATTGCAAGAGCTTTAAACGCGAATTCCAATTTCCACAGCGCCGCCAAGGAGTTGCACTGGAATCTCTACGTTCATCGAAAATCAATATTTCATCCAGGTTCTGCAGATCAAGAACGTCGTAGTTGCAACTATAAAAGAAAATCAAATACATAGAAACTCATGATAAATTCAAGACATAATAAAAGAAAAAATTGAGAAAAGGTGCTAAATCTTGGAGATTCAAAATTTTCCTCGAGCAAAAACCCCTGTGAATATATTTAGCTGATTGATTTTTAAATATTTCTCAATAAAACTTTGAAGTTCCTTCTGATTCTTAATCATTTTATATGTTTCACCACTGTTTACACAAATAATGTTTTCATTAAATTACACGCGTGTATCTTATCTAAATTATTTATAATCCGTGCTTCACTCAACATGGTTGCTACTTACTCTTCTTCCTCTTCCAAATCGAAAAATTCAAAATTGAGCAAAATTTTGAAACCAAGCGGTGCACTTAAATCCGTGATGCAAGTGATGCCATTTGGATAGGGCCGGGGAAAGAAAGGACTTTGAACTACAGTCGATGTTCGTAGCCGGTTTAACTCTTCAGTGCGATTGCAGTTCATGGTTTCTTTAAAGTCACCTATTCCAACTGAACGTCGAGATCAAAAAATAATTCAATTTTGACACATTTTTTAAACAATTATTACCGTATAAATGTTAATTATGTAAATGTAAAAGGTACATGAACAATTTAAAATCCTAGTCTACGCAATACAAATGACAACTTTTAAGAAAGGGAAAATTCTTACCGTCATTCCTTGATTTCTGGCAAACAAAGGGGTTGGCAACATAACAATCTCGGTCGTTCCAATAAAAGCCGCTTGCTAGGGCTTCGCTTTGACTCGGTTGTCCAAAACTTTGGCGAATTTCGACGCAATCTTGGTTGGAGATGCCGTCGTCACTAGGCTGAGCGTTGTACAGTTGATATACAGGCCAACCGGAAAACCACTCTGAATTGAAAATAGGATGAGGAAATAAATACTTTACTACCTTAAAATTGCTTTAAAATTTTCAATGTTTTGATGACTTAAATGCGAGCTAAAATGTTAATCCTTCTTTTATTTTGTAAACATTAAAAAAAATGATTTATTTTTCGCGTGATCAAGAGGTAGACCTATATTTTATTTGTTAACATCTGCGAGCCGATCAAACCAATAGCATTATTGTGTCACTCCTCTGTCATTTAGCGCTCATCCTATTTATAAAGGATCAGGTTAAATAAATTACTGATGCAATAAATCTGGCATTGTTTAGACTTTTTTAATGAAGATACAAATAATTCGTCTTTAGACTAATTGATCTAAAGAGAATTACGGAGAATTACTTATAACACTGCAAATTTTATAATTATTTTGTATTTATAATAATTCTGAATCTCTTGTAAAGACTCATTTAAGAATTAAGGAAAAATTCCAGACTGAATGACAGTACTAATCTGCTTAAACTCAAAGCATCGAAATTGGAGCTTTAGCTATGATGAGCAAATTTGCGCGATTTTTGAAGCCGATTGACAAGAGCAATATTTTATTTGCGAAATTTTTAGCAGTCACGATATCAGGATATCTTTCGATTTTTGGCAGAATATCGGGTTTGGCAAACGAGAAATTTGTTTTGCTTTCAAAACGGCGGGAAAAACGGCGTAAAAATGTCATTTGAGATTGGGATTTGCCATGAGATTGGGAAGGAGATTGGGGAGAAGGAAACTTCGTGAATTCGTGAAAACGTGAATTCCTCCGAATGAGAGCGTCTCTTTTACATAATTGGTAATCTTACTTGAATAGCTGAACGTTGCACCACTGCTCCATTCGAAGATTGTTTCCTGTTTTTGGTCTGACCCACCAATCCAATAACTTTTTTCGGGTTCGTAATCCGCACTGCAACAAAGACAAGAAAAGTTTTTTTTGTATGTTATTATTTCGTCATTTACTGTGTTTGTTTGTTTTTTTAAGTTTGTAACGTAAAATAGGAGAGGTACAACTGATTCGTCGCTAATGTTATAGTGTCATGAAATTTACTAAAACCAACTAGGCCTATAACATGATTGTTATCGTTTTAAAGGCTAGGAATTTAGATTCGATAATTAAGGAGGCGGTCCCGTATCAAAAGTAAAAAGCGGCTATATCAGATCAAACGAGCTCTTTGATAAACTAAGTTGTTAGGGTGGTTTAAGGAATAAGCCGTCGACGTTGTGAACAAGAGCTTGTTTAATCAAGAACTCGATATATCATCCAGAAGGACATTTATCAATTATCAGGGTGGAGCTCATTACGTGTACCTATTGCACCTACTCCCGGCGCATCGTCCTGTCTTTTGATCTGATTGCATTTGAATGCAACTTCTTATTCGCTTGAGAGAACTGTTGCCTCAAATAGCCTATACTTTCGCTCTTCTCCATTCCCTTGCAACCGTTATCGATTAGAGCGCTGGCGCTGCCAACTCGGGAGACTGTCTAGCACACGGAAAGGTCAAAGTTCGAATGGCTGGTGCCAAGACCTCTGCACAAGTGTGTTGAGACTTGAGAGCGTTCTTGCAGTGAAGACTATAGACTTGTTGCAAAATGCATACGTAAACAGATGGTAGGTAATAAACAACGCAACGAGTATAAGAGTAGGCCTATAAGAGCCCTTTTCTTACATGCCCTGAATGTCGTTTCGTCATTACAGTTGGAGTTGTACAGTATTTCCCTCTCTGTTATTTGTCCCCTGTCAACTGTCAAGTTCTCGTCTTTATAGTCAAGATGAGACAAGACAAGATCTAAGAATCACAGAAATGGTGAGCATCGAAAAATTTGTTTCAAAAAGTAGGGATTTATGCATATATAGAACCCAATTTAGGATTTTCCTCTCATTTGCTGGCATTATTCGCCCGAGTATTTGCCCTCAATTTACGTCTGCATGCCCTCCTTTGCCTTCACTCTTTCCTCAACCCTAGGTTCAATGTGGTAAGCTAATAATTCGACTCGGCTATAATAACAACTTGATAGCAACAGCCTATAGCAACTATTGGCCTTACGCCATGCCTGTATATTTCTATGCAGAGTATACCGCACCCGCTCCTATTATTGACACGCATTATTCACGCATTAGATATAAAGATGTTTGAAATGCCGATATCAATTCTGGATTTTCGTACAAGGAAATAAGACCAAAGAATTCTTACAATTTCCCATAGCCTATACCTATATGCTAAAACCCGTAATGAAAAAAAAATTCTTTGGAAAGTAACGCAGAGAAACGCGCCATTTACCCAGTCGCATAAAACGTAGGCAAGGGCTCAATACAAATATTCAAACGTATTCAAATAACAATTTCATGTTCAAACAAAGGTGTTTGCTGTCGCAAAAGGTGAAGAGTATAAAAACACCCATTTGAAAAACCTTTATGATTATAAATCGCTAAATTATGCTGATTGGTATACACCGAATGTTCAGTGTCCCACATAGTTATTATTTTGGAAAAGCTGGTCGTTAATTTTGAATGATGCATGCTGGATATATTCGTACATCTGAGACTGGGATGTTTATATAGCCTCGACTATAATATATGAAGCTTTCCCTGCCACCTGCGCTCTTTCCCACAAAACGCAAGATATTGATATTACATGCACCCCACCCTAGCGGCTCAATAAAACCCGCCAACAATGCCTGTGCGCACAGCATCAAAACATGTATGCGTTATGGCATTATTCGTGCTGAAGTTTTCCAACACTATGTAGAATATATAGGTATTAATCGCCATTCTATTTTTGTTGTGTTTGTTTTACCTTTTGCTTTCGAAACGGTGCATGGGAAATGTAAGTTTTCTTTCTTTTTTACACGAAAAATAGATCTGGCTGGATATACTAGTATAGCCAGTTAACATTTTTACGGCATTTTTCATGTCATTTATTTTGTGTCAGATGAAATACAAACGTTTCCGCCCTTCCCTTTTAATATAAAATGAGATACTAAGACGTCCTATAATGCCTTCCGCTTTAAATATTTATAACATAACTTGAAACAGTTATTATTTACGGGCGTTTACGGGATTATTTATTAATTACCTTTTGGTTATAACAGCGTCAACCACTTTCTGGATTTCAGGGCTAGTGATGGCGACTAGATGACCGTTTGGAGCCATCTGACTGCACTTGGCTTCAGCCTCATGCCACGTTAAAGGCTCAGGATGTAACCAGATGCACGTTGTTTCGTCAGCTAGCACTCCTTCACCGCATCCATTCGTCAATCGTGGATCAGCTTCAGAAAAGTAGCGAACGCTCAATCGTACAGATGAACCCGGTATAACAGCTGCTTTTCCATAGGAATTGTTGCTGAATTGCTTCAACTCCTCTTCACCTGTTTTGATTTCCAACATGCCCGATATAAAAATACGAAAAATACCACGCAATTTGTCTTTCAGCATGCAAAGAAAGTTTGAAGACTTTTCACAAATTTGAGTAGGCCTACCTTGACTGGTGACTTGAAGTATTTTCGCTTGAAATTTTAAGAAATTGGCTAGTGAAGAGAATGAAGCAGTCGGATTGCGGTGATTTAAACATTTGGTTTGATGACCTGTTATATCTTCGGCTTGCACAGTCATTTGGCAATCGCCGTTTGTCGTGAATAGAGAATTTTCATCCGACTCATCAGCCCTCCCTACTGCTGGGTGATCTACCGCCTCATTCTCATACGGAACTATTGCATTATCGCTAGTCAAGTGAGCTGATAGATGAATCCGATAGCCGTATGGCACGTGGACACGGAAAGTGCACTCGGGAACACTCGCAGACAAATCCGATTCGTAGAACTCGATAGTTTTAGAACGCTCCGTCAGTAATACGTTCAAGCAAGGTCCAAGAATATTAAACTTGAACAGAACGAAACTATTACTAATGCCATTGCTGGAGTGAATGTGATGGTGGGCGCGTTGGCTACTTCGATAACGAATCAACACCCAAGGCTCGAAAGTGTGCCAAGTCCGAAGGCTCTTGGAGTAATCCTGTATTTTGCCGCAGAAGGTGCGCACCACCTGCCAATGATGATTCTCAGCCAAATTTGGCCAAGTCGAGCTGTGCAAGCTATTAAAATGTTTCGTGTCAGTCATCATCTTGTGCGGATCCCAAGTTGTCGACGTCGCTAATTGCAGCTGGCTGTCTTCGTGACATTCGCGTGAGTGTGGCCGCAATAGTTTGAGTTTGCGTAAGGTGAATTCAAAGCTAGATCCACTAGGAATTTTGAGCAGCAATGAACACCCCAAAGGTGGCGACATCAAGTGCTCTTGACTGCTAGTAATGCGCTCGAACTGAGGTGGAAGGTGTGAACTTGACACTACGCCACGGGTAGAGTGCAACTTCAAGTAGCAGCCTGTCGGTTGACAATAGAGACATAATTGACGTGCATGGAATAGCAATGTTGCTGTATAAGATTGAGATCAACCCGCGAACCATGATGCTTTTCACCCTTTTCACAACAGGGGCAACAATGAGACAGAGACAACTCAGCCTTGTTATATTAATTTTCTGTTTCTTACAAATCTTATTCTCTTTTTTATTACGTAACTCTTAATCTTTATTTTTTGCTCGAATTCTTCAATTTACAATAACGGTGAAATCCTTAGTTATTAGAATGTGACCGTTTTTAGTGTTCTCCCTAGTTTTCTATTCTTACCCTAAGCCTAAGCGGTACCTCAAATAATGTTATTTGGCATGATAAATATTAAATATAACAAATTGGCAAGGGAGAAGAAATGTATAAAATTTAATACAAGCTTACCTGGAATAATGGTGTGGTTAATCATTGCAAGACTGATGACTTGACGAGTTTCTGCTGAATATGCTACAAGTCTAATCCAGTATACAAAAATAAGTAATTTTAAAGTTTTCTCTTTTAGCTATTGATAATTTTATTTTGTTTATTAGTACTCATACAAGATTTTTTTAAATCAACAATCGAAGGATTTTTTCCCAATCTTTTATCCCAATATCTATTTTAATTCACCGGTTCAGTTTCTATCTGAGACGAAGTTAATGGTATAAGTTACAGTCGTGAAATCATGTGGCCAATCCTATCTCACACTATCTTATGTTACACCCTCCAATCCTGTCTTAACATTGCAGGTTAGAATTATTTTTTTTCATTATTATAGTGAAATATTACTAGAAATTCATTGAAAATGAAGTGAAATATTGTGAACGAATGAACATTGAAATTACCGAAGTGTAAGATGTGTTTTAACTTCTGGAATTGACTTGATGCTCCAAGAAAGGTTGGTAGACATGGAAGTCAGCTGGAGTAGTTGATATCGAGAACTCTCATTCCAAGAATCGCAAAAAGGGTTTTCTTGGAGAGAGTTGGTGCTGAGCTTTCCAATGTTTGAATGCAATGCATACACGTAGTTACCTTCCTCCTCCTCATGGGATATTTGAACTTAAATTTTAAATAAAATTCCAGTTAATTTCATTTTTCAACAGTCAGTTTTGAAAAAAAAAATGAATATTTTACCAATCCTATATGCTATTTTCAAGATATATACACTATACTATTGAAAATCATTTTGCATGATTTAAAACAAATGAACATGTTGCCTGCTTATCTGAATCGATACTGAGTGGGGGCAAGTATCGTGATGGTGCTTTACGCTGGCGCTATACTATTGATTGCGGGGAGTTCTATAGGTTAATCATTAATTGTGATTGGATGCGCAACAACCAATGTCCCATTCACTCATGGGACGCTGCTTGAAAGGACACTGAAACACAATAGCTGATGCTTGAATGCAGATAGAGTCCTTACTATCGGATGAAGTTGAAGTATGCGCAACAAAATGGATACGGTAGAGCACGTATTATGTAATTTAGATCGTATAAATTATATAATATTTCTGTCTCTCTAACTGCTTCCAAAAACCTGTAGGTACATTCTTACACTACGTGTGCGCAAATAATGTATATGCGTATACAAGCAAGCAGACATCAATTCTAAGATTAATATTTAATCTGACTACTATAACAAGACATGTAACTGAAACCAGATGATTTTCTTCGTGACCACTGACCAATATTCCGTATCTTTTCTCGTGTCCAGTGGCTGTAAAACAAGCCTTTCGATGGCAACGTTACGTGTCCTGGCGTGCCCATATTCAATGTAGAAAAATGCCACATACGCAGCCTATGTCTTATTCAGAACACTGTCATGGCAACCGAGTTCGCTTTCAGTAAATAAAATATAATTTATGGCCCAGTTCAACAGGTACCTTTACTGTAGTATACATATGGTTACGAACCACACTACTATGGTTACGAAATTCTTTTAAAATTAAACTGACCATAAAGAGAATGGTGTGTTGACCTTCAAACAGACACGCGATTTTGTTTGTTCGTAATTTGACCGATCAATAAAAAGAAAATTTAATTAATATTACACAATATAAACACAATCTTTGTCAACTTGAATTCGAATTCGACACACCCAATTCTTGCAAAGAGATTATTTAAGGTTAGTTTATTCATGATTGAATAGAAGTTCTTAGTTCTTACTTGTGTAGGAGACATATGGGACGAGACCAAATGATGGATCAAATATTTCATGAAGAATATCGATGCCATGTCTGCTGCTTCTATCCATTTGATTCTGGCCAGAAGTAACGGAAGAGTCCAGCAAGTTGCCATGGAGACGACACAAATCATCGAACAAGTTTGTAGCTGTAGGGGTTTCAAGGCTGTCAAATTGACCACTCGGTTGGTATTCAGTTGGTTTTGAATTTGAAGCCGATTCTTCTTCGACTCGGATTTTCTGTTCCAATAAAGACACTGTTGCATTATCCACAAGAACCGCAGACGCCGTTACTGCTACGAGTAGTGTGCTCAGTGATAACAGTAAGAGCCATTCAACCTGTCGCCGTAGACTGTCCTTCATTGTCGCTTCGAAGCCAAATTTTTTGGGACGATTGCAAATAAATAAATTATTCCGAATCATGACAACGAAATATGCATGGACTGGGAGCGCCTGATCAACACGTCCATAGTAGACCAAGATTGGCGGAATACTGAACTGCATGAAAACTTACTCTTCGCTCACCCAGTCTGCGCGCTACGGGCAAGCTACGGGCAACTTTCATCAGATGGGTCGATGGCAGCGTACATTTTATAGATCCTTTCCGCAGCGCTTGCAGTCTTGCTGTAGAGGGATAGGGTACGAGCAGGTTTATACTACAACTGCCATCAGACTGCCATATAGTACAAAACGCTGCATACGCACCTCATTTATTGTGCAGCCTACTATCTTCAATTCGACCTGTTGGGGGGAGGCAACAAAAAAAAAGCTCAGAAATAACAGTCTTGGAGACAAAAAGTAAAATATTTACGTCAGTAATTTGTCAACAATGCGATGACTTAATCATCAAGCATGAATTTTTACTCGTTCTTTTGGGCCTACAATTTTTTGAAGAACTACCGTTTCTACGTTGGCTGACGAAAAATGAATTATTCGTAAACGATAGGCTACTTTGATTTCTTTTAAATTCCTTAAGAGGATTTTTTTCGATTTTTAATTATACTAGATTTCCTTCAGCCATTCGACGCGTAGCTACATATTGTCTCTCTTATAAAATTTAAGTTCATTGAAATAGATTTTAGATTTTTGTGAAAAAGCCAGGAGTTTGAAATTTTTCAATGTCGAAACAAATTTTATATTTTGATTGTTTCACTAAACTATATATTCACTAGACATCTAACTTGCCCTACAGCTTTCTTGGAAACCCACTGGCTAGAAAAATGGGGTTAAATGACAGGAAAATTGAATAACAATTTGCATCACAACGAAAACAGTTTATCGCACTAAAAGAAATACAATTTTTTGCGGATCTGATATGCACGTTTGATAATAGTGGAAACCATTGACATGTTTTAATAGTGCGGTGATAACTCTGTTGGGTTGAAAATACACAGTCAATATTATTACAGTTTTTTTTCGATCGGTCTTGTGCTTTTCAAATTGATTTAAAAATAGCGATAAGCCATTAATTAGATTTCAGTACATTATGAAGAACAATTTTAAATAAAACGGAGAACCCTAAATGCCCTTGGGCGAGTACATCATTCAATTTACAGTAGTGCATGCGTCATGCAGACTTGCTGCTGCTTGCTGGTGCTGGCAGAGCAGATCTGCTTAACGGAGATCGATTGTAACGCACTTTTTAAGGAAAACTTGGCAACTGTGTACCTGTATTTTAAAGAAAAAGATACGAAGATCAATATATGCATGCGTATTTTACAGGTAGCATAAGATATTCTCCTTTACGAATCTATCGATTTCGAACATACAAATTTCGTGAATTTTAGCTTGAAATACTTATTTCTATTGTTAGTTTCTTACCTATAATAATGTCGTAGCTCGTAGAGTAGCTTGGAGACTTTAACTATAATAAGTTGGGTTGAAAATGTTCCAACCCTGCCATCTATAGAACAACATAACAGGCTTTTCCGGGAACTCAGGACATTTTGCAAAACTGCGGAAAACTAGCTACCAGCTACTATATAGTAATAGTACAACGCGTCTTTCACGCAATTTTTTATTTTAAAAAATCAATAGGCCTACCTTCAAGCTTCAAGTTTCCAACGTCTAAATGGTCTTACAAAAAAACCGTCTTTTACATTTTGCATTAGAATTAAATTATTCGGACTTCAAAAGATTATTGAAGGAATAAGCAAAACGAATATTTTCAAGGTCTTAATCAATTTCAGTTGCAGCTAACAATGAAGGTTATAGGCCAACAGCGGCAAAATTCGTGATATGATATAATGATAGGCCTATTAGGCCTAATTTTTGTTACTTATGTATTTTTTCTTTTCTATGTAATATGACTATTAGGCGATCCAAAGTAGATGTACATGTACAGTTTAATTGAAGTTTACTTAAATAGGGGGATAAGATAGCGTCGTATCATTATCAATGAGTAATGTGGCTGTGTCATTGTATTTACTTATCCCATTTAAAAGCGGATTTTATCCTTAAATCCCATAAAATTTCATTATCCTAATTCATCATCATATAATTGATATTTGAATTTATATTGTAAATAAGACCTATCTGAGCGAGTATACGCAACGCAACGCAAGAGTAATTGTGGCTTTGACTATTTGGTTAATGCCTATGCGTATTTTAAAACCCTTGCGTACGAAAGTGAGAAAAGACGGAAATTATGAATCAGTTCATCTTTAGATAATTAATCCCGGCAATCTCGGCAACCATCGCCAATCAGTTTTAAACTTCTAAAAAATTTACATAGAATTCATTTTAATCCATTGGAGGAAAAACGCCATAGGTTGTCGGCGGTTGTCGGCATCCGAGACTTTTTGGTATGTTTCGTGGAAAGATGGTTTGCATGGTTTGCTGGCTTTTTTTTTTTTTTTTTTTTTTTGCTGAATTCATTCAATTTTGACTTGCCTGTAGTCCCTGCACCGGTACGGAACTTGCCAAACCTGTTAATTGAACGAACAATGATCAGATTGAGTGATTGAAATGAACAAAATCAGATTCGCGGAACTCACTTCGGTCACTGGATCAGGCAAAAAGATGTGATAGCTCAGTCAGCTGATAATTTTATAGCGAAAAGGGGGATAGTTTATACGAAAGTAAATATCAATGCTGTAAGATAAAGACTCGAGAGAACGAGAGAGAGAATGAGGGGGAGAATGAGGGGGAGAATAAGAGGGAGAATATTATTACGTAGCTTCTCGCGGCTTCTCCTTATCATATGTCTGCGCGTCTCTGTAAACATCAGTTTAAGCTAGTTGTTTCATCCGACAATATATTTTCAGTTGCAAACTTGCAATGATGTTATTAACAAGCCGTCCGCGACTCAAAGAGACCAAAACCGTGGTTTTTGATTTTTCGAAAATCGTCGCTAGGTGTTTAAAAATAAAACAAATAGATGGACATTATCGAAATTTAGCGCTACGTTGATTGACGAAAATCACAATCGTCTAGCTATGTTAGTTTTGGAAATATCAAAATATGTATCTACTGCGTGATTGGCGAATGCGCTACCTATGTAGCTATACCGATCGGTTTTCAGGTGAAATCTAACACCTTAAGAATTACTCGAGTATTTTGTGGCAATTAACAAACTATATTTATACCTTTGCCACGAAAGAGATTTTGTTACCTTGCTTTTTATATTTTTTAAAATCGGAAATTTTGTTTTTCATCTTTTTTATTGATTTTTGCGTGAAAAAAGGCTCGTCCTGAAATAATGAAGCCCAGCGGTTAGAATTTCTGAATTCTGATAAACGGAATTCAAGCAAAAAATGTTGCTAATACATGTTATAAATCTAAAGAAACCAAGAAAAAGTTATTATTTTATATTTTGATAGTTGATACATAGGTGCGGCGGAAAATTCAAAATAACCGGCATGTTTTTTTTTTTTTTTTTTTTTAAGTTGTTCTTCGCTCTCACGCTAGGATGCGCTGATCTCCATTCGACCTTGGGAAAAAGAGGTAGAGAGAGTGCTGTCAAAACGAAAGCGTGGGCCGAGATAGGAATTAGCAATTAGTACATAGCAGGTCCGTCGGCTATGGTGTACCGTGTACGGTTTTAGTTCACCCACTTTACGGTTACCTTTGTGCTTATAAAAGTTATAATATCGTATCATTCGTTTCACCATTGAATCACACGTTAATTTATCTCAGGTAGTAGATGTTTTCTTGTTCATTATCATGAGTTTGAATTTAAATATTCTGTGTTACTTAATTAGATAAGACTTGATGATACTGTGATGATGACGTGTATTTGACAGTCCTTGTATGAGTTCCTAATTTTTTTATTGCAGAAAAAATGCTTAAAACCCCAGTGCGTCGATCTATAGTTGAAAACAACCAGTTGTATTATCCTTTTGGAATTACTCGGTTTCGTAACATATTGGAAAATTTAAGCTGTGGAATTGGTTGTGACAATGGCATCAAGGTAATTTACTATATATAATGGTGTACTGTTTTTGCCCCTCGTGTCTTATTTTGTTATTTTAACAAACTTTTAATTGACTAGATCCTGCTTCTTAGATGTGGCGACTTGAGAAACACACTTCAGGCAACAACCAATGGAAATGCATCACAATTTCACATCTACCTCAATGACAATAATCCATCAATCTTGGCTCGAAACATCATCATTCTGAAAATCCTATCAGATCGGTGTTTTAATCCTGAGAAAGAGGAGGATTTAAGCTTTCTTTGGGATATCTGGTATAATGCTGAATGGCCTGAGGTCACTACCAAAAGATTCCTGGTTGTTTTGAAGGATATCTTGGATGGAAAATTTCCAGAAAATGTTTCTGTTCCTGATACAAGCCAGCGGCAAGGTTTGAAACAAGTGTGGAGTTCTTGGTTAACCACTTGTTCTGGAGATGAATCAAAATTGACATCATTTATGCAAAAAATCCGGAAAGAAAGGTAAGGAAAATTTATTTTTATTTTAGATAGTATCTTTTAAAATGTTAAAGAGTTGAAAGTGATTTGCTTGTTGACAGGTCCACATTTGTCTGGAAAGAGTATGACGGTTGGGTTGGCGGATTTCGTGCCCTGCTGGGGATGAACAGTATCGAACTCTTTAATGAAGCTGTAGACAAGATCGCTGATGACTTTTACGAGGAAAATTTTGTAGGTATTGAAGAATTGCCGAATTCTGCAATGCAGAAAAATCGAGATGAAGTTCTTCGTTATTTCTCAACTGGCAACTGTAGGCTTCAAAGCGAAACTAGCGTTGTTTGTGTGAATCCAACCATGCTCGACCCAATAACTCATCGTTGGGAAGTTCATTTTTTAATAACCCCTTTTGATGGTTACCTTCCACTAGCTAGAGAAGAGTTGGATACTTCAGCAAACGACAACTTGCTAGTTCGATCTTGTCAGAAAATACTCAAGAAATTTATTACTTCTTATCGAAGTCACATTGATAAAGTCCAAATCTCTGTCTACTTGGAGGATTTCTTTGAGTTCTGCTACGCCACCACTCATCAGTTTGACGTCATTGATTGTTGCAGTCTTCCCGACCAAACTGGATTAGCTAACGTTATCAACGCTGCGACTGCAAGATTATCCGATAACCAACAATCTACTTTGTTCACTCAAGCTATGAAATGGAAGGATGTAGGAGATACAGTGGAGAAATACGTCGAAGAATCTCTTTGCGTCCCTTTGAACATGATCCCAACCATCTATGGAGTGCGAATGGATAATCACGTCGAACTAGGAGCTTCAGCACTCCTCAACTTGCGACGTCAGAGAACCTTTCCGCTGAACTTAAGATGGAAGAAAGCACCTTCCTTTCGGAACGTATCATTGGCTCCTTCGCCGTTGCTGGATCGTTGTTTGGATCGAATAGTAGACAAATGTTTTGATATTTTATTCCCTCGCCGCATGTTTGGGCCTCAACCTGGAGATGAGTGTGGTATGAACTTGTACACTCCGCTAACGTATGACTATATAGTTAGCTCGATGATTCAGCGTGTTGGAGGGGACACTTGGTTCAAAGAAGACCGAAAGGATACAAATTGTATGTTCAGCTTTTTTGATTTATCGAAGAGAACAACAAAAGCCTGGAAGAATGGTCAACCAGTTCTGAAGCTGACAGCCCATGCCGACAAATGCTTCCGTATTCTTAAAGGGACTCCAGTACTTCGTCTTATTTTGATTCCTTGTTCAGTGTTCAACGAATCCATGGCATTTAGAGACAATTTTGATCTGTCTGGTCCTGGAAACCATATAATCGATAACTTTCAGTTTGAAATGAAGAGGAATCCGGAGGAAAAGAGAAAAGTATCAATTTCGTTTTTATTAGTTCCGGATCATGGTCTCGAAAAAAGCCACCTTGCTTTCCTTCTGGATCTCGCGGATGGGTTTCCGAATTACGTATTCCAAGCTCTCGGGTATATGCAAACTGAACCGTTTCTTGAACCTTATCCGTTTGCCGCTAAAAAGCCTGCCATTCCGGCTTCTTCTATTACGGTCCAACCACCCCAGATGGTCGTCAAAAATTGTATCGAGTTTGAAGATCAGTACCTGCTGAGAATAGATATTTCATGTAGCGATAACGTCTCCGGTAAGTTCTTCTTAAATTTAACTGGAAGAAATAATATGCTCTGACATTTTTCATTTTGAATTGTTAGGTCTGATCGTGTCGACGAATCAGAGAAAGCCATGCGAGTCTGCACACGACGTCACCGTTTCACTTAGTCAACCGAATAACTTGGAGCCTCTGAGTATGACTTTTCCCCACCCGATCCTTGTCGATGATATCCGCGCTAAGCTCCACCTCAAAGACCATTTTATTAATTTGGTTATGAAGAAAGCTCTGCTTGAGCCATGGCCGCATGAATATCAAACCGAGCATACGAAATGGAATGCTGACCGACTGAAGCTCTGGGAGGAAAAAGAAGTTACGTTGGAGCATGACAGCGGAATATCCCTTCCCTCTTTATCTTCTTCTTGCATGAACTCGTCGATGGTTCATCTTATGTGCCAGTTCCAGTTCTCCGAGGTTCAGACGCCTTCGCTAATGAAGAAAACCCCATTGAATCAAGTTCGTTGCATCATCAGAGGCATTTTTCAACGTTTCATCAGTCGCAAAGCAACTCGCACAAATTTCGTATGCATTTTTCAAAAAGGATCGTCTGTAGAAAATCCTGATTGGTACCTCCGAGTGCATAAACCGATTCGCACCTCTCCACAGGGAAGCCCGATTTTGATGATTTCTGCTTTTGACAACAAGCTTGCCAAAAAATTTGAAACTCTGCAGGAAGCAAGCAATCTCAAAGTTGGAAATAATTTCTCTCAAGTTTTTCCTGTTCTGAAACCCCAGGAAACTATGACGATTGAAGCTGAATCGGCCGGAAGTTTAGAATTATTCCGCTACGTTTTAAGACTCAATTCGTAATATATTGTATTTTACTATTCATGCGTTACTCGAGCGGAAATATTTACGCTCGGTTTTTTATTGTTACTAAGGTTGAAGATTTTACCGATTACTTGGCAAAAGCACAACCTTTACTTGGGAGAAGACAGTCCTTGGCTAGCAACTTTCCTTTCTCCACTCTATGTGGATTCTCCATCATTAAACGGCGATGTCAACGAGAGTTCCGAAATTGAGGATAATGAAAAATGTCGTCTTATGTAAGATCAATTGTTACAGATATATTTAAACTATGATTTTTCAATAATAAATATCAATTTACAGTCACTGCTACAAATGAAAGAAGATGGTTAATTAAATAACAATTGGTTTTTTAGTTGTCCTTAGTATTTGGTTGCTAATTTACTTTCTATCCTAAAAATTTATCTCTTTTACTGCCATTGATTATGGGTTTGAGACCCGAGAAATGAGGAGATGTTTAACGAAAAATAGGAGTAGGAAGCTCAACATTATTATTATAATTTTTTTCACTTGACGGGCGCCGGTGCAAGCCGCGTCATCTATTAATCAATTAGTCAAATAAATAAGCTCGTTTTGCAACGTGCCTAGGGTTACAAGAAAGATTAAATTCAGAGCCCGCCACTTTGGTAGGATCTTCCCACTTTCTGGGATTTTATACTCTTAAGCAAATACCGTAATTAAATTATCCATGCTGAATCCACGCCCATAGGCCATAGCCTAAGTTCCGTTTTTTTTGTCCGCACAGCTTCGCAAATACAACTCTTCAGTTTGACTGATAAACCATAAAAGAACTGATAATAAATAAAAGAATCATTGGAAAGAATGAAAGATGCATAATTATTAGGAAAACTGCCAAATTTGTGAAAGTACGGAACGCCAAATGACCCCCTAAAATAATAGCACTCGACTAGTGCTATTTATTTTACAAATCACTTGAATAATATACAACAGGGTGGCGCCATCTAGCGGTTTCAATTGGCGTAACGGAATGTATCGATTTTTTCCAAAATCTACGTATTCATATCGATTGATAATCGTTTCCACAAGCGAAATGGTGGAAACTATTGGTGGAAAGATTCATGCCTTCATTGAAAGTGTCAAGTATGGCTTTGTCGTGTTATCGTGTATGTTCGTGAATCGTGATAACGGTGAATCGTGATAACGGTATAACTAACTGATAACTAAATTTACATGAGTTAACAGTTATGCTTTCCAACTGAAGCACTTGACTTGATCAAGCAGTTAACTGTCGAGTTTGCCTTGGAGGATGTGACGTCTTTTGCTTCTGCCAGTAAATTATTCATTGCATACATTGTTACACTTGAAACTGATTTGTTTTTTCAAATTAGGTCATATTACTTCTAATCATTTCAAGCAACATGTTATACCCATCGTACCTCCACATGAAAGGACTGCTCTTACATCCCACGAAAGACTCCCCAGTTGGAGTGAACAAAACTCGATTTAGGAAATGATATCCAATCAAGTAACACTGTTTATTATTATTTTTAATCATTATTTTCTATCCCAAAAATTTAATGCCTTGTTTTTTTGTTATGTTTTTTATTGTTTTTCCCTTTTCGGGACAATGATTTAGTGAGGACATCTCAAAGGAACAGAGATTCAGGACTGGATTATATCATGCTCGCGATCAGTATGCTGTCGACCTTGAAGTTACTTATAACAGCTTGGGAGTCGGTGGAACAAAAATAAGAACGAGTCTACGAGAATTCTCTAGACGGTCTTCCCTAGACGGTCTTCCCTACATATCTTCATGACCCTGGTAAATAGTAGAAGCTTACAATTTCGAGAGTTCGTTTGAAATTAACGATCATTTTCGTCTTTATCTAAGCAGCAGCTACGTAGCCCCACGTGAGGTTATGCATGTCAAGTAATCAATAATATCAAAAAATTTTTATTTGGTTATCTATTCGTTTGATATTATAGGCGCAGAAAACATTTTTGGTTCCGCCGGCTATAGGCTTGACGTTCTAAAAGGGCCGTGTCGAATCCATTATTGACGCTGGTTAAATGTTGATTTCCTGTTTACCTTTTTTTTTATTTCCCCCCACAAGCGAAAAACAAAATTTTTGTAACTCTGTAAAGTATATCCGAGAGATCTAAACACATTTTTCGGGCCCGGATGTTTTCCGTCGTCTCCAGGCAACGCAGTTTTGGCGAATTCTTTCCGCCGGAATTTTTATTTTTGCCCAAATAAAAATTTCATTCACAAGTTTCTTCTTGCCCCCGTCTTTTTATTAATAAAAGCAAACTCGTTTAACCCACTCGCAAGGATTTCCAATCTAGTCTTTTACCGGGATTTTGGCGATATTGCGCATACCATGCAGCCAGATGTGGAATTCAAACAAACGAGAGGGGCTATTACAATGCCGAGACTAATAGCAGCCTCGGTACAACAAGCCTAATGGATTAGGCTATTACTGCCGACTCCAGCATGAGCGCCGAAACGGAATTCATCCGCAACGGACTGCTGGGCTTCCTCGGCCCTAGCGGCTTGGTCTTTGTTTGCAGCTCACGTGACGGGCTCATGACCGTCACCAACTTAAACACCACAATTAAACTTAAACATCTTAAACCACAGTTACACACACACCTGCAGAGCATTTGGCTGTAACCAGTATTGAAGGAATGATGCTTGCAATTGTCCGGTGAGTTTTCATTTCTCGCCAGATTACACATGAAAACTGATGGCGGGGGCCAATTCTTTTCATATGTTGACAAATTATGTTTACAGAAATCTGGTAATCCCCCTGTGGGAGTCACTCATTCGTGATGGAGCAATTTAGTGTACGTTAAAAATACTACATTACAGAGAATTCAAAATGTCAAATTCTGAAATTACAATTTCAGGCAGATTGTGTACCATGGGCACGATATTTTTTCGGCGTTTAGCACCTCAGAGAGCAACGCAGTTTTCTTAAGGATTGCAGAAGTTGCGGAAAATTTTGTTTTTGTAATGGAGGAATTGGAGACTGCGTTATTTTGCCAAGACCGATTTTCGTTCATAATTTCCCCTCTGAATACCTTCATTTTCGTTTCTCTTAATGACTTGGTTTTCGGTGTTCCGCAGCATTCTTTTTATTACGATAACGAAATTCATGTGTCTCCCAATTACTATCATATTTTGTAATACACACATTTTAATTACAATCTTTGTTATTCTATTATTTTGTTTCAACCTAATACGATCTATTTTACAAAGACTGATATGAAACTGAAAACTCGTAAATAATACTTAAAGGATAATATTTAGGTTTTCAGAAAGAATAGTCTATTTAAGGATTAATATATAGGATTTTCTATATTTTGCAGTTGTTATCCTGTCTTTTTTGTCTGTAAGTTGTACCAATCTATATCCATGCGATGTTTTAAAATTCGCGCAACCTAAACGGAAACCTTATACAGCTCCTACATCTAGCGGTGAAGAATGAAACCCCACCGCAGATTTTATTATAGCCGTTCTAGTGTCGCAAAAATTTTTCCCGTATGGACGTTCTAGTGTCGGGTGGGCGGTCTAGTGAGGCATTTGAAATCCATCTTGCGGTGAAGAATCATTCCCCGCTGCAGATTCTTTTTTAGCCGTTCTAGTGTCGTTATAGTTTTTTCCGTTCTAGTTTCGTTGCTTAAATATGGGCGTTCTAGTGACGCATTCGAAATCTATCTAGCGGTAAAGAATCATTCCCTGCAGCAGATTCTTTTATAGCCGTTCTAGTGTCGCAATAATTATACATGATTTACCGTCCTAGAGTCGTTGTTAAAATATGAAAGTTCTAATGTCGCAGAGAAATTTAGAGGTTTTCCGTCCTATTGTCGTTACTTAAATGTGGACGTTCTAGTGTCGCAGCGGAATTTAGAGGTTTTTCCGTTCTAATGTCGTGGCTAAAATGTGGACGTTCTAGTGTCGGAAGGACGTTCTAGTGTCGCGTTCTAGTGACGCATTCGATTAGTCCTTGTGGTTATCCGTCCCAATGTCTACATGCCAACAACTGCACGGCGCCATCTAGCGGTTTCGATCGGCAGAACGAATGTTATCGATTGAATTTGCATTTGCTTATGCATTGCTATCGATACATAATAGTTTCACTGCGAGAAATAGTGGAATTTAAATATTTCCGAGGAACTGAGGATCTATGAGGAACTGCTGCTAGCTGGACAGAAAAAAAGGCTTTTAATTTTAAAATATTAAAGTTAAAGATGAATTTTAAAATATTAAAAATGAATTTGAAAATTCATTAAAATAGAATAAACAAAAATAAGTAATAAAAAATACATTTGATTTTTTTTGGCGCAAATAAAAAAAAATGTTATTTTCAATCACAAATTAAACATATCAAAAATTGCCTAATCTTAGGTATTAGGCATTTTTTTATTATTGAATTAGGTATTCAAGGATAGGGAATTAAATAGAGCTTAAATGAAATCAATTTCTGGCCTAATTGATTAATAATTTTATATGATTAAGAACGAAAAACCCCTATTTTTACTATACCCCCGAGAGGGGATAAGCCTCCAACACTAGCGAACCTGGCGGGGAACCTTGGGATCCTTTACTAAACACCCGCCGTTTCTTCCAAGAGACTAGTGGGATAGCGCGAGAGTGAACCTTTCCTATTATATCGTGGTCAGTTATTCAAATCGAGCCCAGTCACGTGAAAGTCAATCCTTTCGACAGTGTTAGGCTGACCAGTAAAGTACAATCTCCTGATTTCTTATTGACCAATGAGTGGAATCCGTATAAGCCATCATTCAGGTTTACCTTGATCTGTCCGACACGGGAAGATTGCAATCGAGGGAAAACTTAAATGCGAATCGATCCCAAACAATTTTAACATTTGCGACTTGAATTTAATCCTCAATTTAACAACGACGATGGGCTGATAGCGTTTTCACAATGGATTTGTTCATTCTCGCGAGAGGATGAATATGATATCACTTACTTTCAGAGTTCAACAATTTGATTTTACTCTAAGAAATCAATTGACACGCAAGTTTATGGACAACAAACATTTAAACATGAGAGAAAATCGACGAGGTACTAGCCGGAAAGGTAGCCGAACGGCTAGCTGAGACGGTAGACGGAGGGCTAGGTAAAAACGTTGCCGGATGGCTGGCAGCAATGATAGACGGGGGGCAGGGGGCTAGGTGGGAGCGTAGCCAGATGGCTGGCAGCAGCAGAGGATGAAAGGCCAGCTGGACAAGTAGCCGGATGGCTAGCTAGAAAGGTAGCCGGGAGGCTAGCTGGATCGGTAGCCGGATCATTTTCAGCAACGGTAGACGAAAGTCTAGCCAGAAAGGTAGCCGGATGGCTAGCTGTAACGATCGACGAAAGTTTTACTGCAACGGTCGACGGAATGCCGGCTAGAAGATAAGCCGGAAGTGAAGACGGAAAGCTAGCTGGAAAGATAGCCGGATGGTCAGCTGCAATGGTCGACGGAATGCTGACTGCAACGATCGACGGATGGCTGGCTGGAAAGCGAGCCGGAAAACTGGCAGCAGCGGAAGATGAAAGACAGAAGCGATGGTCGACGGAGTGCTGACTGCAACGGTCGACGGAAAGCTGGCGGTTACGATCAACGGTAGGCTAGGTGGAAACGTAGCCGGATGGCTGGCAGCGGCGATAAGCGGACGATTGGCAGCGACGGTTGTAAGATGGCTAGCTGGAAAGGTAGCCAGCTTAATAAGTAGCCGGAAGGTCAGCTGCAACGGTAGACGAAATGCTGGCTGCGATGGTCGACGGAAACGTAGCTGGAAATGTAGTTGGAAGGCTAGGTGGAAACGTAGCCGGTTGGGAAGCAACGATGATGGCCGGATGGTTAGGTGAAAACGTAGCCGGATGGGCAGCAGCGATGATGACCGGATAGCTAGGTGAAGAAGTAGCCGGATTGCTGGCAGCGATGATCAACGGCAGGCTAGGTGGAAACGTAGCCGGAAAGCTGGCAGCAACGGGAGATGAAAGCCTAGGTAGGACCGTAGCCGTATGGCTGGTGGAAAGCGTAGCCAGAGAGCTGACTGGAAACGTAGCCGGAAGGCCAGATGAAACCGTGGCCTTATGGCTGGCTGAAAGCGTAGCCGGAAAGCTGGCAGGAAACGTAGCCGGATGGCTAGATGAAACCGTGGCCGGATGGCTGGCTGAGAGCGTAGCCGGAAAGCTGGTTGGAAACGTAGCCGGATGGCTAGATGAATACGTGGCCGAATGGCTGGCTGAAAGCGTAGCCGGATGTTAAGCTGGATCGGTAGCCGGATGGCTGACTAAGTAAGTAGCCGGATGACTAGCTGAGTGTCCAGCTGGAACGGTCGCCAGAATGCTGGCAGCAGCGGTAGGCAGAAGGCTAGGTGGAGACGTAGCCGGATGGCTAGGCGAAAACGTAGCCGGATGGCTGGCAGCGACGGAAGTCGGTGGGCCAGCAGCAGCAAAGGCTGGGTTGCCAGCAGAAGCGCAAATTGGAAGCCTAGCTGACAAGGTAGCCGGAAGATTAGCCGGATGAATAGCTGAATAAGTAGCCGCTCTGAAGATTTTTGGACTGACTAGTGGCTGGCTCGAAATTGACTGGTCTGCTCTGCCAAGCAGGTATTCTTCAATAGTATTGAGCCGAAAGTCGAGCTCCGTCTAGACCGCAGTAATCCAGGCGGCAGGCGGCACTCGATCCATCGTCGGGGCAGATTGCGATGTAACAATCTTTGTAGTAGTCGCATTTCTGGTAGGCGACGACAAGATCTTCCATTCTGTTCCGTATTGATTTCCGACTGCTATAATCGGTCATCAATTTTAGAACGAGCCTTATTGAGTTCACGAACCGTCGTTTAGCATCGGCTCGGAGTATTGTTAATGTTTTCGGGTCTTCTGTGTACGACTCTTCTTCGTCGTCAACCATTTGTTCGGCCGTGATGGGGGAACGTCGGTGGAGAAATGGCGGCGTCATTCACGGTGATGAGGTCGGCCGAATTGACAGACTATGAACCGATAATGGCCGCGCGGCCAATAAACACACGATTGGCGACACGAGGTGGGAGAAGGACAGAGTTAAACACACGACGGGCCACACGAGGTGGGAGACCGGCGATTGCACACGGGACGAGCCACGCGAGGTGGGAGAACAGACAGAGATTCACAAAAGGTGGGCCACACAAGGTGGGAGACCGGGCAGAGTTACACGGGACGGGCCACACAAGGTGGGAGAACGGAAAAGTAACACACGGGACGGGCCACACGAGGTGGGAGACCGACACACGAATGAGTTAATGTAGCCGATGAAACAATCGGCAATAGTACCACACAAAGAACATAAATGGCAATTGCACGACACTAACGGGCACTATTTACCATTTACTTGGGTCCTGTCATGCGGGACTTGGATGAAAGAGGAGTGATCACTAGGAGAGGCTTGCCGAGCCGTTTTCCCGGTCGATGCACCATGTTCATTCTCGCGAGAGGATGAATATGATATCACTTACTTTCAGAGTTCAACAATTTTATTTTACTCAAAGAAATCAATTGACTCGCAAGTTTAGGGACAATAAACACTTGAACATGAGAGAAAAATAGGAGGGAGTTGCTCAAATCGTCGTCCACTGTCGGGAGTCCTAAGCTGTCTGCCGAAGAAGTCTACACACCCTCTCGAAGTCGCCATTATTAGACAATCACACCGACTATTCCTTTCCAACTATTGAGCAAATATGCAATCATATTTGAAAATAATACGCCTTTTTATTAACCTACCACTGCATTGGGTCATTCATTTACTGCAACTTTTTTTAAGACTGTACCCTCTATGGTGACGTCATTAAACTATATCCTATCATACAGAATTTCAGCATCAGTAATAACAATCTGTTGACAGGGGAAATAGAGCTACAGAAAATATAATTCTTTTTATAAGGTGTCCTTCGTCGTCGTCGTCCGTTGTCTCGTATTAGGATTATGAATCCGAATCCTATTGCTCTGTTTCTTCCTTGAAGCGACCCATCAACTGCCCTTCTATTCGTTCGTTGGGAGGTAAGTTGAACAAATATTTTATGGTTTCTCACTCCTCGACTTCTAGAAATTAATGAAAAAGCAGAAATGCGTAACGTTTAACGCAATCCCATCTAACTGAAACGCATTGGTGGCCGTTGCCTCGAGCTGCGATTTCCACGACACGAAATTCTGCAATTGGGTTTTCCATGGAACAACAAATGAATTCGTGTTCATATCCCAAAGCTCCCGAATCTTGGAAAAATTCAATGGTCTATCCGCCAATCGCTGGCCGCCCCTGGATTTGCAATTGGCGACAAATTAACCTCGGTAGCTACATGTACCGCCTCTATTAAAGTGTTGTGCATTCACACCAAGCCGCCTAATCTTTAGCAGTAGACGTGAGAGCGGCCGATTTGGTCCCGCCACATTTGTTCACGTAACTAACTGCGGTTTAATTATTCAAGTAAATACAGATCGCTTCGCCGTTAGAATTTGCCTCGAATGCTTGAATCGCGTATTAGTGTCTAAATGGAAATTTGCTCGTTGCGCCTTCGAAATATAAAGCCGCTGTACAATGCGATAGTGCAATTGTGTGCGAAAGGAATCGTCGGGATGGCACAGGAAAAATGAACTCGGATGGAAACCAACGTTTGCAATAATACCGTTCCTTTGGCTAGAGCCGACGCATATATTTTTTGGTGCTTCTGCCTTAGGTTGCTGGTTCTTTTTACAGATATATTTTTGTTTCGAAGCGGGCTTTAAATATGCTATAATTGATGATTGAATATTTTCATATCCTTTAAATTTATTTACTAAAAAAATGTGTACAAAGTCCAAAAAGTTTGAAAAAAAAAATAATTTCTTGTTCAACACGCGTCTTTTTGCCTACAACTTATTTTTTACATTGATTTTTTCCTATATTTGAGATCTATCTAAATTAAATCATTTTGAGAATGTTTTACCTTCCCCGCACCTTTTTTTTATTACAACACCCCACAACTTGAAACATTTGTCAGTAGCCGTCATCAGTTACACGAAAAATAATTGTATGAGTTCTCATAATTTTACAAGGTGGTCTAACCAGCGTCTTCTGAATATTTATTCATTTATGTAAGAATAATTGTTTTTATTACAAATTCTTATTAATCACCGTTTATGTCTTTATTTTTACTGTATCAGTATATTACTGTATCTGTATTCAGTAAAACGATGGCTGAAACTGATTTAGCAAGAAAAGCCAAACGGCCAGTCAGGCGCCCCTGCTATTTTGTACTCACGAATAGAATTTCATTCCGGAATGAAACAGGTCAGGTGGCGTTCAACGAAGCCTAGTGAAAACCTTCGAATCTGCAAAGTGAAATAGTTATCAACATAAGTGAAGATTTTTTTAACATAATTTAAATCTTATACTTTTACTGAAATGTTTGAACACAAAAGCAATTGTATGAGAACACAAACCTTGCATGTTAACAAATATCATGGCTGACAATTTCTAAAAAGAAAGGAAACGTGTTGCTGCGTCTAAAAAATAATAGTGTTGATAAGAGTATAATAAGTAATATATAGAAAAATTAATAACATTATGAAATTTGTCTTTTCTTAAGATTAGAACCTACTGATAAATATCCATCTATATTCAGAAGATGACATGACATTTGTAGTAGAAGATTGAAATTAATGAATTATTTCTTGTAGTTGTTTGCCAGTAGAAATAGTGTTTTTCGCTGGAACACCAAAAAAGTGATGCTCGCTCTCTGCATCAACTTCAAAGCCATAGTACGCCATGTTTTTGACAGAAATAGAATATGGACCGATTCCTGCCAGTTCGAGACTTTTAAGATTTGCAGTAACTTAGATCAATTGTATATTCGACCATGGACAAATTTATTAATACAAATTAATAAAATAATTATTTACACAGTTAGCTATTTTCCAATTATAATCCCCGTGGCAGTTCATCATGCACCCCACTTATATGTGGTAGAAAAATCATAAGTGAATAGTGAAGAAAAGAAGAAAGTGGGAGGCTAACAATCTCTTTCACCGGCTGAACGTTCATGGTATCCCTGTGATTGTTCAGTGGCGTAAGTGGATTCACAAGAACCTGATTCGTCCTGAATGATGTGAATCTTGAAATCGAGACCAGCAGTGTCTTGGCAAAGGAATCGTTTGATCGTCATAAAAATGTGAAATCACTTAAAGTGTGCACTAACCAACAAGAAAAAAAAATACTTACGGGGCATTATTTATGATGACAGTATCGTTAAACTTGTCAAAAAATCACTATGAAAAGATTTCCCACCTGAAGATCTAGAGTACTTTTAGATCTTTTATCTATTACTATTAGAAAATCTTTTGAAGTTGATCTAAAAGTGGAAAGTGGTGGTTAGACCCAAGCTCCAGTAGTTGATATTATTAGTGGGACCAAATTTTTGCATGGAACGCACACGCTATGTTGAATGTCCACATTTGATACTTGTTCTAGATTACTTTCCTCTTGACACCAGACTCTATGTCCCTCGTTAGCAGGGTTGTAAATCGATAGTCTCCGCAATATCGCCGGTTGCGATAACGCTACTTAGTTTACCCTGTATCGCCGATACCGCTACCGATACTATCGCGAGAAAATACCGCCGCTTGCGATAGCGATATTTAAAGCGATATTGAAAAAAATTCGTATGCTTGAAAAAATTATATTAGCTTGGGAAAAAAAATTGCGATACTCACAAGCCTGCTCGTTAGTAACATCAATTTGTTGGATTATACCACCCGGTCGGTGGTGTTATTGTGTTTGCATTAGCCACTTTCCTTTTTCTATAGGCGCAAAATTGCACCGCGTATCTTTTTAAAACGTAGAGTGACTTCTGTTTTGGTCTTCATATATTATTAGCTTTTATTCCACCCGCTGCTTAGATTCTAAGATTATCAGATATTGGGCACCTTCGAGTGAGGTCTGTCCATCAACCCACACACATCGGAATTGATGTTACCAGAAATGAAGCCGGGGTTGGGCGACGTTGGAGCCCCAACTGCGAAAGCTCAAAAATTCAATTGCATATTCAATTTCGAAATTTTTCACCCTTACGAGGGTTGACAAACAAAATTAGGATGGACGAAATTTTTACTAACGAGGAATGTTGTATGAACTTGGAATAAACTGTAAACATAAGGGCCGGTGAATAGAAGACGACGACCGATGAACCGTGGGTTGAATATTTAATTCAACCAACCTTAAGTTCGGCAATAACGGGAATAAATCCAACGAAATAAACTCGACGATACGAACGGTAACAAAATTCTACATAAACACACGACAGCAAAACTTGAAAAAAATGGAAAAAAATTAAAAAACAACACGTGGGAAAACACATTGATGGCGCGACGTTCTTTTAGTTTTTTTTACGAATCAACCACGGAGATTTGTTAGAAATGGGTTTTGCATTTCACGGCCTCATAAAATTTATTTTTTTTCAGCTCGAGTAAATTCATAACATACACCAGCTACAGAAAACTTGCTAAGCCCCTTTTGTACATCTCGATCAATTTTCAAATTACTTTAGTCACGAGTTCCTTCAAGTCCTTTTTTGAATTGGCTTTATATTTAAATAATTTTCTTGAATCTTCAATAAAAATCTATTGTTCTACCTATTGCTGTTTTTTTCCTTTTCTTTCACATCATTACACAGTAGATATTTTTAAATAAAACAAAAATAATGATGTTGAAAATCATCAATCAATCGAAAATGAATAACTATGCATTACAGATTTTTACATTTTCTTCGAGAGAGTATCCGATAAACCAGTATGTGGGTCATCAAATTGAGAAAACATTTTTAAGTTCGTTTGCTAGTCGAATTATTCAATGGGACGATACAATTACTTTGTTTTTGTTAGCTTCCTTCTAAATCTTCATCGTTTCAATTGTTAATTTTTCTTGCGACAATTTCTCCATAGTTCTTCTCTTGTTTTTTTTAAAATTATTTATTGTTCTGATTTTTAAAATTACCTAACCTGTCAGAATAAAAGAGAAGACAACCCAAGTTTTCTACCTGATTTGTTTGGAAAACAGGTTAGGTATAGAAGATATAGGTAAAGAAGATAAGAGAAGTATATAAATAGGTATAGAACCAAGGATATGTTTTAGCTGGTGATCATTTAATAGAAAATTTACAGCGGCTAACTGGCCATTTTTAAAGAGATTATGTTACCTTTTAATTTTCTCTTTTGGCTGACTATTTTAAGTTAAAAATATCTTTTAATAAGTATTTTCCATAAAACAACTGTTTTTTTTTTTCACAAGTTCATGTAATCCTCTGATAAACTCCACACTTTCCACTTTATCCGTAACAGAAACGACTTACTACCTGCATCTGCTTAAATCAATATTTCCAATTTTGCAATCACTGCGTTTCCACATTACTCGCCATTTTATTTCTCTCTGTCTTCTCTTGAACAGGCTCGTTACGGTCTCAGCACTTCCAAGGAACTTGCTGATGTTCAAGAGTTGTCTAGGGAGCGTACCCAGCAATTGGAAACCTAAGTGAGATAATTACTAAAGCAGAGTACCAAAAAGATTTATGCTCCAATTGATACTGATATCGAATGAAACTATTACAATGTTTTTTCGTCCTTTAAGAAAGCCAAAAAAAAAATCCCCTTCAATAGTTAGCTTCAGAATCTGACACGGCGGACTTACCAGTTAGTTCTGCACTGTTCTGCTGTCACGGACGAACTTAAAAAGTTTGTCGTATTCTTGGGAATTCGTAAGATGCATGGAAGACACACAAGTCAAGCTATTCTTGCTAAATATGAAAAACTACAACTACAAGACTGGGAAATTCCTTCAAATAAGGTAGCAACTATTTTACTTAAGGGATCTCAAACAAATTAATTCAAATCTCTATTTGTTTTTAGGTGTCTCGAATGATGACCGATAGTGGTTCAAACAATGTGGCTGCTGGTTTTGACCAAATTTCAGGTTTGGAATCTGGTTAAATTGCCAACGAGTCAATGCAAGATGAGTTTATTCACACTACATCTTTGCAATTTTCATAGAACTTGAAATAGATGGATCTTTGATGGATAGTATGGATGACTTGGCAGCCGAATTGAAACAATTTGCAGTTCCAGACTTAGACACTTGGGGTTAAAACGTAGTCGGTGAAATATTGGGATGAATCTTTTTTTCCGCGCTTTTAAAAAATCGGAGTCCGTGTAAGGACGAGCTTGTCCCGACATTGGATTCAGCCCGGTTTCCCATAAAATATTGAACTTGGAAACTGTGCTCAACTGGATGACGTCCCAATATTGGTTTTGACCCGGTTTTCTTCTATCTGTTATGGCTGTGCTGTATTATGCCCCAATATTGTTGTTCCATCAAAATACAGTTTAGCAGCCTATAGGCCTAGTGTGTTGGTTGTTTATTTCTGACAGTTGCACCATTGAAGTCTTTCATCTTTTGCGTTTTTTAGTCTTGTTTAAAATGTTCAAACAGTCCATCAGCAAGGAGATATGCCGTTAATAAAACAGTGAAGAACGTCATGGCCAATGTAACAAGACAATAATTGTCAGTTCGTAGAAATGTTGGCGCTTTGAATATTAGTATTTGACAAATTTTTTCATGCAAACCACGATATGTTCGGCCCACTACTACTTAAGACCCGTAGACGTGAATTCTGCTGTCGAGCTGACTGAAGACACTTCTCCACATACCAGCACCAACTACGGTTTCAAAGATGTATCTTCCACTGGTCTCATAGTCGATTCCACTGAGGTACGCGTAGCTAATAACGACGAGTAGAACGGTGTAACAACAGATGCCGTAAATGAGAGTAGGGAGAGAGTTGAAGATCAAGAACACATAGTTCTTGAAACTGGTGAAATCTTAAATGATAGCAGTCATGTCCCAGCACTAAAAAGGAAATATTACAACGACTGGCTCTGCTATATTCACAGAAGGGTCTGTCACTCAATGCTCTTGGTGGCGTTGCAAAACTCATTAAAGATTTGGGCCACGACATCCCAACCGATCCAAGAACAATTCTGAAAACCACAAAAGTAAAAGTCGGTGACAAGTATTTTCACCATTTTTTTCTGTCTGCTTGAATATTAAGAAAATTGAAAAAGGAAATGAAAAACCCAGGAAACAAAGTAATTCTTATTCATATCAATATTGACGATATTTTCGTTTTCAAACAAACACAGTCGAGATATGGCCATTCTTGTGTCGTGTGGTTAGTGCTATCGAAAGCAAGCTATTTGTTGTCAGAATTTCCACCGGCAAGGGAAAACCGAAAAGTCTTGAAGAATTTTTTGGTCCGTTTCTGGAAGAGATGATACAACTCGATAAAGAAGGTCTAGAACTTGACGGACAACGGTGCACCATCAAGATTGGAGCGATTATTTGCGATGCCCCCACCAGGCAGTTTGTTAAGGCCATCAAGGGCCATAACGGATATGGCGGATGTGAAAGATGCACTCAAAAGGGCACGCACAATAAAGCACATAAATGTATGGTTTTTTCTAATCACCACGATTTTGCTCTCCGTACCGACAACTCTTTCCGAAACAAAACATCCAAAAATCATCACGTCGGAACTAGTCCATTACTTCCATTACATCTCGATATGATTTCTTCGTTTCCGTTGGACTACATACACGTAGTCTTGTTCTGTGTTTTCAAACGCCTGATTTTAACTGGCCAATGGCATAAAAAGAAATTGAGGCACAAGCTTGGAATGCGAGAAAGATCGTGCATCGATCGAAGATTTCGTCGTATAAGGAAATCGTACCCAAGATATTTTTACAGAATTCCAACATCAATAGCATATTAAGAAATCGAAGACGGTTGAACTGCGATCATTCCTTCTCTATACTGGCCCAGCAATTTTGAAAGCCATTTTGCCACCAGAAAAGTATGAACATTTTCTTTATCTTCATTTTGCTATACGCATTCTGGTATCACCGACGTTATGCAGTAAGTATGCAACTGTGGCCGGCGACTTCTTGAAATAATTTGTATTGTTATTCGGGAAAATTTATGGTGTCCATCCCTTGATATACAACGTTTATTCATTGATCCATTCGAGCAATGAATGCGTGAATCATGGTCCTCTTGATCAATTTTCTGCTTTTCCGTTCGAGAACTACCTCGGAAAATTGAAGAAGTTAATCAGGTCTCCAAAAAAACCTTTGGCTCAAATTGTTAAAAGAATTTCTGAGCTGGATTACATTTCAACATTCCGCAAAGACGTTTCATCGTCGGTTTCAACACTGAAGACTATTCAACACTGCGTATGAAAGGGGTGAGATCAAAAAAATATCTGATTATTTTTATATATGCAACAACGGCTTGGTAATTAAAATGATGGGAATTACCAAAACGCACATCATTGGCAGAATTTTTCTGGATCTGAAGTTTTTACAAGAAGCTTATTCCATCAAATTCCATCAATATTTACAAATCAACCGGCCTTGCGCGTTCTGCAAACATATGGGAAACCAGCAAATTGCAGCTTTCTTCGAAATGTTGGGTTATGCCATACGAGAAAGGTTGCATCATCGTCCCAATAATACATCATGATGTATAGGTACGAATATGTTTTCTTAAAATTTGTTATAGGAACAGAAGTATATATGCTAATTTAACTATTTTCTTAAATTAGGCCTGCAGAAGCTTCACCTGTTTGGTATTTATTCGGAAGGGCTATCTTTCCACGAAAGACTTCACCGATTCAGTGCAGTGCTTTATTTTCTATGCGTTAAATGACCGATACATGAGGGGGAGAAAAAAATACTACGTTAAAGTCCAAGAACAATACACATTTACCCCTGACGACGTTCAGTTGTCACAGTTTCGATCAATGATTGAAAGTCGGAATTAATTGTATTTATTGTTTCCTTCGATTATCAAATGACATAAATGGGATAGCATTTATCACATCGACGTACTACGTGATAATAAAATAATAGGTTTAGTAAGATTACTTGATCCTGGTCAAACGATTTGAAGAAGAGGTTATAACGCTTAAACTCTATAATGAAATCAATATCAATGCCCAGTACGTGGTATCAGTCAACTAGAATTGTGATCTTCAAGTTTTATGCTTTCTACGACGAGCTAATTCCCGGTGACCAATAATGTGGTTGCAAGCATTGGATGATATTTTTTCAGCCTGTGCTAGCAAAATCTACGTTTCTCTTAAAATGAAAGGCAGTAACTATTTGGGAAGTAATGTAAACAAATTAATACTTTCTTTCCGACAGACGTTCACTAAAAATAATGATAGCGTCATATTCCTAGCTATAACCTTCGCAGAAAAAATGGGTTAATTGTGTAAACAATTGATGCTGAATGTGTAGCATACAAGTATCTTAGGCTACAGCACATACCGATTTGTCTATTGATGAGTTTTGGTCCTTCTTTCTCTTGATGGATTGTTTCTCTTATTTGGTTATTAGAGCTTCCCCTAGAGGCACTTCTTTTCCCTCGATAATTTATTTCGTCATCTTCAATGCTTCTTTCCTTGATGATGCCATAAAGAGAACGACTCAATACGTGTCTTATTTTTTCCATTTCTTTTACCTGCATTAGTAATTCTAACACTAGCTGATTTCAGGAACCTTCGCTTGCTTGAGAGACAGCCTGGATATTTGTACATATAGTGTGCCACTTACTCCCATCATCAGCAAAGACATAAAAAAAAAGTAATTATCAGAAAAGTCAAGAAGATTTTGCCTGACTTACATTTCAACTTCATAGTCACCAATTGTTCCTGCTCATTCAAAGATATAGGTTTTGGGATAATCCTTTCAAGCGCCCACAAAAATTTTATTCAGGTATTCAAAATATAGACAGACGACGTTTAATTGTTTGCAAGGCCTATACCTGCGTTGTCTAAACCTTTTTTCATTTTTGTCAATTGACACCTCATTAAAAAAAAATCTGGCAATTATATCGACGTTTGGCGAAGATACTGTGCGAAATAACGTCTGCTTTTTCCTCGTGTAACGTGTGACGAATTTCAACAACATTTTATAATATCAGGTAAGAAAACCAATATTCATGGTTCATTTGTTTTAATGTTTCGCCATTTTAAAAATATTATGTTGGCATTCTAAGTTACATTTGATTGCGTTGTAATATTTCTCTTGTGTTGCAGGCTTGCAGCATCATGAGTGATCACGAACCTGCCGTTTATATTGTGGAAAATGAAAAAAGGTCTGTAGCAAAAAACCGTAATAAAAAGAAACACAAGAAGGTCAGACGGTTGGGGATTGCCAGTTCATCTTCGGAATCGCAACAAACTGCCGGCGGTGGTCGTGAAAGGCGCCAAGAGGACGCGGCATTAAAAAAATTGCATTTGAAGACTATAAAAAGGCGCACCCGGAAAAGTTTCAGTCAAGAGGAAAGAAGAAATCTCAAGATGACAGCTCTTCTTCCTACGGTTCTCATTCTTCTGATGACAATGCTGCAAATGCTTGAATATTTATTTTCAATTTTGTAATGCTTCTTGAAAAATGTCAATAAATGTTGCAAATGCTTGAATATTTATTTTCAATTTTGTAATGCTTCTTGAAAAATGTCAATAAATGTTGGGACCACATCTAATAGTGTACACAATGTAACGTAAATTTGACATTGGCTCGCCAGTTTTAGCCTCGGTTTGGGCAATAAGATATTGGGGAAATATGGGATTAACAATATCGGTGTGATAATAAAATATAAGCCTGGGCCACGATCACAAAACTATTTTGGGACAATATCGTTGTTGGCTAAACGACATTGGTACAGCATTGGGAAGAGATAGAAATGCCGCCCGGGACCTATAGGGCAACCTGTATAATACACACCTTTCAACTTATTGTTGGTGATGCAATGAAAGCTAGGTCAGGTTTAGTGTCACAGTCAGCGCTTGCCGCAGTGGAACACGCTAGTAAGATTGTAAATTTTGGGCGTAAAAGTGTTTTGGACACTGAAACAGTGTACAAATCGGTTGGCTTTCATTTATTAGCTAAAAACGCAACGAGGTATCATTCTCAGTTAAGAATGATTTCTGCTTTGTTCAAAGCAATTGACAATGACCGTAAATTGCAATCTAAACTTAATGCTACTAAAAAGTGGGGTGAGCTGTCTTCTCACGAACTAGCCGTGCTGAAAGAACTTGCTATTCTTGAATTCTTGATGTCTTGCAATAATAATTGTTTTTTTTTTTCTAAATAGGAACAATGCTAAACCCTATTTTGTGAGTCAGACTGGGCCGTTTTAGCAGCCGTTAAAGCTGAATTGGAAATGAGAGCCCAACAACTCAAAAGCAACCAACCCAATTTGACTGAAGAAAAGAATACTGCGCCCGCTGAAGCCAACAACGACTCAAGCCGACTGTACAGCACGTTAATTGATGAGCCGAGTCAAAATCCGTCTGGGGGCATCTCTGCTGCTGTTATTGAGGAATTTGAAACATTTATAAATGAGGCTCTTGGTTCATTGAGAAAGATGGTGGACCCACTGAAGCCAGATGGACAAACGAAACCTCGACGACCGTTACAGTACTGGAAAAAACAACTCTCGTCGATTTCCTATTGAAGCGGCAATATCTAGAGATATTTTTTCTGTGTCTGCTTCAAGCGGAAGTGTCAAGCGTGTTTTTAGTACAGCCACAGACATTCTTCACGCTAAACGCAGTAGAACAAAAGCTGATATTTTCCAAATGGTAATATGTTCATTAAAAGAAATGCATGCATTAATTGAAAAATGTATTGATTCAATTTCAAAAATAAATTAAAAGCATAATCTTACCTTATCTTTATCTTATCTTAAAAAAACAGATAAAGATAAAGTGAAAACATATCTTTCCCTGCTAGCACGGCTTGTCTAATATCCGTCTATAAGACGTATGTTTATCCATTCTTCGTCGTGTCTATTTATCGTCGAAAAAATACAGCGATACTACGTACTTTTCACGTCTTTCTTCGATGTTGTGATCTTGTCTACTTTTTATGAATTTTAACTGTCTAATAGACGTAATATTTTCACATAAACTGGATCTACTTTCCCTAGCTACAAATTACGTCCATTAGATGACCAAAATGGACGATAAACGGACGGACCTAGTTTGGACGTCCATTGGATGCAAATATATGTCTAGTTTTGTTTAAGTTCATTTTAGTACAACAAATGGACGGCCAATGGACAAACACCAGAATCAAAGCTAAAATTTTTCTATCAGTTAATAGAACTCGCCTTAATTCACCATGTGAAAATTAGAAATTTCCATAAATTTATGTTTTAAGCTTAGTAACAATAAAATAGTAACATTTAAATGAACCAAAAATTTATTTCTATATATTTTTTTATTTTACTTCTTTAATCCTATTCCTTATTTAACTTGAAAGTAATTAGCTGTTAATTTGTCTTATTTGACAATATCTAAGTAATAACATATGGATCATAAATTTGATCAGTAATGATATGGAGCAGCTGGTCTAGTCGATAGAGCGGTGGATTTCGTTGCAGAAGGTTGAAGATTCAATACCAAGGAAAGACAAATCTTTTATCATCGTTATAAATCTAGCGTACGTTTTACGTGTTATGGACGTCTAAGTTACGTCCGAAATGGATATCCTATAGACGTTAAAAATCTACGTAGAAAGATGTGACATTAGGATGGACATTCAACGTTCCATGGATGACCAAAATGTATATCCAATCGTCGAAAATGGATAGCAGGAATACGTTGCTGAGATGGAAGCGTGCTAGCAGGGTTATCTTATCTGAAATTTATCTTATCTTTATCTTTTTTTTTGGGGGGGGGGGGGGCTTATCTTTATCTTATCTTAGCGGTAGAAAAACAGATGCTATCTTATCACATAACGAAAAAACAAAAGATACGTTACACTGGTAGGGATACGCCTTCCAGCTTTATTCACTCAGACAGCGATTATTGACTGGGCGAACTTAAATATTTTTCAAAATGGGATAATGCATTTATTTACAATTATATTGGTGTCGTGAATGTCCTTTTTTCTAAAATCATTTTCATAATTTCATTGTCTAGGCCGATACTCATTTGAAACCTGATTGGGATTTTTCCAAGAAGCGCGAGGGGAAGGCTAGATTGATCGTCTTCAACATATCGCCATTAATTTTTGTTCAATGATTGTTGAGAAAAGAATGGAATCGATGTAAAACAGCTGGGCTTGGTTGGCTTTCGATGGTTGGAGTTTCGAAAAAAATTAATGGCCAGAAGAATAGATCTCCCTTGCTTTTTTCAAAAACGGCCGCTAGATGGCGTGGCGAAATTAAGTCTGTCAATGGCGAAAATCTTCAGAAAATGACGAAAAATTTTCAAGATTTTCAATTGCCAATATCTCTGCTAATAACCGTTTAAAATAAAAACAGGGCGAGATTTCTCTGGAGAAGAGCAAAATCTTTCATTCTAAAAAATGATATATTTTTTTAAAGGTCTGGTTTGCCCGAAAACTGATGTCAAAAATCAGTAAAAACACTACAATTTCTGGGTGTCCCTTAGTTTTTATTAAATAACTTAAAAACTACGCTAGTTAGAACATTGCAGATTTAACCATTGGGTTTTCCGTAAAATTCTGCACAAAATGGTTTATACGGGGACTGGCTGCAATGCCTTCGTCACGTAAACCTTCCAAACCCCCAATTTTGGCCTGATTGAGTAGTGGACTCAGTGTTAAATAAGATAGTAAACAGTGTTCTAAGACGGATATAGTTATCCACGATTTTCAAAATCGAAAGACATAGAAATACGGTCGTTCCAGGATTTCGTTCGCTATCTCGCCTGCCGAAGATCGAGTTGCCAAAATTCAAATACGTTTCCTTTACGCATGTTTTTTTTTCTAGAGTAGGTGGTAATGCTAAATGGTCCAAGTAAGCAGGTTATCACCTCTGGGCAGGATTCTAACTTTTGCATCTCCTTTTTCATATGTGTTGGGTGGAGGCTGACATGTCTGTGAGCTTTAAAGATCTACACCGGAGATGGGAGAGCTGGATTTAGTAATGCTTATAGTTTTGTGTTATTAAAGCCACATGATCCTAGTGACACTGGCTGAGAATCTTCTTAACATGGTCTCGTTGGTCTGCACATTATCTGATAAGTGGCTGCAATCCTAATATCAACTTATGACCTTCCTTGTATAGAAAATCTTTCGCCCTCAATACAGGTATGTAAACTCAAATTCCTGGTATTTAAATTTCTTTCGTATTCTCTCCTAATTATTTGTTTTATTTGTTTTGATTCATCAAGGATTGGTAGAAGCCTTGATTGGGGGTTTCTCTTGTTTTGTCCAGGGTTCTAGCTTCTGTTTCAATTACCTTTTGATGGCGAAATACTTTCTGACGAAATACGATTCTGAAGAACAATGTCGGGTCTGCTTGTTGTTGTTTTTCCATTCCCCTAATTCAAAAGCAATCGCCAATTTCTTCTCAATTAGGGGAAACAGCGTTAGGCGTTACTCACTACAGTTATTTCTAATTTTTCTGTTTGCTGAATTGGCGTGTGAGAAGAGTCTGGAACGCCTTGTAAGGTGGGAAGTTAGTTGAGTCGTCTTAAGAATAAAGCAGTAAAAATATTTCCGATCTTTGTTGTAATTAAGTGTAAGATAGTCCAAAGCTTCATTTTTATCAGTTTGAAGAAAACAATAGAATATTCAATTAGTTGAAAACACTGTAATATATCATTACGTATGTACAGTATAAAAGAAGACATAATTCGACGGCGATATTTTCGTATTGTTGTTTTCTTCTTAAAGGGTTAATGAAATGGGGAGAAAAAAGGATGAATAGGTGCTAACATGACAAGAAGAAATGAATTGGGAAAGAGGGAATTATTTTACCCAAATAAATTGTCGATAATTCTATTTGGAGAATTCTTTCATATAATGTTTTGTGTTTTAAACGGAATTCAGATAGTAGTGAAAATTCCGTGTCGTTGGCTGGTATTAATATCAGCAGCTGTAGATGCTGCTGCCAGATGGGAATAAAGCTCATATCCATTAAATGTTACCTTTTTTCTAAATAAAGTTCCATAAAAGTTAAATATGAATGCTAAGCTTTGTTATGTAACGGATATGTAATCATACATTTCAAGGTTTCAATCATCATCCCTTTCTTGTTCGACTTCATTGACTTTTGGACTCTGACAATCGTTTTTAACCCTGAATAGAAACAAGTGATTTCCACTGAATAAAAGCAATTGAAATTCATTACGAGATAGATATTAAACCTTATTTCTTGAGGAGCAGGTTGAAAGAGAGAAATCCGAAGTGCCTGGTAATTGGAATACGTAAAACTGCTTTCCAAGATCTAAAGCAAATAAATTGCGCATCTGTCAGAGTCAACTGGAAATGTTATACTCAACCGTTAAGGGAAGGGAGTTCAGAAGAAGTCTGAACGGTGTTTGTTGTCCGCTGGAATTTTGTTGTCCGTTCTGCCAACAACTGCATGGGACAGTGAGATGTCGTATGAACTGGAAACAAACAAATAAAATGCAAACAGGTAGAGCAAATAAAACCCAACAGGTTTTCCAAAAAAATAAGCACTCTTAGCAACGGAAAAGAGACAACTCAAATGTCATGATTGGAAGACGTTATTAGGGGTAACCACGTGTTGGTGTAACCATAGCAACTGAAGTGAAGCCCCCGCTTTTAACTGCCTTATAACTGTATTGTCAAAAGCCTTTTTACAGGACTAGAAATAATAAAGGGACAATACTCCGATGCTGTTTTTTATTATCATTCACGTTATTTTCTGTACACAACTTTATGAAGTGTAGTTACACGTTTTTGTTGTCTTTATGCCACTTGGTGAAGTGTTTGATGGGGAGAAAAACCTGCGTAACCATCTGACACGTGACGTAGAAGACAGTTTATTTGACGTCAATGGTGTCGTCGAATTGTCGTCTAGTTGAAAAGTTAACGAAATAAACGCATTCTTACGTTGAAAGAGAATGTTAGTATTACGTTGGTAGCTTTCTAAGACGCCCATGTCGTTTTCTACATTCTTCTGAAAGTCTTTCGGCACTTCATTTGCCATCTAGATTACCACCAGTCGTGTTGATTGGAATTTCGCTATTTAGCTTACTATGAATGATGTCGATTCCAGTGAAGTTGTTGAAAGAGTTGTCACCCAATATTGTGTAAGTGTGAGATTTTCTAATGGTTTGATTTTTTATAGCATTTATAGCATTAATTATAACATAACTCAATTCCTATTTTTTCAGATGTGGCATCGTTATCGTCGTGTGCGTCGTTTGAACCGACATTTGGTTTTTAAAGTGGAAGTTATTATTTAAGCTTTCATGATATTGATCAACAAGATAATCGTGGTCGCATGATTTTTTATAATCGTGAGAAACATGGATGCAAACTTCTGGAAAAACAATTGCCGGTTGCAAATCCTTTGGGCGATTTTTCCAGAACAATGTTTTTTAAATTGAGAGATTCACTGTTAAGTTTTTTACCGAGCCATTTGGGATCGGGAATTACCAGTACGATGGCCAGTTGACTTCCCATTCGAATGTGAACGGTTTCCGAAAAGAAGGGGATATGATCCCACCAATCACGTTTTTCTACGTTGCAATTGCACACATCGCTGATTATCCTGTCGCCTATGAGTATTATAAAGCTTATCGTTTTCGATGAACGAAAGTTTTATCATTGGTTGTTGCCTACTTAAAGATTTTCTTGCGTACGTTGAAAACGCTGACGATTCGTCCTAGATGAGCAAGTATAACCTTCAAAAGGGAGGCGTGAATTCAAACTTGAGGATAAATTCAATAATGAAGTATGTTAAATTACTTTTTGAACAGTTTTAATTTAAATTTACTTTGATTTTTTTCTTTATTTTTCTACATATATATCGCTTACGTTATGGACTGACCGTGCAAGAAGTTGGACGTTAAAAGAGCGTAACAGAATCGCTCTTCAGCGCTTTTAAGTTTCGTCGTATAAGGGATTGTCTTTTGAGACAAACAGCGGAACTTTAATAGTAGTAAGAAAGTTCGCTTACATTTTTCCCGTAAAATAATAATGATTACACTTGTCAAACAGGTTCAGCCTAAGGATGTTGATTTGAAAACACGTTTAAATTGTGGAAGGAATGAAAAGAAAATTCCATGATGGTGCTTTGACTTCCACATCAAATCGTGACGAGGAAGGAGAAAAAACTGGAGAGGAGACAGAGGGAAAAAATTTGAATGTTTACGTTGGTTTATTGTTCGTTTGATTTTTTGAAGGGCTACTATTAATTGATGAAAAATTTAATTGTTTCTACATCTTCAATTAAATTATAAAAAGTTAAAAACAATTGTAGTCGAGAACAAGACAATAAAATTTACTATAGTCTTAGGTAATTTTGTTTTATCTTCTGTCCAATAAATCAACGAACGCATCAGAAGAATAAAAAGAGAATTTATGAACTGAATCGACAGTCTAGTGATATGAAGAACATTAAAACGATATCAGATCAGTGTTTTTTTTACTGGGCGGCGATTATGATGTTGCTGCGTTTTCGTTGTACGTTTACCTACTTAATATTACGCGGGGTGCCGCTGTTAAAAGTTGAAGAAAGATTTTATATTTTTTAGTAAACGATTTCAACGGCATTGCGTTCTTTATAGAAATCGTTTTTTCAACGTTTGCATCCGGATTTTCAAATCTAGTTCCTTGCTGGATTTGGATGTGGTTTACTTTTGCTGTGTTTCAGATATGTTTTCATCATTCTTCGACGTGGAATTCGAAAGCGAAATGAAGAAAGCGCGTTAATTATCTTGTGTATTGAAATTGTACGCAAGTTCCATTAGAAACGCCAGAAAACTCCAGGAAGACGGATTTAAGAAATTAATTTAGATATCAGAATCTCGCAATCTCGATGCTGAGATTGGAGAATTGGAATATGAGGTATTTCCTATTCTGAGCTACGGTTGTTGAACACTGTCTTGATTTAAATCTTTACTTGATCAATTTTCTAAAAATGTATGATTACTGTATTCCTTTTCTTTCGTAAGTTATTCCGACATGGATATATTTGTCAACATTTTGATGTTCAAATACTTCCGTGAAAAATTTTAAAGAATTTTGAAATGAATATTTTGTCTATGAAAGAGGTATCTAGAGGAGATCTAAGAGGTGTCTATGAGAGATTGATTTCTATAGAAATGTCGCGGGATGATTAGTATGAATTAATGTGTAGTAGGCAAACCCTTACTTATTCGTTGAACTGGGTTTTCCTTCATTTAATTAAGATTGAAGTAAATTTGTTTCCCATGTAATGAGAATTGGTTTGTCAGTAGGGTTCGTCATTTCAACGTTTCCCTATGTCGACTGTTTTCAGCTGAAAAATTCCCTCCAAATAGTTCATTTGTTATTGTGATCTGTTCCTGGTGTTCGTTCTTTCCCATCAAATCTAAGTTCTCTCGGACCAGTCGGCCAAGGCCATGACGCCATCTGATCTTGGTCTACTGGTCCGACAAAGTCCGACAAGGCGAGGTGGGCTCTTGTAGCAGACGGATTCTACCGCCAACTGATGCGTTGCCGCGATTGAAACAAATGCGAAAAATATGTCGACAGCCCTATACCGATACTTTAAACCAGTGAGCATTTGATGAAAGTTGCATATGAGTCAAAATTAGAGACAATTCATTCGACTGTTCCCAGCTGACAATGCCCACTAAATAGTTCAGTCGTTATTGTGATGTTTTCCTGGTGTTCGTTCTTTAAAATCAAATCTAACATGCGTTGTAGGTTTCACAATACAATACAAAGAAAGTGAATAACTATTTCAAGTGAAGTTTTTATTTTCAGTCGAATACGTAACATAAATCGGTACTTTAAACCGGCGAGCAGTTGATGAAAATTGAAATTTGAGTGAAAATTAGGTACAATAACATGAAATTTAAATTTGTTCACATGTTAAGTGGCATCGGGAATCACCATTTCATATGTTTATAAAATGGTTGAAACTTGAATTGAGAAAACTTCAATTTCTTTTTATTTGGCGGACGTCAACCCTGACGCCGGATCAACAATACCCAATGGTTCACCGCTCTACTAGCCTCTTCCGACGCACGTCGGTTAAGCGTCCTTAATCTTGCAAGCCTTACAAGTAAATAACTTCAAGAGCACCACAACAAATGACCTACCGAAAGAAACAGTTTCTCAAACGTCAAACGAAAATAAATGGTACCTGACTTTAAAGTAGCACTCATGAAACTGGAAACTGAATCGAAAACAACACGCTGCATTTCTAATGTGCGGTGCCGCAATCCTTCAACACTTTTACACGACAAACGAAACGCCTAGTATTCACACGCATGAAGGAGCATTGCAAATTGATATAAAACTTCGTTGTTTGTTACAAAAGATTTTTCCAAACGGTGGCTAACTACGTCTTCTTTTATCAGGGTCTGGCGGAACCGGGAAATCTAGAGTTCTTGAAGTTCTTGTGAAATTCGCCAGAAACTGGTAAGTGCCCGAATCAATTATGGTAACCGCATCCTGTGGTAGCGCAGCAATCCTGGTCGGCGGATCAACTCTTCATTCTGCCCTCGGCATACCACCTGGCTTAAATCCTCCACCACACACAGAACTTATCGGGGCAACCTGGTCTCAAGTTGACGTTCTTTTCACCGATGAGTTTTGCATGGTATCCGCTTTTTCACGCTTTTCGATAAACGTTTATGACAGCTCAAAGTACGTCCAAAAGTCCCATTTTTCGGAATTCATATAATTTTTCTTCCAATTGCCACCCGTCGGCACGCCTACCATTTGCACTCCTCCCAACGAATTGCTAAAATCGCAACGGAAAACGTGTTTGACAGCTGTTATAGACTTACTGAAAACAATCGATTGCAGGACGAAAAATTTGCAGCGTCATTAGAACGGTGCTGGGTTAATAAACCAACAGTGGATGACATTGCCGACGTTAACAGTCGCTTTATAACTTGCTCATCCACCACCGTATTACCGACACATACCAAAACAAGACCAACCCTACAGATTGTACAGATGGTACAGATAACATCACGCAGCCCCCAGTATCCGCATAACCAGAAGTTCCTTCGTGTTGTATTAACTTTCTTCCTACTTCAAAATAATACAAGTTGAGTTTGGAAAAGTCATTCTTCCTATTGTGGTCTGAAAAAAAAGAAGAGGCATGCAAGAGCACCATTGACCTCTAGTTTTCCACGTAGACGCTTTCAGAAATAGATGCCAACCCAAGTAAACCACTAGTTAATAAATAGCACGATGAAAAAACGCGCCAGTCTTCTGTTAGTTTTGGAGTAAGTTGTTGTCTATACGTGCCCAGAGCAACAACCTCTTAAAGTAGACCTTCACTCCTTCTTTCTCTTCGCCTTCGAGCCAATCTCGCTTCTAGCTTCCTCTAGGCTGATTGTTAATTCACCATGCTACAAGTATGGTAAATAAAAAAGGTTTCTTTTATTATTATAGTCTTTTTCATGTTGAAAGTTATCCACTTATGTAAGACTTTCTACACTTAAGGGTAATTGTTGATGATGACAGTATTGTTTAACCTGAAAAATTACTATGGATAGATTTCCCACTTGACGATCTAGTTCTTATAACTATTAGAAAAGCTTTTGAAGTTGATCTTAAAGTGGAAAGTGGTGGTAGGACCTCCAGTAGTTTATTTTAATGGTACACCGAAAAATTTTCGCATGGAACGCACACGCTTTGTTCAATGTTCACATTTTATACTTGCCTAGATGACCGCCCTTATGAAACCCATTCCCTCGTTGTTAACATCAATTTGTTGGATGATACCAATGACCGGTTTGTGTTAGCAACTTTCCTTTTACGATAGGCTCGCAATTTCACCGCGTTTTTCTAATACTAATATATAAAATTAAAAATGTATATAATAAAATAAATTTTCATTCAAAATTGAATAAAATTAATGAAAACAGTTTGTTACAGCGACGTTGCTCTTTCTTGGTGCAGTGGTCAGTTCGGTAAATTGTTATGTGGAATACGTTTTGAGAACGCATAAAAGATCTTTTAAAATGTTGAATGACTTCTGTTTTTGTCCATGTGTAGTTGCTTTTATTCCAACCGCTTCATCTCTTAAATTCTAAGATTAGCAGACATTGGGCACGTTCCAGTGAGATCTGTGCATCGATCTACATAAATGGGAATTTTTTCTGCTAGAAATGAAGCCATCCTTCCTGATGGACATCCAGCACAAAAAGATCTGTCCATCTTCATGCACTCGATATCACGGCCCTCCATTAGCTTGTTGTTAATTACTCTCGGTAAGTTTCGAGAGTTGGTATGGCTGTATCTATTGTTCCAATTAGTGAGAGATAGTTGAAACGAATTTGTAGATAATCAGGGGGGGGGGGGGATTTCCTTTCGGAAGAAAACGGTGGGACATATTTGTTTTGGCATGATGTAGGTTAATCCCATTATAAGCGATTGCTCCCGTCAAAATGATTTTGCCATGTCGATGGATGACACACGTCTTGTTACTCATTCTCAGTAGCAGCCCAATAGCATGTCAACATTCTTTTTTTGGTATTCTTTGGCTTTCAAAGTTGGGGGGGGGGGAAGGGAGGAAGCAAGAATACAAAAAAAAAAAGAATTTTGACATGCCGCTGCAATGACATTCAGTGTCAAGAATAATTGCAGCGGTATTACAATATTTCCCGCCGTTTGGGAGGGTCGGATATTTATACATACGGGTGTACCTATCTCATGTTGTACCCAGTACTCTACACATTATGGCACTACGTTCTTTTATTGTTTTATGAATTAACCATGCAAGTATTCTTATTTGTCTTTATTAATATTTAGTATTATTATAACAGTACATATTTTGACAGAAAACTAAAAAAAAATTGTTAAAAATAATAAATAAATCAAAAATGAAAACGACGAATTACAGATTTAAACATTTTTAAAAATTTTACAAGTCTTCAATGAAACATTACCGTTCTTTCAAAAATGTAACTATACGATTACATTGACATGTGTTTTTGTCAGCCTCAAAATTTTAATCGTTTTAATGGTAATTTTTTTCCTTGCGACTATTTCTCTATCGTTCTTCTCTCGTTTTGTTTTTTTATTGTTCTGATTTTTTAAAAATCCATCTCCTGTCATATTAGGGTAAGACAACTCAAGTTGTCTATCAAATTTGTTTCGAAAACAAGGAACAAAGATAGGTTTTTCCTGGTGATTTCCATGGAAGATTTACAGCGGTTTACTGTAATTTTTTAAAGAGATTATGTCACCTTTTAACATTTTTCTTTTGGACTGCTACTTTTAAGTCTAAAAATATCTTTGAATAAGTATTTTCTATAAACCAACTGATTTGTTTCACAATACCTCAAGTTGATGAAATCATGTGATAAACTCCACTCTTTCCACTTTATCCAAAATAGAATCTTCATGACCTGCATCTCCTTAATTAGATCTTTTGAGTTCTGTAAACACTGCGTGTCCGCATAACTCCCCCTTTTTGTTCTCTCTCTCTCTCTCTTGTACAGACTCGTTACGGTCTCATCACTTCCTCATCAACTTGTTGATGTTCATGAGTTGTCTAGGCGAACCCAGAAATTGGAAGCCAAAGTGAGATAATTACTAAAGCAGAGCACCCAAAAGATGTACGCTGCAATTGATTCTGATATTGAATTCAACTAAAACCATTTTGTTTTTTTTCCTTTTATAAAGCCAACAAAAAATCCCCTCCAAGTAGTGAAGCTTCAGACTCTGACACGGCGGACTAACCAGTTAGTAGGAATATGCCTTCCATCTTTAATCACTTATAGACAACCATTATTCAGTAGATTAACTTAATATTATCAATATTAGAAATAATTTTTCCACGTGGGATAAGGCAACTTATTTACAATTAAATAGCCGTCGTGCATGTCCTTTTTTCTAAAATCATTTTCGTCATTTCATTGTCTAGGCTTATACTCATTTGAAGCCCGTTTGGGATTTTGCCAAGATGCGTAAGGAGAAGGCTAGACTGATCGTCTTTGCCATATAACGCTTTGACATTTGATGAATACAAGGGGAAAATTGAATTTGCATTTTTGTTTTGTTTTTCATCATACTTTGTTTATTGTTATCACACTACCTTCAATGGAGTGGGCATCGCTTTCGGGGTCTAACACGTTTCCGAATGATTCACTGTAAAATGGATATAATTATCCACAATTTATCTATACCCAAAAATTTTACCATCGAAAGGAAAACGGGCGTTCGAGAATTTCGTTCGCTATAGCGCCTGCCAAAAGATTGAATTGCTAAAATTCAACCGAGATCCCCTAAAATGACCAATTTTTATTTAGACGTTTTGCGCGCAAGTCGACCGTTGCTACCAGGATTATTCGGAGAGGTAGACGTTTCTACGTAGCTGCGTGTCAACGGATATTAAATGCAGATAGGCGAGTGTTTTTTGCATCCAGTGCTGTATGAGGGCTGCCTGCAAGACATACAGAAAAAATGTGGAAATCCGCCCACGATGGCTTGTATCAGATCGCTTTTGTTGGGGCCTTTTCAGGAAGGAGATTTCGATTCCCTGCACGGCGGCTTTGCGCTAGTGTGTTTCGCCAGTGCCAAAATAAAGCATCGCTAGGAGCCGAAAGGATCAAGGTGGTGCGGCGAAGGACAGCGGCAACCTTCCGGATAACGATCAAGGCACCCTCGAGCGGCTCAGAAGAACAATGAAGAAGTTGTCCAGCATCGAGGAATTGGCCAAGATTATCTGAAAAGAGAACATTTTAGCCCGGGTTTATCCAAAAAATGCAGTTTATGGCGATACCCAGTGGCAGAGCGTGGTATCTACCGTGGCACCCTGTGCCCCACCCGCACAAGAAAGGAAAGCGACGACTGGTCTACGACGCAGTGGCCATGTTCAACGGTGTTTCACTGAATGAGGAGCTGTTAATAGGGTTAGTGCCCCAAATCAATCTGATTGGCGTGCTGCTGCGGCTACGAGTTTCCCATCGCACTGGGTAGTGACATAACGAACAAATTTCATCGGCTGTGTGTGCTTGAAGAAGACGCGTTTATTTATCTCTCTTGTATTTGTCCAAAGGTCATCTGGTACTGAACGTATGTCACAGAAAAGTCCACATATTTGTTTCCGTTTGTTTTCACACCATTTTTACGTATGTTTTGCGTCATGCGGCAGAAGATGCCAATGACGAAGACGTCCAGTTTGAGGTCCATGAAATGGAGCCAGTTTTACGTGGACAATTGGGTCACGTCTTTCTTTTTGGGTGAAAATCGAAGCAATCAACGGTGCTGCAACGTTTACGCGAGCCCCGAATAAAAGCGGATTTGAGTTGGGCCAGTGGGGCTCTTCCAGTCGTCTTGTCGTCGTTACCTGGCAAGCTGGTTGCATCTCTGGAAGATGACTTTGACGGCCTGCCCACCAGGACTTTGGACTCAAACGGAATTTTGCTCGACTTCGTCGAGCATTGTTTAAAGCAACCGGAAGTGTGAGCTGCAGAAGCTATTCGACGTGAAGTCCTACGCGCTACAGCAACAAATTGCGATCCGCTAGGATTCATTGCCTCTGTTTCAATCGTCGCTAAATTAATGCCCTCTGTCCCCGCCCTCTAGCCCTCTGTTGTCGTGATGATTTTTCATCTGAAATGGCTATTGCCAAGGCATTTCGCTTCAACTTGCAATAAAAAAAAGTTTGTCTTGTTGGTCTTCCTACTCCGAGTCCAACGTGCAGTCGGTCATTAGGCTGCAAATGTACTTTCTTCTTAGTCTGTTTCCTCACCGTAATCCACCTCATCATTACCGAATTATCTTCCATCCATTCTTCTTCTTTGTCAATGCTTCCTTCTTGGGCTTTCAATCTTTCTCTTCTTCTTACTCTTTTAGCATCCTCACGCCGTTGTGTTTCCCTTATCCTTTTCAGTTCGCCATCTCCCAGATTACTATCTGAAATGCAATTTACTATTTTTTGTATTTCTATCATCTAAATGTAAATTTTTATTACTCAATACTATAATCGCAAAATTCCTACTCGATGATTTCATTTCCTTTCCCCATGACTTCTGGTTTCTCCATAACAGCTTCAGAACTTATTTCATCTTTTCCCCTTAGCTCATCCTCTTTTTTTTCCAAAACATCTTCTGTAACCTCTGTAAAAAACTTGAAGAAAAGGTTAAAAAACCCACGTGAAACTAACTTTTACTACAATTCAATGCGTTGTCATCATTCACAATACAAACTCCTACCACAGACAACGAGATGAAAGACTACGAACGGCTCCATATGTGTAGTATCCAGCAATATGGCAACGTCGCCCCACTAGCCACTAGCTGAGGCTACGGACAGTTGAGATATAGCCAACCAAGAATAAACAGGTTCGAGCTATCCTTCCCCATCGTCTTTATTCTATCTCTAAGTCAGAGTTAAACCCCTGAGTTAGGACATTACATTTTCGACGAGATTATAGAACCCTAACTGCGTGTATTTGACTGTGAAAGATTTTCTGTCTTGTGAGTGAAAACTAAATTCGATTCCGGTGTATCCCGCAACGTGGTGTTTAAGATGGCGTCATCTCTACCGTCCTTTCCACCGTTCGACATAGATGAAGACCCTTCTTCAGTTGGACCTCGCTGGTCCAAATGGGTAAATCGTTTCGACAACTTTTTGGTGGCCCTTAACATCACTGACGATACCAGACGAAAGGCACTGATTCTTCACTATGGAGGGGAACGAGTGTTCGAGATTTTTGACACGCTAGATTCGAATGTCCGTGTAAAAACGCCAGCAACAGCAACCTCGGTTGCAGACTGCAGTGAACGAAACGGTCTATGAAGCGGCACGGCGTGCCTTAAACGACCACTTCGCACCTCGTGTGAACACAGATTTTGAAATGTTCACGTTCAGGCAATCATGACAACTAGATGGCGAGTCCTTCGACAACTTCCACACGCGCCTACAGTAATTATAAAAAAAACTGTGGATTCACCAACAAAGACAGAGAAATCAAGGCTCAGCTGACCATTGGATGTAACTCTACCGAGCTCAGACGGAAGATATTAGAAAAACCGGCCATTGTTCTAGACGCCGTCCTCAAAAAAGCTCGGGCCATCGAAGCAGCAGTCACCCAAGCAGACAAAATGTAGAAGGAAAGTACCCAAACAGCCCTGGCAATGCGGCACAACAGACCAACTCGAAACCAGCAACAAACGGACAGAGGAATCTGCTCGTTCTGTGGTGGCCAGTTTCATCAACGCTTGTCGACGTGTCCAGCCCGCTTTCATCAATGCAGCAACTGCCTGAATATCCACCGGTTTGAGCAGTTCTGTCGTTCGTCCCAAAGAGAGCGATCTGGCCAATCAAGCAACAGCATCCTAAAACAGCAGACCAAATCCTACCACCCTGCAAAACAAACAGAACGAACAAACGTAACAATCGTCGAATTTCCTACTCCGAGTCGGATGACGAACACACATTTTAGATCTCAACAAAGGGCCTCCCAAATGCCAAGTTTGATGTATCCGTAAAAAACGTTAAAATCTCATTCATCGCTGATTTGGGCTCCACTGTAACCATTCTGGACCGAAAGGCTTACGATCAGCTAGGAAAACCCAAGCTGGTTCTAACCTCAGTCAACATCTACATGTACAACTCGAAGAAGCCCCTTCTCCTTCAAGGCGCCATTATTGCGTGACTCTCGCGCAACGGCCACTCCATTGAAGAAACGGCCTACATCTGTGACGGGGACGGTGGCAACTTATTGAGTGGTGAGATGGCATTTCAACTTGGTTTAATGCACATGGCGCAACCAACATCAGTCGAGAATAAAGCCAACATCAGCTTCAATGAAAATTTCAAAACATCACCACCGGAAGTCACTGCCAGCAAAGCCAGACAGCAACTATGCAACGTCAAGCATTTTCGAAATGACCTTGGCCCCACCTTCTCTTCCCAACCGCTGGACACAGCTTATCAACAAAGCAGCATGGTTTCCAAAACTACAGTCATCACCAGAAACTCTTTGTCTCTCCCAACAAACAATCAGGATGATTCTGCGACTCTAAAGAACACTGCAAGGGCCCCAATACCACCTGCTCCTCCAGTTGAAAATCCCACCCCGCTGGATGCAGCCAACACCTCAAAGACTCAAGACAGAGCTGATTTCAGCGGTGGGCCGGAAGCTCAGGCCATACATCCTGCGATACACAAGACGGAGGCAGAAGACGACTACCCGCCTCTCCCGCCCGATGATGACGAATATCCTTCTCTCCCAACTGATGAAGACGACGATGAATTGATCGAACCTACCCCAGAGCGCCCCGAACCGCGATCAAAAGATGCCCGGACTCTTTCAACTCTAAGGGGAAAGGCGCATGCGGCAAGAAACAGAAAATCAACAAACAAGTTTAAACATTTAAAAAAATCACATATGTTGACTATGTTGTTCACCCTAGTATCCACAAATGTCACTCCCCAAATTGTCATTTCCACATTCATGTTCCCAGCGTCTTTCTAACCAAAATAGGGAGAAATGTAGTATCCAGCAATATGGCAATGTCGCCCCGCTAGCCACTAGCTGAGGCTACGGGCAGTTGAGATATAGCTAGCCAAGAATAAACAGGTTCAAGCTATCCTTCCCCATCGACTTTATTCTAGCTCTAAGTCAGAGTTTAACCCCTGAGTTAGGAAATTACACATATGGCGGAGAAGATGCTCCGGGACGATTTTTTTATTACTTAATCTCAATTCAATCGAATATAAACTTACAATTTGATGTCACGTCTCTCAACTTCTTTTTTGAAAAGTTTCGTGTTTTCAGGTTTCTGTTCCTTGGTTAATCATAAGAATTCAAAGCGGGAGTCACTAATAAATGCGAGACGGAAATCGCCATTTTTCGAGGAACGATTGAAACCTTTTCTCTATACCATCTGAAATAAACGGTGTGCAGTGGATGATGTTTCTGTCTTCTTTGAACTCTGTAATTTTATCCTTCAAAATTTAGAGAACGGGTAGGACACACCCAGCTGACATTTTTTCTTCATTTTGAAAGATGTGTAGGCCTCAGTAAGCGGCTTCATGACTTAATGTATTCTCTCAAAAATTCTTCTTGACTGTAAGTTTCTTCAGTTTGAAGTGATCAAAATTAATGGCAAGTTTATCTCTATTTTTCGTTAAAACGTTTTCCACTTTAACCAATGCATCAAAATAGCTTTCTCAGCTAGAATAAGCAATTGCCATGTCAATAGTTTATCGATAATTTCAATGCGTTGCATAAATTAAAATTTCTTTTCTTGTGGTGATCACGAATCGTTCGCATTGTTCGTTCGTGTGGATCACGAAAGTTCAACTATTGTATCTTTGATAAAGTTGGATGCTAAGGAGCTAGGGCTCCGTTTATTTCATATTTTCTTAAGCTTTGAAATCTGCTCAGTCGACGAGCGGATTCGACTCATCAGATTGTTTACGTTACACGAATAAATAAATACACGATAAATAAACTAGGGTGCTTACACGAATATATTACTCACAGAAAACACAATACACGCGAGGGAGCCAGGTATTAGCTAAAGCTCTCTCTTAAACTTGCTTACGACAGTAAGGCTTACAGAGACACACTTGTCTCAACTTGTCGTCCGTTCTGCAACCGTAGATTATCAATATTTTTCACATCCGTAGTGGCCACCAAATTCAGGTAATGGCAGGTGCATCTCATAAGGCGAGGTAGATGAATATGATTTTCAAAGCATAAGTTATCGTCACCAAGATCTCCTTGTGTCCCACCATTAAAAATTTCACCTAGATCAATAAATACAAAATCGCTTTCCTCGTCTTCGTCATTGGACATATCTTCATCATAAGCTTGTTTTTTTCGGGGAAGTTTTTTGTTTTGTTTTGAACATTGCAAAGGCTTTTCAAAAGTTTGATTCATTGCGCGAATTCTAGCAAGCCGCTGTTGTGGTGCTTAAATAATTAGCTTTGTAAAGTTCCAAAATAACATTTGCTTTACTCTAGTTGCATGTCTTCTTTAACAGTTCCACAGAATAGACTACTGATTACAAGTGGCCCTGACAGTCCACCCATGAGGTTATTGAAAGTATATTTTATCGACTTCACTGAAAGCAAGAAGGTCAAAAATCAGATGATTCTGCGAAAGTTAAAGTTAAAATCATGAATGGGATAAGATGAGGTGAGATAAGACTATGACTTGTATGGAAAAACTCACCAAGAATAGCTTTATCTCAATCTTCTTGTGTTGTTATCTGCTTGTACTTCCAAGAACTATCCCATTTTTCACCTTTCTAGTGTCAGGGAGTCTAGCCTGATTAAGATCTTTTCTTCGCTTTTTTCTTGATTTCTTCTTTTTCAAGCAGAGAGTTAAATTCTGTTAGGTGGGTAGTGTGTATTGTCTAGAACGATAAAAAATTTGAATGTTTTAAACATTTATGAGTACGATAGAAAACAACGAACTCTGATGTGCCTCTTGGCATTATGTAATGAGTGGTTTGTAATAGCCAGAAGTTCAATGTGGCATTTCTTATTGTACTTTACTTGCACTGTTTGGAACATCGATTGAATTTGTGACGTTTGCCTTCAAAAGTCAAATTTCACAAAAGGTAACCCGTTGACGTTCTAAACACTGTTTGTTTATCCTTAGTAAATTTGTTAATTTCCTTTATTGTAATACCGCTATGAAGAATATAGGTTCAAGAAAAAACAGAAATCAGTTAACTAAGACATAGGATAAATAACAATATTAGAAAGTGCGTACATCTTTCATCGTGGTTTTAGCTACGGCAAAGGATATAAATTGGTTCTGGTTCAACATGTTCTGTGATGGGGGGGACTAAATTGGAACTTTTTTGAAAATACTGTAGTTCAAGAGAAATTCACGAAACAAATTCATCGAGTCTATTTCCCCGTCTACCTGTTGTTCTTCCACTTCTTCGTTTACTTCTTCTTCCCCTTTCTACATCCCGGCTATACCCTAAAAAAAGAATAAATTTGCCCTTGTTTTTTCTTTATAAAAAAGATTGCACTCGGCATGAAGAATCGATTGTACAAATTTTATTTAATAGGGAAAATAAATTGTATGGTGGAAAATCGCCCTAGATTTTTCTCTCTCAAATAAAACTGTGACATTTTGAACATTTATCATTTCCGTTGTTTTTCAAATTTTTCCCCACCATTTTCTCGTTACTCCCCCCCTTTTATCCCTAGAACGCTCTTGAAAACATACCACCAAGGGCATAAATGGGGTGAGTAACGAAGAGGGGTAAGAGTAAACAATCTGCATTTCCCCAAATCCGGAATTGGTATAACATGATTTTTTATGTTTCCTGTTTATATAAGATTGATTTTGTGGTTTCCATTTTTGCGATAACAAGTCTTTAGCTAAGATTATCTTTGTGATGTAGCCCGATATATGAAAGACCTGATTTCCCCCGTAAATTTTAATGCTTATCAAATTTTGAATCTGACGATGCAACTGAAGAATCCTTCCACAAAGACTAACCCAGTTAACGTTTCCTTCAAATAAAGTCAGTAACGAAAGGTGTGTTTCTGGCTTTCTTCATTTTTATTTTTTCGTAACTGAGCTTCCTTTTTTTCCTAATTTCTTGGGCAACAAAAAAACCCCATTTTTAGAATGGCTTATGAAGAAGACAATTTTCAGCCAACTTTAATTTTATCTGTTCACAGTCTGTGATGTTGGGAGTCCCAGTCCGCTGTCATTGATTTTATAATAGGATCCCTTATGGGAATTTGAGTAAGGGTGTCAATGAGAAGGATGATAATGAGGAAAAGGGGGGAGTCAGAAAGCAAGATCTTTTTGTCTAAGTGGCAAAGAATGCAATTCAACATGGTGAGACATAGGAGAGAGTTGAAGTTAAGTATGTCGTCTATGTTTGGTATGGTACAGAATATTGTCACTGTCAAAGGTATCAATAAGTATCTGAATAAAGGTGTGAATGAGGAAGATGCAGAAAAGGATGTGATCAGGTAAAAGGGGATGTCCAAGAGCAAGATCTATGTGTCAAAAAAAAAGACAAGAATGGCAAATAATAAATTTACAATATAAATAACCAAATACAATTAATTTACAGTTAAAATCTTGCTGAAGTTAATGAAAAAAGGAGGAAATTCTCAAAATGAAAAATGTATGGAGAAAAAAGGATCAGCCAAAAATTGAGAAACAGGAAGGAATGAAGGACAGACAAAGCACGGAAAGTAAATAATAATAGCACTGATGACATTTGCAAGAATATGTATGACCCCTGCACTGCTTCAGGAAGAGAACGATGGGTATGTAACATGCAAAAAGACTATACTTTAAAAATTCGCAAAACAATTATTTTTATAGAACTAATTAACGGTTATCAAAAAGCGGCTTCTTATTCACCAACAAATCGAAACGCAATCGGAATATGACGGAAAAGTGTTTCATGCACTATTGTATTTTTTTAAAGAAGATAAACAACAGTGAACCATCAATTCTTTCGTTAAAAGGATATTTGGAAATATGGCTGCTATTAGCTGATTTAATGTCTGCTCCTGTGAGAAAAACACACTTGATATTTGGTGACGAAGCTAGAGCTCATAACATCACTTGCTATTATAATGCAAGGATTGGAAAGGTAGGTTACTTGAATTTCCAGTAATTTCCTGGGTTGGATGACAAATCAATATGTTCTCTGTTTAATTTGCTACCGGTTTTATCGCGTAATCGTGGAATTTATCTGACACCTTTCCAACAACACCCCTGGATTGTGGTCGTGGCCGTACTTTTGTTGACATCATGAGACGAGAAGTTTTGGTTCTCTTCGGAACTTGTTTTCTCCATTTTGACTTTATTTGTCATCTTTGGCCCTCTCTATCTCTTCACGTGGGAAAATAAAAAAATAATTTAAATGTATTTTATACGAAGGAAGAAAGCCAATTTCTCGCATTTTTTGTATAGTATGAGAAAATTTTTGCATGAAACGCACACGCTATGTTGAATATCCACATTTGATACTTGTCGTAGATGGCCTTTCTCGTGACACCACATCCCATGTCCCTCGTTATTGGCATCAATTTCTTGGATAACACCACCGGCCTGTTTGCAGTATCCACGTTTTCCCAACACTACTGATAAAAAATAATAAAATAAATGTTCATTTAAATTTATCAAAATCAATCAAAACACGCTGTGACAGCGGCACTGCATGTCTCGGTGCCATGGTCAATTCGGTAGTTTTGATGTGGGATCCGTTCTGAGAATGCATAAAGGTCTTTAAATTTTGAAAGACTTCTGTTACATCTTCATGAAGTTGCTTGTATTCCACCCGCTGTATTCATCTTTTAGATTCTAATATTAGCAGATAATATTAGGCACCTCCCAGTGAGTCACTTCATCGATCCACATACATCAGAATTTATTCTACCAGCAATGAAGCCTTTTTTCGGTTCTCCCTTTCGGTACTCCTCCTCCAAGATATTCGGTGCATCATTCCCTGAGCCATATCCAGCACTTACAAATCCTTCCATCTTCAAGCATTCGATGTCATGGCCTTCCACTAGTTTGTTGTTAATTACCCTCAGTAAAGGTTCGAGAGTTGGCATGGCTGCATCTATTGTACAGATGAATGAGGTACAATTGATTTGAACTTTACAGAATGTGTCCTCTTAGTTGAGGAAATTTCCTTTCAGAAGAAAAAAATGTGGGACATGATTTGTTTCGGCCTGATGTTGTTACATCCCATTTGAAAGCCATGCTCCCGTCTATTTTTCCATGTCGACGGATGGCACACGTCTAGTTAGCTAGTGATTGTAAACAGCATTTCTTTTTCATTAACAGCCCCAATTAATAATAGATTGATTTTTTTATATTTTAGTACATTGTACAAACTTTATCCGTTTTTAACACGTCGCCTTATGGCGCTTCGTTCATTTAGATTTTTATGAATTAACTATGTAAGTCTATTATTTTTATAAATGCAATTCGCATTTAAATCTAATGCTATTGTTTTCATTTTGCCTTCACACTATTTAACAGTAGATGTTTTGACAGAAAACGTTTTGAAAAAATAGTGCAAAAAAATCAAGTACTCTTATACTAATATACGCTACAATTGATTTTGATATCACATTCAACAATTTTTCCTTTTAGAAAGCCAAAAAAAATCCCCTTCAAGTAGTGAAGCTTCAGACTCTGAAACGGCGGATTTACCAGTTCGTACAGGCCGGGATACGGTTTCCAGCCTTACTCACTTACTAACAGCAATTCTTCACTGGGTGAAATTGAATATTTTTCCGTAGGAGATAATGCAAATGCAATTATTTACAATTTTATTGGCGTCATGAATGTACTTTTTTCTAAATTCATTTTCATAATTTCATTGTTTAGGCTAATACTCATTTAAAACCTGATTGGGATTTCGTCTAGGAGTGTGAGAAGAAGGCTAGGGAGGAGGTGGCGAAGCTGATTTCCAAAATATGAAAAAAAATTCCAGATCGCTGCATCAACCCCCCCCCCCCCCACCTGGATCAAGCGAAATCAAGTCTACACGGGGACTTTATATTGGGGGTAAAGTTCATTGGCTTTATTGTAAGTTATTTGAAGGGAAAAGAGTTGTATCTTTAGAACAAGCGAATGAGTAACTTGACAAAATAATACTACTTATTTGGGCTAACGTTCCCATCTGCTTGTCAAATCAAGTTAGAAAATTGGCTATTTACGAGAACTAAAGTAATTTGTGGCTCAATTTGGCTGCCTCTTTTATAAATAAAACAAAAACATCACATCCTTTTCACTTTCTCTTTAGCATTTAGGTTGACAAAAACCTGTTCTTGTTTTTGTTCGTGCATAAGAGAGACAGATTCAACCCGTGCCACGTACCTTAACAGGGAAAATGTGATTTTTTAGTATCAAAATAAAACACTTTACTTATTAATAAAGACTTCATGTGAAACATCACAGTATATTACAGTATCACGCTACCTTTAAATGTGTTGGTGTGCTCTCCGCATTCGAGGTCTTCTTACGTTTCCGAATGATTTCCTATAAGATGCTGGATGGACCGCCAAGCAGTATGAAAATACTATCATAAAGAATGTAACTGTGCTAATTTCACGATGTAAAAACCTAACACTATGACAAACATTAAATTATTAGCCAACGACTGTCACAAGGAGTTGCAAAGCCAGGTGGCCTTATGCAGATTCTTTTTATTTCAATTATAAAAAATTTGATTTATATATATATTGCATTCTCAGCCTTAATGGATCATTCTGTGATATTTTTCAATTATAATTATTTTTGATTGACTTATTTTTTGCCTTTCATTTCATCAGGCAAATAGTGTGACGAATTGGTGAATTCCTCGAAAGGACCACATTTCCCACTCCCAACCAATGACCAACATCAGGACTTCAATTGTCAGGTGACGTCAAGCCGATTTCTTTTATTTCAATTACAACAAGTTAGATTTATACAATTTTTGCATTCTCAATTTCTTAGCCAGTAGCATATCATCTCAGAGACTTCGTTCCAGCTTCCAGCAAACGACTGGTATCAGGAGTTGAATTGCCAGGTAAAATTTTTCCCATTCCATTTATATCCATTCGAACAAGTCCGTAGCATGTTTCATAGCATGCTATGGATTCAAAAGTTATTTTTTTCGACAGTTTTCTAACGAAATATATCCTTTCTTACTGTAGTGATTAGTGTGTTCAAATTCAATTATTGGCGTTAATGGTTTGTGTCCCAACGTGATCCTGATATTAAGACTACTGCCAAACATCATTATTAGCTATTCATCTGTTCATGTAAATTTTCTTAATTTTATTGATAAACGTTAGTTCGTATACGTGTATGTATTTTGCATTTTGCGTCAGCCTGTAATGTATCATCGAAGTGACTTTCGGCATTCGACTGGCATCAGGACTTTAATTGCCAGTTACACTTATTGTCAATTTATTTCATTTCAATTAAACACAGTACCATTTAAATATATTTCGAATTCATCAGCCTGTAGTGTATAATCAAAAAGACTGAATTTCCCTCTACCAGCCTAAGTCCGTATCAGGGTTTTAGGCTGCTTTGAACTTAATAGTGGTCGATTACAACGATTTTACGGCGAAATATATCCGTATTTCGTATAAAGGTTAGCATTCTGGCTTTCGTAATGTTAGATTTGAGGTTAAAATCACGATCAAAACGGAATCTTATTTAGTTTCTTTGATTAAGACTTCATAGTCCTTTCATGATTTATTTGTTATTTTTAACTATTAATCATGTACACTCTATATACACTCACTTTCTATACACAAGATGAAATGTGACGTTTAGTTTGGCAGAACATAACTTAATTTGAATAATAAAATCCCTGCCATCGAGAAGCAAAAGTGAATAACTTGTGCTACGTGACTTGCGTCGACAGGTTCCCGCCTACTCGTTTAACACGAGTAGGAGTTACCAGCTTTTGCTGATGGAAAGAGCATTTTACTCTATAAGCCCGAAGTAGTTGAGAGCCCAAATATATATATCTTACCATGGAATAACTTTGATAGAACTTATGAATTAATGTTTAGAAGAAAAATTTTGGGTTCGAATTACGTGAATCGATTTACTTATTTTCTTCTTTTATTTTATTCAATTAATCAAGATTTTGAGGGGAGGGGGGTACAGGATAAAATTTATAACATTTTGTTAAATTTAAATTAGATGTTGAAATATTTGCCAAATTTCATAATTTATCACATTTCAATAAATTTTGAAAATAGTTCTAACGCTAAAAATGTCTTTGTGATTTCAATTTTTCCTTCTCCTTGAGTTTTTCTAATATGACGTCTAGCTGTTAGTGGAGCGTCAAGGGAGAGGCACATTTAAACATAAGACGGCGGAAATGCAAATGTAAATGGACGGAGAAAACAGGCATTTCTTCATGGCCTTCATCGACCAGAGGTTGGGTCACGATGCCGTAAGCCACCGACAGCGGTTGTTAGTTAGACTTCCACTGTCACTCAACCTGAGCGAAAAGAATCCAGACTGACTGTTATTTCCAAAACAGGTCAAATCTGGAACAAAGTGCAAAAGTAATTGAATTCGGCATTCAATAGGTGTGGCTTTCGTTTATGGGGTTGTTCTTGTAAAGCCATAGCTACTCAATGGACTAGTTCAACAAATAAGAGTCCAAAAGTGACTCACCCCTCAGGCGATGGGCTCTTAAATGGACACCACCAACGACTATTGGAACTTCGTTGGGCGTTTGTCAATACCTCAATTTCCACGTAAACGGTTGTGGTGCGACAACCAAACAGGCTGCGAGGAAATGACAAAATAGTTCCTTTGGGAGAGTTGAACACTATCTTCATCAGGTAGTGCTCTCGCCTACCTGACGAGGCTACCGATGTTGAGGCTATCGATCACTTTTGTTAGTGCACATTTAACATGTAAAAATGTTTTCGAATAAAAGAACCAAAATATTTGAACTATTGCCACGAACTATGTTTCGAAAGCTTTTTTTTATTTCTGAAATAAAAAAATCATTTTTCATCTTTTTTTATGACTTTTTACGTGAGAAAAAAAGCGTCATCGTAAATAATGTCAAGGTTATCTGATAGGTTATAATTTCTGATAAAAGGATTTAAACAAAATTTTGCTGCTCGTAAATCTTTAGCTAATTTAATCATATATATATATGTTAAAAATCAATAGAAATTTTAAAAAAATATATTTTGAAAGTTGATACGATACGAATTCTCGGTACGACGAATTCCAAATATCCGGCATGTTTTTTGTTTTCGTTTTTATTTGTTGTTCTTGTTCATCACTTGAAAGCGCTGATGTCCATTTTACCTTGAAAACGGAGGTAGGGACTGAGTAAACGAAAGCACGGGCGAGATTGGAAAGCTCAGGCTTGAACTAGTTCTGACATGCAAGTTTTTAAGGGAAATTTGTATCTTTACCCTAGTCGACTGGATGGACTAGCTCAGAAGTGATACTCCTACGTAACACAAAACAAAAAGTTTACAAACATGACAGAAGAGGCGAACTATATTTATGAAATTACGTGTAGTAATGTCTGTCTCCCTGTTCATCTCCCTGAAAATCCGAAAGGCAACAACTGATATTACATTCTCCATTTGAATGACACAAGCGCCACTTCTGACATTCAAAACAAAACAAACAATCAGCACGACAATGCATTTGAAAAAAAAACTAGAACAGGATAGTGGCGAATAAAAATAAAAAAATGAAATAAAACAGAGGGGCCAGCTACTCTTGCAATTGAAGTCTTTACTTCTCTGGGAACAGAGACTCGAGATCGGCTGTCGGCCCGGCAAAATTTTCAGCTAGATTCTGGCTTCCGCCACGATCACCAGAAGGATCCCGAGGAACGCTGCATCCAGGGTTGGTTACCAAACTCGCCGAAACTCCTACTGAGGGAACCTCAGATCGCTGACTCAAAAGCGCCGGACTAGTGGAAATACTTCTACCATGTTTTACTGCTAGCCGTGCACTGGTTCGGGAGGACAGGACAGTTACCGACACACAATAGACGAATTCTTTTGGACGATCCGGCCAAAGAAAGGGCCGGGAAAACGAACGAGGTGTCGAATTCCTTCGGAATCATGGTCGACATGGAGAATTTCACCGTTATAGCTGGTTTACGACTGGCGTTGCGGAGGTGAGTCATTCGACTGCAATTAATCACCCGCCGATTTCTCCGGAACTCTATTCCTTCATCAGGAACTTTTACGTAGAAGTTTGGTAGTTAACAAACAATTTTGACGCAACCCAAAAGCCACCTTTTTCCGAATTTCACTCGTACGCGTTGGTTTATAGACAGAATCGAATATGTTGACGAGCAGCAACAACAGCCTTGGCCTGCCAATTTTTCTAAAACCTGAGCAACATCCCCGCTTCAGACGTTTTGATGCTTGAAGGACTCGATGGCAAACGGAAAGCTCCCACGTAGGTTCCAGGACTGCAAAAAAACTCAAGGGAATCCATTACCCTTTGGAGTGGATCAAATAGCACGCAAGGTGACCTGAAGTGAACGACCATCCTCATTGCACTTGACGAACGCACTTTTGACAGTCTGAACAGCACGTTCAGTCATTCCCTTCAACTTTGGATAAAACGGGCTCGAGATGAGGTGTGCTGGTGGTGGATGATATTTCAACCACGCAGGGCCACTTGCTGAAGTAATCCACCGCCAACAAATAATCCTTCCCCGCGAGCTGAACAAAATCGGTGGCGACATGTTGGAAGGGGTATTTCGGAATTTCCGCTGGAAAGAATGATTGGGCCGGATTGTTATGACGTCGTTCCTGACGGAAGGTGTAACCAGCAACTAAATTGCGGATTTGTTCGGTGTACCCTGGCCAATAGATAACAGATTTTGCTCTTTCTAAACATTTTATTTCTCCAAAATTACCGTCTTGAATCTGATGCAGCATGTCCTGCATAAGGGTAGACGGAACAACACCTGTTGGCAGCGAAGGAGAAGGCCACCTGCAATTGATAGATCCGCTTTCTCCGGCAAAAACGGTTTTGCAAGGACAGGACAGTCTCGTTTGTGTTTGGGTTAACCATTCTCTGTTAAACCGATCACCAATTGCAGAGTTGAATCTTCCTTCTTTGCCGTAGCATAATTTTCTTTAACTGTTGACCCCGGAGGTGCATAGTTGACAACCGCGTGAACGTGTTCTTCTTCATGGCACGGTGACAAATCAGTAGAATACTCCCGTGTCTCCGGGGCTCTGCTTAACGTATCAGCAAGTACAGTTTTTCCCTGTGCTCATACTGGAGCTATAATAACTATAGGTCTGAAGGTGCAGACGCATGCGCTGAATTTTCGGTGTACATAAGTCTATCGAATTATCAACAAGACCAACAAGAGGTTTGTGATCTGTCTCGACAATCACCCGGTTCCCATACACGTAATGGTGAAAACTTTGCATCCCGAATTGCACCGCTAGCAACTCTTTTTCAATTTGAGCGTACCGGCACTGCGTCTCCGGTATTGTCCATGACGCAAATTCGACAGGTTGACCTGCTTGAAGTAAGGCTGCTCTTACTAAAAAAGGTGATGGGGCAACTGAAACTGTCACTGGCATAGCGGGATAAAATAATCGGTAAAATATCCCACTAGATCCTTAACGAACTGAACAATTTGAGCACTTCCGCTGTCCCTGACCCACTCCACTTTTTAGTAAGTCTCCTAACGGCTTAGTGACTGGCGACAGATTTTCGCAGAATTTTGACAAATAGTTGGCCATCCCCAGTAAACGTTGAAGATCTTCATACGAAACTGTAAGCCAGTTCTTTGCTAGAAAAAGCTACGAAGTTAGGGGTATTTAGCTAGGAATTTTCAGTTCAAATTTTTAAATTCCACTTTGGGAATTTTATGGTAGTTTTGGCTCTTTTTATGAGTAAAATTAGCTTAAAATCTTATATTGGAGGTAGCATAAAACTTATTGGCTTTATGACCATATTAAATAAAGAACTGAAAAAAATATATTTTCACAACAAATCTTTGTATTTAAATTAAACCATTGGTTTAATCATTTTTTTCCATGTTACAAGAAAGACATTGATTACACGACACCACACACACATTTTTGCATTTAAAATAAACATAATAAGATTCAAAGTTCAATTTTAGTTTTGGCCACTTCTGGCGTCTTTCGCGTTCCATTTAACAGCATCATTTTTCAAAGCTTGGCAGAAATGGCAGTGGAAAAATGTCCTCTTAAGAAGCCGAAAGGAGGATAGAGAGAGGAGTAGGAGAGTCGTCGGAATAGAAAAGAGCAAATGTCGTTGTGTCGAGATGACCACTTTGATGACGGGCGATTATTCTTTTGGGCGCAACACAAGATCTCACCAGCAGAGAATAATTTGAAAGATAACCTAATCCCTTTTTATTGAAGGATCGTAGCAGGGGCTTGTTGTGTACGTGTTTGTGATTGCATGATGCAAACACAATTTCTAATAATAATGAAAAAAGAATTTGAAAATGGAAAAATTAAGTAGAAGGTAGAAAAATAAAAGAATGGAGGAAGGAAAGAATATGAAATCTGTTTAACTCAAAAGTAGGGATGCACATAAACGTTGTCTTGAACGGATCTTGTAGAAATGTTCACCGATTTATTCTGATTGTGTACTTCATTATCGGCATCCTCAACGATCAACTTCTCTCATAACTTGTGAGCCGTATGTTCAATTAGTAGTTTGGATGTGATGCAAGGATGAACCAGGGATGGATCGATTGCCAACTTGTGTTTTGTTCCCCAAAATTCCACAATTAAACCTGAAATGAAAATCGAAACATTAAAATTTTGTGAATTCTTCGTTCTTATGGTCGATTTACTCGTAATTGCCCTACTAAAAAAGTACTGTAGTTAACCATGCTTTATTGTAAGAAAATAAACATAGATAACTATATATTTACGACCAGTTTATTATAGTGAACTGTAGTGAATTCAGACAGTGTATTATAGATATCAGTTATAGTTACCATAATACCACTGTAAAGGTTGACACAACGGAATCATTGTGTCACCGATACGAAGAACTTAAATACTATGAGGCGACTTTACTCACAATGTCAAAGTGAAGTGTCTAAGACCAACGAGAATAACTAAGGCTAAACAATGTATTGATAACGGACAGATCATACAATAAGGTGAGCTAATAATATTTAATAGGGAGACGATAAATAAGTGAGAGAATACTACTTGTATGGAGAAAATGTGGTAGTGGGCTGAGCGGTTAGGCTTGTCGAGAAACGGAAGTTTCGAGGTACAGTTGGAAATGGCACTTAGCTTAAATAACAGGCACTGAGCACAAGGGAAAAATATAACTAATACAATACCAAAAGGAGAGTGCGACTGGAACACAATGGTAGTGTGAATGCCGTGGGAGAATGCAGTACAGAATAACATTTACATACAGTTTTTATACTAATTCTGGCTGCACGGTTAGCATAGGCCTAGGGAGGAAGTATAGGGAGCAGACATGTTTAGGCCTAGAGAGGATAGTAAAGGGAAACGTGAGCAGACACGTTAAAACATGGTCAGAGCGGAGACGGACGAAAAGAAGGTTTGTTATTGAAAAGCGTTGAAGGAAAAAGGAAAATATATTTATATAGTGTCATGAAAGATAAAAGTACGCCTAAAGTTAATATAGCAAAAAGGGAAAGGGGGTAGTAAAAAGGGAAAGGGATGGGGCGAGTTGGCGGCAGAGATGGGTTGAGTTGGCGGCAGATGGGGCGAGTTGGCGGCAGATTCAAATGGTAGCAGCCTCCTCTAGTATGAGATGAAAGTATAGCGGAAGCGACTTCTAGTAGTCGACGTTAGAGATTGTCTTGTAGAAAGGGAAAGTAACAAGGAAAAGGGATGGGGCGAGTTGGCGGAATATTCAAATGGTAGCAGCCTCCTCTGGTATGAGATGGAGTATAGCGGAAGCGACATCTAGTAGTCGACGTTAGATATTGTCTTGAGAAAGGGAAAGTAACAGAAAAACGGGAGTCGACCGAGCGTTCTGTTACACCACTAGCCTTTAGTGATTTTTTATTATTATTGGTAAACAATATTTTATTTGGCCTCGAATGAATTCCACATTTCTATACTACTTTTAACAAATTTCAGCTTAATGAAAAGCTATATCCCTGTTTTTCCCTTCATAATATTCTAATGAATAATAAAGAGAAATCAATATAAACAGGATAAAAAAGTGTTTGTTACCTGGCTTAGACTTATTTTTATAACCTTAGACTCCCAGGACACCAGATCAGTACTCTAATTCACTGCGATCGATACATATATAATAATTTAACTCATTTAATCATTTCAGTGGCGCACTTGACCAAATTTGTCTAAGTCTCATTCTCTCTCAATCGTATTTTATAAAGGTATAATAATAGCATACAATATGTAATAATATTAAAACCTGAAATATAGCAACAAAGTTATATAATGCGTGCTAAGTAAGTTTACAGTGTAACTTGATCACTCTCATATTGTTGACCCGATATACAAATATATCGTGTACAAATTATTTAGCATTATTGATACATTTAGATATACTATAGCGCAATCAGTTTATTTCAAATTGAACGAAATCCACAATGAATGTGTTAGATTGCACTCAAAAATGGTCAATAATGAGCATAGTATTTGTGCAAAACTATTTGATCATTGTTGAGTGTAGTTAAGTGTATTTTTCTACCTGAATTCAACTATAGTTTTACTAAATTTAAAATTACCATACTTCACCACATTCAAGTACATACAGAAACTATAGTTTAATGGAATACGCATACTAAATTACAAATTACTGTAGTGAACTATATAACAAATGTATAGTTCTCTATAATACTTTTTTAGTAGGGTGCTTGGACACCTTCCTTGGAAAAGGCAGGTTTTGCAGGATTATTTGTCCTGCAGTTGTTCTTTCCTGTTAGGCTGTGTTTTGACATCAATTTTCCATCCCACAGCCCTTTCATGATAATATTTATCATTTTTCTCATCTCCCTGTGTACATATGTAATAACTAGAGTTATCCTTTATAAAACAAACAATAATGAAAAAACTCACCTTTTTTTAACCTGCCTTTCCATACGTAATCGCGGTTGCTAACGCATTTTGATGAATCGTTGTCTCTTAATCTTCGTGAAGCTTCACTAGGTTAGTTCTTCTACCACTTTCACTTCTTTCTAACTGAACACGTGATTGTTGAGCATTTACTTTACTAATTTTCAAGGTTTCCAAAATTGTGTGTACTAGAAACAATCCTTCATTAAGACCTAATATGATCGAAATAGTCAAGATAAAAATAAAAGTGTGAAGAGTTTCAAAGAGAAAACTTACTTTTTGGCCAAGGCTGGAGATTTGATTCTTTCAGGGAATTTATTTCTTCTTGTAAGCGAAGAATAGTAGCATCTTTTTCGAAAATTTTGCGATTGCAATCTCTCTCAATTTTTAGCTCAACGGTAGAATCTCGAATTTGCTCGATGAGGAACGAGATTTGATTTTGAAGCACATAGATTTTATCCTTGTATTCACAACGGCTATGCAACTCAGCATAAACTGGCTCCGTCGCTTGTTCATCCTTAAACGGAAAATAAAAATAAATAAACACATAATTCTTACAATCGTGTTGTTTTTACCAGCACACGCTTTGAGTTTTCTTTTGTTGTATAATTTGTTGGGGGAGGGGGTGTTAAACATGTTGACGTCTAAAGAAGTAAGAATCTGAGAGTCAGAATTCTTTGCCAAGCTTTCTTGCTTCTTGGTGGTGTGACAAATTTTTCTTGCTGTGATTTGAAATTCTCTGAAAAAAAAATCAATGGTTATTGTAAGATACTATTAGATGTTTTTCCATAAAAAAAAATACCTTTGATTTGGTGTTGACCACTGATTTGACATACTGATTAGCACGTTTTCTCTTCGCTAGAGGAAAAGGTGGAGTAGGAGGAATCACATCTTCGTCCTCTGATTCTGAAGTTGAATTTCGTTTCTGGTCATCTTCATTGAAGACTACTGTCAGCTGATTCATCAGGGTTGTCTTCATCTCCCACAGTGATAAACTGACAACCTAACCCCTCCATGTCTTTGTCGAAGATGTTCATGGTCTAGCAGGTTAGAGTACGATGTATTAAATAATAAGAAAAACATTTGTACTACCTGTTGATGAGTTTTCAGCTGGCAAGTTAGGTGGTGGAGAGGTAGATTTCTGGGCAGTGCCATGTTTTTGAGTTGCAGATGATTTGGGAGCTGACTTTTTGGCTACTGCCTTTTGGACACCGATATGGGAGTTTTCATCATGGCATCTCTTACTGACACCACCACATCTTTGTCCTCTGCATGACAAAATATTTATGAAAAAGAACACATGATGTAATATTAAGTTGTATTACCTGAGCACGTGATAACTTTGCATGATCTCATTTCATGTTGAACTGGGGATCTAGATTTGGTAGTCGAGTCAACTGAGAGGCTCCAACCAGGACTGATGTGAAACTTAGGTCAACTAAATAGTACATAGATATTTAGAACAATAAGAATAAATAATAAAAAGCTATATGCTTACTTGATTTCGATAACTCTTTTTTTCTTAACAAAAACTCTTCATTTCTCGAGCTGATCCAGGAAACTCTGGCCACGGAAATGTAATGGCACTGCTATGGCCTCCAATATATGTGCCAATGGACAATTCCCCATTTTGAGCGAAAGTTACAAGTATGTAGACCACTGCACTGTTAAAAAGGGTATCATTTAGTTGGGGTTGACAACCACCGAAAATAGGTGAATGTACGAAATTGTGACTCTTTTCGCCAAATTCAGGGTTTTACACACCAATCCATGTTCTATGAGGAGATGGTACGGTCACCTTGTAGGAATTAGCCGTAAGGCCTCGTCACAGCTTTTTGAGGGGGTGTTTCAAAGTGAGATCCCCCGGGTGGGTCGAAGAGGGGAGAGGGGGAGGAGGGAAAGTGTGGGCTGGAGGTTATGCACCAGCAGTCACAAAGGAATAATATAAAGTCGAGTCCTTCTGTAAATCGTAATGATGGGTTGGACTGAAACGAGAAGTATAACCTCTGTCCTAGCGGATTCTATTAAAGCATAAAGAGAGAGAGAGAGAGAGAGAAACTAAGAAATGGTTCTGTTGTGCGGATGCGCTAATATGTCCCCTGTATTAATGGTAAGGGATCAAGTAAAGAATCGACTGCTGCAATTGAAAATGCCCGATAAGAGCTAGGCCTATATCTATATATTTTAAGAGTCTTGGAATAGTCCAACAGGAACCGCATATGTACGCAGTTTTGTTTATATTACATAATTGTTGATTATAAAAAAATAATTAATCCAAATAAGGTTTTACAGTAAAGTAAAGCATTGCTATAAAAATCTGCGGGGAAACTATATAGGCCTATTATACCTTATACCTTGACCATACTCATCGATTGAATTGGTGCTGAGAATAAAGAGCCTTATTCATCTTGATATATTGCATTTCAAGTAGTCTCCATCTCTCACTTTTTTGATAGCCTAACCATCTTTCGTCGAATACAAAAGCTGTCTCACATACAGAATCTGTTCAAAGACTTTGACTAAACCAGTTTTCAAAAGCAAATCTGCGGCGGATGAATTTCATTTTTCACCAGAACAACGGCAATCAAAGCCATGTTGCTAAATACCTAATAAAAACGACAGTTTTTCTAAATTGTCCTTCGATTGGGATTGAAACTGAAAACATCATCGAATATCTTGAATGTGACTTTCGATTAGTTTGTTCAATTCAACTGGCACCCAAGAATGACATCCGAGTTCACTACTGATATTTCGGGATTTATTTGGTTTTAACTGTTTTTTTACTCGATAATTCTGGCGTGTATTATTATTTATAAAAGCAAATAAATATATTTCAACACGTAAAAAGACACCCCCAAGCGATTACATGCCCGATACCTGGACATGACTAAAGCCTGTCTCTGCGTCGAAAGTCTTCTGGAATCCCTGGGCGGCCGGCAGTTGACTGAAAAAGTTTATAACATAGAACATTTAAATATTCACAAAAATACGACGATTGATCTCCTGCGCTGTTTTCTTCATTGGCCAGAGTCCATATAAGGGAGGGACAAAGGCTACATACAGTACATGCTTGAGTAAGGTCTAACTACTGACTATTCCTGCAGTTATTCAACACTTGAAAAAAATGATATAAATTTTGTTTTCAATTGTTGAGTAAAATAGCCCAAGGTTTTTAAGGAATGATTCTATTTATATCATTCTGGATTTTTCTTATTCGGATGTGTTATAAATCTTTTTTGTTTCCGAAACAGAGAATCGGACGATGGTTTGGGCGACCTTTTTCATCATATTGCTCGTCTTACCACTCGGATTCAGACTAGGACTCAGAATCGGACTGGGACTCAAAATCGGACTGGGGCTCTTCGGAATCCAAGATGATTAATTCGACTACATATACTATTCCAAACGAAGAATGAAATTGCTTTACCTCTCATTCATTTTCTGTATCTAACCTAACTTGAAGGAGCTACGGTATCCACTGCATCTCCTTCGTTCGTCGTAAGTTCTCTTGTATTTGAAATACCGTGTCTTGAACATTCAAGAGTTTAGCGTGTTGTCTTGGGTGGGTTGTCTTAATCTTGGTGTGTCTCATCGGGCTCATCAGTCAGAGCACAATGAAAATAGACAGGAGTCGAATGATGATATTGAAGAAACTGAAGGTAAGTATGTGAAGCCTTAAACAATTCAAAATACTACTTCAAATATCAATAAAATTTATTTTAGTGAATGATGGAGACAGCAAAGAAGATCAACAGGAAGTGAAGAAACACAAGAGATCTTTACAGAAACTAAAAGACAGAAAAGGATGAAAAAGTTGGAAAAAAACAAGCTGCACCAGTGGACTCGGACGATGATTTGGTCCTTCGAACCGGTTCACGGGACTAGATCGAATGCCAATTTGAACTTCTTGTTTATCTTTCAGTGGCAGCGTTGAATAGTTCCACACCATCCACGCGACGCTGCAAGGAACCCCCTGCTAAGTTGGCTTAATCAATCCAACAAATTAAAGGTTTCTCCAAGTACTGATTGACACCAGGGAAGCTCGCGTTGGCTAGAATCTGCTAGCGCACCTCTACGACCTCCGATTCTTTGAGTTGCTTAATAGGAAGGCTCCGAAAGAGCACTTGGCAAACCTAGCTGCCAAAGAACAAAGAACGCTGCCGCAAAACAGCGCAAAGCCGTGGCTCACCTATCCGAGCACTTCAAGATCGAGCTCGAGCAAGAATTGCGTGTGGCAAAATGATATTGTCGTAGAAGAATGCCGAATGGCATTTGAAAATTTTAAAGTGTCCGAATTTTAATGAATGCCAAAAACATTTTACACAAAAGTTAAACAAGGAAATCACTACACTACAAAAACTGTCTCATTTACAGAATCTGTTCAAGTGTTCGACTAAACTTGTTTTCAAAAGCAAATCTGGTTTCCGAAAGCCAACCCACAACCAATTTGCGCCAACCCTATCCCAAGTATGCCTTACCCTTTAAGCCTTGAATGATTGAGTTATGATGTGGTGTTGTCGATAAAACCACGAAAGGATATGATAGTAGAATTAAGTAGATATAATAAAAATAGGAAGATCAAAAGATATACAATTCCACTAATAATTCTCTCAATGGTTAGCTAGTTGTTTTAAAGTTGCTTGAGGTTTGCTTTGAGTTAGAGGGAGCTTTGATAATTCAAAGCTCCCTCTCAGCTGCCCTCTGGGCTTGGCGTATCGGAAAGAAGTGGGAATTTTTGCTTTACTTGGTGAGTCTCCCTGCCTCCGCCTCAACCTTATACCGGCTGGTATAAAAAAATAAAAAAAATACATAATGGCATCTAGTGGTCGTGATTGAATTTAGGTTAAGGGTAAGTCCGAGAGATTTGAAATTCATAACAGTGGTTAATTCCGGGAACGTTCTACGCATCGAATCACCGGGAATATTCCACGATATTGGAATTACCATTTAAGGGCAGTAGACTTTCAGTACTCCTGTAGGGAAAACGCCACTGGGTGTCGGCCTTGGAGATTTATGTGGGCTGCGTGGGCCCACACATTTGGTAAGGCATTTGACTTTCATCAAGCAGAACTGGTATATATAAATACATAAAGCAGATTACTCACGTTACACTCTACAGGACACTATAACTGTATGTAGCAATTGGAAAAATAAATTCTCTACGGTAATTAATAATTTACCTATGAGAAATAAAACACTACCTATCCCTCAGCTGGGTTTCCTACTAAGCAAAAGTAGAAACTGCTATAATACAAACACACAGTTGCAGCAAGCAAGTTACACCGTCAAAATTGTGAAAGGAGAAAAAATCCTAAGGCTCATGAGAAAGAATACCTATGTTATATTGGTTATATGAAAATCAGAATTGTAATGGTCTTAAGTGCTTCAATGTTCTGTTGTAGTAACAGTAATGCAAACATGCCTTGTCTCGACACATTTCTATACCAATATGGGCTTCATACATGTAATATACGCTTTTTACAGCATGAGGATCTTGAGTATGGAAAGTGACTGGGCGCTCAGTCAATTTATTACAATGACTGACAGGATGCATCTAGAATTAGAAAAAATTAAGTTGATGGTAGGGAAGTTAACCTAAAAAGTAGATCAAGATAAACCTACCTGACATGCAAAGTTCATTTCATATTTGAAATCATGAAATAAAGGAAACCAGCAAAAGGAAGTCCATCATATAATGTACACCTAAGAAAAACTAGAGTGTAATAAATTAGCAGAAAAAATAAAATTTAAAGATGCAACATGCAAAAGTAACTTAATCCGAAATCAAAGTCACATTTCTCTGCATGACTGCATAAAAAACAAATGACAAACGACAGCCGTCTACGGCATTTGTAAACAAACACAAAATAATTAACAAAAACAGCAACATATTTGAAAATTTGCTCAGGCACGTTTTTTTCAGGAAGAATTGACTAAAAAATAAATGCAAAAAAACCATAGCCCTATTTACACGCAATAATTCTCCCCAATTTTGCAGCCAATCACAAACCAGCTGGAACCACAAAAACTTGAATTTTGACCGAATTATTAAATATATAAAATGAACAAAAACACCAACAGATTTGAAAATGTTCTCAGACACATAGTTTAATTCGGCCAATTGAATAGAAGAAAATATATATAAAGCAGAAAATAAATATATACGCCTAGACACGTAGTTTAATACGGCAAATCGAATAAAAAATAAATGTAAACGAAAAGTTCCCCAGTTCACACGCGAAAATTCCCCCCAATTGGCAGCCAATCAAAACCCGGCTGGAGTGGGGAAACAATAAACATTTTGGGGCCCATAACCACGGGATTGCCTTCAATATTTCCCAAGAAAATCTCTCAGGGATAAAGCGAACTATTATGTGAAAAAAAGAGATTGTCGTATGCTTTAAATTTAACCGTTTCTTTCAATCCTATAAAAGTTTGTCTGTTTTTTTAAACCGAGAATTTGACGAATTTAAAATTTACTCCTTTAATTTTTTTTATATTATTTTTTAATTTACAATTTTACGATTTCTCAATAGTTTTTGCATAAAGATCACGGGTAAATTATATGAACATTTTTTATCCAGTAGGAGTCAATTCTGAACTTTTGGCGTCAGGTCCCAATTACTCGGAATTTGTCTGCTAATGATGAGGGAGGGCATTAGCCGCTATGTGGCGTGCCGAAATGTGTCATGTCGGCTTTTCCGTTTCCCATTTTTTTATCTCTGGCTATCTATAGTCGTCTGCTCAGTTGAGGTTGGTTGCCAGGTCACCCAGGGCAGCTAATCGAAAGATAACAATACCAGTCTTAAATTGAACTGTTTGATTACGCATCCACGACTAAAGCAATCCAAGATTTGTGGGCAAAAGACGAATAGCTTTAACACTAATCTTAAGTGAACGGCTGACATAATAATGGGCGAATGACGGACAATCCCCCAAAAATAAAATAAAAAAGAGGATGGATTTTTTATTCGCAGGCAAGTAACACATTTGCAACACAGGATAACAGCCTTAAATTAATTTTTGTTATTACTAATCTACGACAAAACCACGCCAACGTGGAAGAGCACCCCTGCGGTCGCGAGAGGAGTGTTGGATATTCTCGTGGCTAAAGAGCAAAGCCCGCGCAGCATAGGCAACGTTGCCAAGCTAGATTTCTTTTTTTACCCCAAACACCGTTAGCTCAAGGAGGGACTAAGGTAACCTTACCTAATCTCACTTACCCTTACCTAACATAACCTTGCCTGAAAAGTGCACGCAAAATTTACGAAAATGTCTGTTATGTTCGGAGTTGGACTGGCATATTGGAGAATCATTCACACACTAAATTCTCATGTTTCTGTTACGCATGCTTTACAACTGGCTACAGGTTACTAGTAACTATAAAGTTCTCTATTATTTAACTACGTAATAAAACGAAGTACATCCATACTATATTCAAGTAATTATGTACTTACTATAAAAAAAAACCAAAATATGTAGTTTACTACATAGTAGATTCAGTAAAACGATGGGAAAGCCCATCTCTAAAAATCATTTTCAACGTTTTTTTTAAGTCTGATCTTATAGGGGAGAGCGGGGTCACTCAGGACAAAAAAAATGTTTACCAATATCTAAACTACACATAACTTTTGAAAACAAATAAGCATGGTTAAACGCCCCGATATCTATGTCCACTATTTTTTTAATAAATAAAGGGTCCTTATTATAGCTGTAATCAAGCTTTGAAAAAAAATGGGAAAAAAATGCAGGGGAGAAAACTGGACAGAGAGGGGGGGGGGGGTGATAAAAGACATGGTTATAACTCTAATGCTATTGCAAAACTATTGAAAATGAAATTCTTAATAGTTACTTTGGTCATTAAGTTAATGTAATATGTAAAAAAATAATAATGATAATATGTTATCAAACTTTGGTATTTAATGTTTTTTGGGGGGGGGGGGGTTGGAATGGACAAAGCAGCGCTGAAAATGTGAAAAGAGGAAGGGCTTAGAAAGTTTTAAGTATTTAATCACAAATAAAAGTAAAGATGGTGTTTTTTACAAAATTTTGTTGTTTTTTTACAAAAAAAATGTTGTATATTTTTATAGCCTACTGCTCTTACAGTCCATTATTACCCCACAAAATATGTCCAGTATTACCCGCAGCAAAGACATTTTTCTAAATCATTATTATTCTTAAACGATTAACCGTAACAATAAAATTTTTACACAACATGAAAACAGAATGAATAAAGTATTTTATTCAACAATAAAAATGTGTTTAACCGTAGAAGTTGTTTAGTTATACAAAAAACTATGGCAATGACAAACATAAACTTTGACCGCTATTTTTTTATTATTGCTATAACTCAAAAACTATTAGCAGGATTTTACTTAAATTTATACCCTGTAGTTGTTATGAAATTATTCATTTCACACTATTTTTTATTTTTTCCCTCATCCCCACTGTCAGTTATTGAGCTTGTCCCACCTGGTACGTGTGCAGCTTGAACTCGCTCTCCCCTAATAAATCGAAATTTTTTAAAAGTCTGAAATTTTTTTTTGGTTTTTTGCCATAATGGCTTTCATAATCTAAGCCACCTGGTGATGGAAAACTGACAACATTCTCCCCTCTTTGCCTTTAGAGTTTATTGGAACAGCCTCCCTCAAACTTCCAGCCATAGCTATCAAGAACAGACCCATCGTTTTTTTTAATTAAGAATAGTTTAAAGTGGAGTACTTGACGAGAAAAGTGCTGTCAAAAATTCAAAAGAATTCAGAATTTTGGCTGCCCCCATTTAGTTTTCCCAAACTTAAAAGGCTAGACGATTGATAATTTCACCAATCGATGTAGCGATAAATTCTAAATAAAACCTATTCATTCGTTTACCTTTTAATGCCCTAGCAAAGATTTCCGGAAAATCGAAATCCCAAAAATCGATCTCATTGAGTGGCGGACGGCTTGTTAAAAGGTTACAATTTGCTTAACTGATCAATGTATTAAGTTATCGCTATCAATCGCTACTATGCTTAGGGCAATATCCTTTCCCTACTGTGTAACAAGTGTCCCAAAAAAATAATATATTGTTTACCAAAGAAATATCTGGTGTAAAAATACATTGTTCAAATAACCGTACGTTCAACTCCAATATGATACAAAACATATAGTATGGAGGCTATATACATCCCTTCCCATTTCCAAGCTTCTGTATCAGCACAAACAAATAAAAAGGTAAAGTAAAACGTCAATACTAACCCAACAAAATAATTTCGATATTAACTAAACGTGTTTACAAACGTTCTGATGTACAAGTCAATAACCTCAGCAATATGTTTGTGTCTATATTGGGTTGGGTAGTTTCACCCGAAAAAAACTTTACATCGAAACCTATTCGACTTACTGGGGGTTAAACTACAGGTAACAGGTGGGCGACACTACAACACTACCTCGACAAATATGCGAGACTATTTTGACAAAATATGTCAATGTACTTCGAAAAATACGCGAATGTACTTCGCCAATATGCGAGACTGTTTAGACAATGGTTAGGGTTTGTTAGGTTAGGTTAGGTTAGGTTATGTAGCTCCCGAATTACCATCACGGCGAAGCCGTGAAAATCACATCCGGGATCAGCACGGCGAAGCCGTGAAAATCAAATCAGGGGTAATCTCGGCGAATCCGTGCAAAATTAGGTAAAAGGTTACGTAAGGTTAGGTTAGGTTTATTTTCGAAGTAATTTTGAAAATTTAATGTTGAATTAAACATTTAATGTTGCGAAACGTCACCATCCGCCTCACAGTAGTTCATATGCTCTCAGTACAAAATCCTAACATGATTTCATATGATTTTAAAGGCATAAGATCAAATGAAAAATCATTTGAGAACATAGGCCACTTTTCCTGCCAGGTTGACCCACGATCACAAATATTTATTGCGATTCAAATCATTTTCAAAATCTGATTTGATTTGATTATTTTTATTTTGGCGATTTTCAAAAATTATTCAACGTCGAAATAAAAATTCTCACACTATAAAATAATTTCAGATTTAACGGACAGTTTGTCATGTTTTTTGTAAGACAATGAAATACGTTTCCTTCAGTAAAAGTCAACAACCTCAACGATATAAAGTAAAATAAGTCTATCAGTTGGGGTTTACGCAATAAACAGCTGTGAATTCACAGCTGTTTATTCACTGTTTGTTTAATAACTGTTCCAATTATTGTAAACATGCATAAAATGTCGAGAGTTTTAGATCGGAAATATCATTTGTCAGTCTCCTACTAATAAAACATGACTTGCTCTTCAGTTATCCGTTTGAGTTTGTGCATTTTGTCTCTGTCAGTTTATTTTATTTCTGGAATTCCTTTGAAGGCAAATAAGGTGAGTACGATTCCCGAAGAAACGAAATGGAAAAGTAACAACAACAAAAAATCCGTTCTATTTCCGTATTTTAAGCACTATAACTGACTTCTTTTACGATTTTTAAACAGGGTATTTTAGGTGATCTGGAATTACAATTGAATCCAAGGTATCAGAGACCAGTTGTGACAACAAAAGCTCCAAGAATCATTGTAAGTATTGTTATTTTAGGTACTTTTAATTTAGTAATTTTACCATATTTGTCACGTTTGTGTTTAATTTTAATAAATTGCAGCAATCACTTTGAAAGTCGTTTAGGTAACAGAACATTTTCGCTCTCTTTTGTCTAATGCATTTATAGTAAAACTAATCACCAAAAACAAAATCACATAGGAACTCCTGAGAGAACATCTGGTTATTCAACTTGAAGATTTAGAGCGAACCTCGCCTAGAGTGAATTAAGCCTACCAGCCTAGCGAAGCCTACCACCTTGACCTTGTCTGCCACCAAGAAATCTCCTGAAATCAATTTCAACCTTCTAATTGAAACAGAAGAGCAAACACCAACAATGTAGTTAATTAACTATCCCCCAATATATTACTGATATTGATTTTGAAGATCCCTAAATATTTATTTGTCATAAAATATGGTATATGGCTCTTTACAGTAGCCTTTTCATTTGTCTCAATCAGCGTGACTGCTATGACGTTCGAGTTTTAGCTAAATATACAGGCAATACAGTGACAGTTTTGGATCACAGTTTTCATAAATAGAATCAATTATACAGAGATAGTTCAAAAATAGAAACATCCAATGTTATCATGTCAGTTTCTGCACATGCAAGCACTCTTAAGTGTGATGAAAACATGAATATACGGCTCTTCCCTAGCAAGACAAGTTTTCTGCTATCGAAAAACGGTTAATACAGGGTTGTAGATCTTTTTACGCTGATCATTTTTCATGTATGGTTTAGGGTGTGCAAATGAGCGGGAGTGCCCGTAAAACGCGTTCAAAGTTTCGAGTTTTACGGGGCTGACGCGCAACCCACGCCGGCCAGAAAAGGGGTCGAGCGGGGGAGGGGGGTGGCGCGTACCCATGGGACCCATCTACACCAGAGATGGGAGAGCTGGATACAGTAATGCTTATAGTTTTGTGTTATTAAAGCCACGTGATCCTAGTAACTGGATGAGAATCTTCTTAACATGGTCTCGTTGGTCTGCAGATTATCTGATAAGTGGCTGCAATCCTAATATCAACTTATGACCTTCCTTGTAAAGCAAATCTTTCGCCCTTACTACAGGTCATAAACCTAATAAAACAATATAACCAATAAAACCTAAAATAAACTCAAACATTTTCAGCGCTGCGTTGTCCATTCCACCCCCCCCCCAAGCATTAAAGACCAAAGTTTGATAACATATTATCATTATTATTTTTTTTACATATTATACTACTTTAATGACCAATGTAACTAATAAGAATTTCATTTGCAATAGTTTTGCAATGGCATTAGAGTTATAACCATGTCTTTATTACCCCCCTCTCTGTCCAGTTTTCCCCCTGAAATTTTTTTTCCCATTTTTTTTTTCAAAGCTTGATTACAGCTAAACTAAATATCCTATCTTTATCAAAAAATTATGGAACATAGATATTGGGGCGTTTAACAATGCTGTTTATTTCTTTTCAAAAATTATCTATAGTTAAAGAGATATTGGGAAAACATTTTTTTGTCCTGAGTGACCCTGCCCTCCTATCCACGTTTCCCCAACACTAATGATAAAAAATAATAAAATAAATGTGCATTTAAATTTATCAAAATCAATAAAAAAACGCTGTGACAGCGGCACTGCATGCCTCGGTGCCATGATCAATTTGGTAGTTTTGATGTGGGATCCGTTCTGAGAATGCATATAGGCCTTTAAATTTTGAAAGACTTCTGTTACATCTTCATAAAGTTGCTTGTATTCCACCCGCTGTATTCACCTCTTAGATTATAATATTATCAGATAATATTGCGCACCTCCTAGTAAGTCTCTTCATCGATCCACATACATCAGAATTTATTCTACCAGCAATGAAGCCTTTTTTCGGTTCTCCCTTCCGCTACTCCTTTTAAGATATTCGGTGCATCATTCCCTGAGCCACATCCAGCACTTACAAATCCTTCCATCTTCATACATTCGATGTCATGGCCCTCCACTAGTTTGTTGTTAATTACCCTCAGTAAGGTTCGAGAGTTGGCATGGCTGCATCTATTGTGCCAATTAATGAGGTACAATTGGTTCGAACTTTCAGAATGTTTCCTTTTAGTTGAGGAAATTTCCTTTCAGAAGAAAAAAGGTGGGACACATTTTGTTTCGGCTTGATTTTGTTACATCCCATTTGAAAGCCATCATGCTCCCGTCCAAACTATTTTGCAATGTCGACATACTGCTGTACAAAATTTTCCCACCATTTTGGTCAATTAGTTTATAAAATACGGCAAAATGAAAATTCTTTTTTCTCATTATTTCAGCAAACAATGTTTTACCGTGTAATTTTCTATTTTCTTTTTTTTTGGTTCTCGGCTCAGTAATCTAAGAATTCAAAATATAAGATTCTTATTCAATGGTAGCTATCTATTAGCGAGCTATTGTTATTTTATATTTCAAAATTTCAATTGGATTGAATTATCTATTTCGAATTGGCCGAAATACGAACCTCAATCTTTCGACATGTCGGCCCGGGATACTGACCATTAGCCCACCAGAACCATAGCAATACGAGGGAAACATGGGATCGTAGTATGGCCCAGGTATACCCCCCCTTCACTGACCCATCTCCCATGGGTACGCGCGACCCCAACCCCCCCCCCCCCCCCCCACTCGACCCCTTTTTTGGTCGGCTTGGGCTGCGCGTCAGCCCCGAAAAACTCGAAACTGTGAACGCGTTTTACGGGCAATCCCGCTCATTTGCATAGTCTAAATCATATTAAAAATGATCAGCACAAAAAAAAAATTTAAAATCCTGTGTTAATAGTTTTCCGATAGCAGAAAACTTGTCTTGCTAGGGAAGAGCCGAAGTATCAATGAAAAGATTTATTTCGTTCCATTAGATGGCACTAACTTAGAATTTCAAATTATAATTGGCAATGCTGTATATTATTCTGCAATAAAAACCATACCCTGTCACTAGTCGATTATATTAAATCGTCGAGAAAAGAGCTTAAAGAAAGAAAAGGAAACTTAAACACCAAAACGGCTTTTGTCTTTGGAAATGGCAAGCTTTCCTAATCACGAAAAGAATGTTGATGAAATGAAATTTTTTCCAAAATAACATTGATATCTACACCTTGCACAGCATTTCTTTAATATCGACAAAAGCAATTGTTCCACCGTTTGAATCAATAACTTTCATTCGCGAATTTCAACTTGATATACACGATCAAAATTTACGGTGCTAATTTTTATACCATTGCTAATTTCCATTTACTACCCCGCCAAAGAAACCAACACGAATTATATGCAATTTATTCAAGCATCCAGCAACCTATCTTGTTTGAGAGCTGCAGAAACTGCACTTTACATAGCTAGTGGTAGGCTGGTGTTTTCCAGGAGTAAATCTCCCTTACGTCAGAACCCAACCGCCATGGAGAGACGAAATAATGTTTATTTGGGAATTTTGAATAATTTTTCCGGAATTATAAATTATTAAAAGTTTTTTAACTGCATTAATTTGGAACTTTTTATATCTTAGAACAGAACAAAGATTACGGCAAATCAATAACACAATTTTTCTTCTCTTCCTTAGTTTTTAATCTTCCTTCTCTTTTTAAGTGCTTGCTTGGTCTTTGTTTGCTTCCTGTATTATTCCTTGCTTCCTCGTTCTCGTGCTTCAACTCTGCTTGTCTTTTAGTCTCTGTCCGTCTATCGGTAGTAGGTTTTGTTTTGCCCGCAGTTATGGCTCTTGGATCGATATCTCTTTTTCCTGCTACCGTTTAAGGGGCCCTTCCGATATTTAGCGGGCTTTTACTCTCTTACTCTTCCTCATCTTCGCTTTCTGTGTCCGGGCCTCCATCATAGTCGTCGCTATCGGACTCACTCACATATTCAGGGGTCATCATTTTTCCTTTTTTCCCTTTTTCTTTTCTTTGGATTTGTTTTCCTGTTGTGCTGTTTTCTAAATAAACTGAGCTGTTGAGCTGGGCTGGGCTGTCCGTGTGTTCGTGTGTTGGGATGTTCCATTTGTGTTTTTTATTTGCTTATTTGCTGGATGAGAAATGGATTAGTAAGTGGATTAGTTAGTGTAGAAGTAAGAAGAGATTGATTATATGCAAGAAGTGATGTAACCAAGTTACATCGTAACCCAGTTGTACATCTTTGTGACAAGGGATCGGTTTGTTGGTTCTAAGGGTTGTTGTTCAATCGTTTCCTCAATCTGTTTCTGTTTTTATAGATTGTTTTCGTTGGAGCTTTTAGATTTAATTTTGGGTGGTCTCCTTATTTGGAAGAAGTCCAGGATTAAAAATTAAAATGGAGTGATGTAAATGGAAACGATTAAGTGAGGCGAATCTTGTGCGAAAAAAATTGAGAATCTCCGAAGGTTTTAGTGGAAGATAGAAGTGTTTCTGATAACGAAAGCCATGAGGCATTATTTGCTTTGGTCCCCCCTGCTTGTCCCCTTCGTGTCATTGACTAGGGGTATTCGACTGTGTGGGGGGGGGGACATATCTTCAAATTGTTAATCTATTTTTTTCTTTTCGCCATCTTTCGCTTTTCGCTATGACAGAAAACTGATAAGTTATCAACCAATTTTATTTGGAGGAAAAGAGCTACTTACATTCCTTAGCAATCAACTTTTTTAGTTCTTTGAATCCCCAAACGGATGAACTAGTTTTGAAGAGAAGGTTTACAATTTTTAAGTGAATTGGTGTCTTCAAATTTGCTTGAATATTACACACGTTTGTTAAAAGTTTAGGTTTTTCTTCCAGTTGTCGCTCCATCTCAGCATGTGTCTCCATGATACTCTTCAGTTAATTTCTTTGCTGTTTCGTTGAGAGTTGTTTGGGAAGTGACATCAACAAAACAAGAAGCGCCAAAATCAAATCATAAATCACATTATGAATTTGTATCTTCTGAACTGAAGATTGGAAATAGTCTTGAAGTTTCAATTTGAAATTGGCGCAAAATCGCAGCGCAAATAACAGGTTTTCAAAATTCACCGATTTCAAGACATATTTAAATGGCTTACTTGTTTCTTGATCAGCAGAAAAAGTATTCAAAGTTGTTCCCCAATGCGGATCCATCAAAACTTCAAGAAAATTTCTATATGTCGATGTAATGACTTCGAAAGACGGAACGGGATCAGATTTAATGACCCGAAAATAACATTCAGTCTCGAAGAGTTCCAATAGATAATTGCCGGAAAAAAAGGCGCGTGAAAGTTGGGAAAAACGCTTTGAAATGTCCCTTTCTTTGGAAAACTTAACGATTTTCCAGTTTTGTAAACACATATTGAACAAGTTGTGGACGTAAAACGACACTCTTTTCGCGATTATGAGTGCTTGTAACTTCCATAGATAGACGCTGCTTTTGCCTTCAAGATCCATTAAATCGATGTTGGCCGTGACTTCTCTTTCTTGTTTAAAGACGATTTCTTCAAATGATGTCTTTTTGAGGTATACCTTGGTGGCATTGATTTGATTACGAAAGAAGAGAGCTGCTTTCCACAGTAGCGCACCTTGTTTTATAGCATCTTCTTCTCCAAGCATAACACATGCTGATGCCATTATTTCCATAACGTTGGAGAGTTGAATTAAATCTTTCGAGGTCAGCATTTTCATGAGATCTTCGTCAAAATTTTTCTCCGACACATCAAAATGAGGGTAGTATCTGGCTAAGAATTCAATCACATCTGGCTTGTCACTAAGTATGGTAGGTAAAGAGACATGGAACCTCTTCATAGTCCCGAGTTGTTTTATCGTCCTTTTTCCAATGAAAATTGCCGACATATTTTACATTAGCACATCTTCCACTGAAATCTTCAGAGATTCGAAGTTCTCATTTTCAATTTCAGCAAGTAGGGAATTTAACTTGCGTCTTTTTTGGGGGGGGGTTGTTCGGACGCACTTGTTCTTTGTTCCATTTCAATGACCCTTCTATCAATAGAATCTATAAAGACGTCAAATCACAGCGGAGGACAAAAGCAAGGAAGACCAACCGTAATACCCGGGTAAAATTTTGGTCTGGTCCAATGTTGTGGCCGATCCAGAATTTGACACTGGCTACATGTCGGTTTCGCACATCGGTTAGGTCCAATTCCAACTTGATTTTTTAATTCTTTCTCCAGTTCTGATTTAGCAACATTGGTAAACCAATGCCGGCAGAACATCGTTTGCCGATGTTGTGTCAAAACACGTTATCAATACTGGCATTCCATAAATGGAGAGAGAATTAAACCTCAATCTTGTTTTGTCTTATTTCATCCCTATATTGGTGTGCTACCACCCATTATTTATTTATGTTATAACGATTAAAAATATAATGGAAATTTCATATGGAAAAACGTGTGTAATATAATACTACATTAAGACAATATTTTGATAAAGCAACCATTATACATCCACACTTTATCAAATCATTTGTCGCCGTTTTCATCGCTTTCGGCACTGCTACCACTGTTATTAGCATTTGCTTGCTTATTTTTTGGCATATGCTTCTTAAGAATGGCTTCTTTCAACGCCGCAAGTTGTTTTCGGATCACTACCCCACCATCTTCGTCAGCCGAGTAAGTAAAAGTCAGCCCTAAGCATTGTAGTATTTCCTTTTCTGTCGGTGCATTCAATTTCTCCCTTGCGCAGCAGCGTCTTATCAAATCTGAAAGGGGAAATGACAAGGAAAATAATTTTACAGTGATTCGCATGAGATTCTACTACTAATAATGAAACAAGTTATGGGACATCTCTTACCAACTACAAACTTAAAAAGTGTCCCATGTTTTTTTAAAACAAGCTTACCTCTTGTCGACTTCAAGGCAACATATCTCATGCGTAGCTTCTTGTCCATCAGACCTCTCAGAATCGTCTTCACCATCTCTTTTAGATCCTTACCACCAAAAAGAGATTGAGCATTTTGCATTTGATGTTTAACGGCTGTGTTGCCTTTCTCCAGTTCGGTGTTTAATGTAATTACGTCTTCTGGCGTTCTAAGTGGGAACTTAAGCCCAAGCTCGTCCATGGCACTTGCACTTGCACTAGCAAGGCCATTCCATTCTGCGTTTCTTGCTTGTAGCAGACGCTCCTACTCTCTCAAGAAGAGTTTGCACGATTAGCTTCAGTTCAAGATTCTCTTGTTTCAGTTGAAGGAGGAGGCGAGCGACGGACACCGTCAAAGTCAACCCGTCCCTTGTCGAAATGGCTTCTAAAAAAGACATATTAGACAAAAGAACCAAAGACCATGACAGATGAAAATGTAAAAAGTGGTACCTGTCAGTTCTGTTTCTGATATTGTACATACTATTTCAGCCTCGACATTATCTGGTACAAGCACAGCTGTTGCCAAGGGATCAAACCAATTTATAGTTTCATCATTCTCTTTCGCAGTTCCAACACTAGAATCCACCCTTTGCTCCTCGCCACTGCCATCTCTTTGGTCATCGTCTTGGTAATTTTTCTGTGAGGCATTGTCCACTCCATCCTCTTCTTCTATATATTCTTCTGCTAACACACCTTCCACTTTCGACTTTTTTTGCCTTTCCAGCCTCATCTTCTGTGTCATCTGATTCTCTTGGTGAACTAGATTGGCTATCCTCATCACTGCTTGGTTCAGGAGTTGGAGGCCTAGGTTTAGGTTCTAAGACGAAACAGATAAAATTATTTGCAATGAACTATACATCTAATCTTTCCACATACTGCTGTGCTGTTTGCCTTTCGTTGAAGGATTCTTTGTAACCTTAAGCATTTCATCATGTAGAACTCTATTTGGTCGAACTAAAACCAAATTTTACAAAAGAACATTATTATCGCCCAATTTTCTTGGAACTTATAATGCAATATACTAACCACTAGATAAATCAGGTTTTCCACTTTCTTGAGGTTTTCTGCTTCGAAGATGATGAAGATTCTACATACTGATCAGCTGGAAGATTCCGCCTTTTCCTGTGGGTGGCTAAAGTTGAGGTTGAGGGTTGGGAATCCATCGTAATGGAGAACTAATATTTGAACAATTAAGTGATGTTGAGCCGATGATTGATAGTTGACGCAACACGTAAGTTAATGTTTTGCATGAGTCAACCTCACAAATACACCATCGCCAAATCAAATACACATTGGCATACCAATATTCCACCATCAATGACCTTTTCAACTTATCTCAGTAGTTAAGTGACTAGGTTCGGCAACAGCATTTCAGAATTTTAGAATAAATATTCCCGAATTTCCAGCAGAAGAACAAATAAAAAAGGCTTTGAAACTTGATCCAAAGTTATAGTAAAATAGAGAATTTAGTTTTCTATTGACTCTATAGGAGAAAACATGGAAATGCCTACCGAAATTTACCATAGTAATTTGTCGGCAAACCAATATGCTAGCAATAATGAATTTTTGACTGATTTCAAGAGTAACAGACAGACTGAATCAGCAAAGAACCAAAATTACAAATTTATTCGTTTTCACCCTTCTTCATGCACTGCATTGCAAGCCTTTTTTCGGCAAATTGTGATTCTACCATCATATTTTTGGTATTTGGAAATCTATGTTAAAACGCCAAGCCCAATACAGCCTATTGATAAAATTGGCAAGTTCTCAATCGGCAAACCAGAAACCTACCATCAATAACTGTTGCACTACTTTCAGTAATGAATCAACGAAACTGGAAAAGCCCAACACCAAGCATAGAAAGTCATCCGCATAATAGGTCTTATGTTGGCAAAGTAAGATTCTACCGACATTGAGTTACTGTTTCAACATTTGCTGCATTACAACCAAAACTGATTTTCGCTACTTTTACCAATTTTTTTCATAAATATTTTTTTGAATAATAATTAGTTTACATAAATAAATGCAATCTTTCCAATAACAAGTTTAAAGATGACTAGGCTACTTATTTTACGTTTTGATACTCATTATTGGTAAACTTAAACTACAGCCAATACATAGTTTCTACTACCTATGAAGCATTTGAGTAGTTTTAACCTTTTTAAAAAGTAAAAGTTCATGTTTACGTTCTATACATGGTCTCGTACACGTACTATAGAATACCTATCAGAAACTTTCAGTAGTCAACTCGAAACCAAAACAGATTAAGACCTGTCTTGGTAATTCAACCTCCAAACCGATACTCTACCAACATTGATATTCTCTACTTATTGCAATACTGAAAAGTCGACACCGAAATCAGATAAGGTCCTAGAAATACATTTTCATAGGGATAATAGGCAATCATCCAACAATAGAACTAATACATGAATTCAATTATGAAACGACTGAGATTTAAGCAGCAGGTTTGCAAATCAAATGCCAAGTACAAGATTTTTTTAGAAAGCAGAATTGTAACAATACATTGTTTTTGTATTTGAAGCTGGTGATGGAGAAGCTGCGATAATAGAAAAATACATTAAAGCGCCTCAGATAAATGTTGAACCATCACGTACTAGGTAGTAACTGTAGAAGGCCTGCGAAAAACTCTCTTTCAATTACAAAGTCAGCATTATGGTAATAAAAAAATTATTGTACCTGGTGATCATGCTTGATGAAGAAATGGTAAGACGCAGTAACCTCTACTCATAGATATAACCCAACATTTAGCAACAAGTTTCAATTCACTTATTGCCAGATTATTTTGTTTGGCTTCCAAGCCATCAGACCGGAATATATCGGGATTTTTTGATTTCATTGGCTCTTTGTACAGATTTCTTGGATTTCTGAAAAATCGGAATGACACATGAGTATTGAATAAACCAACAATTTTCACAGCCGTCCAATTTTGACAAAGATAGTACGAGTCCTTTATGGTGTTGGCTTTCAAATGTTTCCTCAGTGTTCTCACACTGGCCGCAGGATTTTCAGGGTTGAAGATCGAGTTTTAGATGTGATGTGATGCAAACATTGTCTTGCTACATGTGAATACGTTTTGCACATCGTTGGAGAGCACAGAATTCTGATTGCCAAGTGTAGATACAGGAAATGGTTGTACTGTTCATCTGGCAGAATCCCTTTAAAAATTACTGGTCCAATATAGAGAAGAAGTGCTCGCAATTCAACCACTTTTAAGGTATTGGCGTATTTAAACGATACTATCACACGATGGAATTCTTGTGGGTAGGATAAACGAATCCGATGAAGCCTTTTCTCCAATTGTTTTTTTTCCCACAGTCCTAGTTTATCCTTGATGTGCTTCTTACTCCAGTGAACTGTCCAAGTTGTGAGAAGCCGCTTAAAAACTCCATGAAGAACCAGATGCATATAGTCCAGAGGAAAACAAGATATCGTGTCAATTTTAAAATCTAGTAATGGACTTGACCTTTATGATGTTGTCGGTGTAACTTGGCTCGGAAAGAGGCGTCAGTTCTAAATAAATAATCAGTCAATTCGGGATATGTAGTGCAACGATGCACCAAGTCGTAAACGCCTTATTTCTGATTGCATCGCTCACAGCCAAAATATCCAGTATGACCAGTGATAACTTTAAGATATGCATGCTCTATCAGGAGCATTACACACGAAGGAAGATACCTCAATGGAATACAAAAAATTGAAGGCCTTCACTTTGTAAAGCTATCAGTTCTTCTAGAAATGGTTTCAGATAATCTTCGAGGTTTGGTGGCTTTCCCTTACCAATAAAAAGGCTGACAACAAATGGCCGGGCATTAAGTGAATTTGTTACTCTAACTAGAATGGGTAATAAGTCTAAGTAGTTACTTTTGAAACTTTGAGTTCCATCAATGTTGATTTGTATTTTTATATGACTCTTGATTCCTTGTTTATCATTCCTTTTTTTAATTTGGCCAGAAGACCTTTTTTTTAATGAGAAGTGATGAAAATGCTTGCTTATTCGTATAGGAGTATTCTTGGTTTTAAGAATAGTTATTGGAGAGGTTGGTATGTCGTGCCCTAACTTTTTTATAAGTTTTGCTACTTCTCCTAGGCCAGTAAGAGAAAGTTTCTTTTTTCCATATAGCAGTGCAGGTTCTTTCACAATATCATCCTTGTCGACTAGCAATCACAGGGAATTATTAGAAGTATCGTTGTTAGTTACCAAAGAAATCCCTGTCACAGCATCAACTATTGGAAGAGTTGCAATTGGGAGAACATATGATGAGGAACATAGGAAGTATTAACAATTACTTCCGCATCTCTGTAAAGAAATGAAGTGGTAATATTTTACATAATTGTGTTACACTATGATGTCCCTTACATGCCTACTGGAATCACAGGTGGTTCAGGAATATCTTGAATGGCTGAAATATTGAAGTGGGTGGAAAGGTCGGTCGATAATTCGATTCTATTAACTCTAACAGTTCACGATATATACGATATATAACAGTTCTTATTGAAAATCTTGAACGTCGTTTCATTCTTTTAAAACAAAAAGAAACTCATTTATTTCACAATCAGTTGCTGCAAGCAGTTTTTTGAAAATCCTTCTGCTTGTTTTCGACTGTCAGAAAAGTGGCACTGAAAACAATTGAGAACCAACGACATACCAAGACTAGTCCACTATCAAACCACCCATGATTGGTTCAGGATTGGATCTAGCGCATAAATCATTGTGAATATGTACTGAGGTTTGCAGACGATATTTGAAACTGTGCAACAACTGTCGAACATGGCATTTGAGTGGAAAAGTCAAATAAGAGGTGTAGTGTTCAAATACGACGACAAACTTGGCGATACGCTCTGCGATACTTATGCGGTTGTCTTGTGGAGAAATCCTGAACCCACTCCTTACACCTGTATCGATTTTGATCACATTCTCAATCCTAATATGTTGACCAATCCAGACATTTACAGTCTCATTTCTGTCTCTGTTTACGAGGAAAAAGGATACGAAGACACTGAAATAATTCGTACATTCTACGGAAGAGTTTTGACAACAGGGAGTAAGTGGCTTCATCGTTTACCATCGTTATGTGTATTGATTTGTTCATACATGTTTAAAGGTGACAAGGACATATTGAGATCCCTCACTGAAGCAGAATGGTGCCGTCTGAGAGAATTGGGCGTTTCAAACAAAAAATTGCCGATTCAAGACGAATGTCTGTAGTTTTTTTGCAAAATCTACCAAAATACCGGTAAACCGATAACAAATACACAAGTCTTATAACGGAAAATAAAGATTTTACTAACATTCATTTTCTATTCGGAAATGTGTATTTAAACTACAAGCCCAATACTACACATTGGGCCAAACTATTGCAATAATACAAAAAGTTACTAGTCATCAGAATCATAGTTTATCGTTGCGTTGGTAAACTAATATTCTTGCAAAACAACCCTTTCAGACAGGAAAAAGCAATAAACACCAATATCAACATATGATCGTTAGCTTTCCGATGTAAGACTCACATTTCCGCAGTTAGATTTCAGAGTTTTGCATAATATTGTACCTAGGTTGTCATTATTGCAGGTTTTCATTGGAAATTTTAGCATTCGCAGAATGTTGGTTTACCGATTTAAACCTGATATTTCACGGGTTACTTTTAAAGCTGTGCCCTAATATGCTAAACTCATGTTGGCATTCAACCACTGAATTATTTTCAGTATAGTGTAATGTTGGCAGACCATTGGCTTCGACTGGTATTTTTGTATTGGATTGACAAGCTTGACCATATGAGGTACCAATCTCTCCATTTTAGTTGTGTTTTAGGCTGAGAGAATCAGTGCCGATAGAATGTTGGTTAACCTATAAGAGACTTGTAATTTTTGCCGAATTTCTAAACTTGTTCCTATTCTTAACCTTTCTTGGAACTCTTTCATTAGAAATGATATGTTGGTTGCGCATTGGTTATACGCGACGCATAAAACATTGAAAACTCAAAGTTGCATTGATATTGGTTGGTATAGGGGTATAAACTGATTTTTTAAACTTGGTCGAAATTTAATATTGACTTGGCTTTTCGAAAACGAAATCCCATTATTTTTCCAGCCATAGCCCAATCTCAATTTTTTTATATGGATTAACCAATTCGAACCGACCCAAAATTAACATAGGCTTCTTATTGGGCAATATTGTTTGTTGCCTGGGATAAGACCCCAAGGCTTCAGTTAAAGGAACTAAAAGAAGAAAAGAAAAGATTAGATTAACAATTTGAACAAGAATCATCACCCTTCCTTCAACATTCCAAAACCTCCACTCAATGACACAACGAGGGAGACAAGAAGAGAGACTTACTCGAAAAAGGCCTCAGAACTTCAGTTAACAGCAACTAAAAGACAGAAAGAAACGGAGAAAAGGAGGAAGGAAAAGGAGAAAAGGAGAAAAGACAAACCCCGATGGGGCCTCCATTTTTCAGTTAACAGGAACTTTAAGACGTAGAGAAAAGATTAGATTACTCATTCACTACCTAATCAACTAAAATAACCATTAAAAAAAGCGCCTTATTAACTCTCGAGAAACGTTTGTACGCGCGTACGTTTGTTGGTCTATCCTGTGAATATCAGAAAAACTGATGCAAAAAAGTAAACGTTGAAACGACAATACCAAGCGTGAAACAATTCAAGAAAACCTGATATAAAAATACGATGATTTTATGTTACACATTTTCTAAAGATATGAAGATGTGACATATATCTTTATAGTTCCAAAACTTAGATTATCAAATGATTTTCAACTTATTTTACTTTCAATATGTTTAACACTTTAACATTGATACCTAAAAGCAAAAAAAAAATGATATTTTGTGTTGACTTTCAGTTTTCGCAAATCAAAACGATTGTTTTCTATCTTGACTTTAAACATTAAAAAAAAACAATACATTTAATCATTTCAAATTTAATTTTACCTCAAATGCCATCATTTCATTTTTCTTCTAATCCTGGGTATTACTAGAATGGGCGTGCACTAATATTTGTGGAGTTTTTCTAGCGGGCAAAAAACTGAAATGAGGCCCGAAAACTTCTTTGCGCCAACCCACTTAAATGCGCGTAAGGTGGAGAGGTTAGGCTAGGTAGCCATGAACGCATTGCCCTACGCGCATTTTACGGTATTCGCGTGTATTCGCCCGCAGAAATTTTCGACAGACATTTCAGTTTTTTTCGTAAGAAAAATTCCGCGCATATAAGTGCAAGCACGCTCATTCTGGCGACACACTCTTAACTTCGTAACAATTTTCGACGACACTATGCTTACAACTTTGAAAAATTTGTCCCTTTTCCCGAAATCCAAACAAAAAAAACGATAAAAACGGTTTTTCGTCCGCGTTTAACATCAAATCAATGGATTGGGATTTTAAAATATCAGATATTTTGTCTCAACCCAAAATCCATTCATCAAGAAATCATCCATTTGTTTTTTTGTTTTTTGTTTTTTTGTAGCAAAATATTAAATTAAGATGAATTTAAATTTGAGGTTGCTGATGCACTGGCTTAGGGTGATATTCTGTTCGGGAGTTACGGCAGCACGTAAGTTACGCAATATTTTAGTCGATGATGTTGTTCCAGGTTTCGTCGGATGACTGTCCGTCGCTTCTTGGTCGTTTTGTCTTATCTATTAAGATTCGAACAATGTAAGAGTCTTTGATTACAGTAGCGAATGCGCAATGCCCTCGTACTCTTCCCGAGGAGAATTTTCCCGTTGTGAAACGCGATTGCAATACTTTCTGTTTTTAATATTTGTGCAACTGGTGTATTTATCGATTGCTATTATTCGTTGGCAATACAATGAACCTTCCCAACTCTGTTGCAAGAGCCCCAAATTACTTCGTATATATGCATATTTTGGGTGTTATTTTATAAAAATATAATAATTTTTTATTGATGTTTTCAGATTCTAACGGGAATAGTGCAAGTTCAACAACTAATTGTCAGACTGCTGCCCACTTTCCAAACACATGTAAGTGTTGTATTTGGTAAGGAAAAATTCTTAAGAGTAAATTTTTTGTGTTAAATTTAGGGTCTCACCCTGGTAAAGGTCATGGCCGGTATAGTCCTAACAGTTCTTCTGCATACCCAACTACTGCCTCTACTTCCCACTTCCCACTGACTGGTAATAGTTATTTATTTATTGGTTTTCTTTTCTTAAAACTAAATATTGTTGTTTTCAGATTTAAACTATATTGGAACCAGTGCACAAAGTACTGCTGGCCAATACCCATCAACTACTGCCTCTACTTCTCACTTCCCAACGACTGGTAATAGTTATTGATTTATTGGCTTCCTTTTTTAAAACTAAATAATGTTGTTTTCAGATTTAAACTTTGGACCAAGTGCATCAATTACTACTTGTGCAGATTCTCAAACACATCGTAATTTGTGTTTTTTTTTTTAAATTTCTTCTCTTGAGTAACATCTTAATTTTCTTGACAGATTCTTACACTACCAATATTGTTTGTCCTGGTGTAAGGGAAGGGAATCAAGGGAGTCCAAAAACATACTTCAATCTTGACACCCCCAAATCTCTCAATAACAGTAGTAAGTATACAGTTATATTTCCTTTCAAAAAGTACTCATCTCTAATCTTTACTGATTGTTCTTAATAGGTTTCATTTCCAGTAAGGAGTTTGAATTTGTTATTAAAGGACTGACCAAATTGACTGTTTTATCCGAAGAAATGTTGCAGCAGCTAAAAAATGTCAACACTCGCCTATCAAAGCTAGAATAGAGTGAAATTAACACTGAAAGTGTAGATGACATCACACTGCCTGATTTTCCAGTGCAAGCAGTGGTGCGAACGTCAATTACTGACTTACGTCAAATTTTAACGTTACGTCGTACGTTACGTCAATTTTTCGGTTTTTTGACGTTTACGGTGACTTTGACGTATTTGAAATTTTTTGCTGACTTTTGAAGTACACGTTTAACGTAAAAAAAATTTTTCCAGTCATTTTCGAATACGTAATTTTTAAATTTGGCAACTATTTTGTTTCGTCTGAAAATTCGTCAATTATTCAATTATTCCTAATCACGAGGTGAAATATTAATTTAAATTCTTTTAAAAATTGCCCTTGGTGTATAATATCAATTTTCGAAAATTTTTACATAAAATAGTGATGTATTGATGATGTAACGTCAGACGATTGACGTCTGAAGAAAAGTGAGTTACGTTGACGTAATTTTTTTGACTTATTACGTATTAGTTTCAAATTACGTATGACTTTGACGTAATTTAATACTTCACTAAAATTCCGGTGACGTTCGCATCACTGAGTGCAAGACATGGCAGCATTCGACTTTCTTGAAGCCAAGCTGAAGGATTTATCTTTCAAAATAGCGTTTGTAAGTTAAAATAACAAACATAATAATTCAAAAGTGCCTAACATTTATATTTTAATAGGGAAAAGAAATAAAAAACTTGGAGGAAAAGATTTGAAAGACGCCGTGATCACGGCCTGGCATTTTGTAATTTCCATTTATCTAAGAGCCAAATTTAATTGGCTAGGGAATCCACGTGCTGGGAAAGAAACAAAAAGGGGACTGAAGAGTACGAATGTGAAAAAGGCTGTATTCGGTAGACTTTTTTACCGTACTTTATCCATTACCTGTATAATAACGTTTATTTTGTTTCATAATTACAGGCGTCATCGAACAACTGAGTTCTTATACCAACAATTATGACGTCATCAAACTTACGAAGAACGCCATCCGCCAGGCCCCACAGACAACGAAAGGGAGGGTAAACTAAAGTAATGTGTTAATGTTTCCTCTATTTGTAACTCTAGAATTGTAACTTTATAATTAACTTGCTTTAATCATGAACAGGTAAAATAAAAATACTTTTGCCACAATTTGGTTTTTGAGGCTGATATCTATTGCTTTCTTTCCAGGTTCAAGGAAAATGGTGTCCTGCTCCCAGTTAATAGTGTCGTAATTAATTAAGTTTTTGAGGTATTGTTCTTTAATTTGTCTTTTTACTTCTAATTTCTAAAGGTGTCAGACAAACCATTTCAGCTTTACCACAATTTATGAGAATAACTTGAAATACCAAGAAAGTAAGTGATTCATTCATTCATTTATAACTATAAAGATTAATTATGAAACTTATAGCCTCAGATGATGAAGCATCTGGTGAAGAAGATTTGGAACCCGTAGTTGAATCCTCTGAAGCCGAGTCTGATGATTCTTATGGAGTCCCTGCATCTGGTTCTGGTAGCGATAAGAGTGTTGATACTGGAGATTCTGAAAGTAAGTTATCATAAATGAAACATTAGTTTAACAATGAAAATTTTTACAAAAAAAAACAGTTGAACGAGAACACAAACGAGTCTTCGAACTAAGAAAGCCAAAAAGACCAAGTTGGCTTTGGAGGCGAGGAACAACAACACCTGGGACGAAGATAGCGACCTTTCGAACGCTTTCTCCGATTGTAGCATCGACGAGGATGGCGATTAGAATGTCAATGGAGCAAAATTTGAATGCCAAAAGAAAATTAGAAAAAGTCGAAAAAATAATTTCAGAAATGTCAAAAATTGCTGTGTCTCTTTCTATTTCTTTCTCTCTTTTTCTATTGATCTGGAAATAATAAATGTAATTTAACCACGACCAGAGATTGAATGTTTTGAAACATTTTTTAGGTTCTGGATGTAAAACGGGAGAATAAAAAAAAACTTTAGTTACGGGACACTTGGCCAGAGTTTTTAGCACTTAACTATGATTGTAACCGGAATTGTGCAGCTAAATCAAAACAATTACAAGTAATAAAAAGACGAAAAAAGAAATTTGAAATAATAAACTATCAACTGTGTCGTCTTGGAGAATAAAGAATTACAAAACCACGCGAATATTTAACCAAAAATTGTTTTAGGCGATGCATGCCGCTGGTGTGATGGCGTCTTGATGTAGGCCTATTTCGTGCTGGAAGATCATCATGTTACAGACATGATTAATATAAGGAGAACACGTCATCGTCGTCTTCATCCGAGAGGAGGCCGGAGTCGTTGTCGATCTGCCCCGCCGCTACTTTTACTGCATTACCAAATGAATACAGTTTGATGTCGTTGATTTGCTCATAAACGTCGCCGTTGGATGGCAGTGAAGATGCCAATGCGCCCCTTCCGCTCCGACTGCCGCCAGCTGATTTGATTTCTGGCTGGACTTGAGCTCGGATTTCATTGGCCTCATTTCAATTTGTTTTTATATTAGAAAAGGTGAAAAATTAATAGGATAAATAATAATCAGAAAAACGTGCACATTATGTTGACGGCTGGATTGTCTTTCCAGCGTCTGTTTGTTACCATTTTATGTCCATTTGCTGTTCGAAGGGTCGTTGGAAGCCATGCCATGTTCCACTAAGTGTTTTAGTCTTCTTTTTTAAATAGGTTTACTGCTTCATTATCATTAGCTTGGGGAACATTATGCCTATTGGAAGGAGCGGGGGAGGAGTTGATGGGCTGCTGGCCCTTAATTCTCTTCTCTTGGTAGAGAAACAAGACTCGACCGAAATATAAGAAAAAAACTCTACAAGTCGGCAATAACATTTCCGTAGAGAGTCTGCGGAGAGAAAACGGACGACAAGAAGTAGGAGGAGACGGTATAAAAAATAGAAAAAGAAGATTAAAAGATAGAAAAAGAGAACTTTTCTTTCTTTCTTTCTACACCGTTTGCATCATTGCAGCGAAAGTCTAGAAGGGCCGTTGAAAGTGCTCACGGTGACGTGGCCTTCTTGAAGCTATGACTGTGTACTGTCTTTTTTTTCCCGAGACGTTTAACTTGCAACGACTGTCTGAGATGTGTGTGTTAAGCACAGTACGACTGAATGATTTTCGTGTTCTGCCAAGGATAAATGTGCTTTGTTTAAGGTACTCAACTTTCAGTTTAATATTAAATTCCTAGATAGTGATGTAGTTAATCCTTGATTCTTACTTACAGGTGAGATCCATAAGAAAAACTGGTTTGACGGGGAGAGATTGGACTCGAAATCCATCAAATCTTACTGAAATAATATGCTTCTCTTTTATTGAAATTCTTTGAGTTCTGTTTGTTCTCGCCACCGACGCGTGTCTTGTTCTTCTTGCGGTTTTAACATTGAAACCGATGTCGACATCAGAGCGAGAGGGAGTCCCCGGCTATTATCTCACCAACAATAACCACTAAAATTTAGAAAGAAATTTCTCCGAGTGATAAAGAGACGATCAAATTTTATTGTTATCAAATCGATTCCCAGAAAGAGGGCCGAGCAAATGAAGTTGGTGGTCGCACAAAACTTTCCACAGGGCCAGCACTTCCATCGTGTGGTCCAGCAACTGTTTCATGGCCAGCAAAGACTTTCCTTCTTGCATTTGAGCTTCCTAAATAAAACAAAACATCAAAGTTTAGTACATTATTACAAAAAGATTCGGCTAAAAATGTTCATTTTCCGGGAATTTATAAGAAATCTTCGAAAACATAAAGAGTGAAATTAAAATAGGGGAAGATACGTAAAATGTGAGCGTTATATTACACGGTTTCGTCGTCTACGTCGGTTACGAAGATAGGGACGGAACGATGAGACGTGCCACGTTTTTTTTTGGGGGGGGGGGTCAAGCATCGTCAGCAGGTGCAATAGAATTTTCGCTAGAATCCTAACCACAAAATTTTTACTCGCATCAAAGAAACGATAACATTTGCACAGTTGTATTGATATCTAACGTAAGAACTCTAAAACTGACTAACGTTGGCCATAACTCATTTGTTTTATTCGCAGAATGCTATTGAAAAAAAAAACTAGGACATCACAGGATAGCAACAATGCTATACTGTAGAAAGAAAATCAAATGTCAATCAACTTCTTCTATATACGTCGGTTGCGGCGAATCCAAAAAATGTTATGAAATAATTACGTAGATGGAGACGAAACCGCCGTATTTTTGGCGCCAATTCTGTAAGAAATGTGTTTTTCATCATTGCCGGAGGGTGCTACAGTTACCAGATATACTTCGCTTTTATTGGATTTGAAAAAATCGAGCCCACGTTCTGCGATATCTCGACATTCCCGTTGAAGAGTCGCCAATCATTCCTTACTCGAAATTCCGCCGACAAACGCAAGAAAAGTGTTCGTACCAAGAAAGCCACATAAAAAGGGCCAAATTAGCATTAGAGGCCAGAAACAACAATACCTCGGACGACGATAGTGATCTATCGAACTTCTTTTCGGATTGCAGCATCAGTGAGGATGAGGATAAGAATGTCAATGGAGCAAAATTAGAATGCCGAAAGAAAAAGAGAAAAAGTCGAATTAATTTTCTGAAAATTGTCAAAAATTGCTGTGTCTCTTTCTGTTTCCTTCTCTCTTTTTCTATTGATCTGTAAATCAAAAATCCGACTAAAACGAACCAAACAAATTTATTTATTATTTAGTGGCCACTGGAGATTCAGTCCCATCCGTGAAATCGGCTATCGTAGCAATACGACAACACTCAATCCAGTTGCTAGGATCTCACGACATTAAAGGCTGCTGGGCCCTATTGGATGAGCTATTTCCACGGAATTTTTTAACCGGCTAAAAATCACGGCCCCCTATTCGGGAGGAAAAGGAAAGCCCCGCTATAATCAGAAACGGCTACAGCACAAACCGTATACACCAAGGTTGGCAAATTACAACTCTGACCACCTTACAGCGGAGGCCAAAGAGAAACTTTGTGAACTTGCAGAAGAGCAGCAGTACCAAAATTTTCTAGCAAAGGAAGCTGCAGCTAAGGCAGCTGCGGCTCGAGAGCAGAGGGAAACTTTTTTCGAACTATCCAACTTAGAAAGAGAACAAAAAGAAATTGATCGCAAAAAACTGGAATTGGCACACAAATATCACGATTCATTCGGTTCCAATACGGCATCCAACAGCCTAGCCGTCAATTCAGTACTGGTGATTCCGCCAATAACCCCGGCGAAAGGAAGAGCAGATCATTTTCGTCGGCTGTTCGGAATAAAAGACCCCCAAGAGGAAGACAAAGAGGCCGTACACAAGGAAACCGACGACGAGGATAAATTATTACAAGATACTAGTTCCATGGAAATTGTGAAAAGTTAGGAAAAATAGTTTTCAATGACACTTACGGCCCGCGGTAGGAAACTCGGTTTATGTAAAGCCACCGTAATTAAAAATAGTTGAGAAAGAGGCCAAGAAAATCTCCTAATGACGTCCCTAGGACGTCAGTGTGCTTTATATATGGGCATGCTGTTGAGTTGCTGAATACGCAGACTCCGAGGGTGCACCTGGAAAACCTAGTTGCCAACGAACACAAGAAATCCTCTTCCGCATAACAGCGAAAGGTTTCTTTTGAACAGAGAGAGAAAAAAAAACAGGGCGAACCTTTTATTTTCCCTCCTTTGTCTGGACATCTTTTCCTTTAATTACACAATTATTGCGGAAGCACCTGAATTTGTTATGTAAGTGGCATCTGAACATGTTAAAGTGTCCAAATTTTGATAAATGCAAAAAAAAATTATTTACACTAAAAATTCTCGCAAGAGATAGCTAGCTTTTTTACAGTTGGAGGTTTGCTTTCAGTTAGGGGAGCTTTGATAATTCAAAGCTCCCTCTCAGATACTCTCTCAGCTTGGTGAATTGGAAAGAAATGGGAACTTTGCTTTACTTGGCGAGTTTCCCTGCCTCAACCTCAACCCTCTTTCGGCTGGTATAAAAAATAAAAATAAAAACACATCATGGCATCTAGTGGTCATGATAGAATATAGGTTAAGGGGTAAGTCCGAGAGATTCGAGATTCACAAGAGTGGTTAATTCCGGGGACGTTCTGTGCATCGAGTCGCCGGGAATATTCCACGATATTGGAATTACCAGTAATAGTCTGGGAGCTGGGCGACAAAAAAAAGAAATGATTTAGCAAAAGATTTGAGGCTAAAATATGGTTTGGGAAAGTATGACCCTCACGAAAGGCACGTCTGTCGACTGGCGGCCGGGGCGTTCAAGCGTGACGTGATCCCGGGGTCGGCGGGAACGGTAAAAAAATCCACTTTGTTTAGAAAATCTACTTTATCTTAAAAAATAGATGGATTTAAACTTTATTGAATTTCCGACAGACAGACGTCATAATCTTGGGCCTTGGGGCCATCACAGTCCGTGTGTAAGAAATTTCAAAAAATTTCTGTCAATTGTGAAAATGGCAACGCTGTATCCTTAGCGCATAATTTAAAATAGAGAGATTTGGGGAGGATATGTGAGTTTTCAACTAAGTAAATATGAACAGAAAATGCAGTAAACAGTTTTTTAAAATAAAATTATGCATTTATTTTGTTTAACCGATCAATTTTTGATTATTTGGTAAGTGTTATTGGCAGCTTAATTTTTGCGGTTCAAATTTCTTCCCTGTATTTCCCGCTTTTTTTCTGCTCCTCTTTCGTGACAGTATACCGAACGTCACGGGAAACCCTTGACTAACAGACGTTACGGTACCATGGGTTGTTCCCCGCTTATGTGTATGCGCTCTGATGATATCGGAAACAAACGCCAATCGCCTCTAGTTCTAAGAATGAAGTGTCTCTCCTCGGAGCTATCGACCAATACTCGTTATTCTTATTCCTTTTTGACGATATCTTTTAAGTATATTACTTATTTATGCTATACATATAGGCCTACTTGTGTATAGTTTCCCGTGCTGTTGAAGAGAGACGGGAATCTCTCTGGTTGTCCCGTGGCCAACCACTTGTCCATCCGCATCGAATAAATCGGGCGCTTCACGCTATTGCAGCTGAAGTTGGCGTCGACCAATTTGTCCCGATCGCAGTCTTTGCTTTTGCGAATCCAGCAATAATATTTGTGGACTGAAGTCACGAATATCGTCCGCTGTCACATGGATCACGTCGATGATTTGATCCAGTCTCTCAGGCTCATCAATCAGAACATTGAATAACTGGGCCAACTGTTTCTGTTGAACTGGAACTTTTGAAAGATATCCAACGAGCTATCCAGGACAAAACTCTGGGATTTAAATTATTTGGCGATTCCAATAAGAACAGTTACAATTGATTATTTCCAATGGTTGACTTAGGACTACAAAGAACTTGGAGATTTGTTGAAATCTCTCGAAAGTGCTGATTCTTCAGTAGGGAAAGGGACGTCGAAGGTGATAATCATTTATATATACGTGGTTATACGCTCATTTGTGATTCTTGACGCGTTATCTCTCTCTGTAAAAAAAATGACCCGATAATGCAGCTGTGTTTGAACAAGCATTCCATGTTCTGACGATAAGAAAATGTTGATTCAATAACCTATTACCGTTGACTTGGTGTCGTCTTCATTTGACTATCATTGTAGAAATTTTGAAAAAGAAAATGTGTGTTAGTACAAAGGTTGCGCTATCGGCCAGCATTGTCAACACCTTTCACCGCTGTTCGAATATCGATTAATTCAGTTCTAAACGTCAATTTTGTTAAATAAACAAATCATAACACTTATTAATTATTGTATGCAAAGTGAATAAACCAAGATTGTATCAAGCAAAAATGGTTTCTCACTGATTTCTTTTTTAAAAAGGCGCGTAAAAAAGCAGCGTTGCCATTTAGGAAAAATTCGTCGCAGGTCTATAAATTGCGCTACACACCTGAATCTGGTTGCCATTTCGCACCAATTAAAGACGTTTGGTCTTTTACCAATATAAAGAGCTTTTCTTTCTCTATTTTATGGTGTTTTTGGTTTACACTAGACGCGATTTTGAATTTTCACTCATATTTAGTGTGACACACCTTATTTGACCAAAGGTTGAAAACCTCGCGTAGTCATATGAGAAAAAATGTCATAATTGTGAGTGCGCTATTTATATATTACGCAGATGCATGGCTATATAAACAAAGACAAAACTCAGTGCTGCTCATAAATCTACTGTAGTGTCAATAACACTAAACTTTTCTAACATGAAAAGCACCTCTTCGGTAAATTTGAAATTGTTAATTTTGGCGTTGTCAACCTGTTCGATTGTTGGCATGCCTTTTGAAGAAGATAATCAAAGGGTAGTATTTTTCAAAAAATTGCTAAAAGATTCCTTCTTGTGGTATTTTTTTGCTATTAGAATGACGTGTTGGCAAACCGAAAATTTCCAGTATTTCCCAGTAGTTCTCCCCCTTCAGGACCGGCCCAACCGCCAAGTAAGGCAAAGCTTCCGGAGCTCGACGAAAGGAGCAGCGCAGTCGAATTCGTCGTCTGAGGAGAGGGAGGGGGCAAAATGTCGACTGCTGGACTTTACACAGAGTAACTCATCTCCTTATCTCTGGGTGTCCATGTTGTTTGACAACACATCTATCATATTCATTGGTGTGAACAATGTAAGTGAACGAGACGACGACTTGCTTCAACGTAATATTGATCTGGAACGAAAACTACAAGTATCTAACTCAACAATCAAAGAACTTAAGAGTAAGCTGAAAGAAATGAATAGCAGAAATGAAGAATTGTCTTTGAACCTTTATTCTTATTTTATGGAGAATGACGATTTGAAGGTATATTATACCAGATTCAGTAAACACGCTTTTGAGTCCATTTTTGAAGATTTGTTACAAATTAAAGAAAACAATAATTTTGCATGTGATTTGCGTCGTAAATTCTTCATTACATTGTTGAAACTTCCGCACAACTTTAGACTAAGGGACATAGCAATTAGATTTAACATTTCTCGCTTAAACGTCTGAATATTTACATAAATGGATTGGAATTGTGCATGATAGGCTTTTTTCTAAGATTTCTATGGCCTTCAAAAGAATTACGTTTAAAAACTATGCCTATGTGTTTTCGGACTGGTGAATTTTTGAACACCACTGCAATTTGGGATTGTTTCGAAATCGAAACTGATACACCACATACTCCTAGTGATCAGGCTGGCTCTTTTTTGTATAACAAACAACGCCCGACTGACAAAATATTTATCTCCATAACACTGAGAGCAATTCGGTGAGCAATTCATCACCGCTACACATTGTGAAATTGGGTTTGACACCACCTTCATTTTACGGTGTTGCTGCAATAATTTCGATACCGTAAGCCGTATAAATGACTTCACTTGGTTTTATGCCCGATATCTCGAGATCTTTCAAAGTGTGAGCCTAAAAAAAACGCACAAATGAGAGGAATGCTGGCGATGAACATAGACGAGTATCGGAAAGCTCGAGGAGGCGGAAAAATGTCACCGCCATTATCATTTGAGCTCTGCAGTACATGACAAAATCATGCACATATCGCTTTTCACACAACCAATTCTATTGTTGCATAGCCGATTTCTCTTCCAAGAAAAAAATAGTGGACGAATTAGCAATCAAGTTGTCACGCTCGCCAGCAAAGCCAACCAAATGTTGTGTTCACTACAATACAATATGCCTTTTCTTGGTGGTTAATTTCTCACTCTAATTAGTCTACATGCATGCAAACCTCCTGACACACGAATGACAATGGCCATTTCTGGCATCACACATGCCACACAAAATTGGTCAAGGCCGTTACTGGGGGAGTGTGACAGACAGCAAATTTTTGGGCAGGTTATTTTCAAATGCTGGGAGAGAGAAGGACGAATGAAAAAAAAACTTTCAAAATTGGCCATCTTTCCACTGAGATCGCTTGTTCACCATGTACCCAACCTTAGAATTAGGCATGTAGTGATATTTAAACAAATCAGATACATTGGCCATAGGTAGGTGAAGATCGTTGGTTTCATCAGAACGGTCGTGTAAAATCATGTCGCTTTCTAAACTCAAAATAGAGCCGTTGGCTGCCGCTTCAGAAATTATATGAATTTCGTAGTCGATGCCCGTCTTCTCCTTCAAGTAACTTCTGATTTTCCTGTAAAAAGAAATAAATTATTTGCACTGCCATGTTTTCCTAAGAATCTGTTTTGACAGATGATTGGAGGTGACGTGAATCATTAAAGGGTCAAGGGAGAGAGTGAGAGAAATAAACCTTTCCCCTCTTGACTCTCTTTCTCCCCGATCGTGATGATGGATCTCTTGAGCTATGCTTTTGGCTACCCTTCTAGTTTGGCAAAGCCATTTTTACTCCATCTCTCTCCCGATGGATTTATACATGTGTCTGTGTCTCTCTCACTCATATCGTAGGCGCGCGTCTAGGACGGAGTCCACAACTCATTTTGGTTCTATTTTTTGACATCCACGACGTTGAATTCAATTTCCTTTTGTTTTGTTTTACCTAACATTAGATTACGTGTTCCCAACCCAAGGCCAAAAGAAAAATACGAACTCTTCCCAATAATAAATATTTTAATTAAATACCAACTTTTAGGCAATTACAATTTGAGATGGCACAAAAGTTCCCCAAGAAAGATAACGATACATTCAAATGGATTGCCAATATGTACGTTTCCTTGGAGGCTATCTATTCTATTTAAAGTGGCAGCTGTTCAAAGTTTCTCTTGTTACTTCTCTGCACGGTCCCAAATCGATACAAATAACTCAATATAGCGAAATTAATGTTTAAGGGATTCGCACAGTCAGCAGGATCGGGATCGGTCAACCGGTTTCTTTTTTGGCCATTATCACCGTTGCACAGCAGCAGCAGCATCTCGGCTGCGCTGATGGTCATTGCACGTAACACGATCGAATCATCACAGTAAAAAGCCACGTCCACCCATCCCCTTATTTTAAGAAAAATATTTTTCTTACCTGTAGTTATCTATTACGCTTTGGCGCAAATTTCGGAAAAGATGAGGCGGAATAGCCTGCCCACTTGAGGAACGGGTAACCAGGACGATGAAAAAGCAGTTCGCCAAAGACTGAATTGGCACTAAAGGTGGCATTAACCAATCTTTGGAGCTGCCATCTTGAAAAAATGGAACCAGTTTGTTAAAGATACTGTTAACTTTGTATCAAATGGATGGAAACAAGTAGTAATTGAAAGTGGGATTCTAGAGAATTTAAAACATGGTTATTTAATTCTGGCTGATAGAGGCTTTCCACTTGAAGAATTTGTAGCATCTAGAGGAGCAAAGTTCAAAGTCTGCTTTCATGAAAGACAAAAACAGCTAAATGAAATAGGAACGGAGAAAACGAGGCACATTGCCTTTGTTCGCATACATGTTACTCGTACGCGTTTCAAAATTCTGAAGGGGCCAATCAATATTAGTTTTTTGAATACTGTAGATAATATGCATTCTTTTGTTGATAAAATTATAAAGTGTGTTGCATTTTCACTAACCTTTTACTTAGTGTTATTCCTCTGGATTGATATGTGACAACTAACGCAAGTCGTGTTTATTACACATTTTCCGTATCGCATCGATAACTTTTGGCTTACTTGTATCACTGAAAGTTATTTACAAATTTATTTCTCGCAGGGGTATTCTGGTATTAAACAATGTGTTCTTTAGCAATTTGGCTGTCTTTTTTCATCTGCTTGCATGGGTCGCATTCGAATTGATTCGCTTCTTACCTATGGCATCTAAACAGAACTTATGATACACGTGAGCACGACAGTTTTCAATAGCGCAATGTACGACAGCATTATTATCATCTGGTATTTTTACTATACCATTACAATGACACATCTGTGAACATGTAACTTGAATAGAGCTAATTTTTTTCCATTGTTATCCATTGTTGATTCCTGTATTTGAATATTAACTATTTCATTTTCATCCATTGGAGCAATTTTGTAACGGGTTTCACTCCAATACTTTGATAGTATTTCCGGGAACACAACCTGCACTACGTACAATTTTGATTTGGGTAAATGTGTTCATTAACGAATGTCTCATGAAAATCAGTACAGAAGCAACCAAAATCCTTAGAAGTGTAGACGCAGACAAACATTTGTAGTTGAACCTGTCGAGACAATAAAAAACAGAAAGAATTAAACAAGATAATATATTGAGATAAACAAACATTATGAAACCTGGTAGAAGTAAGGATGAGATCGATTAAGGTGAAGTATTCCGTCCTTATCTACAATGAGACTTTTTGTCGTTTGTGGCAGCTTCTCCCAAAGTATTATGTTTGTGAGAAAAAGGAGATTTGACTTCAATCACAGCTTTCCCGTGACAAGAACACACGAAAATACCATCTGGAGTTGCAGCAAGTTATCCGTGTGTGATAGAAGCATGCAATCCAGCACCATGGACCTCTTCATGTTGGTAAAGATCGGACTCTTTGTAAATTTTTTCAATTGAGTAATTCCATGGCTCTCGTTATTTATTCAAATGTAAATATATAAGGGTAGAATTAATATAACATTATTTTTTGTCATAATATAGAAACCATACTCAGTAGCTTGTGATCGGAACGTAGAATCACTCGGGTAAACCACTTGTTGCAACAAAGACTTCAATGGGTTGTCTAAAGGGGTTCTAGTTACTTCAAATACTTTACTAGCTGTAAAACTACCTTATCTGACCTTGTACCATTGCTAACAATTTACTTGTTTTCGAGTCAACTTTTCTATCACCTGTTGTGGTTTACGGGTTACCGAAGAATCTGAAAGAAGATTTTCTAATAGCGCATGGATTTCAGAAATTGGTAGATGTGCAAAACTTTTTTCATAAAGTGCACATAATCTTGCTGAAAGTAGAGTATGAACTAGAAAAGGAACACAGTTATCATTGAATGGTGATATTAACCTATGAAATGCAATGCTGTCTTGTCCTTTGTCAAGGTTCTTCAACAAAGTATTCACTGTATCATCAGATGATTCATCGTATTTTCGGTCAAATTGTCCGGTCAAATTTTCGGTCAAATTGTTCCTCTCTTAGCAGTTTTCTCTTCGAAATTTTGTCGAAATTTCTCTTGGAAGATACTTTAGAAATAACAACTTATAATATGTAGATCACACAAATAAAATTAATGTAAAGCATGCACATAAAAAGAGTATTACAAATGATGCATACTGGATGGTTGGTAGCATTCTTATTATGCCACCGCTGGACTTGATACTATACGATAAGATACGATAGTACTTGATACAGTTTCCTCAGACAGATTAACTACTTCCCACAACACTACTCCAACATGTGAGCATGTACCACTCAATTTATGGTGTATGAAAATAAAATTAATGTTACGTTACAATTAAACTTTGTCGACAACATGAACCTCACCCTGCTTTACAATCACAATGTCCAGAAAGAATGTTTACTTGGTGCAGCAATGCAAGCCAACTATTTCATGGGGACTGGCTATAAGCCATTGAATGTGTAACCTGTTAAACTATTTAAGAGCTAATTTGTTACTTGTGTGTATGTCTATACAATTTATTCATACATACAATTCCTTTGACAAGAATGATTCCATTTGATATTTTAAATTTACAAATATATATAAGGTATCCGTCAACAAACTTAATATGTGACTCCATACTCATAACGTTTTTGATTGATTCAACCAAATAAGTCGTTCCTACTGGTCTGTTTAACTAGAGATTTCAACTCGTCTTTAGTTATTGTCCAATACAGTAGGGGTGTTTTAAAGGGACATTGCTCTGAAAACTAGGTTTGTCTAGGATTTTATGAAGTGGTTGTCTGTTACTCTTTTCTTTGCATGATTCAGCTGCCAGTACCGATCCTACGTTGACAAAGGGAAAATTCTTTTTTGATGAATCAATAGGCATTATGATGGAAGTAAGGTCTTGCTCGAAGAAACTCCCATCTGCAGAAATAGATAATAGCTGAAATTACACAAATCAAGTTTAGAATTTATATACATACCGTGATGGTAAACAAATCTTATTAACCGGTGCCGGTCGCAGAAAATAAATTTCAGCAAAATTTTTGTTTGCTATGTTATCTCTCATTTCCTGTCACAATAAACCATTTTAACTTAAATAACGTTTAAAAACTACCGATCGCAAACAAATCGTTTTTGCTACACTTCCAGTGACGTTGCAAAACCGCAAAACCAAAACTATTTGCACTTAACTTATTTTTCCTCCAGTGAACGACGTGGATGACATGGAGATAACTCTCAATCTCCATATCGCTTGACTGTTTTTTCCTATGGGCCTTGACACATTGACCAGATTTCCGACACTAAACAAAAACTAGTAAACAGTAATTTGAACCACTGTTTCAGAAATGTATTTAGTCAATTTACTTCAATCAAATTTTTATTGTAGAATGTATACTTCGAAAGGAAAATTAGAGAAAGAAAATCAAGCGGGTGAGCTACGCTGGTTTAGTTTGCACCAATATACATTGAAACATGTTATATTTTGAATCCTGTTCAAGAAATTTCGAAGCGTGACTGTAAGAAATAGAATGGTTATCTCAGAATAAATTTCAGATAAAAATTTTCTTTGCTTGCTTTGCAGTGGGTGGAACACTGTTTCTAGGAAGGCTCCGACTGGTAGACGTTTTCACTCATCCTCTACATTCCCACGATTGGGAGGTGCTTCGGTGGGTGGTTTCTGGTGGGAGCAGTGGGTGCAACACCGTTTCTAGGAAGGCTCCGACTGGTAGACGTTTTCACTCATCCTCTACATTCCCACGATTGGGAGGTGGTGGCGGCAGTGGCGGCGGTTGACGTCCGCGGATTGAAAAAAAAATTCACAAAGAACTGAAAACAAAAATTTCTAAACCTCAGACCTATGAACCTCAATTCAAACCTCAGACTGAGTTTTTTTACGTTTACAGGGAAATTTATAGTTTTGTTAAAATTCTTTGGCAAACAAACGAAGCGAACATCGGCTCCGCAAGTCCGTCTATTTTCCTATTTGCCTCCTTCGATGTGTTTTATATTTTTTTATAGTCGCACGAAAATTACAGTGTATTAATGAGGTTTTTATTTATTTAGAAGATGGGATCTAGTCACTCCATGCTGGGATTTCCACGGACGATGCGCGTTATCAAGTCTCGTCGATCCTTGCCGGTTCTTCTTCATCAAAGGTAGGACCCAAGAGGGATCATTATGACTCTATCGAGTGTCGATTTACAATGCACATTCTCACCATCCGTAAAGCTGCCGAGGGTAAAACACGGAACTTTAAGGCACTCGGGATGTCTTCCAATTACTACAGACCTATTGTTCTATTTCCTTGAATATCAATATTACTTGTATTAGGAAAGAAACTGTTTTTTTAGTTAGGTGAGCAGGATTTATGTTCCTGTCATTTGGATTGTTTTTTTTTATTTTGACGAAACCATTCTACTTCTAATTTAGTTTGGAGTTAATAACTACTACTACATTATCACCTTTTCTTGTTTGGCAAACATTTCCGTCGTTTACAAGCATAATAATATGGTAACTGTACTCTCTACTCATAATCAGCTACAACGCTGTAATACCGTTGTACAATTAAGAATCCACCATCTTCTGTATTTTGAATCTTATTCTCTATTTCTTGTACTTAGTAAGAAAAAGAATGTTGTTGTGTGATTAAAAGGCCGTTGTTTAAAAATGTTTTTATCGTGTTTATGCGTCTGTCTAATAGTCCAAATCTTTATTTATTGGAGACTAATCCGAGTATAATGGTCAAACTTTCTAACTTAAATTCTGAACATTTGGGCATGCCACGGGTAAACCAAAGAATTTTTTCTGTGAGATTGCTTCGATTGCTTAAAGCTGTAGCGGAACTAATAAAAGCTGGTGACGACATAATTTGATAAACTAAATGTAGTTTTGGCAATTGTCAACGAATTACCATAACTTTTGTCGTTGAATACTAACTGGGTATTATCGTGATAGGTCTTATCTCTTTCAACTGCAGTTGAAGTGATGCAGTTGAATAATTTTTTTGATTTAGATAGATAATTTATAGTATGTATAATCCAAATATCTTAAATGAGTAACGAACTGAAACTCGAGAAAATTTTTAAGTAGCACACTAAAAATATAAAATCACTTTATTGCATACATGTGATTTACTATTTGAAACTCATTTTTTGTAATTTCATACAAGGCGTTAAAATAATGCATCTAATTGCGAGTTATTCAAAGAAAAAAAGCACAGGCCTATTTGATAATTAGACATAAGTAGCTGGATGATGTAAGTAATATAATCCAGTTGGTCTTCCAAAGCCGAGTTTGTTCTGTAGCACCTTTTGATCCAGCGAGACCAGTCGTGCCAGCTTGTTTCCTTTTTGCTCCGTTTAAACCAAATGATCAAATTAGTCGATGGATCGACAAATCCCTTTGGACCTCTTTCCCTAGAAGGTCTGATGTCTGTTGAGATGAGCCGACATCTTCCTTTTTTTCATTCAATGGACCCCTGTCTCCCTTTTCTCTGATGGTGTCTCCCTTTTGTCCAATGTTTTCCTTTATGCCTGAAAATCTGGTTGTTCCAGATAGACCAGTTTCTCCTATACATTCGTACAAGGTCAAATATTTAGGTAATACCACATTTTAAACGGATAAAATGAAATAATGAAGAAAAATTCGTTAAATTATTTAGCAAAAAATCAATAAAAAGTACTTCTATCGTAGGACTTAAAATTTTGAACCATGAAATCTAAATAAAAATATTTTTTACTTAAATATTCTCCCTTATTACCCTTAGGTCCAAGGTCTTAAATTCCAATTTCACCTTGGACACCAACATAACCCTTATTATCTCTCTTTGCTCTCTTAGGTCCAACATTAACTCCGATTTCTCCCTTATAACCTTTGGATCCTGTTCATCATTTACTCCGATATCGCCAGTTGAACCTGTATCTCCCTGCGATCATATGAAACAAAAGTATTGAACAAATTGATAATTCTAACCAAGATCATTGTAAACAAGTGATCCACGACTCAAGTAGACCGAAATCCGGGAGCGGCTTTCCAGATCTAAATCCGGAAAAGGCATTAGTCATTTTTGTCTTCGCACGCCGGATTTACCTGCGTTTGCAGAATGACGAAATTCCCACACGTTTAGGAGTTATTTAGCTCTAAAGTTTGAGTTTTTTGAATTTTGTCAGAAAGTGGGGGGGCTTCGACATCAATTTTCGGAAAAGCAGGGGAGCTAGGGAAAAAACTAATTTTTAAAAAAGGTTTGATGCAATCTCAACCACCGAAATCCAAAAGGAATTTCCTTTCCGGATTTTATTGGTTGAGATATGACTAATTTAGTTAAAGGATAATTTAGCTGGTTTCCGTCCCTGGCTTGCAGCCATTTTTTCGTACGGTCCGCTGCGCTCCTGGTGGAAGCCAGCAGAAGGTCTTATGTATCAGCCTTCACATTAGGCCCATTGAATTTATAGAGGCCTTCAAATATAGTGAACCCAGAAGCTTTTCGGCAGTTGCAATTGACATTGATTGCTACGGCTTATAGCCTGGAGGGACTTATGCACCACCTTCTGCTGGCTTATTAATTTGAAAATTGGTGCCCGATCTTCATTTGTTTGTATTTTCTGTTTCGTCTCGCCGGAAGTCAAGACAAGTCCAAACTTGTTTTTTCCCATCCCTCTCCCGTTTATATGTTCTAGGTGGCGCTCACCTCTACCCCACGCCCTTTTCTATTGTCTTATGTCACCCTACCCCTAATTGTGAGGCCTAAAGAATTTCGCCCCGTTTTCGCCAGTCTGGCCGCAGCAGCCGTTTTGGATGGTCAGTCTCGTCGTCGTCGTTTACTTGAATTAAAAAGCGTTTTTTCGTGATGCCTCGTGCAGAACTTGATTGCGTGTTTTTCGGCTTCGTTCATCCGAAGCCATCGTCTTACTGTTCGTGATTTATTGTATTTTTGCTGTGAATACAATTTAGTGCAGCGAATGCTGCAGAGTTGGCCAGTAAAACTTGTGTTTGAGTTTTATGCCCAATATTTTATGGTGCATCGACCGGGAAGAAGAGCCCCTGAGTAACCTTTCAGAGATCGTGCCTTTTTCTGGGATTCGGCAACTAAATTAGAGTGGAAGTTTCGTTGAGGAGCAACTTGGTTTGAATACTTCAACACTGCAATCTGGGCACTGACTACACTGAGAACACTGAGAAAAATAGAAGTAACTGAGAACATAAATGTGACAATTACAGTTCTTGCGAGAGGACCACGCAATAGAACAGACGATACTTCAAAATGAAAGGAAGGCTAAAGAGGGGAAAGGCGGAAAATGGCTGGGGGTTGGCAAATTAACTACTATAGTATATATGATTTCATATGGATTGACGTTGCTGCTGCTGCTCGTCTTCCTCCTCGTCTTCCTCGAGACTTAATTCTGATGAAACTTCAATATCGCCAATTTTATCTTGAAGGTCAAACACCTTCCCTTTGCACACATTCAACTCCCCCTTAACCTCGTTCAACTCCACTTTAACACCGTTCAACTCCCCCTTAACATCGCTCAACTCCCCCTTAACATCTCTCAACTCCCGCTTAACCTCGCTCAACTCCCCCTCCAACTTCCCTTGGAGCTCTTCTTTCTCGATTTGCATTTCGGAAACCTTTCGTTCTAAACTTGTCATTTTTTTACTGAGATCTCTTAATTCATCGCTTTAATTGTCATCAATGACCCTAGACTACAATGAAAATTATTACGCGACTTAATTTTATAAAATATTATTTTTTAAATAACCTTGCTGGAAGGAGGTTTTGCGGGGACATTCCGGAATGAAATTCTATCAGAACGCCCAAGAATAGGTCCCTCATCGGGATTTGTCATTTTTTTTTACTGAGATCTCTTAATTCATCGCTTAAATTGTCATCAATGACCCTAGACTACAATGAAAATTATAACGTGACTTAAATTTATAAAAAATTATTTTTAAAACAACCTTGCTGGAAGGAGGTGTTGCGGGGACATTTCGGGATGAAATTCTATCAGAACGCCTAAGAATAGTTCCCTCATCGGGATTGATGTTTCTATGTTCTGAATGTTTTTCTTTGATGTGGCGATTCAAGCTATTATTGTCTTTATAAGAAAGATAACATGTATTTGATGGTGCATCACACTGGTACCTATTGAAAGAAAAGAAAATTAAGCGCGCAACAATCAGGACAATTCTCTCTTACTCTTAATTTCTTACCTAGATTGCTCTAACCGATGCAATCTCATTCCTTCTCTAGTCTGCGATTCAGCTAGACATGGAGGAACATCGGCGAGGGAAGGATCGAATTTCATGGCTCTCTTGTCAGGTTTGTAATCACATCGGACCTAAAGTTCAAAAATTACGGATTATTGGCAGACTGATTGGTGTGAACAAGAAATATAAAATGTATTTACTCTATGTCTGTTCAGTCTGGTAGTTCCCATGATTTCATCCGGAATAGTATCTTCGACCTGTAATTTAAAAATTGGTAAATTACTAATAACACAATAAACGATGGATGACGTTCAGGCCAGCCAACAAAACACGGTTGTCACTAAGCCTGTTTCCCAGGATATGAATGTAATGGGAGCGGAAGAAAAAAATCCCCAAAACGTGAACACTTCGAGGTCATTCAGACTGCTGGCCTGAATGACTAATGCATGGTCACAAATGTACAGGCGGGAAGAGTACTAGCCTGAACGTAACGCATCCCAAAAAAAAACACTTCAAAATACAATGTAAAATTACCAAATTACTATCGCGCAACGCTTCGGCCATATTTCGTATCTCGCTGAATCAATGAGTTGTAATACAGTATTCACGTGTCACTGCTAGAAGAAGAAAAAATAGGTATAAAATTTAGGGATGTGAGATAAGAATTGAATTTTTATTGATTGATTATCGATCATTGATTGCTACGGCTAATAGCCTGGAGGGACTTATGCCCCACCTTCTGCTGGCGTCCACCATTTCATTCCAAAACATTGAAATGTCAAAATATGTTTTTATACTAACCCACATCCCCCTTATCTCCATTAGGTCCAATATATATCAACTTTGATTTCTCCCTTATTACCTTTGGACCCACTATCACCCTTCACTATCTTCCTTTCAACCTAGTGTAATATTCTCGTGTGTGTATTCTCTCGTAGGCTCTCAATGCCTACACAGTGCACGGTACATGTAATGAATGACTGCACTACTGTGAATGACTACAGTGAATATACTATTGACTACAAGGGGCAGCGCGTTATATAGTAGCGGGTGGTATATCATATTGCATTGCTACGGGATACATGATATATCTATTGAGTGCATATGCTATAGCTACGCTACACCTAGTAAAATGATCAAAATAACACGTAACTTATTGGTTTAAAAAAACAATACATTTCACAAGTGAACGCCAAAATAAGAAAATCCTATTCATAATAACCCTTATCACACAAAGGTTCAGTCTCATAATCTCCTTTAGGTCCGGTATCACCGGTGTTTCATGTTAAAGTCTTTCCTCTAGGCTCAAAAAAACACAAAGTCTTTCGATTTTGTCTGTGACAAAAACACACAAAGTTTCAGAAGTACAGAAAGTACATAAAGTTTAAGGTATATTTTTAGTTGAACGTTTTTTATTTATTTAAAGTTGTGTTTGTATAGAAGTGTCGTTGGTGGCTGACATCGGTTGTCTCTTTTTTATGTTATGCAGAGAGTAGGGAAACGCCAGGTTTGTTCTTTTTACGTTTAGTATCTTGCGTGATGAATTCATCCATAAGAAAAATTTCACAAAAAAACGAAAACTCAGAGGAGGATTCCTAAATCCAGCAACCAATCATAGCCCAACTTATATGACCAAAATTTGAATCATACAAAAATTATGTAATATTAACAAAAAAACCTACAGATTTATAAAAAAAAAAACATTTAAAAGTTTGAAAAGCCAAATACTCTATATGACTTGAACATCCCATTAAGTGTAAGCATATTCAAATGTACAAGATTGGCTAGTCTTTGCAACTACAGTACTGCAAGAATAACTTCCTTTACCAATGTTAGATACCATACAACTTGAATGCCATTGAAAGAATCGTCTATACTCCCATCCATACATCTCATTCTTTGTAATAGAGCTTGCCGTTTAAGGTAAAAAGGCGTGATGTCTGACTAAATTGCCAAGTTAAATGTAATCAGCATTGCATTCCGAAAGTCATTTTCACATTTTTCTTTCTTTTTAATGTCTCAAATGAAAATGATGTTTCTGATTCATCACAAACATTGATGATACCTAATCTAGATGGCATGAAAGTTTGAAATACAAATTTCATCAAACAGAAATAATAGATTTTATTTCAATTTGCATTGTGTTCACATGTAACAAACTGAAGACACAAAAAAAAAGAAATATTATCCGAAATCATGCGGATTTGCCTTAAAACCCCCAAAAACAACTAGTTATAGAAGACATATAAGTGCGGAAAGGTTTCAAAACACTGTAAGGTAACAAAACCTATATATATCGATGAGAAAAATTTTATAACTCCAGACGACAATCGTCTCCATGAACAAACAAAGCTTTCTAAATAGGGAGTATTTGAAATGCATTTTTACGATTAACACCGAAACAAATTATTTTATACGGGATTCAGCTGTTTGTCTTCTGGTATTTCCTTTGCTTCACGAAAAATTTGATCAGATTCTCCGCTTAGATGGCTTAACCCATGCCTCAAAACTCGAATTAAGGTATCATTTGGCTGAAACAGCAAGCAACTCTACAAACCAAATTACAACGTTAAGCAAATTATATTTCCTAAAAGTTTTTGAAATACATTTTCCCAGTTGAACTCGTAGGAATCTGTTATCTGTATATTTCAGAAGTCGATTACTTCCACTCCGATAATGAATTTCAATGGTGCAAATATTCGCTGATGTTAACCTGAAAACGCCGCAGTTTTTTTTTATTTCATCACTAAATTCACAACCACTTATTCCTTTCTTTCGTTTCTTTTTGCTTTCTTATAAAAAATGGTTTTTAAATCAGTTATTTAAACGGATTGCTCATGTTTGCGAAGGAAGTATTTATCTATTCTCTGGTAGCACAGTCCAGTATAGCTCTGGACTAAGAACTACAGCTTCACAAATATGAACTTAAGTTCAAATCAAATGCGCAGGTTAGTTTTGAAAAATTATCCCATGATTGAAAAAAAGGCATACACATAAATCCAATTATTTCCAATATGCCATAGGTTATTGAGCAACCCAAGGAAAATGGCGTTCTGACATACGAATATCCCATTACACCCCTCATCGGTGCCATGACAATGCAACCAAACAGTATCATCAATTACATTCAATAACAAACCTTTTATTTAATTAATAGAATTTTTTCAAAATTCATAAATTACATTTAAATAGATCTTGATTGCATCATCAGTAACAGTATGCTCCTGGTTAAGGAATTCGGGAGGACAAAGAAGAAAAAAATCGAAGACACTTCTTGTTAAATGGGAAAGACGGTAATAGAACATTTCGTAATAACCTTTTCAAACTTACGAACCTTTCTTTTTCTTCTCCACGGAAATTTTTGAAGCATGGAATACATCAATCGAGCAATATATTTGAAATGCTACAGCCAAAGAAAAGTAACTATAATATTGCCAATTATTCAAAAAAATCAATTTCATCTTTCACCAGAATAAAATCAAATACATTTGTTCGTATCCACCTTTAGTTTCAATAATTACTTTTCATGAAATCAAACTGACACCTCAATGGGCCTACTCAACCATAATCAACTTGATTGAAGAATTGACAAGCACGCAAATCATTATGGTTATTTTTCAAAGTGCCAGAATGCAACATTAATAGTAATTCAATTGAGAAAGAACTCATTTCACTTTGAAAAAACTTCGGCGATCTCTTTTTTTTCATAAGTTGAACATATCAAACAAAAAGCTGTTACCATTTTAAACACTTAAGAAATAAAATAGGTTTCACTTTTGCTGCTGACAGCCTGACAGGTTACAGTACATGGCCTTATGTGGGGGGTATTGACCGGATCAAGCAAAGTCTGCAGCAAGTTTCGGCTATCCCCCGCCATGGTGCGCACTAGTCGACTAGCCGCACGACTTTTCGCTCTACTTACCCGAACCAAACGGAAAAAGCTCTATTGCGCATGATAATGATGCACACATGGTTCAAAGCTAAATTTTTTAAATTAAATACAGAGCTAAATAATAAGAAAATAGTGACTTGCCCCCAGGCCTTTTAGCCCCACTCTCCCCTACTTGAGGAATTCATTGTGGATTTGGATGTTTAATTATGCAAGCCAAATAATGAAATCCCGAAGAAATCTATGGCAAAATTGTTACCACTTTCTTTTACCCCAAACTGGGTTTCATTTTTCTCCTAAGAAAAAAAAACAGTATGTCCCTGTCAATAGGATTTTCTATAGTAATTCAAGGTATGATGTATTAAATTTGTGTGAATAACGTTCGTCTTGTCTTTAGAATTAAAGTTCTCGCTAAACCAAAATCAGTAATTATTTTCGAAATTCTATTAATAAATAATAAAATGCTATGTTTACTTAGTTTCTACCTAACAAAGTTTTGATTGTAGTTTTTTTTCTATTTTTAATTGAAATATAAGTATTTTTTTAGTTTATTCTTCTGCAATCTATGATTTTTTTTAAATTAATTACACAGTTATTAACTTCTCCAAAACTTTGCCTATTTCTTTTTCTTACTTGGTGAATAGTTAGATATACAGAATGCAAAATGGGGAGTGAGCAATTTTATTTTCCCTTATTATACTTTCTACAACTTCAACAATCAACTAATAAAAGAAGTCGTGAAAACTGGGAATCTATATGAAATCAAAAACTTCCTTTCCTCGACAGCATTAAATTTCTGGTTGAGGTTAATGTTTCCCTTTGATTGCAGTTTTCACCAAAAAGGGCACATGAAATAATAGAAATACATTTGTATGAGTAACTGATAAAAAACGCTTCCAATGAGTTAAGTCAAGGGATTCTTACCAGCCTATGTAACACTGGCGAAAATTTTCGTGAGAAGTCGCTTCATTATTTTATATATTATTCATTCATCATTATTTAAAAAGGTTTAAATATTCTTAGGTATGAAATGTATTTCAAATATATTTAACTGTGAAAAACATAAAAAATTATATTGGGCCTGAATGACATTCAAGTCCGCCTTTCAGGCCCAATTTTTGCGACGTTCAGGCCCAATAAAAGTGGGCCTGAAAGACGCGGGCCTGAATGACCGGGCCTGAACGTCGTACACCCGAATTAGGAGTTCCACCTGTCGGTCAATATTCAGGAGGTACTGAGGAGGTATATTTTGTATTTATTCACGCTATGCTCCGTAACGCTGCGTTAGTGGCAGTGTGAACTGTGAACGCACCTTTACATCCCATTACATACATTGTCCCGCGTCCCCGAAAGAATCTGCGAACCTCGCAGATAAATAAACCGTTCCCTAATATAAAATAATAATGTTAAAGGTACAGACAAATAAGTGTCTTACAGACATTATTAAAAGGACATTCCTAAAAACCGTCTGCGGTCTTTGGCAGCATTAAATCGCATTGCGTTTTGTCGAAATATAGACAGATTCCGGATTATTGAAGTATACGTTCTTGGAATTCCTTTTCAAAAGCAGCTTATAAGAAACGGGGCATTCGGACCACTTCTTGAGACTTGACACTGGTTCAAGCTGAAGCTTCCCTATTCCTATGTTCCCTGTTCCTATAATAAACTGTTCTGCCCTGCTTTATAGTTTATACATTGATTTTGACGAACCCTGTTATATTAATTGTCTTATGTAAGATCAATTGTTACAGATATATTTAAACTATGATTTTTCAATAATAAATATCAATTTACAGTCACTGCTACTTTTACATGAAAGAAGATGGTTAATTCAATAAGAATTGGTTTTTCAGTTGTGTTTTAGTATTTGGTTGCTAATTTACTTTCTAGCCTAAAAATTTATCTCTTTTACTGCCATTGATTATGGGTTTAGGGCTGTAACCCGAGAAATGAGGAGATGTTGACGAAAAATAGGAGTAGGAAGCTCAACATTTTTTTTTTTTTTTTTTTCACTTGACGGGCGCCGGTGCAAGCCGCGTCATCTATTAATCAATTAGTCTAATAAATAAGCTCGTTTTGCAACGTGCCTAAGTTACAAGAAAGATGAAATTCAGAGCCCGACACTTTGGTAGGATTTTTTTCACTTTCTGGGATGTTATATTCTTAAGCAAATACAGTAATTAAATTATCTACGCTGGATGCACGTCAATAGCCAAAGTTCCGTTTTTCTTGTCCGCACAGCTTCGCAAATACAACTCTTCAGTTTGACTGATAAATCATAAAAGAACTGATAAGAAATAAAAGAATCATTAGGAAGAATGAAAGATGCATAATTATTAGGAAAACGGTCAAATTTGTGAAAGAGGTTTAAGTATTGAGCGTTAGGTGGAGACAACCAATGAACCCCTTATCCGGCCAACCTGGTTTCAAAACTGGCGCGCCAGAACTACGTCTTCTGCAATGTCCTGGCGCGTATGGAACGCCAAATGACGCTAATGAACGCTAAATTAATAGCTCTCGAGTTTTCTTTTATTTAGGAAGCATTTATTGCATTTATTTTAGGAATCAATTGAATCATTCCAAAGCACTGCACGGCGCCATCTAGTGGTTTCGATCGGCAGAACGAATGTTATCGATTGAATTTGCATTTGCTTATGCATTGCTATCGATACATAATAGTTTCACTGCGAGAAATAGTGGAATTTATATATTTCCGAGGAACTGAGGATCTATGAGGAACGACGGAACGAACGCCGATGAATCGGAAGGGATTCAAACGTGGGCGAGAGGTGTGATGCTCTAAGTCATGGCATAGCGTTGTTTACATGCAAAAGAAGGTATGGCAAACGCCAGTGCAATGAAAATCGCTGGGATGGAAAAGGGGGTTTACAGTAAAGCGGGACTGGATGGACTGGAGGAAGGGTGCTTAGTCGAGGGTTACAGCCACAACCGTTCTTTTAGGCCTGGAGCTTATGGCAGCCGATGTGCGCATTACACTCCTGATTTCTTTTATAGGACACAGTGTTTTTTTAGAGTCGAAGAGTCTTAGTTCTCTAACAGGTTGTTAACATTGTTGGTACAGCACAACTTTTGGAGATGGGTGGTGGAATGCAGTAGGTAAAATAGGCGCGGCTTTGGCAGTGATGTTTTTCCTCAGGCACTGGCGAGTGGCCGTGATCTTACTATGCACGAACGAGACCAGAAAGAAGGTTGTTTCCGCTTTAGTCCGTCGCATAAAAAACTTCGAAGTTTTTTTATTACGTATACGTTGAATTCGTAGCGTCACATCTTTAGCTACTATTTACTGAAGCAACCGCACATTGTCGTTCGCTATTTCAGAGGTATCTTAATCATGATTTTCATCTCTATTGACATTTTATTTCGACAATTTTCAGTTGCCACTTACAGATGGGGATTTTGTTGTCTTGGCAACTGGTAGTTGCATCGATTCTTTTTCTGGCAAGTTTTGCTTCTTCGGAATTCGAACTACCTGATCTTCCAACTGATTCTGCCCTATACTATAAAACTCTCGAGGATAAAAAGCCGACTAAATTATCCTCCGTGCTATACAAATCCAACTGTGTCAATATTTACGATAGTGAATCCACTTCAAACAACAAGAAAATCTATTTCTACTCCCCGATCACTCTCCTAAATCACTTGAACGTCGCTTCTATTAATAACCAAACAGTCACTCCTAAGGGAATTCTCAGTGTCAGTTATTCAGTTGGAAATCAAGAAATCAGAACTAAAGTGGTCGAACACCTCAACCAGCTCCTCAGTCAACAAATCGAGCCCAGCCACGTGAAAGTCCATCCTTTCGACAGTGTTAGGCTGACCAGTAAAGTACAATCTGCTGATTTCTTATTGACCAATGAGTGGATTCCGTATAAGCCATCACTCAGGTTTACCTTGATCTGTCCGACACGGGAAGATTGCGATCGAGTGAAAACTCAAATGCGAATTGATCCCAAACAATTTGAACATTTGCGACTTGAATTTAATCCTCAATTTATTAACGACGGTGGGCTGATAGCGTTTTTATACTGTAATGGATTCACGAAATAATTCAAATTTTAATTCCATTTCTAGATACTTGTTTCAATGATGGAGTTGGAATATCCCAAGAAGATTTGTCGACACAAACCTACAGTATTCAAATAGATTTTTTTTTATTTACAAATTTCTCCCGCATTTCTAAATACTTATTTTATTGATGAAGAAGGAATATCTCAGGAAGATTTGTCAATACAAGTGAAAGGTCCAAAATTTAAATAATTTCACTTATAAAACGACCAAAAATAAATTAACAGGAAATCATTTCAAAATTTTTTAGAATTAAAAAAAGATTTAGAAGAAAGTAAATTGAATTTCGCCAAAGAATTGTCAAGTAATTTAAGGTTTTTATGAAATAGAACTTTTAACTTTTTAATAATGGTTGATTGTGCGTATTAAATTTAGATGTCGCTGGAAAATTGGACCACATTTTCCAAGGTAATTCATATAAGTTATTTTTGATCTAGCACATAGTAAACCCAGCATTCAAAAATTTTTTTAACATTTTGAATTGGCAGAAACAAAACAAGAATTATTGGCAAACATGGAAACCAAATTGGCGAAAGATGTGAACGACATAAGGGAAGGTGATATTACATAAAATGAATTAATTATTCGCTATATTAAAAGCTATAATAAATTTTGGGAAAATCGTCGATAGCATCTCAAGTCACATCGAACAATTTGAAAAAAGAACTACAAGGTTTTTTTCGGCCGATTACTTGAAGAAGAAGAGTAAACTAAAGTTGTTTGTTTTTTCAGAAAATAAAAAGTATTTTGCAGCAACTTCACAGATGTTTGCAGATAAAATAAAGGTCACAGAAGAAAATCTAGCAGGTAATTTGTGTAGGCTAATTATTAATAGGATTTTAGAGACTTATTTTACGCTCGACGAAACAATTGTTGTACATTTTGATTTTTCGGTTGGGTTTGCAGTGGCTTTGAAGAGCTTGGAAATTACGAGAAATGAGCTAACACAATCGAAGGGAGTCATTGAGAAATTGTCGGCAGAATTTAACGGTATGTCTTATGAAATTAATTAATTGTTGAAAATTTATGGCAAGCTTTACGCGAAATTTATCCGTTTAAACCTTTTTTTTGTAATATTTAAATTTGCTACTTAGAATTTTTACTTTAATTCTTAATAAATAATTCGAAGCGTGCATTAAGTTGTAAGTGAATGCCGCCGAAAAAGTCTGAGAAATAGAAATGAGTGAAAATTAATCTATTTTTTTGTATTTAAACTTCGTTTTATCGAATGTTCAGCATCTTTAAGTCATATGGAAACGACAACATATAATTTGAAATCAATAACCACGGAATTGAGCAGCACGAATGCTGTCAATGCGGATTTGACTACACAACTAAATGGTAAAGTATTAATTTTAAAGCCTTTAATTATAGAATGAGAAAAAACGAGTGAAACAAATTTAATTGAACAAAAACTCCTTCTCTTACACGAATTTCATTTTGGTTCAACTGCGAAAACAAGGGACTTCATATTTTATAATAAGAGAAAATATTTATTTTATACCGGTACTCAGGTCTAAATTGAACTAGTTTGTAGTGGCACGAAAGGAAATGGACTCAACTAGGATCGAACTAAATAGCATACTACCATTTTTATTCGAATGAAAATAGATAGTTTTTGAATTTTCTATTGTTCAAGTTTGGCTGTAGTAAAAAAAAATCACCAAAAATAAAATCATCAAAACTTAAAAAATATTTTAATTAATTTAATATTTTTCGTTTGCAGATTTACAAAAACGGATCGGATACGCCGACATCAAATTAGCACCCGTCCACTTCTACGTCCAGAGAAATTCTTCATTCGACAAAACCAAAACTCCGATTCCGTTCGAACTTGCTCGGGTGAATGAGGGAAATGTCATGGACTTACCATCCGGAATATTTACGGCCCCACGAAAGGGAACTTATTTCTTTTCCTTTACGGGAGTTGCAGAGTTCACAGCTTCAGCATCAACTGTTCATTTAGGCACAAGACTTTATTTGAATGGGGGTAAAATCGGAATGGGTTGGGTTGATGAGGTAAATCCCGTTTCTCGTCAATTAAGTTCGTTTACCTTCCAGTCGACGCTGAACTTAATACTGGCGATCAAGTCTGGGTTCAGATTGATGACCTTTCATCAGGAGTAAAATTATTTGACAATGTAAACCACAACACTCATTTCAGTGGGTTCGTGTTGAAGGAGGATATTGACGTCGCCTAGCTCCCCTTAAGATTTTGAGTTTTAAAGATCATTATGTATGGGATCTAGATGGGCAAATGAATTTGATTCTTATTTATTAAGAGATGGTTATTTCTTTACAAAACTGTTACTATCAAAATAAACATTTTAAATTCACAATAAAAGATCTTTTTTATTGTAAAATATTAAGATAGTAAAAAATAATTAAGATTTAACATATGTGAATTAAAAAAGATATAGCTAGGCTGTATTGATGCCATGGTCTACATGCGCATTGCTGCAATTATGTGCTCCTGTGCATTGCTAAATGCTCCAGAAAAATGCGTTTTGCAGGCCCTTCACCACTAAATTTATTATTAGAAATGCCTCTAAAAATTAATAAGTGGAAAGCTGTAATAGGCTACATTTCAAATGAAGTGTATCGATCTCTACCTTTTTCCCGCCTTTTTCCGCCTTTTTAGTCAATAAATCTTATTGTCGGTTATTATCTTTCATGACGTGTTACGAGTTAATATATATTGACGCGCTTTCCCTCTTCAGCTGAATGGTTATATTTGTGTTTCCCTTTCTAAATATAAGCTCTTAAGTTCCTTTTCGTTTGAGTTTGCTGTGAATTATGATGGTTAGATCCGAGTTCTAGCTGGTTCTATAGCTGACACTGTAACGTTCTTATTTTTTTTTTGTAAAAGTCTAACTGAAACGGAACAATTCACAATGGCCATGGATTTCAATTAATGAATCTAGCTCAGTTAGACTGAATTTGTAATAATTTGTTCCATTTAATCTCCATTTATTTCATTTAAAAATTTTATTGAGCAAGAAATATTAAGCGACCAACAGGCCAACAGGCGTAAGACAATCGGGGCATGGATGGATTGGTTATTACCAGTACAGAGCCACAGACATATTGTCGCCAAGTGGAGGGAACAGCAAACTTTTCAAACGGTGATGAATCACTTTCGAAGCCTCGGTATTCCGCCAATATATTTGAAATAATAGGAGCAGTCCGTCTCTGAGTGTTAAATTATGAAATTGAGAGTGTCTTGGAATTTTAATAGATTGAAAATTGAAAATTTGGAATTTTCCAATATTTTCACTTTATATATTAACTTTCATAATATTTAACTGACCCCTGACAACACAACACAAATCCTTTGAGAAAGTTTGTTTATATTGCTAGTCACGCGAAACAGACCAAGTGAAAAGATTTTCCATCAAAGTCATCAACAACTAGATAGGCCTATAGTCACCCTCGCATAGTCGCCTCAGTTTCCACGAGCTCTGGATTAATTTGATAAGGTTTGATTTACCGTATCTAATTGCAAGTAAAACCAATATTAAATGAGTTGCAGACGGAATGCAAACTCACGATTGCTTTTTCTATCGTTATCTATTTTCAACTCAACTTCGACTGTACGTGCTGTGTAACTTGTAAGTTCTGACTTGACTTGTGATTTGTGAATACTTTTCTAGCTTCTAGATATCGTGTATGACATAAATGTTTGGATGGACAAAGTTTCTTTGTTTATACATGATAGTAGTTTATGATTTGCAGATTTTGAAATGTGTGTTTTTTTTCGGGTTTTTTTAACTTTATCTTAGTCAAGTATTTTTTATCTTATGAAAATAATGTAGCGGACTTGCTTTATTGTATCCTGAAGGGGGCAGACAAAGAGTGTTCTCAGCGGTTCTCAGTCAAGTGATTCGTGGCGCAATAATGTTACCATACTTTTTATCATACTCTCATTGGGCACCGGCACAAATCTTTGCACAACCTGATTTTAAATTTTTTCAACAAACCTTGTTTCTTCTCCCGTTCAGGTACGTTAGACACAGCAGTGTATTAAAAAGTACTTTCTCTCACTCGCTACTCTCTTGTTGGTGACGTCATAGTCTACAAGAGAATTGAGAAATCTTATCCCGATCTACTTTCCTTTATTAAAAGCGCTGGTTGGGGGGGTAACATTGTTGGTTAGGGTAACATTGATATTTGTCGTGAGTGTATTAGTCTGGTGACGACCAATCAATCGATACACGTTACGCGTGTTATTACCTGCCCGTTCGACCACAAGGCTCAAAGTTGCGTTTCGATTTGTTTCAACTTTCAATCTAATCGAAATTCGAAATAGCCGATTCTCGTTGCCTTGTTTGTTTGGTGGAGGCTCGCAACAACACCAGAAAGATTCCCTGGTCTATTCTATGGACCAATATTTTTTCTGGGTGGCGGTGGTTTATGTCTTTGGATTACCGTGCCGAATTTCGAAAAATATGTCGTCCACAAATATTGGAAAGAAGGTTTCCAAAGCGACCCTTACATCCCATTACGTACATTGTCCCGCGTCCCCGAAAGAATCTGCGAATCTCGCATATAAATAAACGGTTCCCTAATATAAAATAATAATCTAAAAGGTACAGGCAAATAAGTGTCTTACAGACATTAAAAGGACATTCCTAAAAAAAATGTCTGCGGTCTTTGGCACTTGGCAGCATTAAATCGCATTGCGTTTTGTCGAAATAGACAGATTCCGGATTTTTGAAGTATACGTTCTTGGAATTCCTTTTCAAAAGCAGCTTATAAGAAACGGGGCATTCGGACCACTTCTTGAGACTTGACACTGGTTCAAGCTGAAGCTTCCCTAATATTCCTATGTTCCCTGTTCCTATAAACTGTTCTGCCCTGCTTTATAGTTTATACATTGATTTTGACGAACCCCCTGCCATATGTAAGTACAGCCTGAACAGACGCCAGCGCAGTCTATTGATAAAGAATACAAGTTTCACTTATAACTTGGACACTTTCGGAGTCCCAAGCTCCAGGCTTGAATTGATAATCGGAATTGCCATAAGATCCTTTACCTCCAGTCCCCTCCACTACTCTTTCGTTTTAACGTTTTTGAATTAATCTATAGTTTTCGTTTGCTGTCAAACGCCGGTTCTTTTGTCGCTCGAAACATACAACTTTGAGTCTTATCATTGCAGTAGTTTCGTCCCAAAAGAGTTCATAAATTGTTTCTTTGAAAATAAGCTTTTAATTTTCTCTGTATACAATGACTAAACAAGCACTTATCATTCTTGCAGAAGGTAAAATATAAGCAATTTGTTGTTTGTCTTCTGTTTATTTCATTCATATTTAAAAGTTTAAATTTTTTCATTTGGATTTCAGGAGCGGAGGAAATGGAAGCGGTTATAACGATTGACACTCTTCGTCGTGGGGGAGTAAGTTTAATTTTTAAAATATCACATAACATTGCCAGTAATTCTTAGTAATTGTAGATAGATGTAGTGGTTGCTGGTCTTGCTGGAAAAGAAGTTGTCAAATGCAGTCGGATGGTGTCAATTCTTCCAGATACAAGTCTTGAAGAAGCTCAAAAGAATAACTCACTCTATGATGTAGTTATTTTACCTGGGGGGTTAAAAGGAGCTGAACTTCTAAGTGAATCCCAACTAGTTGGTCAAATTTTAAAGCAACATGAAAAAGAAGGGAAAATTGTTGCAGCAATTTGTGCAGGTGCTTACATTTAAATGCAAGCCTGTGGAACCAATAATCCACATGTTTATATTTGAATAACAGCTCCTATTGCCTTTAAATCTCATGGCATTGCCAGTGGAAAAAATATAACATCGTATCCAAGCATGAAAGAAAGACTGGTTGATACTTATCAATATAATGATGGGGACAGAGTGGTAGTTGATGGTAAGCATTGATAGTTTAAGGTTTTTTAGTGATCAACACAATAATACTGATTCACATTTTCAGGTAACGTGACAACAAGTCGAGGACCTGGCACGGCGTTTGAATTCGCCCTGTCTTTGGTGGAGCAACTCGTCGGAAAAGAAGTAGCTGATTCGCTGGTTTCCCAGATGATCCTGAAAATCTGAAAATCTATTACGGTATCCTATATTGCACTTATTGTCTGAAAGACATTAAAAAGATAATAAGGAAGATTAGATAATAGAAATAGACATGCGTGAATAAATTATGAATCATCAGTAAAAGGCAGTTATTCTTACCATATATTGGATATGATTATTGAGCCTACTGATATTAGGTTCGAAATCTTGGTTGGAATTGGTTCGGTAAATATTATCAGCCTTGATTGAAATAAATAAAATTGAAATTGAGTGAAGTACCATTTTTCTGGAGTATTTTTATTTGGAATACATTTTAATTTAAAAATTTGGTTTTCTCCGATCCTCTTTTCCGCCCATTTCCGGTCAATTTTTTCCCTTGCACCGTATTCGATGAACTATTTTTAGATGAGAATATGTAGTATAACCACTAACCACAAGTATATTATCTTTTATCTAATTCTTTAATTTCATTTTCACCGTTATTTTTATCTTATGATCTAAATCAGGATTCAGGAGAAATCACAGCTTGGCGATTTGTTGTAATCCTATAGACGTATTATGACAATCTAAAAAACATAAAGAAAATAAATTGTAATCCTTAGCTTTGCGCTTTGCCCCTACTTGTTTAAGAACTGTACAATAATGTAAATGAAATTATTTCCGAGATTAGTTCTGAGATGATGGCGACGTTATTCGTCTAAGTGCAGGGGCAAACGAAAAAGACAATAATGGCTTAGTGGTTCTTGAAACCAACTGATAAGAGTATCAACATAGATTTGGCCATCACGACAGAAGCATTTTGCCTTCGGCCATACTACGAAATATCAGGAAATGTATATTCATGAAATTGAGCAAGAATTAATTAGTAACCAAGTCAATACTCAAATAAATGAAGTAAATGGCAAATTGAATTAATGTCTGCACGTTCTTTGGTCATTTCAGCATTTATTTAGGTGTCTAAATTATCTTGCCTAAATTCGGTTTCTCATCCTGTAGTTTTCTTGCATCCTGCAACATTCACTAGATGCAATTTAAATTTATTGCGAAGGAATTTACGAAAAAATCATCAATTTACCTTATAAATGTAAAGTTAATTATTATTAGCTCAAATCATGTTAAATGTTGTTGGCTAAATTGTCTTACCTAGTTCAATGACAAAGTTGAAAAGTTTTCTTATTGATCAAGCTGAATTCAACCGCGATCGACAACATTTTAAAGCACAACAAGATAACACAAAGAAAATTGAACTAAACCTGAAACCGTAAGAGAAAATCTCTTCATATTTATTACTGTAGTTGCACACGCAATAGTACAAGAACACGAGAATTTCAAGATGTGGAGAGAGGAGGGAGATTGGCTCAAACACCAGTGGGACTCCACTCTTAATAGCATTGCCAGTTACTACTTTAAAATGTCAAACGATAGCAAAACTTGTTAGGGTAGTATGTACACAAAGGAAATGAGAAAAGAAATTTAAAAAAAAAAGGAAAAAAAAAAAAAAAAACAATAAAAAAACATGCTTTTTGTTGCTTTTAAAAGCCATCGTTTTTAAAAAGGGATGAAAAGCGCGAGAAAAGGACAATATTGTTTTAAATTCATTTTCGGCGTTCAAGATCTCCAACTAAGGTCGACCCCCACGTGCAGCTTCTTCGATGGCTCGCACCTTCATCTCTCTCTCACGTTGTTGCTGTTGCCTGGATTGAGACAATGATACTTCATTAAGAAACTGGCCGAACCAGAAGAAGCCGTCATCACGTGTTCCAATATTACTATACCTAATGTACTCTTCGTGTTGAGCAACAATATTGGGATGAGCATGGGGATGTAGGGAAGGACCAGACGGCGGGCCAGAGGGTGGAGCACCGGGGTGAGGGAATCGCTGCTCCATCATCTGCCGCTGGAGCTGCTGTTCGGCTGCAAACTGCCGAGCAAACTGTTCGTCGTAGGGACGACCCAGCATGGCAGCAGCGGCTGCGGGGTGCAGTCCCAGCGCGCTGTCTTGGTGTAGCATTCCCGGCGGAGGTCTGGGATATCCGGCGTTGAGAGGGAATCCCGGCGGCGGTGGCATGTCTTGACCTGAGGGATGGAGATGGAGGTGATTGTGAGTGTGGGCGTGAGCGTGAGTGTGGAGTTCGGGGTTAAGACCAGCCATTTGAAGTCGAAGTTGGTCCGCCATGGCTGCATGAATGCGCTCCGCCTGCAGCCGATCCACCGCTGCTTGGTGGTCCCGCGCTTGGGCCTCCGAACGGGGATCTCCAGGTCCACCTCCTCCGCCGCCACCACCCGATCCCGGAGGGCCGCCGATCGATCCCCCCATGCCGCTGGGCAGCTGCAAACCGAGACGCTCGAGTCGTTCTCGTTCCATGGGATTTAGTCCGCCGCCGCCTCCACTCGGATTTCCTCCCAGTTGATACAAACTAAAACCGGGAGGAGGACCTAATCCCGCACCAGGAGGCGGTCCACCAGGCATTCCACCATATCTGTTACAAAAGGAGAATAAGAGAAAAATATGCGCCAAAGCATTAATCACATCGGCAGACGGCAACCAATACGAGAGCTTTGTCATGTTTGTTAAGATAACCTTTCCGTTGCTAACGCTGATTATTTTCATCCTCTTATTACCTGCGATGAAGTTCGAGCCAATGCGGATCAAGAGGGCCGGAGAGTCTCGGTCCAAGACCTCCAGGACCACCAGGCATTCCCATTCCAGGGGGCATTCCGGCTCCATTTTTAAGCATCTCTTCTTTAAAACGATCCGATATCTCACGCTCGCGGAGTTCGCGGAGCTCCCGCTCTCGCTTCTCGCGTTCCAACTCCAGTTCTAGACGCTCTCGGGCTCCAGCACCATACATACTAGCAAGCTGATAATGCAACATGGGATCCATGGCTGGCGGGCCGAGTCCCAGTCCACTTGGTACGTTTCGTTGCATTCCACCCGGAGAAAAACCTGTGTGAGGTCGGGCGTACTCACTGCAAAAGCCAAGAGAAAAAGATTGAATGACTCAATTCTCTTGATTTAAAATTTAAAAAAAAAAAGATAATCAAATCAAATGATCAACCTTAATTGACGCAAAGCTGGTGTGTCAGGATATGGGCGGGGGCCAAATCGATCAAAGCCAGGAGAAGTGATGGTCTCGATAGGCCCAGCTCCAGATGTTGAAGGCTTGGGTGTTTCACGCTTATCCGGCGTGGCAGCTTTCCGCTAAACATGAAAATAATCGTAATCATAAAAATAGACTAATAGATAAAAAAAAAAAAGACGACGACTCGAAATCCTACCGCGTGAGCAGCAGCTCTTTCCCTTTCTTTCTCTTTTTCTCTTTCATCACGATCGCGTTCAGCTTGCCTCCGCAGACGCTCTTCCCGTCGCCGGGCCAACTTGGAATCGGGCACCGGCTTAAAAGTGAGATCGGTTCGAGCACAGGAGTTACCTTCGCCGCGGTTCCAGTGACGCAAGAAACTACACAAAGCCAAAATTCAATTTAAAACCAAACCAAAAAATGAATCGACAAATTTCCAAATGAAAAAAGCCATATTCCTTTTCCTTACATGGCACTTTGGCTGCGATGGCACTCGGAATCTTCAATTCTTGGTTCGGGACTCGGTCCGCGCGGAATGGTGTTGGCCACCGGACTGGGAGCATCTTCATCCACGTCCTCGTGCATGGTGTTGTTGGCTTCGTCGTGGGCAGCCGACATGGCCGCCGCCACCGAGGAGGCCGACGGTGGAGGAGCAATTCCGGGCATCATGTGATTGCCGACAGTCGGCGAAACCGGCGGCAAGGTCAGCCCAGCAACTGGATGCGATAGCGTCGAAGTCGAGGCCACGGGTTGGATGGGTGTGGACGAGCGCGGCTGGAGATGATGATGCGGATGCGATAGCGGCAGAGGCAGTGAGTGTGGATGATGAGGGTGATGATTCCAGGGCGACTCGGATTTGGCTTGCAAATCAGCCAGCGACGGACCGCCGAAACCAAAGGGCCCACCCGGCCCCACGCCAGAGTAGGTCGGCATCGAACCCGAAGTGGGAGGGTATCCGCTGCCGAGACCGCCACTCGTCGAGGCCGGCGACGAGAAAATGGGCAAGTACGGCGAGGACGAAGACATAGAATGGGACATGGGGGGCATGGCTGCTGACGATGGGTGATGCGGTCGTTTGGGTGGCGGACTCGGCCCTCGCTTCGCAGGATTGATGGAGCCAACATTGACCATGGCTGACGAGGAAGAAGGTGGCGGCGAGCGGGATCGCGACGGCTGCGACGGCCCCATTTGAGACCCATCAGACGGCCCTTTGTTGTTGTTGTAAGGGCGACCGCCGCCCAAACCGCCGTGACCCGAAGACGACGAAGCCGAGGTCGACGTGACCGGAGGTGAGGGGTGCATCGACGTCGCCAGTGGGCCGTTTCCGTTTCCGTTGCCTCCACCCGAAACATTGGGCGCGAACGGATTAACCACCCCGGAAGGCGAGGTGTGGAAGTTACCCAAACTCAGAGAACTCTGGTGGTAATTGGCCACCGAGGACGGAGGAAAGCTGCTCGATCCAGAAGAGACGACAACAAACGACGGCGGTGACTGAGGTCGGGGTCCAGCCGAGGCCGGCGGCGGAGGGGCATGCATCCGCATAGGAGGGTAATGGTAAGCAAAAGGATACGGGTAGTAGGGAGAATAGGCGTGCGCTCCCGGCTGGTGATACGGTGACAGAGGCAGCCCTTGAGGCGGTCCCAATCCCAACCCGTGAGGCAGGAAATGGGGCGGATAAGGCAAAGAATGGGCCGGTGGAGGAGGTGGAGGCGGCTGAGATTGCTGCGGTTGCGCCGGCGTTTGTTGCTGTTGCTGTTGTTGTTGCTGCTGCTGCTGTTGTTGCTGATGCTGGTGCTGCTGCGGAGTCGGAGTAGAAGCTTTTTTGATAGCAGGACTCGATTTGGAACCGCTGTTTGAGGAACTTCCACCCTGGCCGCTCCCACTCGACGATTTCTCCAGCCGAGGAGAGGCCGTCGGGTGCGGATGAGCAAGTCCAGGTTCGCGCTTGGGCTCCATCAGAGAGGCCATTGGGACGCTGGGGGGATACGATACAAATCCACTTCCCATGGATGGCATTGATCCATCTCGTGGAATGGAAGACATGTCCCGCAACGAGGCAGCAGAAACAGCCGGTGAAGAAGAAGAAGCCGAAACTGCGGACGGGTCCACCATCTCCTGTTTGATTTTCAAGTTGTGCGGTTCGCTCTGTTCGGGCATGTCACGCGGGGCCGACATGGGCAACGGGCCCAGGTTCAACGGTCCCAATGCAGGAGCAATAGTTGGATGATTAGCTGTCGTCGTAGGGGCGGGGGAGGCCATCGCATAAGGAACCGCGTCGACCATAGCTGAGGTGGATTCCAGCGGAGCGTAGGGTCGAATGAAGCCGGAATGAGCCGGCGGCACCATAAAAGGCGACGAGTGCAGACCGGACCCTGGTGGGCCGCTGCTATTGGCATTCCTGAGGGCTCCGTCGGCAGTGGCGATCGACATGTCCAGTGGAGGTGGGAAAGACGAGGACGACGTGGTCGGCGACGGCAGTTTGGGCGAGGAAGGGCCACCGAAACCCGAAGAGAGCGACATCTCTTCTTTGCCCATCCAGGCCGGCGTGGGCATCTTGTTGCCCCCCTCAATGGCCCCAGAAGTCACTGCCTTGTCTTGCAAAGTGGGCGACAACAGCGCTGCCGGACGACTTTTCATATCTTCGTTCGCTGTCGAACCGGCGGTGGCCGGATTGAAATCTGGTTCCAGTTTGACCATGGGTGGCAGATCGTCGGATTGGTTGGGTTTCACGGCCTCGAAGCTTCCTGGACGAGGGCCAGCCAATGTGTGTAGGGGACTAGGAGAGTCGCTCCTCTCCTTTTCGTCTGGTGCCCCATCGCTGGATGCCACTCCATTGGCTAGCACGGCGCTGGTGGCTGAGGCAGAAATGGCGGAAGAAGCGTTGTTCAAAGTAGCAATGGGATTGGCGGACGAGGACTCGTTGGGTGCAACCACTTGCTCGGCAATGGCTGGCGCATTTGCATCGGTGCTCTTGCCGGCCGGCATTTCTGGAGATGAAGTTCGGGAGCCACCGCCAGCGGATCCGGAACCAGCGCTACGAGCTTCGCTCGGTTCGAGATCTTGATCGACTTCACCGTCCAATCCATCCATGCCATTATCCTCCAGTGAGCTGCTTTCGCTCGAGACGCTCTCGGACGGACTCTGTGGCAAAATGATTGGGAAAATCAAATCATTTGTTTTAATTTAAAACTAATAAGTAGCGATCGATAGACTCACCTCAGAATTGGCGTCGTTCTTCTTCTTCTTCTGGCGGGGTTGGCCACGCTCATCTTCGTTGCCGTTGCCGGCCTGCTCGCGATCTGGGCCAGGCACTTCACCACCGGTGCCCCCACCAGCAGTGCCCCCACCAGCTCCTCCGCCTCCGTGGCGTCTCTTGTGCCCTTTGCTTGGACTTTCCACCATCGACTTGGCTTTGTTGCCGTTATTGCCTTTATCCTGTAACAAGAGTCAATCAAACCAATAAAGACAATCAAAGAATTCAACACGATTTTAAAAAATTGAGAAAGATGACGCACCTTCTCATGCACGACCGAAGAAGACGATGATGAACAGTTGCTGGCCGAGCTGGGCGACTTGCGGTGACTTCGCCGCTCGTTGCCCTCCGGTTCCGGGCTGTTGTTACCGCTGTCTTGCTTGGGTCGATTCCGCGCGTTCTGTACCCCCATCGTTAGCGCAAAACAAGACGACAGAGAAGAGGAAAAAAAAATGAAAAGAAAAACAAAAGTTCAAGCAGGCTCGTTCGCTGGTCTACGCCAGACAACTCAAGTAATAAGTATACCAATTCTTTCGTGCGTGTTCTTGTGCGAACACGGCCCTCCACTTCTTCATCGTCAGGATTTTGGACGGGGCGAAACATGTACGGCGGCTCTGAGCGAGCCTCACTCTCGCTGACCTGTCATCGTCAAAGAAATTCACAAGATTGAGAAAAATATGCAGAGAGAGAGATGAGATGGGATAGATAGGATTGTGTACCTGCGCTTGTTGAGTAGTTTTTAACAGGGGAAGCTCGCCGTATTTCTTAAAGTGCACTCGACAATCCGTACATAAGAGGGCCTTGTCTTTGCCCGCATGATGCCAATCTTTCGATGCTGAGAGAGAAAATCATTTCAAATTAGACTGTGAAAAAAGTTCAGACTGCAAATGACGTTTGACTATATACTTACATGTAGAGAAACAGTGACGACAGTGGTAGGCAGCTAAATCTCTCGAATCAGAGTCTTCATCAGAATTATCATCCTCGCTGGCCGAGCTTAAATCTCCTGTGGCACACAATTAAAAGCAAACGAACGTCGAAATGAATTGACAATATTTATGTTGTTCATTTGTGTCGCACGAAAAAGCATTAAATAATTTTAAGGACATAGTCTACAATTATCAAGAGGCAAGAAGACGCGGAGAGCGTAGAAAAATAAGGCCGAAAAAACGCTAATTTAAACTTCAACCAGACAAGGTTCCAGAGAATGCGGTGGAAAGAGGGGTAAAACGACTCCTCAACCATCTGGACCGGGAAGGAGGCGCCTCTGCTGTGGAGTGGAACCCACCTGATGTATTTATACATTGAGAGAAGGAGAGAGAAGGAGAGAGAGAGAGCCGACGAAAGAATGACGGAGCGATAGGGTCGGTGCGGTTACACGTTCACACACAAGCCCCTCTCTCTCAACGAGAAAACCCCGCAGAGAGGAGATAAAGACAGAGAGGAGGGCATGGGGAGAGAGCCCGAGGCGACGGAATTCCAGCTTGGTGAAGATCTCCCTTCCATTCTTCCCCTGACAAGTAGCGTGTCCACCTAGCGGCCGTTTGACGGCACTTTTTTTCTTCCTGTCGACTTGATCAGCATCCAATCCAACATGGCAAACATTCATCCCCCATTTCGTGGAGTCATGAATAAGCTCCCCAACTATTCATCATTCGCACTCCTTGTGTGCGGGTGAAATAACTCTAAACATTGCGTGTGTTGGGTCTGTTGGTTGCCCAGCCAACGAGAAAGTTGAAGGGAGCCGGTTGGAAGCGTCGTACATAATGGCAATCCGAAAATGCCGGAGCTGATGGACAAGAGCCATGAAGAAGAAGAACACAAGAGGCTAATGAAAGGTGAACAGTGGCGTTTTTCGAGCTACAGCAACGTCACGAAAAATAGAAAAATAGAAAAATCGAAAAAGAGAGAAAAAGAGATTCTGGCTTCGTGTGTAGTCAGCAATGTTCCGCATGACCACAGAAATACTCCCTCTCTGTTCGTTTAGCTTCACTCCCCCCTCCCATTTCTCCGTTTTAGAAGCTCAACAAACTTGAGGCTCCCGTTTTCTAGGCAGCGACTCCTCGCGTCCAGCTGTTCCCTTCGTAACAGAGTCGCGTTCCTTTCATTCGTAGCGAATCGATTGGGTCGGGGCGCAGATGGCGCCCAACACACACACACACACACGCAGATGGCGCCAACATCGATTCGACACCAACAGCCAAAAGCCCGGAACCTTCCCAGGTCGTGGCCCACGGAACGAGCTCATCAACCATTCATACTCGAGGGGGGCAGCACCTACAACTGCAGAGCCAGAGAGGATATCGCTCAAACTAGTGAACAAGAGTTGGACAAGAGCAACACCCGACGATAAATATCTTAGCCACCCACTCACATCAAGGTGGAGACGGGCCAAACATGACGAAAACAGAAAAAGAAAAAATGGCTCGTTTGCCATGCAGAGAAGGCTGGAAATTCAAATCACGGGCAAAAGCTCGATACGTTGGCCCACCCTGGAATACGAATGAGCCGTTCCATGCACCATTTTTTCTGGCTACTCACGCCGCTAAAAAAGCTCCGACGTCGTATCGCCACTTGGCCATCGGGGCGGGGCCGCACACGCCACCGACACCCCATCGCCATCGGGTATCAAGAAAAGCAGTGCCGTTGTAATTAGATCGCCCGGCATCGTCGTCACGGGGTGAGCCAATGATGTTTCAATCGGGCTCGACTCGCCAATCGATTGATCCCCACCAGCGATCAATGAAAATACTTTTAGCCTCTCTCCCTCCGCCCCAACAAAAAAAAAGAGATGGAAGATGGCGGACATGAATAAAAACGTCAACAAACCGGGTTCTTCCTTGGCGACTCTTGTGTTGCGAGTAGTGCGAATCCGTCGGAGAACGCTCTGCCGATGACGCCGACGATGAGGACGCTGATTTGCTGCGGCTGGAGTCTTTTTCCACAAGTAATAAAATTCCACCAAGTCCGACTGTTTCGTGTCAAGAAAAGGGCACCGAGAAAAATAAAAAAGACGAATCAATTAGCAAATAAAAATAAAGCCATGGAAAGAACAAACAAACACACACAGACACACACACACAAGATAAACGATGTGCAGCCCCATTGATCAACTTGCTCCCATTTACAAGACTTGCACAGCCATCTCTTTTCATGTTGTATGGGGGGGATAACAATCGGGCTTATGTATATGGCAGGGAATATATAGTAAATGAGAGTCATGATAAACGAGCCCGGAGCTAGTACAGCTCCTATCTGACTCTTTTCATTCTCTTTAAAGAGAGGAGTAGGAAACGGAATCGGACATGCGCCGACTCGTTGGCTATCTTCAAAAAGGATCCGATCTAACCCATCACGGCAAAATTAGTTTTGGCACAACTTTTCTCCTTTGGCCTAGCTGCAGCTCCAATGGCTACACAGCGCACACGAGTGCACGTTTCAACAGCTTCCACCAGACGTTTGTCCGATGCTTTTGATTAACTGCCCCGCATGATTAGTCCCCATTCTCTACAAATCAATTTGAGTCGGACAAGCATCTTAAGCTAAATTACCAGTAAATCTTCTTCTCCTCTCTTAAAAGACAAGAAAACACTGCAAGAGAGTTGGACAAGAAAACTCGGAGATTCTTCCAAGTTTTTTTCCCTCAATCGGCCATGGTGCCCTCAGCCTGGTCTCTGACAACAAAGAAAGCTATGTCTGTGTCTGCTGGCTTTTTTACACAGCAAAATAATTTACAGTCGGGTTTCTCAGACTCTCAAAAATAAAAGAAGACTTTCATGTGTCGATCGCTAAGTTAACATTTGCAATCTGGGATTGTCAGATTTGGCATTTGCCAGATTGCAAAAATGAGTTGAAAATTGATTCAAAAGTTTGTTTTTCTCATCGATAATCGAATTTTTTATTGAGTTTGTCTTTAAAAAAAAATCAAACGTTCAGTAAAAGCGATTGAGTAAACAACGAAATAAAATAAAACCGGAATAATAGAACGAAACTAGATATTGGCCAACCGAGATTTGCGACGCATGTCGGTGGCGCCACGACGTTGTTAAAAATAGCTGAAACGTCAAGCAGAACTGAAAGCATGCATCCCTACGATCAACACCACGTTCCAGCTTCCAGATGACACATGGACAAAGATTCCAACTACGAGCTGACGTAAAGGAGCACAGCATGCCATCGCTTGAATCACCAACACGTATCCAAGGGTTATCAGCTTGGATTGCAAAAGGAGTTGTGGGCTAGTATGTGATTAGCTATCTGCATTGTGACTCACTTAAATTCCCCAAATTATAGAACATCACCGTGATCTAAAATACGATCACATCATCTAAAAATTAGTTTTTTTGTTTTTAAATACAAAAGTCATCGACTTGGAGCATTCCAGTGCTTGTCTTGCTTGATCCACGCGATCCGTTACCACGGCAGTTGCTTTGACTGACGGATGACACAAACGTCCCAACAGTCGTGCGCGCCAGTTCACAGTTTATAAATACACGCGCCCAACGTTGGAAAACCACACACGCGTCGTGTCTATAATTAAAACTTGTCCACAAAACAAACAAGGACGTATGGCAAAGGAGTCAGGATTTCTCCAGGATTTCCTTACGACCCCAGATAGTAAGCAATCGGACGAGAAGAAGAAAGAGAGAGGCACCATGGGTTAAGATGACAAGATGAATAGATGTCACTGCGACACACATGCTAACAAACCCCAACTGCTGACAAGCCCACATGAACGAGGAGAAAACAAAAAGAGCCACCTGGCGGCCAAGTCGACATTTAGTCTTTTTATTTTAATAAAAAAGCACATTTTCTTGCGTCAAACGAGCTGGAGGGCAATGCTCGGCTTTGCTCTTATATATATTCACAAGAAGAAGAAGACTACCGACATTGATTGTAGCCGGCAGTTATCAAGATGAATGGCGTGACACGAAATCCTCCTCCTTCTCCTTCCCCCCCACAAACCCAAACTTTTGGTTCGTGCCACTTGGGTAGAGGCGGGAAAAGGCAAACACAAAAGAAATGACCATCTTGTTGTTGTAATGATGACCGTCGGAGTCTACGACAAGGTCCCAAAGTGCGTCGAATATTAAGCGCGAGCCGCCGGTAGTTGGGCCACAAGAGAAACGAAAATAAAAAGGAAAAGCCGAACAAGAAATTCCAATGAGAAGGAGAAGAGGCAATGAATAATCAAATAGCTCCTCCGCGGACTGGTTTAAAAGGCAACAACTCGTTTCTCCGAAAAGGGCCCCTCTCACACACACACACACAGAGAGAAAAATTGAATAAATAAGAAACCAAATGGAAAACCTCACAAAGCCCATTATTTCCAGCTGTTTCTTTCTGAATGCATCGCGAGCGATATCGAGCAAGGGCAACAAATCTCTCCCCTCCACCAATAGCCCTCACGATTCTCTCTGCCTCGTTGATAGAGACAAGAATTGGAAAAACAAAACAAATTAATAAAAGAAGGAAAGAAGAAAACAAGATGATGATTTAAATTCTTGGCTGCATTTCCGACTAGGGAGCTAGAACCGCGTGATAAACCCATTAAGCAGCCACTGAAAAGGAACCGCAGAGTTTTGAGAAGGCGAAAAAAAGGAGTCCATTGGTCTTGCACTGCACGTTCCCAACGGTACGCCACCGTCGTGCACACAACACGCGACTTTCACAAGTGAGGAGACGAAAAAAAGAAGGGGGGAAATGGACTGTTCGACATCAGTTTTCTAATCCATGAACAAAGTTGAAGCTCTAAGGTGTGTGGTGTGTCGACGACAAAAGCAAGTCGAACCGCAGGAAAGCGTCACACGTGTCGGTGGTAAACTCGTAGCAGCCAAAACTACCGTTCATCCAGACTCTATAGCCCACCCAACTCGACCGAATGCTACCGACTAGTTAATCAACGGTTGGTCCACTGCAAGTTTTGCCAATTAAAATTGATAAACCAACTCGCCACGACGGCTATAATCATCATCCGGATCTATTCTAGGAAAAAGTCTACTTTTAACGGCACAAATGAATAACTAAATCGATTCTAATAAAAAAAACAAGGGCGATGAATCTTCCCGGCTAAATTACGTAAAGAACAACGGTAGTTTAGCTGCGTTCATTGACCGTCTGTCCAAGATAGAGAGACACACTATGAAGAATCGTTTGATCTCTGCGAAAAAAAAAAGAGAGTGCCGAGAGAATTGGAGCAGAATAGCTGGAGGAAAACGACGAGAAATCGGATGAAACGAGGTGCCGTGTGGCACAAAAGGAAAACGGGAGGGTTGGCAGTCTCAATGTTTAGCGCCAACAATTGTCAAGGGCCATAGAGGAAAGCGGTAGGATCGTCAACCAGCCAACACAGTATTGATCCTGCCTCTCCACTTGAGCCGGTAGCCTAGTAGCCCGTCTCGTCTCTCTCTTCCTCCGCCCCTTCCTAAGAACGTTCCACCATCCGCCGGCCCAACTACTACCACCACCAAGTCGGTAATGTCTTGTGACCCAGTCCAGCCTGGGCTATCGATCCCGCAACAAAGTACCGTGATTAACATTAATAGGCTTACCAGAAAAGCAGCAGCACCTACTTTTTATACTCGCCTCTTCTCACTCACCCTAACCACCCACTCGTCCTGTTCTCCCCTCCTTTGACATAACTCTCTTTCCCCCCTACCAACTACTGGCCAACCTCTAGAAATTAGGAGCACAAATAAAAAAGAAAGAAAGAGCCAATGAGCTTCCCAAATGAGTCAAACATGTTTTGGCAGCAAGAGGGGGGAAACGAATCGAAAATCTAGATTGTTGTTGGCTTCCGGTGTAGAGTCGAATTCGGTTACCCGAAACTAAAAGGAACGACGTAGGAGGTCGTAGGAGGTCCGGTCCCTTTGGCCGCCGCCAAGTTCCGATTGCCCGTAGTACCGAGATCCTTACAGAGTTGAGTTGCGGGAGGTCACATATACCAAAATATACACACACACACCTCCCGCTGGTGTTGAGCACATCATCATCATCATAACAATCTATCGATCTGTGGGGCGCGAGACCTCCCCACCCAAAACCAAAACAAACAAGGCGATCAAAATGGCCCGATCGGATCAAATCAGGTCTTCAACCTTGGGCAACACTCTGATGTGTATAACTTTCACTTAAAAATGGCCAAGAGAGAGAGAGAGAAAAAGAGGCGGTTGGCATGGAAACGTGCAGGTGTAAATGGAAAAACTCACCGTATCCTTGTGGGGCAAAAGGTCTTTGCGGATGCGGAAAAAGTTCTTGCCGTACTGTCGCAGGCCCTTGACGAATCGTTTCTAGAGAGAAAGAGAAAAGATAAAGAGACAATTAGCATCTCGGAGGAGAATCAAGAAGCACAAGTTTATGGCGCAACAAGAAAAGAAAAGCGGGTCATAAAATTCCTCAATGGCCGGGTGGTGGTGGTCTGGAAAACCGCACCGTCCACCAACCAGCACAACCGTGGTGGTGGTGCTGGATCGTGAGAAACAAAAACCTTGACGGGTTAAGTGACCGCAAGTGTGACGTTCTTTTTTTGAAAAAAGGAAGAAAAAGAAAACATCGACTCTCGACTGTCGTGGGGATGAGGCGGGAAACGTGAGGGCCGGCCATTGAATGGCTTTCGCTCGCCTACCATCGGCTGCTCATAAAAGAGCGAACATTTGATTGATCGATACGTCGTCTGCTGCACCGTCCGAGAGCGAGACAGAGACACACAACAAGCAAACAGGCAGTAAAGATAGCGACGACTACGATTATAGACGTATAAATATAAATAATGTCGGGAACTTGGGCGCGGATCCAATGGCCCGAAGGGGAAATTCACACCAGCGTGAGTTGAGCACAGGATGAGGATCATATAAACGCTGGTGTGAAAGGGAGTGGATGAATCGAAAGAGAATGGAGAGAGAAAGAGAGAGAAGGGGAAAGAGAGAGAGAAAAAAAAGAATGCTGAGCTGCCGAGCTGCCGGACGAAAAAGCTGTTGGCCGTGGCCATTCCCGACAACGACGACGACATGACACGCACGGATTCACCCACGGCGTTTCTGCTCTAGTCGGGTCTAACCAGACGCCATGCGTGAAAAAACACACACAGCACCACCACCACCACCACCACTACAACGAACAAAAGCGCAGGCAGCAATCTGACATGGGCCTCTTGACCGAACTCTCAAATCCGGCCATCTTCTCCTCCTCCTCCTTTTTAACATTTCCAATGTCCCTCCTCCCCATAGGCAGTTGTTTTCTCGTCCATCAGCGTAAAAATAGTTGGCTGCCAGAGAGAAAGAAGGGAAAGAAAAGAAGCCGCACTAGGGAGAGAGAGAGAGAGAGAGAGAAAGGTTTTTCTTCCTTTTTATATTCAACCAAACTCTCTCCCCTCTCTCTCTCTCGACCAGAGAGAGAGAGAGTGGAAGAATCAAATATGGCCGCCTAAGCATTTCTTCTTCCAGTTTCCTCCTACCTGATGGGCTTTCGAGAGACGGAACACGTCGTAACAACACACACGTTTGCAACACACAATTCAAATCCACGTGGCCCACGTAATCCACTGGATTCTGTCACATATGTCGACCCCAACTGATCCGGTTACACACGTTGCACTTATATAATCCAGGTCAATCAAAATATCTGCTAGTCTTCTTCCTCACCGACTCTTCAACGGCTCAAATCCCACAAAGAGTTTGGTCGTCGACTCGCAAATGCCCAACCAAAAAGTCACTACGTTCTAGCTGCGTATTTTAACCCAAAAGAAAGAGAGAAAAAAAAGCCGTCGGTCGTCATACACACTACACACACACACTAGACACACACACACACAACAGACCCAAAATGGCCGCACACTGAATGATCCGAATGACGCTGCTGAGCCCTCGTCCCCCAACTGAAGAACCGAATCCAATGAGATGCCACTTGAAATCACCTTTGATAAACTTGACTCGCTGTCGATTCACAGCTGTGCGGACAAGAATTTGTTGTCTTGATTTGTTTGGCGTCTCGTCGCTCACAGAGACTCTTAAATAAAAAAGAGTTGGGAGTGAAAAAATGGCGGAACATGTACACACACACGCACGGCGTCGCCTCTCATTCGGGAGCGGCCCGCTCAACGACTGCTTGCAGTAAGAGAGCTTGGGAAAACGCCATCAGCGGCCACCAGAGGCGCTACACCGACCCGCTCTCGCCCAGCCGGCCGTGTGCTACGTGTGCAGCCAACAAGCGGTTCAACAAACCGCGGTCTACACATCCCCTCCGGCCCAATCCAGGCTAAAGCTCCCCTCCTCCTCCTCCTATGTTTCTTGTATAGACCCGAGGTGTGTGTGTGTGCGTGTGTTCGTTTTTTCTGTTTTACCGACTGGCGATGGCTGTTATTAGGTTCGACAACGATCCGCGCCCTCTATTTTCATTCTATTGCTCCTCGTAAGAGCCAACCAACAACAGCAGACATGTTGATTTGCCTGTCGTTGCATTTCGTTTACCAACCCCCGCCGATAAAACCCCCCCAAAGACAAAAGCTGGAAATTCAAGTTGGCTCTTGTCGAGACGGCCCGGAATAATAAACAGCCACCACGGCAAAAAGATGCTCGCGCAAGATCAACAAGACAAACGCCAGAGGGCTTGACGAATAACAATCGACTACACACACACACACAAAACACCTGGTGATTATGTGTACTTGAAGACTTGTACACCCGAAAAGCAGCTTTTGTGTTTCCGGCATCTGTTCGACGGAGCGGATCGACACGAAACCACAGCGACACTCTCCATCACCAGAGGACTCTCCCTGTCTATAACTTTTACCTGTCAACACACACATGTAACCATGTCATATTTACACGTGTAGATCGAGTTACACACCTCTTGCATGTAGTCAATTTCGTCAGCGGACATGGATAGCTTAAGAGCTCTGCTGCTGCTGCTACTGGAAACCCTACTACACCGATTTTTCAGCGGCCGTCACTTTTGTTGCAGCCGCCATCATCTTTGATTTGATTCGTTTGACAACGTTAACGATCCTAATGATCCGGCAGGGGGTTCTCAAATACGAGATTGTGTTCGTCTTTGACACGAACAGGAGCGGCACGACCGCGGCTCGTAATTAGATCGTTAAAAAAAGAGAAAAGAAAAAGGGGTCCAAAAAAGAGGCCGTTTCTTTTTTGGTGTTCCCCGTCGTCATTATTACACATCAACTGCTTGACATTAAAGTTCAAACCGCTTCCCGTCTTTTCCTTGTCACGCCACAGGACGTGAGTTTGTCACAGAGTTCTCCCCCCAGACTCGAAATCATCCCCACCAGTTCGACTCAATTAGTTGACACAAAATCAACTCGATTCGTCGTCAGCTTTTCCTTCGTTTTTATTATGCACGTCTGAAAAACACAGTTTAACTCTTTCCCATTGTTTGTCCCTCTCACCGTGTGAACATTTCAATTAATATTTCAGTCGTTATAAGCGCATCACGGAAAATAGGAGCGGCAACTGCAAACTAACAACTATTTAAAAAGATAAAAACTGCTTTCTTCTTTGGTTGGGAAAAGTCGAGACAGATTCTCAAAATCTCCATCAGAGACGATAAGAAAATGGCAAATGAAGCAACTGGCCCCATTGCGACGGATCAGCGCGAAGGATTGGCATTCAAGGGTCTCCCAAAAGATCAACTCACATGTCATAAAAAAAGAGAATCAACCCCCCTAAAATATATTATAAACGCACATAATTTATACGTCCATCAGGTTTTGTGTGCTACTGCACAACTTTCTTTTTTATTCAAAAAAGAAAAAAAAGAAATGGACGACGGTAATCGGATCCCGTTGGAGCCCCTGAATCTAAAAATGGTTGGATGGCTCGAATTACCAATTGCCTCTTTTGATTAATCAACGGTCCCCAGCAACAAAAAAGGTGGGCATCAAAAGGGATCCCATTACATATACCAAAACTTGGTGAATAACAATAAAAAGAAAAAGGGAAAAAAATTGGCGAAATGTTTTTACAACAAGCCGTCAAGGAGCGTAGTAATGAGCTATGAAACGAGTTGCGCGTGTTGGTGCGTGTCTGTAAAAAGACACACAGTGCTCACAGCACAGACTGCGAGATGCGAAAAAAGGGTAGATTGAAATTAGTAATAAACCAAGGCTGAATATAAAACCCAACCAACAACGACCGTGGGTGGTCGGCTTTCTCTCTTGTTCACTAAAACGACTAGTAAATGATTCTGACAGCGACACACAATTCCACGAACAACACACCGAGCGACTTGTGTGTGTGTATGCAGTGATTGACGTCCAAACGACTTTCTCAAACAACTCAACCAGAGAACCCAAATCGCCTACTTTAACCATGATTACCTTTTCAGCTGAAACTCAAAATATCAAATGTATAATCTTTAACTAGAAAAAAAGGAAAAAAACTATCAATTAGCTGGGAATAAACCCGACAAATGAAAGCATTTGAATAAAGATGGTGTAAACAGCTCGGTAACAATCAGCGCCATCTTGTAAGAAAGACGAAAAAGGTTAAAACCTGAAACAACTAATGTTTCTTTTTTAGGAAAAAAGAATGGGAAAAATGTCAGCTGCTAAATGCATAAATGAAAACAGGTTGGTGTAATGCGGTTGACCATTTCCTCGCTGGTGGGGCGTTGTTCCTTTTCGTGTGTAAACGGCAGTTGTTTCGATGCGAACAACAACAACGCATGATCGACTTTTACGAGTTTTCTCTTTTGCTTCTCGTGTGGAAGAAGATAATTCGAGAAGCACATGCACTTCATCACCCGAGTGATTGCATGCTCGGCTGATTCACTTAAAGACGAGTGCGTCAAACTGGAAAACGAACGTCGTCGTCGGCATCGAATTCAACTGTATCCGATGATCGGTCGATTGAAGCGTCACCATTCCGCAAAATCCCGCTGATGGCCAATCCATAAATAAATATAAAGACGACGTGGCGGTATCCGGTGTTATTCCTCGAAATTCAATCCCTCTCTTTCTCTCTCTCTCTCTGTTGAAAAAAGGAAAAAAAGAAGAAATCCCCCACGTCACTTGACTCGGCAGCTGGCGAAGCATTGCGTCGATCCTAATCTGCCCGTTTCCACACACAATGAGCAACCAACCGTTTCTATTATTGTCACATTCAGTCAGCGCCATCTATTGGAGCTGACAGCCACTTTGGGTTGAAACGACCGAGGGCGGCAACACACACACACACCCGGATGGATGGATGGATGGATGGAGCTGCGCTATAAAAGGAAGGCGCTGTGAATGCAGAGATGGCCGGGTCGGCCCCCGTCACACACACACACACACAGACACACAAATATCTAAAGTTACAATGTTGTGCTGTGTGTGTGTGCTCTTTCACGGATTGTTTGCGAGTCGAGATAGTCGTTGCCGCCGCCGCCGCCGACTAGTTACCATGGCGCGGTGTCCGCATATAACACGAGGAGCCACTTGGCAACGCTTTACAACCCAGCACGCTATCACTTCGTTAGCATGCGTGTCGTGAGTCCCGTCGTGTCCCAATCTCATTCTTTCACCCCTCCTCCTCCTTTTCCCGTCCGCTCTTTAAAAGCCCCGGAGGCATTTTAATGCTCGTCTCCACCGACCGACATGACGGCGAATACGGCGGATGATTATTTATCGGAATGGGGGGCGCTTGCACAGTCGTTGAGCAACGGCTCATTTCACTCCATCAACACACGACAATGACGACCGCAGTCGGATAAACAATCAAGTCATTTTCTGCAACCTACACTAATGGGGCCGGATTTCACAAGACAAAAGCTAAAACCTAATCGCATTTGCCAGGTCGCTGGATAACATCCACCACCAGTGACGCCGAAAAGTGGATTTCTTCTTCTTCTTCTTTGAAAAAAACAGGGTGGCACCACCCGAAGGGGGGAAAAAATGAAAAAAAACCCAAAAACAACAAAGAGATAGAACAAGCAGCAAGAAATCGCATCCATTATTCAATGCAACATTTGAAAAGCTAATGCCTTAAAAAGGGCCGGAATGGACACTCGATCGATGGCTTCCTTCCAGCCCGGGCATCAGCAGGATTGACTCGGCCACGCCGGAATGGATGATGGTTCCAGTGATTTAGTTTGACAGATCGCATCCAGAAGACGGTTGCATGGACCCGTAATGGATCACTCGTCATCACCCATCTTTTCCAATTCCGTCAGCGGCACAAACCTTTTCTTTCTTCTTCTTCTTTACTTCTTTTTTAAGAAAAAGAAAAAAGAAGAAGAAAGAAAACTGGTCTTTTTTTTTTATTATTTTTCCACCAAAGAAAAAATTGTGTTGCATGTCGACTCCAAATTTGTTGGTGTAAAACCCTTCAGGACATAGTCAGAGTCGGAAGCCCGTCTAGTGGACGGGGTCTCGGGATCGTTAAGGCGAGTCTCGTGTGAGTTAAAGGCCAACGCGAAGAATTCGAGGAAGAAATAGCGCACGCAAGCCAGTCGTTTGCATCAGTGATTCAACGGAATTGAACTCGTTCCTCAACACACACACAAAGGGGGACGTTGTTGATGGCCGTTTGCAACCACACGGACAAGCACAAACTTACGAAACGTTTCACAGCAACGAAAAAAAAAATAATACAAATACTACACACACACAAAAAACAGTTTCAATAATAATAAGTAAACGAGTGAAACTTACCGTTTCGTCTTCCGACCATTTCTTGTCGATGCCTTTAGGTACGGGACACTTGGCCAGAGTTTGTAGCGCTTTACCCAGATCGTAACCGGAATTGTGCAGCTAAAACGATACAATCAAAAGAAATAAAAATGGCGAAATAATTAACCATCAACTCTGGCGTCTTGTGAAGGAAATAAAGACTATTCCGCACTCGTTCGGCGGGTGCGGAATAATACTTTCATCCTTTCTTTCACAGGGGACCTGGTGCCAAGTTTAGCGAATGTTTTTTTACCACGTCCATGGCGTTGATGGTCGTGTCGTCACGGGAGGCGGCTAGGCATCCGTCGTCTGGGGATCCGCCATCACACATCCCGACAAAGGCGGCCACCGAACGGGCAGCTTGGATGTAGACGATCAGGTCACCGTCGCGCACGCCGGGAGCGTTAGGTGGCGGCACCCAACGCGGCTCTTCCCAATCTTCACATTTCTCGGGACGTTTGTCCAATCCCAACTGGGCACGCAATTCCGGAAGCCGGGCCTATAACCAAAATTAATTCCCAGGGTTAGTTCAGGTTATGGTTGTAAAATTAAAATTAAAGTAAATATTCACCTGATGGGATGGCCCGACCCGGATTTCACCCTGAGTAGACGCCAGTCTGCGAGTTTCTGGATTGTAGCCTAAAATGTAGAAAAACGAATCCTTGAACGGCGAAAACTTTTCAGCGCCCTGGATGTCAGTGAAATGCTGGACTCGGCACACGCCTCTGTTTTGCAACAAACAAAATAATTAATAAATAAGATAAACACTTAAACAGTTGCATTTATCAAATAGATTAGAAAATCGACATGAATCCATTTGATGACCTTGCCTTATAACATGTCCCTTTTTCAACTACAGCAAATCTAGACCCAAATGACTTCACTGCAAGATTTTCCCCAGCTATTAAAATCAAGTTGTACATTTACTATTAAAAAGTAAATTAAATTAACAAAAAGAATTTGAAAAATCACGAATGAAACGCCAATCAATCTCCTTTGCGGCTACTAAGAATTAAAAAAACCCGATTCAACAATCGAGGGAAACTGAAATCATTCACAAGAAAAATGTACAAGGAGTGCTCCTGCCAAAATAGGTTCGCCATTGAATGTTTCGACATATCCCAAGGGAGTTGCTGTGGGTACAAGTGAAATTCTCCTTCTCCTCTCGTAGATTCTATAATTTATGCAGAATGTAGAAAAAAGAAAAAGAAAAGAGAGAATACAATACCTGAGCAGGGAAACGGGATAGGTATCAGTGGCGTCGGATATAAACAGCTCGCGGCCTTTAATCACGGGATCATGGAGAAACGAGATCTTGTTGCCTGTCAACCATCCATCAATTTTATCAGTCTTGTCATTGCAATCGATTAGCATTGGATCACCACCTTGTTCTGTGTTGCGGTCCTGCACCAGCAGCTGATAGACGGTTTCCGGAACTTCACAGGGTCGATAGTACCTGAAGAACGGAAGACAAATAAAAGCCAATTGTAACCAAAAATATAATTGTAGCCGCTAACTTGGCGACGGTGAGTTTTTATAATACCATTTAATGTTGACCATCAAGGTGTCTCGCTTGCTCTGTTGAGATATAAAATAAAAAGCAAAGGATTAGTACACAAGCACACAAGGTAATCAAGACACACCGGAGGGCATTGATCATCCCACAATTTCCCACGAAACGAGCAACGGGGGTTACCGCAGCAGTGAAAAAAGAAAAACGAGTACACAAAGAGAAAATTGTTGAATTCAATCACATGGTCACGTCATGCCCTTCTAAAGGGAGGGGAGCTTCTTCTTATCGGGGACGACCAAACAAACGCCAATTGGTGTGTACCATAAGCCGCGAAGCTCTACAAAATCTTGATGATTAACTTGACAATTACCGAGTTGTTTGGAAAACGATCGGTTCTATGTGGGCATCGGCGTGAGTGGGGGCGTCGGAATGTGATTCCCCGGCAATCATCAATCACGAGCCTATTTATTATGTATGCATAGAATGTGAGAGGAGGGAAAACACCTGGTACCTGGACGAACACATCCCTTATAAAGTCAAGACACACCGGAATTGATTTGGAAAAAAGGCAAAAAAATGGCGGCGTTCCAGCTGCTATATTCACAGCCTGGGCTAACGTGACAGGAATGATTCAAGCCAAAAGGAAGAAAAACAACAAGGCGAATAGGTTAAGAAAACTGCACTTGAATCCGTATAATCAAGTCGTAACGGGTCGTGGCTGTTCCTCTCATAATTGGCTTCTTTCAAAAGAAAATGAGCTGAACTCGCCGAGTGCTTTTGTAATCCACCGTGACGACCAAAGGATCCACCAACACGGCAGAGAAACAAAACAAAAAGGAAGAAGAAGAAAAAGAAGAAGAGAAACGTGAAAGAGCCCTCGGGGCGCAACCACGAGAAAAAGACACGTAACACTTGGCACCGAGGCTTCGTCAAATTTTACTAGGCTATATCTTTCAGACTACAGTAAATCGATTTTTACGAGCTTTCAAAACTCGACGAATCTTGTTTTGACTTTAACTACCCGTCTAACTGAAAAACCCAGCATATTTACCTAATAAAGGCAGCGCAAAATCTCCGGTCGATATCGACTGTTTATCGACATTGATTTCTATAAAGGGATACAAGTTAACTGTATCTTTAGACCCATTACACCAGTTGGGGGGGAAAGAAAAAAACAAAAACAACGGAAGGAGGGGACCAATTTTAACGCAATCTAAATATTGACATATTATTTTCTAAAGCTAATTCCGGCTGAGCTTTTTAGGAGCCGCGGACAAACGTCCAGCTGCTCGGAACAAAACATTAGGCAACTTGATAGCCCCTGGGCTACCCAAAATGAAAACTCGACGACTGTTGTTGCTCAAATGACTCGACTCAAACAAAACGCATACACACAGTTGTTGATTTTCCGTCTTTTAAAACACTCAAAATGTCTAAATGAAATATTATTTGATGGGAGAAAGAAAAAGTTGATTGGCGAGACGTACCCAGACACTAGCAACACATTGACGTAGATTTAACTTGAATCAACTGGCATGTAAAAGAAAAAACAGGCAGTTGGTGGATTTGTTTTCGTTCCACTGGTGGGGTGTGTATGTGGTTCACAACTAGGCAGCCGCCATGTTTGACGCAAGACTGGCCGTGCCAGGAAAAACAAGGCGGGTACTGCAAATAGGGGGCAGCACCAGTAGCCGACCCACCAGTGCCCGCCCTCTTTTCCTACCTTCGTGCTAACACCCGTGTAACATTCCCGGCACCCCACTCGCTAACGTTCATTGATCCAAGAAGAGTTCCATCTATTGGCTGACAAGACAACCCTGATAATAAATATTCCTATTTGGCGAAAGTGGATTTCGGGACCGGATTATCATCACGCACACGTACAAAACATCCGGACGCAACTCCCTAGAGACCCTCTCCGGCTCAATTGGTTCACGATTTTTTAACCGTCCAACTTATTTAATGCGTGTAGATAGAAAAACAAAAAAGAAAAAGGGGAAAAAAATAGTTGTTCTTACCCGCCGGAATTCTTGGATGGTGCAGATAAAAAAGGGTTGATCAGCTGATTGGCTTTCTATGTAAGCGGCATCTGTTTTGGGAAAAGGAGAAATAGTTTTTAACATTTGAGAATCATCAACAAACAAGCCACACACACACACACTCAATAGCAATAATAATAATAGTAGCATCAATAATAATAACAAAGTCGGCTTTCCAAACGATGATGAGACATGAAGAATTGGATCGAAATTGGCGAAACGCGGCATCGAATGGCACTTCTCTCCTCCCGTCGCGCCGCATTTTGGCGGTTCATGGGAACGCCTTATTCAGTCCGCAAAATCCGCACTACGCATCATTCTCAACGGCCGGACAGCGTCCAACGAAATTCTGCAATCTGCCTTAGTCGGGGCAGCAGCGTTAATGAATGGACGCCCTCTCGAATATGTCCCGGTCGACCCGCAAGATCCCATTCCGTTGACCCCCAATCATTTTCTTCTCCTCGAAGCTCATCCGAACGAACCTCTGGACGTCATCGATCTGTCAGAAAAACCAACCACCAAAGGATGGAGAGCAGCTCAAGATCTTATCACTCATTTCTGGCGTAGGTGGCTCCGCGAGATCGTCCCGAAACTTAATTCTCGATCAAAATGGACAGCGCCGAATCGAAATATCGCTGTCAACGATATTGTCTTGATTGTTGATCCAGCCACTCGAAGAGGTGAGTGGCCGCTCGGCCGCGTCCACGAAGTCTTTCCCGACCTCAACGGCACCGTTCGCTCCGCATCCGTCGCTATTTGGTCCGGAAAAGGCACCGAAACGAAACTTTGGACCCGAGCGGCTCATCAGCTGTGTGTGCTGGAAACCGAAGAACGCGATGTTTCGGACATCCGAAACAGGGCCGGCTGTGTTACGGATGGAAATTTGACACCTCAGCGCCCTTAGGGCACCGAAATTCCCATCCCGGGACAAAGCGGTCCAGACCACGGGCAGTGGCAATTCCGACACCGTAGAGCTAATATCTCTCCCGATTTTCTATTCGAGACAATTCAAGCTCGTTTTGTATCGAACTCATTTTCTCAAATTGTACTCTTTCGTGTCAATACAAAAGAGCTAATTTTTCCCCCCACACTGATCACTCGAATTTATCGACCCGTTATTTCGCTCGCAACATATCAAATGATATCAAATAATGCTGAGAAATACAAAATCGCCCCTTTTCACGCATGTTTGATCTCGGCTTCAAACGTTTGCCAATGACGTAAAATAACATCCATCTTGATTTGAGAAAAGGAAAATAAAGAAAAGAGCCCCTTTGCAACCGCCAAAGGGACGGATCGATCCACATTGCTGCGGAACCACTTGACTGTGTGCGTCTTATTTTCGCCTCAGCGGCGGATTTAACTTAAGGTGACGGTTCACCAAGACCAGTGACCCTTCAACAGTCGCCAACAGATTTTATCCGTCAACATGGCGCTTGTTTGTACAAAGAAAAGATTCCGCCATTCGTTATTGCCCCAGTGTGTTTGTCAATCACGCAGGAGGGAATTTAAATAACAAGAAAACTAAACAAAAGCAATATATGGGAGACAATCGCTAAAGTATTAAATCACAAATATGTTGGACTAGCTTTCGTGTTTGCTCAGAAATTCATTTGATGCACAGGTTCAGTCTAATCTCTGATAAAAGTCATTTGTTGTTCGTGTCCGAGATAGAAAGAAATGCGGATCCTGCGTAGGAAACCGTTGACAAACGAGAAAATTTACTAGCGTGATTCCCGACTTAAAGCCCTCACGACGCGACCATGGCAGAGATTGGGCCCCAGTCTTTTTGAAACTCGAAATGACACAATTCGGCTAAGCTTGTGAGAGCCATTTTCGGGTCTTGCCAATGGCTCGGCAAAGATGAAAGAGATGGAGCGCTCAGTCAATCGATAATTTCGACGAGAAAAAAAGGGAGACGGGCGGGCCCAGCCAAAGAGAGAGAGAGAGGGGGGGTCTGCACACAAAGCGACATCTGGAACTTCTCTCCTACCCCCTAAAGACAAATAAAAACCCAACATTCAAGTTGGCCTTAGCTCCCGTGCCAACAACACAGCCGTAAAGAATCCCAACAAAATGGCCAACAAAATACTTCACACGTCTATGATTGCGTTGGTTAACTCTGGTGATCTAGAGCTAAACACCCGCCAAATCGATGATAATAAAAGGTTTCCTGAGCTAGTCGTGTGCATGCCCAACTCTTGTCTCCTTTCTCACAAAGAAGTCGGTCGGAATGATGGAGGTGTTGGACCGCCGCGGTCCCGGAGGAGAGATGGAACCCCCAACCGAATTGTTCAGACTTGCAACGCATCGCATTCGATGAGGATCAAGCGTCTAGTTGCCCATGTCGGGTGATTTATAATGAATGAAAAAGCAAAGGGACTTGTCTCATTTTATTAGAGGAGCCCAGTGACCAAGAAAGAGGGAGAGAGACCTCCTTTTTCTCTCGTTAACGACTAATGTATCTTTGCGTGAGTAAACTCAAGTCACGCACTGTCGTTGGCCCAAACTGCTGCTGCTGCTGCTACTTCTCCTGTTGGGGGCTAATCTTTGACTTCCTGATTTACGACTGGTCGACTCTCATCCTACGATAAATAAAGAAGGCTTTGAGCTCTCTTGTCATTGACCTTCCCATTTTCTTACTCCTGTGCGTGTCTCTCTCTCTACACCAGTTGTTGTTGTTGGTAGACCAGAATAACTCGGCCCCTCGCTAGATGGCAATTATTTCGTGTCGTTAATTAATTAGACAAAATATACTGTCAGCGGGGACTTGAATTAATTGAATCATCCACAGTGTGCCTTAATAAATGGGGAAAAAAACTATCCTTTTTTGGCCAAAATTGAATGGAAAAGTAATCGTTATTAGTGACATCCACTAGATGTCACTGGTTGGCAAGGTCCTTTGTGCATTCGCCTTTAATCGATGGCAATTCTACACAGTACATACACCCTTTGAGAACACGCACCTCGGTCTCATTATGGATCCGCTTTATTACCCCGAGTGAATATGTCTCTCTCTCTCGACACTCAATCAAGTGGACTAGGAATTCTATTGGCACAGAGCTAATTAGATATGCAAGAGGGACATGGTTTAGCAGTGGAAGGAGGAGTTGAGTGACACACACAAAAAATGAGACCGTATCAGGTGGAATAAATGTCTTCTTTTGCTCTCGCGTGACTTGAACTAGGGTGGGCGAATAGTTTAATAGGTACGAAAAGGACAAAGATCAAACACCGGCAGGTCGGATGGTGTGATAGAAGCGACTAAGATGATGACACAATCAGTCCAAGAGTCGAACGAGATCCTTTCATGTTCAAACAAGGACACAGCCATCGCTGTTCTTTTTTCTTCTTCTCCGTTCAACTTGGTGCAAAAAGAAGAAAAGAAAAGGAAAAAAGAATTGGACGATGGCTCACGCGGCCAATCAGTCTTCCAACTAAGGGCAGCAAGTTGAGTTATACAATAGCCAAACGTAATACAACTGGAAAGGCCTAGATAGACGAGTCTAACTTTTGAATCAGATTCGTCGTTGCCCGCCAGATATCCGGTCGATGAACTGGATATCGACCACAAGTCTGAATTTTAAAAGTTTCCTCCTCCTTGTATTCGACATCATCACGCTTGTTCCTATACGCCTTTATGCATAAACACTATCCGTCTACGGTTGACACGAGTGCAGCACTAACTGGCAACAACTTTCATCATTCGACAGCATCCCATCCATCCAAAGGGGTTACGCGGAAAAAACATTGTCTCGGCGGGATAGTTTTGGGGGCTCGTTTGATTTTCCCGAAAAAAAATCCCCAGTTGGTGTCACAATAAAGGGGAAAAGAAATGGGAAATTTAATTCATTGTCAAAGACATTGAATTGGGTGGGATAACTGACAAGTCAACAGGAAACGAGCTTGTCACCACAACCGAAACCAGTCAGCGTCACTTAATAGTCTAGTCGCAATGTGCGTGTGTGTGTGTTAAAAGAGCCGGAAGCCTGTGCTTCTCTCTGCCGAGTCTTTCCCCCCCCCCCTCTTTTCTTATATTCTCCTCTTCTCCTGTCCTTTTATTCTCCTTCTCTCTTTCCTCCTTCTCTTCTCCCCTCTTTCTCTCTCCAGTGAAATGTAGACAAGATTGCCTCAACAAGGTAGAAAATCGGAAATGATATACGCGGTCGGTCGCCATCAGTGAAAGATGTTCACTAACTCTCCGACACTTAACAAATCGCATAGACAAATCAATAAAATGCAGAAATATACAAGAACCACATGGCTGGCATGGCATCAAACGCTTTCAAAGCCAGCAGCACGATTGCTTCCTTCCTTTCTTTTTTCTAATTCGACATCGATGAGAATCCAGCGAGAGCTGGGCATCATCGATCCGATATGTGTGTGCGGCGCGCAAGCTTTATCATCACTTCTTTGTTTCCCTCCCACCAAATATTTCGGCTATTACGACGACGACTGCTTGTCCCACCACTTGAGCCCTTTCTTTCTTCCTCTGTTTCACACACACATTTAGTGCTGCAATAATTGTGCAATCACTCAGCGTGCAAACCCCGTCGTTATCGAAATGACTCGGTGCGATAACTGTCGGATGTGCGTCCGTCAATATCTCGTCTGATGTCATTGTTTCAGGGCCCCACAAATGTCGTCAACTTCGTTCAGCTTGGCCACAAAATCTTCTCGTTTGAGGAAAGATCACGAAATAGTCGGAAGTAGTAGCTACCACTGCACGTATTACACAATGTGTCGACGACGTCTATTTACACAGTGGCCGTGCCGTACCAAACGAGTTGCCACAATACAGGAATCACCACCACTGAGGGACCTGATTAAAACCCAGAAAATCACTTTTGTTGCAACGAATTTGGTCACGACTTTCATGCCAAAATGGTGAAGAGCTGACGGAAGATAAGAAATTTCAAAACGAGTCCATGTCAAACAACGACTGTTTCTTTCCGCTGTTGTACAAGTCAAAAATAATAAAACGGTCTGTCAACTCGGCCCCCTTTCGATCGGAGCGAATTTCACGCAGTAAAAATGAGAGAATAAATACACAAACATACCTCCTGGACGATAATCGGCTCCGTCGTCGACGCAGAGATATCTGACGTAGTCTCCATTGCGGGCCCGCCAAACTTTTCCGCGGATATTCTTTTTTCCCGTCACGGCCACCGAAACGTCCTCGCAGATCGTGTCGACGTTTCCTCCTCCTCGTTCGTCTTCTATTGGACAGTCGTCAACAACTTCGGGAGGAGTTTCTACTAAATCCTCATCGTCTTCTTCTTCCGTTTTCACTCCGCGACGCCGCAAAAGTTTACGAGGAGACTCTCCATTGCTGCACGCCGCCGGAGAGTTTCTCTTCTCCGGCGTGCTCTTGCTGCTATTGTTGACACTGTCGCTATTAGTCGGTTGGATGGCACGACCAGCTGATGATAGCCCGCTTCCGGTTCCGGCACTGCTCTTACCGGCCACCACACGCGATGATGTTTTAGAAGAAGACACTATTTCACCGGCACTAGCTCCATTCGAAGTCATTTTTCCGATTGCCAATCGACTCTGCTTTCAACTACATGCGTACCTGGAATAGAAAAAAGAATGAAAAGTTAATACTCGAATTCATGGGTTAGTTGGGATCGATTTCTGAGAAGGCTATTAATGATTAGAGTAGGATGAAGATAGAGCAAGGCTGCAAAGACTTTCTACAAATCATTTGCCAAGAGAGACCAATTGATAAAATCTAAACATGTGAGAAAGTGACCATTGCCAGCAGAGAATAACCGCAACAGCTGGCCTTTGGCATCTTTATTTCTTCTGATTCAATGAGCGAGACTTTGGACAATAACAAGGAAAAAAAGAAACGCGGTTTTTTCTTTTTTGTTTTTTCCTGGAACCCCCCCCCCCCCCCCACATTCGTCACAGTATAAACCAAACTATGTAAAGTTTTGTTGCTTTGGTTGCTACACTGAATTAAGGATAACAACAGACATATCACTGTAGTTGTCGTCGAGTTAGAGTCAACTATTTCGATTGGGGAAAACAACAAAGGACACGACGATTATCGATCGCGTTCACTCGCCAACAGCCACTACTTTTTAATATTTGATGGCCAAGATAATAAGATTTGTTCGACGTACACGTTATCTCGAGCGTAAACAGCCAACAAAAAGTTAATGAAGGTTACAAATTTGCCCGAGGAAAACGAATATATATGAAAAGAGCTTCTAATCCGAGTCAAGAAATGAGACGAAAGTGGTGAGAACAGGAAGTAAAATTTCCAAGTCAACACGACAGCGGAAGTGGAGACAACATTTTCTATCCAGGATGTCTAAAATCCCTTGTAGAAGTTGAAAACATTCCTGGGCGAAAAACTTGTTAGAAAAGACTTATCTTTTATTTATCTACGATTCCTCACGCTCGCCCACCCTTTTCCGCTTTGAACGAGGGGGATCTCTACAAAATTCGGAGACCATCACATACGTACAAGTCGAATGGCCAAAAAAAGCCCATTGCTTGTAGACTCTTGACAGTGTTGGTCAAGGAAACCGGTAGTAGAATCCCGTTAGAAATATCCGATAAGGTGTACTACCCGTAGCCATTTTCATTAATACAACTTCGCCATTTTGGTTGGGTTGCATTACTCGCCTTGAAACCAACCATCCAAGTTACGACATAATTCTATAATTATCGGCCGCCAAACCAACGAAAAATGTTCTTAAAAGGCTAAGAATTCTATTCAACCCCAAAAGAAGAAAAAAAGAAAAGAAATCTTATTTTTATGCGTCGATCCGAGTGTCAGTAGATAATGATGCTAATGTAACACAGACGACCGAGTGACTGACGTGACGTTAATATGGAAAAAAAAGCTGAAATCGCTTCTGGCGGCTTGGGGCCCCCCTTTTCTAGAACACCCCCCCTCAGGACACAGAACAATTGAATAACATGCACTACGCCCCCTACTTTGATCCCTTTACAGTTTACACAGCCATCGTAACTAATGGCGAGTCGATATTTCATAACGACGACGAGAGATTGTGCGACATTTATCGTCCACTTGAGATTACAACACTTTGGGTCTGAAATAAAAGTAAACTATGCTGACCTGCAAATGAACACAAAACAGCTGTGTCGTTTGTTGATAAAAATGGAGGAATAGAAACAAAGGCCGAAACACAAAAACACAAAAAGTCGTTAAAAGACGTAAGAATGCAGCCAGTTGATTACGGGAAAACGGTTTCGGCGTAAAGTTCACACATGTTTTTCTCCTGCAACTAATCTGCCATATGTTACAAGAGAAAGAAAGAGAAAGAAAGAGAAAAAGGCAATTGATTGCCAACTGCTGTACATCATTCAAAGAACAATCAGGGTGGAGGGAGGGAGACGCCTTGGAGATTCTCAACTATGAACGATCGATATTAATGAGACGGGCTGTTATCACGCTGGGTGTGTCTAGTATATAGTACACATATACGTATATATATTGGTTAGCATGGATATAGAAACATTTGATAGATAGGAATTTTCTCAAGTGCGCCTCTGGTGAGAGTACAAGAATCCCTCGAGGGCACCATTTGGACAGGAGGAGACCTATGTTCCAGAGAGAGAGAGGAGGGGGGAAGGCTAAAGAATAGAAAATGTGTGTGTGTGTGTACTGGAACAACCATCAACCTTTCTTCAATGGGGAAAAACGGGCCAACTAAAAAAATAATATGGGAGAGCAGCAGAGAAGAACGGCGCTCACAAAACGACCACGCCGAGATTAAAAAATGAACTTTCCCCCCCATTTTTCTGAAGCTGCACTTTTATTTCAAACAGATTCGGGAGTCAATAGAACCATTTTTTAGTCAATCAATCACGTTTCTACGGCCTACCAAAAACAATCGTGGTAGTTTAAAACATGGTCGGCTAAAAACGACTATTGCCCGTCATGGACGAGCAGCAGCAGTTAAGTGGGGCAGATGTTTTCCATCTCTCGCTCAAATGACAAATAAAAAGGTGCAACGGTAGCGATTCCTTGGTCGAGAGACAAGTGATTTGTTACATTATTCTTTCTATCCAGTCTGTCGAGATGCTTTTGCTGAATTGACGAGCGATTCACCGAAATGCTCCAAAAACGCCATATGGAATTATGGGCGTCTACAGGGAATGGCGGGCCCATGAGGAGGGGAGAAAAAGCCTAGGAAATGTGACAAATCTTTTGTTTCGAAATTCGCCAATACTTTACTAGTGGACTACAAGCTTTTTCATTTCAGAGCTGCCAAATTTGTTTTCACCAAGTCACACAGAAAAAAAGACCCGAACTTGACACTGACGATCGTTTTAACTCGAAACAAAAAAATGAAACCGACGACTACCAAAAGATCAGCCGAAACAAAAAGAAAATTACCTTGGAAAAAGTTGAAGTGAAATTTCCAGGTTTGATTCGATCGAAGATCCGACGAACGTTTGATTGCTAATCCGAAAAAGATGACAAGTGAAATGATGAAAACAATGTTTTTCCGGTCATGTTTCCAATTTGGCACACATGCTACAACACACTTTTCAATCTGGGCAAAAATGAAAAAAAAAGAACCAACAAATTTGTGTGGTGGTGGGGGTTTGTGCAAGTTAGGCAAAGGCGACCGTCGTTCCCACGTGCGACTAGCTGTGAGCCAAGCGGGGGCTATACTGACTGACAAAAGCTACGAGAAAGGAGGGGACAGCGAGCGGCGGGCTGGCTGGCTACAAGACTACAAGAGAGCCCCTGGTGGCAAATGGTGGACTTGGAATTTGGAATCCCCTTTCCTCTCGTTCTTCAATGTCAATGCCTCCTCCTCCTCCTCTCCTTTAGTCGACTTGCCAAGTCGGGGTATCTCCCCCCCCCCCTCCTCCTCTCCCAGAAACAACAAAGAAAGTTGGATTACATTTTCTCTTATATTTGGAATAAAACAGCGACTGCTGCCTCCTCCTCCTCCTGGGTGATTTTGTATGCAGCTCACTTATTTACGCTTTGATTATAACTGGAAATCAGACTCTTTCAAAACTAGCTATTTTAATTACGACATTTTTTTGAATAGACTATATAAAAGAAATCGATATTACTTAACTGTAGAATAAATGATAGCCATTCCGAGTACGACCACGATCACAAACCTTTTTTTCCAAAGGAAGAAAAAGATTTTTTGGTTAATTTCATTCTTCAAGTTTAACGCTGTCACATCTAGGCCATCCTATTTTAAACAAAATGAAACAGTTGTTTTTGAGGCTTCATCACGTACTGGGAGAAATTTCAACACAACGCAGTGTAATATATTAACATTTGTCCAAATGTTACGTTACAATGTGTGACATAACACTTGTTATGAGTCTATCGTGTCTACAGCTATTTTATTGATTTTCTTGTATCACGACGATATGCTGTCGATGATTGTCGATTGATGCGCATCACCGGTATACAACCGCATCACAAGTTTACAAAAGAAGGCCTATCTACTTATCTATGGAACTATAATATCAGAAAGCAAACTCAAAAATGTGACGTAATTTTACACGTTGTATCGTTTTGTTGCGAGCGAAGCATCTTATTTAATAAATGTTTCGAACGTTATTTGCAATTTTCGTCAATATGCCAACCCCCAAATGGTCTATCACACAGGGGAAGTGATGAAGAAAACAGATACTACGCTGCGTTGTGCAGCTGAAGCCCTGATTTGTTAAAAGCTTCCAGCGTCCATCACACACACACACACACACTGTATAACGGTCGTCACTTCTCACTTATTCTTTCCCCCCTCGACTCTTCTCCGTATATACCCCACTACTTTCATCCGAGCTTTTATCCTCTCTCCCTTTGCTATTACATTTCTGCCGCCCACATTTTTTTTTTGCTCTTCGATCCATTCAGTCATTTCGTAGAAACTTTAATGAAATCAAATTTTACGACTGATGATATTTACATTGCATGTGTAATTTTCAAAAAACAGGCAATTATTTTTTTGTTTGGTTCCAATTTTGTTATCGAACAATTTTTCTTTCATATCAATACGCATTTTTAACTAAATGGGGACGTTATAATAAAATTTTTCAAAAACATTTCACTTAGTCGTCTCACCCCCGTTACGCTGCATATAAAATGAAGTACAGCGCCGTGCCAAAGAATGTGGGGTATGGGATATCGACTTTTCGATATACTCACATTGCTCACATTGTGCAGTACAAAGAAATATGGGATGAACGACTTGATGTATGACCAGTGCACGACGCTAATTTAAAAAAAAAAACATCTACGTATATACACTCTGGGAAATGGATTCAATGAGTATATTTATTTATTTATTACTTACCTATAAATTATAATATAATAATGGAATCGGCAAATTAATTTGAAAGGGCAGCAGCATCTAACACAGTATAACAAAAAGCAAATTTTTTATTGAGCACTAAAAATCATGTTGACGACTGGTCTCTCTATCGTAAATAGCATTTAGGTGTAAAAGATTTCCAGTTTTAAAACGTGAAGATTTGATGTGGTTAGGTTTCTTATATATTTAGTTTAAGATGCGTGTCGTGATGGCTAGTCTTGCAGTGCGATCGTTTAGCTACATTTGCCATACACAACAGGAATATCAATAACTAGAATACCGTAACAAATCAATCGATTTATCAATAAGCGAGGTTTTCTGTATGACATAACTAAAATAGTGCGCATTCAGCAAGATAAACGGTTGTTCACCACGAAATAAGTAAATAAGTAGCCAATTCCTTCATTCTTTCACATTCCGATTTCATAAAGAAAAACGCTACGACTACAGTGCAGATGGTTGGGCTTTGCGGATGGGTTCTTTTTTAAATTAAAATGTTAATTTTTTTTCACGGTGAATTGGAACGACTGTCGTTGAATCAAAAAACGTAGAATTTTACGGACAATCACTTAGTACCGATCGCAATCTCATAACTTCTTTAGTTTACGAAATATTTACATAACATAACTAAAAAAGCTAAAAAAATCTTTTTTGTAGCAGTTTTCTCGGAAACTAGACAATTTAAAAATAAACTAATTATAAATTAAGCTTACAGCCATTCGTTTTCAACCGTTTTACGTCATCTGGCTTCTGAGTCTCGAGATATTAACAATTAAAATTTTACAGAAATATTTTTGGTTTTTTACTTTTCGGCCATCATTCTTCGTGCCACCTGGCGTTTAAAGAAAGAAACCTTAGCCTAAGGCCTAGTCATTTGCAGAAAAGAAATAAAGATTCATTTTTATGGTGAATCGTGAAAAATGCACGTTTGCAGACTTGGGAAGCTACGCATAAACATTTATGAACAAAATTATAAATTTCAAATTTCAAAGAGTCGAAAAGGACAAAAATCAAAAAGTTGGTTCCATTGAAGGCTAGGTGGCTTCGAGGATGATCAACTCAGTTTTACCAATCATCAATCAACAAAATTCAAAATGAAAATCGAACACAAGTAATGTTTTAAAAATAAGTTCTCGTCAAATAAAAAAGAACAACACAAATTTTTTTAAACTGTTTACTTTTAAAAAATGAGAAACCAAAAAAATAAATTTGCTTGCTCGAGCAAAATTTTACTTAATTGATCGATATGTACAATTGTTTGGTTTATCGCGGCAGATTTACCGTGACAGAAATCTTTTTACATTGATCGCGGAATCAAATATAACATTTTGATCGCAATCGCAATATTTTTTTACGCTGCATAAAAAGGATAAACTGACTAATTGTTTTTACATTTTATTTTTTTACGGCAGATGGAGTAAGAAAAAGTGTTCGCAGAAAATTTGATCACGATCAATTCATTTCAAAATAATGTTAGTGAGAACATGGTGAGAATCAGTCAATCAGAATGAAAAAAATGATGAAACAGCAAGTCTGGATTGCGCTAATCTCCGTTCTAGACTTGGTTGTAACCAAGAGGGAATCTTTGAGACTTTGACTCGGACAGCGGTGGCGCCAAGTGACAGGAAACAAAAAGATCGATTTTTAAGCGCTCACATGGTCCCAGCCGCAAGCAGCCGCAAGTGCACAACAGAGAATAGGTCGAAAATCTATTTTGTATGTGGCTCCATTCTCTGTATATCTGCGGAGTCTGCAGTCTTCTGATTTCTGACTTGACTTCTGCTGGTCGTGGAACAACGGTGGATAGATAAGTTGCATGGTCCCGATTGCAATTCTCAATTTCATCAGAAACAGAAAGTCGAATAGAAATGGCTGTCGTGTTAAGCGTTTCGAAAACTAGTGCACCCGTTGGTATGTATACATGATTTTATGTTGTCATTAATTTTTTATCTAAACAATTTTTCAATCGTTCACAGGAACACTTCTCTTAACTGAATATGTGAGGCCCGTGTTACCGGTTAACTTTATATGGGAAAAGGATTTTTCTTTGAAAATTAACAATGATTTGGTTTTGACTTGTCCATCAAGTTGTAATCGCTATTTTGCTAGATGTTCTGGATCACTTAACTTATATGGATCTTCCCTTCTCGAAAGAACTGAAGTAATGTGGTTTTTAAACCTTAAAAAAAAATAACATTGTAATAATATTTCATTCCAGGTTGATCATTGGATTAGTTTTGCCAGTGGACTTAAAGGAAGTGATGAAGATCTTTCAAAAATTGAAAAGGCATTATTCATGGCCACATTTCTTGTTGGGGAGAATATTACAGCTGCCGATTTAGTTCTTTGGGGATCTCTCTTTGGTAGGATCTAGAATTATTAATTTTTAAATATTACTGAATTATGTTGATTTATATTTGAAAATAATCTAATTCAAACAATTTATTTTTAAAATAGTTTCTGGTCAATGTCATCTAAGAAATCAGGATTCTAACCAGTATGTGAATATCAAAAGATGGTATAAATTGATTGAAAGTCAGGAATTGGTGAAAAAAGTCGTGAAGAATCTTCCTGAAGATGTCAAAATTACAAGTCGCACTTCCCCTAACCACGGTTCTTCTACTTCAACCCGAAAAGAGGAAGGAAAGTTTGTGGATCTTCCAGGAGCCGAAGAAGGCAAAGTCGTTGTCCGTTTCCCACCTGAAGCTAGCGGGTAATTTAGAATCCGAGTTTTTTAATGAATTCTTTTAAATTTTCCCTTTTATTTTGTAGCTATCTTCATATCGGTCACGCAAAAGCCGCGTTGCTTAATCAGTACTATCAACAACTCTTCAAAGGAACGCTTATTATGCGATTTGATGATACTAATCCTGCCAAAGAAAATGCCGAGTTCGAAAAAGTTATCCTTGAAGATTTGGAAATGTTGCAGATTAAGTATGATAAATTGACCCACACTTCTGATCACTTCGATTTGATTGAACGATACTGCGAGCAAATGCTGAAAGAAGGCAAGGCTTATATCGATGATACTGATCCTGAGACCATGAAGCAAGAAAGAGATCAAAAATTGGAGTCGAAAAACCGCGTAAACAGTAAGTTTAAAAATTCACGAATATTGAATAATGAAATTCTTAATCATTATTTTATTTTAAAGGTGTCGATAAAAATTTTGCTCTTTGGAAGGAAATGAAAAACGGAACTGATATTGGTCTGAAGTGTTGTGTCCGAGCCAAAATTGACATGCAGTCGGTGAACGGTTGTATGAGAGACCCTACAATGTATCGTTGCAAACCAGAACCCCATGTCCGAACCGGTTACAAATATAAGTAAGTATCGTAATATGAAGAATATGATCTTTATCTGATATTAATTATTTAAATTTTCTTAGAATATACCCAACGTACGACTTTGCTTGCCCTATCGTCGACAGCATTGAAGGTGTAACACATGCATTAAGAACGACCGAGTACCACGATCGAGATGATCAATATTATTGGTTCATTGAAGCCCTGAATTTACGAAAGCCCTATATTTGGGAATACGCTCGCCTTAGCATGATTAATACTGTTCTTTCTAAACGCAAACTGACATGGTTTGTCCAAAACGGCCATGTTGATGGATGGGATGATCCTCGATTCCCAACCGTTCGTGGCGTTCTTCGTCATGGAATGACCGTCGAAGGATTAAAACAGTTCATTATAGCTCAAGGATCTTCACGCTCAGTTGTTCAAATGGAGTGGGACAAAATTTGGTCATTTAACAAAAAAATCATTGACCCGATAGCCCCTCGCTACACGGCATTGGAAAGAAACACTGTTAAAGTACATGTTCGCGGCGTTAAAGAGACGTGTGTTACTGCCGCATTGCACCCGAAGAATCCAGATGTTGGTTCCAAAGAAGTCTGGATGAGTGATCAGGTATTAATTGATTTAGCAGACGTGGAAAGCCTTCGAGTGGGAGAAAATGCCACTTTTATCAATTGGGGAAATCTTCGAATTGTCAGCATTAACAAGTACTATAATTTATGCCAATATTTTTAACAAGTAATTTGAGATACATTCTTTGTTTGACTGATTTACAGAGGCAAAGATAGTGTGTCCGTTGAAGCTGAACCAAACCTAGATGACAAGGATTACAAAAAAACACCGAAATTAACTTGGATTTCCAATACTGAGAAGGCTAGGCCAATTCCCTGTGTCTCAGTATTTTTTGATCACATCATTTCTAAACCAGTGCTTGCAAAAGATGAAGACTTTAAACAGTACATCAATACGAACACACGGGTGAGAAATAATTTTTTTTTTAAATAATAATATTTGTTATTTGTCAGTTTAATCTTAATGATCTTCATTTTTTTTTTCCCTTATACAGACTGAGGTGTTGATGCTGGGCGATCCAGAACTCATCAAGGTGAAGAAAGGTGACATAATTCAGCTCCAGAGACGTGGATTTTTCATTTGTGATTCTCCTTATGAGCCTATCAGGTAAAAACTTTATAATATGAATTTGACTTTTACTGTATTTTACTACTTGTCAATTTTTTTAGCACTCATAGTTGTCGTGAGGCACCGATCATTCTGTTCTCGATTCCAGACGGTTCGAAACCTGTTGAACCAGCAAAAACTACTACCGTAGCATCTTCAAAAAAAGCCGTATGTATAATTTCTTGTTTTTTTTACCTATTTTGTTAATTAGCATTAATTCTGTTGTTTTTTTTATCGTTAAATAAGTAAGTAAAAAAAAATTGCTTTTGATTTTTGAACCAGTTTGAAAATCGTCCGCTTTTGCGCAAGATTTCGGATTCATTTGTTTGTAATTTGGAATCCTGCGACTATATTATAGAACTGATGTATCTGTTAGGCAAAAGGTGGCACTAAAAGAGTCTTAAAACTGTTGTAGCGTCATCAGGTACAAGTAGAAACATGGTACACATATAACGTCCGAGTCCCATTTCCGGTACGTCATCTAGGGGAGTGGCCACGATTTAAGATAAAACTATTTCTCTTCCGAGGACTTTTAAATGTTTTCTTCCTACCCATCTAGTAAATTAAAACGTGATCCTTTTGATTGATGATTTGTTCTAAGGTGATTTAATTTAAAAGAAATACGTATTTTTTTTTAAATTAACAATAATGGTAGAAAGTTCAAGTTTATTGGCAGAAATCACTTATGATTTAGTAAATGTACCTTTTTATTTAATTTTTTTTACTGAGAGACTCGTTTACATTACGCCACGTTTGTTGATTTCTTTATGGATTGCATCTAATATCTAATTTTTTTTTACGTCTCAAGCAGAGTTCATGGTTTGTGTTTAAAAAAAATTTGTTGTTATTATTCAGTCGGCCAGGTGGCGCTAGTGACTAAATGTCCGAATCCTCCAATTATTATGCACTTACCATGCACTCTCTATGTAACAAGTGTCTGTTATGTTACGAACTGCCAAGTTTGAGTGTCTTGTAATAATTTAAATTTGAAGTTTATTGCTTTAAAATAATCTTTCACCTGGTATTATCTTTAGTATTCTAAGGTGTTGATGCAATTGTTGAATGAATTCAAATTATTTTCTGAAATCTGATATTTATAGGTCAATTCAGAAATTTCCAAACCCAAGGAAGTTGAGAAAGCAGCTGTTCAGACTAAAGAAGTTGATGTTAAATCTCTACATGAACAAGTGCAAACTCAAGGGGAAAAGGTTCGAGATTTGAAAGCAAACAAGGCAGACAAGGTATTCTATAAAAAAAACTTTGTTAAAACTTCATACTTCATACAACTTTGTTTTAGACTCAAATTGACACTGCTGTCAAGGAGTTACTTGCATTGAAAAGCAAGTTTAAGTTGGCAACCGGCATGGAGTGGAAGGCAGATAGTGCAATCCCAAGTCAAGTGGAGAAACAAGACAACGATTCAACATTAAATGTTGATAAACTTGATGCTGCCATTAAAGCATGTGGAGATCAAGTGAGAGATTTGAAAGCAAAGAAAGCTGACAAGGTATTATAATTAGTTGGTGTATGGGTTAAACTTAACCTAATATTTTTTTTTATTTGACTTTATTCAGGGTGAAATTGATGCAGCTGTCAAAGAATTACTCTCTCTCAAAGCTTCTTTCAAAAGTAGTTTTGGTGTGGAATGGGGTCCAAATGTGGCTTTCTCTCTTGCACCAGCTAATGCACCTATTAGTACTCCTACATCTACTAACCAAGATTCTCTAAGCATTCAGATCAAAGAATGTGGTGATAAAGTGAGAGACTTGAAAGCTAAGAAAGCTGAAAAAGTATGTACACTTACAAAATTGAAACAAAAGTTTTCTCCTAATAAATAATAAAACTTGTCTGGTTATATTTTTAAGGCCGAAATCGACTCCGCAGTAAAAGCTCTCCTGACCCTAAAATCATCGTATAAGGCACTAACCGGAGTAGAATGGAATCCCAATTTGGTACCAGCGCCCGCAAATAAATTGGCCCCAACCCCGGTCGCAACCTCGGGCACGAGTGATTCTCTCAGTGTGCAGATCACCGAGTGTGGGAATAAAGTGAGAGATCTGAAAGCCAATAAAGCTGCGAAGGTATATTATTTTATTATTTACGGTCACAAGTTTATGAATGAACAACCAATGTAGAATAAACTTTCTTCTGCTCGAAACTACATAATCGGCCACTTCTAGCAAACCGCTAGATGAACTTTTATGTTCCTGAATTCACTGTTGACTAAATTCAATTACTTTTGTTCGTTTTTTCGAAAGGGTGAAATTGACACGGCTGTCAAAGAACTATTGAGCTTGAAGGCTACCTACAAAGCTACTACTGGACTGGAATGGAAACCAACTACAACAACAGAAAATAAATCGGCTGTAGATGCTGCTGTTAAAAAAGAAGCACCTGTTAAGAAAATGGAAAAGGTATATACTTATAAAAAGTCAATAGCTCCTTTTTTTAACTTTGAAAAATAAAATAATTTGATTAAGGAAAAGAAACAAGAACCAAAGAGTAAAGAGAAGAAAACTGAAGCAAAGAATAGTGAAGAAACGAGTAGTGGACTCAAAAAGCAGACTCGTTTGGGCTTAGAAGCTAAAAAAGACGAAAACCTTGCTGAATGGTATTCACAGGTAATTCAATATACTGGAATTTTCCAATATCAATTTGAGTAAAATGTGTTCCTAATTTTATAACAAACAGGTTATCACCAAAGCCGAAATGATCGAGTACTATGATGTTAGCGGTTGCTACATTCTTCGACCATGGGCTTACGCCATTTGGGAATCTATTAAAGATTTTTTCGATGCCGAGATCAAGAAGCTTGGTGTTCAAAATTGCTACTTCCCCATGTTTGTTTCTCATCATGCCCTAGAGAAAGAGAAGACTCACATTGCCGACTTTGCTCCTGAAGTAGCGTGGGTTACCAAATCTGGTAACAGTGATCTTGCTGAACCTATTGCTATCCGACCCACGAGTGAAACGGTTATGTATCCTGCTTATGCAAAGTGGATTCAATCTCATCGCGATTTACCTCTTAAGTTGAATCAGTGGAATAACGTCGTTGTAAGTTATTAATCAAAAATTGCGATTTTAATTTACTTATTGTTTTGGAAACTTTTTCATCTATTGTTTCCTCTAGCGCTGGGAATTCAAACATCCACAACCTTTTTTACGCACGCGTGAATTCCTATGGCAAGAGGGTCATACAGCTTTTGCTACCGCTAAGGAAGCTGAAGAAGAAGTTTTTCAAATTTTGGAACTTTACAGCCAAGTATACACAGACCTGATGGCAATTCCCGTAATCAAAGGAAGAAAAACTGAGAAGGAAAAGTTCGCAGGTGGAGATTTTACTACCACTGTTGAAGCATTTATCGCCGCTAGTGGGAGAGGAATCCAGGTAATTTATGGAAGTTTTTCTAACAGTAGGCTTCTAATCTTGTTTTAAAGCTTTTAAATTATATTAATGCTTGCGAAAACGGATTTTGAAAATTAGGGTGCAACGTCTCATCACTTAGGACAAAACTTTTCAAAAATGTTTGAAATTGTGATTGAAGATCCTGAAACGAAAGAGAAAAAGCACATTTATCAAAACTCTTGGGGACTCACCACTCGCACGATTGGTACATTTCAAAATATTCATTTAAAATAATTTATTAACCGATTTGTTGTAGGTGTTATGGTTATGGTTCACAGCGATGATAAAGGATTAGTTCTTCCACCAAATGTTGCCTCAATTCAGGTATTAGTTCATATTTATCATTTAAATCGTTTTTCCATTATCCATTTCTCTAATTAACTTAGGTTGTCATTGTCCCTTGCGGAATAAATGTGAATGTTAGTGAAGAAGAAAAGAATAACTTGATGACGGCCTGCCAAGAGTATGAAAAGGTTTTGAGTGCAGCTGGAATTCGTGTTAAAGGTATATAGCGCACAAATTGACTTATCAGTAAAAGGACAGGACTTTTTCATGATAAAATTTTTAATCATTCACAGGGGACTATCGAGACAACTACAGTCCAGGATGGAAATTTAATCACTGGGAGTTGAAAGGTGTTCCTCTTAGAGTGGAAATCGGCCCTCGTGATGTAAAACAAGGAGAATATGTTGCAGTTCGTCGTGACACAAGCGAAAAACTAACTAAATCAATGGCTTCTGCCGCTGGAGATATTAAACAACTACTGGACACCATTCAGAAAGCCCTTCTTGATAAGTATGTATTTTTGTTTCTTTGATTTGAGGCGACTTTTTAACTATCATTTATTATATAGAGCTACACAAGAGTTGGAAAGCCACACAGTGGTTGTGGAAAATTTCGGCGATTTTATTTCTCAGTTGGACAAGAAAAACATTATTCTTTCTCCTTTCTGTGGGGAGGGTTCATGCGAAGAGAAAATCAAGAAGGAATCTACTCGGTAAGTTTGATTCACTTATTATTATTCATTTTCGGGAAATTTATCTATAAATTACAATTTTAAATATTTTTAGTGATGATGGCGCAGATCCAGGGGCACCGGCGATGGGGGCAAAAAGTCTTTGTATTCCTTTCAAGCAGCCAGCCGAATTGAAAGTTGATGCAAAATGCGTTTACCCCGGGTGTTCTAACAAACCCAAATACTACTGTCTATTTGGCCGTAGTTATTAAACTTAACGTGTGAAACCTTTATATTAAACTCAATAATATCACGTTTCTTGGTTTGAGTTTTAAAAAATAAATGGGTTTTTCTGAACAATGTTCATTGAATTCATTTCTACTTATTTTTTAAAATTGAGATGTTCTGAACTTTGTCGCTTATTTACTTTAACATAGTGTTAATCTAGTCTCCTAACTGTTGCAAAACGAGAAAAGAGCCGCGAAGCATTTCGCTCACTTGATGACGAAGCGATTTCTGCCGGTCCCGACAAATAATTCACTAGTGTTAAAGTTGAGATTGGAAATTGAAACTGGATTGGTCTTGATTGTCCCTTCTCCAACTTATTATTTTTTCATCTCTTTGTTGCCATAGATCGGAGCAACCTGTACTGCTTTCTATTCACTAAAATACCCCAAATAATTTATTTAGGTTGATTTTTTACGAGAAAATCTAAGTTGAAAAAACTTGAATTCCAAGTAGCTGCTTGTCGTGTTTTGATAAACGCTTGATTTTGGTTTCCCTGACGGTAAACAGTGTGTTGAAGTGCGCAATATACAGCGTTGTATAGAAATAACGTTTTTAATGAAATAGGGCAATGTGAATTATCTATTAACTACACTCGTCCCCCTTTAAGTTCAATGAATTTTTATTTAATCAAGAGAATAAAAATGACTAACTGTTGAGCTCATTTGTAAGCAGGGAAATCTAAAAAAATTTCTGATATTCGCCAACCATGTTAATCGGTTGGTAATTGTAATTTTATTGCCGGCTACAGGTAAAGAGCCAAAAATGTTTATCCTCTAAGTCCAAGAGCCTGCGACGGTTTAGAGTAATTTTTTTAACAAAAGGGAGGGCATATTTTAGCATTTTAACATGTTGTCAGCGAAAATGAAAGTCTGCCATGCTGCAAAGAGTCCGGTTCCCCTGGGCGGTACCGGCTTCCAAATTTGGTAAGTCCGCATGGGTCAAATTTGCAACGTGAATATAAGATTACACACAAAATAGTGCGGCAAGTTATTCTTTGATCACGCAAATCTAAAGAAAAAAAATCTGGTTTTTACAACAACCAGACGCGGGTGTACAGGGATTTTACCAGTTTTTCCCCGGTCAAAAGTGTCAAATGCCTCTCAAACGCCATTTTATCACTACGAAAATGACTAATAAGCACAACTAAAAATAATCGAAGTTCTTATATTCAAACGTGGACCCTGCTTTCTCATCTTGAGCTAAAATTTGATATCCGCCTGAGGCTGTGAGCAGACAGCAACTCGCCCTTCAACCGTCTTCAACTTCATTTTACGACAGAATATTTGACTAGCCTACACAAATGGAGTTTTTTTTTGCCTCTGTGAATTTCGCTATTATTTCCTCTCGACGTAATAGTTGCAACCCCACTTGGATGATTTTTAAAAGAGTAAAGTAAACCAAATCACGGATTCCCCGAAAAATTCCGTGTCACATTACCGGTCAATACAATGGGTTATCCGTTATTTAATAAGACTTGTTGGAACAATGTAGAATAGACGAACAGCGTTGTATGTGTCTTCTAGAGCGGTTTCGTCATAAAGGATAGAGTTCGAAATTTTTAAATAAAGCGTGTGAACTAAAACAATTTACCGTAGCACTTTTTTCGGGTTCTGGATGGTTCCTATTTAAATTTAGGGAAGTTGAGATATTCATCGGTTGCAGAGATCGTGGTAATAAGTTTGAAGTTGGCCTATGTTGTTGGCTGTACTACTATACTACTAGACAACTTCAGTGGCAATTCAGGAGCTACTCCTTACATTCCCAGCACAGCTGTTTTTATAATATGATAAACGCGATTTTATATAAAAATTAAGATATTGATAACATTAAACTCTGAATTCAAACAACTTTGAATTGACTAAATACTAATAACAGCGCTTGGTAAGCTACTGCAAAGGGTCCGCAACTTTGCCATTTTTCTTTATCCTTACGTAAATTTCCTGGGCAGGAGGGTGGGATGCTAGCTAATAAACTATTCTTTATTATTTTTCAATGTAATAACAGAGAACCTAGAGTAAAAAAATTATAACTTATTAGTTATTTGTCACTTATATGCCGTACGTGCGTTACCATGCATTGTTTTCGGTTTTTACTTTGTTACATAAGACATTTCGTTACATAACGACATTTCTGTGCTAAAATCCGCCTTTTTTTTACCAAATCGACGAACCTCAGTGTTATGTTTTTATGTAATACTTTGCCAATTAATAATAATAATTCTTTAAACCTACATAATTTACAAAATATGACCAAATTAATACGCTACATATGAAGAATGACAATCAAATTTATTACACCTTTTATACAAGCTCATTTGGGCATCCCACCCACCGACTTCGGGAGCCGGATGCGAAGCGCCCAGGAGAACCCTCTGCGACACGGTAGACTTGCATTTTGTCCGAGAAAATATGAATATTAAAATGATTTCATAGCCCTGTCTTTTTCTTAAAAAAAAAGTTACTCAGAAACCATTTCAGGCTCTCGGAATAATCAGTCACCGAGAAATTATTTGAATTTGTGTGTTTAGGGAAACAAAAACCAATTGGTATACGGCCTGTAATAGCTCAACCCCACCCCCGCCTGCTTTACATTACATGAATTGGAATTTGGAAAGTGGAATGGCGTACGTGATCTAACCAAATGAACATCTCGTCTAGTTCGGTTTGCAATCTCTGTGGTCTTGGCGAGCACCTCTACAGGTGCGTTAGGTGTCGAGCAGCAGTTTATTGTTCGAAAGAGCATCAAAGACAGGACTGGAAAGTGCACAAATTAGTGTGTGCTTCGGCTGTCAGTAAGGAGAAGGCCAACGACATAGTGAATAGCGATGACAAGAAAAAATCGTCGACGATTGAAAGTGGAGAAAACTGGTCGATTGTTTCCAAGTTAAACGTAAATTGTGACGAAAATAGCTCTACTAAGAAGTTGTCGTTGTCTGACGTAGCAGCCTGCAGTATGCCAGTGGCTTCTGGTACATCTCAGTGTATTTCATTGAAGAAAGAGATTAACCAGGAAAAGGAGTCAGAGTTAAATCAGATATGTAGCAGCAGTAGTCAACAATACTCTATAGAAGACCCAAAAGATATATTAGGGAAACCTGAAAACCCTTATCCAAAAAACAAAAACTTGGAAAAAACTATATTTGATATGGGATCTGTCACTTTGGAACCAGAGTGCAGTCTTACCCCTGAAACACAGTGGCAGTCACCTCATGAAAATAGCTCCCACCAACAATCAGAAAATCCTCCGTTTCTTCACCGTTCGTCAAACATAAATTTATCATGCAAAGAACAATTACAAGGTATTTCCGTGGAGTGGATGTCGCAAATATGTCAGTATGTGGTTCGCGATCTAGAAAAGTATGGTATCTGTGTTGTTGATAATTTCATGGGTAAAGATCGCGCCGAAGCAATCTATCGTTCGGTCGTATCCATGTATAGTTCTGGGGTCTTTGTGGAAGGTGAAACAGTAAGCTCTAGTCTTGATACCTCGAAAAAGGTCCGTAGTGATAAAATTACTTGGGTTGATGGATCAGAAAATAATTGTGTCAATATCGCACACCTGATATCTACAGTTGACACAATCATCATGAATTCGATCCGAATGAAAGGAAATGGTCAGCTGGGGCAGCGGACAATTGGAGGAAGAACGAAGGTAAGCGAGTCACTTGCTACTTTTTGAGTAAAATTTCATCCGGGTCTACAAGCTTATTGTTTGCATTAGTTTTTTCGTTGACAAGTAGGTGTTTCTTTTCAGCTAGTCCTTGGTCGCTGCTGTAAAAGTTAACACAGAATGTAAATTCAATTTAAAATTATGTAATTAATCAACGTACAGGCGATGATTGCGTGTTATCCAGGCAGTGGCGCTCACTACGTGAAACACGTCGACAATCCTAACCGTGATGGTCGATGTATTACTACAACTTACTATTGCAACAAGGATTGGGACGCGAAGGTAATACATTTTTTGGCGTTGCAATTGAGAACAGCAATTTTTATTTTTAAATAATTCTATTGCAGACTACTGGTGGTTTGCTGCGAATTTTCCCCCAAGGTTGGGCTAACCAAGTAGTGGACATAGAACCAATCCTTGATCGGATGGTTTTCTTCTGGTCAGACCGTCGCAATCCTCACGAAGTCCAACCAGCCTTTCGCACCCGATATGCCATAACTGTCTGGTATTTTGATGCAAAAGAAAGAGAAGAAGCCAGAATACGATTTAATCGGGAATGTAAGTTATCCATATCATCCAACGTTTCCCAGTGATTCATGTTGCATTACTTTTAAGGCGCTGTAAGAAAAAATGAAACCAAGTGAATGAATGAAATTGCTTGCAATGATTTGCCGCCTTGATCAAGAGTATATACGTCAACATAAACGATGAAATCTGGTTTAACGTCATGTTAAATGGATTCTCCTTGTCACTATACGGAGGTGCGAGGCTCGTGTACAGCCATTTTCCCCCCTTACATATTAAGCCCTTGTTTTTAAACTTAATAAAAAAAAATCGAGAATTATTCGTTTTGGTCGTCAATTACATTGTAAAGGTGAATTATTTACTTGGTTCCAATATTACAATCATCAGTTGAATTTCTTTGCAGTCCTACATAAACCTCATTATTACTATGGCTGTATGTTTACAATTTTGCTTACTTTAAATTTATTATGATGATTTGTTTGAATAAAGGAAGAGTGTGGTAAAAGTAAATAAATTATCGGGAGACGTAAGTAAAAGATATCATTCTATTTTTATTTGAAAAAATCCGTAGCATTTGAATTTCAGGCAATGCATATTTATTTAAGTATCACCGATTTCACTGTCTTCCACTTGGGACCGTATTGGGATGTACACTTTGAAATTGAAGTTGTTGCGGGAAAATGGTCCCTATTAATATTACAGTTAGCTATCTATAGAATATCCATAATACTTTGAATTTTCCTAAACCAAATATCTTACTGGGTTAAAAATGACGCAATCCATATTTTGAGCTGTGAAACCACCAAGACGATCACCAACAACCACCACATCAGGTAAGGGATACAGATACAGTGCATGATCGTATGGCCAATAGACAGGGCAGATCTCCCCAGGAAGAGGACACAAGTGTCCCTGCGATGTCAACGTTTTCGCAAACTAGAAAAACAGGAAAATTTAGTAACTTGTAGTTTAAATTAGCAAAAACTTGGCATACCTGTTGGGGAATATCATCAGAAGGGAAATTAATAGCATTGCGACACATTTTAGTCAAAATATCTTCGCGCAGAACTACAATTTCTTTTGTTCCATATTGAATTCGACAAGGATTGGTAGTAAATATACCACTTGGAATTCTTTGCACAAATTCTGCCCGGATCACTTCCGCAAGAGGAGGCCTAAAAGAAAAGTTAAAATTACTTCGAAACCGAAAAATAACAAGTAAATATCTTCAGCAACAGTAAATGAAAAAATCTGAAAATACAGATAACTACAATTTAAAATAAATTTTAACCTGGGCAATATATTACAAAATCCTGAATCAGATGGCCCCGGAACAAAAATAAAGCGCGTTTGCTCAACGAGATTAGGAAATTCTTTTATCATTTCAGCGAGCGATTTAAATAACTGGCGCAAGTGACCAGAAGAAGTGTTGCACGTAGTGCCCGATAGAAAATTGCCCATTAACACAAAGCATATTGGTGGATCTTCACAGTACCCAGCGAAAAGTATTCGTAACTTCTCCATAACCTATTTAAACAAAAAACTGTTGTCATTTTTAAAGTTAATTAGACTTGTCTAAAATTATATACTCTAGTTTGATCCAGCCACACATCAGAAAGAAAAACCATCATAGCATCCGGATTTTGTTCTTCTATCGCTTTTAGTTTGACAGAAACTTTTAAAGTTGATGTACTTGAACCACCAAAAAAGTTTGTGTTTCCAAAATAAGTTCTGTAATGTTGAATTAATGAATATTAATACTGTGAGGATTTTTACTTTAAACTGCACGTACCTAGTGATTTTAGCTGGTTCAGGTGGAGGCATCCCCAAATGTTCAATGTGAAATACTCCATCTTGGAAATAGCCTTGTCCCAGAACAAAGCAGTTTTCAGTAAAGAGTCCACCATGGAAATTCTAAAGAATAGAGGATTTCATATTTCAATTGGAAAAACATTTTTTTGTGAATATCAAATATGCATTCACAGAAAAAAATAAATAACAATAGTTACAGTATCTTTCAATGAGATAGGCACAGATCCAGTCATGTCTTCTAAATGCAGTTTGCCCTCTGTTAAATAAGTTAACATTCCAAGTACCACAAGATTGGTAAGTTTAGTTGACATTCCCAGCAAATATTCAATTGGTTGCAGTTGATATTTATTTTGAGAAGCAGTTGAACCTGACCCTAACACAGATGGAGTGAAAAGACTATGACGAGAAGTCCTGGAATGACAAAGAGTTTGTGACTATTATTAAGTGGATGGTTTCAATATAATTAATTACAACCTTTGATGGAGAATGGCATATCGATGGCGAAACATTTCAGACTTATCTCTTGGATCACCAAACAAGTTTATGGAATGAGGTGCATCAAAAGAAAGGTACTTCTTTCTTTCAGTGTTGTAGACAAATTTGGGAACATCAAAAGCAGATATTACATTTAATAAAACTGTTGTTTCATCAAACTCATTTTGGCAACACTCCTGTTGGATTAAATAAAAATAAGCAAAACAAATATTTTTTTAAATCAAGAGATTATACCTTAGCAGCTCTTTCAACATGAGATTTTTCAACAGTTGTGCTGTTCAACAGACCTTGTTTTTGTATCACATCAATCAACTTCTCAAGCCATTGAACTTGCTCATCTTTGTGTAAGGGTGTAAGCAAACCAATAATATATTTGGTAGCTTCCCTGAAATAACACAAAACAAAATGGTAAACTGTAAGCTAAATAACTGAAATAGAAGTTTAATAAAAATTGCAGATTTAACACTGTTTTGTTTACTTTTAAGCTAGCTAAGCTGTTCTTTTTGCTTTTCTATTTCAGAACTACTAACTGATTGAGCCTTTTAGGTTAATCTTTTCAAATATGTATCATCAGTAACAGTAATTCGTATTCTTAACAACAAACTAAAAAATAACATTTACTCACGATCTAACTGTCAGGCCGTTCAGTTTGAAGGTCATAACTATATCGTTTTTAAATCGACTATTCATTTTCAGAACTGAGAAATAGAATGGCCAGTTCAAAGGGACAGCAAAGATCAATTAATATAACTTCTGTAATATTTTGATCTATTCATGTTTTATTGTTTTACCGTTCTACGTACCTAGTAATTTCACCGTGTCCGGTGTTAATCGTCACAGTTGATATGTTTCCCGCCGAATCTGTTTTGTTCTGCTTTGCCAGAAGTCAAGAACAACCCCATAAATAAAGGCCGCGCCTATTGGAATCAGGACTAGTTAAAGCGTCAAATTGAGTCCGATGTCCAGACCCATCTAGTGACAAAGTTCAAATAATCGTTCTCGAAATGCTCGAAAACCGGACCTTGGCTGTTAAATAAGATGCAAACCGGAATTTAAATGAAGTTGCCGTGTACCGGCTGGTATGGGTTGTCGTCTTTGCTTTCATACGGCAAATCTATAATTCTTTCCCCTATTAAACCTACCAATTCACACGTTTTTATCAAGAAATCAACCATGTTATTCGTATAGAAGAAGTGACTGACGCGTACCCCCTCTGTTTTGTGAAAAAAAAAGTGTGTTCACAAAACAGGGAGGGGGGGATTCGCGACAGTCACTTCCTCTATTAATTGATTAAACATAATTGAATCGATGACATACTTATCAATCATGAACTAAACATTTATAAATCGATAAAATTCATATCAAACAAGAATCAAACCAATTTAACGAAAATACACGAGGAAAAGAACCACAAACGTGACGACGGGAAAAATTAATAAATAATTCTACCAATTCCATTTTTAAATTTAAAATTTAATCTCGAATTTTAGCTGTTAAAAAAGCAGCCACCTTGATAAATTGTTCATTCACTCGCCCCCTTAATATAGCTAGGGAACGGGAGCGCTATCACTATCATCTTGGAAGAAGTGGGGATGTTCTAGCTCGGCTCCTACTACTATTGAAAATGTAATGAAACGTACTACGAACGGAGGATATGGGCGCACGATACGCTAAATTTGGCAATTCATTTCATAATATTATTTACGAAAAACGAAACCGCTAAAGTAAATAATTTACGCTACTTAACGCGCATCACACTAAATTTAATTAAGGGGCGCGACAAGAAAAAACGATTGCTGTGACTGGTCGGACGACTAGCGCTCGCCAGTCCGTTATTTAGCGCTTATCGCGGATACGTCCACTATTTAAGCGTCGCCCGTCCGCTGTTTTAGGCGGCTCGCAACACGAAAAATAATTAAGTCAAATATTTCGCGTTTGATCTAGCTCCATGTTTGCACGCATATCACTAATGATTTATTTGCGATTAACTTTCGTGTACACACGAAAGTATCATAATGCGATAAATTAAATGTAAAAGAAATTGTGAAATTGAGAAAAATTGCAAAAAAAGTCTGCCAACTTGCCCCACCTACGGGTAAGTAGGCAGCTGACGATTCTCCATTGCTCCAAAATTTCTAGGTCGAATTTTGAAAACTTGCAACTCAGCATCTCGTGAGAAATCTGTATGCCAACATGCCCCTCAAAATTACTGACAACTAACCCCACAGGGTGCTTTTCGAACAAATAAATTGATAACGAAATAACTTTTTAATGTAGAAATGTCGGGTTTCTTTTAAAAATAAGACAAACATTAATTATTTTTTGCTTGGGTTTTCTGGCACTCTTAGAGTTTTATACTATTAGAAAAATAAAAAGTGCTGAGAGGCAAAAAAAGAACTTTTTGCCGTTTTTTTTTTCTTTTTGCTGTAACTCCTGTTGGGGAAGTCGTATACTTTTGAAATGTTGTAGGAGCAATCTGGGTGTTGTCTTTCATATTTGGTGTAAAAGGCTTGATTTGTTTTGGTCTGTAAGGGGTCTAAATAGCAAAATGCCAACTTACCCCACCTGCGTACTAGCCCCCTCTCCCCTACTCTCCGAAAGTAGCAGATTTTTGCTTTCGATTTTTGAACAATGAAGCTTTTATGCACTTTAAAGTTCAATTACTATACTTCGAAATGATTTTTTATTAAAATAAATAGAACCAAACGAAAGCTAGTGAAAAATTGGTTAAAAACTTGTATATTTCTTATGAAATGAAATGATAGGGACAAAAAATAAACAAATTAAAAAAACACCGGTAAAAATCCTCTATGGCAAAATGAAAAAAAAAAACGATTTTTATTTTGCGATATCTCGCAATTTGGTCCAAAAACACTGAATTTTTGGAAATAAGTGTTTCATAAAGATATGAATCCACTATTCAAATAAAAAAAAAACAAATTGGTGACTTAACCACGCCCATGATCTGACGGATCGGCGTGGATTGACCATACGCTTGTTATAAACCCACACTGTAAAAAAACTTCCCTACTTTTTCGGGGTTAAACGCCCTAAATTCTCGGCAACTGAGTATCGTTGGTATCGTATCGTAACACGAAATTGGTATAATTTGTAAGCAAAAGGATGCATGCTTTAAAAGGTTCAAGTTGGAAAATGTGATATAAGTTTAAATGAAAATTGATCTACTTGACAAGTAGATTGCAAATACTAATGGATAAACTAATAACTATTAGATAGACTTGAAATAATTCTACCGCTGCTGCATAGTTTAGAGAAAAACCGAACTTCGTCAACATGTCTCTGCCGGTTTCCGGCGGGATTGCCTTGCTAATAACTAAAATCTATGACCCAAGTATGCACTCCCAAAATTTCCGGCCATGCCCAAAAAGTTCGGGGTTATTTGCCCCAAATATTTGCACTAAATTTGAAAAATATTAGATTGGTGCGTAAAACCCCGAAATTGGCGAAAAGATTCACAATTTCGTACATTCACCTATTTTCGGTGGTTGTCAACCCCAACTAAATGATACCCTTTTTAACAGTGCTGTGGTCTACATACTTGTAACTTTCACTCAAAATGAGGAATTGTCCATTGGCACATATATTGGAGGCCATAGCAGTGCCAAAACATTTCCGTGGCCAGAGTTTCCTGGATCAGCTCGAGAAATTAAGAGTTTTTGTTAGGAAAAAAAGAGTTATCGGAATCAAATAAGCATATAGCTTTTTATTACTTATTCTTATTGTTCTAAATATCTATGTACTATTTAGTTGACCTAAGTTTCACATCAATCCTGTTTGGAGCCTCTCAGTTGACTCGACTACCAAATCTAGATCCCCAGTTCAACATGAAATTAGATCATGCAAAGTTATCACGTGTTCAGGTAATACAACTTAATATTACATCATCATGTGTTCTTTTTCATAAATATTTTGTCGTGCAGAGGACAAATATGTGGTGGTGTCAGTAAGAGATGCCATGATGAAAACTCCCATATCAGTGTACAAAAGACAGTAGCCAAAAAGTCAGCTCCCAAATCATCTGCAACTTAAAAACATGGCACTGGCCAGAAATCTCCCTCTCCACCACTTAACTTGCCAGCTGAAAACTCATCAACAGGTAGTACCAATGTTTTTCTTATTATTTAATACATCGTACTCTAACCTGCTACACAGTTACTAGGAAGACCATGAACATCTTCGAAATAGACATGGAGGGGTTAGGTTGTCAGTTTATCACTGGGGGAGATGAAGACAACGCTGATGAATCAGCTGACAGTAGCCTTCATCATGAAGATGACCAGAAACGAAATTCAACTTCAGAATCAGAGGACGAAGATGTGATTCCTCCTACTCCACCTTTTCCTCTAGCGAAGAGAAAACGTGCTAATCAGTATGTCGAATCAGTGGGTAACACCACATCAAATTTTTTTATGGAAAAACATCTAATAGTATCTTACAATAACCATTGATTTTTATTTTCAGAGAAATTCAAATCACAGCAAGAAAAATTTGTCACACCAACAAGAAGCAAGAAAGCATTGGCAAAGAATTCTGACTCTCAGATTCTGACTTCTTTAGACGTCAACATGTTTGACACCCCCTCCCCCCAGCACAAGTTCCACAACAAAAGAAAACTCAAAGCGTGTGCTGGTAAAAACAACATGATTGTAAGAATTATGTGCTTATTTATTTTTATTTTCCGTTTAAGGATGAACAAGCGACGGAGCCAGTTTATGCTGAGTTGCATAGCGGTTGTGAATACAAGGATAAAATCGATGTGCTTCAAAATCAAATCTCGTTCCTCATCGAGCAAATTCGAGATTCTACCGTTGAGCTAAAAATTGAGAGAGATTGCAATCGCAAAATTTTCGAAAAAGATACCACTATTCTTCGCTTACAATAAGAAGAAAAAAACTCCCTGAAAGAATAGAATTTGCAGCCTTGGCCAAAAAGTAAGTTTTCTCTTTGAAACTCTTCACACTTTTATTGTTATCTTGACTATTTCGATCATATTAGGTCTTAATGAAGGGTTGGTTCTAGTACACACCATTTTGGAAACCTTGAAAATTAGTCAAGTAAATGCTCAACAATCACGTGTTCAGTTAAAAAGAAGTGAAAGTGGTAGAAGAACTAACCTAGTGAAGCTTCACGAAGATTAAGAGACAACGATTCATCAAAATGCGTTAACAACCGCGATTTCGTATGGGAAGGCATGTTAAAAAAGGTGAGTTTTTTTCAGGATTGTTTGTTTTATAAAGGATAACTCTAGTTGTTACATATGTACACAGGGAGATGAGAAAAATGATAAATATTATCATGGAAGAGCTGTGGGATAGGAAATTCATGTCAAAACACAGCCTAACCGGAAAGAAGGCACCCACTGATAAGACAAATAATCCTGCAAAACCTGCCTTTTCCAAGGAAGGTGTCCAAGCACCCTAATAAAAAAGTACTGTAGTGAACTATTCATTTGTTATAGTTCACTACAGTAATTTGTAATTTAGTATGCGTATTCCATTAAACTATAGTTTCTGTATGTACAGAATCCTGCACGGAAACTGGGACAGCCGCTAGGGGTTTTACGCAGGATACTCGTAAGAACCACCTAGCGGCTGTCCCAGTTAACGTGCAGGATACTGTACAGTACCTTTCATAAAAACGACTCGGGCTTTTCGACAAAGGAAGCAGAAAAGTCAATTTCTAGCGTTAGGTGTCTTTACCTAACGAAAAAAAAAAATGAGGTTGGCAGATTACCGGCCTTTTACTTCGATTTTTTTAGGGTTGGGGGTTAAAGTTTTGTAAGAAAGGCTGGGTTTTGAAAACGGGTATATTGCTCTAGGGCTTGGCAATTTTTTCCCTCGATATATCTGGAAAACGTCTTCTATGTAAGGCTTAACAAAGAATTTTGATCCCGCTAGCCTTTAGCGTGTTTGTAATCTCGCTGGACACAAGTAGGGTAGGAAAAGCTTCATTTGGCCGGTCGAGGTCAGCTTTCAACCTAGACGTTTTTCATTCCTACAACCCCTTATGCAAGATTGAAAATTTGAGAAAATATTTAGTCTATCACCCTGTCTGGGTCGCACCTCCCTGTCCGTTTACTTAAACAAAGAAGAAAAGGAAAAACTGAAAAGGTCAGGAATCTACCGACCTCGTTTTTTTCTGTTTCTTGATTTCTTCATTCCTTTGACCTTTTCATTTATTTTGTCATGGGCCCGAGTCGTTTTTATGAAAGTACTTGAATGTGGCGAATTATGGTAATTTTAAATTTAGTAAAACCAAAGTTGAATACAGGTAGAAAAATACACTTAACTACACTCAACAATGATCAAATAGTGATCAATTTGATCAATTCAATTTGAAATAAACTGATTGCGCTATAGTATACCTAAATGTATCAATAATGCTAAATAATTTGTACACGATATATTTGTGTATAGGGTCAACAATATGAGAGTGATCAAGTTACACTGTAAACCTACTTAGCACGCATCATATAACTTTATTGCTATATTTCAGGTTTTCATATTATTACATATTGTATGCTATTTATACCTTTATATAATACGATTGAGAGAGAATGAGACTTCGAAAAATTTGGTCAAGTGCGCCACTGAAACGATTAAATGAGTTAAATTATTATATACAGTCTCCTCCATAAGTATGGGATCACCCCACGCCGTTCCATAAGGTGGCGTGTATTTTCCTAGTTGGTTTTTCGGGTGGCAAAAAGTGAAAAAATGACATAAATTCACAAAACTTGGAATTTATGTCATTTAATCTCTTATGTTTTGTCTGAATTTTTTTCAGATTTTTTCGTTCATGGGTTAGGCCTCTAAAAATGGCTCCAAAAGTATCGGATCACTCCGACGCCCACCGTGTTATCTAATGGGCCAAACTTGTTTTTCATATTGCTTTTTATATATTTAATTTTCTAGAAGGAATTTTTATTTTCAAACCGTGTATACAATACCCTTTCATAAATTAACTGTGAGTTTTTCATGATGATCTGAATTATTTTCGAATTTTCCCAGATTTATTCGTTTCCCGAGTTTCTGAAATAAGAGACTGCAGAAGACTTCATTTACGGTTTACAACCTCTATCAGCTGGCGTAGGCCGGAAAATTAGTGTCGTTTATATACACCACCGGCGCTCTGCTTCCTTTTTTACTTAAGAAGCGTATAATTTAAATACAATGATTTGGTGTGAAAATATATTTTTTTCAGTTCTTTATTTAATAAGGTCATAAAGCCAATAAATTTCATGCTACCTCCAATCTAAGATTTTAAGCTAATTTTACCTATAAAAAAAGCCAAAACTACCATAAAATTCCCAATGTGGAATTTAAAAATTTGAACTGAAAATTCCTAGCTAAATACCCCTAACTTCGTAGCTATTTCTAGCACAGAACTGGCTTACAGTTCCGTATGGAGATCTTCAACGTTTACTGGGGATGGCACCCTATTTGTCAAAATTCTGCAAAAATCTGTCGTCAGTCACTATTCCGTTAGTAGACTTTTTAAAAATTGGAGTGGGTCAGGGACAGCGGAAGTGCTCAAATTTTTCAGTCCGTTAAGGATCTAGTGGGATATTTACCGATTATTTTATCCCGCTATGCCAGTGACAGTTTCAGTTGACGCATCCTCTTTTGGAGTAAGAGCAGTTTTACTTCAAGCAGGCCAACCTGTCGAATTTGCGTCAAGGACAATACCGGAGACGCAGCCCTGGTACGCTCAAATCGAAAAAGACTTGCTAGCGGTGCAATTTGGGATGCAAAATTTTCACCATTACGTGCATGGGAACCGGGTGATTGTCGAGACAGATCACAAACCTCTCGTTGGTCTTGTTGATAATTCGATTGGCTTATGTACACCGAAAATTCAGCGCATGCGTCTGCAACTTCAGACCTATAGTTATTATAGCTCCAGTATAAGCACAGGAAAGAACTTTACTTGCTGATACGTTAAGCAGAGCCCCGCAACCACGGGAGTATTCTACTGATTGGTCACCGTGCCATGAAGAAGAACACGTTCACGCGGTTGTCAACTATGCATTTCCGGGGTCAACAGTTAAAGAAAATTATGCTGCAGCAACGAAGGAAGATTCAACTCTGCAATTAGTGATCGGTTTAACAGAGAATGGTTGGCCCGAACACAAACGAGATTGTCATGTACCTGCAAAACCGTTTTTGCCGGAGAAAGCGGATCTATCAACTGCAGGTGGCCTTCTCCTTCGCTGCTAACAGGTGTTGTTCCGTTTACCCTTATGCAGGACATGCTGCAACAGATTCAAGACGGTAATTTTGGAGAAATAAAGTGTTTAGAAAAAGCAAAATCGGTTATTTATTGGCCAGGGTACACCGAACAAATCCGCAATTTAGTTGCTGGTTACACCATCTGTCAGGAACGACGTCATAACAATCCGGCCCAATCATTCTATCAAGCAGAAATTCCGGAATACCCCTTCCAACGTGTCGCCACCGATTTTGTTCAGCTCGCGGGGAAGGATTAATTGTTGGCGGTGGATTACTTGTTGGCGGTGGGCCCTGCGTGGTTGAAATGTCGGCCAGCAAACCTCATCTCGAGCCCGTTTTATCCAAAGTTGAAGGGAATGACTGAACGTGTTGTTCAGACTGTCCAAAGTGCGTTCATCAAGTGCATTAAGGATGGTCGTTCACTTCAGGTCACCTTGCGTGCCATTCGATCCACTCCAATGGAAAATGGTTTCCCGTCCCCTTCAGTTCTTTTGCAGTCCCGGAACCTATGTGGGAGCTTGCCGTTTGCCACCGAGTCCCTCAAGCATCAAAACGTCTGAAGCGGGGATGTTGCTCAGGTTTTAGAAAAATTGGAACGCCAAGGCGGTTTTTGCTGCTCGTCAACATATTCGATTCTGTCTATAAACCAACGCGTACGAGTAAAATTCGGAAAAAGGTGGCTTTTGGGTTGCGTCAAAATTGTTTGTTAACTACCGAACTCCTACGTAAAAGCTCCTGATGACGGAATAGAGTTCTGGAGAAATCGCCGGGTGATTAATTGCAGTCGAATGACTCACCTCCGCAACGCCAGTCGTGAACCGGCTGTAACGATGAAATTCTCCATGTCGACAATGATTCCGAAGAATGTCGACACCTCGTTCGTTTTCCCGGCCCTTTCTTTGGCCGGATCGTCCAATAGAATTCGTCTATTGTGTGTCGGTAATTGTCCTGTCCTCCCGAACCAGTGCAGGGCTAGCAGTAAAACATTGTAGAAGTATTTTTACTAGTCCGGCGCTTGTGAGTCAGCGTTCTGAGGTTCCCTCAGTTAGAGTATCGGCGAGTTTGGTAACCAACACTGGATGCAGCGTTCCTCGGGATCCTTCTGGTGATCGTGGCGGAAGCCAGAATCTAGCTGAAAATCCTGCCGGGCCGACAGCCGATCTCGAGTCTCTGTTCCCAGAGAAGTAAAGACTTAAATTGCAAGAGTAGCTGGCCCCTCTGTTTTATTTCATTTTTTTATTTTTATTCGCCACTATCCTGTTCTAGTTTTTCTCAAATGCATTGTCGTGCTGATTGTTTGTTTTGTTTTTAATGTCAAAAGTGGCGCTTGTGTCATTCAAATGGAGAATGTAATATCAGTTGTTGCCTTTCGGATTTTCAGGGAGATGAACTGGGAGACAGACATTACTACACGTTATTTCATAAATATAGTTCACCCCTTCTGTCATGTTTGTAAACTTATTGTTTTGTGTTACGTAGGAGTATCACTTCTGAGCTAGTCCATCCAGTCGACTAGGGTAAAGATAAAAATTTCCCTTCAAAACTTGCATGTCAGAACTAGTTCAAGCCTGAGCTTTCCAATCTCACCCGTGCTTTCGTTTACTCAGTCCCTACCTCCTTTTTTCAAGGTCAAATGGACATCAGTGCTTTCAAGTGATGAAGAAGAACAACAATTTAAAACGAAAACAAACAAACATGCCGGATATTTGGAATTCGTCGTACCGAGAATTCGTATCAATTTTCAAAATAACTTTTTAAAAATTTCTATTGATTTTAAACATATATATGTATGATTAAATTAGCTAAAGATTTACGAGCAGCAACATTTTGCTTAAATCCGTTTATCAGAAATTATAACCTATCAGATAACCTTGACATTTTTTACGATGACGCCACCACGATTTCTCACACCTATTTTTTCTCTATTCATTCTCCGTTTACGTGGAAATTGGTGTATTGATAAACGCCCAACGAATTTCCAATAGTCGTTGTTGGTGTCCATTTGAGAGCCCATCGCCTGAGGGGTGAGTCACTTTTGGACTCTGATTTGTTGAACTAGTCCATTGAGTAGCTATGGCTTTACAAGAACAACCCCACACCTATTGAATGCCGAATTCAATGACTTTTGCACTTTGTTCCAGATTTGACCTGTTTTGGAAATAACAGTCAGTCTGGATTCTTTTCGCTCAGGTTGAGTGACAGTGGAAATCTAGCTGACAACCGCCGTCGGTGGCTTACGGCATCGTGACTCAACCTCTGGTCGATAAAGGCCATGAAGAAATGCCTGTTTTCTCCGTCCATTTACATTTGCATTTCCGCCGTCTTATGTTTAAATGTGCCTCTCCCTTGCCGCTCCACCGACAGCTAGACGTCATATTAGAAAAACTCAAGGAGAAGGAAAAATTGAAATCACATTGACATTTTTAGCGTTAGAACTATTTTCAAAATTTATTGAAATATGATAAATTATGAAATTTGAAAAATATTTCAACATCTAATTTAAATTTAACAAAATGTTATAAATTCTATCCTGTACCCCCCCTCCTCCCCTCAAAAACTTGATTAATTGAATAAAATAAAAGAAGAAAATAAGTAAATCGATTCACGTATTTTGAACCCCAAATTTTTCTTCTAAACATTAATTCATAAGTTTCTTTCAAAGTCATTCCATGGTGAATTATAGATATTTAGGCTCTGAACTACATCGAGCTTATAAAAAAAATGCTTTAAAGTAAAATGCTCTTTACATCAGCAGAAGCTGATAACTCTTACTCGTGTTAAACCAGTAGCCTGTCGACGCAAGTCACGTAGCACAAGTTATTCACTATTGCTTCTCGATGGCAGGAATTTTATTATTAAAATTAAGCTATGTTCTGCCAAACTAAACGTCACATTTCATCTTTTGTATAGAAAGTGAGTGTATATAGAGTGTACATGATTAATAGTTAAAAATAACAAATAAATAATGAAAGGACTATGAAGTCTTAATCAAAGAAATTAAATAAGATTCCGTTTTGATCGTGATTTGAACCTCAAATCTAACATTAAGAAAGCCAGGATATATTTCACCGAAAAATCGTTGTAATCGACCACTATTTCAAAGCGACCTAAAACCCTGATACGGACTTGTTCTAATGGATAAAAATAGAATCAGAAATATCTTACGTGACAATTAAAGCCCTGGTGGCAGTCTTAGGCTGGTAGAGGGAAATTCAGTCTTTTTGATTATACACTACAGCCTACTGAATTCAAAATATATTTAAATCGTTCTGTGTTTGATTTAAATGAAATAAATTGACAATAAGTGTAACTGGCAATTAAAGTCCTGATGCCAGTCGAATGCCGAAAGTCACTTCGATGATACATTACAGGCTGACGCAAAATGCAAAATACATACACGAATACGAACTTACGTTTATCAATAAAATTAAGAAAATTTACATGAACAGATGAATAACTAACAATGATGTTTGGCAGTAATCTTAATATCATGTTGGGACACAAACCATTAACGTGAATGTTTGAATTTGAATACACTAATCACTACAGTAAGGAAGGATATATTTCGTTAGAAAACTGTCGAAAACAACTACTTTTGAATTCAAAGCATGCTATGAAACATACTATGGACTTGTTCGAATGGAAATAAATGGAATGGGAAAAATTTTACCTGGCAATTCAACTCCTGATACCAGTCGTTGACTGGAAGCTGGAACGAAGTCTCTGAGGTGATACGCTACAGGCTAAGAAATTGAGAATGCAAAAATTGTATACATCTAACTTGTTGTAATTGAAATAAAAGAAATCGGCTTAAAGTCACCTGACAATTCAAGTCCTGATGTTGGTCATTGGTTGGGAATGGGAAATGTGGTCGTTTCGATGAATTCACCAATTCGTCACACTGTTTGCCTGATGAAATGAAAGGCAAAACATAAGTCAATCAAAAATAATTATAAAGTAAAAATATCACAGAATGATCCAATAAGGCTGAGAATGCAATATATATATAAATCAAATTTGTTATAATTGAAATAAAAAGAATCTGCATAAAGTCACCTGGCTTTGCAACTCCTGGTGACAGTCGTTGGCTAATAATTTAATGTTTGTCATAGTGTTAGGTTTTTACATCGTGAAATTATCACAGTTACATTCTTTATGATAGTATTGTCATAATGCTTGGCGATTGTAGATAATTACATCCAGCATCTTATAGTAAATCTCATTGGGAAACGTATAAAGACCTCGAATGCGGAGAGCACACCAACACATTTGAAGGCAGCGTAATACTGTAATATACTGTGATGTGTCACATGAAGTCTTTATTGATGAGTATAGTGTTATATTTTGATACTAAAAAATCACATTTTACCTGTTAAGGTACGTTGCACGGGGTGAATCTGTCTCTCTCATGCACGAACAGAAACAAGGACAGGTTTTTGTCAACCTAAATGCTAAAGAGAAAGTGAAAAGGATGTGATGTTTTTGTTTTATTTATAAAAGAGGCAGCCAAATTGAGACACACATTACTTTAGTTCTCGTAAAATGTTCTAACTTGATTTGAAAAGCAGATGGGAACGTTAGCCCAAATAAGTAGTATTATTTTGTCAAGTTAATCATTCGCTTGTTCGAAAGATACAACTCTTTTCCCTTCAAATAACTTACAATAAAGCCAATGAACATTACCTCCAATATAAAGGCCCCGTGTAGACTTGATTTCGCTTGATCCAGGTCGGGGGGGGGGGTTGATGCAGTGATCTGGATTTTTTTTAAAAATATTTTGGTAATAAGCTTCGCCACCTCCTCCCTAGCCTTCTTCTCACACTCTTTGACGAAATCCCAATCAGGTTTTAAATGAGTATCAGCCTAAACAATGAAATTATGAAAATGAACTTCATGACGCCAATAAAATTGTAAATAATTGCATTTGCATGATCTCCTACGGAAAAATATTCAAGTTCACCCAGTGAAGAATTGCTGTTAGTAAGTGAGTAAGGCTGGAAGCCGTATCCCGGCCTGTACGAACTGGTAAATCCGTTTCAGAGTCTGAAGCTTCACTACTTGGAGGGGATATTTTGTTGGCTTTCTAAAAGGAAAAATTGTTGAATGTGATATCAATATCACTTGTAGCGTATATTCAGGCTCTCTGCTTTTGTAATTATCTCATTTAGGTTTCACATTAACGGATATGCTCCCTAGTCAACTCTCAAAAATCAGCTTCAAGTTCCTTGGAAGTTCTTTGACCACAAACGAGTATGTACAAGAAAGAGAGAGATTTTATGTATATGCATTATTTTCGCAAAAGCGTGGGTTTTTCGGTCCCTTTCAGCCTTAGGGGTAGAACCTAATCCCTTTCCTTTGGACGCTATCTCCCGTTTTCCCCCTAGACGAACTAAGGGAGCATTCTTCATAGCCCTCAGCTCCTCATTTGCGAAAAAAACAAACGTATTTTTGCGAAAATACTTAATAAAAGATGAATTAGTATTCTAGTAGAGAAACAACACACTTCTCATTTATTAAATACACAATGGAAATTAATAAATATTCTGTTGACTTGTGATAAACGCATTTTAAATTTCAGCAGCCTTTATAGGAGGTATTGAATTTTAAAGATGGGAGGGTATTAATTCTTTTAGTTTAAATTTTTCATCTTAAAGTAAATGTTGAACAATCAATTAAATTTGATCGCTGATGAAAACACAAAACAAATTGAAAATACAACCAAAAAATTGCCCGTAAAAAACTGAAAAAGAATCTTATATTTTGAATTCTGAGATTGGTGAGTCGCGAAGTTAAAAAAGAAAATGAAAAATCACACGTAAAACATTGTTTGCGGAAATAATGAGAAAAAAGAATTTTCATTTTGCCGTATTTTATAAATTAATTGGCCTAAAAGGTGGGAAAATTTTGCACAGCAGTATTTCATGACTTTTTTTATTTTTGATACACGTTCAAATTTCGCCAAGAATGGAGACAAAGCCAAGATAACGATTGATGGTTGAGTTCGGCTGGATTGACCCAGAGAAATTGCCGAAAAAAAAATTAACATTGAAAACGATGAAGATTTTTGGGGAAGCTAACAAAAACACATGTCAATGTAATCGTATAGTTACATTTTAAAAGAACAGTAAGAATTCTTTGAAGACTTCAACTAGCAAACGAACTTCAAAATGTTTCCTCAATTTAATGATCCACATACTGGTTTAAACCAGTATGTGGATGTATAGATTCTGAAAATTATCAGAAACTCTCTCAGAGAAAATGTAAAAATCTGTAATTCATAGTTTTATTTTTTATAGATTTTTTGCACTATTTTTTCAAAAAGTTTTCTGTCAAAATATCTACTGTTTAATAGTGTGAAGGCAAAATGAAAGCAATAGCATTAGATTGAAATGTGAATTGCATTTCTAAAGCGCCATAAGTCGACGTGTTAAAACCGGGTGAAGTTTGTACAATGTACTAAAATCAAACAAAATCAATCTATTATTAATTGGAGCTGCTACTGAAAAAGATATGCTGTTTACAATCACTAGCAAACAAGACGTGTGTCATCCGTCGACATGGCAAAATAGTTTTGACGGGAGCATGGCTTTCAAACGGGATGTAATAACATCAGGCCGAAACAAATCGTGTCCCACCTTTTTTTCTTCTGAAAGGAAATCTTCTCAACTAAGAGTAGACATTCTGTAAGTTCAAACCAATTGTACGTACCTCATTCATCTGTACAATAGATGCAGTCATGCCAAATCTCGAACTTTACTGAGGGTAATTAACAAAAAACTAGAAGAAGGCCATGTCTTCGAATGCTTGAAGATGGAAGGATTTGTAAGTGCTGGATGTGGCTCAGGGCATGATGCAACGAATATCTTAAAAGGAGTACCGGAAGGGAGAATCGTTTTCTTTCTGAAGCAGTGCAGGAGTCATATATATTCTTGCAAATGTCATCAGTGCTATTATTTTTTACTTTTCGTGCTTTGTCTGTCCTTCATTCCCTCCTGTTTCTCAATTTTCAGCTGATCCTTTTTTCTCCATACATTTTTCATTTTGAGAATTTCATCCTTTTTTCATTAACTTCAGCAAGATTTTAACTGTAAATAAATTGTATTTGGTTACTTATATTGTAAATTTATTATTTGCCATTCTTGTCATTTTTTGGACACATAGACCTTGCTTTTGGACATCCCCTTTTACCTGATCACATCCTTTTCTGCATCTTCCTCATTGACACCTTTATTCAGATACTTATTGATACCTTTGACAGTGACAATATTCTGTACCATACCAAACATAGACAACATACTTAACTTCAACTCTCCCCTATGTCTCACCATGTTGAATTGCATTCTTTGCCACTTAGCCAAAAAGGTCTTGCTTTCTGACTCCCCCTTTTCCTCATTATCATCCTTCACATTGACACCCTTACTCAAAATTCCCATAAGAGATCCTATTATAAAATCAATGACAGCGGACTCGGACTCCCAACATGACATACTGTGAACAGAAAAGATTAAAGTTGGCTGAAAATGGTCTTCTTCATAAGCTATTCTAAAAATGGGGCTTTTTTGTTGCCCGAGAAATTAGGAAAAAAAGGAAACTTAGTTTGATAAAAATGAAGAAAGCCAGAAACACACCTTTCGTTATTGATCTTTATTTGAAGGAAACGTTAACTGTGTTAGTCTTTGTGGAAGGTTTCTTAAAAGCACTTTACCTTCAGTTGCATCGTCAGATTCAAAATTTGATAAGCATTAAAATTTACCGGGTAAATCAGGCCTTTCATATATCGGGCTACATCACAAAGATAATCTTAGCTGAAGACTTGTCATCGCAAAAATGGAAACCACAAAATCAATCTTATATAACCAGTAAACATAAAAAATCATGTTTTACCAATTCCGGACAGGGGGGCAGATTTTTTACTCTTACCCCCCTGCGTTACTCACCCCCCAGTTTTATGCCCTTGGTGGTATGTTTTCAAGAGCGGAATAGGGATAAAAGGGGGGAGTAACGAGAAAATGGTGGGCAAAAATTTGAAAAACAACGGAAATGATAAATGTTTAAAATGTCACAGTTTTATTTGAGAGAGAAAAACCTAGGGCGAACTTTATAATAGTTATTTATTATATCGATAAAAGTTCCAAATGTAAAAGGTGTAGTAAGCAGCTAGTAATATTCACTCGATAGAAATAATATAAAAAAAAATTTAGAACACGATTTTCCACCATACAATTTATTTTCCTTATTAGATAAAATTCTTCATGCCGAGTGCAATATTTTTGATAAAGAAGAAACAAGGGAAAATTTATTCTTTTTTTAGGGTATAGCCGAGATGTAGAAAGGGGAAGAAGAAGTAAACGAAGAAGTGGAAGAACAACAGGTAGACGGGGAAATAGACTCGATGAATTTGTTTCGTGAATTTCTCTTGAACTACAGTATTTTCAAAAAAGTTCCAATTTAGTCCCCGTATCACAGAACATTTTTTACAACAGGTGCACAACCAGCACCTTTATATCCTTTGCCGTAGCTAAAACCACGATGAAAGATGTACTCACTTTCTAATTTTGTTATTTATCCTATGTCTTAGTTAACTGATTTCTGATTTTTCTTGAACCTATATTCTTCATAGCGATATTACAATAAAGGAAATTAACAGATTTACTAAGGATAAACAAACAGTGTTTAGAACGTCAACGGGTTACCTTCTGTGAAATTTGACTTTTGAAGGCAAACGTCACAAATTCAATCGACTTTCCAAACAGTGCATACAAAGTGCAATTAGAAATGCCACATTGAACTTCTGGCTATTGCAAACAACTCATTACATAATACCAAGAGGCACATAAGAGTGCGTTGTTTTCTATCGTACTCATATATATGTTTAAAACATTCTAATTTTTGTTCGTTCTAGACAATAAACACTACCCACCTAAAAGAATTTAACTCTCTGCTTGAAAAAGAAGAAACCAAGAAAGAAGCGAAGAAAAGATCTTATTCAGGCTAGACTCCCTGACACTAGAAAGGTGAAAAATGGGATAGTTCTCGGAAGTACAAGCAGATAACAACACAAGAAGATTGAGGTAAAGCTATTCTTGGTGAGTTTTTCCATACAAGTCATAGTCTTATCTCACTTCATCTTATCCCATTCATGATTTTAACTTTAACTTTCGCAGAATCATCTGATTGTTTACCTCCTTGCTTTCAGTGAAGTCGATAAAAGATACTTTCAATAACCTCATGGTTGGACTGTCAGGGCCACTTGTAATCAGTAGTCTATTCTGTGGAACTGTTAAAGAAGACATGCAACTAGAGTAAAGCAAATCTTATTTGGGAACTTTACAAAGCTGATTATTTAAGCAGCACAACAGCGGATTGCTAGAATTCATGCAATGAATCAAACTTTTTAAAAGCCTTCGCAATAAAAACGAAAAACAAACTTCCCCGAAAAAAAGAAGTTGATGATGAAGATATGTCCAATGACGAAAGAAAGCGATTTTGTATTTATTGACCTATGTTAAATTTTTAATGGTGGGACAGAAGGAGATCTTGGTGGCGATGACTTATGGTTTGAAAATCATATTCATCTACCTCGCCTTTTGAGATGCACCTGCCATTATCTGAATTTGGTGGCCACTACGGATGTGAAAAATATTGATAATCTACGGTTGCAGAATTGACGACGCTAAGCTTTAGAAAATATGAAATAAACGGAGCCCTAGCTCCTTAGCATCCAACTTTATCAAAGATACAATGGTTGAACTTTCGTGATCCACACGAACGAACAATGCGAACGATTCGTGATCGCCACAAGGAAAGCATTATTAATTTATGCAACGCATTGAAATTATCGATAAATTATTGACATGGCGATTGCTTATTGCTGGGATAGCTATTTTAATGCATTTTTTAAAGTGGAGAACGTTTTAACGAAAAATAGAGATAAACTTGCCATTAATTTTGATCACTTCAAACTGATGAAACTTACTGTTTTGGAAGACGAATTTTTGAGAGAATACATTAAGATCATGAAGCCGCTTACTGAGGCCTACACCTCTTTCAAAATGAAGAAAAAATGTCAGCTGGATGTTTCCTACCCGTTCTCTAAATTTTTAGGAGAAAATTACAGAGTTCAAAGAAGACAGAAACATCATCCACTGCACACCGTTTATTTCAGATGGTATAGAGAAAAGGTTTCAATGGTTCTTCGAAAAAAAGCGATTTCCGTCTTGCATTTATAAGTGACTCCCGCTTTGAATTCTTATGATTAACCAAGGAACAGAAACCTGAAAACACAAAACTTTTCAAAAAAGAAGTTGAGAGACGTGACATCAAATTGTAAGTTTATATTCGATGGAATTGAGATGAAATAATAAAAAAATCTTCCCGGAGCATCTTCTCCGCCATATGTGTAATGTCCTAACTCAGTGGTTTAACTTCAACTTAGAGCTAGAATAAAGACGATGGGGAAGGATAGCTTGAACCTGTTTATTCTTAGCTGGCTATATCTCAACTGCCCGTAGCCTCAGCTATTGGCTAGTGAGGCGACGTTGCCATATTGCTGGATACTACATTTCTCCCTACTTTTGTTAGAAAGACGCTGAAGAAAAATGAAGAAAACATGAATGTGGAAATGACAATTTGGAGAGTAACATTTTTGAATGCTAGGTGAACAACATAGTAAACATGTGATTTTTTTAATTGTTTTAAACTTGTTTGTTGATTTTCCGTTTCTTGACGAATCTGCAGTCGCCTTTATCCTTACAGTTGAAAGAGTCCGGGCATCTTTTCATCGCGGTTCGGTACGCTCTGGGGTAGGTTCGATCAATTCATCGTCGTCTTCATCAGTTGGGAGAGAAGAATATTCGTCATCATTGGGCGGGAGAGGCGGGTAGTCGTCTAGTGCCTCCGTCTCGTGTATCGCGGGATGTATGGCCTGAGCTTCCGACCCACCGCTGAAATCAGCTATGTCTTGAGGTGTTGGCTGCTTTGTTGATGGGTGGACAGCATCCAGCGGGAAGGGATTTTCAACTGGAGGAGCAGGTGATGTTGGGGCCCTTGCAGTGTTCTTTAGAGTAGCGGGATCATCCCGATTGTTTGTTGGGAGAGATATAGAGTTTCTGGTGATGACTGTAGTTTTGGAAACCATGCTGCTTTATTGCTTAGCTGTGTCCAGCGGTTGGGAAGAGAAGGTGGGGCCAAGGTAATTTCGAAAATGCTTGACGTTGCTTAGTTGCTGTCTGGCTTTGCTGGCAGTGACTTCCGGTGGTGATGTTTTGAAATTTTCATTGAAGCTGATGCTGGCTTTATTCTGGACTGATGTTGGTTGCGCCATGTGCATTAAACCAAGTTTAAATGCCATCTCACCACTCAATAAGTTGCCACCGTCCCCGTCACTGATGTAGGCCGTTTCTTCAATGGAGTGGCCGTTGCGCGAGAGTCACGCAATGATGGCGCCTTGAAGGGGAAGGGGCTTCTTCGAGTTTTACGTGTAGATGTTGACTGAGGTTGGAGCCAGCTTGGGTTTTCCTAGCTGATCGTAAGCGTTTTGGTCCAGAATGGTTACAGTGGAGCCCGAATCAGCGATGACTGAGATTTTCACGTTGTTTACGGATACATCAAACTTGGAATTTGGGAGGCCCTTGATTGAGATCTAAAATGTGTGTTCGTCATCCGACTCGGAATTTTTGACGATTATTACGTTTGTTCTTTCTGTTTGTTTTGCAGGGTGGTAGGATTTTGTCTGCTGTTTTAGGATGATGTTGCTTGATTGGCCAGATCGCTCTCTTCGGGACGAACGATAGAACTGCTCAATGTGGTGGATATTCAGGCAGTTGCTGCATTGATGAAAGCGAGCTGGACACGTCGACAAGCGTTGATGAAACTGGCCACCACAGAACGAGCAGATTCCTCTGTCAGTTTGTTGCTGGTTTCGAGTTGGTCTGTTGCGCCGCATTATGAGGGCTTTTTGGTTTGTTTCCTTCTCCATTCGGTCTGCTTGGGTGACTGCTGCTTCGATGGCCCGAGCTTTGTTGAGGACGGCGTCTAGAGTCATTGCCGGTTTTTCTAATATCTTCCGTCTGATCTCGGTAGAGTTACATCCGATGGTCAGCTGAGCCTTGATTTCTCTGTCTTTGTTGATGAATCCACAGTTTTTTTATTATTGCTGTAGGCGCGTGTGGAACGTGTCGAAGGACTCGCCATCTAGTTGTCGTGATTGCCTGAACGTGAAAATTTCAAAATCTGTGTTCACACGAGGTGCGAAGTGGTCGTTTAAGGCACGCCATGCCGCTTCATAGAACGTTTCGTTCACTGCAACCGAGGTTGCTGTTGCTGGCGTTTTTACACGGACATTCGAATCTAGCGTGTCAAAAATCTCAAATACTCGTGACCCTCCATAGTGAAGAATCAGGGCCTTTCGTCTGGTATCGTCAGTGATGTTTAGGGCCGCCAAAAAGTTGTCGAAACGATTTACCCATTTGGATCAGCGAGGTCCAACTGAAAAAGGGTCTTCATCCATGTCGAACGGTGGAAAGGACGGTATAGATGACGCCATCTTGAACACCACGTTGCGGGATACACCGGAATCGAATTTAGTTTTCACTTACAAGACAGAAAATCTTTCACAGTCAAATACACGCAGTTAGGGTTCTATAATCTCGTCACCAATGTAATGTCCTAACTCAGGGGCTTAACTCTGACTTAGAGCTAGAATAAAGACGATGGATAGCTCGAACCTATTTATTCTTGGCTGGCTATATCTCAACTGCCCGTAGCCTCAGCTAGTTGCTAGCGGGGCGACGTTTCCATATTGCCGGTTACAGAATATGTTGAAATCATCGAGGAATCGGAGGAATTAGATGATAATAATGGTAAGTAAATTAACTTTTACATGCGTGAGGATACTAAAAGAGCACGAATACTGGAAATGGATGCACTGACACCGAAGAAGAAAACACTGATGATGATGGAGAAAGTGCCGAAGATTATTCATCAAGTTGTGACGATCACGGTGAGGCATCTTATGATGAAGAAAGGCTTGGCAGCCTGATGTCCGACTGCATGACGGACTCGGAGTCGAGAGATAAACCAGACCATTGGGTATAGAAATAGCTCGAAGACTGGTCTATAGTTAAGTACTCCATGGTTTGGCCCAAATATATAGCGCAACACTAAGACCTATCACGATGTTATTTTAGCCGTGTTCATAGAAAATTATAATGAATAAAACTATTCATCACGAGAAAAAAAAGATATAAAAGGAATTATTGGTAGTCGATTTTTAATTAACTGATGAAATCGCACGTCCTAAATAATGGAAATTGGCGATGAATTAGCTAACTGATAAAATCGCTGAGTTGAAATTGATGAACAATGAATAAATGAAATCGCTAGTCCTGAAGAGAGAAATTTCTTTTATTGAATCGAATTATGATTCATACATTCGAAAGAATCTTGCAAATGAAAATTATATTCCCCCATTACAATTAAATATTAGGGCAATAAGACCTGACAAAAGGAACTATAATCGTAATTAGGGAACAAGTTTCAGTGCCAAAAATGTGAGAATAAGAATATTAAAAGTTTCTTAGGTCACATGATATGATATACCTTTATAGATGAAAGAGCTCTCAGAAACCTGGGTTGTACAATCATCAGTGAAACATTTCTTGAATAACACGTGCACCCATAAAATAAATAACGGGAACTTGAGTCCCACCAACACTTTCCACTTTAAGATCACTTCAAGTCCTTTTTCTAATAGTACTAGCTACTCGATAGCAAGTGGGGAATCTATCCCTTATGATTTTTGGACAAGTTAAAAGATACTGTCAAGTTAGTAACAATATTTTTCTCTTGTGGGTTAGTTGCACACCTCAAGTGATTTCAAATTTTTGGGACGATCAAACTTTTCCTTCGAAAAAAATAGCTCTTGATTAAGAAATTCATATAATTCAGGAATTAGGTGCTTGTTGATCCATCATACAACCTGAAGAATCAAAGGAACACCATGACCGCTACTTTCTTATGTTACCTCACTTTTCACTTACCATTTCTCTACCATTTCTCGACCACATGGAAAGTGGGGTACATGATGAATTGTCCCGGGAATTAAAATGAAAAAATAGCAAACTATATGAATAACTTATTTTTCAAATTGTTATTTATAAATTTGTTCACGGTTGAATTTCTGTCTGACTTAGTTTGCAAATCTGAAAAATTTTGAACTGGCTGGAATCTTCCTTCATATACATGACGTATGGCATTGTAATTCCTTCAGAGAGCGAACATCACTTTCTTGAGTTCCAGCTCAAGTTTTCTATGTAGCTTTCGCGGAACTTCCTACACTATTTCGTCAGGTTGTGCTTTCCAAACTGATGGGTACCTTCTTATCTACTGCTAAATTGGGTGCCGTACTTAGAAACCAAAATGGTTATTTAGTTTCTCTTTTTCTCTGACGGGGAGATCTAGTTCTTCGTATATACCTTGTTATAAAGCACCAAATCTACCTTTTGCAAAAAAAAATTCCTATTGATCTTCATTTAAAAAAAATAAAACGATGCATTTCGTTAAACTTAGTCGCGTATGCAGATTGTATTTTTTACGCGGATGAGCATGGCACCCAAAAAGACCCAAAAATATTTTGGCCGTAATGCCTTTGTACATATTTTTCCATGCTTCGATAAATGATTGAAATATATGCAAGCGGAATTTTGAGGGAAGCAGATCAAAACAATTCCATTTGCAAAGCAATTATTGTTGACCATCTATGTGGCTGATTGAATTGCGAAGTAGAGCAAAGTCGTGTGGCTATGGAACTGGCGTGACCAAAGTATGTTTTTATTGACCCTTCGTTATTAGTTTAGTCGTTTATATTTTGGATCCTTTAGTTTAAAAAAATCTTCTCTATCCAAGAGACTTGTTGATCAGCCATACGAAATTTTGCGTTCTTGCAAGTCTTCGAAAGTTCAACTCACCCAAATTGATTTCCCTTTCACAGTGGATTTTGCTTAAACTCTTCTAAAAGATTCAGAACGATGACCGGAAGTCTGCCCAGGTGCCGGTTTCACAGTCGTCGCCATGTTTCTAGTCACTGTCCTAGTAACTACATCCCCAGATGTCAACTCATCAGCCACAACATCAGCTTACAGAAATTAAGGTCAGACAACGGAGGCCAGCCCTGTCTTAGTGATTTTTTTCCCCTAGGAAGGGACGCAGAGTGCTCCCCCCGGCCTAAAATAAAATAAAAATCTTGCTGCGTGTTTTTCTTGATTGTGGTTTTTTCAAAGATTTCTTTATTTTTGTTATTTTTATCAAAACGATTACAGTTTTTCGCGGGACTTATATCAACCTTGAAGTTATCAATTAATTGCAATTGCTTGGCATGGGCTTCATCTGTTGGAGAACAAAAAAAATGAAATGGACCCCACACAACCGTTTTAATCAATAATCAATGACCATGGCTGTAAAATTACAATGAAGACCGAATTTCCCTCCATATTCAGAGATAATATCATCACCCGAGTCTTTTTCTTTTTCGAATTTAAACTTGAAAATTTCTTCGACTTGAAAACAAAAAACGCATAAAAACGAAACATTTTGTAAAGAAATAAAAAATAAAAAGATAAAATTACGTCTTACTTTTATGTCTTTTTACCATAAAGCCACGGCACTAATTTCTACGGAATTATCCTTCACGTGAAAAGTGGCCCAGCGTAAAACAAGGAAGCAATAAGCCTGTCACGGGAAACAATGTTTAGAAGAAAAAACAAACAAATTCCATTAAAATACATTGAAACATACCATGCTTAAGTCGGGTTCAAATCCATAATTTTTTACACTTTATTACACTTATGAGCGGATCTCGTCGCTTCATGGGTGAATACATTTCCAAAAACAATACAGAAGAAATCAAAAATTCTAAACTGAACCAATTTGCCCATCGCTTTCGAGTGAAATGGCTGGTTAGGTTTTCCGCAACCAACACAAACGTTTCCTTTAAACATTTCAACGACTCGTTGACTTTCCCTTCAAATAATTCAAAAGTTTTTTTAGGTCAAATTCGTCCACGGCGTAACTGTAATTCACGGAATAAATTTTTAACTTATCAGAAATTTCCCTTCGGCAAGCCAAATCACAGGCATTACGAAATCCTCTTCGGTTGGATTCTCTCGCATAAAAATTCAGTTTCACACAAAATTCAACCATTTGCAATGATTGTGGAATGGTTCTTTTCTTTCTTATGAATACTAGCCCATAGCCAAGATTTAGGAATTGACGGGAAAAGAACATTTTTGAAACGGTTTTGCAAAATCCTACTATCACACTCTCAATACCGAGTCCAAATATGTCACACAATGATGTGATTGCAGTTATTGTCATAGCGTTGGCGTGTATGCTTTTTTCCTTTCCTTTCACTGTTTTGGCAGCGTATATATGTGTAAACTGTACAGTATAAGTTGAAACAACTATTTTAATTTCTTTTTTATCGGATTTCTTTTCACCTAATTTGGTTTCAATTGTTAGAGTGGTCATGGACTCCACATCCGAAGTATTTTTTTTCCGGACGAGTTCCAACAGCCAGCAATCATCGACTTGGATTGAGGAGCGGGAAGCTTAATTAAGAAACCTTTTTTAACAAAAAAGGTGAATTTTATAATTTTTTTATGATTTATCTGTGAACCTGCTTCCGATGTCTCGGACAGAAATGAAATAAACTGTAATTTAGGAACTAAAAAAAATATATATTTGTCTTTTTTGTTGAAGATTTCAAAACCAGAATTAGCCGTGACGTAATCTTTGACAAAATCAAACGTCAAACATCACCATCATATACAGTCACGCTTGTTAATTTCTTGAGCAGGCTAATTGCTCTATGTGTTTTTACTTCATATTGACGGAAGGTATACTGGGAATCAAACTACTCCCCCATTTTTTAATTCCTTTTTAACCTTTTAAGGAAAAAAATGAGAGAAAGAAAGGGGCAGGAAAGGCCAGGAAAGGGGTGACGCAGTCAAAGACAGTCCTAGTCCTAGTCTCGCTTATTCCCCCGTGTAATTCAGATATCGCATCTCATCAGGCTCAATACAGTGACGTTTCTTTACGCACGTATCGTAAGACAGACTTAACAAGGCACAGTTGCTATAGCTCTTTCCAATTCACCGACAGCTAGACGCAGCACTGATCCGTTGTGATAAGAAAAACTCAACGACGGCACTCGAATTCCGCAGCTGCGGAGATTCCACCCTTCCAAAGAGATAAATAAACGTTTTTTCGTTGCGGTCAATGCAAATATGCCAAGAATTCCAGCAGCATGTGACAAACACCTCATTGGAATCACCAAAAAGACTTCTGTAAAAGAAACAAGTCGCAAAAATGTCTATGGTTATGACTTAGCCGATTATCGTCAAATTTTTATCCAAAAATATAACTCCCTCCCCCCCCTTTAGCCCGAGTTTTAAAAATTCATTGCTCCTTTTTAAAAGCATTTCTAAATTCATTGACGTTTTTTGCGTTAGAACAATTTTCTTAACTTATTAAAAAGATAATAAATCTGTTAAAATATTTTGGAAAATATTTCAAAATCTAATGAAACTTGACAAAATGTCGTTAATTGTGTACCCTTCTCCTAAAAAATTAAAAAATTAAATAAATTAAACGAAGAAAATGCTTATATTTTATCGATTCACGTAATTCGTACCCCAATTTTTTCTTCTAATCATTAGTTCAGAAGATTTTTCAATTATTCGGATTATTCAGTTTTGCTTGTAGATGACTGCCAATATCACGGATCAACTCCGTTGGATAATTAAGATTAATTATGGCTTGGACAATTGACGATCCAAAGAGATTAAATGAATTGGAATTAATTAAGACTCTATATTGATGAAAAGACGGCTTTTGGGTATTTAGTTGATTATCCGATACAATCACAGAAGAAAATCGATTTGTATAGCTTTTTGCTGTTCTTTCTGCCAGAAACTTCTTTTTCTTTAACTGGCGCATTGACTGCGGATTGGGAAGCCGCTTCTAACCCTTGGTGCGGAAGACAGTCGGGCCTGCGCCCGTCAGTGGACGCATATTCTTCTTCATCTGCTTCTAGCTTCAACAGGAAAAGCTTGGCGACGGTAAGATGACGCACTTTCATTGGGCGAACGACGCTATCCGAGCCTTTAAACACCTATGTTACTAGTCCCAACGGCCACTGGCTTTGTGTGTGTTCGTCAATTACCAGTACGTCGAACGATGACCAGTACGTGGAAACAATATTGTCCCGTTGTTAGAATGCACATACTTATGGGTGTCCCGCGCAACCTTGAAAAAAAAAAACGAGATGAACGTGTCCGCGTCGATAGCGAAGACCATTTCGAATGGACGGCGCAGGTTAGACACGTAAATAAACAGCCCCGCCGCTTCACGACTCGTTGGAAAATCTTTACTTCGATGGGGCTGAAATAGTCAACTTCGGTACAAGCGAAGGCAGGCTGGAATAAACGGTCGGACGGTAAAGCCGCCATAAGCGGTGCTGTTGCCTTTGCTGCAAACCACCAGAAGAGCGTGCAATAGTCGACGACTTGGCGGATAAGACGATTGGGCTTGGTTATCTCAAATTCACACTGCACTTTTGGCAGCGTTCCCTATGGTGAGCTTCAATTCAAAGCGTAAAATTGGCGCTGTGTTAGACCGATGAGCCGGTAGCTTCCTAGCGTGAACTCGTCCGGGATGATTCTTCCTTTTCGAAATCCTTGGTGATTGGCCCTTTCTAATAGTGAACTTAGTCCCACAGGGAACGGCTGACAGGTGGCTGCTTCTTTCTCCGCTTCACACCGATTTCTTTCACGGAATTGGCCGGCCAGCGCAGGATGGGCGCTACTATTCTTTTCACCCTGTTCAACGGAATCAATTAGGCTAGTAGAGAATCGACACCAAAAGTTGCCTTTCTTGTGGCCCAGGTGAAGACGGTAGACATCTGCTTAATTTATGGATCCGGAGCCAAGTCTAGCGGAGACTGCAAGTCAGAAAATGCTTGCCATAATTCCGTTTCACTCATCACGAAAGCCGGTTAAGTGAAGAAAAGTTGGCTTGTAGTCAATTCCGCCGATGGGACTCCCTGGACAGAGTATGCAACGTTGGTACGTACAGCCAACGAGTGGAGACGAACGCTTCTAGAATCTCACTAACTATGTTAGCCACATATACCGTAAAACAGAGGCTCTCCTAGTTGAAAACGGGCAGATTGTTGGTAGAATCGGTGAACAGCACGACAATGCGAATCTTGAGGCGCAACTCCTTGATGATGGTAGTGGCCATCCAGACGAACATTATATGTCGACAGAGCTCCCACCGCGGAAGTGACACATGATTATCGGCGCCACCTTCATTTTCAACATGACGGCCGCCACTTCCTCCGACCCGTTTGGCCACTCAAACCGTAGATAGCCTCAAGGAAGCGTCCGAATACATCATAAGCTCGGTAGCTCCTTTACTGTACTATGACAAACAATGGCCCCTTGGAATCCTAAGGTCGTTGTAGGCTAAAATTACTGTTGTTTTACCTCATTTATTAACACTGAGCGAAAGCGCACATTTTTAAACGAAATAAAATGATGGATCTTCCAATCCCTTGATGGTTTTTCTCGACAACCCAATTTGGAAACTTTGCGTCAACCACAGCCTTTACGATGTGGGGGTAAAAGCAATCACCCCATATCTAAATTTTGCCGTATCATTTTCATTTGCTGGTAGTCTCTGAATCGACTAAAGGCCAAAAAATTCATGAGCGTTATTCAAATTAACATGTTAATTTGAATCATCAAGTAATTAAACATTTTAACACGTATCACGTCATAATGTTGTTGTTGTTGGTGTAATTCAAAACTTCGCATTAGCATTCAGCTGGCAAGTTTTTAAATTATCACATCATAAAGAAAAGAGGATCACCTAATAAAAAAAACAATTTTTTTAAAATAAAATATAACCTATTTTCAAATAAATATCTAAAAAAATATTACCATACACACGAAGATAACTGGTATACATTCCATCACCATTGTAGCTAGTTTTCATAACAAAAGGTGTACTAAAATGTGCCGTCAGAAACACGAATAATTTATGTCGATCTGTAAGCAAGCATTTTTTTCTCTCCAGCAATCATTTTTGATCTAATGAACACAACACATATAGCAAAATGTCTACAAATTAAATCATGCATCCATACAACATACATCCATAAATCCATCCATCATACATAAAAAAATATCTAGTGAAATGTCTACAAATAAATTATACATAAATCACAAGTACTGACATACCAAAAAAATGTTATGGCGACTAACCAAATATTAGAATTATCAAAATCAATATTATTTACAGAAAAGGGGAAAAATGAACCTATCACTGAAATGGTACTCGTCTAAAATGGCGTCGTCAAAAATGGCGTTGTCGATAATTCTTGGTGTTCTTTGTGGCTACTAACGAGGCTCATTTTTGATCTAATGAACACAACACATATAGCAAAATGTCTACAAATTAAATCATGCATCCATGCAACATACATCCATAAATCCATCCATCATACATAGAAAAATATCTAGTGAAATGTCTACAAATAAATTATACATAAATCACAAGTACTGCCATACCAAAAAAATGTTATGGCAACTAACCAAATATTAGAATTATCAAAATCAATATTATTTACAGAAAAGGGGAAAAATGAACCTATCTCTGAAATGGTACTCGTCTAAAATGGCGTCGTCAAAAATGGCGTTGTCGATAATTCTTGGTGTCCTTTGTGGCTACTAACGAGGCTACAGGTTGCGCGTTGCCAGAAAACTAAATTTTTCTAGTTTAGCTGAATTTTCAGTTCATTTTATTCCTTCATCTCAATAAGTTGCTGGTTGCTTGGTATTTTTTGCTGAGAAAGGGGAATAATTTTACGGGAATTATAATGGAAGTCTTGAAGTTCATCAAGAATCCGACCCAGTCTTGCCATTCCTTGGCCAGCTCTGGTTTGAAAGATGAGTCCCATGTATACCGGGCTCGAAAATCCTTCTGAAGAATTAATTTAGTGACGATTGAAACAGGAGCAAGGAATCCTTCGAAATTTGTTGCTGTAGCGCGTAGGACTTCACGTCGAATAGCTTCTGCAGCTCACACTTCCGGTTGCTTTAAACAATGGTCGGCGAAGTCGAGCGAAATTCCGTTTGAGTCCAAAGTCCTTTCAGTGGGCAGGCCGTCAAAGTCAACTTCCAGAGATGCAACCAGCTTGCCAGGTAACGACGACAGGACGACGGGAAGAACCCCACTGGCCCAACTCAAATCCGCTTTTATTCGGGGCTCGCGTAAGCGTTGCAGCACCGTTGATTGCTTCGATTTTCACCCAAAAAGAAAGACGTGACCTAATTGTCCACGTAAAACTGGCTCCATTTCCTGGACCACAAACTGGACGTCTTCGTCATTGGCATCTTCTGCCGCATGACGCAAAACATACGTACAAATGGTGTGAAAACAAACGGAAACAAATATGTGGACTTTCATGTGACATACGTTCTTTACCAGATGAACTTTGGACAAATACGAGAGATAAATAAACGCGTCTTCTACACGCACACAGAGCCGATTAAATTTATTCATTTTGTCACTACCCAGTGCGATGGGAAACTCGTAGCCGAAGCAGCACGCCAATCAGATTGATTTGGAGCACTAACCCCATTAACAGCTGCTCATTCAGTGAAACACCGTTGAACATGACCACTGCGTCGTAGACCAGTCGTCGCTTTCCTTTCTTGTGCGGGTGGGGCACAGGGTGTCATGGTAGATACCACGCTCTGCCACTGGGTATCACCATAAACTGCAATTTTTTGGATAACCCCGGGCTACAATTTTCTCTTTTTAGATAATCTTGGCCAATTCCTCGATACTGGACAACTTCTTCATTTTTCTTCTGAGCCGCTCGAGGGTGCTTTGATTGTTATCCGGAAGGTTGCCGCTGTCCTTCGCCGCACCACCTTGATCCCTTCGGCTCCTAGCGATGCTTTATTTTGGCACTGGCGAAACACACTAGCACAAAGCCGCCGTGCAGGGAATTCAAATCTCCTTCCTGGAAAGACCCCAACTCCAAAAGCGCTCTGATACAAGCCATCGCAGGCGGATTTCCACATTTTTTTCTGGAGGTCTAGCAGGCAGCACTCATACAGCACTGGGTGTAATAAAAACTCGCCTATCTGCATTGAATATCCGTTGACACGCAGCTACGTACTTCTTACCTACAATCTTTTGGCAGGCGAGATAGCAAATGAAATACTCGAACACCCGTATTCCTTTCGATGTTAAAATTCGTGGGTATCGATAAATTGTGGATAATTTTATCCATTTTACATTGAATCATTCGGAAACGTGCAAGACCCTGAAAACGACGCCCACTCCATTGAAGGTAGTGTGATAACAACAAACAAAGTATGAAGAAAAACAAAACAAAAATGCAAATTCAATTTTCCCCTTATATTCATCAAATGGCAAAGCGTTATATGGCAAAGACGATCAGTCTAGCCTTCTCCTTACGCATCTTGGTAACATCCCAATCGGGCTTCAAATGAGTATAAGCCTAGACAATGAAATGACGAAAATGATTTAAAAAAAGACATTCACGACGGCTATTTAATTGTTAATAAGTTGCCTCATCCCACGTGGAAAAATTATTTCTAGTATTGATAATATTAGGTTAACCTAGTGAATAATGGTTGTCTATAAGTGATTAAAGCGGGAAGGCGTATCCCTAGTAACTGGTAAGTCCGCCGTGTCAGAGTCTGAAGCTTCACTACTTGGAGGGAATTTTTTGTTGGCTTTATAAAAGGAAAAAACAAAATTGTTTTAGGTGAATTCAATATCAGAATCAATTGCAGCGTACATCTTTTTGGTGCTCTTCTTTAGTAATTATCTTACTTAGGCTTCCAATTGCTGGGTTCGCCTAGATAACTCATGAACATCAGCAAGTTGATGAGGAAGTGATGAGACCGTAACGAGTCTGTACAAGAGAGAGAGAGAGAGAAAAGGGGGAGTTATGTGGACACGCAGTGCTTGCAGAACTCAAAAGATCTAATTTAGCAGATGCAGGTAATGAAGTTTCTATTTTGGATAAAGTGGAAAGAGTGGAGTTTATCACATGATTTCATCAAATTGAGGTATTGTGAAACAAATCAGTTGGTTTATAAAAAATACTTATTCAAAGATATTTTTAGACTTAAAAGTAGTAGTCCAAAAGGAAAATGTTAAAAGGTGACATAATCACTTTAAAAAATTACAGTAAACCGCTGTAAATCTTCCATGGGAATCACCAGCTAAAACCTATCTTTGTTCCTTGTTTTAGAAGAAATGTGATAGACAACTAGAGTTGTCTTCCCCTATTATGACAGGAAATGGATTTTTTAAAAATCCGAACAATAAAAAACAAAACGAGAGAAGAACGATAAGGAAATAGTCGCAAGAAAAAATTAACAATAAAAACGATGAAAATTTTGAGGCTAACAAAAACACATGTCAATGTAATCGTATTGTTACATTTTTGAAAGAACGGTAATGTTTCATTGAAGTCTTGTAAAAAATTTTAAAATGTATAAATCTGTGATTCGTCTTTTTGGTTTTGATTGGTTTATTATTTTTAACAATTTTTTTTAGTTTTGTGTCAAAATATCTACTGTAATAATAATACTAAATATTAATAAATAAAAATGGTTAATTCATAAAACAATAAAAGAACGTAGCGCCATAATGTGTAGAGTACTGGGTACAACATGAGATAGATACACCCGTCTCCATAAATATCCGACTCTCCCAAACGGCAGGAAATATTGTAATACCGCTGCAATTATTCTTGACACTGAATGTCATTGCAGCGGCATGTCAAAATTCTTTTTTTTTGTATTCTTGCTTTCTACCTCCTACCTACCTTTCTACCCCCCCCCCCCCCAAACTTTGAAAGACAATAATACCAAAAAAAGAATGTTGACATGCCATTGGGCTGCTACTGAGAATGAAAAACAAGACGTGTGTCATCCATCGACATGGCAAAATCATTTTGAAGGGAGCAACCAACATCAGACCAAAACAAATATGTCCCACCGTTTTCTTCCGAAAGGAAATCTCCCCTGATATTCTGAAAATTCGTTTCAATTATTTCTCACTAATTGGCACAATAGATGCAGCCATACCAACTCTCGAAACTTACCGAGAGTAACCAGGAGGTGCCGGTGTGGCGGCAGGTCCCTCTTGGTGTTTTGTTTTTGTTTTTTTGTTTTTTTTGTAGTTGTGTTTTTTTGTGTGTGGTCAACGTTGAATACATGACTTTCTCAGAACGTCGTCACACATAGGGGGTGGGTGGAGGGTGGGTGGGGTTGTTGGGGTTGGTAGTGTTTATTTTAGAATTATTTCGTATACATTGCGTTTTAGACGTAATGATTTCGTTATTGTTTCTCTTCTTTGTCTTTGTGCGAAGAGACGCTTAGTTAAAGTTTTAGTTTAGTATTAGTTGGTTGTTGTTAAAATGAGTTCTTTAAGTGAAGTTGATTCAGGTAATTTGAATAAGTGGAATGTGAATGCGAAGAAGTTTTCAATTAGTGAAATTGTTTGTCCATGGTCGCATGATAATTATCCGTGAGTATTTACCTTTTTTTTGTTTGTGATAAATGTTGATTTTTTTTAATTCTTTTTGTTTAAGATGGGCTTTGGAGGTGAAGGTGGATAGTGTTGATCCTTTTAAAACTGGGAAAACTGGGAGTTGTATAAATTTTGCTGTGAAGTTGAGAGATGCTACAGAAGTGGTTCATTGTATTGGTTTTCATGATGCGGAAGTGATATCTAGGAGGTTCAAGGTAAATTTTTCTTTTGAATTGTTTTATACTATGATTTGTTAATGATTTCATTTTATTTGTTTATTTGTTATTTTTTCATGCTGATGTTTTAGGTTGGTGCTACTTACAGAATTGAAAATGCTAATCCGAAGGATGTGAATCCTAATTTTGTCCGTGATGATAGATTTGATCATAAATGTGAGATCATGTTGCCTGCTAATAATTTGGTAATTTTTAGTCACATTTTTTGTTAGTTTCTGATTATTTTCCTTTCGTTAGATTTGGTGTGTTGTAGAAAGTGGATTTCCTCCCCAAAAAGTTAGAAAAGTTGAGGAAAAGGTTGATGTTTTGCCGTCAACGTCGTTGATGAAGGAATCAGTGGAATCAGTGAAAAGTCCAATCTCTTTGTCATCTGAAAAAGAGATAGTATACATCTTTGTTTTTCAAATCTATTGTGAGTGATCATTGGGGATTTTCCGTGTGTCGTTACTCGGCTGATTGTATGCAAAAGTTGGAGCCTGTTGGGAAGAACTATAAATGTACATCTTGTGATATTATTTCTGATGACTTTGATTGACATCTATCGATTTTGGTATTTATGTTTTCATTTTGTTTGTGGTATATTTTTTCACTTTTGATAATGAATTTGTTGTTTAGTTGAATGTTTTCGATGGACTGAATGATTTTGAAGTTGAAGCTACTTCTACCAATACAGAAAAGATTTTAGGTACAATATTTGTTTTTACTTTGTGTTTGTTAATTCGTTATCGTTTTTTATGTAGGTGTGACGTCATTGTTTGTTGGAAAATGTGTTCGTAAAAACGAGCTTGAAAAGTTGAAAGGTGTGGCCATGGCGGCTTCGAATAAGTTGTTTAATCTTTCTTTTTTGGCGACCAAACCGTTATATTTATTTATTTTATTTTACTTTGTTTTTGTTATTTTTTTGTGTTTTTTAGGGTCAGACGGTCACACATAAAAGAGTTGATTCCGTGTCTGAATGTTTCATTTCTGGAGCTGAGGTGATAATTAAGAAGATGCTTGATAATGAATCTGCAGAGGCTATGGACGAAACGAAATGAATTTTTTTGTTGCTGTGCCGAGGTCTTCTTTTCTGGATATGAAAAAAAAACAGAATTTTTTTTTGTTTTGGTTGAGGTATAATGCTAATTAGTAATTTAGAAACTTATTTTGATAATGTATTTAAACTGAAACGAAGTTTGAATGGATGAAATTAAAATTGGTGGAATGAAGTACGTGTTTTTTTTGTGTTTTTATTGCGTGAAAACATGTTTCGATTTTTTTGACGATAGAAGAACCGAATTAGTTGTGGTTTTCGATATTTAAAGTTGTTTGGATTGTTTCAAATGAAAAATATGAATGGTCTATGACTAATAAGTATGGTTATTCAATAGTTAAATGTTATGTTTTATTATTGAAATTTTTTTAGATTAATGTTTTTTGTCGTCTGACTTACGTAAGGTATTTCATATTGATTGTTGCTTTGCTTTATTAGATCAAATTTTTTTAATTACTTTGATTCAATTTCAGCATGGTCTGGCAACATTTAGTTCTACTTACGTTTTCAGGATATATCGATGGCGTAGGGTTATAGAATAATGTTTTAGGTAATGAATTCTCTTATTATTGTTATTAATACCATTCAATTGATTACAAATTTAGATTGAAGTCATATTTGCCTTTCGTCAGGTTGTGTTCCATCGTTTTCTGTGGCTAGTTGTGAAACATACTACTTACAAGTATGAATCTGGGCTGGAGAGAACATGGATTTATAATCAATATTCGACCTTTTAACTTGAAAGTATGAAATAATTCATTTTATGGTTAGTTTGATTGTCGTTGAGTTATATTTTAACTTGTTTTTGGTTGTTGTTATCTTTTTTGTTAGGTAAACCATCACACTCAGTTGATTGAAAGTTTGTCGACTTTGATTTTCCTAGAGGATGAGAAGAGTCTACAAGTGAAGTTGTTGGTTTGTTCGAGTGTTCAACGCATGTTTTATCATCGTTTGTGTCATGGGTTACATCTTCTTTCTGTCCTTTTTTCGTCTTTGATAACATATACGGTTTTTAATTTGGTCAATTGAGAGAAAAGAATTTTAGTTCTACGAATGTTTAAATATTAGCTTTGGTTTAATGTTAGTGCGATGACAAAGAAAAATTGTGAATTAGTTTTGATATTTTTATTTATGACGGATAACAAAATTTTTTGTTTTAGTTGTCGAGATAGCATTGGTTGTGATAACTGAAATGTTGTTCTGTCATCGTAATCGTAAAGCTAATAATTTTTTTTCAAACTTTATTCTGAAGTTTAAACTTATCAGCTGTTAGGCGGCTCCATTTTCCTGATTTGTCGTCAAAGCCGTGTTGCCAGTAAATTAGTTTGGTTCCGGTTTGAGTTTTTTCATGTGTTGCAAAGTGAGACCGGGAGGGATAGGCATTATTTTCACGTCGCAACTTCGACGCACTCTCGATATCCCGGTATAGAAGGCGTCGAAGTGGATAGGTCTTGTTGGTGCGCAATTCAAATCCAGAATTATATTTTTGAGAGTTTTTCCTTTAATTTTTTCAAATGTAATGCGTGTGGTCTTATGTTGACTTTTCCCGCCAATTGATGGAGATTGCAAGGTCTAACTTTTAATTGTTTTTCTCCGGCCTGCTTCAGTATTGGCAGCACTACTCGACCTGAAATTAGTGTTTCAGTCTCCGGTCAGTTTACCGGATTTGCAGCTGAAAAATAAACGTTGATGGTATAGGGACGGATTCATAGTACCACTACTTCTCCTCGTCGAGTAGTGATAATTTGTAGGGTAGCTATCCGTATGTCCTCTTCATTTTCCTCTTCATTGAAGTAAGTTGATTCATAGGTTATAGATGCCCCGTTGGCCAGTCCTTTAGTAGGGTTGATGTTTTGAGTTAGAAATCCTGGCGCTCCAGCAACAAAAATCCCCCACAGCCCACGTTCCTGTTTGTATAGTTGGTCAATCTCTTCTACGGTCATGCTTGTTGCTCGTTCTCCGGAGATGGGCAAACGCCAAATAATGATCGGAAGACGTCGAACTTTAGCGAAGCGCACAGCCATATCGTAGTTAAGAGAGGTTCTTACTTCGTTGAGCGTGACAACGATGGGTGCGCAAGCCCATTCAGAATCCTCTATAATGTCTTTTTCCGTTAGTTTTTTTTGGTTAATTTTTGAACGATTTCGTCGTCAATGGGTTGGGTTGAGCGTGGGTCACGCAATGTAGAAATGAGTGCCATTTGATCCGCGTCTCCTGTTCTCATTTGTTCTGTGAGTTCAAAACGAGAGAACAGTTCTGCACCAACCGTTGATGGTCGTATTTGAAGTGAGGCAGAGTGCATTAGGTTGCGTTGATCGACCACGGCGCAAAATAACGATTTTTCTCCTAAAGGGTGCATTCGATTGGCGTCACCAGACAGTATTACTGTTAGTCCTCCAAATAGAAGATCCAAACATCCTAATTTGCGATTTTGGATACAAATGAGTAAGCGTTAGGTTTAAGTTGTGATGCTTTCTATCTTTAATAATTTTTTTTGTACTAACCTGTTATTTATTTCAAACGCTGATCTATGTGCGCCAATCAAATGGGTCCTAACATCGAAGCCTCGTCGATCAAGAAAATATTTTTCCCGTGAAATGTGATTCGTGCAGCAGCCAATTTTATAGGTGACGTGGGTGGTAGTTTGGTGTCCGTCGTCATACATCGGAAGGATTCACCCTAAATCCGAACAAAGAATGGATTGTTTGTCCGTGAGGAATATTGGCGGCGGTGGATCCAGTTGGGGCGCACACGACGATTCCATTTCCCATAGATTCCGCCAGTTGCTGTAGTGCAATGATGGTATGTGTTTTACCGACTCCCGGACCACCATAAAGTAGCAGAAGTTTTGACTGCGGTTTAAGATCGCTTTCCAGTTCTTGCAAGTAAGTTGCCATTTGGTCCAATAATCGCTGTTGTTGATAGTTATAAGGACTTTTTTTCGTAACTGGATCACGAATGTTGAACGCCTTTTGACCTTCTTTTTCTTGCGTTTCGTAAGATACTGTAATAAATTTTTTTTTTCAATTCTGACTGAATGCTTTTGTACGTTGGGAAGCTAGGATCGCGATAATAAACTTGTAGTAGATAGTTATTCGTATTGTTTTCTCCATTCGTCCTTGATAACCCCGGTTCGAAAAGTTTTTCAAGTGCTGTTAAGGAGTTCTGTATGTAATCTGACATAGCTTTATTATGTCAAGCTTGGTCGATTAAACTATCTTCGTCGATTACACCGCAGGCAGTTCGCATAGATTCGATGTCTTTCGCCGCTTGATCTTGTTCATTTTGTTGCATAAAGTGAGGCGCTTCTTCTTTATTGATTCTTCGATGAAAATCACCTGACCAGTCCGGTTCTCCGTTCCAGTGAGTGCTGCTTTAGTTTCGCCAGGCCGTCATCATTCTTTTGTTTTTAGAGTTTACCGACAAATTCTTCGTCACATTTTGAATCAGTTTGTCTCGAGAAAGTTCCAGAAATGTAGGCGTTCTTTTTCCTCCATCACCATTGAGTTGTCTACTAAATTCTCCGAGACCCATCCCTGTAGGATCCAAGTTTGGAAGCAGAGTTTCAACATTCCATGGGCAAAACGCGGTCATAATGTAGCAAGCATACTGGTCCGCTTGTTTTAACCAATTTTTACTTGGATTAAAAGGTCGTGGTCTGGGGTAGCGAGGAGGTGGACCTCCTGCAAGTACTGGTGTTTGGTGTAGCGAACGTAAGCGTTGTGTGTAGGAAGCATGGAGTAGATGTCTGTTATCGAAATCAAAAGTTTCATTTCTTTTTCGACCTTTCTTCTCTGATGTTGGAATGTTGTCAGCAGAACCTTTGGAAACAAAATCATCGTTTACTGATGATGAGCTTGTAGACGGCGAAGACGTTCGTTTTAGGAATACGCTAATGATTCCAGTATACTCTTAGTAATACACTTGTTGAAGATCCACATTTCGGAAGGCGTAGTGAGTGTGATGAGCAACTGGAGTTGATTTTCCATTGATAATGTAAACTGAAGCACTACCATATCGAGGTGTTGTTGATGAATCACCGACGCTTCGTGGAACAATCGTTTCTTTACAATCTTTTAATGGAACTTTTTTATTCTCATTGTCATTTTTCTCACGAAGTTGATCAACCTCGCCCTCTATATCATTTTCATTTGAATCCTCGTCGCTATCGTCATCGGACGACAATTCTTGAACGGGGTCTTCCAAATTTGTTATTTATTTTTTTGACGTGAACAATTGCGGCGCGTAAAAGCAAAAGCAGTGTGTCGTCGAACTGAGGAAAGAAGGCATTTTTAGGAGATAAGCAGCTGCTTGTGTAGCCGATAGTTCAATTTTTCCTGTTAGACTGTTGATGACTCGTTGAAGGAAATGTGTTGCCGTTCGTTGAGACGTGCCGGAATCATCAGCTTCTGATCGATGAATCCGGACGTGTTTGAGAGCGTCGTTGATGACTGTAACTGAACTGCCGTATTTATTTGCTAGCACGGAAGTAATGACATAATTTACCTCCACGATGGAACCATTTTTTGTTAAAAGAGCACGTTTGATGTCTAGTTGTTTCGATTCTGGCAAGCGTCGTAAACGTTCCAGTAAATGATCCGGCCATTTTTTGTCATCGGCTGTTTCATCATTAGGTATTTCTCGAACAGCTGGCCGTTCAAGTTCAAATACAATACAGCGCGTGTCCTTTGGTGGGATTGGGTGTATATTGAAATCACGTTCTAATGTAGAAAGATACTGCGGCACATCGATTGCGTCGCATGCGCATACCTTTCCATGAATTTCTTTTAATTGCGTGCAGCTGGTTTTTGAAATCAAAGATGAGGGTTTTGACAGACGACAGCTACCAGCGTCCACGATACCTTGCGGTTGCGACATTCTTAGATGTGGTTTCTTTTTATGACAGGTATTTCGATGAGAATGAACTTGAACGATATCCATGATCTGATGTAAACATTGTGAAGTATCGCCCAAAAAAGTAGGCAGTCTGGGTGCGATGCAGGTTGTGATGCAAAATAAATTTGACGTGGAACTTGATTTTTTCTACGCGTCCGATGAGATATTGTAAGTGAACTTCATCGGGCATCACGGCAACGAACATGCTATCTAGAACTTTTGCCACTTCATCAACTAATAGCGGACACGGACTGACTTTTAGTAAGAAATCTGGAGTCAAAGACGTTCCCCATATAGCACAGTGAGCATGCAGAGCTCCTCTTCCTTGTACCTCGGTCACTGAAAATGCCGCGGTGACTTTCCCAAACACACCCTCATTTCTACTTGATAATGGCGTAGTTTTTTTTGTTGTCGATGATAATGGTATTCCGAGTAATTCACTGAATAAATTTCCATGATCAACTTGAAAACAGTCGCGCTGGCGTGCGGACTTTCCGTAACCAATTTATGGATCGCCAATTGAGAGATTGATACTTGGTCGTATTCTTCATTTATGAGGGCCTCGATGAATTTCTCTGGTTTTGCAGGAAATTTTACATTGCTTGTAGATGGGAAGGCGATTCGTAAAGTCAATGGGTGGTGTGTGTCGTCAGGAGACACTGTTAAAAATACAGAAGGTGTTCCATACCGTTGTGTTATCGCACAAAGACTTGTCATAGCGTCATTTCTTTCCATTGGACTGAACGCAACATGTTTTCCACTCATTTGAATGTAATGAGCGGTAGACTTAAGAATGTGTTGAGCGTCCTTTCCAAGCGGATTTTTCACAGCACGTTCTGTTGCCTGATGAAAGTCTTTATTATTCACCAAATTTTCGATTTTTTTTAAAGCCTTCGGGTTTTTTTTACTCGTGACGGAGACAGGGAGGGTTGCTCATGACGACGACGCTGATTCGATAAGAAGAAATAAAACTGGCTCTCTCTAGCCATTGAACCGGTAAACTGATTCATATAGTGGCTGTATAATTCGTGAGTCAACGAGTGGTCGCTTGGAACACCTCTGCCAAGAAGAAATATGTGCGGAAACACTCGGAGAATCAATCTGTCATTCTCAGTAAATTCATTCAGAGGAATTGCGGAAGTTTTGATTGCTGGAATTGGATTAATGACGTCGTGGATTTGTTGGAATATTTCTGCCTCTTCGTCGTTTAATTTAGTTAGCCAATCCATTCCGGCGCTGTCTGTTACGAGAATAGGAGTAAAGATGGCCACTTTCGATGGCGCCAATACAGTTGCACTCTGGAGATTTTCATTTTTTTCTTGGGAACTGTTAACGTCGTTCGAAGGATGCATTCTTACATCAGCAATATCAGACCCGAGTGTTCTTTCAACGTTGATGGATTGATTGTCCGTCAATCTTTTCACGTTTTCGACAATTTATCAGCCAGCTGAAGTAGTTTTGTGAAAGATTCAGCCCTTTCGTCAATGAAAATGTCGGCTTAGAGTGGGTTGGTTACTTTTAGCATCTTCATCCAAGAAAAAAACACTGGTCCTCTCATTTTCATTTCTTGACAGCAAAAACGCATGCTTCATGTAACGATCATATTTTTTGTCAGTACCTATGAAAGTCACATTTACAGTGTCTAGTATGTCGTCCAGCCATGGAAACGTTTCGGGGTTTAAAAGACGAGCAGCAGCGGCTTTAGGGCCGTCCTGTGGGAAACAGATGATGTTTCCGATCAGTGAAGAAGACCCGATTGCAGTGATGCTATCACCCAATGGATCGACTAGTTTAACTTCCGTTATGTGCAACCTCACTAGCGCAATCAAGTGTTTCTTTACAAAAGTTAGAGATTGCATGTGTAGTAGTCGTTCAATCCGGCCGTAGTCATATCCATCAGCTATGGAAGGTTTCGGAATCTTCTTTTTTCGTAAACTGTTGACGCAAGTAGAACACAATTTCACCGAAAATATATTCGACGTTGATGATGATTCGACAAGTTCCGGGTGAATATAAAATCGTAGTTTGGTATCATTCGGGTGTTCGAAAACACTACAAACACTTTTAAATTCTCCAATACTGTTATGCTTAGAAATATCTTCATTCTTCAATTGAAGAGGCAGCAAAAGGGAGTCGTCTAGACTAAAGGTAGCATAATTTTTCTGTGAATATGTTTAACTCCACACGCGCCACATGCAAACAGATCGCAGTTATAATCAACTGCTTTTTGGTAACTTGCGATGCATTTGTCTTTGATAACAGTTGATGTTGCCATGTTGGTTTAATCAAAATTGATGTTTCTTCCGTAGATTTTCCATTACAATTGAAACGATCGAGACCTCCATTTTCATGAAAGAGTAGCAGAGCTGCGTCAGGGTTAAACTCGAAATCAAATAATTCACTGTCCTTTGTGCATTCTATAGACTCACGAAGCGAAACATCATATTTCATTTTTTAGCTTGATTTCAAACTGCGTGATATTTTGGGTGTTTTTCTTTTTTCTGCATTGATGGAACCGTGAACAGAAACATCATGTTTCATTTTTGATTTCAACCTGTACGATACTTCTGACAATTTCATTTTTTTCTGCATAACCCATATTAATTGATTAATACCTTTTAACACAGACTGTACACATAACGATATTTCATAATATTTTTGTTTATTTTTTTTACTCAACTTCTAATACACGGTTTTATTTGATATACTGATGAAATTTAAAAATAGAATGATTTTAATTAAAAATTAATACCAAAGGTAACTGCAAATTATCACGTTTAAATAGTGTAGGGAACTAAACGTACCACACACAGCATTTTTTCCATCTTGCGATCTAGAAAAAACAGCAATGGAGGATACTTCTAATTCTTCTTTCCTGCGATTAACTGGCAAATAATTTTGCGATTCCGGAAACATGTTCTTTAAACATTTCTCTGAGTAATGTTTTTTATAATTACTATCGTACCAAAAACAAAATTATATTATAAGTGTTTACCAGCATTATTCACGTTTGAAACGTCTTTCTCGTGTTGTCGAGAATTATTATGTTCATTGTTGTCATGAGTTTTAGCAATTTGATGCTCTTCAGCAGTTTGATTTTCTCTACGTAATTTAACTTTTTCTTTTGAAGAGAGACGCTTTGCTTTCTCTACATGAGGAACACTTGGACTTCCATGCAAATCTTAATACTCAACATCTTTTTCGACAAACTTGTATCTGTATGAAAAATAAAAAATGAAAAGTTTTCCAATAAATTGATAAGCGAAGAACTAATACGAATGAACAAATTAAGCACCACTTCGTTACCATCTTCATCAGCAACATCCTGATTAATTTCAACACTGACTACAAAAATTTAAATAAAAGTTTTTATATAAAATTACTAACAATATAAACTTCAAACAATGGTTATTACCTCCTCTTACAATATCACTGTAATTAAGTTTCCATTTTGCTTCTAATCTTAAACTTCGTCCCATTTTTTATTCGGAAACGTGTTAATTAAAAACAAAACCAACGAAGGTTACTTTAAAAACAAAACAAACCTAGGAAAAAAATAATGTCTGTCATTTTTCCTCAACCTGTCATCCTTAACAAAACAATTTTAGATTTATAAAAAATTTATATTTTTTTCTTCGATAATCACATGTAATTTAATTGCATACAGTCCCCTCCATAAGTATGGGATCACCCCGCGCCGTTCCGTAAGGCGGCGTGTATTTTTCTAGTTGGTTTTTCGGGTGGCAAAAAGTGAAAAAATGACATAAATTCACAAAACTTGGAATTTATGTCATTTTACCTCTTTTGTTTTGTCTGAATTTTTTTCAGATTTTTTCGTTCATGGAGTAGGCCTCTAAAAGTGGCTCCAAAAGTATCGGATCACTCCGACGCCAACCATGTTATCTTATGGCCCAAACCTTTTTTTCACATAGCTTTTTATATATTTAATTTTTAAGAAAGAATTTTTATTTTAAAACCGTGTATACACTACCCTTTCATAAACTAACTGTGAGTTTTGCATGATGATCCGAATTATTTTCGAATTTTCCCAGATTTATTCGTTTCCCGAGTTTCTGAAATCAGAGACTGCAGAAAACTTCATTTACGGCTTACAACCTCTATCAGCTGGCGTAGGCAGGAAAATTAGTGTCGTTTCTATACACCACTGGCGCTCTGCTACCTTTTTTACTTAAGGGGCGTATAAAAACGACACTAATTTTCCTGCCTACGGCTGGCGATAGAGGTTGCAAACCGTAAATGAAGTCTTCTGCAGTCTCTGATTTCAGAAACTCGGGAAACGAATAAATCTGGGAAAATTCGAAAATAATTCGGATCATCATGCAAAACTCACAGTTAGTTTATGAAAGGGTAGTGTATACACGGTTTTAAAATAAAAATTCTTTCTTAAAAATTAAATATATAAAAAGCTATGTGAAAAAAAGGTTTGGGCCATAAGATAACATGGTTGGCGTCGGAGTGATCCGATACTTTTGGAGCCACTTTTAGAGGCCTACTCCATGAACGAAAAAATCTGAAAAAAATTCAGACAAAACAAAAGAGGTAAAATGACATAAATTCCAAGTTTTGTGAATTTATGTCATTTTTTCACTTTTTGCCACCCGAAAAACCAACTAGAAAAATACACGCCGCCTTACGGAACGGCGCGGGGTGATCCCATACTTATGGAGGGGACTGTAAATTTGATTTATCTGGTGTTATTCTTTTTATATATTTTAAAGATATAATCCAAATTATACGTGGCAACATCTTGAGGTCTAGTTTATTCTTACAAACCCCTCATTTCCCATCCTTTAAAAATCCACCCTCCCCAAAAACCCTCTTTTCCACCCGCACCACCCACCAAAAACAAAGAAAATCAACCCCTTCCTCAAATCCAAACCGCAAAAAAACGAATAAGCGGTTTAATCGCCGGCGCTCACGATCCGCTGAACAGATCGTGATGATTTTCACATCCAATTATTCTTCTCAACAACCTTGACTACACCCACCCTGAACAGACAAGATCTTTGTAAAAAAACCATGAAACCCGCCAATTGTCCAAAAAACCAACGAAAACCCAGTCCCAATAACACTCCCTAGGACCCTCTTGTAAGCCAAGAGGGAATTAACAGCAAGCTAATGGAGGGCCGTGATATCGAGTGCATGAAGATGGACAGATCTTTGTGTGCTGGATGTCCATCAGGAAGGATGGCTTCATTTCTAGCAGAAAACATCCCCATTTATGTGGATCGATGCACAGATCTCACTGGAACGTGCCCAATGTTTGCTAATCTTAGAATTGAAGAGATGAAGCGGGTGGAATAAAAGCAACTATATATGGACAAAAACAGAAGTCATTCAACATTTCAAAAGATCTTTTATGCGTTCTCAAAACGTATCCCACATAATAATTGATCGAACTGACCACTTCACCAAGAAAGAGCAACGTCACTGTAACAAACTGTTTTGATTAATTTTATTATATATATATTTTTTTTATTATATATTAGTATTAGAAAAACGCGGTGAAATTGCGAGCCTATCGAAAAAGGAAAGTTGCTAACACAAACCGGTCATTGGTATTATCCAACAAATTGATGTTAACAACAAGAGAATGGGTTTCATAAGCGCGGTCATCTAGGCAAGCATAAAATATGGACATTGAACATAGCGTGTGCGTTCCATGCGAAAACTTTTCGGTATACCATTAAAATAAACTACTGGAGCTTAGGTCCTACCACCACTTTCCACTTTAAGATCAACTTCAAAAGCTTTTCTAATAGTAATAAGTACTAGATCGTCAAGTGGGAAATAGTAATTTTTTCAGGTTAAACGATACTGTCATCATCAACAATGCCCCTTAAGTGTAGAAAGTCTCACATAAGCGGATAACTTTCAACATGAAAAAGACTATAATAATTCAAGAAACCTTTTTTATTTTACCATACTAGGAGCACGGTGAATTAAAAATCAGCGTAGAGGAAGTTAGAGAAGCGAGATTGGCTCGAAGGTTAAGATAAAGAAGGAGTGAAGGTCTACTTGAAGAGGTTGCTGCTCTGGGCAAGTATAGACAACAACTTACTCCAAAACTAACAGAAGACTGACGCGTTTTTTTTCATCGTGCTATTTATTAACTAGTGGGTGACTTGGGTTGGCATCTATGTCTGAAAGCGTCTACGTGGGAAACTAGAGGTCAATGGTGCGCTTGCATGCCTCTTCTTGTTTTTCAGATCACAATGGGATGAATGACTTTTCCAAACTCAACTTGTATTATTTTGAAGTAGGAAGAAAGTTAATACAACACGAAGGATTTTCTGGTTATGCGGATACTGGGGGCTGCATGATGTTATCTGTACCATCTGTACAATCTGTAGGGCTGGGCTTGTTTTGGTATGTGTCGGTAATACGGTGGTGGATGAGGAAGTTATAAAGCGACTGTTAACGTCGGCAATTTCATCCACTGTTTGTTTATTAACCCACCACCGTTCTAATGACGCTGCTCATTTTTCGTCCTGCAATAGATTGTTTTCAGTAAGCTGTATCTGTCAAACACGTTTTCCGTAGTGATTTTAGAAATTCGTTGGGAGGAGTGCAAATGGTAGGCGTGCCGACGGGTGGCAATTGGAAGAAAAATTATATTAATTCCGCAGAATGGGACTTATGGACGTACTTTGAGCTGTCATAAACGTTCATCGAAAAGCGTGAAAAAGCGGATACCATGCAAAACTGATCAGTGAAAAGAACGTCAACATGAGACCAGGTTGCCCCAATAAGTTCTGTGTGTGGTGGAGGATTTAAGCCGGGTGGTATGCCGAGGTCAGAATGAAGAGAGTTGATCCGCCGACCAGGACTGCTGCGCTACCACCGGATGCGGTTACCATAATTGATTCGGGCACTTACCAGTTTCTGGCGAATTTCACAAGAACTTCAAGAACTCTAGATTTCCCGGTTCCGCCAGACCCTGATAAAAGAAGACGTAGTTAGCCACCGTTTGGAAAAATCTTTTGTAACAAACAACGAAGTTTTATATCAATTTACAATGCTCCTTCATGCGTGTGAATACTAGGCGTTTCGTTTGTCGTGTAAAAGTGTTGAAGGATTGCGGCACCACACATTAGGAATGCAGCGTGCTGTTTTCGATTCAGTTTCCAGTTTCATGAGTGCTACTTTAAAGTCAGGTACCATTGATTTTCACTTGACGTTTGAGAAACTGTTTCTTTCGGTAGGTCATTTGTTGTGGTGCTCTTGAAGTTGTTTACTTGTAAGGCTTGCAAGATTAAGGAAGCTTAGTCGACGTCTGTCGGAAGAGGCTAGTAGAGTGGTGAACCATTGGGTATTGTTGATCCGGCGTCAGCGTTGACGTCCGCCAAATAAAAATAAGGGGAAGTTTTCTCAATTCAAGTTTCAACCATTTTATAAACATATAAAATGGTGATTCCCGATGCCACTAACATGTGAACAAATTTCAATTTCATGTTCTTGTACCTAATTTTCACTCAAATGTTAATTTTCATCACTGCTCGCCGGTTTAAAGTACCAATTTATGTTACGTATTCGACTGAAAATAAAAACTTCACTTGAAATAGTTATTCACTTTCTTTGTATTGTATTGTGAAACCTCCAACGCATGTTAGATTTGATGGTGAAGAACGAACACCAGGAAAACATCACAATAACGACTGAACTATTTAGTGGGTATTGTCAGCTGTTCACATTTGTTTCAATCGCGGCAACGCATCAGTTGCCGGTAGAATCCGTCTGCTACAAGAGCCCACCTCGCCTTGTTCGACTTTGTCGGACCAGTAGACCAAGGTCAGATGGCGTCATGGCCTTGGCCAACTGGTCCGAGAGAACTTAGATTTGATGGGAAAGAACGAACACCAGGAACAGATCACAATAACAAATGAACTATTTGGAAGGAATTTTTCAGCTGAAAACAGTCGACATAGGGAAACGGTGAAATAACGACACCTACTGACAAACAAATTCTCATTATATGGGAAACAAATTTACTTCAATCTTAATTAAATTAAGGAAAACCCAGTTCAACGAATAAGTAAGGGTTTGCCTACTACACATTAATTCATACTAATCATCCCGCGACATTTCTATAGAAATCAATACCTATTTCAATACACAAAATATTCATTTCAAAATTCTTTAAAATTTCTAACGGAAGTATTTGAACATCAAAATGTTGACAAATATATCCATGTCGGAATAACTTACGAAAGAAAAGGAATACAGTAATCATACATTTTTAGAAGATTGATCAAGTAAAGATTTAAATCAAGACAGTGTTCAACAAACGTAGCACAGAATGGAAAATACCTCATATTCCAATTCTCCAATCTCAGAATCGAGATTGCGAGATTCTGATATCTAAATTAATTTCTTAAATTCGTCTTCCTGTAGTTTTCTGGCGTTTCTAATGGAACTTGCGTACAAATCCAATACACAAGATAATTCACGCGCTTTCTTCATTTCGCTTTTGAATTCGTAATCCACGTCGTAGAATGATGAAAACATATCTGAAACACAGCAAAAGTAAACCACATCCAAATCCAGCAAGGAACTAGATTTGAAAATACGCGTGCAAACGTTGAAAGAACGATTGCTATATTCCATCAACCATGTCCAGTTACTTCCATCAATCATGCGGCAAAGGTCACGAAAGCCTTCCAAAGTATGGTGTTGCATAAAAATTAATTTAGATTGGGTGGCCAGTGTGAGGGAGTTATGTTGACGGCCTTGATAAGAGCAGCGCGCTGCTCTGAAAATTTCATGCATGAGTAAAGGAAATGTTGAGTTGTTTCGTCGTCCTGGTTACAAGAGCAGAGTGGAGAAGATTGAACTTTGATCTGGTGTAGAAATTTATTAAGAAAGGAGTGCCCCGATAGCACTTGCATAACTTCAAAAGAGGGGTTGAGTTTGTTCAGCGTAAGAGCGGATTGGATAGAGGGGAAGAATTCTCTAGTGAGACAGCTGGAAGTACAGATGGACCATTCTTCGTTCGATTGATTTTAAGATTAATCTTCTTGTGGTGGCTTTTATTGTTGAAAGGGAGGGAGGATCTGGACGACTAGAGGTGACCATTGCCGCTCTCGCTTTTTCCACTAGGATTGCGATCACAGACGATGAAGAGACTGGAATTGGAGCACCTGCCAAGAACCTATTACAAGTGATTTCAATAAGTTTAAGGTCTAATGGAGTTGTCGAAGCTAGAACGAAACCCGCCTGCCCAGACGTGCTTTTGAAGGCTCGAAAGATGCTCGTAGCAATTGGTCGCTGAAAACTGCGAAACTTCTTCCTGCACCAGGAGAATTTGGTTGCGGAAACCCAACTCGGACAGCAATACGAGATTTTTGGCATGATTACAGCATTGTAGAGGAGGAGAAGTTTGGAGCGTGAGAGGCCCCAGGATAGCCGGAAGCATCTTTTGATAGTATTGAAGGTTTTGGTAGCCTCCGTACAAATTTTAGCAATGTGGGCTCGCCAGTTCAGTTTCTCATCTATTATGAGACCTAAATTGCGACAATATCTAGAGTGAGGGATGCTTACGTTGTTTATGACAAGACAGAAAGCAGATCGATCAAATTGTTTACGAGAGAAAACCATAAACACAGTTTTGAGTGCATTAAAGGAGAGTTTAGAGTTTAGACCCCAATCAACCACAGAGTTGCACATTAGTTGGAGGTTTCTGACTGCTAGGTGAGCTAAGACATTGGTGGCACATAGCAAAATGTCGTCGGCATATGCATTGATTATGAAGTCAAAACTGAAGGAGAGTAGGAATAGGGATTCGAGAAGGATGTTCCAAAGGAATGGTGACAAAATGCTCCCTTGGGGGTTCTTCATCTTCGGACGAGATAGTGGCGGTGCGATCAAGAAGGAAAGCCTCAATGACCTTTATAAGGTACCTTGGACAATCTTTGCCGATGAGTCCACGTAAAATCATTGGGTGGCATGCAGCGTCGAATGCACTCTTGATATCTAAAAAAGCACACGCTACCGTTTTCTTGGCTTTCCAACTACATTCTATATGATTGACTAGATCTGTAACCGCAGATTCTGTGGACTTGCCCTCGCGAAAGCTATGCTGATTGTGGATAAACCATTGATTATCAACTGCTAATTTCTTCAGTCTCGTATGGAGGATTCTTTCGAAAAGTTTGGATAGACTGTTTAGGATGCTGATTGGACGGAAACTGCTGACAGTCTCGTAGCAGTCTTTGTTTGGTTTCTTCAGAACAATTACTTTGGCTGATCGCCAGGAAGGTGAGAAGTAATTGAAAGAGACGCAGGCATTGAAAATAAATTCGATAAGAGGCATAACGTGCTCGATACTAAGCTTTAGCCAGATCATCGAGAGACCATCTGGTCCTGGAGTGGAGGTATTTTTTAGCGGTTTTAGGTTCTCACGGATTTCAGCCAGAGTTATAGGTGGAGAATATTCTAATAGGAGGCTGCTGTTCAGTTGTCTATAAACTTCGGATTCTAACGAGGAGTGTTGAGGCAATGTGATAGGTTGTTTTGGGAAGAAGTTGTCGGCGAGACACTGCATAAATTGGTTCTGAGATCTGAAAACAGATCCAAGAGAGCTCAGTTTTTGGGGAAGGCCATTGGAAGGAGGTGGTTGGGTTATTTTTTTTTAACGCTCCGAAAATTTCGCCATTGAAATTAGCAGAACAGAAATCTTTCCATGAGGCCCTCTTATGGGACCTCATAGCTTGTTGGTATTTGGATTTGATTAATCTGTATTCGAGTTCTGCTTCAGGTGATCTTAGAAGAGACCTATTCTTGAACGCAGTCCTGAGATCGTGGCGAAGAGACCAGAGTTTCCTATTCCACCAAGGCATTTTTTTGGCTGGGTTAAAGATTGAGACGCTGTATTTTTGCTTTTGATGGCACACGATCTGATGTAATCGGTAAGAAGAGTGATAGATGTGTTGATGTCATTAGTACTATGAAGACTGTTAGTAGACGAATTGGCAAGAAGATTATGCGACTGAAGGTGAAGTAAAGTAGTTAAACGTTCAAGGTTGCACGATTCGGGGCGAGGGAGCACACTACACACTACACCTCGATGAGCGGTGCTGGACGAATCTAGAGTTTGAATGGACACCGAGAAAGCAATAAAATAATAATAGTAGAGTGCTATGAAGCACGAAACATGTAGAAGGTATATACTTGAGAGACTTGCAGTCGTGAGCACCGATAACTCATGTCAAAGAAACGAGCAAAAAAATAAAAAAAGAGTTTTTGCAAGACAAAGACACGCGCTCGCGTGTACTAAGAACAAAGACGTATAACACGTCAAACATGTTGATGAGAGTATATGAGACTAGGAGGGGGGACAAAACAAAGCTACAACAGTGGCTACAGCAATCCTAAAAAATGCACCAAATACCTTGCCACCACGGATGGCACTGACAGATGAAACCATCAGCAGAGGGAACGCATTTGCCACGATCGCCACAGGGATCCAAATCGCAAGGGGCTAATCGAGATTCGCACAAATGACCCGTGAATCCCGGATCGCAGCTACACCGCTGGGTTCCGTTGAGAGTGGAACAGATGCCATGGATGCACGAAGAGGGTAGCTGACACAAAGTCAATGAGCAGAACAGCCCTAGCGGTGTATAAAAAGAGATTTTATGACCAAGAGTTAACTTGTGTAAACAGAAAGAAGCAGCAGTATAGTACCTCTCCAATATCTATGGCACTGACAATAATATTGATTGTCAACGGCAGTGCAAACACCTTCGTTCTGGCAAGGGGTGTGGTCACAAGACTCCACTGGTGAGTCGTCGGCCATAACAGAAACTTTCTCAGCGTAGTTGGGATCTAACATATAATTACATGTCTCTATTTAGCCGGATTATAAACATAATTTTAAAAAAATATTTCTGAATATTACTGAGTTTCTAGCAATAATTTTAAATCTTTAATAATGTTGCAAAACGAGCTATAATTACGATGTACGGCCATAGTATTCAAGTTTATAATGACATTTACCTTGCAATGCTTTGACGTGGCCGAGAACTCCCGGCCAGTTGATATCGGCGTGAGTGCTGTATTCAATGGTCAAGGTATGAAACATTGATTCATAGAGAGCTGGTCCTAACTCCTGCGTTGTATCAACCACTGTTTCGTTTCTATAACACAGTTTAATCTCCGTGTTATTGTTATAAACGTCCCTCAGAACCACCACGGCCGTCACCGATGGACGGAAGGCTAGATAATCACACGGCGTCAGCCAACTGGCAGCTTTATGGCGAAGGTAGGACCCATGATGAGTCACTAATGTGATTCGCTGGAGCAGTTGATTGGGAGTCGGCTGAGGATAATTGAATGGAATCAATTCTAGCTCCTCGTCGGTGTCCAGGAACAAAGTGTCGATCAAAGTGGTTGGAACGGGCACTATAGAGAGAGAACACACATGCTCTCAGTTGATGCCACTGCGCTATGGAATTATTTCTAATTTGAATTCTAGAGGAAGATTATTGATATTGAAATGGCCCTACTGAATTTGTATGAGGCGTGAAAACCGCGGCCCTGCTTTCCGTTGTGAGACATCAGGTGTACATTGAGCTGGTTGCCGTCGGAGATCCATTGCAGAGAGTCCCTCGACAAGTTATGTGATCCACACAAGACGATGAATTTAGAGGAACCCCAATCCAAGCGAACGTACTCATCACGGCAGGGAGAGTGCTGGCGTCCATTGTTGAAGTCGATGACGAAAACGTGAAATTTGATCCACACCCTTGTTCTTTCTAACAATCCAAAACAATAAGCGTTATGGATACCACATCACCATCCACCAATATATGCCATAATATACCAATGAAATTTACCTGGGGCCACGATATTATAAGTACAGTTCAAATTTGGTAATAAGAAGTAGGGATAATGAGGACTGAAAAGTTCGTCTTGTGGTTCGGTAAAAGTCTTTTGTGGGCAACCAGATAGTGACATTGTTGACCATACGGCATGGAACCCATCTCCCGAGACAGAAAAATCCGAGTGGAATGTTATCCAGATTTCGACCGTTTCCGAGATGTAATCCAGTCTTTCATAAAATAATATGAAAGATTTCGTTTTTTTTAACAACAACAAAGCACGAGGGAAAAGTAGGTGATCACTGTTCACTAAATTTTAATTTCCGCTTTCAAACTTCCGTTTTACCTCTCTAGATTGGTGGTGTGATGGCCGCAAATCTTCTGCATAGGGCCATTTTCTCTACTTTGAAGTCCGATGTAGTCGTAAAGGCAGTTCTCCTGGAACTCAATAGCAATCTAATTGAAGCGCACCACAAGGCGCTCGGAGTTAGAAGAGCTATTTGGTGCCTTGATGTGCAACCGAAAGTGATTTTCCTCGCCATTAGCCGCCGGGAAATTGGGCGATTTGACCTCGCCTTCATGGGACTCGATTGACAAATTTCGTTCTATTCCACGGTTACCTAGCAGTAGTATGATAACATAATTTGTCAAGTGAACATTTGGAATAAAACAATTTATGAAGCAGTTCAGAAGCATAATAATTGAAGCAATGGATTGATTTAATTTGCGTTGATTGGAACATTTTTCGTTTTATCAAAGAACAAGAAAAAAGCAATTAAAATAAAAAAGTACACGGCTTTTAATATGCTGTTTCATTCGAAATACTCAAGCGGAAATGCGGTCACTAGTCTATAGTATTATGTCAGATTTTCTTCGACACGAATGCAATTCACGCGAGAAATTTTAATGATTACTTTTAACGATTTTTTCGCAAACATATCCTCCGGTAGTGGCACATGGTTCCAGATTTGTATATGTGTTTAAAACTGAAGATGAAACATGAATCTCTGGGCATTTCTGGATGGCATCAGCTAATGTAATAAGTAAAGTTAACTCCAGCAAAATAAAGTTTATAAAATATTGTTAAATAATGCTAAAATGTATCACGATCGATAAGTAATCAGTCAACCATAATAAAATATTCTTTTGTCGTACCTGATTGCGGAATGCTGAATTGGAATCGGTTAGTTTGCCCGATCCAATAGAAAGCAGTATTATTTAACTGTTCGTTGGAATTTATTTGATCAATTAGAAAATGTATCTCTTCACTGTTGCTGTCCGACAGTACTAGTTCAGCCCATGAGAGTATAAGCAGAGAAAAAAGAAATACGAAATGTGTTTAGCACATGTATTGTGACTAGGATAAATTTGCTTATGCAAAAAGATGTAGCCTAATCCATGTGACTGTACTGATTGATGGAAAATGATTTTGAAATAGAATTTACCTGCATAATCTTACATATTCTATCCGCTTCAAACCAGCAAATTTCCGGGTATGGTGCAATCAAATAACAACGGCCATGATGAAAACTGGAACCAGCTTCAAGGCAGTTTAAGTCAGCTACGTTTATATACCAAAAATGTTATAGTACATTTGCAATCCTATCAATAATCATTAAAATGACAACAACATCAAATATTTATTGTGCGTACCTCGTTCTATGCTTGCTTTCAGTTGAAAACCGTTGGTATTATAAGAACTATCCGAAGTAAACCTTTTATTTGGCAAATTGATGCAGGGATTAAAAATACAGCTAGGCATCTAATAAGAGTCTAACAAGTTGAAAAAGTTTCCACGTACATGATTCGGGCTTAATTCCCGTTACTCCTCCATTGCAAGAGCTTTAAACGCGAATTCCAATTTCCACAGCGCCGCCAAGGAGTTACACTGGAATCTCTACGTTCATCGAAAATCAATATTTCATCCAAGTTTTGCAGATCAAGAACGTTGTAGTTGCAACTATAAAAGAAAATCAAATACATAGAAACTCGTGATAAATTCAAGACATCAGAAAAGAAAAAAAATAAGAAAAGGTGCTAAATCTTGGAGATTCAAAATTTTCCGCGATCAAAAACCCCTGTGAATATATTTAGCTGATAGATTTTTAAATATTTCTCAATAAAACTTTGAAATTCCTTTTGCTTCTTAATCATTTTATATGTTTCACCACTGTTTACACACATAATGTTTTCATTCAATTACACGCGTGTATCTTATCTAAATTATTTATAATCCGTGCTTCACTCAACAGAGTTGCAGGTTGCTACTTACTCTTCTTCCTCTTCCAAATCGAGAAATTCAAAATTGAGCAAAATTTTGAAACCAAGCGGTGCACTTAAATCCGTGATGCAAGTGATGCCATTTGGATAGGGCCGGGGAAAGAAAGGACTTTGAACTACAGCCGATGTTCGTAGCCGATTTAACTCTTCAGTGCGATTGCAGTTCATGGATTCTTTAAAGTCACCTATTCCAACTGAACTTCGAGATCAAAAAATAATTCAATTCTGACGCGTTTTTTTAACAATTATTTCCCCATAAATTTTAATTTTGTGAATGTAAAAGATACATGAACAATTTAAAATCTTAGTATACGTAAAATACAAATAACAACTTTTAAGAATGGGTAAATTCTTACCAGAAAACTAGAGTAGCATAATGTTATAGTGTAACATGGAAATGTTAATTAGTATTGTTGTGCTGAAGCAAAAGAGTGTAGATTTAGGGCACTAAACTAGACTTTCGCCGAAAATTTATTATTATTTCAATTTTCAATTATATTTTAGTTTATTTATATTTATATAACAAAATTAGTATTCAAGTTTTCGTGTCATTTGCACAAGGAAATATAAAAGAAATTTAGAGGGAACTAAAAGGAACTAGAAGGAATTAGAAGGAATTAGACTTAATTAGACTTTCCAGTTTATGGAATACTAGTATTTTTCAAAATTAATTTAGATGAAATAGGTGGGAAATTTTCGCTTTTGCTCTAGTAGGCGATATTTTCCCTTCCTCCGAAAATGAAACAAAGGAGAAATCGCGACAACACCACGGGGTGGGATAGAAGGGGAAAAATGACAAATCTCATTTTCAATTTAAAATTCATTATATTAAATGAATCTAAAAAAAAATGAAAATGACACTTGTCATAGAACTAACGAAGCTCTGTATTTTGCTTTTTTTGCGTCTTTGTAGGGTTATTTTTTCCCTAATTAGAGAGCGGCAGGTTTGTGTCGCGCATATTCCCTTCGACCAGCGCGCAGTTTAGTGTCTAGGCGCGCATTTTCCCCCTGCGATGCACGCATATTAGTGCATTTCCGCGCAAAAATTCCAGAATTTGAGACGCTCATTTTAGTTTTTTGCGTGCAAGACAAATTCTGCGCATTTTGTGTCTTGCTTACGTTTTATTTGTTTACTCATAGCTATGGAACGACAAATGACCCCCTAAAATAATAGCACTCCACTAGAGCTATTTAATTTAGAAATCACTCAAATAATATACAATTGCGTGGCACCATCTAGCGGTTTAAATCGGCGGAACGGATTTTCCAGATTGTACGCATTCATATCGATTGATAATCGTTTCCACAAGCAAAATGGTGGAAATGCTGTGGAATTGTGGATTGTAGAAAGACTTCTGTTGACTCTGTTCACGCCGTTCATGAGAGTGTCAGTTCACGCCGTACGTAAGCTAGGAAGACTGGTTCAGCAGTGGGGGTTTTTGGGTTAAATTGATTTTCGCAGTCGATTAAAGCCGCTTCAAACTTTTTTCTGCAATGAATTTGCAAAAATATTATATACTTGCTGGGTTTTTATTAAAAACTATTTGGTAACTAACCGATCACGTGAGTCCAATACTTACACTGTGTGTTCTACCTTCTGTCTTTACGTTGGGAAACGGAGGAGCGTAATCCAAAGAATGAATGAATAAGTCCATGACCAACAACAAGACCAACCAACAAGTCCATGTGCTATGACAGAAAACTGAAAAGGCATCAGCCAATTTTATTCGAAGGAAAACAGCTTACTTACATTTCCCAGCAATCAAATTTTTTAATTCTTTGAATCGCCAAACGGATAAACTAGTTTTGAAGAGCAGGTTTAAAATTTTGAAGTGAATTGGTGTCTTCAAATTTGCTTGAATATTACATACGTTTGTTAAAAGCTTCGGTTTCTCTTCCAGTTCTCGCTCCATCTCAGCATGTGTCTCCATGAGGCTCTTCAGTTGATTTCTCCGTTCTTTGGTTGAGAGTTGTTTGGGAAGTGACATCAACAAAACAAGAAGCGCCAAAATCAAATCATAAATCGCATTATGAATTTGTTTCTTCTGAAAAGAAGTTTGAAAATAGTCTTGAAGTTTCAATTTGAAATTGGCGCAAAATCGCTGCGCAAATAACAGATTTTCAAAATTCATCGCTTTCAAGACATATTAAAATGCCTTACTTTTTTCGTGATCAGCAGAAAAAGTATTTAAAGTTGTCCCCTAATGCGGATGCATCAAAACTTAAAGAAACTTTCTAAATGTCGATGTGATGACTTCGAGAGACGGAACGGGATCAGATTTAATAACCCGAGAATAACATTCGGCATCGAAGAGTTCCAATAGATAATTGGCGGGCAGCTGCGGTAAAAGTAATCTTATAAAATTATGCTCGAAGTTTAAAAAAAAAAATTACAGAAAAACATGTTTATTCTTATAAAAAAATATAAATAAACAAAGCAAAATGTGAACATTTACATGTCTTTGAAAACAACGGTTTGGTCTTTTGCCTTGAGGGTATACGCAGTCTAGTATCCCGTCAATTGGGCTATGAGATACCTTGTTCCGTCTTTGTTTGTTTTCCCCTTTACGTTTATGGAGCTATCCACAGTTTGCACTGAAATGGGCAAGGTTAACTCCATGAAACCTTTGGGTATTTCCTCAACATTCGACCGAAAGTTTTGTAAATCGGTCTTCAGGGCTTCAATCAGGGGGTGACAGGAAGGGATATTTTCTGATGTAATTTCTTGTTGAAATATAGCTTCGATGTCAACAGCAGTGACGGGCCATGAATAGTCGATCCTTGCCGTCCTGGTTCCTGGCCCATCGCCCACCAGCGAAAACTTAGCGTCCACCACACCCCCTCATTGGGGGTGTGGTGGTCAAAGGTATGAACTATATGGTTACTTCAAAGGTTTTTTAATTGGAAATAATTTCCGTGGTCATTTTCTGCGGGATACGGTTCAGTTCCCAATCACATCACCATTAATTTAAAAAAAATTACAATTAATTATATTTATTCGTGAAAATCTTTGTAATTTGTAATTTTTCACTTGCAGTGATCTTCGGCACGGTCACCAAGTGCATGCCCACAACAGCCGTGGATCTGAAAGAGGCGGTAGAGAGGGTAGAGGTGGTAGAGGCTCCGTTACCTGTAATGTTGATATCCGTCCTTGATCACAAAAAATTTTACTTGATTTTTTGTTTTCATGTATTATTGCTAAATTTGATATTGGCATGTTTGTTCTTTTGTTTTTGTGTTATTGGGACTTCCGTATTTTTTTGTAGCATATTTTTTCATTTAAAATGGCTTAAATATTTGCCGTAAGAATGCCAAATTGGTTTTGCGATACAAGAGGATAGTTGTGTTTCTCTCCCAATACATTGCTGTTGGGATTTTTAGCTGTGTCGATGAAATGTAATTTTTTTAGAACTATGCACGCCTCGAATTTAATTTGTCCCAACAGATATGACATTAGTACTTATGTATTTTTAAACTAAAAAAACTTGTTTAAAAAGAAGCTTTTTACCCACATACAAAAAATATCGATTTTAATTGTTAGATTTAGTTGCTTTCAGTGTATTGGATTTGACGAATATACAGGATTTGATCAAATCTTAAAAAATTAAAGAAATTTCAAATCCAAATCAAATCAAAATTTAAATTTAAAAAAAAATCAAATCAAATCATTAAACAAAAATAGGTCAAATCAAAATCATAGAAAAAATCTAAATCCAAATTAAATCCAAATCAAATTAAATCCAAAAAATTTATTGAAATTTGTTTATTCCAAGTTATAAAGTGTTTTAGTGCAAAGTGAGAACTGTCAATATGAAACGTTTTTAAAATGCAAAAAAATTTTAAGTAATGCTTTGAAAACAATATAGCACCAAATAACTTAAGACAATTACTCGATAAGACAGACATTACGGTTTCAGAGAAAGAAAATGGAAATTCTTTTTAATGGAGAAGCATTTGAAAAAGAGCTGATTTGATTTTGTTTCTTTTAGCTGACTTTAGATCAACAGCGGTACTAAATGCCCGCTCGATATTAGCTGACGAAGCTGGTACTCCCATAACGTCGCTTGGTATGGGTGCAAGTGCAGAAAATCTATAATTGTTCATTTTCCAGTACTGGATTGGGCTGAATGATAAAACAAACTCCCCTGCTTCATTTGTTACGTGCGGTTCCTTATGATAATCATTAAGTTCAACTAAAACCTTGCTAACAGCACCTGAGGGTTGCGGTCTGGGTTGTAAAAGCGTTGACAACATCGGTCGAGAAAGTTTGCTCCGCTTTGAAGCTTGTGTTTCGCCCTCTCTCTCGTTTGCTTTTGTACCACCTGTTTCTTTTTTGTCTTGATATAGAAAAACGCGAAATTTGTCGATTGAATAATTGAGAGAAGAGAGGATGAAAAGAAAAATGTAAATTGTTTCAAATTGTTCGATAATGCGAGGAAATGACATCTTTCGCGGCTTGCAAAACGGGTTTTTTATCACTTCCATAGGAGACTACAAAAGATCCTTTGATACGGGGATCAAGTAACGATCCTAGATGGTGAGTAGACAATGGAAATGTAAAATATATCCGCTTGCACTGCATTGAGTTAGTTGGCACTTACTAATTACGTATAGAGAATATTTTAAGACGAAGGTTAATCGCTTCTGTAGGGAAGTTCTGATAGCCTCAGCACCACTTTTACAAGAACTAATCAAGCGGGCATCCGGGTTTCATTTGGGATCCAAAATACATTGGTTAAGCAGGTAAAAAAACATATGGGATAACAAGCCCGACAGTTTCTCCGTCTTTCTGAAACGTGTCCGTGGCATTTTTAAACGGTCCCAGCAATACTTCAAGTTCGCGGAAGCAGAGCAACTGAATAGTTGATAGAGATCCATGGGTAGTACAACTATTTACCTTTGACTGCAAGTTGGGATCACGTTCCATTTCTTCCATTGAATGTTTCACCATTCCATATTGAGAACTCCAACGCGTAAGGTTCATTATGGGAATTTTGAATCCAACAGATTCCATCAAAGTTTTAGAGTCAACAACGCTCCTCCTTATTCCACCAGCAATTTTGCCTAACTGATTTACTAATCCTTTGGTTACTTCTTACAAAACAAGTGATGAATTACGTGAAGAGAATAAAAAAAAAATGACTAACTCTGAACATACCTCCATTGCTTCTAGTCCGTCTCTAATGGTTAGCTGAATATAATGGGGAAAACAACCAGTTTGATAGGCAGCAGAAAGGTAGAAACCAGTTAAGTTGTTTTTCCAACCATTTTCATTAATGAATGACTCCAACTCAGCTATCGAAAATCGGGATTTGTCTTCATCATCCAATCTTCCTCTGACTCTGCAATACAATCTTCGGATTCCGGAATCAATAAATAATTGGGCTCATCAATCACAGCATCAATTTCAATTCCCACAGACTCTTTTCTCTCTATCGCTTCATTCGCGTTTACGAATGACGGTAGCTTTCATTGCTGCTACTATGTTTCTGGCGTTGTCCGTGACGCAGCGACAAACCTGAAATTTAAAACAAATCATTATGTTGTTTGCTTGAATATATACTATTGAATATCATTGATACATGCCTTTTTGTCAATACCCCAGTCAGAGATTACCGATTCATACTCTGTAAGTATGGCCGCGGCTGTATGGTTTTTGGGAATTTCCTTGAGAGCCAGAAAATAAGCGAAAGGTATGTAATCTTTGGTAACGGAAGAACAGGATACACCGAGGAAGCCAGTCATGGTATTGGACGACCATAGATCCATCATGATAGTACACCTGTTGGATGATGCAAGAAGTTTTTTTTATTCGCAGACTACTTTTTCGACTCGAAAGACTTGGTATTAGAGTATCTATAATTTTTTCGTATCAGGGTATTCTTTAATCTGGGATAGCAGCCGATATGAAATTGCAAAATCCTTCTCTTTGTAGAATTGTCAGAGGCAAATTGTCTTTACAAATCAATTCGGCCATCAAATTCTCTAAATAATCTTGCTTAGCAACTGACATTTTTTTTTACCCCGATTCACATAATCATTCAGAGAGACGACTGGGTGGGCATCTCAGTCCCGCTGGATTTTTGGTATTCGTCTTCGTGATTTCTTCTTAAATTCCACAAAAAGTTAGAAAAAGAATTCTTGCTTCCAACATGATACCATCCATCCTTAAAGCTCTTGCACTGGGCAACGATAACGCCCGACCATGGTACGATGTGCCAGTTAGACCAACACATTTTTCGCCAAGTTGGCCATCTATGTTGCTGGAAAACTGGCATTAGAATGGCTCCTTCTGGTAGTGGTGCTTTCACCTGGGCATCTTCTTTCTCTGTGACGGTATCTCGATCATCATTTTCAGAGTGGTCGTGATAGGGATGTTGTTCTTCTTGAGCGAAAACATTCTCTTATTCCAATGCTGTCATGTCTTGAGCTAAAGTACGTCCACCACGACAACCTTTACTTCCACCACCACGTGATTTTTGTCTGGGACTTCTCTTTCCTCTAAATCCACTTCCAGAACCCCCCCCCCCCCCTCCATTTTGAAATGCTCCTTTGGATAACTGAAAACTGAGCAATTGAAGGTGTTATTACATATTTTTTTTAAATCACTACTTTGTCTTTCCTCCACCTCTCTAATTATTTAAATCTACCTCTTAACAATCGCAATTCTACCACGACGTAAGAAAAGGTTACGTAACCCTATAAAATTTTACATCGATGTTGTGAAAAATAATAGAGAATTAGTTTAAAGGTGGACTGTAACTTGCCTTAACATGGATAATAATCTTTAGTGCCCTCGTTTGACTGAATAGATAAAGGATTCTCGTAGGTTACCTTTTAATTAGTTACATTGTAACCGAAATCTCTCAAATCCTCCGTTGGTCAATAGTTACAGTTTACAAATGGGTTAAGAGATTCCGAAAAGAAATATATCAATGTTTAAAATTAAAAAGACGAAATGGTAGATCACGAGTTACTGATGAGTGTGACCAGAGAAATATTGTTGCTGGTAATAATGGGATAAAAAATATTTATATTAATAGCTGTAATTCTATTATCGCACTAGCCATACTGAGTTCGTTTGATTTCGTGGAAGAAATCAGAAAAATAGAGGAGTTAGTTCATTTTGCCGATTAAACGGTGAGAAGCATAGTGAACAATAAAGTTTTCACCATCCCACCAGCCTGCTTGTTGGTATGAATTTCATATTTCGATTACTAAATGAGCTACCAGCAGCACCAGGTAATCAGCGGTCAACTGCAAGAACAAGCAGAAGCTTAAAGTATCTTGCAACCGGTTTCGTCAGATCAATAACCATTGAATAAACTGGAAGTAGTTCTAGAATATTAAAATTTTCATTTTTAAGAGCCAGGCTGTTTAATGTGAAATTATAAGTCATCACAAAATGTACTAAACCTGCAGTGAATTGTAACATTAAGGCGCTTCCCAATCAGGCATGTATCAAAGATCCACGTTAACTGTTTCTGTGAAAGAAAAGTGGTATACACAATACGCTTAAGGGACATAAACAATGTTTAGAGCGGAATCAATTTCGCAACAATTTTTTTCATTTCTTAAATGCTGTATTTCTTATTTTTAAAACAAATCACTGAACATTCAATAAACCCTTGACTTTGGTCGGCGTATATATTGCAATACTCTAAAAATGTTATAGGACTATTGATGCAGTCTAAGTGAGAGTGAACAAATGTTTCACCATCCTACCAGCTTGTGGACTCTACTCTTATTGATACGATTTTTTTTTATTGAAAATTGGGTAATGAAGGGTTAGAGGACCAATATAATAAAAATTTTCTGTCTTTAAGCATTGATGTAACCCGAGGGGTGGGGAAGATCGTGTAAATGTGTTTTGCTAAGACAAGGATATTACTGTCTAAACTCTGCTAAAGTGCAGAAATAATAACGTGCAAGATTTAACCTCTATCCTTGATGTTTGTTTGCCAATGATCGTGCCAGATTAGAGGTCTATCATTTGAAAATAATAAATCATGAGTATTAAAAAACACGTGATGTCAATCAATCGATTTCGTTTTAAACATTTTCTCATTTAGAAATTTAAAATAGTTAAAACCTTCGTATGTATGAGCCACAAGATAATGGTATTCAAATTAATGATGTAAAAGTACAGTCTGTAAATGACGAAGACATTGAACCATTGATTTCTGATTCCAATATAGATAAAGTTGAACAAACTAGTGAAATCAAACATGTGCTAACTGGCTATATTCATTACGAATTCGCACATCAAAACCGTGGATCGGTATGAAGGCTGCAGGAATTATTGACCTTTTTGAACCAAAAACATTCAAAATGGCAATACAGTCGGACGCCTCGAACCAGCAATACTTGAAGAATATCGATCTATGATGGAAAATGATAATTTGGAGGATATGTCACTTCCTGCGAATCGGAAAGACATCAAACGCAGATGGATTTTTCCAATCAAGCCTGGATACAAAGAAACCCCACTATACGCAAGAAAGCTCGCTTGGTGGCAAAAGGGTACACTCAAAATCAAGGGATAGATTACGAAGAGACGTAGGCATATGCACCTGTAGTCAAGTATGAAACTCCACGGATCTCATTGTCCACTGTCACTACACTTTATTTCAACATAATCCAGCTAGATGTAAAAACTGCCTTTTTGTATGGAAGAGCTCTCTATCTTGAGCAACTGGAAGGGTTTGTGCTGACTGCAAGAGAAGGAGAGTTCTGTAACTACTGTTCCATCATAGCAATTTGGGTTGACGACGGACTGGTGTGCAATAAAAGCAACGATGTTATCTATGACATTATAAACTACTTGAAAAACTCTTTTGTGCGTTGACTATTCCGTGACAATTTCTATGTAATGCGATCGGTCCCAGCCGACTGCTTTGTTGGGATGGAAATCCAAAGAGAACATTCTAGACAAAATCTATGTGTCAATCAAGCTAAATTATTTCCTCCATTCTAAAACGGTTCAACATAGACTCTGCTCACCCAAGACTTAACCAGCTGATCCATGCTCCCGCCTTACCATGTCATGTCACCAACAATGGAAAATGGATTTTTTTTCATGGGAAGAATCCCATACCGAGAAGCGGTAGGGTACCGAAAGATCAGTAGATGACCTCTCCTAACCTTTCTAAATAAACTAAGGCGTTGTGATAAAAAATAATGTTTTTTTCCGAAGAAAAAGATTGTGGTCCCCTCCTCCATGACCTTAATGAAAAGCGCAAAGACTATTTAAAAAAACCTGCTATTGCTGCTGACAATCCGACACCACCATCACCTCAACCACCACCACCAACTAATCCTGTTAGTGTTCCGGTGTTAGTGGCAACGGTGTAACATGTGATGCCATATACGTAACGTAGCTCGTACGCAACGCACTTTCATCGCATCATCTTTCACTTTCACGCAGTTTCATCAGCATCTTCAGACAATTTGTAAACGTAAGTTAATTAATTCATTCTTAATTAAGGTTATTTAAGCTTCTGCTTTGAGAACTTTTGTGAAAGTAGAACTTCTTGTTTTCCTTAGTTTGAGATGGGAAAAGCCCAAAACAAAATTAACTGAACTCTCCGACAATGAAATGAGTCAAATCATCAATTTGTTGGGTGAAGAGGAGAACTACGTTCAAACCATTACAGGCCTTATTTCTTTTTGGGTGTTTAAGTTTATTGTGATACCCCTCCTCCAAGAAGTGAATGATAAACGAAAAGAATATTTCAAAAAAAACCTGCTCCTGCTGGTCCGACTCCACCATCTCCTCAACCACCACCACCAACTAATCCGGTTAGTGCTCCAGAGGCTCCTGTTAGTGCTCCACAGCCTCCTGCCGTCACTTGGCAATCGTAATTTTTTTTTTCAATTCTTTTCATTAATACATTTTATTGTTTTTTTTAAAGAAATAATGAACACGTGGCAATTTTGGTGGATCCGGAGCAAGTTACACTTTAAAAAATTTCGATTTCAAACTTCAATTCCTTCCTTCTTTCCTTCCTTCCTTCCTTCCTTAAACTCAAACACCCACACCAAGTCTGATCTTTCCGATGCAGAATTAATGAGTGAAATTATCAATATGTTGGGAGAGGAGGAAAAGTTTATTAAGGCCATGACAGGCCTTATTTCGTTTTGTGTCCTCAAATACATCGTGATCACCCTCCTCCAGGATTTAAACGACAGACGCAAGTTTTACTTCACAAAACCTCCTGCTCCTGCTGCCATCCGGAATCAACCAGCCCCTCCTTCGTCAACACCACCTCCACCGACAACTGGAAATGTTACTCGTCCAGAGCCACCAGCCATCACTTGGCAAAGGTAAATTTTTTTTAATTTTTAATTTCAATTCTTTTCATTAATATTTTTTTTTGTTTTTGACAGAAAGTTGATGATAGTTGATGATTCCGGAGCAGGTTCCACTTTTTCAGGCACATTTACCTGCCAATGTCAAGAACGTTGAATCGGCTGTCGGGGCGTGAGCGGTCGCTGCAAGCAACTACCGGCGTTCAATTGCCGTCTTCTTTGATGCCGGAATTCTAGAGAAGCGGTTATCCAGTTAGAGACGGGAACATGACGAACAACAATGCGAAGCAACGTTGAAACGAATTAGACAAATCAACAACCGCCAACAAAGGGACCCTAGAAAACTCTAGGTGCTCGTCGGTTGTTCTAGTCTGGAAGCTGCCATTGATGAATTAGGGTTACTTGGCCCTGTTCCGCAATCAACCAGCTACGATTTTATGTCCCACTACTAAAACATCACTTATGTGTTTCCTGTTCTTTTTGTTTCGGCAAGGTGTTTGGTGGAGTAAAACCCCTCTTCCTGTTTGTTGTGGTGTGGGATGTAGGTGGTCCTGCTACACGTGGAAAAAAACGGCAACGACAAAGGGGTGGCAATTTTCACGAGAAAAATCTCTCAAAACCGAAAAGATACCCCGTCCCAACAAAGGAACTGTGTAATTTCTGCACGTGTAAGAGTCACGGGGGTGCCACAGTTTGTCCCGAAAGGACAAAGTGGGTGAACTCTACTGCGGCAATGAGTGAACGTGAGGCTCTTCAACAATTATGTGAGTAACGCTTATTTGTCATCTGTAATTATTGGCACGTAGTGAATTGCAGTGCTTAAACGGTGTGTAATATAATTTTTATAAACTTTACCGTTATCACTTTAGCTATATTTAATCATGACGTTCCCACGTATCGGCCAACTGCGTCGGAGTTTCAAGATTTCACTACCTTTGTCCCATGTTCCATGTTTGAAAAAGCCATGAATATGATGAAGGCCAACCAAAAAAGCGACCTTTTAGGTCCAAACGTCCATTTCATCGACAATTTTCAGTTTGAAAATAAGCGTACTCCAGATAGAAACTCAACAATTATCGTTTCGTTTTTGTTGTTGCCGGATCACGGTCTTGAAAAAAACCATCTTGCATTTATGATGGACATTACTGCTGGGATGACGACTTTCACGTTCAAACCTCTTCAAACCATGCGGATCGAAAAATTTGTGCTACCGCATCCAATTTTAACCGAAAAATCTGCCCTTTCTACTTCAGAAGATGGTGGTCCACAGATGGTGGTCGACAGTTGCGTAGAGTTCGAAGACAAGTACATTCTACAAATAAGCATCCATCATTGTGACGATGAAAAAATATCAGGCAAGTCGATAAACATTAATACAAAAATTTTTGTTGATATACTAACGTAAACTTCTTGTTTTTAGATCTTAAGGTATCAAATGATCAAAAAAAGCCTTGCGAATCAGCTCACGAAATCACTTTATCACTGAGCCAGCCAAATTACATCAAGCCGTTGCTGCTGTCATTTCCTTATCCGTTCCTTGTCGACAGCATTCGAGCATCTCTACACTATGCGCATCGTTCCATCAGTTTGGTTTTAAATAAAGCAGTCCAAGAACCGTGGCCGTTTGAGCTCGAAAATCACCTAAAATGGAAAGCCGATGATTTACAACCTTGGAAGGAGACAAAAAAGAAGTTAAGTGATCACTTAACTCATCTTAGCCATCAATTCAATTTCTACCATCTCAAGAATCCTTCGCTCATGGAAGATACCGCTTTAAACGCATTCCGTGTTAACATAGCAACACTGTACAGCAGTTCAAACGACTTTTTCTGCATTCAGTTAAAGGGGTCTTCAAAACTAAATCCTGGTTGGTACCTCCGACTTCACAAGCCAATTCTTACTTCGCCTTTAAATAGTCCTATTGTGTTGTTGTCAGCTTTTCACAACCAGTTGACTGAAAAGCACACTTCTAAAGAGAAAAGTGATCGAAACAAAGCTGGAAAAGCATTTTTTTGAATTTTCCCTGATTACAAACTCGAAGAAACACCTGTAAAAACACTGGAAATCACCGATAAGGAATGTCTGCAGTTATGGCGTTTCATCTTACGACTCAATTCAACTAAAATTGAACCCAGTTCCTGGCAAAAGAAACATCTTCCGCTAGGAGAAAACAGTCACGATGATCACTCGCATCACTGTGGAGCGATGGTTGACGTTTCGCCAATGAAACAAATCTTACACTCATCTCATTGCATCATCATCATTGCGCCCTATGAACAGCATTATACGAAGACATCTGTGGGTGTCTACCTTGATATTGGTAAAAGGATTACGCCTGTGAAAGTAAATCAGTTTGTCTGAAGAAATACGAAAACGTCACTAGACAAAACTGGGTTTTCCCGATATGACGATGACAATTATTTTTGGAAGGACATGTTTACGAAGTTTGAGGATAACTTGAATGAAGGTTATTTTTCGGAGTATATCGTAGACAAAAACGCAACACTTTTTTCTGATGCTGAACATCCGTGGTAGGTTACAGATTATCCACTTGCAAGGCTCTTTTGCTATGTTTGACTTTATTTTTTTTACTTGTAACAGGAGTCTACCGATGTTTCGCTCAACGTTTACTCCTTATCTCAAGGATGCTGCGGAAGAAACGTCTGGCATAAACGGAACTCAGTTGTTAGTTGGTTCGAGTATGAGCTTCACTGGCTTTCATGTCGAAAACCTGAATCTTTTCAGTTGTAACTACCTGCATCGAGGCGCCGACAAGTTTTGGATTGTGTATGACATTAAATGTTGCATTTTTTTGTTTGAGCCAGCTGGTTTCGCTATACTTCTTTCTTGTAGTGTTACCAATGTTATATATGTTGTTAATATTCCTTTTTTAAAATCCCAATACTAGGGTGCCTGCTCGGTTTTGCTGAGAAGTTTCGCAAACTTTTGGCACATCTTTTCCCAGCACAATATGCAAATTGTTCACGTCATGATTAATGAGTACCTTAACAGTTTTCAACACGGCAAGCGGTGGTTTTCGGCTTACTATTTTAATTCTTTTGGTATTTATTTAGTCACAAAGCCTACATAGTTATGCCGCAAGTATTGAGGGAAAACAACATTCCTTTCCACTGCATCCAACAGCGACCAGGAGATTACGTTTTCACATTTCCGGGAGCTTATCACATGGTGATTAATACGGGTCAAAATTGGGCTGAGGCGGTCAACTTTTGTATGCCGCAGTGGCGGCATTTCGTACCGGAGGTGGAGTGCAACTGCAACGTGAAATGCAATAATGTGCGATCCAAGTTCAAGTCGCATTCTGTTGGGTTATCTTTGCAACAGGAGTATGTCGGCGAACCAGTTGAAAGTAGGACAGTCGTTGATGATGATGGATAAACCTTTCTTCATCGTGTGTTGCTTACCATATCAGGTAATTCGTGTATTACAAACCTTTCCTTCCACAAAACGTGTTTAAATTTTTTTTTCGTTTTCAAGGTTTGCGGGAACTTGATGTCACTATCGAAAGCCTTGAAATATTGGAAGGAAAAAATATGTGTGCAACATTAGTATACCAGAGGCTAATTCGATGTTGCTACATGACAGAAGAAGGAAGGTTAGTATTTTAAAACTAAATTTTCTTTGTTATTATTAATATGTTTTTTTTTGTTTTTATTCAGTTGTATGCCTCAATTCTTTTTGGCAAAAAACGCCATGGATTGGGAAAGAATGGATTGTCTTGGCGGCTACCGGTATCTCTAAGTCGACCATTCTGCAGGAAATTGCCAAAAGACACATTGATCTTCGTAGAAGCACAAAATCTTGGAGACACCACAACAAAGAGATTATCAGGTGTTCTCTTTATATTACAAATGGTATGTTATTCATAAGTATTGAGTTTTTGATACAAAAATATAATTTTTTTTTATTTACAGTTTGTTCTGTTGAGGCAACCAGCAAGACTTCAAAAATGGATGCCAACCTGATGGCCCATATGAAATTGGCACAAGAACTATACCGAAGAGGAATTGTGCGTCATTTTACTTACTACTTTTGACGACGATGACGTGACTAGTCAGATGTCACTTTTTACTCGATAACGCTTCAGTAAATGAGATAAAGATTTTAATTTTTTTTTCATTAGGCACATGACTGCTCTGAAGAGCACTTTTGCGGACATACAGGTCGATCCCAATAAGGCAATTAAGGGGATAAATACCCCCAACTCCTCATTGGCCAGGTCGACACCTACACACCGTTTCACGTCGAGGACGAAAATTTTGCTAGCCTCAATTTCGTCCACAAGGGCGCACGGAAAATTTGGATACTGTGAGTACTTTTTTCGTTTATATATATATATATATGTGTGTGTGTAAATGTTTCCGAAAATTACGTTAACCTGTATATTTATATATGTAATTTACTTTGTATTGTAGCGTGTCTGAATCCAGCCGTGAAGCTGTGGAGAAACTATTCGAGAAGGAGTATCCCAAAAGCTACCGAATATGCCGGGCAGCACATTTGTAAGTTAAACACAAAAAAAAATTAACTTCTGTTTCTAGTTTTTAATTGTTTCTTGTTTACAGGCACAAAAAATTTTTGACATTTCCCCATGTTCTTCAAACGGCTGTCCCGCCCATCCCGTTCCAGATCATTCTGCAAGGTCCAGGAGATTGCGTAGCAACATGGCCGGGAGCATATCACATGGTAATTAATTTGGGCTCGAACACGGCAGAGGCAATCAACTACACTCTCCCAGTGTTTACCGAAAAATACTGCGGTAAACCTACCAGGTGCAATTGCCCTGGACGTAAGAAAATCGACCACTTGAGGTCGAAATTCAAGTTCAATCTACCGGGACAAGACGAGCCGGAGCCACTTTTACATCCCAGCGATGGTAAGTCAAAGTATTTAAGCAAATAGTTACATTTATTTTTGGATTTTAATTTTATATTGTCTTTTGTAGCTCAGACAGGTTCTTCTAGGAATGCTTCTGCCACCTCTGCTGCTGATCACGATGGAGGAGAATGCTCATCTCGCGGTTCTCGTGGTGGACGTGGACGTGGTGGACGTGGTCGTCCACGGGCTCGCGCTCGCGTTTCTGGACGTGGGTCCCATCGTGAAGAAGAACAAGTGACGTCGTCGAGTCCACCTCTTGGGATGTCAGAAGAAATTCCTCGTAGACTTCGCCCACGAAAAGTCGTTAATTACAACTACATGCTTGAAATCGATTCTGACTAAAATTATGTCGAATGTTTGTGTTAGTTGTCCAGGTAACACTCGAAATTGTATGTTTCTTTCTGGTAACTAAAATCAACGCTTCTCCTTTTTCAACCTTTCTCCAAGTCCATTTGAAATACAGATACCTTTTCAGTTCATTGTTTACGAGTTCATTTTTCATTTCTTTTCATGACGTGACATAACGTGCAGCTTGCTATATTAGCTATTAGTCTTACAACTGTTCAATGTAATGGGTATTTTTTTTCCATTTTACCATGTCTACCTAGTTGTTAAGAAACAATTGGAAGGATGTCGGTGTGAATATGTTCAGCCATAGAGCTGCTGGATGTAAGGAGCTGTTGGACTATTCCATCGTCTTAAGTCCTGTTTCCTGAAAAAACCGTTGGTTTTTATTTAATGGATGTTAACGAATATATAGCCCGTGAACTACGACGTGAATTAATCGAAGTTTACCATCTTTTCTAACTGAAGTACGAGGCTGCAATTAACTAAAGCGATAACAAAATGACTGTTTGAATATCTACTAGGTTAGTGTGCTACGACGCTTCAACTATGAAAGAAGTTTATGATGATTTCTGATGTCGTGTTTCAAAGAACCAACATTTTTAACTTTAGGATTATCTACCCTTTCCACCATAAAATCAACCAAATCTGCGACGACAGATTTCATCAATTTCTCGCTCCCAAAATTTCCCACCTTCTCTCAGATATATTCTCTCGGCTTGGCGAGTAGGAAAGAAGTGGGAACTTTGCTTTACTCTGGGAGTCTCCCTGCCTTAACCTCAACCCTCTATTGGCTGGTATAGAAAATAAAAAAATATATATAATGGCATCTAGTGGTCGTGATTGAAAATAGGTTAAGGGGTAAGTCCGGGAGATTTGAAATTCATAAGAATGGTTATTTCCGGGGAGGTTCTGCGCATCGAGTCACCGGGAATATTCCTTGTTCTTGGAATTATAAAAAAGGGTAGTAGTAAAATGAACTATTATGTGAAAAAAGATAGTGTCAATTAATTGGCTATGAATTTAACCGTTTCTTTAAATATTAGATACGAAAGATTCTATAAAAGCTGGTTTGTTAATTAAAACCAAGAATTAAATAAATTTAAAATTTATAACTTGAAATTTTTTAAAAATATTATTTATTAATTTAAAATTTTTTTCGATTGCTCAATAGTTTTTGCATACAAATCAAGGTTAAATTATGGGAACATTTTTGTTACCAGGAGGTGTCAGTTTTTGACTTTTTGGCTTCAGGTCCCAATTACTGGAAATTCGTTTGCTAATGATGAATTGAGGGCATTAGCCACAAGGTGGTGTTTCAAAATATTTCATGGCGGCTTTTCCGTTTCCGTGTCCCATCTTATTATCTCTGGCTATAGTCGTCTGCTCAGTTGGTTGCCAGGTCACCCAAGTACAAAAAGGTGTACTTTTACAACTTTTCTGTTTGAAATTGTATTACTTGTAAATTCTATTTTTTTATGTTCTATTACAAATCTTTTGAATTAATCTTAGAATGAATTTTTTCGTGAATTGAAATTTGAATTAAACGCATTTGCTGACAACCAAAGCCATCAAACGATGTTTATTTTTATTTTTATAGATTTTGTTCTTATTTTTAAAAAGTTTTCTCATGGTTCTTATTTTTGCGTTGTATTTATTCTCTTTTTTACCGGAAAGGGGATCTTTTGTTTTTCTTTATATACCACAATTGCTTTTTCGAGAAAACAAGGGTAAATGGGTTCGGCCCGCACCGGCCTATGGGTGAAAAAATTTTTACCGGCCGGGTAACGGCCCGGGTAAAAAATCGGGCCAAACACACTATTTTTTTACAAACGTTAAAAAAATTCCCTAAATTTTTGAATTATCTTCTTCTTCCAACAGTGAACCGTCAATTCTGTCTTCTGAACACCCCTCAACGCCCTTTTCTACCACTTATCCTACTTTTCATGCTACGAAATTATCGTAGAGCATTTGGTGGCAATATTTTTAGGTCTTTCTTGAGACCGCAGTTATAGAGAATAACGAGCTTCTCTATGTGACTACTAGATGGCGCCACCGCTCGGGTTGGCCCGCGGACCAGGGGGTTCAACCCGTCGCCCACCCCGTTAAAAAAAATTCCTCGGTTGGTCGAGTCGTCTTGATTTTTTTTTCATTCCCGGGCGATGAAAACCCGGGCCACCGCCCTAAGTGCAATCATGTCGAATGTATATTCAATTCTCTCCCAAAATTTATGTGGCAACGTTGCACCCCCTCATTTCTTAGCTGCGTTCTCTCAACCCCCAATTTACACACCCCTCTTCTTTTGTTCTAGAAACGGCAGAACACGTCCCGCTCTCCCATCGACAGGTCGCTGTCTCTCGCTCTCTGTCGTCTAAAAGAGAGGAGATTTTGAGGAAAGAGATTCCGCGGGGACATTTCCAATAACATTCTTTTGATGGTTCATCACACTGACAAAAATCCATCTCCCTGTTGCGTAATACCGTTACTTGAAGCAGAAGTAGAAGAAGAAAAGATTTGATTTTTATGGCGTGTCGCTCTTTGTGTCCCCCCTCTGCGTACAATTTTCCGCAGGCTTAATATTTCGATAGACGGAATTACCGGTTTTGCAATTCCCGAGTCGTTTCGTCAACAACTGGAAAAATGTTTTCTTCTTCTTCCAACTACTTCTTTCTGAGAGATCTACTAGCTCGTCGCTCACTTCCCGACTCTCACGCTCGAGACGACCTTTTTGCAACTCAAGTTCGCGAATTTTATTTTCTAGCAGATCTAAACTGACTTAACATTGAGACCTTTTATTCTTCCTTGTGTCTGCCACGTCGGCCAGAGGCTTCCTCTTCGGCTTCTCGGTTTTCTTGGGATTCTCCGCCTTCTCGATCTTGGTCTTCTCGGGTTTCTCGGGCTTTTCATTATGAGTGTTTCGCATATGTTTTTTGTGACCATCTTTGGCACTGTAGTGTTTAAAACAGTTTTTGTCAAGTTTACTCTCGCATTGGAATCTAAAGAAAAAAAATCTTGATCCTTGAAAAAAAAAATTTAGTTAGAAAAAGAAATAATAAAATAATTTCTAAAACTTACTTCTAATTCTTGGACACGAATTTTTAACGTGGCATGGCCCTCTTGCTCTTTAGTGAAATTGCAGTGAAGAGATTCAAATTCCGTGCGAAGATCATTGAAGTCTGTTGTCACCTTAGCCATTATACATTTTAGTACAGCTACTTCTTTCTTAGAGGAGGCAAGGTCGTCTTCCAGACGCTCGAGATGATCTTTTTCGAACTCAGGTTCGGGAATTTTAGTTTCCTTAGTAGTTTTCTCAGTGCCACTCGAACCACCCCTGCAAAAAAAAGGTATATTTATTGACGCGTAAAAAAAAGGTCTTAAAATTGAGACCTTACTTATTCTTCTTTGCGTCTGCCACGTCGGCCTTAGGCTTCCTCTTCGTCTTCTCGGTTTTCTTGGCCTTCTCGCTCTTGGTCTTCTCGGGCTTTTCCTTGAGAATTTTCCGCATATGTTTATTGCGACCATTTGTGTCACTGTAGTGTTTATAACAGTTTTTGTGAACTTTTCTCTCGCATTGGTGTCTAAAGAAAAAAAAATTATACGAAACGATAAGGTAACGCACCGTTTATGTATTTACCTTTTGTGAATATCTAGCCGGTGGATTTTCATGTGTTCTCTGGCTTTATCCCCAATCCCAAATTTAATCATACAAATCTCCTCATCTTCTTGGATCTTATTTTTTTTTACGCCCAAGGTAAAATTTTTTTGACTCTGTCTTGACCTCTGTTTCTATGGCAGTGGCTTCGGCAATTTCGATAATGTTTTAGGGCTTTGATCTCTTGTAAATGTTGAGCCTAATAAAAAAAAATCAGTAAGAAAAAGTAATAATAAAATTATTATTAAAACTTACTTTTAGGTCTTTGATCTCGGCTGTTGCGTCATCCTTCATCAGTTTCAGTCTGGCATTCTCTTCCTTCAAGCTGACTAGCTTTCCGTCCAGACTAGTGTAAATAGAAAAATACATTATTATTAAGAACAAAAACGAAAAGGCTCAATAAATTACCTAGTTTTTTTGGTGTTGGCGGCCACATCATTAAGTGCCTTCCTCCTCTTGGGCTCTCGGGGGGCTCTTGGTGAAAATCGGTTAGATGCCTTGGTATGTTTTTTTCGTTATCTTCTCCAAATGTAACGTAACACCAATCAGAAGGTGCTGGGCATTGATGTCTGTGAAAATAAAATAAAAAATTATTGTTTGAATGACGATAAAGAAAATCGGATCATCCTTTACCTTTTGTGTATTGAAAACCGGTGAATCAACATGTCACGTTTCCCATCCACTCCTTTGGGGTATTTAACTTGGCACTTCGTTTTACCATTAATCTTGATATCGCAACATACCATCTGGCCGATTTCAAGGGCCCCATTAAACGGCTGGACCACAGCTTCGGCCATATTGCTGCAGATAGAACCAGAAAACCCCAAAAAATAAAGAAGAAGAAGCGCATTCCGTCGACGATCGATATTGCAGTTCCAGATCAGGCTATCGTTCATACACAAATTACACAAATTACAATCAAAAGTTGCCAAAAGCCAAAAGTTGCACATACTGACTGAATAACTAAATAGCGAATGCTATAGTTTTTTTTTTACCCAAATTTGAGGAAAATTTTCAAAAGAATAATTATTTGCAGCAAGCTTTCGGACAATGTGTTTCTCCGTACCGTGAACACGATTGCTTCAAATCTAAATAGTTGCTCGACAGGAGCGCTTGTATAGAGATGTTATATCTCATGAACAGCGAATTCCAATTTCCACAGCGCCGCCAAGGAGTTACACTGGAATCTCTACGTTCATCGAAAATCAATATTTCATCCAAGTTTTGCAGATCAAGAACGTTGTAGTTGCAACTATAAAAGAAAATCAAATACATAGAAACTCGTGATAAATTCAAGACATCAGAAAAGAAAAAAAATAAGAAAAGGTGCTAAATCTTGGAGATTCAAAATTTTCCGCGATCAAAAACCCCTGTGAATATATTTAGCTGATAGATTTTTAAATATTTCTCAATAAAACTTTGAAATTCCTTTTGCTTCTTAATCATTTTATATGTTTCACCACTGTTTACACACATAATGTTTTCATTCAATTACACGCGTGTATCTTATCTAAATTATTTATAATCCGTGCTTCACTCAACAGAGTTGCAGGTTGCTACTTACTCTTCTTCCTCTTCCAAATCGAGAAATTCAAAATTGAGCAAAATTTTGAAACCAAGCGGTGCACTTAAATCCGTGATGCAAGTGATGCCATTTGGATAGGGCCGGGGAAAGAAAGGACTTTGAACTACAGCCGATGTTCGTAGCCGATTTAACTCTTCAGTGCGATTGCAGTTCATGGATTCTTTAAAGTCACCTATTCCAACTGAACTTCGAGATCAAAAAATAATTCAATTCTGACGCGTTTTTTTAACAATTATTTCCCCATAAATTTTAATTTTGTGAATGTAAAAGATACATGAACAATTTAAAATCTTAGCATACGTAAAATACAAATAACAACTTTTAAGAATGGGTAAATTCTTACCAGAAAACTAGAGTAGCATAATGTTATAGTGTAACATGGAAATGTTAATTAGTATTGTTGTGCTGAAGCAAAAGAGTGTAGATTTAGGGCACTAAACTAGACTTTCGCCGAAAATTTATTATTATTTCAATTTTCAATTATATTTTAGTTTATTTATATTTATATAACAAAATTAGTATTCAAGTTTTCGTGTCATTTGCACAAGGAAATATAAAAGAAATTTAGAGGGAACTAAAAGGAACTAGAAGGAATTAGAAGGAATTAGACTTAATTAGACTTTCCAGTTTATGGAATACTAGTATTTTTCAAAATTAATTTAGATGAAATAGGTGGGAAATTTTCGCTTTTGCTCTAGTAGGCGATATTTTCCCTTCCTCCGAAAATGAAACAAAGGAGAAATCGCGACAACACCACGGGGTGGGATAGAAGGGGAAAAATGACAAATCTCATTTTCAATTTAAAATTCATTATATTAAATGAATCTAAAAAAAAATGAAAATGACACTTGTCATAGAACTAACGAAGCTCTGTATTTTGCTTTTTTTGCGTCTTTGTAGGGTTATTTTTTCCCTAATTAGAGAGCGGCAGGTTTGTGTCGCGCATATTCCCTTCGACCAGCGCGCAGTTTAGTGTCTAGGCGCGCATTTTCCCCCTGCGATGCACGCATATTAGTGCATTTCCGCGCAAAAATTCCAGAATTTGAGACGCTCATTTTAGTTTTTTGCGTGCAAGACAAATTCTGCGCATTTTGTGTCTTGCTTACGTTTTATTTGTTTACTCATAGCTATGGAACGACAAATGACCCCCTAAAATAATAGCACTCCACTAGAGCTATTTAATTTAGAAATCACTCAAATAATATACAATTGCGTGGCACCATCTAGCGGTTTAAATCGGCGGAACGGATTTTCCAGATTGTACGCATTCATATCGATTGATAATCGTTTCCACAAGCAAAATGGTGGAAATGCTGTGGAATTGTGGATTGTAGAAAGACTTCTGTTGACTCTGTTCACGCCGTTCATGAGAGTGTCAGTTCACGCCGTACGTAAGCTAGGAAGACTGGTTCAGCAGTGGGGGTTTTTGGGTTAAATTGATTTTCGCAGTCGATTAAAGCCGCTTCAAACTTTTTTCTGCAATGAATTTGCAAAAATATTATATACTTGCTGGGTTTTTATTAAAAACTATTTGGTAACTAACCGATCACGTGAGTCCAATACTTACACTGTGTGTTCTACCTTCTGTCTTTACGTTGGGAAACGGAGGAGCGTAATCCAAAGAATGAATGAATAAGTCCAACTGCTATGACAGAAAACTGAAAAGGCATCAGCCAATTTTATTCGAAGGAAAACAGCTTACTTACATTTCCCAGCAATCAAATTTTTTAATTCTTTGAATCGCCAAACGGATAAACTAGTTTTGAAGAGCAGGTTTAAAATTTTGAAGTGAATTGGTGTCTTCAAATTTGCTTGAATATTACATACGTTTGTTAAAAGCTTCGGTTTCTCTTCCAGTTCTCGCTCCATCTCAGCATGTGTCTCCATGAGGCTCTTCAGTTGATTTCTCCGTTCTTTGGTTGAGAGTTGTTTGGGAAGTGACATCAACAAAACAAGAAGCGCCAAAATCAAATCATAAATCGCATTATGAATTTGTTTCTTCTGAAAAGAAGTTTGAAAATAGTCTTGAAGTTTCAATTTGAAATTGGCGCAAAATCGCTGCGCAAATAACAGATTTTCAAAATTCATCGCTTTCAAGACATATTAAAATGCCTTACTTTTTTCGTGATCAGCAGAAAAAGTATTTAAAGTTGTCCCCTAATGCGGATGCATCAAAACTTAAAGAAACTTTCTAAATGTCGATGTGATGACTTCGAGAGACGGAACGGGATCAGATTTAATAACCCGAGAATAACATTCGGCATCGAAGAGTTCCAATAGATAATTGGCGGGCAGCTGCGGTAAAAGTAATCTTATAAAATTATGCTCGAAGTTTAAAAAAAAAAATTACAGAAAAACATGTTTATTCTTATAAAAAAATATAAATAAACAAAGCAAAATGTGAACATTTACATGTCTTTGAAAACAACGGTTTGGTCTTTTGCCTTGAGGGTATACGCAGTCTAGTATCCCGTCAATTGGGCTATGAGATACCTTGTTCCGTCTTTGTTTGTTTTCCCCTTTACGTTTATGGAGCTATCCACAGTTTGCACTGAAATGGGCAAGGTTAACTCCATGAAACCTTTGGGTATTTCCTCAACATTCGACCGAAAGTTTTGTAAATCGGTCTTCAGGGCTTCAATCAGGGGGTGACAGGAAGGGATATTTTCTGATGTAATTTCTTGTTGAAATATAGCTTCGATGTCAACAGCAGTGACGGGCCATGAATAGTCGATCCTTGCCGTCCTGGTTCCTGGCCCATCGCCCACCAGCGAAAACTTAGCGTCCACCACACCCCCTCATTGGGGGTGTGGTGGTCAAAGGTATGAACTATATGGTTACTTCAAAGGTTTTTTAATTGGAAATAATTTCCGTGGTCATTTTCTGCGGGATACGGTTCAGTTCCCAATCACATCACCATTAATTTAAAAAAAATTACAATTAATTATATTTATTCGTGAAAATCTTTGTAATTTGTAATTTTTCACTTGCAGTGATCTTCGGCACGGTCACCAAGTGCATGCCCACAACAGCCGTGGATCTGAAAGAGGCGGTAGAGAGGGTAGAGGTGGTAGAGGCTCCGTTACCTGTAATGTTGATATCCGTCCTTGATCACAAAAAATTTTACTTGATTTTTTGTTTTCATGTATTATTGCTAAATTTGATATTGGCATGTTTGTTCTTTTGTTTTTGTGTTATTGGGACTTCCGTATTTTTTTGTAGCATATTTTTTCATTTAAAATGGCTTAAATATTTGCCGTAAGAATGCCAAATTGGTTTTGCGATACAAGAGGATAGTTGTGTTTCTCTCCCAATACATTGCTGTTGGGATTTTTAGCTGTGTCGATGAAATGTAATTTTTTTAGAACTATGCACGCCTCGAATTTAATTTGTCCCAACAGATATGACATTAGTACTTATGTATTTTTAAACTAAAAAAACTTGTTTAAAAAGAAGCTTTTTACCCACATACAAAAAATATCGATTTTAATTGTTAGATTTAGTTGCTTTCAGTGTATTGGATTTGACGAATATACAGGATTTGATCAAATCTTAAAAAATTAAAGAAATTTCAAATCCAAATCAAATCAAAATTTAAATTAAAAAAAAAATCAAATCAAATCATTAAACAAAAATAGGTCAAATCAAAATCATAGAAAAAATCTAAATCCAAATTAAATCCAAATCAAATTAAATCCAAAAAATTTATTGAAATTTGTTTATTCCAAGTTATAAAGTGTTTTAGTGCAAAGTGAGAACTGTCAATATGAAACGTTTTTAAAATGCAAAAAAATTTTAAGTAATGCTTTGAAAACAATATAGCACCAAATAACTTAAGACAATTACTCGATAAGACAGACATTACGGTTTCAGAGAAAGAAAATGGAAATTCTTTTTAATGGAGAAGCATTTGAAAAAGAGCTGATTTGATTTTGTTTCTTTTAGCTGACTTTAGATCAACAGCGGTACTAAATGCCCGCTCGATATTAGCTGACGAAGCTGGTACTCCCATAACGTCGCTTGGTATGGGTGCAAGTGCAGAAAATCTATAATTGTTCATTTTCCAGTACTGGATTGGGCTGAATGATAAAACAAACTCCCCTGCTTCATTTGTTACGTGCGGTTCCTTATGATAATCATTAAGTTCAACTAAAACCTTGCTAACAGCACCTGAGGGTTGCGGTCTGGGTTGTAAAAGCGTTGACAACATCGGTCGAGAAAGTTTGCTCCGCTTTGAAGCTTGTGTTTCGCCCTCTCTCTCGTTTGCTTTTGTACCACCTGTTTCTTTTTTGTCTTGATATAGAAAAACGCGAAATTTGTCGATTGAATAATTGAGAGAAGAGAGGATGAAAAGAAAAATGTAAATTGTTTCAAATTGTTCGATAATGCGAGGAAATGACATCTTTCGCGGCTTGCAAAACGGATTTTTTATCACTTCCATAGGAGACTACAAAAGATCCTTTGATACGGGGATCAAGTAACGATCCTAGATGGTGAGTAGACAATGGAAATGTAAAATATATCCGCTTGCACTGCATTGAGTTAGTTGGCACTTACTAATTACGTATAGAGAATATTTTAAGACGAAGGTTAATCGCTTCTGTAGGGAAGTTCTGATAGCCTCAGCACCACTTTTACAAGAACTAATCAAGCGGGCATCCGGGTTTCATTTGGGATCCAAAATACATTGGTTAAGCAGGTAAAAAAACATATGGGATAACAAGCCCGACAGTTTCTCCGTCTTTCTGAAACGTGTCCGTGGCATTTTTAAACGGTCCCAGCAATACTTCAAGTTCGCGGAAGCAGAGCAACTGAATAGTTGATAGAGATCCATGGGTAGTACAACTATTTACCTTTGACTGCAAGTTGGGATCACGTTCCATTTCTTCCATTGAATGTTTCACCATTCCATATTGAGAACTCCAACGCGTAAGGTTCATTATGGGAATTTTGAATCCAACAGATTCCATCAAAGTTTTAGAGTCAACAACGCTCCTCCTTATTCCACCAACAATTTTGCCTAACTGATTTACTAATCCTTTGGTTACTTCTTACAAAACAAGTGATGAATTACGTGAAGAGAATAAAAAAAAAATGACTAACTCTGAACATACCTCCATTGCTTCTAGTCCGTCTCTAATGGTTAGCTGAATATAATGGGGAAAACAACCAGTTTGATAGGCAGCAGAAAGGTAGAAACCAGTTAAGTTGTTTTTCCAACCATTTTCATTGATGAATGACTCCAACTCAGCTATCGAAAATCGGGATTTGTCTTCATCATCCAATCTTCCTCTGACTCTGCAATACAATCTTCGGATTCCGGAATCAATAAATAATTGGGCTCATCAATCACAGCATCAATTTCAATTCCCACAGACTCTTTTCTCTCTATCGCTTCATTCGCGTTTACGAATGACGGTAGCTTTCATTGCTGCTACTATGTTTCTGGCGTTGTCCGTGACGCAGCGACAAACCTGAAATTTAAAACAAATCATTATGTTGTTTGCTTGAATATATACTATTGAATATCATTGATACATGCCTTTTTGTCAATACCCCAGTCAGAGATTACCGATTCATACTCTGTAAGTATGGCCGCGGCTGTATGGTTTTTGGGAATTTCCTTGAGAGCCAGAAAATAAGCGAAAGGTATGTAATCTTTGGTAACGGAAGAACAGGATACACCGAGGAAGCCAGTCATGGTATTGGACGACCATAGATCCATCATGATAGTACACCTGTTGGATGATGCAAGAAGTTTTTTTTATTCGCAGACTACTTTTTCGACTCGAAAGACTTGGTATTAGAGTATCTATAATTTTTTCGTATCAGGGTATTCTTTAATCTGGGATAGCAGCCGATATGAAATTGCAAAATCCTTCTCTTTGTAGAATTGTCAGAGGCAAATTGTCTTTACAAATCAATTCGGCCATCAAATTCTCTAAATAATCTTGCTTAGCAACTGACATTTTTTTTTACCCCGATTCACATAATCATTCAGAGAGACGACTGGGTGGGCATCTCAGTCCCGCTGGATTTTTGGTATTCGTCTTCGTGATTTCTTCTTAAATTCCACAAAAAGTTAGAAAAAGAATTCTTGCTTCCAACATGATACCATCCATCCTTAAAGCTCTTGCACTGGGCAACGATAACGCCCGACCATGGTACGATGTGCCAGTTAGACCAACACATTTTTCGCCAAGTTGGCCATCTATGTTGCTGGAAAACTGGCATTAGAATGGCTCCTTCTGGTAGTGGTGCTTTCACCTGGGCATCTTCTTTCTCTGTGACGGTATCTCGATCATCATTTTCAGAGTGGTCGTGATAGGGATGTTGTTCTTCTTGAGCGAAAACATTCTCTTATTCCAATGCTGTCATGTCTTGAGCTAAAGTACGTCCACCACGACAACCTTTACTTCCACCACCACGTGATTTTTGTCTGGGACTTCTCTTTCCTCTAAATCCACTTCCAGAACCCCCCCCCCCCCCTCCATTTTGAAATGCTCCTTTGGATAACTGAAAACTGAGCAATTGAAGGTGTTATTACATATTTTTTTTAAATCACTACTTTGTCTTTCCTCCACCTCTCTAATTATTTAAATCTACCTCTTAACAATCGCAATTCTACCACGACGTAAGAAAAGGTTACGTAACCCTATAAAATTTTACATCGATGTTGTGAAAAATAATAGAGAATTAGTTTAAAGGTGGACTGTAACTTGCCTTAACATGGATAATAATCTTTAGTGCCCTCGTTTGACTGAATAGATAAAGGATTCTCGTAGGTTACCTTTTAATTAGTTACATTGTAACCGAAATCTCTCAAATCCTCCGTTGGTCAATAGTTACAGTTTACAAATGGGTTAAGAGATTCCGAAAAGAAATATATCAATGTTTAAAATTAAAAAGACGAAATGGTAGATCACGAGTTACTGATGAGTGTGACCAGAGAAATATTGTTGCTGGTAATAATGGGATAAAAAATATTTATATTAATAGCTGTAATTCTATTATCGCACTAGCCATACTGAGTTCGTTTGATTTCGTGGAAGAAATCAGAAAAATAGAGGAGTTAGTTCATTTTGCCGATTAAACGGTGAGAAGCATAGTGAACAATAAAGTTTTCACCATCCCACCAGCCTGCTTGTTGGTATGAATTTCATATTTCGATTACTAAATGAGCTACCAGCAGCACCAGGTAATCAGCGGTCAACTGCAAGAACAAGCAGAAGCTTAAAGTATCTTGCAACCGGTTTCGTCAGATCAATAACCATTGAATAAACTGGAAGTAGTTCTAGAATATTAAAATTTTCATTTTTAAGAGCCAGGCTGTTTAATGTGAAATTATAAGTCATCACAAAATGTACTAAACCTGCAGTGAATTGTAACATTAAGGCGCTTCCCAATCAGGCATGTATCAAAGATCCACGTTAACTGTTTCTGTGAAAGAAAAGTGGTATACACAATACGCTTAAGGGACATAAACAATGTTTAGAGCGGAATCAATTTCGCAACAATTTTTTTCATTTCTTAAATGCTGTATTTCTTATTTTTAAAACAAATCACTGAACATTCAATAAACCCTTGACTTTGGTCGGCGTATATATTGCAATACTCTAAAAATGTTATAGGACTATTGATGCAGTCTAAGTGAGAGTGAACAAATGTTTCACCATCCTACCAGCTTGTGGACTCTACTCTTATTGATACGATTTTTTTTTATTGAAAATTGGGTAATGAAGGGTTAGAGGACCAATATAATAAAAATTTTCTGTCTTTAAGCATTGATGTAACCCGAGGGGTGGGGAAGATCGTGTAAATGTGTTTTGCTAAGACAAGGATATTACTGTCTAAACTCTGCTAAAGTGCAGAAATAATAACGTGCAAGATTTAACCTCTATCCTTGATGTTTGTTTGCCAATGATCGTGCCAGATTAGAGGTCTATCATTTGAAAATAATAAATCATGAGTATTAAAAAACACGTGATGTCAATCAATCGATTTCGTTTTAAACATTTTCTCATTTAGAAATTTAAAATAGTTAAAACCTTCGTATGTATGAGCCACAAGATAATGGTATTCAAATTAATGATGTAAAAGTACAGTCTGTAAATGACGAAGACATTGAACCATTGATTTCTGATTCCAATATAGATAAAGTTGAACAAACTAGTGAAATCAAACATGTGCTAACTGGCTATATTCATTACGAATTCGCACATCAAAACCGTGGATCGGTATGAAGGCTGCAGGAATTATTGACCTTTTTGAACCAAAAACATTCAAAATGGCAATACAGTCGGACGCCTCGAACCAGCAATACTTGAAGAATATCGATCTATGATGGAAAATGATAATTTGGAGGATATGTCACTTCCTGCGAATCGGAAAGACATCAAACGCAGATGGATTTTTCCAATCAAGCCTGGATACAAAGAAACCCCACTATACGCAAGAAAGCTCGCTTGGTGGCAAAAGGGTACACTCAAAATCAAGGGATAGATTACGAAGAGACGTAGGCATATGCACCTGTAGTCAAGTATGAAACTCCACGGATCTCATTGTCCACTGTCACTACACTTTATTTCAACATAATCCAGCTAGATGTAAAAACTGCCTTTTTGTATGGAAGAGCTCTCTATCTTGAGCAACTGGAAGGGTTTGTGCTGACTGCAAGAGAAGGAGAGTTCTGTAACTACTGTTCCATCATAGCAATTTGGGTTGACGACGGACTGGTGTGCAATAAAAGCAACGATGTTATCTATGACATTATAAACTACTTGAAAAACTCTTTTGTGCGTTGACTATTCCGTGACAATTTCTATGTAATGCGATCGGTCCCAGCCGACTGCTTTGTTGGGATGGAAATCCAAAGAGAACATTCTAGACAAAATCTATGTGTCAATCAAGCTAAATTATTTCCTCCATTCTAAAACGGTTCAACATAGACTCTGCTCACCCAAGACTTAACCAGCTGATCCATGCTCCCGCCTTACCATGTCATGTCACCAACAATGGAAAATGGAACTTTTTTCATGGGAAGAATCCCATACCGAGAAGCGGTAGGGTACCGAAAGATCAGTAGATGACCTCTCCTAACCTTTCTAAATAAACTAAGGCGTTGTGATAAAAAATAATGTTTTTTTCCGAAGAAAAAGATTGTGGTCCCCTCCTCCATGACCTTAATGAAAAGCGCAAAGACTATTTCAAAAAACCTGCTATTGCTGCTGACAATCCGACACCACCATCACCTCAACCACCACCACCAACTAATCCTGTTAGTGTTCCGGTGTTAGTGGCAACGGTGTAACATGTGATGCCATATACGTAACGTAGCTCGTACGCAACGCACTTTCATCGCATCATCTTTCACTTTCACGCAGTTTCATCAGCATCTTCAGACAATTTGTAAACGTAAGTTAATTAATTCATTCTTAATTAAGGTTATTTAAGCTTCTGCTTTGAGAACTTTTGTGAAAGTAGAACTTCTTGTTTTCCTTAGTTTGAGATGGGAAAAGCCCAAAACAAAATTAACTGAACTCTCCGACAATGAAATGAGTCAAATCATCAATTTGTTGGGTGAAGAGGAGAACTACGTTCAAACCATTACAGGCCTTATTTCTTTTTGGGTGTTTAAGTTTATTGTGATACCCCTCCTCCAAGAAGTGAATGATAAACGAAAAGAATATTTCAAAAAAAACCTGCTCCTGCTGGTCCGACTCCACCATCTCCTCAACCACCACCACCAACTAATCCGGTTAGTGCTCCAGAGGCTCCTGTTAGTGCTCCACAGCCTCCTGCCGTCACTTGGCAATCGTAATTTTTTTTTTCAATTCTTTTCATTAATACATTTTATTGTTTTTTTTAAAGAAATAATGAACACGTGGCAATTTTGGTGGATCCGGAGCAAGTTACACTTTAAAAAATTTCGATTTCAAACTTCAATTCCTTCCTTCTTTCCTTCCTTCCTTCCTTCCTTAAACTCAAACACCCACACCAAGTCTGATCTTTCCGATGCAGAATTAATGAGTGAAATTATCAATATGTTGGGAGAGGAGGAAAAGTTTATTAAGGCCATGACAGGCCTTATTTCGTTTTGTGTCCTCAAATACATCGTGATCACCCTCCTCCAGGATTTAAACGACAGACGCAAGTTTTACTTCACAAAACCTCCTGCTCCTGCTGCCATCCGGAATCAACCAGCCCCTCCTTCGTCAACACCACCTCCACCGACAACTGGAAATGTTACTCGTCCAGAGCCACCAGCCATCACTTGGCAAAGGTAAATTTTTTTTAATTTTTAATTTCAATTCTTTTCATTAATATTTTTTTTTGTTTTTGACAGAAAGTTGATGATAGTTGATGATTCCGGAGCAGGTTCCACTTTTTCAGGCACATTTACCTGCCAATGTCAAGAACGTTGAATCGGCTGTCGGGGCGTGAGCGGTCGCTGCAAGCAACTACCGGCGTTCAATTGCCGTCTTCTTTGATGCCGGAATTCTAGAGAAGCGGTTATCCAGTTAGAGACGGGAACATGACGAACAACAATGCGAAGCAACGTTGAAACGAATTAGACAAATCAACAACCGCCAACAAAGGGACCCTAGAAAACTCTAGGTGCTCGTCGGTTGTTCTAGTCTGGAAGCTGCCATTGATGAATTAGGGTTACTTGGCCCTGTTCCGCAATCAACCAGCTACGATTTTATGTCCCACTACTAAAACATCACTTATGTGTTTCCTGTTCTTTTTGTTTCGGCAAGGTGTTTGGTGGAGTAAAACCCCTCTTCCTGTTTGTTGTGGTGTGGGATGTAGGTGGTCCTGCTACACGTGGAAAAAAACGGCAACGACAAAGGGGTGGCAATTTTCACGAGAAAAATCTCTCAAAACCGAAAAGATACCCCGTCCCAACAAAGGAACTGTGTAATTTCTGCACGTGTAAGAGTCACGGGGGTGCCACAGTTTGTCCCGAAAGGACAAAGTGGGTGAACTCTACTGCGGCAATGAGTGAACGTGAGGCTCTTCAACAATTATGTGAGTAACGCTTATTTGTCATCTGTAATTATTGGCACGTAGTGAATTGCAGTGCTTAAACGGTGTGTAATATAATTTTTATAAACTTTACCGTTATCACTTTAGCTATATTTAATCATGACGTTCCCACGTATCGGCCAACTGCGTCGGAGTTTCAAGATTTCACTACCTTTGTCCCATGTTCCATGTTTGAAAAAGCCATGAATATGATGAAGGCCAACCAAAAAAGCGACCTTTTAGGTCCAAACGTCCATTTCATCGACAATTTTCAGTTTGAAAATAAGCGTACTCCAGATAGAAACTCAACAATTATCGTTTCGTTTTTGTTGTTGCCGGATCACGGTCTTGAAAAAAACCATCTTGCATTTATGATGGACATTACTGCTGGGATGACGACTTTCACGTTCAAACCTCTTCAAACCATGCGGATCGAAAAATTTGTGCTACCGCATCCAATTTTAACCGAAAAATCTGCCCTTTCTACTTCAGAAGATGGTGGTCCACAGATGGTGGTCGACAGTTGCGTAGAGTTCGAAGACAAGTACATTCTACAAATAAGCATCCATCATTGTGACGATGAAAAAATATCAGGCAAGTCGATAAACATTAATACAAAAATTTTTGTTGATATACTAACGTAAACTTCTTGTTTTTAGATCTTAAGGTATCAAATGATCAAAAAAAGCCTTGCGAATCAGCTCACGAAATCACTTTATCACTGAGCCAGCCAAATTACATCAAGCCGTTGCTGCTGTCATTTCCTTATCCGTTCCTTGTCGACAGCATTCGAGCATCTCTACACTATGCGCATCGTTCCATCAGTTTGGTTTTAAATAAAGCAGTCCAAGAACCGTGGCCGTTTGAGCTCGAAAATCACCTAAAATGGAAAGCCGATGATTTACAACCTTGGAAGGAGACAAAAAAGAAGTTAAGTGATCACTTAACTCATCTTAGCCATCAATTCAATTTCTACCATCTCAAGAATCCTTCGCTCATGGAAGATACCGCTTTAAACGCATTCCGTGTTAACATAGCAACACTGTACAGCAGTTCAAACGACTTTTTCTGCATTCAGTTAAAGGGGTCTTCAAAACTAAATCCTGGTTGGTACCTCCGACTTCACAAGCCAATTCTTACTTCGCCTTTAAATAGTCCTATTGTGTTGTTGTCAGCTTTTCACAACCAGTTGACTGAAAAGCACACTTCTAAAGAGAAAAGTGATCGAAACAAAGCTGGAAAAGCATTTTTTTGAATTTTCCCTGATTACAAACTCGAAGAAACACCTGTAAAAACACTGGAAATCACCGATAAGGAATGTCTGCAGTTATGGCGTTTCATCTTACGACTCAATTCAACTAAAATTGAACCCAGTTCCTGGCAAAAGAAACATCTTCCGCTAGGAGAAAACAGTCACGATGATCACTCGCATCACTGTGGAGCGATGGTTGACGTTTCGCCAATGAAACAAATCTTACACTCATCTCATTGCATCATCATCATTGCGCCCTATGAACAGCATTATACGAAGACATCTGTGGGTGTCTACCTTGATATTGGTAAAAGGATTACGCCTGTGAAAGTAAATCAGTTTGTCTGAAGAAATACGAAAACGTCACTAGACAAAACTGGGTTTTCCCGATATGACGATGACAATTATTTTTGGAAGGACATGTTTACGAAGTTTGAGGATAACTTGAATGAAGGTTATTTTTCGGAGTATATCGTAGACAAAAACGCAACACTTTTTTCTGATGCTGAACATCCGTGGTAGGTTACAGATTATCCACTTGCAAGGCTCTTTTGCTATGTTTGACTTTATTTTTTTTACTTGTAACAGGAGTCTACCGATGTTTCGCTCAACGTTTACTCCTTATCTCAAGGATGCTGCGGAAGAAACGTCTGGCATAAACGGAACTCAGTTGTTAGTTGGTTCGAGTATGAGCTTCACTGGCTTTCATGTCGAAAACCTGAATCTTTTCAGTTGTAACTACCTGCATCGAGGCGCCGACAAGTTTTGGATTGTGTATGACATTAAATGTTGCATTTTTTTGTTTGAGCCAGCTGGTTTCGCTATACTTCTTTCTTGTAGTGTTACCAATGTTATATATGTTGTTAATATTCCTTTTTTAAAATCCCAATACTAGGGTGCCTGCTCGGTTTGCTGAGAAGTTTCGCAAACTTTTGGCACATCTTTTCCCAGCACAATATGCAAATTGTTCACGTCATGATTAATGAGTACCTTAACAGTTTTCAACACGGCAAGCGGTGGTTTTCGGCTTACTATTTTAATTCTTTTGGTATTTATTTAGTCACAAAGCCTACATAGTTATGCCGCAAGTATTGAGGGAAAACAACATTCCTTTCCACTGCATCCAACAGCGACCAGGAGATTACGTTTTCACATTTCCGGGAGCTTATCACATGGTGATTAATACGGGTCAAAATTGGGCTGAGGCGGTCAACTTTTGTATGCCGCAGTGGCGGCATTTCGTACCGGAGGTGGAGTGCAACTGCAACGTGAAATGCAATAATGTGCGATCCAAGTTCAAGTCGCATTCTGTTGGGTTATCTTTGCAACAGGAGTATGTCGGCGAACCAGTTGAAAGTAGGACAGTCGTTGATGATGATGGATAAACCTTTCTTCATCGTGTGTTGCTTACCATATCAGGTAATTCGTGTATTACAAACCTTTCCTTCCACAAAACGTGTTTAAATTTTTTTTTCGTTTTCAAGGTTTGCGGGAACTTGATGTCACTATCGAAAGCCTTGAAATATTGGAAGGAAAAAATATGTGTGCAACATTAGTATACCAGAGGCTAATTCGATGTTGCTACATGACAGAAGAAGGAAGGTTAGTATTTTAAAACTAAATTTTCTTTGTTATTATTAATATGTTTTTTTTGTTTTTATTCAGTTGTATGCCTCAATTCTTTTTGGCAAAAAACGCCATGGATTGGGAAAGAATGGATTGTCTTGGCGGCTACCGGTATCTCTAAGTCGACCATTCTGCAGGAAATTGCCAAAAGACACATTGATCTTCGTAGAAGCACAAAATCTTGGAGACACCACAACAAAGAGATTATCAGGTGTTCTCTTTATATTACAAATGGTATGTTATTCATAAGTATTGAGTTTTTGATACAAAAATATAATTTTTTTTTATTTACAGTTTGTTCTGTTGAGGCAACCAGCAAGACTTCAAAAATGGATGCCAACCTGATGGCCCATATGAAATTGGCACAAGAACTATACCGAAGAGGAATTGTGCGTCATTTTACTTACTACTTTTGACGACGATGACGTGACTAGTCAGATGTCACTTTTTACTCGATAACGCTTCAGTAAATGAGATAAAGATTTTAATTTTTTTTTCATTAGGCACATGACTGCTCTGAAGAGCACTTTTGCGGACATACAGGTCGATCCCAATAAGGCAATTAAGGGGATAAATACCCCCAACTCCTCATTGGCCAGGTCGACACCTACACACCGTTTCACGTCGAGGACGAAAATTTTGCTAGCCTCAATTTCGTCCACAAGGGCGCACGGAAAATTTGGATACTGTGAGTACTTTTTTCGTTTATATATATATATATATGTGTGTGTGTAAATGTTTCCGAAAATTACGTTAACCTGTATATTTATATATGTAATTTACTTTGTATTGTAGCGTGTCTGAATCCAGCCGTGAAGCTGTGGAGAAACTATTCGAGAAGGAGTATCCCAAAAGCTACCGAATATGCCGGGCAGCACATTTGTAAGTTAAACACAAAAAAAAATTAACTTCTGTTTCTAGTTTTTAATTGTTTCTTGTTTACAGGCACAAAAATTTTTTGACATTTCCCCATGTTCTTCAAACGGCTGTCCCGCCCATCCCGTTCCAGATCATTCTGCAAGGTCCAGGAGATTGCGTAGCAACATGGCCGGGAGCATATCACATGGTAATTAATTTGGGCTCGAACACGGCAGAGGCAATCAACTACACTCTCCCAGTGTTTACCGAAAAATACTGCGGTAAACCTACCAGGTGCAATTGCCCTGGACGTAAGAAAATCGACCACTTGAGGTCGAAATTCAAGTTCAATCTACCGGGACAAGACGAGCCGGAGCCACTTTTACATCCCAGCGATGGTAAGTCAAAGTATTTAAGCAAATAGTTACATTTATTTTTGGATTTTAATTTTATATTGTCTTTTGTAGCTCAGACAGGTTCTTCTAGGAATGCTTCTGCCACCTCTGCTGCTGATCACGATGGAGGAGAATGCTCATCTCGCGGTTCTCGTGGTGGACGTGGACGTGGTGGACGTGGTCGTCCACGGGCTCGCGCTCCCGTTTCTGGACGTGGGTCCCATCGTGAAGAAGAACAAGTGACGTCGTCGAGTCCACCTCTTGGGATGTCAGAAGAAATTCCTCGTAGACTTCGCCCACGAAAAGTCGTTAATTACAACTACATGCTTGAAATCGATTCTGACTAAAATTATGTCGAATGTTTGTGTTAGTTGTCCAGGTAACACTCGAAATTGTATGTTTCTTTCTGGTAACTAAAATCAACGCTTCTCCTTTTTCAACCTTTCTCCAAGTCCATTTGAAATACAGATACCTTTTCAGTTCATTGTTTACGAGTTCATTTTTCATTTCTTTTCATGACGTGACATAACGTGCAGCTTGCTATATTAGCTATTAGTCTTACAACTGTTCAATGTAATGGGTATTTTTTTTCCATTTTACCATGTCTACCTAGTTGTTAAGAAACAATTGGAAGGATGTCGGTGTGAATATGTTCAGCCATAGAGCTGCTGGATGTAAGGAGCTGTTGGACTATTCCATCGTCTTAAGTCCTGTTTCCTGAAAAAACCGTTGGTTTTTATTTAATGGATGTTAACGAATATATAGCCCGTGAACTACGACGTGAATTAATCGAAGTTTACCATCTTTTCTAACTGAAGTACGAGGCTGCAATTAACTAAAGCGATAACAAAATGACTGTTTGAATATCTACTAGGTTAGTGTGCTACGACGCTTCAACTATGAAAGAAGTTTATGATGATTTCTGATGTCGTGTTTCAAAGAACCAACATTTTTAACTTTAGGATTATCTACCCTTTCCACCATAAAATCAACCAAATCTGCGACGACAGATTTCATCAATTTCTCGCTCCCAAAATTTCCCACCTTCTCTCAGATATATTCTCTCGGCTTGGCGAGTAGGAAAGAAGTGGGAACTTTGCTTTACTCTGGGAGTCTCCCTGCCTTAACCTCAACCCTCTATTGGCTGGTATAGAAAATAAAAAAATATATATAATGGCATCTAGTGGTCGTGATTGAAAATAGGTTAAGGGGTAAGTCCAGGAGATTTGAAATTCATAAGAATGGTTATTTCCGGGGAGGTTCTGCGCATCGAGTCACCGGGAATATTCCTTGTTCTTGGAATTATAAAAAAGGGTAGTAGTAAAATGAACTATTATGTGAAAAAAGATAGTGTCAATTAATTGGCTATGAATTTAACCGTTTCTTTAAATATTAGATACGAAAGATTCTATAAAAGCTGGTTTGTTAATTAAAACCAAGAATTAAATAAATTTAAAATTTATAACTTGAAATTTTTTAAAAATATTATTTATTAATTTAAAATTTTTTTCGATTGCTCAATAGTTTTTGCATACAAATCAAGGTTAAATTATGGGAACATTTTTGTTACCAGGAGGTGTCAGTTTTTGACTTTTTGGCTTCAGGTCCCAATTACTGGAAATTCGTTTGCTAATGATGAATTGAGGGCATTAGCCACAAGGTGGTGTTTCAAAATATTTCATGGCGGCTTTTCCGTTTCCGTGTCCCATCTTATTATCTCTGGCTATAGTCGTCTGCTCAGTTGGTTGCCAGGTCACCCAAGTACAAAAAGGTGTACTTTTACAACTTTTCTGTTTGAAATTGTATTACTTGTAAATTCTATTTTTTTATGTTCTATTACAAATCTTTTGAATTAATCTTAGAATGAATTTTTTCGTGAATTGAAATTTGAATTAAACGCATTTGCTGACAACCAACGCCATCAAACGATGTTTATTTTTATTTTTATAGATTTTGTTCTTATTTTTAAAAAGTTTTCTCATGGTTCTTATTTTTGCGTTGTATTTATTCTCTTTTTTACCGGAAAGGGGATCTTTTGTTTTTCTTTATATACCACAATTGCTTTTTCGAGAAAACAAGGGTAAATGGGTTCGGCCCGCACCGGCCTATGGGTGAAAAAATTTTTACCGGCCGGGTAACAGCCCGGGTAAAAAATCGGGCCAAACACACTATTTTTTTACAAACGTTAAAAAAATTCCCTAAATTTTTGAATTATCTTCTTCTTCCAACAGTGAACCGTCAATTCTGTCTTCTGAACACCCCTCAACGCCCTTTTCTACCACTTATCCTACTTTTCATGCTACGAAATTATCGTAGAGCATTTGGTGGCAATATTTTTAGGTCTTTCTTGAGACCGCAGTTATAGAGAATAACGAGCTTCTCTATGTGACTACTAGATGGCGCCACCGCTCGGGTTGGCCCGCGGACCAGGGGGTTCAACCCGTCGCCCACCCCGTTAAAAAAAATTCCTCGGTTGGTCGAGTCGTCTTGATTTTTTTTTCATTCCCGGGCGATGAAAACCCGGGCCACCGCCCTAAGTGCAATCATGTCGAATGTATATTCATTTCTCTCCCAAAATTTATGTGGCAACGTTGCACCCCCTCATTTCTTAGCTGCGTTCTCTCAACCCCCAATTTACACACCCCTCTTCTTTTGTTCTAGAAACGGCAGAACACGTCCCGCTCTCCCATCGACAGGTCGCTGTCTCTCGCTCTCTGTCGTCTAAAAGAGAGGAGATTTTGAGGAAAGAGATTCCGCGGGGACATTTCCAATAACATTCTTTTGATGGTTCATCACACTGACAAAAATCCATCTCCCTGTTGCGTAATACCGTTACTTGAAGCAGAAGGAGAAGAAGAAAAGATTTGATTTTTATGGCGTGTCGCTCTTTGTGTCCCCCCTCTGCGTACAATTTTCCGCAGGCTTAATATTTCGATAGACGGAATTACCGGTTTTGCAATTCCCGAGTCGTTTCGTCAACAACTGGAAAAATGTTTTCTTCTTCTTCCAACTACTTCTTTCTGAGAGATCTACTAGCTCGTCGCTCACTTCCCGACTCTCACGCTCGAGACGACCTTTTTGCAACTCAAGTTCGCGAATTTTATTTTCTAGCAGATCTAAACTGACTTAACATTGAGACCTTTTATTCTTCCTTGTGTCTGCCACGTCGGCCAGAGGCTTCCTCTTCGGCTTCTCGGTTTTCTTGGGATTCTCCGCCTTCTCGATCTTGGTCTTCTCGGGTTTCTCGGGCTTTTCATTATGAGTGTTTCGCATATGTTTTTTGTGACCATCTTTGGCACTGTAGTGTTTAAAACAGTTTTTGTCAAGTTTACTCTCGCATTGGAATCTAAAGAAAAAAAATCTTGATCCTTGAAAAAAAAAATTTAGTTAGAAAAAGAAATAATAAAATAATTTCTAAAACTTACTTCTAATTCTTGGACACGAATTTTTAACGTGGCATGGCCCTCTTGCTCTTTAGTGAAATTGCAGTGAAGAGATTCAAATTCCGTGCGAAGATCATTGAAGTCTGTTGTCACCTTAGCCATTATACATTTTAGTACAGCTACTTCTTTCTTAGAGGAGGCAAGGTCGTCTTCCAGACGCTCGAGATGATCTTTTTCGAACTCAGGTTCGGGAATTTTAGTTTCCTTAGTAGTTTTCTCAGTGCCACTCGAACCACCCCTGCAAAAAAAAGGTATATTTATTGACGCGTAAAAAAAAAGGTCTTAAAATTGAGACCTTACTTATTCTTCTTTGCGTCTGCCACGTCGGCCTTAGGCTTCCTCTTCGTCTTCTCGGTTTTCTTGGCCTTCTCGCTCTTGGTCTTCTCGGGCTTTTCCTTGAGAATTTTCCGCATATGTTTATTGCGACCATTTGTGTCACTGTAGTGTTTATAACAGTTTTTGTGAACTTTTCTCTCGCATTGGTGTCTAAAGAAAAAAAAATTATACGAAACGATAAGGTAACGCACCGTTTATGTATTTACCTTTTGTGAATATCTAGCCGGTGGATTTTCATGTGTTCTCTGGCTTTATCCCCAATCCCAAATTTAATCATACAAATCTCCTCATCTTCTTGGATCTTATTTTTTTTTACGCCCAAGGTAAAATTTTTTTGACTCTGTCTTGACCTCTGTTTCTATGGCAGTGGCTTCGGCAATTTCGATAATGTTTTAGGGCTTTGATCTCTTGTAAATGTTGAGCCTAATAAAAAAAAATCAGTAAGAAAAAGGAATAATAAAATTATTATTAAAACTTACTTTTAGGTCTTTGATCTCGGCTGTTGCGTCATCCTTCATCAGTTTCAGTCTGGCATTCTCTTCCTTCAAGCTGACTAGCTTTCCGTCCAGACTAGTGTAAATAGAAAAATACATTATTATTAAGAACAAAAACGAAAAGGCTCAATAAATTACCTAGTTTTTTTGGTGTTGGCGGCCACATCATTAAGTGCCTTCCTCCTCTTGGGCTCTCGGGGGGCTCTTGGTGAAAATCGGTTAGATGCCTTGGTATGTTTTTTTCGTTATCTTCTCCAAATGTAACGTAACACCAATCAGAAGGTGCTGGGCATTGATGTCTGTGAAAATAAAATAAAAAATTATTGTTTGAATGACGATAAAGAAAATCGGATCATCCTTTACCTTTTGTGTATTGAAAACCGGTGAATCAACATGTCACGTTTCCCATCCACTCCTTTGGGGTATTTAACTTGGCACTTCGTTTTACCATTAATCTTGATATCGCAACATACCATCTGGCCGATTTCAAGGGCCCCATTAATCGGCTGGACCACAGCTTCGGCCATATTGCTGCAGATAGAACCAGAAAACCCCAAAAAATAAAGAAGAAGAAGCGCATTCCGTCGACGATCGATATTGCAGTTCCAGATCAGGCTATCGTTCATACACAAATTACACAAATTACAATCAAAAGTTGCCAAAAGCCAAAAGTTGCACATACTGACTGAATAACTAAATAGCGAATGCTATAGTTTTTTTTTTTACCCAAATTTGAGGAAAATTTTCAAAAGAATAATTATTTGTAGCAAGCTTTCGGACAATGTGTTTCTCCGTACCGTGAACACGATTGCTTCAAATCTAAATAGTTGCTCGACAGGAGCGCTTGTATAGAGATGTTATATCTCATGAACAATATGCTTTTACTTGGAGGTATTACTTGGTGTTCAGAATTTTGATTGAGGTATCTCTATCCCTTAAAAATAAATCTACTTCGTCAAAACCTTCTTCTTTTTCCGACTGGTTATCTTCATCTTGTAAGAAATCGTCAGCTCGGGATTACCGATTGCGTTCTTCCACTGGTGTAAGTGCTTCAAATATCAGTTGTTTCAGCTTCAATTTTGTACTTTTTGCTGCTTCTCCACTCATCCCCTTACATTTAAAGAAGGGATGAGTTGCGGCGGCAATCAAAGTAGCATTCATCATCAAACACCTTCTTAAATCTGGAAAATGCAAATTGTTAAGTTTTAAATATCCGTTTTTAAATATTTCAATTAATCATCTTTCATCAATTTTGTGATGTCAGGCTTGGCAGAAACATTCTGGCTTCTTCTTTCTCAACACATTACCCCACTGTGGTAAAAGTTTCTTTTTCCCTAAAGAAAAAATAAGGTAAGTTCATTTTAAATGAAAATTGAAATTAAAAACATGACTTTACATTACCTGCCCCTCCACTGGAGTATTAGCTCACTCTGCAACCTCAGTTGGTGAAATTTCCTTAAGCTGAATTTTTTCTTTAGCCAAGCTCTTGGGCGGTTCATCAACCTTCGGAGAAGAATTGAGCAAAGACGGATTAGGAGAAGATGGCTTAGGAGAAGATGAATTTTGCTTCCAATTTGGCTCAGCTTCCTCTCAACATATTCAGACTGAGTTTTTGTTGATTTTCTTTTTTCCAAAAAATCTTTGAGCATGGGCCAGAAAAAATACTTCACAAGAGTAAACAACAGCATTCCAGAGATTCCTTTAAGGCATAGATATTCTATCATTAATAATTCCAGAATTGAATCCAACCCTTTTTAATCAGTGTTTTTTTTATGCTTTCGATAACAATCCCCACGGCCTCCTGAGTGATATAAGAAGATATCTGAAAACCAAAAGAAACAATTAATTATTAACCTCAATGAAAAATTAATTATTAATTGTATTATTTTCTCTTTATTTCCTTATTTCCTACGTGACAACGATTGTAGTTGTGACGACGATTGACGACGATTGTGTGCAGAGCAGCATAATCCTGTTGTCCAAAATTAGTGAAAAACCTCTCACGAAGTTGTTTCTTAATTCTTGTTAGTAGAGGAAGTACCATTCCAATCTCGTGGAAGCATTTATTTTCTCCTTGAAGTATGTCCAGTGCACTCGCATTAACAAAGCATATTCTTGAAGATAATCTATGTCCAATTTTGAAAACGTTGAAGTAAGACCGATACATTGCAGAAGTTCGTTGATTGGTTTTATGCTCTTGTGATTTTTCAAGAATTCTGCTATGCAGTAATAGTACGTTTTCCATCGGGTTGCAGAGTGTGTGGGAAGAGAAACGCAGAAAAAAGGAAATATTATATCAATAGCTATTTTATTTATGAACTCTGCATTATTTATACGGAAAACCTCCAAGCTCTTCTCACTTGCTGAGATGGACTGGCCAATCTTGTTCCAAAATGCGGTACGTTTTCCCCAAGCTTGGCGCAATATCCTTATTTTTTGGAAATTCTTTTGTGTCGAATTTAGATAGATCGGTGTCTGCTTTAGCAATTAAATCTAAATTATGTGATGCGCACCTAACGAAACAAAGATTTTAGAGAAGAAAAGAATATGTTGCCAATTTTTTAAATAAATAAAATCTCAAATGGTCAGGCAAAGAGATCCTACAAAATGAGTCATCGTAGTTTTGCTGCAAAAGATCGTAAACGCTGGTCGTTAGGTATGCCGCTTTATCAATCACTGAAAGGTCGTCTAACTCTTCTGAGTCCAGCTCATCCAGCAAATCCAAAAAATTATAATCTAGCTTTCGTATTTTAAATAAATGACTTTGTCTCACATTCAAATGCCATATCCTTAAAGTCCTTATCACTTGTCATTCCTCCTATATACCCCCAAAAAAGTAGTTGTGAACTATTATTGTTCGAAATTAATTATAAATAATGGATATTAATTACTACTACCCTTTAAATAATAGATTTCTTTGTTATGTAGCACTTCTTTATTACTCGCTCCCCTGAGCCATTATTGACCCTTTTATATGATCAACCGAGCCAATTTAAATCTTTGGCTACTGAGTAGTAATAATAAAACGTGTCCAAGCTTCTGATATAATCACCTTGGGAATTCTTTGTGTTCTTTTTTTCTGAGTCTCTTTATCATGAATATCTGTATGTAATATAATCGAAATGATAACATTACTGCATTAAAGAAATCAATTTAAACTGACAAATTTCCTAAAAATTTCTTTGTCTCGTTTCAGAGTTTTCTATAAATTTTCAAAATCTTGCAGCTTTCTTACTGAAAGAAAAGACAGTTCGTCGTCTTCTACATTTGAAAAAAGTGGCATCAATTACTGGTTTGGCATTAACTGTTCTAGTACGGATAATTTTCATTCATTTGTGCTTAACTTGATAGGATGAAATTGGCAACCCTCCTATTACGCTTGTGCACTTGAAGAACGACAATATTATAGAGTAATATTAGGCAATAAACAACTTCAAAGTGTGTTCAAAGTACCATTCTTTTTAGGATTTCCTTGATTAATCTGTTTACTGCTGTACGATGAGAGTCATATGAATCTGGTGATGGTGATGGACCGGGAGTGTAAAGAAGATAGTCATCCACGAATTCCAGTAAGATGGGCGACTTTGTATTAAATTAAAATTGCTATGATTAAGAGGGTAGAAATGCACATGCACACTAAAGAATTAGGTAATACAAGTTTTAAATAAGCATCTTATAAAAATAATAAAGTATTTTTCGCAATAACGGAACAAATCTACAGTTTTAAGTTCACTAATCCCATCTTCGTCGTTGCTGTCACTGCGGAAGTCGTCATCATTAGTCAGCTTTCCTTTTACTTGAAGTAACATTTTTTTTCTGGTAAGGAATCACTACTGTCGAACAGCTGCTCTTATTGCTTACTGCTGTACATCAGGCTTTTTTCCCCTTCAACTGCCTTTTTCTTTTTTATTCTCTTGCTCTGTCAACGAAACTTCACCAGGCAGTTTTATACTTTTTGCAATCCTTAGTCGTTAACCTCATCCATGGACAAAGTATACTTATCTTTATAATAATAATAATGTGTATTTATATGGCGAATTTTCATTACATGGTCAAATGCCCTAAAGCCCACAGTAAGTTGAAGCACTATTCGCCGTCTGGAAGGAACGCAAGTCTTATAAAGGTTGTATTGAGTTGTGCTTGAAAAGAGGAAAACGTAGAGATAGACCTCACAGAGAGGAGGAGGTCGTTCCGAATTCTAGGTGCACAACTCGCAAAAGCACGCCCACCACACTTTTCTTTCTTGCTGACGGGACAACAATAAGCTTCAGTGCGTCCGTCTCCGATTGGATACCACTACGTCTTGGTATTTGTAAGCTTACTAGCTCAGTAAAGTAGGAGGGTGCCAAGCGAAGAACACTGCGATAAGCAAGAAAAGCAATTTGAAGTCAATCTGGGCATCAATTGTTAACCGGTGAAGCTCCTTCAGTTGCGGCGTGACGTGATTCATTCTCCGGGGGCGATTTATGAGGCAGGAAGCAGCATTCTAAACAAGTTGCAGCTTCTGGTTTTAGATGTACTGGCAGGCCGCAACAAGCGAGTTGCCATTGTAAAGATGAGACAGCACAAAAGCTGCCATCAGATGAGCCGTTGTTTCGGGATACAGATACTTGTGGATTTGGGCGATACACCAGATGTGGATGTTTGCACATCAAATAAGGCCATCAATTTGTTTCTTCTACTTCCTCGAAAAATAAGACGAGGTTTTGTACGAATGGTGACGACGTGATTAGTTCACCACTTACGTCAATTGCAGATTTAGGTACCGAATGTTCTCCACCAATGCATTCCTAGGCCTCGCTGCTGAAACCGCCAGAGGGTCAGTTTTCGCAACGTTAAGCATCATCCTTTTCTTCATTATTCTTCTGTCCAATCCTCTTAAATTTATCTTAAATCTTGAATCTCAAATTGAAAATGAGATTTGGACGCTAGCTCTACTTCCTTCAAATCAAATTATAATACATTTCAATTGGTTTTCAAAGCACATCGAAGTAGCAATAACAAGGTGTAATGCTTTTCTGGTGGTAAGGGTTGTAAAAGAAGAGGAATAGACAATAAGGAAACATTTCTTTCGGTGGAAACAGTTACTTCACTTCGATTGATCCTGGCAACAGCAAGCAAAGAAGATCTCGGCATGGTACAGCAAGATATAAATTCAGCGTCCCTCTATGGTGATCTAGAAGATTTTCTTTATGTGGAACGTATAGTAGGATTGTCAACAAGCATCAAGAAAACAATATGCGCGAATTGAAGAAGAAGAAGGCACCTATAGGATGTTCAACATCTTAGCAAGTTCAATGGATTTCTACTGAAGTTTGGCCCCATTAAAGCTCAGCTGACCCAAATCTCACTAAGTGCAAGTAAAAAATAATCCAGACAGATCAAAACGGCCGCCTCACTTCACCCACGTGCCCTCTGATCAGAAACCGATGGAAGCGAAGACAATGATCCCTTACCGTAAAGGAGTTGGCTGCCTAATGTACATTACGGCTAATCAAGTTGCCCAATACTCGTTCCAAGGACCAACTCTCTAGAAGGGTGTTCTCCCATCTACATAGCACTTTGCTTTAATGGGAACACACATGACGATTCGACCAGCTACAGTGTAGCTGGTCAAATCGGTGTCGGTGTAGCTGCTACATCGACACTTACATCTGAAGAACACCGAAACTCTTGAATAAGCTGTCAAATCTTTGTCGCATCACCGTAGAATCTTAACGCAATGAAAGCATTGGTTCATACAGCATTCCCATTGGCGTGCAGTATCTTGAGCTGCATCATTCCCGGGGCAATATTTTTCTGTTCGATAAGTGCAGTCACCGTAAATTTAAGACTTCGATGGTAGACAAAGCAGCCGGCAGTCTACAATGGAATGATGGATAATGGAATAACTCGTGATTTAGATGAAAATCAGCAGCCTTTAATGACTCATACTTTGCACAAAAACTGATGGAATGCTTGGCACCAAAAACAAACAAAAAAAATCTTCAAACAGTGCTTCAAACACAAGGCAACTCAGTCGCCTACAACTAAAGATTTGAATTGAGATCAGTTCTTGAGTTTAGGATCTCCTTTATATTTAAAGCAGAAGTGGCGGAAGCTACTTCGTGATGAAAAGTCATTTCTACAAGCTCGACTCGCACATGCTTTATTAGTACGGGCTTATTGACGATTGTGTATTACTTGGGAGTGGACAAAAGGAGCTGACCCCTAATAGCACAGAGAAGTTCCCGAAATATGTCTGCAGTGTACTCCCAACGATAAGGAAAATACAAATAGCACATCCATGTTAAAACTTTCAATGTTTTCTTATTTCCCCTTTCCCACTCGTAACATCTGTATATCCCTTCGCATATCCAAGGGAGTCTCAATATAAATATTGAGATCATTGGAATAATTAAGTTACAAATCCGTATGGGCAATCTGTTTTAAAATAAACGTTGAGAACATCGAAGTTGGTAACTACATCTCATTATGAGCAAGTAAGGACCATTTAACTTAAACATTTAACTTATATATAATTTTTTCAATTAAAGGAAACCAATACACTTCGCGGGGAGGAAATATCTTAGTCGCTGCAAAAGAAACTGCTAGGAGTAAAAAAACAAGCAAAAAATTGCCATTTAGTATCGTACTGATGTCATCATTTTTAACGTCGTCCTTTTGTCCGTAAAAATCTTTTTTTGAGAGATCCTATGGCCTGAATTCTATGGACAATCACTAACAACATAATGAGATGTTAAAATGCAGTATGTTATATACAGTGTTCTGCTATGATTTAGTATGTCTATATTGGAAGTGGAGCCAAACTACAATGGGAATTTAATTGAAAATTTTCAATTTGGTTATAAACACTTATTAGTCGATCGGTATATTCTCTTACAGATTGGTACGGGATAGACCATGTTTGTCATTGTCACGTAAGGCCTTTTCTTGAAATTTCACGGTTTTTTACTTTTACTTTTATGTGAATTTAGTTGCAAAATATAGTTTGATTTACGCTGAGAGTAGAAGTGGCCATCGGGGAAAAAAAGGAACCGGCTAATACAACAGCATTTTCTCTACACGGAAATCAATTCACGTTAGTGGGTCGACTTTGTCATGCTTGACACTTTTGATTGTGCAGATAAAAATTAGAAAAATATGCGTCTATTTTATTTGAAAGGAGGTTTTTGTTGTCGATTCTTTACTTTATTTATAGATAAATCGAAAACAACGTAAGTCAACAAGGAAGAATATTTTTTGTGTTTATCTATTAGGGAAAGGTAAAACCAGAACCTTCATTCCCATCAGTCCATTTATAGTCACGCAATTTTGGGATTGCAATTATCGATAATATGGCCTTACGAATTATATCCATGTATAAATTTAAATTGTTAATCATATTTTTAAGTAATTCAATAATTAAATAAATTCTCTGAAACTCGAAGTAAACAGCACAGATAGCGAACGCTCACTACACCCATCCCCTACGGTAGCCGACAAAACAGCACGTGCCATATCGGATTCACATTACCTACGGTATTCGTCAATTAGAAAGGGGAAATTTAAGTATTTGTCAGTTTCAGATCATGGCACTAAATTTAAGAAGTAAGATAAATTTTTGTTCATAAGTAGAAAACAAATCATTTCACTGTATTTTCTCTTTTAAAAAAAATTTCGGAGCTCGTATTAGCCTTTATACTTTATGAAATGGAGACAGAAGGACTAAGGTTAACACAAAAGAAGCCTTTATAAAACACTAGATAGAAAAGAACCTGACAGTTACACCTTGCAGCGGGGCTTGGGTCGTGAGTGGATTAAATTAGCTTGAAACTAGGCTGTCACTTCTACGATGACGCTGTGTGGTAAAAAACCTGCAATAAATGTGCCTTGTGTTCTAAACACTAAGCTGTTGATCTGTTAAATCATTGTCTTACACAAAAAGGACTAACGTATCCTAATTCATTAAATTATCATTCGCAACAGGCAATTTGAAACTTAATGGTCAGTAGTTCTCTGGAAATTTCTAAATTTTCAATTGAAAAATCAATGCCTTTTATATTATAATGGAAAATATATAGTAACGGATAAATACAGTAGCTACACAAAGTTTCCGCACAGCTGAGAGAAGCTTATGGGAAAACGGGTTTTTTGAAAATTCGCCAAAAATCAAGTTTTCGTCGGACGAAAACGATTTTTGGACAGGGGGTTCTTAGACTTAAGGTTTAAAGCATATATTTTTTGGGGATTTTTTCGTTCACGGGAACGTCCCCTTTAAATTGGAGGTAAAAGTTTCCGCACAGTCGAGAGGGCCAGTAGTAAATCGTACTACTTTGGCTCTCTTGTACTGGCCGGAAAATAGGGCTAGGAGAGTTCTTTAGGGCTTAAAAAAACGAGCATCGTTAGCTCTATAACCTCATTTGAAATGTTGACCCCCATGCCATTTGAGAAATCACTTTAATTTCGATGTGAAAATGAAAAGTTTTCATTTCTCAGTTAGATTCCCTTTGTTCCCCCCTCCCGTAGTTGCCGGTTTTTCCTAATACCGAGATTTTAAATGTTAGGGGCAGGGGGAGAAAAAAGACAGGCCATCTCTAGGACCTTTTTTTTAGACTTGGTACTTGGTATCCACCATACTCAGGAAGAAAAGGCAAGCCAAGATACGCAGCTAAACGGCCACATGAGAGAGAGCACGCTCACCTTCCGTTGGCATTAGACACAGATCAATGAAACCTCAAGGACCGGGAAACACTCTGTAAATTGGAGGAATAAAAACAGAGGTAGGACGCTCTGTGTAAGGAAGCGGCTGTAAAAGCAGGGGCAGCAGTAGAACAGACCAGCCTCTCGGTCCAGATCTCGAAGACTCGAACATCCAGAGACAGCAAGCGGCGATTGACAGAGAGAGGGAAGAATTGCCCAACAAATATAATGATCAACTGTACCCACAAGCAAGCACTAGTAGCGTAGCCGTCAACAGAGTATTGATTACCCCACCGGTAACTCCGGCAAAAAAACGTGGGGAACAGTTGTTGGCTTTTTTCACACGCCGAGACCTGGAAGCCCGGAAAAAGAAGGAAAAAGAAGACGAAGAGAAATTGTTAAGAGACGATAGTTTCATGGAAATCGAAACTGTAAATTTAAAAAAAAAAAGAAACGGTGAAATAAAAGAAGTTCAATTGCAAATACTTGTAATTTTTTGTAAGAAGTTAAGTACCGCAAGTGGTACAACAATTCCCCAAAACGGGGACACCAAAAAAGATAACCGGAGATAACGAAGTTGGTCAGGCAAAAAATACAAGGCTTCAATCAAAAATGTCAGATTAAGAGTCCTCGGCCTCAGACTCTACGGTTATTGAAGAAACTCTGACAGAGGTAGTAAGAGAAACATTAATGAACAAAGTATTAAAAATGAGGAATGAATACAAATGGTCATGGCATCGTGTATAATGCTAGATAAAAACTAGACGAGCAGGCAGGAAGCATAAAAACTATAGGTGAGATGGTGAATTTGACCAATACTAAGCAAAAAATCTCTTAATGGAATGCTAGAAGAAACAAATGAAAGACTGGCCACTGTAGTTACTGAAAGAATTCCGGTGTCGGAATCATAAAAGAATTCGTTATTCCTAGCAAAAAAAAAAAAAAAAACAGAATTTAGCGAATTGATGAAAGACAGTACAGAACAACAGCAAGACAATACAGAACATGTGCATTTTCTAAAAGGAAGCAACGAAGACAAATAGTAGCGCTGGAAAGGGCAGAAGCATTGTACGAGACGTCAGAAAAATTTCAAGGTGAAATATGGAAATATAGTTATATAGACGACAGAAGGATGTTGAGAATAGGGAAAGTCGGAGCCAACGAAACAATGGCCAAGATGAAAGGTAAAACACCGGTCGCAACCACCAATGTTTCGGGAACAGCGAAACCAAAACTATGGCTTCCAGAATTCACTGGGGACCAAATGAAATGCTTCGGTTGGCCAAAGCAATGGAAATCGTATGATTTAGATGAATCCATCAGTGACACAGAAAAGGCTAGATTATTATTACAGTGTATAACAGCAAAGACAAAGAAGCATCAAGCAGTTCAAATACATTTAATTTCATGCACTGCCGAAACAGTCAAATACTTTTTGCTTGAAAGTATCGTTTTTAATGTATTTTTAAGTTAAAGTTTAAAGTTAGCTGTCCAAAAATAGAAAAAAAAAATAAAAAAGGATAATAAAATTATATTAGCGCCAACCCTATCCCGAGTATATTCTACCCTTTGAGCCTTGGTTGAGTTATGTGTGTTGTTGGTGACACCACAAAATGATAAGAGAGAATAATTTAATGGATATAAAAAGAAATAAAAGTTAAACAATATATATTCCCACTAATAATTCTCGCAAGGGATAGCTAGTTGTTTCATGGTTGGAGGTTTGCTTAAAGTTTAAGGGTTCTTTGATAGTTAAAAACTCCCTCTAAAATAGCCTTCTCAGCCTGAATCGAAAAGAAGTGGGAAACTTTGCTTTTCTTGGTGAGTTTCCCTACCTCTGCCTGAACCCTCTATCAGCTGGTATATAAAACAAAACAAAAAAATACAAAATGGCATCTAGTGGTTGTGATTGAAAGTAGGTTAAGGGGAGATTTGAGATTCATTATAGTGGGTTAATTCAGGTAACGTTCTGCGCATCGCATCGCCGGTAATATTCTACGATATTAAAATTACAAATAAAGGGCAGTAAAGTGAACCATAATGCAAAACAAAACATAGCGTCGTAAAATTTGCTGTTTATGTAACCGTTTCTTTCAATATAAGATAGGAATGATTATCTGAAGGCTGTTCTGTTTTATTAACGAAAATTTAATTATTAAAAATGTTATTATTTGAATTTTATTTATATTGTTACGATTGCTCAAAAGTTTTTGCATAGAGATGATGGGGAATGTTTTAAACCAGGAAATTCAGGCAGTTTGCATGGCGTTTTTTATTTGTATAAACAAACCTATAAGCGCGAGTAATTATTATTTAAAGTTCAAATAAACTCTCTCACATTTCGAAACGGACCCCACGCCATCTATTGTGGGCGGTTCCTTATTTGTAATGAATTTACAGACGCCCTTTATGAATTGTTCAGCAGAAGATGGTCAAGAAGACAAATCTGAAAGCAATCAAGAACGTCGAGTTGAAATGATTTACTAGCGGACAAACCAAAATAAAAATAAAAAATTCGAATTAGGATGGTCTGGTATTTCTGGTTACGTAGAATGAAACCCTATTTACGTTTTCCAGGAACCACTTTGTTATTTTTCGGGTGGTTTGCCACTAGACTTCCCCGGTCAATCGCCAAGCATCATCATTTTCATTCACGGATGTGATACGTAAGTATTGAAAATGAACAAAATTTCGTCAACTTTATTGCTCTGAGCGACAACTAGCGGTTATAGTTTCTCCATTGATTTTATTTCTTTCAATTAAGAATGAAATGGATTTTAACTTGTTAGCTGTGACAATTGTTTTTTTTTAATCCGCAGCGGGGAAGCGAGATTTATCGTAATCCTGCTGCAAAATGACCAATCACTGTCGACTTGCTGACTCCGGGCTTCCCTTGTTTCGAGAATCCGATGAATATCCAGAGTCAGCCGTCTCCTCTGGATTTTTATGACCGATTGCCCTGCGATTAGATTCCGACCCTCAACTTGGTCGGCGCCAAAGGGCACACAAGTTTCGTTAAAAGGGAATAGTTCATTATGGTAGTTAATTCATAGACATGTCTACTGAACGGTATCAAGTTCTGGGACACGTCTTCGTTGGCGCTCCAGGTCCTTATTTATCCATTAAGACAGTGGTTCCTTTTTTTAAGTTTACGTTGACTTAAAGTATTTGCAATTCTCTGTTGACTGTTAACGTATACGTTTAACTTAAACAACTTCTTCCCAATTTTTTACACAAAATTTGTCAATTTAGCAACAATTTTGTTGATTCTAGAAATTTGCCTGTTCTTACCATTTATTCTCTCAATCAAGTAAAATTTTGTGCAAATCAAGTTTTTAGTTAGTCTAAATAAGTGTTTAAAGAAATGACTAGGCCCACTGATGGCAAGAAAATCCCTTGGTTTGAATAAGGCATTTTTAAAGAATTAAATTTTCCCAAGAAACCACAATGGAATTTTCATTTGACCCTGAAGCCAGCACAATTGTTCGCAAGAAGTGCGTGTTCTTCAATTTGAAGACCATCATAGTCTTTGGGTGGATGGAACGGAGTGCTCTTAAACCTTGCGGGCGGAAGGAGAGGTCGGCAGGGCCGTCCTTATCGTTGGCCCCGAGCCCATGATAAACAAAACTTGGCCAAAAAACAATTAACCTCGTGCCTAGAAAAAAGGCTCCTGGTCCTGGAGCTTCCAACTATGTTCCTCTTTCCAATTCAGGGACCAAGAAGTCAGCCAAAAAACGACCGTAAAGATCTCATAACTTACATCTTTGAATCTGATATAAGTCTAAAAGTAATACGCTGAATTAATACCCTAAGCCTTTGAGGATAGTTAACCTCTGTTGAAACTGTTTGGGCGTCACGAGCTGGGAGGAATTTAATTCTCAATACTAATAGAATACACAATAAAATTGAAAAAGAGCCACGTTGAACTGGTGATGAGATACATGTTGTGTTCTGATTACATGGCTTCAACACTGCCCACGTCATACAGAACACTTCTCATCCAACTGAGAGTGGAGACTGCTAGCACCGTCTTCGTCCAGTTGTACTTGTACGATGCACTGCTACAGCGTGTGCACAAGAATCTCGTCCACCATTATGTCACCTACTCGGTTTTCTATTTTTTTTTTTTCGGGGGTCAGGGTTGGGTGGAATGATATGGGTATAAAGAGGTAAAAAGTGAAACGCATGATGAACAATTTTTTTTTAATTTTGGGTGTTTGGCAATTTTTTAAAGTGGGGCGGGGTGGGGTTGACGTGGCTTCTTTTAAGGTATGATAAATAAGTTTGATACAGGTAACAAAGAATTAAACACTCGCACCATTGTACGAGGCGTATTCGTGCTTGGCTTTCTTGACAAATCTGCGACGGAAAGCTTCACTAAGTGACTACCAAGAGGTGATGGTATCTCGCATCATTTTGGGCACGAGTACTCATTGATGACGAGTACTCAAAATGAAGCTGATGAAACTAAGAACAAGGGTGAATGAGCCATGACACCAGTGAAACTTTGATAAATTGTGTCTTCATCTCCCAGCACTTAGTACACATTTTGGTGGTTTTACTTCTTAATGGAATAAAATTTCTCCTGCCTCATCTTTTATTGTCGTTTGTCAAATTTCTATATTAATGAGTGAAAACTAATTTGATCATGGCAGTAAAAACTTAACCAGCCAGGTTGATAAATAATCAATTTGAGACAGTTGAGAGAAAAAATGAATAGATTAACAAGCTTGCCATAATATCTCAATTATCATCTAGAAGCATGCAGAAATAAAACTTAGTAAAAAGTTTATTTTAAGATAAAAGTAAAAGAAAAAAATGCAAAACACTTCGAAGAAAGGAAATCACAAATAAATTCAAGAAATTAATATTTGAGGGTCGTGGTTCAAATTCTATATTTATGAGTGAAAACTCATTAATATATATTTTAACTAGTTCAAATTTGAGGCTGAGGAATAATGTAAACATTGTTTTTGTTAAGAAGTTTCTTAGGTAGAAAAAAAATTGCAATCAATTTTGAACAATAAATACCTGTTAACCCTGTAACAGATCGTGAAAATTGTTTAGTTTGCTGGAGAGCTGGTATCAATTTTATCTTTAGGGTACTAAGGGCATTTTATTTTCACACTTCTAGAAATAAGAAAAATATTCTTAAAAACTCTTCTACAAAAGTTTGGATAAAATAGTTACCTTAAGAAAAAGTATCTCCAGTAGAAAACTGTACCAATGTTAGTAAGATTTCGATTCGATTCTGAAATATGCAACGACTTCTCAAATAGATATCACAGCAGCACATGTGGAACATGGAAATTCATTCTTGCACCTGGAACAGAAAACACCACATCTATCTATCTGACTGATGATTCCCATTGGTGGTTGAATTACTACCCGTAGCATTAACTGAAAGTAGTAAGGCCTTCTTCAAACTAATGTGATGTTTCAATCATGTAATGTACCACACCATGCTCACAGCCAGTTGGTAAATGGTGGTACTATTAATACATTTATCTTTTCTTGTAACATCTACACATACATTATAATTGCTTTTAACAATTTGATTGATAAAACGTGGTGATGTCTGTGGGTTTTAAAATTGCGAATCTGTTTTTCTATTTCAATTCTCCCTTGTTAATTTATGACCCAACTCTCTTCTGCTAGCCATTTTTTCTGAATCAATATCAATTTTATTTACTATTTTACCAAACGCAATGGTTCTTGGATAAGAAAATTTTTCTCGGGCAGCAACAAATATTGCATGCCAACAACTCAATTTTATTTGATTACATTTATGTAAGAAGTAAGGACAAGTCTCTGGGTAAAAAAAATGGTTTATTGACGGCTGCACATGCACAAGCAATGAGAACTGTAAGGGAGAGTACAGTGGGAGAACTGAGAGGGAAAATAGAGAGGGAGAATAGAGAGTTGGTGGGCTGCTACTGGTGAAGGCAAAGGAAGCGAAAAGAGGAGGCCACGGGGGTGGTCGATGACTGGCGGCTGACTGCTGGTTGTGACTGGTAGCGAACAGCGACTGGGGCTGGACTGTGACTGGGACTCTCTCCAAGATGTTGTGGCTGCTGGGTTTTATATAACGGCTGTGTCGCTTGTAATTTGGAGATGGCTCCAAATAACATGTAGATTGAACAAGGGAAAAGGTACCCCGAAAGGTTTTACAGAAGGGCAATACGATGTACATGGTTAATAGTTAGGGTGAGCTATTGGAATGACTCGACAGAGTCGCGGTTTGTTCAGATAACTTAAAATATATTGGAGAATATGCTGAGAATGCAAAAGGAGGAAAAGCGATGTGAGGGGGAAAGATCAATACTTGGTAAAATGCATTTCATTTTACACCTTTCATTAGCTAGATGCAACAGATCCGGGTGAGGTTAAATGGGTGAGAAGTTGAACTATGCAATCCCTTTAGAATAACCTTTAGAGATGTTACAAGGGAATCTGCAGTTGGCAAGTTTTCTAAACTAAAAAAATTGCAGGCCAATAGAAATTAAATGTTAATTAATCAATCAATGTCAATTAAATTAAAATGTTAACAACATTTACATAAAAGCAACTTAACTGAAAATTCTACAACAGAGAAGCAAAGAGATCTACTCTTTACTCATGAACTAACTGATAGTTAGAATACATTTATTGTTCTGACATTTTTTTGGCGAAACGTTTATTAGCCGGTACAAGTAGCAAGAGGCGGCATTTTAGCAAATGTGAAGCAGTTTCAAGTCATATTATCAGATGAAATCTTGTAGTAAAAATTACAGACTATATCACCTGTAAAATAAACATTAATTAATACAGTTATGATTTACATTGGATAATCTAAAAAAATCCAAGTAGGAATTAACATTTATGATTATGATTATGATTATAACATTTATATGACGAAATGCTCTAAACTGCTGTGTGCATAGGATCAATTACGAAGCCTGACACAATTGGAAATTCATTTTCAAGAACGGGCTTAAGTTAGTTTGATCTTTTAAGTGTCGTCGGCAGAACACTGGCAGATACGTCAAAATAACAGATATCGTTCTCTTTTGAGTGTTTAAGTGCTCGATTGGATATGCTAAATGTTCTATTAACCATGTCTCGCTTTTGAATACAACGATCGCATAACCAATATAACCCTTATAACCAGAATGACTCTTGGTACGTTTCAAATATGCTCTCGTCAAAACGTCTGCTAAAATGCAGCGCAGTGATGCAGTAAAACAGCGCCAATTAAAGCAAACAATGTCACAATTTGAGGGCGACAAACGACATAATTCAAGGTCAAGTTGAAGTCAAGTAGAAAGCTAGAACCAACATCGGGTTTCTCCAACCTAACATAGAATACAATAACAAATACAGAAGTGGCAAGCATATTTTCAGATGTACCTGTTGGATGAACGGAATGTATTCGTCCAAGAAGTAATTGTAGCAGCATTTTTATCTTTTTTTTTAGTTTTGCCACGTCGATTTTGACATATATTTCGTAATGTGCGTTGAATGCCAGCTCCATCAACAATTTCTTCTTCATTGGCGAATTCATCTCGAAGTATATCCTTTTCTCTCTAACGCTTTTAAAGTAAAAGACTTTGACAAAATACAATGAATCTATAAAAGAGTACCAAATGAGTTTTACAATTTGTTTATTCGAGAACATAAAGCCCAGTTTTCCTAGTAGAAACAGGTAAGGGGTTTTCATCTTTTTCCCTGTAGCTACTTGTCGTGAAACATTATTAATATACTGTCTACTCTGATGAAAAAATTGTCGCCAATAACAATAATTTGTGACTGAATCATATCCTTTTCCACCACTAATACTCTTTCTTCCTTTATAGAAAACTAACAAAACATGGAATTACAAATACATCAAAAAAATAATATCTCGAACTTTTGAAGAAAAAAGGAAACAAATTATTGCTGGGTTTTAATATTTCCTCTAGACAATTCTTTATTTATTAGTACTTGAAAGAAGATGAAGCAATAGTTCAAATACGTTGGATGATAAGTCAAGTATTCTTTTTTAACAAAATATACAAATAAGTAAATTTTACAACTGAATTCCTCATTGGCAAGTCTGGCTGGTGTTTTTAGATTTTTAGCCTTACAAGAATCCAGCTTCCGGCCAGCTAACTACAAATTCTTTAATTCCATTCCAGTCGTTATTGAAATCCCACATCAATTTTTCTGTTGTGAATTGAAATTCTTCTTCGACTTAACCTTTACTTTTAACCCAAATTTATGTTCGGATCAATTGAAATCAGCAGACGAAAAATTTTATAGGCGATGAAAATTATTACACAATTCCCTCCAATTATGACCTTGATAGATACATTTTGTTAAAGATGGTTCTTTCAGTCAAAAAGTGGTGTATTATACAAGAATTTGTTTAAAAAAAACACATCCTTTAGGGTGTCTACGTTGTGGAACATAAGAATGAAAGCTAAAAGCTTACCACAGCAACAATCAGTGGATCGAGAAATTCTTGTGGAACTTGGTTTATCGAGCTGTCCAGCATACGGCTTTTCATCTAACATAATTCACTGCCCGGATCACTATGGAGAGGTAGGTTCTATTTTTAATTAATACACAATTAAAGTTTCCAATACACCCTAAAATCACATAACTCAAGTGCATGATGCCATGATCTCATTTTTGTCTGACCAGATGATAGATATTGACCAAACAACAAAACATTGTACAAGATCTACAGAATGAGAATTCCAGGCCCAACTTTGAATTAAGATTACAGGAGGAAGATGTGTTGAGCGGCAAAACCCACACCCGTCAGCTGGGATGCTGTTTAGCATCCTCCTCAACCCTTTCCTCGTTTCTGTCAAGCTCGCGAGTAGCTTCTTCTCTGTGTGTCTCTCCTGTCAATAAGGTATCGTGTATAATCATGTGTGATAAAGCTATACTGTATTGCTGTGGGTGTCTCTGAGCAAACAAGTGAACTACTTGCATAATCAAACTTAACAGGTTATGGGCCCAGGTTACCGAATTTATATTATTGTGCGCCGTCAAATTTATGCTATTGCAAAGGAAGTCACTTACTTACTTGCTTAAGTACATCTAACAAAATGGACGTGCAATGTTACACCTTATACTCAGTTGATTTTTATGCTCTCTGCGAAAAGATCTGATTAGTTTCTTTTCCTGCGATTATGGGATGTCACTTTATTCCATTCGGCAAGTTGATCACCGAGTAGTTTTTTCTTTCTTTCATGGTTTCAGACATAGTGTAGATATAGGTATCTGTATAACATATACTGAGAGGCAAGTGACTTTACAGATTATAATTTCTTACTACTTTATCTCATAAATAATAAAGTGTGCAGGTAGTAAACATGTTTCCTATGAATGTTGGATTTATATTTCTAATTCTGCAGTGAGGTAGTAAACCTGACACTAATACTTGAAATTTCATCAATTCGTTTAGCAAAGAAATATTTGTTTGCTTATGCCATACCCCTTTATGGTATACCCCTTTTGTTTAATTTTCCACTTTAAACACGGCCTATGCAGTTGAATGTACAAACTCAAGAATCTCTTTAAGTCATGTTGACACAGGTATACCACACGAGTCCTGTGACACTATTTTAAAGTCTCTAATAAAGTCATGAACTTTGTCGTGAAAACAAGAAGATTAACTTGTCCATATAAATCCCAAACTCTGTACTCAGGCAAACCCATTGCCAACGATTGCGACCAATGCTGATATTTTTCTTATTGCAATCATTGACCAAACTCTAGTTTCAGATTCAATCTTGTTTATTGGATACCACTGTGGAACGAATTCAAGAATTGGTCCTCGTAACATCGTAGGGTTAACATTATAAACAAATATTCTTTGATTCTCCAACGAACATATTTATCTGCCATGGAGTGACTAAGCAGAGTGGTAACAGCTGCACGAGTGGTGAGCAGGAGTGACTGTTGAAGATATTCATCGATGTACTGTCTAAGAAGGACTCTTTAACTACGTTCGAGGGAGAGCAGTACAAATTCAGCCTAGTTTAAGGGAGAGTGTAGAAGTGTAAACGTCGTCTTCATTCGGCACAGAATAACAACCACCAATTCCAGCTCCTTCGGTAACGGCAGAAGTTTGTCGACATAACTGATTGTGGGCAATAGGCCGAACAACAAAACAATTCTACATTCCGAAGCCTCAAAGCTGGACTGTGATCCTGAATCACAGGTAACCGTTTGAACGTGTTCGAGAGAATCTTAATAGTCTACACATGGACTCTGACGTTGAAACACAGGTAACCGATCTGAATGTGTACGAAATAATTTTAATAGTCTACACATGGACTGTGATGCTTCATCACAGGTAACCGTTTGAATGTGTTCGAGAGAATCTTAATAGTCTACACATGGACTGTGACGTTGAAACACAGGTAACCGATCTGAATGTGTACGAAATAATTTTTAGTCTACACATGGACTGTGATGCTTCATCACAGGTAACCGTTTGAATGTGTGATAGAGAACCTTAATAGTCTACACATGGACTGTGACGTTGAACCACAGGCAACCGTTTCGAATGTGTATGAAAGAATTTTCTTTACAATCTCTACATGGACTGTTACGTCAAGACCACAGGTGAGAAAACGTTTACAAATTGTCGGATTTTCCGGAAACGATCCCGGCCGAGACAACTACCCATATCGCATCAAACAACGTTTTTCAAGGGCGAGGGAGAGAAGACTGTCTTTCCTTCAAGCAGTCGGCGCCCTTTTCCAACAACACAAATAATGGAGCACATGTACAACTAGTCGTGAATAATGATGAAAATGAAGCACATGAAAAAGAAAAAAAACATTGTGGTTGATCAAATACGATGTGCCTTGATAAAAAGAAATATAATACAAAATAACCAGACTCGTTAGTGAAACGTCAATTTTGTACTACCCGCCTTTTTTTTTTTTAAATCTTTTTGGCGCTTTTTTATTATTTAGAAATCAAATATTTGCGATTGTTTGGCAATGTCCGAATGTCGGCAGAAAAATGGAACCCATTTCCTTTGAAGTTTCAAACGTGTGAAAAACATGTCCAGACTTGCAGTTTTGAATTGTTTAACCGAGTCTGTGATTGGATTAAAAATTACGTTTCCTACTTTTGTGTGACTCAGTGACTGTGTGTTGGACATAAAAGCCAGTTTTATTCTATTATAGAGAATCGCCAATATACTTCACCCTTGTTCATTAGCAAAAACTCTTTTGTACCTAGTATGTTGACTTGACATGCTGAGCACATTGAGAGGCTGTAAGGCTACGATACTACATCAGTTCATTTTCTAGACCCCCAAGTTTCTGCATGTGTGAGCATTCCCTTTGTGTGGAAACATGTAATTGTTAGCAAAGGATTTGTCAAGCATAAAAACCTTGACGCTGGATTTTTGTCTGGATCTGCAACTTTTCTGGGAGATGAACACCGACTCTGAACATTACACCACTTCTTTATGCAGCCTGCATCTTCCCTTTCTGAGATGAGTGTCATCATTTTCAGCCAAGGCAAAGAAAATCCCACCAGCCTACCATCACCATTGACATGTTGGACAGAAGCTTTGTCAACTTGTTCCCATTGCAGATGACTACGATCCACCAAGCCAATCTTTAGAGCAAAGTTTTCCTGTGAGAGATGAGCCTCCCCCGTGAAAGGATCTTCTGCATGAATATCTGAAGGTAAGTCAGAAAAACAACTTTGCCTCATTAGTAGCCTGTGTGCAACTTTGCCTTCGTAGTCGACTAAGGCTTTGAAACTCAAGTTCAGGAAGTCTAGAGAGCTCTGCTAATAAAGTACGTTACGATAGAAAGCGCTAATTTAAATTTCGACAAATATTTTTGTTTTATTTAAGGAATTATTTACTCCCAGTGATTATTTATCAGCGGTGTCTGTAAACAAAGTTGTTTATTTAACGCTTAATTTAATTTTAATATCATTCAGCGAAAGTATTTTGGTTAAAGGTTCTCCCAACATATACAATTGACACACATGTCACACACGTGAATTTGAATAGTGAGCTGTGTGAAAAAAATTGAATATGGGGTGTTCAATTGATGCTTTTGATCTTCTTGATTCCATTCTGACACTCTGGTCAGAATATTAAAATATCATGAATGTAAAATTGGGTGATATGCCTAGAAATTATACTCCAGGCGATCAAATGATTATGATTTATTAAAAAAAGTAATTTTTATTTACAAAAGTCGAGTCTCGCCTTTATGAACACTGTTCGTTAATTTCATTTAGCAATTTAATAATTACTCTCAAAATTTATGTTGAAAAAACGACGCTAAAGGTTAACCAATTAAGGCATGACTATAACTGATGCTATGGTCTATTTGCTGTGTGGTATAGGCATAAGCTCAAGCCCAGTGTAGACTATATTCGTTTGAATTAACAAGAAATTAATGTTTTGAAGATGTGGAAGATTTTAGAAAACTTTCGTCTAATGATCTTTATTTTCGTTTATTGGGTTCGTCTAGTTTCGATAATTTGATCGCAATTCGTGCACATTTGGTTGCTTAAGTGCGTCATTGTCAATTTTTATTTTGTAGACATGTAGAGCAATTTGCAAGGTAGTTAAAGTTTAATTTCGATTGTTTTACACAAGAAAGCCATTGATTCTGGAAGTTACAAATTGATCTTATATTCCCTGATAAAAAACGTAAAATTCTACATTTTACAATCAGTGCACATCAAAGACAATTATAACAGGCCATGTTGATCAAATTAGAATATTCATCCAGATTTGAAATGATGTATTTCTTGCTTATTGAGTGATGATAATATGAAATCGATGTTCGTTCACGCTCACGGGTGTGATGAAGAGAAATTCGGAAATGATTGTAGCTATACTTCTCCGTGTTACGCCTATGCAACCAGTTCATTCTCGCAATTATGATTTTCTTGTTTTATTAAACGACCATTATTAAAAATCACTCTCGTCCAAACGGAATAATCGAAATGTTAGGGAGCATGTAGCTCGAGGCCATCCAAGAATCACGCTTGAATAGCAGTTCATTTTTCCTGTTTTAACTTGAAAGTCTTAATAACGAACGGCATTTATTGAACTTTGCCTTTTTTCTGAATCGGAATTCTCGAATTAACTGCAATCTGAATGAAAGTTACTTGTTGGGCCGTTAACAAGAAAGTGGGCTTATTGTGCGTTTAACTTTTGCTGGCGTAACAATCTAGACAGAGTGCCTCTGCAGTATGCAAATTTATTTGCTTGCCTTGGCTTAACGCAAGTTCTTTGGGTGCACTGATTATAAAATGTAGAATTTTACGTTTTTTATCAGGGAATATAAGATCAATTTGTAACTTCTAGAATTCACCCTGAATTGAGACCAAGACTCCTGACAGTGTTGCTCATTGACTTGACGTAAGAACTAGTTAGTATGTTTTCAAGATTTTAAAATGAAGTATTTCAAATAAATCAGGTTATTGCGTAAAGATTGCGGTCACCTACTCCTTAAGCAGGTTCTTCACGTGACGATTAGTGCAATTTGCTATCTTCAACTCCCATGAAAAGGAATGAGACAGACACGTCTACGGCTCCAGAGTCTGTTGAGGACACTGAAGATAATTATAGTGAGGTCAGTGGCCAAACCTGTCATATTTCTTCAACTTCAAGATCATCGGACATTTCCAAAGGAAGAAGTTCACAGAAAAGAAGTCCCATATGGAATTTTTTTTATACCAATGGCAGACCATGTGCAATATTAACACAATTGCTATAATGGTAACGAAGAAAAATGCAATTGGCAAAATGGAGGCAGGGACACAACAAATATAAGGCTCCATTTAAGCAACTACCATCCTCAGCAATTTGAAGAATTACAATCAGAAAAAACAAGACTTGCTGACGAGCCGTTGAAATCATCGTGCAACTCTGTTGCAGGTTTCTTTAAGTCCCAGTCATCCAGCGTTGTTGTACACAGAAGAAATCCTCTTCCGCATAACAGCAAAGCGTACCACACATTGAAGTTAAATCTTACAAGAATGTCTGCACATCTTTCATTTAAGTATGGTGGAAGCACCTGAATTGGAAATTGTTATGTATTTGGCATCTGAAAGATACCCTCTCGGCATGGGATATTGGATCGAAAGAGGAACTTTGCTTTACTTGGTGAGTCTCCCTGCCCAACCCTCTATCGGCTGGTATAAAATATAAAAATATATCATGCCATCTAGTGGTCGTGATTGAATGTAGGTTAAGGGGTAAGTCCGGGAAATTTGAAATTTATACGATTGGTTAATTCAAGGGGTGTTCTGCACATTGAGTAGCCGGGAATATTCCACGATATTGGAATTAAAAATAAATGGCGGTAGACCTTCAGTACTCCTGAAGGGATAAAGCGAACTATAATATGAAAAAAGATTGTGTCGTATAATTGGCTGCTAATTTAACCGTTTCTTTCTATTATATAGGGGAAGGATTATAGGGGAGAGTAGTAGGGGTTGGCATCGATTTTTTTATTTTCTCTCCCATTTCTATCCATCAATACCTTTTTTATATATTTTGGTCTTAAAAAAAGAGCAAAAATTATTTGATCTTGAACGTATTTTTTGAAAATTTTATAAGTTACAATTCCAGCGTTATTAAAGTTATGAAACGGAAACAAAAATGACGCAACATGCCCCTACAACGGGGCTCTTTGTCTTTCCTTGTAATTCTAATGGGAGAACAGCAGATACGGGGGTTGATCTGAAACCTCGATTTTGATGAAATAAATCATAATAACAACGATTTATTTTTTCAGGGTGGTTGTTATATAATTGCCTTGGTTAGTTTTTAATATCCATAAGTAATTTGAGCTAATTCAAAAATTCAGTTGTTCTCAGAAATGGCATTTTCCATAAGCCAACTAGCCCTACGGTGAAAGGCAGAAATAGCCCCAACAAGGTCGTCTACACAATAATATATTTTAAGCCACTATAATTTATTTTTCTGTTTACGCCTTTAAATACAGTCGATAGAGGATACAATTCTCTATTTCACTAGTATTTTTAAATATTTTTATTATTATTCTAAAGAGAATTATCTGGAAAAGCTTTTCGAAAAATCTTACATTAGAAAAGTCAAAAAGTGTTTTTACTTTTTATCTTCAGAACGGCTAGTCACATATTCTTGAAATTTCCAACATTAGTGCGCATGATAATGATGCACACATGATCAAAAGCTAAATTTTTTAAATTAAATACATAGCTAAATAATTAGAAAAGAGCGACCTGCCCCTAGGCCTTTTAGCCCCACTCTCCCCTATTAAAGCTGGTATGTTATGGAATTTGTTATTAATTTAAAATTTATTAATTGAAATTTTATTTAAATATTATTTATTTATTTAAAATTTTACGTTTGCTTAATAGTTTTCGCATAAAAATCAGGGGTAAATTATGGGAATATTTTGGTAACCAGGAGGTGTTGGTTTTGGAATTTTTGGCGTGAGGACCAAATTCTTCTGCCATTGATGAGGGGAGGCCATTAGCCGCTAGGTGGTCTGCCGAAATGTGTCATGGCGGCTTTTCCGTTTCCGTGTCCCATCTTTTTATCTCTGGTTATAGTCGTCTGCTCAGTTGGTGCCAGGTCACCAGGTGTACTTTTACAATATTTATGTTTGAAATTGTAATATATTTGTACATTCTATTTTTATTTTCTATTATAAATCACTTAAATTAATATATGAATGAATTTTTACGTGGATTCTAATTTGAATTAAACGCATGTGCTGAGTGCTGACATTCAACGCCATCTAACGACGTTTCTTTTTATTTTGGAGATTTTAAATTTTATTCTTATTTTGAAAAAGTTCATTATCATTCATTGTCTTTGAGAAATCGAGCTCTTAGACCATGTGACCGGAAGGGCTGGGCCGCAGTTGTAAGTGGGTTCAGGCGTAATAATATGGAAAAAAGAAGAATATTGTAAAAAGTGTTTTTATTAATTGAGTCACCTGTAACAGTGAAATTTGTAACATGGGCATTCATCCGATAAGTTGGTAGTACAACGCGCATATAAAATAAAATTTATAAAATACTCAAGATGAATATGTAAACAACAGTTGTAAATCACTTTTTGAACGAAGGTTCACCTGTAACAGGTTGATTATTAAAAAATCGATCTTTTGCACGATAGGGACTTAAAGATACACTAAACGGCCGTAGAAGCTGAAAAAATTAAACTAGCGCGCGCGCGCCCATGAGATGGCGTTTACGATACGCAAATTGATTGTGTTTGCGAATTTGATTATTAGGCCTGTATGCATATAATGATTGACATTTATTTTGATTATGGCCACGCTATTGGGCATCTCATTACTTCCCGGGAATGGCTATCTATGCCACTTTGAGATTTGTTATGAAATAAATTGTAAAGTTGCAATATTCTTGGAAAAATAATTGTAAAATAACCGAAAATAACGGAATGGTGTGATTTATTTTATTAATAAATATTTATATCTATTAAAAAATCTAAATCAGCCAACAGTGTGTTACACAGAACTTATAAATAGGCCTACCTCAACCTATCGATATAATCTATACGTAAGTGTACTGTCGTGTGCATCATAAAGAGCGTGCTCTTCATTTTGCGTCGCACGAGGTCCGCACGAGGTCCGCACGAGGTTCAGAGTCTACAACTGCAATCAAGGTATTCTTTTTAAATTCGCAAGGGCATGATCTAGAAATTATTTTTTTTAGATCTGAGTTTTTTTATATTTTAGCTAGCTTTTATTTTATCCATGTTACTGTTAATTATTATTGAAATTCTATAAAATTAAGAAAAGCGGCCAAATGGATGGCGACTATGTACTTATGCCTGGCAGAAAGAAAGGCCACATGGTTCTCGTGGATCAAACCACTTGGATGTACTACCATAAGAATGGCCATAAGTAGGTGTCAATTAAACGTGGGGAATTTATATTTATATTTTAAACAAATGATTTTTTTTTCTTTATGTAGTCGATATAGATGTTATTCTTATGTCACGAATGGCTGTGTTGCTGGGGTGGTTGAGGAAGAAGACGGAATTTTCGTTCCTACGGAATCACCACACGTTCACCCTAACCACAAGGCGATAATTCATCAAATGATGCTTTTTCAAGCAATAAAAGTGCGATTGGAAAATGAACTGTCTTCTATTAAGGAAATTTACGACGAAGAAGTGGAAAGGTACCAATGATTTAGTTCAATGTGTTTCTATGTATTAAAAATATATCCTTGTTTAACTTAATTTTTAAAAAATTCAGGATGAACATAAGGGACGTCCCGTATTTGAAAATGCGATCTTCTCTTCAACGCGTACGCCGTAGCAGGCATCCACCGAATCCTCTAACGGTTAGGGAAGCCAATGATTTTATAATGGACTTCCCCATTTATCGGTATGCATTATACCTATACAGCTGTTTTTAAATTGTTATATTAGAAATGAAATCTTTTATTATATATGCTATGTATATTTATATATATATGTTTTATTTCTATTTACAAGGAATACCCTAAGAGGACCAGGCGTCTTTTATCGGGGCATGGTGACACATGAAAATGATTATGCCCTGATATTTATCAGTCCTGGCATTTTACCTGCGCTGCGGAACGTGAGGGAAATCAATATCGACGCTACCTTCCGGATAGTCCCAGTACTCTTCTATCAACTAATGACATTTCATGCCCTGGCATATGGCCACGTAAGTCAATGTGTCATATCCAGTGGCTTATTGAATTATAAATTAGTTTTAATGTCGTATTTCAATAATAGCTTCATAAAATGTACTTTATATATGATAGATACATAGGCTAATTATATACTGTTATTACCAGTGCTTCCCGGTCGCCTACGCCCTGATGACAGGAAAGGTGACCGCACTTTATGAGCTTGTCATCGACCGGATCAAAGCTGTTTCTGCCCAAGTAAACGTAATACCGCTTAAGCCCGAGCTGATGATATCAGACTATGAAATCGCGATTCTTACAGCCGTAGCGGCCAAGTTTCCAAATGGCAGAGCGCGCGGGTATAAGGAATTTAACTGAATATTAAAATTTATCCCCCCCGCTAGGCCATGTACCGCCATGCAGTAAAACTTGGATTACAAACCAAGTACTATGAAGAGAACGGGATAATAAAAAGAATTGTGCGGATGATGTCGGGGATCGGATTACTTCATCCGCTACAAGCGGAACAAGGGTTTATGGTAATTATGAATGAATAAATACAATACCCACCAAACTATTAGGTACACCCCCCTATTTTCAATGCATTCTTATGGCACTACGTGTCCTAGAAAAATGCAATAACTCTTGAACCGCTTGGGCTAGATTTTTTTCCTTTTGGCCCTGATTAGATCTAATGATGATCTACATTTTTTCTACACATGAAGTTGTCGTAGGATTAACCCCCACGGCGCTACGGTATCGTTCAGTTTATTAGGTACACCCGTTTTCCCCCCATATGCGCCGTGTTAAATACGGCGTTTTCCAAAATTTACAAAAAATACTAAAAATCAAGCTAAAATCTTTTTCTTTGTGCCAAAAGATGCAGAATTCTTCACTCTATGCGAATATAAAGAATAATTTACAATCAAACCAACTCAGAGAACCCTTCCCTATACCTCAAAGTTTTCCACTTCCAAATTTGGCGAAATTGGGCGCCCTCTGCTGGCGAAAGTGCAAGTTTGTTGAAAAAAGTACAAATTTTGAAGTGGAAAACTTTGAGGTATAGGGAAGGGTTCTCTGAGTTGATTTGATTGTAAATTATTCTTTATATTCGTATAGAGTGAAGAATTCTGCATCTTTTGGCACAAAGAAAAAGATTTTAGCTTGATTTTTAGTATTTTTTGTAAATTTTGGAAAACGCCGTATTTAACACGGCGCATATGGGGGGAAAACGGGTGTACCTAATAAACTGAACGATACCGTAGCGCCGTGGGGGTTAATCCTACGACAACTTCATGTGTAGAAAAAATGTAGATCATCATTAGATCTACTCAGGGCCAAAAGGAAAAAAATCTGGCCCAAGCGGTTCAAGAGTTATTGCATTTTTTCTAGGACACGTAGTGCCATAAGAATGCATTGAAAATAGGGGGGTGTACCTAATAGTTTGGTGGGTACTGTATAGTAAATTAAATCAACAACAAATTGATTTTTTGAACCAAGGCCGTTAAACGGCTAGGGAGATTGGAGATTGAACTGCATCAAGGGTTTGATGCTGCCACCGTGGAGGCTGTTGAAGAATTTTTCAACTACGTGCAGCGTTTCTGGTTTGATCGGATAGGACCTGCTAGATTCTGTGTGCAAAATGATCCGAGAAGAACCAATAATCACCTTGAATCGTTCTACTGCAAATTAAATCAAAAAATGCACGGCCGTCGGCTTTCTTTTTGGGTTTTCATAAGTAAATAAAAAATGCTGATGATTTACCTATAACCCTGTTGTCTTGAAAAAGCAATGTTATCTTTATTTGTTTAGAATTTTCATTTCATTTTTATAATTTGTGAAAGGAATTCTTCAAAAAGTTGATGCAGCTGAAACAGTGGACTTCAACAATGCGAGAAACGGGGAAGCGATACGCCGTCCTAGAGGCGTTAAAGACAGACGTCACCAATCCCGTATCCTTCAGGCGACGGCCAAACTCAACCGAATGGAATACACTATTTCAGAATTTCTAGAAATAGTGTCCAAGGAATTTGAACCTATGCCAATTTTCAATGAAGAAGAACTGATCGAAGTAAATATCAAACAACCCAAAATCTAAAAGAAATAATTACATATTAACCTTTGTCTAAGTACAGTTTCATTTTCGCATCATATAAAATTATTCATTTTCTTTCACATAGGCCCCCGCGCTAGATTTACAGCTGGACGATGTCTTCATAAGGGTCCTCAATCCCGACCCAAATGTAGCGCCTTTGCCAGTGGTGGAACCTCCTGCCTATATTCACGCTCCACCGCTTCAACGAGGTCGGAGACGAGTCAGAGGTGTGGCGCAAAATCGCGAAAATGAGCGCATCATTGAAGAAAACATGGCCCATCCCGGAAGAGCTGAGAGACATCGTCGGCGCCAACAACTGATTGATATCAATCGCCGCAATAATGGAGTTTTGCCCATGGAAAACGTCCAACAAGCAGCGCTGCCTCAACAAGGAAATCTGGATGTTTTACCGGAAGGACATGGCATTGATCCGGCAGCGCCAGCCGCAAGAAACGTTCATTTATGTGTGGTTTGCAACATAAATGAGATTGACTGCTTTTTACAGTGCGGCCATCCATTTTGCACCCACTGTATAGCAGCACTGCGCAACATTAATGGTCCTGAGCCGTCGTTATGTCCAAGGTGCAGAGCACCATTCCGAGAAGCAACCCGTATTTTTTTCTAATTTTCTTCATATGACTAATGACGCAACCATAACATAATTTCAATTTTTGGAAATAAATCTCTTTTTCGAACTTTCGATCTGCCCAGAATGTATTTTTTTCTTATTTTCTGTGTTTTTTTTTAATTTGATTTTCGAGTATTCCCTCATTGTTTTTCCTGCCACATGAAATATTTGGTATTATTTGTTTTTCTTTTCCTTTTCCATCTATATTTAAAAAGAAAAATAAAACATTTTTGGGCTAATCAGCTTTTTTAATTCAAGGTTCGCTTTTATTTACATCTGAATAAGATGTCGATTTATAAGATGCATTGGCGATATATCAATTTATAAATTTATCGCCTAACACAACGTACCCTGCGTGTACTTCAAACCCGTACAACATAAGTTACAAAACCTATTTAGTTCAAAGTCCGCGCTTACATATCAGGATTTCTTTTTAAATACCTTACAAAACGACTTTCGGACATTTTTCCTTTTTACAAAGGAGACCTTTATTAAAACGCCCTATGTGCATTTGAGCTTTCAGACGGTTGCCGGCGTACGGACCATTATATAGGTGAACCTACTTACAACTGCTGCCCAGCCACCGGAAGGATAGGTCGGCACAGCCATCCTTATCGTTGGTCAGAGCCCGTGACAAACAGAATTTTGCCAACAAAAAGTTTACCTCGTGCCCAGAAAATAGGCTCCTGGCCAGAAAGCTTCCGACTATGTTGCTCTTTTCAAATTCAGGCAACATGAAGTCAGCCAAGAACTTTGTCCCTCCGACAAAGGTAGAAGATGTTAAAAACATGTGTAGAAAGGCGCTGACGAGCAGCGAAGTATCACTGCGCACCACCGCTTCCATTCTAGGGAACTTTTACTTTGGCTATACAAACAATCACCCTCGCTAAGTAGCATCATACAAGCATGCAACGATTTAATACAACGTAATCTAGAAAGGTAGGTGGCGAACTTACCGTTTAACTTACGCTTTTTCCTGGATCAAGAGCCGACCTGGAGTGGTGACTTTTTTATTTGGAAAAAGTCAAACGGAAAGTTTTTTTTGTCCTCGTCAGAACAGGTGGGCAACCACATCAATAGCCTCGAGCCCATTGGGTTCAGACAGCAAGCACGTAATACATGGCAATGAAGCAGATCTTATCTTGCTTGGATAGGCTATACTAATGATACCAACTTTCCTATTTTACATGAGGATTTCAATTGAAATAAATTAATTCTCGTTGGAATTTATATTCTTCAAGTTCAGGTAGATTCGTCTTTTCTTATAGAAGGTTTCTTAGAACCAACTTTCCTTTCAAACACCATTTAGAAAAAATGGAGACTGATTCTACGAATTGTAGACGATTTGTGTTTAAAGGGCCTTCACTGGGCTGTTGAAGAGAGTCAACAAGCCTAGGAGACGACGACTTATGACAGGGAAAACTTGCTTTCGTTTATAAACGAAGAAAAAAACCAATTGTTGACTAAAATCTTCTTAACTTATATTTGTTATTTTACCTTTTTGGATAAAATGAACGTACAGGTGTAAAATGTCTGTATTACCATTTAAATACACTCGACTTGACAGTATTTGTCGTTGTTTATACTTTATTATGACCACGCTTCCTTTATTAAATGGAATGCAGCAATTTATTCCATTAATAAAAATACCTTAAAATATATGGCCTTCAGGCATTAACTCATTCCGTTTCAACAAACAAGTATTAAGATACTTAATTTTAAGGTACGGTGTATTTTCAAGTATAGATTTGAGATTAAGCTTCACGTACACTGGGATCGTTATTTTTAATTACTTATAGATTAATTTCTCAATTTCATTTTTATAATAGTTCTAAATTTATTACCAGAAAAAGATCCAAATTAGATTGCCACATAGAAACGTCCATAGTTTTACCTCAAGGGGGCCCTTCTAACTGCAAGAAACCTTTGTACTCGATAAAAGACGACAAGCTGATTCCGCTTGCAACAAAACATTTTTTTTTTAAATATTTAGAAAATATGGACAGCTACTAACAGATGAGCTTCGATCTAAGGTCACCGAGTTTACTAAAGGAGTTCGCTCTAAGACTTCCTACATGAAGCCTTTAGCCCCGCTACCAAGTTTTTACCTATCCTTACTATGTTTGACATACCACAGACTCGGGGTAACAACATCAAACGCGTGAACTATCTGTTGATTCTTCGTTGTTTGAACCAGAGTGAAAAAAGACAAAAAATATTACGAGTAATCAAGATAAGAAGGATTGGATTGGATAGGACGAGGAGATGACGCAAAAGTGCGATAATTGTGTTATTATAATGAAACTAACTCGTTTCAAAAATGCAGTACTGTATATCGATTGTCTATACTATATACACAAAGAGAATTTTACATTTTTCTGTGGCCCGTTCACGTCACGTATACATTGCGGCTTTTAGATTTTGCCAAAACTCATAACTTATACTTACAGAAAACAAAAAAAACGTCATTTGAACTCAAACGAAAACTGTTCTTTTGGTAATTGCGAAATGGTGGCCTGACGTATTTTGTCTTGTTAAGACATTATCAGAACACTATGCAAGTAGAGGTTCAGTTGAGCGAAACACTCAACTGAACGCTAGACGAAACATCATCAGATTACGCTATTTTCCCTTTCAAATGCGATGAAGAGACTCAAATTCCGCGCGAAGACCATTGAAGTCTGTTGTCAACTTAGCCATTGCACATTTTAATTCAGCTACTTCTTTCTTAGAGGAAGCAAGGTCGTCTTCCAGACGCGCGAGATGATCTTTTTCGAACTCAGGTTCGGGAATTTTAGTTTCTTGAATAGTTTTCTCAGTGCCACTCGACATCCCTAAACCCCTGCAAAAAAATAGATATTTATTGACGCGTAAAAAAAAGGTCTTAACATTGAGACCTTACTTATTCTTCCTTGCGTCTGCCACGTCGGCCAGAGGCTTCCTCTTCGGCTTCACGGTTTCCTTGGCCTTCTCGATCTTGGGCTCGGGCTCGGGTTCTTCTTTATCAGTGTTTCGCATGTGTTTATTACGACCGCCTGGTGCTTTGTAGTGTTTATAACACTTTTTGTTGAGTCTACTCTCGCATTGGTATCTAAAGAAAAAAAAATTATACGAAACGATAAGGTTACGCACCGTTTATGTATTTACCTGGTGTGATCCAAAGCCCGGTGTATCTTCATCTGTTCCCTGGGTTTATCCCCAATCCCAAATTTAACCATACAAATCTCCCCATCTTTTAGAATGTTACAAATAACCTAAATTTCAACGTTGTTATTATATTTTTTAACGCCCAAGGTAAATTTTTTGTTTACCTCTGTCTCGACCTCTGTTTCTATGGCAGTGGCTTCGGCCATTTTGATACTGAGGGGGTGATTGGTTGGGAAAACAGACTTTCTAAGAAAGAAAGCAAATCCAATTAATAATCATGTAGGCTACTGCGCACAGACAAACAACAGACGCGCCGTCGACCTCGATCCAGCAGAAGCAGCCCAGCCAGCCACCGCACAAGAGGAAAGACGGACCGCCGATGACCGATGACAAAAGACAACGACTTTCGCCTCTTCTCAGACCAATCGGAATAATAATAACAACAAACAAACCAAACAAACAGACGCACAGACAAACAAACACAAACAGACAAAGACGCCATCTTTTCCGTTTTTCCGCACGGCTACGCTACTACATATACATATCGATGCTTATCAATCCTGGGCCGCTATTCTTATTATATTCTTGTGCCTTTTGTATAGCGTCTGCCATCAGCCTCTTTTCTTTCTTCCTCCTCTGACCTCGTATCTATCAATCTGAGTTGGAGCACACGACTTGACAAAAGCGAAAGAAAAAGATTCTTCCAGATCACCTCCCAACACAATAGATGTTTTCTTCTACTGGTCTGGTCGGACTCGCCAGTATTGGGCCATTTGCAGGGGACGGGGGTATAGCAGCAGCTCTGCCTTATTATATACAGTGAGAGCGAGATGATGATATTCTATAACTTTTCTTTCCCCCCTCAGTGATGCCTTTGCCTCGAAATGTTTTGAATGCGCCACGAAAGATGCGTTATCTTGGCCCGCTCGAGCGTCTCATTCTTTTTGAATCATTTCGGCCTAGAGTCGGTCGTGGCCAGCCGCTGTTACGACACATGAGGAACTTTTCTTCTTCTTCTCTCTTTACCATAATGCCATTACGACGATAATCTATTTTATTGTATCTTTTCTTCTTCTTCTTTTTCTTTTTGTTGTTGGAGCGGAGAAATGTCTTTTGGGGGAGAAAAAAGAAACCCAAGACCGAATGACCCCCTACAACACCGCGGTGATTTGGGTGGGAGAAGAAAGTTCTATCTGCAGCGTATACCGTACAGCTGCGTATAGCTCGCTTCAAACGCAAATGGAACTTTTTCGTTGAAGCGCGCTAGCTGGGGAGGGATATGAGAAAGCTTAAAAGCTTCCAAAGCTTTCGATTTTTCAACATTTTTTCTTTGGTCTGTTCATTTTCTAGCTCAGGTATTTTTCCCAGGTAGCTGCTGCTTGAATGTATTGACGATATTCCAGTCGAGATACTACGGGCTTCTTCACAGGAGGATGCTCTGTATTTCTACATCTATCTGTCTTGAGAATCATTTCACCTATACAAAATAAATAAACCCGACAAGTATAGAATTAAATATATAGGAGAAAACCTTTTTTTTTTTATTTTCAAGTTTTGGGGGGAAACATTGTTTATCTTATGGGAAAACAAACAAACCAGGAGGGAAGATAGTGAAAAAGACAACAAAAGAGAACGATGGCGCAATCAGTTAACAGACAAACAACAAGAAGAAAAGAACAAACAACAACACAAACAAAAAAAAAAGAAAAGAAAAAAACGTGTGTGTGGTGTCTACATTTTTGTCATCTCTTTTCCGTCCCATTTCTTGATTTTTCTCCCATTTCGTTTTCTTCTTTCCTGTTGTCTCCTCAAATTTTGATTATTTTGTGCCTTTGAAAAACTGCGCATCGCATAAGCATCGCTATGAAATGGAACACGACAAAATTAACGACGGACTTGTACAGATCGTTCGGCCGACCAGAGAATCTCCTGTCTGTCGGTGTGTGGGCGACCCATTTTCTCCCACCCAAAACTGGGCCGGCACACGCCCGCCTTAAAACATAATTTCTTAACTCTATACCCTGTTATCTATCTCTCTTCCAACATCCTTTCTTTCCCCCCTATAAATAGATGGATGTGTTTCTTGCTGCTGCACGTTTACAAGACTCGAGAGAGAAAGAGGCCAGGGTGTGTGTGTATCATCGATGATTTTTTGTTTTCAACGTGACAAATGACTCTCGAGGCGCCAGCTGTTTTTTATTTAAACTACTAAGGCCCTCCTGTTGGATCGGTTGGATCGGCTGTTGGTGTGGCGGCGAGTTGGCCCCCCCCCCCGGCCGCGTGTGATTTGATGCGATGCACTTTGTTACTTTCAATTGCCTTTCCCTTGGGGCCAACAACAACAACAACAGCAACCAGAAACAACCGACATGAAAAATGAACGGATCATCAAAATCCGCTTCATCAATGGCCGTTGCTCCCGAGAAATTCCATTGGTGAAATTGTCGCCAAATGAGCAAATAAAATAAAAATGTACAGCAACGCAAACTCGTTGTCATGACATAACGGCCAATGAAACGTAATTTTTGGGGGATTTGGGCGGCCCCCGTTTCTTCTTCTTTTTTGATTTTCTCAGCGATTTGCGTGCGAGTAGGAAAAAATAAAAATTCTCGGTGGGGATGTGCGCCATTTTTATGGAGAGAATCCTGGAGCACCCGCCACTCTCCACAACAGGACGACTGGACACAGGTCAGGATACCGATGATGGGTCTGGATCGGATGAGGAAAACACGATCGTCCTCGTAAGCGCCCACAATCAGATCGGGGTAGTCGTTGAGATCCATATCCAGGCCGCCACTCAGCGAATAGCCAAACGTCGTCGGAGGAATGCCAGGAATATCCTCCGCTTTCAAAATCTGTTTTTATTTACATCGAAATTGAAATTGAGAATAAAGAAGAAAAATTGGAGAGGAAAAAAAAAACTTTGGTAACATAAAACAGAACACCAAATAACTTTCTTCTAGTCTTCTACTCGTGAACAGCCAAAACGGTGAGCCATAAGACAGACAACTACATAGTTCCTCTCAGCCAGGAGAAATAAAACAAGAAGCGTAGGGATCCGATAGGGAACCGCTACAGCACTAACGGTACGGTACAGACTCACGAAGTTTAGGGCGTCAATGAGAAACACAGGAGGCGGCAAAGGCTTTATTTGCTCCCCCACCTTTCATTGTTATTGTCCGCCGTGGAGCGCGAGAGCAAAAAAAAAGTTGGCTCGTAAAAAAGACGCGAGAAAGTGTCGGCAGCAGCAGGCAGAGCTGCGTCCATATAGAGGACAAGAACAGGAGAAAAAGAAGAAAGAAAGAAAACCCTGCATGCTAACCATTTGACGTGGTTTATGGAACCCCCCGCCCAAAAGAACTACCGTCTACGTCAATAAATTTGCGCATTTCACGAGTGCTGGGCACCGCTGCACACGACACCAGACGGCAGATAGAAACTCGCCTCTTTTTTCATTTCGAGATTTATCCGCGGCGGCACGGCAGAAACGGCAGTTGTCGTACAACAATCGCCAAGCGTTTCGACAATTGGGTAACTGCTGGGCCACAAAAGTCAAAGTGCGTGTGAAATGCGCACACGGTTGGACAGGACAGAAAAGGGTTGGCTGAAGACAGACAGATGGGACACCATTTCCGTTTATATATAGCAGCTGCTTGTCCGTCTTCCCTTGTCCTCTCTCTACAAGACAATACGGGAGGGAAAAAGAGACTGGACTGGGACAATTTCTGGGACGGCTCGGTAATGATTCCATGTTTGGAGCCATGTTGGTTTCTTTGAGTATCGTGCCAACGAATTTCCATCCTAAAGCCACGCTAAAGCTTCGCAGACCTTAAAAATCATTCTGATTTCTGAAAGTTATTCTTATGTACAAAGTTGCTCATTAGCTGTCCAGCTTCAGATCAATCATATTATTCAAAATGTAATCAATGAAGTAACCTTTTGGGAACGCGTGAAAATGGCATTATGTACACATATGGAACGTATATATTGAAAATGCAAATGGCATTATGTACACTTATGGAACGAAAATGTATACATATGGAAAGAGAATTTTAATGATAGGTATCCATGTTCCACACTCTTTTAGCGATATATTGTTGTTTCTCGCCGTAATAGCTAGCGCCCCAAACCCCACCCCCCTCCCCCCACACACACAACCACACACCTTCGTTTGACTTTGATAAAAGAATATTTACTAGAATAGATATACGGTATACCGAGGTAAACCTTGTAATTCCCGTCGAATTTAAAACGACGTAGAATAGACCTCCGACTATATTCCTCTCTCTACAGGCAAATCTTTTGTTTTTCTTTTCTCAAACCTTTGGCCTTCTTTGCAGTCCTTCAATGTCTCCGTTGGTGGGCCTCTCTATAAGAGACAAATCATTCATAGGGAGAGAAGAGCTTGCGGAAAGCCCCGAATTTTTAAGGAAACTTTTGAGTAAATAAAAAGATAATAGCAGCGGATTCAGCTAATATGGCACAATAAAACACATAAAGATATTTTTTTATATGTTTTTGTATATTTTTAAAGGAATTCAGATGCATTTAATGCCATGCACTGCCAAAACGGTCCAAGTTTTTTTGCTGGGAAGTATCGTTTTTAATGTGTTTTAAAGATAAAGGTTAAAGTTCGCTGTTCAAAAACTAAAAGCAAATAAATGAGTAAGGATAGTAAAATTATATTTGCTCCAACCCTATCCCAAGTATATTCTACCCTTTAATCCTTGGTTGAGTTATATGTGTTGTTGATGACACAAAAAAATAAGTAATTATATATAATAAGAAACGAAAGTTAAACAATATATATTTTCACCAACAACTCCCGCAAGGGATAGTTGTTTGATGTTTGGAGGTTTGCTTTGAGTTTAAGGGTGGTATGATAGTTAAAAACTCTCTCTAAGCAGCCCTCTCGGAATGTTGAATCGAAAGGAAGTGGGGGACTTTGCTTTTCTTCTTCTGTCTTCCTGCCTCCGCCTAAACTCTCTATCAGCTGGTATATAAAACAAAACAAAACAAAACAATACAAAATGAAATCTAGTGGTCGTGATTGAATGTAGGTTAAGGGGAGATTTGAGATTCATAATAGTTGGTTAATTCAGGGAACATTCTACCCATCGCATCACCGGGAATATTCTACGATATTGGAATTACAAATAAAGGGCAGTAGACCTTCAGTACTCCTTGACGGAAGGGATAAAGCGAACCATAATGAAAACAAGATGGTGTCGTATAATTAGCTGTTAATGTAACCGTTCCTTTCAATATTAAATAGGAATGATTCTCTGAAAGCTGTCTTTTTATTTAAAACTGAACATTTAATGAATTAAAAAATTTATTGTTTAAATTTTATTTAAATCTTATTATTTAAATTTTACTTAAATTGTATTATTTAAATTTTATTTAAATTTTATAAAAAATTTAAAATTTTACGATTGCTCAATAGTTTTGCATAAAGATGAAGGGGACATTTTTTAAACCAGAAGTATCAGGCAGTTTAAATATTTTCTCTACTCAGTTTTTTACGCTGATTTGCATGGTATTTTTTATTATTTAAACAAACCTATAAAGCGTGAATAATTATTATTTAAAGTTTAAATTTGCTACCCCTACTTTGAATCGGACCCCACGCCATCTATAGTGGGCGATTCTTTATTTATGATGAATTTGCAGACGCCCTTTATCCAAATCGCCCTTTTCATGTTTCGTCTTTAGGCCTTTATTTTGGGACAAAAGGACAAAAGAACAAAAAAGGGTTATAGGCAATAAAAAAGGGTGATATGGATAAATGTCGTTTATGGACAGGATTATATTTGGATCTTGTCCAAAAGAAGCTGGGCCAATGCCAGCTCCCGTCTCTCTCGTATTTTCACGGAATTCTCGAACAAGGGATCTCTCTTCATTTCCGCCAGCAAGACCGAATAAAATTTGATGATGCCATATGTGTGTTTAATTTTCCAGCCGAAGATGGCCCAGAAGGCAAATCGCAATGCAAAGCAATCAAGGGAGTTATCGACTAGCGGGCAAAGAAAAAGAAAAAGAAAAAATTCAAATTTGCATGGCCCGGTTTTTTCTGGTTTCGTAGACTGATACCCAATTTATGTTTTTGAGGAACCACTTTGTTTTTTCTGGTGGTTTGCCACTAGACTTAAACCGGTCGATCGTCCAGCGGGGGTGTAATACGTCAGTATTGAAAATGAACAAAATTTCCTAAACTTTATTGCTCTGAGTGACAAGCCCTGGACTAGCGGTTATAGTTTCTTCATTGATTTTATTTCTTTCCATTCTTAGAATGAAATGGATTTCAACTTTTTAGCCGCTACAATTTTTTTTTAAATCTGTAGCTGGAAAGCGAGATCTACGCGCCCTCATAGTCCTGCTGCTAAATTACCAATATTTTTCAACTTGTTGACTCCGGGCTTCCCTTGTTTCGAGAATCCTTACCCGATGGATATCCACAGTCAGCCGTCTCCTCTGGTCTTTGCATGGCTGATGGCCCGGCGATTAGATTCCGACCCTCCACTTGGTCAGCACCAAAGGGCACACGAGCTTCGTTAAAAGGGAATGGCTCATCATGGCGGTCAATTCATAGAAATGTCTACTTAACGATATATATGGGACCTTAACGAAAATATTGCGCACAGGGACCAGCAGTTTGGCGATTTATTGGCCTCACCGACGATGCAGCTCTCTGTTTAGGTATTCGTTGACACGGTTGATCACATTCTTGTATGCCATGGGACTGTTTGCAAGGGAATCGTAAATGTTCAACGACACCCTGACAGATGAGAAAAAAACGGAGTAGAAAAAAAAAATTTAAAAGGTAAGTAATTACAATTACAGCAGTGACTCTTGGTCGTGGGTAAAATGGAATAGGAACCAGTGGTTCGTTGTGCAGACGGGAATCAATATGTTGGAGTAGTCCAACACGTCTCTATTGGGGAGAAAATTCACGCCGAGGTTTTGCCAACCATTTCTTCACGCGTAAAATGTGACAGAAAGTAAAACACGTAATGTAGTTTGAAGTATTTTTTGTTTAATAATACGGTAATAAATTGTAACAATAGCACCACATAACACAGCGTTATCCGGAAATGCCCAACCAAACGGTTTGCCTCACTAGATAGGTTAAACAAAAATATACGGTAACTTACGCAAACAACTTGGTGCAGAAATGAGATGGGCAGACAAATGCTTGCGGTAGCGTCACCAAACAATCACGCATCCCGACATCCAGGAAATAATCAATGATGCTGCATTGAACAAAATAACCAAGAAACCAAAGGGAGATCAGAAAACTGACTGCTGTCCAAAGCAATATCGGAATAGTACCTATCGTTAAACGGATTTCCAGCTTCTAGCAGTTGAATGTCCAACGGCGACAACCAAGTAGGCTCACTACCTTGTGCAGCTGAGTTAACGATGTCAGCACCAAGTCTCGTGACTTCCGGTTCGTTCACGACCAGGTCGACAAAATTCTCCAAAGACTGAATCCCGTCTTTGACCACACCAACCCCCACGGAAGTGAGTGTGTCAATTGACTGTGAGCGCTCAGTTCGTACTAACTAACGTACTACTAACAGTTCGTACTACTAACTTCTACTAACGTACTCAAAACTGAGTCAGCTTTGAGTACGTTACGAAAAAATGGTTCAAGCGTACGTCAGTCCCGCCAATGACCGACAACACTATACGTCGCTTGAGCGCATTCTATTGCCACGTTACTGCATACTTTTTCGTCAACAAATGGCTGACAGGCGGGAGACGGAGCAGAATGCGAATTGAACTTTGCCCGCACCGAAACGTGCTCTTCGCCGCAGGTGAGACACAGGCATTCGACACACGGGATAAACCTCTTCCACTGCGGCATGCAAAAATTGATGGCCTCCGCACAGTTTTGTCCCGCATTGACCACCATGTGGTAGGCACCGGGGAAGGTGACGACATATTCGACGCTGTGCTACCTGATGCAGTTGAAAGGTATGTTGTTTATCCGTAACACCTGCGGCATGACTATGCAAGCTTTGTGACTGGATAAGAAACGGGGGAAAAAAATGTCAATCAAAAGCCAACTAGAACAGTGGTAGTGTAGCAGTTAAACCCCTCACCAATCAAATCGTGGACACTTGTCAAATTCGTCCGGAAAGAGATGTTTCAGCAGTTCACGTACACGTTCGGCATACCATGCAGGCCCTATTAACATAAAAGTGAATAACAATGGTGAATACTTATTGGCCGTGAAACGATCTGCCACCCCCCCCCCCCCCCCAAAAAAAAAAAAAAAACAACAACAAAACAAGCAAAACAAAAACACTTACACGAACCAATACTTGTCCGATCCGTTATGTAGGTAGTTACAGCTAGGCAGGTTCAAATTTTCTACGTGCAAGGCGGTGTGGTATATCAGCTGACTTGTATTAATGCCCAGCATAGTTGCTGTCTCATCTTTCAAATACGGCGTGAAAGTTGACCGGAAATTCGGTAGACTCCTGGAACAGTTGGAAAGAAAAACCCGCACATTAATAAAAAGAAATCGGTGTACCACCATATTAGGTAGAAGCTGTAGCTCACCACTGTGGCCATAACAAACGTTACACTATATCAATCAAGTAGTTGGGTCGTTAAATCACCATGGATGTTCAGCTTCTGCAAACAGAGTTCCATTCTTGTTGACGACGTACTGAAGCGCCCTTCTTTTAAAATATCATCAAACAAGGTGAACATGCCAGCCCAACATCGGTTTTCATCATCGTAGAGCCAAAAGCCAATTTTCGACAGTGAAGGGGTCATTCCCTTTCAATGAAAGTTGTAAGTGGTGTAGACGTTATGGCTGTGCTGATATCTTTGTGAACACCTTCCGCCCTCTTCTCGTAAATTTGCAAAAGATGAGATAATTTAGGCTCTACAGCCTGTTTCACAAGCTCGTTGTTTGACCGTTGTTTCGTTGGTAGTATTATTTTGACGGCCCCGCAATTGTGCGAGTACGTCTCAAAAGCATCGCTCACATATTTTGGAAAATCCTGAAATTCCTTCTCATTTTGACGCAGTTTAACGACGTCCTCATTGCAAACGTCTACAGTATTTAAAAAAAAACACTCAATAATTGCTTCATCCGTGTTGTCCGGTGACTAACCCCAGTGGGGAAAAAAATAACAATACTCACCAATGTTTTTTTACTGCTTATATCCTTGAACGCTTCCCACCATGTGTTTTTGGGGGACAAACAGTGTGGTGGTGCTGAGCACTTTTGCAGAACTCACACTTTTGGTTGCTGGGCGGGGGAAATCCTTTACGTGAACCTCCTTCTGCTTAATTTCTTTACGTAAGGCCGCCTTTTGCTTATTGGCCTTCACCAGGTGCCTACTTAGTTTGCGATAAGCATTTTTTTCTTCAAAGACAAAAAGCCAAAAAAAAAATTAATCCACGATGCAATAACCTACGATGCAATAACCTAACTAGGAAAATACTAATACTATAGGGTGCTAACTGATTCGGATGAAACAAGATAAAGCAGATCTGTGTTCTCTGTTATTGTTTTTTTAAACTGCCATTTCGCCACTGACCAGAAGCTCAGAGATGGTAGGCGTTAATAATGGTGTATTGTGGGATACTACATCTCCTACTTAAGATTGTTGAGTACAATAAGTAAATGTCTGAATTAAAAGTTGACCCTACTGGACAAAAGGTTGATTTTGGGAGGTTGGGTGAAAAATAGACATAGAAACATATATTTCGTTATTTAAGGTTTGAATAAGTCGTTTGGTTTCTCTTCTTCCGTTGGAAACCTTTACTCACATAGTAGCTAGTATCTGGATGGTTTCTAGGGCAATATACACGGTGCTTCAGGTTGTGAATATCACCCTCTTCGTCTGAAGGCAGGGGTAGGAGGTTGTCATGATTCTGCACACTCTGAAGATAGCCATCGTCCAGGGGAAAAAAGCGGGATGTCATCTTCTTCCAGCCCTCCCTGAAGATTTAATCCCGTTTGAGGTGGAAGGAAAATGACGTCAATCACGCCTGTAAAATCACCTTAGTTTTCTGGGGTTGGATCGGTTGGAATCTGATTTGGGTTTCAGCGGCAGGCCTTTCCGTCTCTACATCGAAGGATATTGGATCACTGCTGCAAAACGGTCGGTAAAAGGAGTAGTTCATTGTTACTTACTTATTATGGTGGTTGCCATGATCATGCTATATTTTTTCTTTGTAATAGCAAGCCGTTGGCCTTCATGAATCAGCTGCATCGCTTTTTCTTACATATATCTTCAGAAGACAATGCCACACCTACCAGAAGAGGAATAAATTACTTTGAATTCCCATGTTTAGGACATAAATCTGTTAACCGAAGAAGTGAGAGGAGTAAGACTCAGCTACATGTTGCTGACATTCAGGAAGATTTTCACAAATTCAGAGCATTAATATCCCAATAGGCTGATGAAATTTGCCATCTTCACTCACCACCAATTGATCGCGGCATTTGTAGTATGCTCACATTTTAAGGTCCTTGCAATTTCCAGATTGTAATCAGTAGATAACGATTCTTTTAGTTAATAATTGACAACGCTATTTGATTAACGACGCCGAAGTCAAATTTACATATTTTTCCGCTGCCTTGGTTGCTACTATATAGAAATTGGAATTGGAACGATGATGCAACCTTTCTCGTATGGCATAACCCAACATTTCGAAGAAAGCTGCAATTTGCTGGTTTCCCATATGTTTGCAGAACGCGCAAGGCCGGTTGATTTGTAAATCTTGATGGAATTTGATGGAATAGGCTTCTTGTAAAAACTCCTGAGATCCAGAAAAATTCTGCCAGTGATGTGCGTTTTGGTAATTCCCATCAACTTAATTACCGTTGTTGCATAAATAAAAATAATCATCTATTGTTTTTGATCTCACCCCTTTCAGACGCAGTGTTGAATAGTCTCCAGTGTTGAAAACCGACGATGAAACGTCTTTGCGGAATGTTAAAATGTAATCCAGAAATTCTTTTAACAATTTGAGCCAAAGGTTTTTTTGGAGACCTGATTAACTTCTTTAATTTTCCGAGGTAGTTCTGGAACGGGAAAGCAGAAAATAGACCAAGAGGACCATGATTCACGCATTCATTGCTCAAATGGATCAATGAATGAACGTTGTAGATCAAGCGATGGACACCATAAATTTTCCCGAATAAGAATATAAATTATTTCAAGAAGTCGCCGGCCAGAGTTGCGTACTTGCTGCATAACGTCGGTGATACCAGCTGGTTATAGCAAAATGAAGGTAAAGAAAATGTTCATACTTTTCTGGTGGCAAAATGCCTTTAAAAATTGCTGGGCCAGTATAGAGAAGGAATGATCGCAGTTCAACCGCCTTCCATTTCTTAATATGCTCTTGATCTTGTAATTCTGTAAAACATTTTTGGGTAAGATTTCCCTATACGACGAAGTCTTCGATCGATGCACGCCTTTTCTCGCATTCCAATCTTGTGCCTCAATTTCTTTTTATGCCATTGGCCAGTCCAAACTAAAATCAGGCGTTTGAAAACACAGAGCAAGACTAGGTGCATGTATTCCAACGGAAACGAAGAAATCATATCGAGATGTAATGGAAGTAATGGACTAGTTCCGACGTGATGATTTTTGTATGTTTTGTTTCGGAAAGAGTTTTCGGTACGGAGAGCAAAATCGTAGAGATTGGCAAAAACCATACATTTATGTGCTTTAATGTGCGTGCCCTTTTGAGTGCATCTTTCACATCCGCCATATCCGTTATGGCCCTTGATGGCCTGAACAAACTGCCTGGCGGGGGCATCGCAAATAATAGCTCCAATCTTGATGGTGTACCGCTGTCGGTCAAGTTCTAGACCTTCTTTTTCGAGCTGTATGATCTCTTCCAGAAACGGACCAAAAAATTCTTCAAGACTTTTCGATTTTCCCTAGCCGGCGGAAATGCTGACAACAAATGGCTCGCTGTCGACAGCACTAACCACACGAAACAAGATTGGCCCCATCTCGACTGTGTTTGTTGGGAAAACTGGAATACCGTCAATATTGATATTAATAACAATGACTTTGTTTCCTGGGTCTTTCATTCCCTTTTTCAATTTTCTTAATATTCCAGCAGACAGAGAAAATGGTGAAAATACTTGTCACCGACTTTTTCTTTTGTGGTTTTTAGAATTGTTCTTGGATCGGTTGGGATGTCATGGCCCACATCTTTAACGAGTTTTGCAACGCCACCAAGAGCATTGAGTGACAGACCCTTCTGTAAACATAGCAGGGCCAGTCGTTGTAATATTTCCTCTTTAGTAAGTGCTCGGACATGACTGCTATCATTTACGATTTCACCAGTTTCAAGAACTATATGTTCTTGATCTTCAACTCTCTATCTACTCTAATTTACGGCATCTGTTGTTACACCTTTCAATTCTTCGTTATTAGCTACGTGTACCTCAGTGGAATCGACTATGAAATCGGTGGAAGATACATCTTTGAAACCGTAGTTGGTGCTGGTATGTGGAGAAGTGTCTTCAGTCAGCTCGACAGCAGAATTCACGTCTACGGGTCTTAATTAGTAGTGGGCTGAACATATCGTAATGAAATTAAAATTACTATAGGTTTGCATGAAAAAGAATTTGTCAAATACTAGTATTGAAAGCGCCAACATTTCTACGAACTGACAATTATTGTCTTGTTACATTGGCCATGACGTTCTTCACTGTTTTATTAACGGCATATCTCCTTGCTGATGGGCGGTTTGAACATTTTAAACAAGACTAAAAAACGCAAAAGATGAAAGACTTCAATGGTGCACCTGGAAATAAACAACCAAACAACCAACAACCTGGAAATAAACAACCAAGCAGCCTATAGGCATAGGCTGCTAAAATGTATTTTGATGGAACAACAATATTGGAGCATTATACAGCACAGCCCGGTTTTCAAGATAGAGGTTTTCATAACAATATAAGAAATCTGGGTTGAAACCAAAATTGGGACATGATACATCTGAGCACGGATTCCAAGTTTGAGATTTTCATAAACATATAAGAAAACCGGGTTGAAACCAATATTGGGACATGATACAGCTGAGCAAGGTTTCCAAGATTCAGATTTTCATAAACATATAAGAAAACTGGGTTGAAGCCAATATTGGGACGAGATACAGCTCAGCACGGTTCCCAAGATTCAGATTTTCATTAACATATAAAAAAACCGGGTCGAAACCAATATTGGGACGTCATCCAGTTGAGCACGGTTTCCAAGTTCAATATTTTATGGGAAACTGGGCTGAATCTAATGTCGGTACAAGCTCGTCCTTCAAACACACGGACTCCGATTTTTTAAAAGCGCGGAAAAAAGGATTAATCCCAATATTTCACCGAATACGTTTTAACCCCAAAATTCCATTGTTGCTAAGACGATGTCAGAGCAATCACATAACAATATCTTTTAATCAAGACTCGGATCCCCGTGACAAAACCAAGTTTGGCCAAATGAACCTCCGAGATCGTATGCTATCCGGGTGACCACTAAGACAGTATTCAACGACTTCTCGAAAAGATGCAGATGGAAAAGGGAGAAGATGTAAATCTATTCCCTGTTCTATTTCTTCAAGTTCTTCTTGAGTGTCTAAGTCTTGAACTGCAAATTGTTTCAATTCCGCTGCCAAGTCATCCATACTATCCATCAAAGATCCATCTATTTCAAGTTCTATGAAAACCTCCTCACTATCGGGTTTCTCAGCGGCTTCTGTTTGTGATGGCAATTGATTTTCTAATTGCAAAGGTGTAGTGTGAATATAAACTCACCTTTTATTGATTCGTTGGCCATTTTACCAGATTCCAAACCTGAAATTTGGTCAAAACCAGCAGCCACCATGTTTGAACCACCATCGGTCATAATTCGAGGCACCTAAAAACAAATAGAGATTTGAATTAATTTGTTTCAGTTCCCTTAAGTAAAATAGTTTATTTTCCTTAAACAAATGCCTTATTTGCAGGAATTTCCCAGTCTTGTAACAGTTTTTCATATTCAGCAAGAATAGCTTGACTTGTGTGTCTTCCATGCATCTTACGAATTCCCAAGAATACGACAAACTTTTCAAATTCGTCCGTGACAGAAGAAAAAAGGCATAACTAACTGGTAAGTCCGCCGTGCCAGATTCTGAAGCTTCACTATTGAAGGGGATTTTCGGGGGGCTTTCTTAAAGGACGAAAAAACATTGTTATAGTTGAATTCGATATCAGTATCAATTGGAGCATAAATCTTTTTGGTACAACTTTAGTAATTATCTCACTTATGTTTCCAATTGCTGGGTACGCTCCCTAGACAACTCTTGAACATCAGCAAGTTCCTTGGAAGTGCTGAGACCGTAACAAGCCTGTTCAAGAGAAGACAGAGAGAAATAAAATGGCGAGTAATGTGGACACGCAGTGATTGCAGAATTCGAAATATCGATTTAAGCAGATGCAGGTAGTAAGTCGTTTTTGTTACGCATAAAGTGGAAAGTGTGGAATTTTGAACTTGTGGTATTGTTAAAAAAACCAGTTGGTTCATGGAAAATACTTATTAAAAGATATTTTTAACTTTAAATAATCAACCAAAAGAGAAAATTAAAAGGTGACATAATCTCTTTAAAAATGGCCAGTTAGCCGCTGTAAATTTTCCATTAAATGATCACCAGCTCAAACATATCCTTGGTTCTATACCTATACATATACTTCTCTTATCTTCTATATCTATATCTTCTATACCTAACCTGTTTTCCAAACAAATCTGGTAGAAAACTTGGGTTGTCTTCTCTTTTATTCTGACAAAGTAGTGATTTTTAAAAATCAGAACAATAATTTAAAAAAAAAGACAAGAGAAGAACTATGAAGAAATTTTCGCAAGAAAAATGAACAATTAAAACGATGAAGATTTAGAAGGAAGCTAACAAAAACACATGTCAATGTTATTGTATCGTCCCATTGAATAATACGACTAAACGAACTTAAAATTTTTTTCTCAATTTGATGACCCACATACTGGTTTATCGGATACTCTCTCAGAGAGAATGTAAAAATCTGTAATGCATAATGCATCATTTTCGATTGATTTATGATTTTCAACACAATTTTTTTATTTAAAAATATCTACTGTGTAATCATGTGAAAGAAAAGGAAAAAACAGCAATAGGTAGAACAATAGATTGTTATTGAAGATTCAAGAAAATTATTTAAATATGAAGCCAAGTCAAAAAAGAACTTGAAGGAACTCGTGACTAAAGTAATTTTAAAATTGATGGAGATGTATAAAAGGGGCATCACAAGTTTTCTGTAGCTGGTGTATGTAATGATCTTACTCGAGCTGAAAAAATCTAAATTTTATGAGGCCGTGAAATACAAAACCTATTTCTAACAAATTATAAAGCCTTCCGTGGTTGATTCGTAAAAAAAAACTAAAAGAACGTAGCCCCATCAATGTGTTTTCCACGTGTTGTTTTTAATGTTTTCGTGTAACTGATAATGGCTACTGACAACGGTTCCAAGTTTTGGGGTGTTGTAATAAAAACAAGTTGCGGGGTAGATAAAACATTCTCAAAATGATTTAAATTAAATATTTAATTAAGATAGATCTCAAACATAGGAAAAAAATCCCTTTCAAAAATAAGTTGTAGGCAAAAAGACGCGTGTTGAACAAACAATTATGTTTTTTCAAAATTTTCGGACTTTGTACAATTTTTTTAAAATAAATAATGTTTGGGGATGTGAATATTTGAATCATCTATTATAACATATTAAAAGCCCGCTTCGAAACAAAAATATATCTGCAAAAAGAACCAGCACCCTAGGCGGAAGCACTAAAAAATGTATGCGTCGGCTCTAGCAAAGGAACGGTATTATTGCAAACGTTGGTTTCCATCCGAGTTTATATTTCCTGTGCAATCCCGCGATTCCTTTCGTACACAATTTCACTATCGCAGTGTACAGCGGCTTTATATTTTGAAGGCGCAACGGGTAAATTTCCATTTATACACTAATACGTGATTCAAGCATTCGAGGCAAATTCTAATGGCGAAGCGATCTGTATTTACTTGAATAATTTAACCGCAGTTAGTTACGTGAACAAAGGTGGCAGGACCAAATAGGTCGCTCTCACGTCTACTGCTAAAGATTTGGCGGCTTGGTGTGAATGCACAACACTTTAATAGAGGCAGTACATGTAGCTGCCGAGGTTAATGTTGTCGCCAATTGTAAATCCAGGGGCGGCCAGCGATGGGTGGATAGACCATTTAATTTTTTCCAAGATTCAGGAGCTTTGGGATATGAACACGAATTCATTTGTTGTTCCATGGAAAACCCAATTGCAGAATTTACTGTCAGGGAAATCGCAGCTCGAGGCAACGGCCGCCAATGAGTTTCACTTAGATGGGATTGCGTTAAACGTTACGCATTTCTGCCTTTTCATTAATTTAAAGAAGTCGAGGAGTGAGAAACCACAGGCAAAACGTGGTTTTCAGTGGTACTGGAACACGTTAGGCATATCCCCCTCCTACTGACACCACCGACGAGTCTCATTACGGCGGCACAAGGCACGCTTCACCCATTACTCCAGTCAGTTGCACTCTAACTTAACTTCTGGGGTCTCTCCGGGGATTATACAGTCTGCAAAGATTTGTTACGCCTGTTATTGAGCTTCACTTGGAAAGAAGCCATGCCAACCAAAACTTGCCATAAAACGACTACGAAGGAAACCTTAAAAAAATAATTAAAATGTTTTTTTGCTTTATTTCCTCTGTCAACAGATTGTTATTACTAATGCTGAAATTATATATGATAGGGTATCCTTTAATCACGTCTACATAGAAGGTTCAGTCTTAAAAAAAGTTGCAGTAAATGACGCAATGCAGGTGCATGTTAAAATAAGTCGTACTATTTTCAAATATGATTGCATATTTGCTCAACTTACCCCCCAACGAACGAATAGAAGGGCAGTTGATGGGTCACTTCAAGGAAGAAACAGAGCACTAGGATTCGGATTCATAATGGTACGAGACAACGGACGACGACGACGAAGGACACCATAAAAAATAATTACATTTTTTGTAGATCTATTTCCCCTGTCAACAGATTGTTATTACTGATGCTGAAATTCTGTACGATAGGATATCGTTTAATTACTTCACCATAGAGGGTACAGTCTTAAAAAAAGTTGCAGTAAATGAATGACCCAATGCAGTTGTAGGTTAATAAAAAAGGTGTATTATTTTCAAAAATGATTGTATATTTGCTCAATAGTCAGAAAGGAATAGTCGGTGTGATTGTTTGTCTTTCTATGGCCTAGGGACATCAAAGAGGGAGGGCGGCCAATGGTAAAGGGTGAAGCCCCGCCCTGATGTTCAACAAGGTTACCGAAAACGGAAATTTTGGTCCAAAATATCTGTTAAGCAAATTATATTGTGATACAAATTGAATACGAAAACACCCACTTCTTTTTAACATATGAACTAAATTAAGATTCTACTATTGTGTAAAAATAATAACCTGAAAATTTTACAGCCAAAGAAGATATAGATTTTAAAAGAGTGGATGATTTTCAAATTCCTGTTTTTCACGAAAGCACAATTTGCCATTTCTTGTTTACAGTCATCCGTGAAAGTTTCTTGAACAGGAAAAGGGCTCTCTATGTTTTAAGTTTAATTTGACGGAAGGGATACTATGGTGCCCACCGTAACCCCAGAATTTTACGCCTTTTTCTCTTTATCTCTACATTCTACTCTTCCTTTACCTAATTTCAAATTTTTCTTAACTGCTTATGCATTACAACATAAAACAAAACTTATATTCGTCAGTCAGTGAATCACATGAATGGATTTCAATAAAAGTAAGAAAAGGGGATGACAGGAGTAATAAAATGTTTTTGGTAAGAATTTCGCCACCGTGAAAGCATATCAGTCGCAATTCTACAAGTTCCTTTAAATTGGCTCTCTGTTTTGGGTTACTGAGGAATAGAAATCTATCCCCGACACAAGTCGAACTATCATAAACATTGTTGATGAGAGCTAATGAGCGTTAATTGGAACACAATTCGACAACAAGGGAAACATTGATGCGATTAAAACATGAAAGCGTGAGAACTTCCTATTTCTTTGAGAAGAGGATACAACCCACCAGTTAGAGTAACTTCACACACTTCATAATACAAATAATCGACTATCTCTAGCTCCCGAAGTCTTTCCAGAGAGAGAAGGCATAATAGATCGATGTCTGAAAAACCATTTACCCTGCAGAGTCTTATTTTTCTAATCAAAGGACACCAGCGGAGCACTAATTGAAATATACCACTATGATAAGGATAATTCAAAAAAATTGATAACATGCAAAGGGAATACCTGATAGGATTATTATGCAATTCTAAGGCTTTTTCGGTAATACCAGCTAATACTTTCATTCAATCATTATGAATTAATATTTTCATGGAAGGAAAGCTTGTCACGAATGAAGTTCTAATTCAATTAATTGCTTTGAGAAGCAATGAAAAAATTTCAAAAAATACGAAGAATATTCTAGATTATCTCACAAATAAGCCTGTCTAGTTTGTTTTTTTGTCATGTAACTTTAAATAAGAGATTTTTAGCAATTTACGAATACCCCCTGGTTTGGGGGGAATTGGCTTTGCAACACAGGGGACATTTGGCGTGTATAAACGCAGCCGTCAGAAAGATGTCTAATCGTAAGTGTTATTTTCGGTCAGTTTCTTTTTGTTTTAGAAATGGTTAGAACCTATATTAGAAAAACAGATAGAGGAAAAGTTAATTCTGCTCATATTTACAGTGCTGTAAAAAAGTTTTGATTGAAAAAAAAAAGCTCTTTGTCATGTTGGTATTGAAATGTCGATTCCTCGACGAAGCTTGACAAGATATTGCTCAAATGCGAAACAAATTGATGCTGATTTATCTACAGTTGTTGAAAATCCAAAATTTAGCAGCTCTATTGGAGGCTACAAACTAAAAACGGTAACTATTGCTGAACATATCGCTATGTCATTGCTTGTATACTTTTGATACTTTGTAGATTTTTTCTTCGAAGGAAGAAACTAAGTTGGTAGATTACCTAAAGAGAGCTTCTGATATATACTACGGGTTATCAACAACTGAATTGAGAAAGCGAGCGTACCAGTTTGCTGATAGTCTTCAAAAGAAAATACCATCATCTTGGAAAATGAAGAAGATTGCTGGTGTGGATTGGCTACATGGTTTCATGAAAAGACATTGGGACCTTTCCATCCGTCAACCTCAAGCAACGTCATTGAGCAGGGCCACAAGCTTCAATCCCCACAATGTTAATGCTTTCTTTGATAATGTTGATAAAGTTTTAAACAGGGGCCTTACCACAGACCGGTTTCACAACATGGATGAAAGTGGATTTACGACTGTTCAGCGTCCTATTGGCATCATCGCTCGCAAAGGACGTAAACAAATTGGTGCTCTAACTTCTGCAAAAAGAGGAACACTCGTAACAGTAGCTTTGGCTGTGTCATCTTTAGGAACAAGTATTCCTCCATTTTTTATATTCCCCAGGTAAATGAATCATTCTTTTGGGCACTTAATATTATACACTTCCTTATAGATAATAACATTCCTTTCTGTAGGGTGCACTTCAAGCAATCTTTCTTGAGAGGTGCTCCATTGGGTTCCAATGGATCGGCTAATCCGTCTGGGTGGATGACTGAGAATGACTTTGTTTTGTTTTTGACACATTTCATCAAACATGTCCGTCCTTCTACCGAACACGAAGTCGTTCTTTTCCTGGATAACCATTCTTCCCATTTGTCAATCAAAGCTCTGGATTTGGCGAAAGCAAATGGTATCATCTTGATAACTTTTCCACCCCATTGCTCGCACAAACTCCAACCACTTGATAGGAGTGTTTTTGGACCATTCAAATCTTACTTCAATACCATGGCAACTAACTGGATGCGGGAGCATCCAGGCGAGACCATGCAAATTCCCAATATTGCCGAGCTTGTCGGGTTAGCTTATCCCTTGGCAACCACACCTTCGAACATCCTCTCAGGGTTTAGAGTTTCTGGCCTTTCCCCTTTAAATCGCTTCATTTTCAACGACGATGCTGATTTTGCTCCTTCTTTCGTGACGGATCGACCAGTCGTTTGTGATCCTCCAAACCCTCCCTCAAACACAGAAAATGAAGAAATTGAATCCGTGTCACTTATTGTAGAAGAAGGAGAGCCTTTTTCCAATAGACAACGAACTTTTTAATGTTCAATTGGACAACACCCTGCATATTCTTCAAGACCTAGCGAATAAGCAGGTAGATTTATATTTGTTTGAGCCTTCTGTTATTCTACTGACAGATATGTAACGTTTTTGTTCAAATAGTTTCCAGAAAGCAGCCAGGCTTCACCCATTAACGTCCAGAAAAGTGATCGGCAGGTTGGTTTTTATTCACGCCTTCTGTTATTCTATTGACAGTCATGTAACGTTATTGTTCTAACAGATTCCGGAAAACAGCCAGGCTTCATCCATTAACGTCCAGAAAGAGAATCAGCCTACCGAAACCACCTTAGAAACTCTCAGGCCTCACCCTAAAGCTGGTGAAAGGAAGACAACGAGAGGTGGTGGGAAAAAAAGGAGATCATCCATTATCACCGACACTCCCGAAAAAGAACAACTGGCTGCAGAGAAGGCAGCATCTTTGGCCAAGAAAAGACCTATGAAGAAAATACTGCAAGAGAATCCGGAAACATCAAATAACGCTAAATCAACAGCAAAGAAAAACATTCCAGTGAAGAAAACAGCAGCCCGGAAATCGTCAGTTCAGAAACCCTCATTACCAAAAAACAACCCAGAACAACATAACCAAGAAAAACAAAAAAACCCAGCAGAAGAAGATGAGAGTCTTTGTCTTATATGTCAAGAGTCGTGGTTGGAAAGCCTTTCTGGGGAAAAGTGGGTCCAGTGCATCAATTGTAAAGGATGGAGCCATTCAAAATGCGTACGAGTAAATTATCGTCTTTGCGATGATAGTAATTAAATATTTTTTTACAAATTTATCTTTCGTTTTTATCTTTTATACATGTTAACTAAGACATCCATTACACTTTTTCATTGATTATCTATGTTTTAATTCGATTATTTTCTAATTAAATGAAGTTTTAGTTGGTAGTCAGAATGTATGGTTTTCCCATAACAAATACAGGGGCCGAGACACCCCGGCGGTGTGAGCAAGTGACCCCGTATCTGGGGCGGGTTTGCTCTCTTTTTTTTATCGTCAATAACCTAGTCTTAATTTATTTAGATTGGATTGAAAAAATCACCATTTAAAGCGGGAATTGTTTACTTTTTTTTTAAGATTTAGTGGATCTAAATACGTTGGAAAATAAGGGAATGGGAGCTAAGAGAAAAAAAGTGAGCCGGTCGCCCCACTTTCCCCTACATAGTCCTTGTGATCTATTTCCCCACCCGAGGTTGTCAACGCGACTGACACACTATTCCTGGATACAACGGTCTGTAATATTTTGCACTGTGAAACGTCTATTTCTTCGTTAACGAAAAAAAATGATTAAAATAACTGCCAAGAAAATAGGAGAAATGTGTACCTGAGATTATTACAAGAAGTTCAAATGGTTTTTAACCAAAAATCACCAGCTTCGGAGAATGAAATGTTCATTACTCGCAAATTTGGAAATTTGGCAAAGAAAATTAGAAAAGTAAAATGTGTTTTTCGTTTCCCTAATTTAAAATGGTTCTGATTATCATGGAAAAAAACATTAAGTTGTAAATTTGATATGTTCTGTAATGAAACAATGTAATAATAACTTCAAAAGTTTTAGATTTCAAGCACAAATTTATAATTTATAGTTACAGGGCATCTGGTTACAGCACTTTTTAAAAGACTGTAGGTCCCCATATAATTCCTTTGACTGAGATCCAATGTATCAAGTTGATGTGTCATAAGCTGTTCAAGAATGTCTCGCCTAAGTTCTTCATGGTAATCAGCCTCATATATTCCTGGATACTGTATTTTATTGCAATCAAGCATTCTTCTACAAAATTTCATTTCCATAGCTATTTTTCCAGCAACCATTTCTTAACTCCTGGTACATTTGCTTCATACCAATTAAAGTGTCAACTATTTTATGCACAAACCTAATTGAATTTTATTCTTCTTCCTAAACAAATATTTTGAAGTTCTAAAGACAAGGCACCAATTTTCTACTCATGGATACCCAATCCTCAAAAATTTTCAATTTGCTATAAGGTGGTACAAAATTGGAAATTTCGGTATTGTTTTATCATCTTCCACAACTGGCATTCAAATCACCAAACAGTACAGTTAGGACTCTCTCACCACTACTCGCATTTCACTGCTGTTAATGTTCACTCTATGATTTAGAGGACACTCCAAAACAGGTTCCTGCCTAAACATACATAAAAGATTAAATCAATCTTCTCGTCAGTCCATTAACTTCAACCATTAACAATTTTGTCTACAACAATGGCTTTAATTTTCACTGCTAAAAAGGTACTCATAAAATATATATGAACCCTTATTACATGGTATGAAGGGAATGATATTGATTTTTAAAGTTGAACGGTTCATTAAGAATCCTAAAATTTACATCTTTCTTTTCACTTGTGTTGCAAAAGCCAGTATCCATAATGAAAGTTGAAACATATTGTAAACCGATCTAAAAAAAATAAAAGTTGGATAGTTATTAACCGTGTGTATAATGCAAACTTAATTTAAAATAATTTCTTGTCAGTGAGGTCAGCCCGCTACAAGCTTTTTACAATTTGAAGAATGTGAAGGTGGAAAATATATTTCTTCTTTTTCGACTGTTTATTGAGATTCAAGGCAATCACATGAAAGTTACCTGAAGTCTATGGGGTACCAAACGAGCATTTTTTTTTTCTAAAAATTGATTCATAATTTGAAATCGAAAATCAATTTGAAAAACGCTTTGCAAATTAAAAACGAAGTTAAAAAGTTCCAAAATCAAAAATTTTTGAAAGTGAACTCAAAAATTAAAAATGGAAACCAAATCCAAATTAAAAAGCAACATGATTACTTTAAATAGAAAATAATATTCGTAACAAATTTTAAATTTAAAAATGTAATTTAATTTTACTCGAAAATCAAAATCAATTATTAAATTGAATTCAAAAATCAAAAAGTTGTTGCATTTGAACTTAAAAGTTGAAAACCAAATATGAATACTGAACAGAAAATTAGCTATTACTCAGCTCGGCAGGATGGTGGCGCCAAGAGGCGACGTCTTGTGATATCTAGAATAGAAAATCGTCAAATTGTAGCATATGCGGAATGTATGGCATGATTTTACTAATGAAAGACATATATCAAGGTATGGTGATATTTGTAAATATTTGTAAATAATGGTTTAGATAACGGAACAGGGCTCAAAATACAGAAATTAAAACAACTGGTAGGCTACGTGCTAACGTGCATAAATAGAAAATCGGCCAACTCCGAAGTCCATTAATTCAAGTTAAATCAAGAGTCAAAACTGTCCTTAAAAATAATTATAGGTTTTTTTGATTGATAGCTTACCTGAAGATGAGAAGTAGAAAATAAAAAAATATATATATAGGCTATATTTCAACCCATTTTGTAAAGCCCTTCTGACCAGCCTTTGCCTGCCTTTGCTGCCTTTATTTTATTTTTTTATTTTATTCAATTTCTATAGCGCACTTTACAACACAATGATCAAATGACGCTTGCCTTTCTAGCGAAAGCTCACTGAATATGCGCCATATAGGCTCTACGGATCAGGTGTCTAGACTAATGTCTTCATTCCCCAGTCTGTCTCATATGTGACGTATGAGACATCTGATATGTCCTGCATGATATTCCCAGCACGTCCAACATTGTCTCGTGTATCCGGGCGTGTCTCATATAAAACATAAGCGACGCCTCCTAAATTTGATATAAACCGACTATAGAAAATCTGAAAAATTTGCGCAGAATGTTTTTGGATCTCTTCACCGTCATGTTCGACATGTCTCGCGTTGTATACTGTATACACATGATTGGGTATAAACGACAGAAAAATGAAAAAAAAAATTCAAGGGAACGTGCATCTATTTAAATAATAACGAAAGAGGTAGGCCGAATGAAAAACATTCTGCTCAAAATTTTCATATTTTCCAGTCGTGGGAGTGGGAAACTCTTGCTGAATCAAACAGGGGTTTCCCACTCTTGCTTCCGTGGTTCAGGAATCCGACGGGACAAATTTGGGAAAAGGGGAAATAAAAGGCGTAAACGATTTTCTTTGTCGGATTGTGTTTTCCTGTTCTTCTTATCCTCTGAGTTGTAACTTTTAAGTCGAAGGTGTTTTTCACTTTTGTTTTATTTTGATGAAGGTTGTTGGAATTCGTCTGTTTTATTAGACCAACTTGATCTTCTTTCAGGTTTTCTGCTGGTTCCCCATCATTTGGTCGTTTTCTTCACCATTGTGGCACGAATACAGATAGGGCTGCTGGTAGTGGTCGCCCACTCGACTGTAGTTCGACGAAAGATGGTTAGGCTATCTAAAAAAGTGAGAGATGGAGACTACTTGAAATGCAATATATCAAGAAGAAGTTCCCCGCAGATTTTTATAGCAATGCTGCACTTTACTGTAAAACCTTATTTAGATTAATTGTTTTTGTCTATAAACAACAATTATGTAATATAAACAAAACTGCATCTATATGCGGTTCCTGTTGGACTATTTCAAGATTCTTTTAGTATATAGATATAGACCTAGCACTTATCGGGCATTTTCAATTGCAGCAGTCGATCCTTTACTTGATTCCTTACCATTAATACAGGGGACATATAGGCGCATCCGCACAACATAACCATTTCTTAGTTTCTCTCTCTCTCTTTATTCTTTAATTTAATCCGCTAGGCCAGTGGTTATATTTCTCGTTTCAGTCAAACCCATCATTTACGATTTTCAGAAGGACTCGACTTTATATTATTCCTTTGTGACTGCTGATGCATAACCTCCAGCTCACACAGGTCTTGGAGATCATCTTTTAAAAAAAAGTTCCATGGAAGCTTTCCCTTATTCACTACAATAAAGCAGTCTGTGGATACACAAAGAACTTGTACAGAAAAACAGGCTCATCAAAACACCAAAACGAAAAAATACTCGAAAAATTCCATCACCAATTCAATTTCATGAATATGAATTCTTTATAACGATGAATATTCAGCCCTAAAAAAAAATCTTTTGCCAGCTATAGCTCTTCATCTTTCCCAGTTCATGTCCGAAAAAACAACACAAGCTTATTTCGTTTCTCTTTTACCGATTTCAGTGACACAGCGTGGAAATTTAGGAGCGGTTTGCCAATTTCATGCAGACCATTTTTATGTCATCCTTGCCCTTGCTTCTGGCGAAGGTTTCATATAATTATTAGTCGTCTTATTGCAAATTATTGAAGTTATATAATACAAACCCGTTGTGATGATGAGTCACAAGAGTCAAACACGAGAGGTGCGGTTAAAGGTGTATTGAGAGTCAAGAACAACCAAGACAACTGTAACACGATTACAAGCACAAGCGAGTGACCGTACAATCGAGACCTCAAATAGATCGAATGTCCGATTTATATACGGGATGATGAGCGATGGCTTGTCTGATGGTAGCCATGCCTGTTAAAGTAATTAAGACGGTGCGTATGGTAAACGCATCAACAAGTGTGAGAACTTGTCAATGGCTTTGCCATATGCTGTGAATTAACATTACACTCCTCCCCTGCTTGGAGATGTTCCAAACTGGGAAGGGGCGTGATCTTCTAACATTGGCAAAGCACAGCATCACTACATGTAAGATTAAAAGCACAACATTGCTACATATAAGGTCACTAAAACAGGCAAGAATGGTAAAAATCACTAAACAGGCAAGAGTGGCAAAAATCTGCATAAAGGTAAATGGTCAATGCTACTGGTGATTATTGTTATGTTTTTCTCCCCTTTTTTTTTTTTTTTAAAGTTTGTAATCAACGATCGTCTCCATATCGACGGTTGAGGCTGCGGAGAGCGGAAAAATACCGCTGTTTCAGTTCCTCCTGGTCGATTATGAATTGTTTGATTAAATTCAGTTGTTCCAGCGCAAGGGCCGGATTGTTCTCGGGCGTCGGACGAGTGTTAGTCTGGGAAGCTGCTGGGCCGGCAGGGGCGGCAGGCTGTTGCTCCGGCGTCTGGACGGTGGTGGAAACGGGTCGTGGAGCCTGCGGTCTTATGGAGGGGACCACTGCTATGACCTGTCGAGTCCTATTTTTCGAAATCGGAACCGGGGAAGGTTCATCGTCGTCGTCTGATGAATAGGGGGGAGGCGACAATACAACGCGGTTGTATTTAAATTTAGAAGAGCGTGCTGTAGACGGCCGCTTAACGCCCCGTGTTTTCTGGTCGTCAGGAGAAGTGTACGAAGTCGATGTCCCAGGTTCCGGCTCCGGATCGTTCGATGGAGACGGTGAAGTTTGTAAGTCATCAGACGGATAACTCCGGTATTCGGTCCTAGGAAGAGGCCATTCAATTACTCGGCCAACTACTGGTGGCGTAGTGAGTTCCACTTCGTCGTGGATGAAGTTAGGTCCAAGAAGAAGTCGACCACGTCCGGCCATGATGAATAGGATAAAATATGCGGTAGCGAAGTGAAGAAAGAAAAGATTTTACAGCGATATTTATAGTAGATAGTCGAAGAAGATCGCAAGAGAGAAGTTGGGGTGGTAACTAACTTAAAGAAGGTGCAGACAAGATGAATCTATATATTTTTTTTTTTTTAATGACGTCAAAGTCATTAGTCACTGTCAAAGACAGTAGCTAAGTCGAAGAGTAAAGTAGCTAAGATGAATAAATTCTTTTTCGTGCTTGCTTCAGTTGCTGGGCCTGGGAGTAAAAACGTCGATATAGTTCACGGCTGTCGTGGTTGTATTGGTTAATGAGGTCCTTCCTGTTTTGCTGATACTCCTCCTCGCTTCGGAGAAGAATTGGGGGAGCGTACATCTGCTCAGCTTCCCCGCTGCATTCGTTGTTGGGGAGTCCTGGTGGAAGGGGGGAAACTGCTTTCTCGTCCGAGGCGAAGTTTAGTGGTAGATCAGGGTTCGGCTCCGTCGATCCGCTATCGATTGAACTTACGTCATCGTAGTAAAAGTCGTCGCTGTGTAGTGGATCTTCGTCTTCCGGATCCGCTTCGTGAAGTGTTATTAGTGAATCTGCTTCAAGGTCGATTTGTTCTTTGTTGTTAATAAATCTCCTTTCTGTTTGAAACACTACAGTTTCGCTGCTGCTGCTAATTACTTCCGCTGGTATTTTCCTTACTCTTGCTTCTATGTCCAGGAGTACCACGGTCTTTTCTTTTCTATCAGCTACTAACGCGAACGTTCTCTTTAGCACTTTTGCGTTGGCGTCCATGTAAGCTGCTTGGGTAAAATCGATTCATTAGTGATGCTATGTCAAGGCAATGACTAAAAAGTTGGTAACTACGATTTATTGGCTAATTAGCATCTTTCTTTATTTTTTTTATTATTATTATTTTTTTTTTTTTTTAAAGCATTAAATGTTACTGGCTTTTTTTTTTTTAGGTTTTTCTTTTTTTTTTTTTTTGTTTGTAAACAACTATTAGCTGCTACTGGTGATTACTACAGCGCTCTGCTACCATTGTCTCTTTTTATTATAATTTTTTTTTTCAATTTCTTTATTCCAATTCGTTTAGATCGTCGTCATCTTCATTCTCGGAAGGCGTTATTTTGTTGTCGGCAATAATGTTTTTCTCGATGTCGCTGTCTGATTCGCTTGTTATCAAAGAATAGTCCCGTCGGTATCCAGGTGGTGGGGGTAGTTTTGATTTCGCTTTGTCTATTAGGCGTTTAAAATTTCGTAATTTGAGACTTGGTGCACCGTCGTCTAGGCGTGACATTTCGGTTCTTGTAGGGTAGATGTTCTCGTTGACCTTTCGTGGCGGAATAGGGATGTGCTTAATTGGCGGTATTTCTTCCAAGTCTGGCATATCCTCGTAGTTTCCTTTTTGGGAGGTCTCGTCCGACATTATGTTCATGGCTGCTATCGCTTTCTCGATTCTGTCAGAATTATTGTAATAAAATCTAGTGTCGAGTGTTTTATAGGCCTTTTTCCTATTTTCATGATTGTAGAGGCGTAAATATTGATAGACGGCATTCCTGCCATCTTTTTCTGCGGCCATGATTGGAGTTTCGTGGTTACGATTTCCAAGTTCCAGGCGGGCTCCGTGAGAAATCAATACCCTTAACGTAGGTATATCGTTCACGAAGTGCGCGGGCGTGTTTCCGTTATTGTCCTGTAGATTTACGTGTGCTCCGTGGTATAGTAGGATGTCGGCAATTTCATGGCGGTTTTTTTCCACTGCTAGATGGATATAAGAAAGAGATTTATGCACTTTTGTGTTGACAATGTGCTGGAATCTGTCTAGCTTTACTAGAGCCCTTATGGTTCCCTTGGTGGTATAATAATACTACTCGTCATTTTTAACTCATACAGTTACTGTAGGCTAATATCTGTGTCTGACTGCGAACAAAATTATTACGTTCCTTTGGTTTGTTCGTTCAACTTATAAAAAACTTGCCGCTTTTTAAATGATTATTTTTAGAAAAAGAATCTTTACAAGAATATTACTGTTCGCTGACAAAAAATTATTGTTGTCTTGAACTTGAGTTGTTTCTTTTATACATGCCTGTGCTAAACGCGCTTGAAGCATACGGTGGGAACCACGCCTTCAACCAGAAAGTGCAAACTGGAATTATTCATACGTAGCGCAAATCACCGCTAATATAAAAGGGGTGGTTGATAAACGACTAGTTCAGGAGGCAGAAGCAGGTACCGCTATATTCTTGTTCACAATAGACTTTTCCTGTTACGATCACGATACGGTGCCACTGTTTGTGATGTATATAAACTAACATATAAGAAATTCTCGGAACAATAAGTATTAGCTACTAATATACAAAAAAAAAACTGCAGAAAATGGCAGACAATAATGGCCAAAACTTTCTGTTTACTGGTAAGTATTTGAAATGTTATGAACTAAGGAAGGGTAATTTCGGTTATCAAGGAATCTGGAATGAAACATATCCGAAAGAAGTGTAAGAAATAAGACTGAAAAATTGGATTGCCGTGACGATTGGAAAAAGATTGTGTAACAGAAACATCAATCGAAGACAAGCCACTTAAATATTCTTCAAATTGTTGGTTACGAAAGCAAAGCCAGGAGCAAAGCTAAATGGAGGTATTATTTTGGAGCTTAAGTAAACTGTAACCTAATGTCAACATAACATAAAAATTAACAAACTTGGTGTTCAAGCGCAGATACTTCGTACTTGAACCGTATTCTGCAACATTGTTTCACTATATTTGTAGGCAGTACTAGAGACTTCCATTACCAGCTAAAATTGTGGTTTTATATCAAATTACCAGTGCTATGCACCATCTCCATGACAAAGGAATTGTACAGGGAGATTTTAACCGACTTACAATTCTTATTGTATCTCAACCAGTAGCTTTTAGGCCTAAGGGTCTCTGCTAGGATTAAAGTATGTGAAAGACTAAGTAAAAATAACAACATATCAGCGGGATACGGTGAAAACGAAGAGGAAAACCAACGGTTGAAAAATATAGAAATTTGCAACGAAAGAAAATGCTGGAAAAGAGCTGAGTCGTTGAACGTTCAGTAATATTATTTCCCGATAAAAAAGAACTTCCTGTGCTACCAAAAAAAATCTATGTCTCTTCTAGATGGCCAACGGGTTGGACTACATCCATTCGCGTAATTTGGTCCATCGGGACATTAAACCCGACAACATACTTATTTCATGAACAAAACCGGTCCAATTAAAATTTGCCGGCTTGGGACTAAGTAGATAGCCTCGAAAATTTTTCACAAAATCCGACAACGGTAAAAAGAGGGAATCCGAAATGGATGCCCCTAAAAGAATATTGGTAAAACGAAAATCCCAAAAAGAGCCATTAAGCCAACTCCCACACGGCAATGTGGAGAGTGAAAAATTAACTTCAATGCAAGCTGTTAACAGTAAAAATTAAAAATTCTCCCTAACAGAATTATTCAGCTACACACGATTTAAAAAAATTTAAAGGGAAATTCGAGGAGAAAACGAATTGCGCAGCCCGTTTCATCCCAAATCAGAAAGTTCTTGCTTATAGTGATTCCGAAAAATTTAATAGCTTTTTTAAGGTTATAACACACCCCGATCTCGTTGCACAAGATGAAGTTCAAAAAATTCGATAAAAATGGGACACCCTAGTGTACCAATACTAAAAAGTTGCCAGATTTCGGAAACTGCACCTAAGGACCAGCATTGCCGGTTCTAGAAAGGAAGCAAAAAACTATTGTCTTGATTCGGGTCCCTTGGACCACTTCCCTCTTTCATTTTGAATTCCTTTTTTCTCCAATTGGAAAAAGGAATCGCCCATTCGCCGCATAGAAGAAAGCGAGAATAAGCGAGAAATAGTTAATATTATTCATAAAATTAAAGTTCACGTTTTCAAATTACTCCAAAATGTTGCTAAGTACCATATTTCCAGTTTTATGATTTTACCTCTTTAACATTGTTGCCAATGAAAAATGCCCTTCGAAGAAATTTGTTTCCAAATAGCGAACCAAACATTTTTGAATAATTTCAAAACGTGAACTTTAATTTTATGAATAATATTAACTATTTCATCGTGTATACAATTTAATTTACCGGGTTTTTCAGTTGGAATAACGAATAAACATTTTTGGGGGTTTTCCCGTTTACGAGCGTATAGTGTCATCGAGTTAGGTTTTTCAGTCACCTTTCAATGAGCTCTGATGTTGTTCAAATTTTGAACATAAGCTGTTCTTATAATCCTCATTTCCCTGTCTAAAGCCCGAAGTGTAATTATAATTCGTTAAATTTAAATAAATTAAATAGTGCAAAAAACGGTACAAAAAAATCATTTTTGTAGTCGGGGCAAATTTAATTTTTTTTTAGAAAAAAAATTAGCTTTTTTTTAAGGTCATATCACACCCCGATCTCGTTGCACAAGATGAAATTCCCAAAATTCGATAAAAATGGGACACCCTAGAGTACACTGGCGTCTTCACTCTTATAACAAGTCGATGTTCCCCGTTCATCTCTTCCTCCGTGGCCAGAGTCAATCTGTTTGACAACTTTTTCCTGTTGCCTTCTTTGAAGCTGCAATTCTTTCTCCAGTTCTGATATAGCAACATTGGTAAACCAATGCCGGCAGAACATCGTTTGCCGATATTGTGTCAAAACACGGAATCAATACTGGCATTTCATAAATGGAGAGAGAATGAAACATCAAGTTGGAATTGGACCTAACCGTTGTGCGAAACCGACATGTAGCCAGTGTCAAATTCTGGATCGGCAACAACATTGTGCCAACGTAAAATATTTTACATTTCACCTTTATGTTAAGGTACTAGCTACATCGACAAACCGATACCTTACCTTTATAAGGGAATAATGTCAGCAATTCTTTATTATCACTACATTGGCAAGCCTCTATTTGACAACGATAGGAAATTTGAATCGCTTTTCGTATTTGGTGCAGATATTGTCTTGCCAATGTGGTACCTTTATGTATAGGTTAAATATTAAATTATTTACGTTGGCTCAATGTTGTTTTGTCTTATTTCATCCCTATATTGGTATGCTACCACCCATTATTTATTGATGTTATTACTATTAAAAACATAATGGAAATTTCATATGGAAAAACGTGTGTAATATATTACTACATTCAGACAATATTTTGATAAAGCAACCATTATATATCCACACTTTATCAAGTCATTTGTCGCCGTTGTAATCGCTTTCGGCCCTGCTACCACTGTTATTAGCATTTGCTTGCTTATTTTTCAGTATATGCTTCTTAAGAATGGCTCCTTTCAACGCCGCATGTTGTTTTCGGATAACTACCCCACCATTTTCGTCAGCCGAGTAAGTAAAAGTCAGCCCTAAGCGTTATAGTATTTCCTTTCTTGTCGGTGCATTCAATTTCTCCCTCGTGTCTTATCAAATCTGAAAGGGAAAATGATAAGGAAAATAAGTTTACAGTGATTCGCATGAGATTCTACAAATAATAATGAAACAAGTTATGGTACATCTCTTACTAACCACGAACTTAAAAAGTGTCACATGTTTTTTTAAAACAAGCTTGCCTCTTGTCGACTTCAAGACAACATATCTCATGCGTAGCTTCTTGTCCATCAGACCTCTCAGAATCGTCTTCACAATCTCTTTTAGATCCTTACCACCAAATAATGGAGATAGAGCATTTTGCGTATGATGTTTAACGGCTTTGTTGCCTTTCTCCAGTTCGGTGTTTAATGTAATTACGTCTTCTGGCGTTCTAAGTGGCAACTTCAGCCCAAGCTCGTCCATGGGGGCACTTGCACTAGCAAGGCCATTCCATTCTGCGTTTCTTGCTTGTAGTAGACGCTCCTACTCTCTAAAGAAGCGTTTGCACGATTAGCTTCAGTTCAAGATTCTCTTGTTTCAGTTGAAGGAGGAGGCGAGCGACAGACACCGTCGCAGTCAACCCGTCCCTTGCCGCAATGGCTTCTAAAAAAAAGACATGCTAGACAAAAAAACCAAAGACCATGACAGATGAAAATTTAAAAAGGTGTACCTGTCAGATCTGCTTCTGATATCGTATATACTATTTCAGCCTCAACATTATCTGGTACAAGCTGTTGCCAAGGGATCAAACCCATTTACAGTTTCATCATTCTCTTCTGCAGTTCAATCACTAGAATCCACCCTTTGCTTCTCGCCACTGCCATCTCTTTGGTCATCGTCTTGGTAATTTTTCTGTGAGGCATTGTCCACTCCATCCTGTTCTTCTATATCTTCTTCTGCTAACACACCTTCCACTTTCGACTTTTTTTTGCCTTTCCAGCCTCATCTTCTGTGTCATCTGATTCACTTGGTGAACTAGCTTGGCTATCCTCATCACTGCTTGGTTCAGGAGTTGGAGGCCCAGACTTAGGTTCTAAGACAAAACAGATAAAATTATTTGCAATGAACTATATACCTAATCTTTCCAGATACTGCTGTGCTGTTTGCTTTTCGTTGAAGGATTCTTTGTAACCTTAAGCGTTTCATCTTTTAGAACTATATTTTTGGGGTTAACTAAAACCAAATTTTATAAAAGAACATTATTAACACCGAATTTTCTTGAAACTTATAATGCAATATACGCTCAATATACAGTAGATAAATCAGGTTTTTCACTACACTTGTGTCTTCACGACACTTTCTTGAGGTTTTCTGCTTCGAAGATGATGAAGATTCTACATACTGAGCAGCTGGAAGATTCCGCCTTTTCCTGTGGGCGGCTAAAGTTGAGGTTGAGGGTTGGGAACTCATCGTTATGCAGAACTAATATTTGAACAATCAAGTGATGTTGAGCCGATGATTGATAGCTGACGCAACACGTAGGTTAATGTTTTGCATTGGTCAGCCTCACAAATACACCATCGCCAAATCAAATACACATTGATAGACCAATGTTCCACAATCAATGACTTTTTCAACTTATCTCAGTAGTTAAGTGACTAGATTCGGCAACAGCATTTCAGAATTTTAGAATAAATTTTACCGAATTTCCAGCAGAAGAACAAAGAAAAAAAAGTCTATGAAACTTGATCCAAAATTATAGTAAAAAATAGAATTTAGTTTATAGGAGAAAACATGGAAATGCCTACAAACAATTTACTATAACAATACTGTAATTTGTCGGCAAACCAATATGCTAGCAATAATGAATTCGGACTAATTTCAATAGTAACAGACAGACTGAATCAGCATAGAACCAATCTCAGAAATTTATTCGTTTTCATCCCGCTGCATGCACTGCATTGCAAGTCTTTTTTCGGCAAATTGTGATTCTACCAACATATATTTGGTATTTGGAAATCTATGTTAAAACGCCAAGCCAAATACAGCCTATTGATAAACTTGGCAAATCGTACAGAAATTCACCAAGTTCTCTATCGGCAAACCAAAAACCCACCATCAATGACTGTTGCACTCTTTCAGTAATGAATCAAAGAAACTGGAAAAGCCCAACACCAAGCATAGAAAGTCATCCGCATAATAGGTCTTATGTTGGCAAAGTAAGATTCTACCGACATTGAGTTACTTTTTCAACTGTCTCTCTGTGAAGTTGTCGGTGAAGCTGTTTGAATACGCCTACCGTTAATTACAATCTTTATCTAGTATAACATAGACAGGTTTTCACAACATCCAACACTTATTACCTTGTTGATAATAGTAGTTCATAATTTTTCGTTGGATGACGTAACGATTATTGACCGCACATTTGTAATGTTGAGATTAAAGCCTTATCCATATCTGATGAGCTGTTTTGCATCCAACCAGAGTGTTTTGGAGTTTCGGCTCAATTGTAGTAAGTAGAATCCATCTGGCTAGCACATCTTTCTTTTTCCCGTCTTTGATTGCTTCCTCGTTGAGGACTGGACCAGCTGCAGGCACTGGTGTTGCTTGTACTTCGATTGGTGCTGCAACTTGTAAGATTTCTCGCATCTGTATTAGAGACATGTGCTTTAGAGATTTATTTCTTGAAAGTTTTGTTAAGGATTAGTTCCTTTTGTAAGAAGCATGTGCTCGAGCGTTCTTTTAAGGCATACTCTTGAGCATTCATTGTTAAACATGTGTTTACTATAACATCAGGCAAGTCTACAATTGTCGTGAGCTTCACTTAAATGAGAAAAAGATATGTACCTCTGGTGGCATGGAGTATGTTCCATCAACTAAAGAGCAAACATCATTCTCTTCGAGTGCTACATCAAGCCCAAGCTTCCAAAGAGGCAGGTTGGTTCCGTCAAATGGAATGACATGATCAAGGCTGCTCTTTGAGTACATTTTTCTTCGAACGACATTCAAAATTTGACCCCTGCTTCTCACAAACCCGAGTACAGAAACAAAAACAACAACAAAACCTCACCACAGAGACAGTTCGTACACTTCATACACACTACTTAATACAAAATTTACACTGCTTCGTAAACTGTAACCGGTGGCACCAAAAATGAAAAAAAAACTACCCTAACTGACTAACCTATGAAAACAAATCCTTTCTAAATTTCAATTTGATTCAATTCAATAAGATGGGTAGCCGGTAGTGAGTAGTGAGACTTTCAAATCCACGTCTTCTTTTCCGAATGGCGTTCAATTTGTTCTTATTTTTGAATTGTGTGAAATTTTGCACGCAAATATTGGTTCAAATAGTTACCGTTTTCCTTATTAAGCTTTCTTATGGCGTCTGCGTTTAAGGCCGAAATGCGAATTCCCCTGATATTTTTTTAAATTCCCGTCAGAAATAAATAAAAAAAAAGTTTTTTTCGATTCAGTTTTTAATTCTGAATCGAATTACTTACGTTATCAATGGTGCAATCGAAATTTATTACAATATTTTGATTTGAAAAATCAAAACATAGAGCTGTACATGTTGTTAACAAAGCTTGCTAGATGTCCCCCTTTCTCTTCCACTTCAAAGAACCCCACGCTGAGAGATTTAAAACACCAGTTGATGATATAATAAACGTGAATGTGTTAATATAACAATTACCAGACATTCTCAATTTGGCTTTGTGTCTTTTGAGATCGTTTATATTTTATTAATTCATCTTTGCTGTTCATCAGTGTTGTTAAAAAAAAAATGAATTTACAAATGTTTACAATCTAGATAGGAAGCTATCGTGAGGGATCATTCTGAAATGATGTTCAAGTGGTGACATGAAATATAAAAAAGTGTTGTTAGCAACTCACCATATACTTACTATGTAATTGCCAACCATTTTGAGAGACCAAAATCACTTTTAACTTTCAATCGAATGTTGTTGAATACTTGTTGACGTTTGATATTTGAAATATTTTTTGTGTAGGGGATAATTTGGATTCAACCTTTTTCATTCTGTAGTCATGATGTATTTGTTGGGTCATCTTGCCCATGTCACAGAAATCATCTCGTTATCGAAAATCAAACCTTTTTCAAAATTATGTATTTTTTATTTCTCTTTTTTCCCTTTCCCAATTGTAATTTATTCACGTTGCCGGCAATTGGTCTAAGAAGAAAAAAGGTCATGAATTTCATTGTAACTGTTTCTAAACTAGACTAGCTAGGACTGTAAATTCAATTTTAACGCACAGTCATTTTGTTCCCATAAACTGGACGACTCTGACTCTTCGTACTGTTCTAACCACTTGAGTTAGTCAAAACGAAATGTTATCATTATCACGAAATGTACAACGCAATAAACAATGTTACGCAATAAATCAAGTGAAAATTACTTGGATCATTAAAAAGATTCTTATCAATGTCACCTAACTCACATAAACGAAAACAAGTTTTTTGTATGTATTACGCTAACCTCATTCACTATGGATTCAGTAATTGAGAATGCAGAACCATATAATGGATAATTGATGTCGAATTTCGTAATCATCAAGGCCCTCTTTTGTTTTCTACTTTCTTTAACAAGAATAAATTTTCTGTTTTAAAGCTGGGCAAATCCTTGACACTACTTATTTTTTCAAAGACGGAATTTATCAATTTGAGTTGCTCAACTAACCAAAAGTTTTTAATATTCGTCTCGAAAGCTGGGTTAAATTGGAAAGGGAAATCATCGTTCTTATGTTTGTTGGACAGGTTAGAATCTTCGAGGGAGAACAAAGCTGAATTTGCCACTCTCAACTTCGGCAAAGATGAGATTTTAATTTTGGAACTGGGGCAGTATTTTGGTATTAATGGGTTCCCAGCCCCTTCAAACCCAAAGTGGAAACAGACAGAAAGAAAAAAATCGTAAAAGAGAGAAAAAAGAGAGTTAGAACCAAAAAAGTGATCTTCGACACTGGCTGTCTAACGACACAGTGGAAGGACAGCGAAAACTCACTCACGAGCGTTGCTGGAGACCTACCACTTTTTACAGTTGTGGCTTACACCACCCCATTCGGCGTGGAGTTTGTACTGCACACTTTCGGCTATAAAAGACCAATCGAACCTGCAGAACAGGGCCAATTATTGACAAATAATCCTACCAATTGGAGAAAATCAATAGAATAAAATTAAGAAATAGCTACTTATTCCCCCAAAATGGTTAGGGAGCCCGATCCAGTTTTGAAACATGTTCGTTTTGACGTTACCATCAATCAAAGTAAATTCTGTCTTCTTGGATCTTGCCTAAGTAAATCAACAATTTTCAAGGGTAGTCATGTAACTTTCCATTTTTTTAACGATTAAATTATTTAAACGATTTCATCAAGAAGAATATGAATTTGTAGTGCAGGAAAAGAAAGGTGTTTCTTTGTTGCGTCAGGATCCTACATCATCTAGGCCACCTAGGAAAAAAATTGACCATTCCGTTACCAACAAATTATTGTTGTTGTGTTAGTCTGTTACATAAATTGGGCATCCATTCAGATAGATGGTAAAGGTTTAAGGATGATTTAAATCCCCTTTTTGAGGGTTTCGGTGGTTCTTTGAATATTAGTGCTGAAAACATTGTTCCAAAAATGAATGTCGCTGCTCTGGAAATCCTTGAAAAATTGAAAGGTGAGATAAAAAATCGTATGATTTTCTTGAAGGATGATTGTGCTAAGCTTCTTTCGTGGTCTATTTTGGGAATCAATGCGCACAGTATGTTCAAATTTTTTTCCCGTGCATTGTCGAATAATGAACTACAAAATTGACAAACAGAAACGACGCTAACAATTATGATTCGTGAAACTTTCAGTGAGTACGAAATTTCACTTTCGCAAGTGTACACTATTACGACGGAAAATTGTGCCAATTTGTTATTGGTAATCAAATTTTTATCTGAAGAACGGAGATCCAGCACTAACAAAAGGTTGTATTATTAAACGATTTTTTAAAGCTATTCTTTATGCTTGACACTTGATGCGGAATATTTAGATTAAGACGAGGACGAAGAAGATGGCATTCAAGACTTACTTGAATCCCAATGTTTAAATGAAGCAGGCAAAGTGATAATTAACATCAGATGTGCCGTGCCGTGCCGTGTCAAACGTTATTACAGCTTGCAGTGGAAGATGCTTTAAAAAATTAACTTGATTTAAATACCGAAGCTTGATTTCCCGACTATGTTATCCATGTTGTTATGTATGTAAGCTTTATCTAATTTATTTAATTCAATTTGTTTGTATGGCGCTCTCTTTACGACATGTTAGGTTCGCTTTTTAGACTGCAATAATTCTGTGACTGCTCGTATGCTGCACGTATGCTGAACGTGACGAACTGAAAGTGACGAAGAGTAGAAGGATATTACACACTTAGCCGAAGCTTTAACTCACTTGAAAATTACTACAAAAATGTTATTGTCAGAACAATATACTCGGCGATTTTATAGCAAGTGAATCAATTGTAAGCTGAAGAACAAGAAGATAGATACTCCTTTTGTAGTCGCATTTCTTGATACAAAATTCCAAAGACAAAGAGAGAAAAAAGTTGTTGTCAAATGAAGCGTTTGTTTCTGCGATTATTTTTCATCTTCGTTACAAGTTTTGATAAGTAGCTAAAAAACATTTCAAAAATATTGGCAAATTGTAATTTAAAATTAGCTACAATGTTTTTCTAACTGCTGGCTTTAGTTTTGCGTGGCAAAATTATTTGAATAAACTCTGTGTTGGAAAAAGACAAGGATAAGAATGAGATATGTGTTCAACTAGGCTTCTGTATTTGATACAGGGACTGATATGTGCCAACTTGTCGGCTTCATGTTACATAACGTGGATTACATTTGTTGTGCAGCAAGGGCATCACGATACATGGCATGGATTGAGCACAAAATGTAATTATCTAAGTCAGACGAACAAGGAAGAAAATAGATGAGCTTAATAGGCGCCTGGGATGCGTAGAGGAAGATCAGGACACAGATTTCAGAACACAGTGAGCAAGTTTCACAGTACAGAGCTGGAAAAGTTAAAAAGAACTTTCCTGAACACTAAATCTAAACAGATGATATCATTTTTTACCACAAGAGAAAATAAGGTGACAGTATTTCTCATGGAGAATATCATGTTGAATCTTGACTGTGATGATCTTTTTTGCTGATTCTCGTGTCTCGTAAGTAGGAGAAGATTTTATTTATGGTAGTCCAATGAGCTGGAAACGGATTCTCGCAGAATCGGGAAATTTACTGCGAAGGCTACGTCCGGTCGGGACGACAGCATTAAGGGCATGACGGACCAAGTTCCCTTCCTTGAAGAGAACTTTAATGGTTTTTTTTCAGAATTTTCCTCCTTGTCCAGAAATAATCAGTGATTTTTGAAAACTGACAGGATGGCATCCGTTCATGTGAAAGCGCTGCAGGATCTTTTCGGTGTAGTCTGGATGTGATACATAAAGCAGTTTTTCTTTCCATTGACAGTCCGACGAGGTAATTGGCTTCTGATGATCTCATTTAAAAGTATTCTGTGCACAAGATAATTTATTAAGTCTGAAATTGATTTGTTGCTGTTGCTACAGACCGAACCGTTGTCGACCCATATGATGATCATTGTGAACTCCTCCTTGTGATGGCGATGGTTGAGGCAAGGATCAGATTTCTTTTTAATATGGCCAAATATCCGAAGGAATGTGAAGTGCTGGTTACAGACTCGAAATACTTAGCTCAAACAAGCATTTGTTTAACCTTCAGACCATGTTTTCTTATCCATTTTTTTCGTACAGTTCACCGTACACGAAGGCCGTCTTCATGTCAAGATGGCGTATTTTGAGGTCGACTGCCATAAAGGACAAGATAATCTTAAGTGTATCTTGTTTGGAAACTAGTGGGAATGTTTCGTCGTAGTCTATGCCGAAACGTTTGGAGTAGCCCTTCGCCACTAGTCTTGCTTTGTACCGGTGATCAGCGCCACGAATGCCTGGTTTGATTTTGAAAAACATCGAGATTTGATTGAAGATCTGCAAGGTGGAAGTGTTGTAATGCTCAAGGTTTATTTACGAATAAAGGAGTCACATTCGTCCTGAATCGCCTGTTTCCAATAATGTTGGTTAGGGGAAGTCATGGCGTCCTTGTAACTTTTCAGCTCGTACAGTATCTTGCAAGAAAACCTGACACTTTTGTCACCTGACAACGCTGACAAATTTGTCAGCTTTTTCTGTCATGCAACGAAACTTTTATTTTCATTTCAAGAAGTTTAATGCAAAAAGTGAATTCATTTTAAAATTTGTGTATTACAACTTACAGTGCATCATCTTCATCTTCCTCAAAAGTTGCATGACATGAAATGAAGTAAACAAATGCAGCAGCGCACCAAGCGGGTGTGTTGAACACTAAAAAAGAACACTTGAGAAAATGTGAAAACATAGGGTATATAATTTCATTAATAACTTTTAAATAAACATCCCCTTTGGAATGAACACAAATGAATTTGATAGAATGATTATTTAGCTATCAAATGAACTCAAGGGGGGATTTCAATGTAATATCATGTAATGAAAATACTATTTTTCAAAAAACCCATTTTTCCATTAAGCGCTGTGTTAAAAACGGACACACACTTTTTAGCGCGGAAAAAAAGGAGGATTTACAATTAATTTTTTTTTAAATACTAAATCTATTCATAACTGCACCACAATTTGGGCACTTAGAGAATTAAAAATTTCCTACCATTTAATATTTTTTTACATCTTTTATTTCAACTAGAAAGTATATTTACACTGGTAATAAAATTTAAAATCACTATTTAAACATTTTCTACACGATATTTTTGTCGAATATTTTAAACATAACTACATTGTTATGGTTAAAACAGTGCTCACGAAAGAAAAACTACTAAAAATTTGTTTGAGGTCAAATTGCTTATTTGACTATACCAATGCGACAGTAGTATTTTTTAAATATCCCAGGTATCATATATATTTATTTTATAAAATTTTTTTTTGCTTCGGCATTTTGACTTTTCAGGTAAACTGTTTATAGGAAAAGTATGTTTTTTTTTCATTTTTTATATCAACTAAAATGTTAGAAAAGTTTCTTATTTTTATTCATTTCCTAAATAAGGCAATATACATCTAAATGATAATGTGAAAAAATCACTTTGTTCACAACACTTCTATTAAGGTACGGCTGGTGCGCATTTTACTAAAGTAACGTAATTTATTATAAATAGTAGGTAAACCTTCATTTACATTACATGTTCCTTGAAAATGTTGTGAACTGGACTTCAACTAAAAATAATTTTTACATTAAATAAGTACCTAAGTTCGTAACTTTGGGAAATATAAACATACCCGATTCTACTGACACTTCTACAGACAACATTCAGAGTTTTTAATATCGACTGAGCATAGCCACAAGAGCCCATCATGTTACCGTTCGTTTTTCAGACCAAAAGTTGCAAAACTGTTCACAATTTAATTGCTTTGCGGATGCAGTTGGTGTGAATACAGTCTACTAGTCTAGAAAATCGAACGGTTTAAAATTTTCAAGATATGTTACTATAAGAGATAACAAGTCTGTTGAAGATAGTTCAAAAGGACAAACGAATGTCAAAATGTATTGAAGGGATTAAAATAAAATGATATAGTTGAGATTGACATAAAAAATTACTAGTTTTTTTTATTCAATGTATTCATTGCCATATATATCTTGGGGTGATAATGCAAGTTATATCGGTTTGTACGATGAGAAATCAACGATGAGAATCAATGAGGATGGGGGAGTTTACTGATTAACTATATGGGCACTTTACCTTTTAGGGATTTCTTTCTTCGTTTTATATTATTTTTTGGTTCTTAGTACTCCCATTTAATTAATTGATCAGAAATCTGTTATAGCACTTACATCAGGCAAAAAATGGTTCTTCGTTAGGATTTTCCGATTTTGTATGATTATATGGCTTCCTTTATGAATCAGTTTTAATTGTTCATATCACTTCTTGGTTGACATTGTGTTAGGAATTGGGGTTCATTTTGGGTGACATCTGGATAACACGAAAATTCCAATGAAATTCTTTTCGGCAACCCTTGATCAAATGTCGGGAAAAATAGTTTTGACGGATTTTTAGTAGTATCTGGTGAGAATAATCCCCTCCCCTCCAACACGAGGGGCCAGAAACTAGCGAAATCCTTGCGATGGAAGCTCTCATCTTGGAATCCCAACAACAGAATTGAATAGCCTTTTCACTAAATATAGTGTCCCTTTTTTGTCGAGAGTTTAATGACAGTCGAAACGTACAAGTCGTTCTGGTTTTTTACCGTTTTTTTGCAACGGGACAAATCTTGCCCTTCAGGCAGCTGTGATTGAAGTCTCCACGAGAACCTCGCGAACCAACGGGACATATCAATATCTCGCGCCAGATTTTTCCCTTCAGGTGGATGCAAATTGTAAAACCCCCTGGGTTTGGACGGGACAGAAATGTCACCGGTCAGATCTGACCCACCAGACAATTACGACAGAAAAAAACATTTTTGAAGCGATGGTTGGATAGAATGAGAAAGGTACAAGGCGAAAAATTCTCAAGTGTCGGATCTGATTCGTTTTTTATCTTTCGCGTTCTACTGGGAGCTTTAAGAATAAGCTAAAATAGAACGGTGGGTGTCCGGTTCTCAGAAGTTCATTTCTCAGTGGCAAAGCTCCTTCCACCCATCGTTAGCAGATTTTATTGAGATTTAGTTTGGGCACTTATTAGTAAGAGAGAAAATGGCAAGACGGCGCTCGTGAAACTTTTAGCTGGGAGAGCCAGCGAAATATCTTGATTTATATAATAAATTGCAGTTGAATGAAGAAAAAGAACGAGAAGTTTGGAATTTTTTTTCTTTTCCTTTAAAATTGTTTGCAGACAATATTGAACGAGAAAGGGGAATATAATCAATATCATCAACATAATCTTCTACAATTCAAGAGACGCGTGACTCTTGGTCTTTTTCTTACCGGGTTGGATGCCAAGAAATGCGTCTTAAAGATAAACAAGAAGTAAGATTCTTTGAGACACTTATTTACGGTGTGCAGATCCTGGTGCCAAGAGAAAAAAACAGAGACTGTTGAGCGTTATAGAGGAAATACGCCATCTAAGATAATCGATATCTTGTTCATTTCTTGCATTGGGTAAGTAGACATTACAAATTGTAAACCATGATTATGGTATTTTACTTTGGTAATAAAATGTAAGTAATTACAATAAAATAGGTTTGAATCTTAAACTTATCCTATTGCCATCAAGTGTTGTGACCGTCAAAAATAACTTACGTCAAATTGTGATTTAACGTCAATTTTCTCAGTTTTTTTAACGTTTACGTTGACTTGACGATTTTGTTATCATCACATGAGACTTCATTCCTTGATAGGAATTGGTTTTTTAAGTTAAAGCTTTCAATTGATTGATTTTCTTTGTGTAATACAGATAACCACTGTTCTTACGTGTGATTTGTATAATTAGTGTTGTCGCTACTTCACTTAACACAATAATAATAAGACAACCATTTAATTTGTTGGATTCCTTTTTTCATAGTTGTGTTTATGTTGTGTTGCAAATTTTAAATATTATTTCATTTCTTACATATTCAGATTGCCGTTCAGCGTCGTCCCTCGAGAATTTGCGTCCAGCTGCCAATCCGAGCTGTACCATAAATTGCCGATTAGCCATGGTAGCTTATCTGTTTGCAGCAATGTTCAACTTTGATCTCTAGCTGTGTATTCTGTATATAGTTTCCTTTATCCTGGATCGATTTTACGAATCTACGCCTTCACAGCAAATTTATTTTTCAGAAGAAGGTAGAAACGACGGGATAATTTAATTTCAGTGGCCTTAAATAATATTTTTTAGGGATCAGATGAACGAACCGACTCGAACGGTGAACGTGTTTCTGATTACAGTCATCTGAAGACGAAGAGCAGCTTTTCTTGTGGATCCTCCGGCAACTCCTCATCGGAGGTCAGCACAGAGCCGATCGAATACATCTGCTTGAATTGTAGTTACATCCCAACCCAGGCGAAGGACTCAACCCCCATACCAGCCAATAGAAGCCTAGAAAAACTCTGCTTAAATTCAGAAAATTTCATGTGTGTATGTTTCTCCAATTTATTGAATAAATCGATTTTTAATTACATAAGAAAAATTGCCATTTGGTTTAGGCTCAATCTGTTCTCGTTCCTCCCATTCAAAATCTTCAATGAATTCGAGTTGAGCTGCTGTGTGCAAGCAATAATCATTGCAAGCCATAAACAGGTCAGTTTAAAAAGTTACTGCGGAAATTGTCATGTGTGGTTTTCTTCTAACTTTCCCTTCTAACTTTCCTACTCTACTGCAATCACCCAGAAATATTTCTCTGCTCCAAGCTACACCACAAACGATGTCAAGTGTTACGTAGTAATCTTCTATGAATTCGAGTTTAGCTGCCGTGTGCTCTCTGCGAGTAGCAATCATTGCACTCACATAAACATGTCAGTTAAAGTTACTGTGTTAGTTGTCACGTATGATATTCTTCTAATTTTCCCTTTAAACTTTCCCACTCTATTGCAGCTCCCCAGACATATTAATCTGCTTCAAGCTACACCACTACATATGCCAAGTGTTACGTAGCCAATAATTACTACTCCACTGCTGCTTCCCTGTCTAACTTTCCAGTTTCAACTTACTTCACCGACTTACTTCATACAACGTTGCACCTAGCTACAAGACGAAAGCCTCAAAATACTAAACTACTGCAATTGAAAACACTGATAGTTATGTTTTATATTTCATTTACTTCTATTTATTTGATTAAAATTCCTTAATTATAATTGTTATATTTTAGAAATCTCAGGCAGCTAAACCCTGCTTGTGAAAAAGGAGCCTTTTATGGCAGACGTCATTATTCTATTTCTAATTTCTAAATTATGGGTGTAATATTCTTCCAGCCACAACTACTTCAACTGGATAAACTTGTTCCCCCAAAATCCCTCATTTTTGGCTTTGTGTGCGTCGTCGTTTTCATGCAACGTCAATCGTAACTAACACCACAAATCCCATTACTTTCATTTTATTCTCCCACTGCCAAGAAACAGTTGCAATTTCAAGACTGACTTCTTGATGCCAAGGCAACGCTTGTTTCATTTTGGCAAACCTGGGTCTCTGCTAGTGCAGCCTTTCTTACACACACAACTTATGCGGTGGATACTTTTTGTTGTTTTTGAGAGATTTCTTTCACTATCGAGCTGTCTAACCAACTACTTTTTGTGTTTTTGCTGCTTGTTTGCTTTGTCTCTATTGCCCTTGCCAAAGAAAGACGAATTGTTAAACTACATAATTTAAAGTTTGATTTTGTTAAACTTTTTAATGGGTCTGCGGATTATGGCTTTAGGCTACGTGGCTCTGGCGTTCGTAAGTGAGTTAGACTTGATTTCGTGATTTTACTTTCTCTTCTTTCGTGAGTTAGTGTAGTATGATGTCATCGTGGATAATTAGTCAGCCCTACATGAATAAAAACCTTGCAACTTGCCACCAGAGAGTTTGTTGCATTTTTTTTCCTAAATTAAGCTTCCCACTCTCCACTCCATCACGGAGAATACAATTTTAGAAAAAAAGAAGCAGAACGTGATAGCAGCGGCAGCAGCAGCCAGTTTATGTGTGCAGAGTGGTGACGGCTGCTTTTCTGCTGTCGTTGCTCAAGCCCATTGACTCTTAGACTCTCCCTCGTTTTCCTTATCAACTCCACCCGCTCTAAGCATTTTAATTTCCGCTATATTTTTTTCTTTCACAAAGGACACTGTGCCTCACAGCTACTAATATGCCGCGAATTGTGTATTTCTTTAATAGAAAATAAAAGGAACACAGGAGCTTTTTCCCCCATCAACGTCCATACTTTTTGTGTTCCGTTTATTTTTTGGGGATTTTTAGTTGCTATTTAATTGTCACTAGAAAGTATCGAACTGTTACAGCTAGGCGGCCCCTTATACTCCCCTAATACTCCAAGTTCAAATTTTTCCCGCTCCAAGCGCAGTTTTCTCTGTGCTTAATTTCTGGGTACCATATCCAGTTTTGAAACCGGATTCAATACTCAATACTACAGACTTGTTAAGTCACCAACTAATCTAATTTGATGGAATCTAATGGATGCCAAACCAAAAATAGAAATAGTTTGCGGATCATTAAATTCTTTGTGTTACAACTTAGTAGGGTTGGATGTGGGAATAACAGAATAATTTTGTTTTTTATTCTTTCATTATTGGGAATCAATTTTAATTTATTCTTCAAAGTGGTACTAAATGAGTATGAATATTTATCGAGTTGTATCTAAATCGGTTAGAGAATTGAAGGAAAAAATAGAACAAAAGACATAAGTGATATTTGCATCAAATTTTCCAATAGAACTGCAATGGCTTTCCACTTCCTACGAAACTATCCAGAAAACACAGTAGTTGAAAAACTAGTGAAATCCACATTTCAAGGTAGATTGAACTTGAAATGTTAATTACATTGTGGAATACTATTTGTTTTGCAATTAGGAACAGATAACATTGAGCGTCTCACCAAACTGATGATCGACATATTTGATATACTCAATTTGCGCTTCTGCTCTGAAGGAATCAACCCTGAAATATGGAAAGAAAAAAAGGAAAGTTAATTCAAATGCTACAAGTACTCTCGGAAACTAAACGTGTTTATAAAGAAAACGGAAAGAATATCAATATGTTCGTCTCCCAGACAAGTCTTCAGGCCTGGCGTTTTCCATAACAGGAGCAATCAACTTAATTGAGGAACAATTCGAAGCAGGAATAAGAGTTGTACTGACAGGGAAATTTAACCATGATCCGTTAGAGATGTTATTTATAGTAATTGAAATTCATTTCTTTCTAATACTTAATATTAGTTTTAAAAAATACAGGCTTTTTGGAATCATTCAATCCGTAGATAGCCACCCAACGGTCTTTTTTGCAAATCATCCGGTACGTTTCTCTTCAATCTCGGCTAAGCTGCCTTGTAAAACAAGTGAAAGGAAGTAACATTAATAACAAAGAGCTAATTGAGATGCTAGTTACAATGTCAAAGTGCCATCAGGAACACGCTAAAGAAAGTGACATCACCGTTAAGGAGTACAAAGAAGCCATCAAAGACAAGTTGCTCGACGAATTGACTATTCGTTATGTAGATGACCTTCCAAAAGAATGTACAAATGATTTTAATTTGAATGTGATGGTATATGACCTTTGGGGTTACATGGTTAAAACCAGAAAACATTTGACCGCTTGTGATGTTTGTAAGAAGTTGGTGTGTTGCGATGAGCTAGATTTACCCGAAGATTTCACTGCTGACCAATATACAGTAATGAGGAATCGTGGATTTCTAATTTTTGTAACAGTACCATTTTTCAAAACTCTTCTTGTTGTTGAACAAGTGATTTAATCTCATTTTGAAAATCTTGATCACATATACATCCACGATTTATTTGAAATATGTTGTAAAAAAATAGCTGAGTGCATACTATTCCACTTTTTTGTGACCAACACAGAGATTACAATATAAGATATCTAGTCATGGAATATGATAAAGTCAGGTACCATTTAGAAAGTAAGCGACTTCGTAAGTTGCGAGGTAAGCTGTTGGTTTCGGAAGCCAAAGCAAAGGTCCAAGCAAACTTCAAAATTGCAAAGAATTCCTAGGAGTTGAGAATGTTTGATACAAAATTTGTCTGTTTCGCCCACCAAAAATACTCAAATCGAAAAAATTTTGTCTAGACTTTAAATTCGAATTCTTGATTCCATTCAACACACCCACCGTGGCACTTATAGCTTAGAAGCAGGGCAGACTTCAATTCATTTTCAGAAACCCCAGAAAGAAATGGAGAAGTTACCAGAAAAAAAGTCATGTTTAACCCTGTCACCTGGTATGTTACATCTAATAACGAGCATGATAATGTACATGCTGGATTTTAATTTTTTAAATTTAATCATTATGTATAGGATGGAATTGGCATCTCACTACAAATTGTATCAAAATTCCACAAATTTTGTATGGCTTGTAAATGCGATTGAAGAGAGGAAAAGCTCAGTTGTGAAATGACATGCCTTGAATATTGAAGAAAAATCAAATTACATTGAGATGGCAACAAATGTTTTTTTTTTTATTTCAAGAAAAAATGCCCTTATCTTCGTAAATTTTTTTTATCAGTATATTTTTTAAATAATTTTACAAAATTTTTACGATAAAATATTATCTCCTAGTTCCTGATACTTTCACTGAAGAAATTGTATTGAAGAATTTAAATTCGTCATTGGAAGAATCTAACTAAAGTCGAAGAATTCCCGCATTAACAAGGTTTGCCAGTTCTTTCTTTCTATTAAAAATGATAGCCTTTGCGGCAAAATACAACTTTGTCACAGACTCAAAAGAATTTTTTTAAATCAGATGAACGACTTGACTCGTACGGTGAACTTGTTTTGAATTCAATATCAACAGACCTTTATCGAACACAAATTCAAGTAGTAAGTGATTTACAAATTCGAAATAAGTTTTTAGAGGAAAAGAATGAACAGCTCACAAAAAAACATTAAAGAACTAAACGAACAAAACCCAAACTGATCCATTTATCTAAGAATTCAGTAAATACAGCATAGATTTTCGATGTTATGCGTTCGTTACTACCGATTATAGGGGTTTTTCCCTACCTTTGAATGTGATCCAGTATGCTCTAGATGCCTTTATTGTAACACTTAGTGTTATTTACGGGTGCAGTGCGGAAGACCAAGTCGTCAATTGAACATTGCGACAGTTGCGCAAAAATAGGAAAACAAATGACAAAAGCCGAACACGTATGAAGAACATAACACCAAATGAACCGTGCGTCTTTTGCCCAAAATTTCAGATGCCCAATAACTTTTCTTTAGTACGACTTTTGCAGTGGTGTGACCGTAAAAAATGACATCACATCATCGTTTCCATCACCGAAGACGAAGAGCAGCTTCTTGTGGATCCTCCGGCAACTCCTTGATCGGAGGTAAGCACAGAGCCGATCGAAGTACATTCGCTTGAATCGGAGTCACATCCTAACCCAGGCGACGGACTCAACTCCCTTACCAGCCAATAGAAGCCTAGAAAAGCTCTGCTCAAATTCAGAAAATTTCCGCATACTCCTTGGTTACTAGAAAGCTCCGGCTAGACTTGTTCTTATCTCTGTTAATTTGTATCGGGCCTCGCCCGAAGTGGGGAGGCCGACGCGGCGCATCTTTTCATTTTTTTTTTTTTACCTTTTTTGTATTTTCTTCTCTCTTGTATTTCACAAATTTCATTTGAAATTTATTTGCATTCTTTCTTGCGTCATCGACGGTTGCTTGGTCGATGGGAGAGGTGATAGGATTTCCGGTCGCAACGGTACGTAATATGCTAATCAGATGTGAACAGCCGATTCCTACTTTTGATATTTTCCTTCTACGGGGTGGCTTGTATATACCGTTGGTTGGTTGGTTCATTGTGTTACCTCTCGCTCCTTCCACCACCCTTCACATTATGTCGACGGTAAAAGGAAGAAACGCGTACACAAAAGTAGATGCAGCAGAAAAAATCGACTCTATCACAAAGAAAGTGGCTTCTCCTTTTTCACATTTTCTTCTTTTTCTCCTTCGTTTTGGTTTTGTTCTTTTTTCTTTTTTTTTCGATCCCATTTTGGTCACGTTGATAATCTCTGATGGAGAGAGTTCCAGAGCAAAAGTCTAGAAATATAAGAGAGAGAGCGTCGTCGCCGTCGCCGGTACAAGTTATCTCTATGCAAATTATGGGAGCCCAGCGCACAAAAGTCTATCAAGAAGAATGCGCGAGGAGAGAGAATATAAGTAGCGCCACACTCCACTGCTCCCTAATATGCGGCCGTTATCGCCACTCTCCGCATACTGTATTCGATCTATACCATAAATATATACTACATATACGTACGTACATATATAAATAAATCTACTACTCCGACTCGGTTAAGTATAGACTCTCTGTAATACATCGAGAGAGATAAGGGGCGAAAGCAAAGCAGTCCAGAGGCAAAGAGAGTGAGAGGGTCCATCCATCATTCCGGGGTAATTCGTGGCGGAATGCCGGCGATGACCCATACAAAACCCCCAAACAGCGCAGCCCCAGTCGAAAATAAAATGGGAAAGGACCATACAGAATAACGAGAACAAAGGAAGAAACAAAGGACGTACGGATACCCCGACCGATATCTTTCTATTCCGCTTATTTCGATAGGAAAACGGATCGAACGTTGTTGAGATTCTATTGAGATCAATGGCACCAGTGACTCTTCACGATTTCTTTTTCTTTCTCATTGGGCTTTTTGTTACTCGAACGGATGAAATACGGTCTGCATTTTAAAAGATGATGAGAATCAAAAGCGACGAAAGGGATCCGACAGGTGGAACGGCCGGTTGGCGTGTTGTGTGTCTTATCATTTTTTTTTATTTTTCTTTTCTTTTTTTATTTCCGTTTTTCTTGAGAATATAATTTGATCTAAGCGCATCAACCGCATTCTAAGCCGCAAGTGCTCGGCTAAGGGATTGGTGGCGACTGCGGCGGAGAATTAAAAAAAATCAACAGAAAAAAATGAAATAAGGAAATAAATAAGAAAACGAAGGAATGAAATAAAACGGCCACATTTGAGGTATAAGAAGAAAAAGAAGAAGAACCCGGTGGGGGGAAAAGCGGGCGGTGTTGGTGGTGGTGTACCGCCGTTCTCTGTACTGTCCCGGTTCGATGGCATCGGCGGGAGACCAGTGTGCGCGATGACAGATGCGTGGCTGATGGGCCGAGAGCGATCCATCATCATAGATTATCCTCTCGTCCGCGCGTCCTGTATTGTACATACACGCTTTGATCTTTCACGTGATTTTTTTGTTGTTGCTGTTGTTGTGTTATCCCGCGTTCTCTCCATTTTATTTTTTTATTTTATTCGTGCCATACGGATGGAATAAAAACAACCAACTAAACAAAAAATAACGCCGCACAGATATACGTCACAGCGAAATCGTTGGCCACCGCAACAACAGCCAGCAACTCCAGCAGATTCCCAGAAAGAGCTAGCCGCCGTTTCTTCTTCTTCTTCTATTTCTTTCATCCCATCATTTCTTCTTTTTTTCTTTCTTATTGGGAGCCTATCATCATCTTATATAACTCCCGGCCGAGTTTGCGTGCGTTATTATCAATGAATAAATGAATGTATTGTGTGCGCGTCCCAAAAACTTTGAAATAAAAAATAAAAGCATAAAAGGAGGAAGAAGAGGAAGAAAAAATAAAACATGCGCCGCGTCGGGCGTCCCCCCCCCCCATTTTGTTTTTCCCAGAAGGGTTCATTGTGTTTTTTTTATCGGTCGTACCCTATCCCAAGTATGTCCTACCCTTTAAGCCTTGGATGATTGAGTAATGATGTGGTATTGTGGATTACACCACGAAAGAATATGCGAGTGTTAAGAAGGTGTTAAGTATGAGAGAATTAAGCTTATATAATAAGAAATGGGAAGATAAAAAAATATATATTTACTTTAAAAATTTTTGCAAGGGATAGCTAGCTTTTTTATAGTTGGAGGTTTGCTTTGAGTTAGGGGAAATTGAGATACCCTCTCGGCTTGGTATATTGGAAAGAAGTGGGAACTTTGCTTTACTATTTACTTGGCGAGTCTCCCTGCCTCAACCTTAATCCTCTATCGGCTGGTATAAGAAATAAAAATATATCATGGCATCTAGTGGTCGTGATTGAATATAAGTCAATGGGTAAGTTCGGGAGATTTGAAATTCATAACAGTGGTTAATTCCGGGGACGTTCTGTGCATCGAATTGCCGAGATTATTCCACGATATTGGAATTACCAATAAAGGGTGGTAGACCTTCAGTACTCCTCTTTCGCAACATCTTCTATATTGTGGAGGGATAAAAATAACTATAATGTAAAAAATACAGTGTCGTATAATTTGCTGTAAAAATTTAACCGTTTCTTTCAATATTAGATAGGAGTTATTCTATAAAAGCTGGTCTGTTATTTAAAACCGAAAATTTTGTTAATTTAAAATAGTATATTAATTTAAATTTTATTCAAATATTATTTATTAATTTAAATTTTATGATTGCTCAATAGTTTTTGCATAAAATTCAAGGGTAAATTATGCGAACATTTTCTTACAGGAGGTGTCGGTTTTGTACTTTTTTGCATAGCAGCCGATAGGTGGTGTGCCGAAATGTGTCATAGAGGCTTTTCCGTGATTTATAAATTTTTTAACATATACCTTTTTTTTCCTTTTGACGTTAGCTTTAAGATTGACGTATGACGTGCACATTTTTCCTACGTCACTGAAAACTCCGTGACCTTCCGAACACTTCGCATCACTGTTGCCATCGTGGCATCAGCATCATCACATCTGTCTGTTGCTGTGTGTAACTCTTCCAACTCAGTTGCTCTAGTAATTAATAAAGACGATCAGGCCATAACTCGCTTTCATTTGTTTTCTCCTCAAATGAAACGAATCATAGTTCTGATACAAACGTAATCGCAAAAATTCGACTCTTTATATTATTCGAAAATTTATTCGAAAATTTATTTGAAAATTTTTTCGAAAATTTATTCGAAAATTTATTCAAAATACAAAAAAGCTGAATTTTAATCCCAAACTTAATAATTTTTTCATTCAACTTGAGTTTTTAATCATTATTTTTATTCTTTTTCTTTCTGAAATTCTTTATTCTTTCAAGTTTGATTTTTTTCTATTCATTTCCATTCCTTTTTTGACAAATAATTATATATTTAAATTTTTTTCATCAATGATGGTGTTGCCACGGAGAGAGAAATGAAGGAGAGACAATTCCCTGTTAATAAAACGACTCACAGCGTCACCCCCTTCTAAAAAGTTGCCAGCTTGAGGAAATTATACTCGTCCTGGGTTGCCAGTTGATAGGAAAAAATAGTCAGGGTACTTTTGTCTAGAATTTGGTTGTCATAAATTTTTCTTATAGCTGTTTTCTGCTTGTTAACATATATAGGGCGGGGACAGCCAACAACAAAACGAGTCAAATTGGGCAGACGACGCGACAGTCTGTCGTCATGGCCACAAAATTTTCCAACACTTTAACGCAAGGCAGTGCTTTCAAAACTGGCGACCCCGGGCATAAAGTACCGTTCTTGCAATCTGGCAACTTTTAGTAGATGATTTACGTATTTGCAAAGTTCATTTTATAGGGTTTTATGGAGCGTTCTTTCTCCTTCTTCTCCTCCTCTCCGGTTCTTCTCTCATCCGTTGTTCTCAGCAAAATCACTACCGGAAGATGACAATATCTTCCCAAAGGGAACGATATCTTGTGAAGTAACACCACAATCAGTCGAAAAGATTTTGTCAGAATTTCAAGGTGAATATTTCATGTTCATCGAATTGCTCAGACGTCCAACGTGTCAGAAAAAAAATTCTTTGTCAAATTCTTAAACATGATTTGAATCCTTGTTCTTGTTGGTAGCAACACTTCGATAACTTCTCGTACGTGATTTTCTTTGACAATGAATTAAATGCTTTTATCATGTTACTTCCATTGTCTGTAACTATGATAGGGAATGTCCAGTCTTGAAATACTTTTGATTTTTTTGCCACGACATCTCCGAAATGGGGAGGAGGGAGATATGTTAATTCAATTACAACTTCATCGCAGGGTCACCATTAACGTAATGTAGAGTTATGCCGAGTTATGCCGAGACAGAAAGTATTGTGTTTAAATAATAGATAATACCTAAATAAGAAGCAGTATGGCATTTTTGACCAGATCTCTATCGTGGCGTCCATGCTTTTGGATAGAGAAAACTGAATGTGCTTTTTAATTCATGGCCCCCCTTTTTATAACTTCCCCCTTTTTATAAATTTTTATAAATTCATGGCCCCCCTTCTTCGGTTGGGAAAATATGAAATAATTTACTTAAAGTGTTTCACAACGAAATACTTTGGAAACTATTTATCCATAATGTTATGTATTTATTAATTACAAAATTCTAGTCTCGAGACAACCATATTTTTGCCCATTCAGTAATTTATGGTCACTAAATGGTATAGTAGGAGATTGATAACTCGGTCACTGATAACTGTCACTGTCAACTGATAACACCGAATCATTCGGTACCGAGTACCAGGGTGACGGAATGTCCACCGAAGATCGACGGGCAGTCGCGAGGCTGGACGCTGAGACCAAGAAGCTGGATTAGGGTTACCAGGCCCCAATTCTCTGGAAGGATGAAGAGCCTCCATTGCTGCCCGACAACCGGAGTGTAGCTGAGTCCTGTATTCGTCCGCTTTTGAACAAATTTGCAAGAGATCCAGCCTATGAGAAACACTATCGAGAGTCGATGGCCAAGAACTTCGCTGAAGGTTATACAAGGCGGCTGTCTACCACAGAGGTCGAGGAGCGGCCAACTCGATATTGGCTACCCCATTTTGAAGTACCCAAGGTTTCCGGCCGTCCTGAGCTGCGATTGGTTTTCGACGCAGCTGCTAAATACCACGGGAGGAGCCTTAACGACTACGTCTCACCTGGTCAAGCACTTCAAAATCCGCTCCCAGCGGTCATTCTGCACTTCCGGGAAGGAGAGTTGGCGTGGTCGGCAGACATAGGAGCCATGTTCAGCCGGATCCGACTAGACGACGTGGATCGACGCTACCTTCGATTCCTCTCGCCGGAAGAAGACGGAACATTGACAACGTGTGAGATGACACGGGTGACCTTTGGTGTCTCATGTTCGCCCTATACGGCCATCCGAACGACCTGGAGAGCAGCAGACGACCACGCCGTAGACCAGGGTGAGGCGGCAGCCGCCATCCGGAGGTACCTCTACGTGGACGATTACCTGGATTCCAGCAAGACCACTGACGAGGCGATGCGCCGGGCGACAGCAGTCAACAAGGCTCTGAGCAGTGGCGACTTCCACCTGAACCATTGGGTGACCAACGATGCACGCCTGCTGGAGCAGCTTTCGATTCCGGACCCAAGGGGGGAGCGGCGTCAACACTGTCAACCTTGGCGCTGATGACGCCGAGATGGTCCTTGGCGTCACCTGGAGGCCCGCCACTGATGTTTTGGGGTTTCGTGTCCGGTTGGCAGAGATCAACTACACCCGTGCCGGGCTCCTTTCAAAAGTTGCCGGATTTTTCGATCCCCTTGGCGCCGCTGCTCCAATCACCGTTAAGGCCAAGATACGACTACGCCACCTTGGTCGTGAAGGGCCTGAAGTGGGAGGATGTGGTGACTGGTCCAGACCGTGAATGGTGGGAGAGTTATTTCGATACAATGCAGCAGCTGAAGACGGTGGAATTTGGCCGCTGCCTGTTTCCGGATGAAGACCGAATCGTCCGGACCGAGCGGGACACGTTCGTGGACGCCTCTGAGGAGGCCTGTGCCGCCGTATGTTTTATCCGCAATGTTTACCCTGACCACTGAGTGATCGTGCGCTTCATCAAGGCAGTGAAAAAGTTGGCTCCGCTGAAAACAGTGTCCGTGTGCAAGTTGGAGCTGAACGCTGGACTTCTTGGAGCTCGTTTGGCCCGTTTTGTTGAATCTTCATTGACCCGGAAGATCACAGCGCGTCGTTTCTGGACCGATAGCAGTACTGTCCGCAATTGGGTTCGAACGTTATCTGGTGACTACCAGGTCTACGTAAGCAACCGTATCGGGGAAATCCAGACCCTATCGGACCATTCGGAGTGGCGTTTCGTCCCGGGAGTCTTAAACCCAGTGGATGCGGCAACCCGCTCTCAACTGGATGACCGGGCAATCCCAGCGTGTTGGTTGGACGGACCACCCTTCTTGTATCAAGAGGAGACGGCCTGGCCACAAGACCTCCCCTGGACCTTGGAAAAGGCGGAGATGCGTGGGGCCCGCGCCCATGTGAGTGACGTCGTGTCGGAGAAAATAGTGCCATTCGATTGGAAGACGGTGAAGATAGCTGCCAGCGACGTGCCCACTCTCATCAGATTAGAGAATGACTATCTCGATCTCGTCCGACTGTGCCAGAGGGAGACCTATCCGGATGAGATAAGCAGACTGGAGCGTGGAAAAGTGATTCGCCCTACATCAACCTTGCAGCCCTTGACCCCCTTTTTGGATGCTGATGAGGTGTTGCGGCTTGGAGGCCGTCTCAGCAGAGCGAATTTACCGTACAAGGTCCTCCACCCGCCGATTCTGAATGGCCGACATCTGTTAGCGCGAGCAATCATCCGCGCCTTCCATGAGCAGCTTCATCATTCCGGAACTGACATGGTGCTTGCCCAGGTGCGACAACATTTCTGGATCACAGCAGGAAGTGAGGCGGTCAAGAGAGCTCGCAACGAGTGTCTGGCGTGTCGGCGTTTCCGACCAGAAGCAGTGCTACAGATGATGGCGGACGTTCACAGGGCCCGGCTAAGTGCTCACCAGCCTCCGTTCACCTACACCTCCGTTGCCTTTTTTGGCCCCATTGACATCGCCTACCACAGAAGGACGGCCAAGCGATGGGGCGTCCTGTTTACGTGTTTAGTGACGCGTGCCGTGTACGTCGACGTGGCGATCTCTCTATCAGCCAACGATTTCTTGCTGGTTTTGCGCCGCTTCGTTTCTATCTACCGCAAGCCAGCTAAGATGTTCTCCGACAACGGAACTAATTTGACCGGGGCGGAGGGACTACGTGAAGAGCTGGAGAGACTAAAGGAGAGTTCGGCGTTGGAGACGGAGCTCAAAGCTCTCGGGATTCGATGAAGGTTCCAGCCAGCCCAGAAACCCCACTTTGGTGGAGCTCACGAATCGCTGGTGCGTTCGGTCAAGCGAGCGCTCTACCCCATGCTGGACAAGGAGTTGAACGGTCAGCGTAATCTGAGTGAGGAGATTCTTCGGACGCTCCTGTTTGAGGTGTAAGAACTGCTCAAATCCCGCCCACTGACTTATGTCAGCTCAGATGCGGACGATATTCGGCCCTTGACGCCGAACGATTTTTTGAATCGCGCGCAAATTGCGGATCTACCGGCGGGTGATTTCTCTCGTGCCCTACCACAGGACCACTACCGGTACGTTCAACGGATGACGGACCGCTTCTGGGAGCTGTGGCATGGAGCATTCCTGCAGTCCATGACCTCGCGACGCAAATGGACAAGACCAGCCCGGAACTTAGCGGTTGGCGATTTCGTGCTCGACGATTGGAAGGATGCACCGCGAGGACGCTGGCGGACCGGAAAGGTTGTGAGAACGTATCCGCAAAAAGATGAACTAGTTCGAGCGGTAGACGTCGAGTTTTTTACAGGGATATTGCGCCGTGGAGCTAATCAACTCGCCTTATTGGAACCAAGCTCACTCTCTCCGGAAGCCGGATCCAGTTCGGGGGAGAATGGTTCGGCGGATGCTGTTTAGCTTTTGTTAATTTTAATGGCGCCACTTGTCCGACCACTGTTTAGCCTCATTTCCCCCTTTCCCCTGTCAATCAAAGTCATCTTCTTTGTGAAATCGTCCTTTCCTATTTTTCTGAACTGAAGTGACCTTTGCCCTGATAGATAATTACTTGTATTCGCGTTTTGAGTATTGTGACCAAATTGTTCTGACGTGCAGTCTCAGACGTGGTCGATACATGAAATTTGTGACAAGGTGGCAATTCCCACACCTCCTCTCTTAGGTTGTGTGTGTGTTGTGCTGTATATGTGCATGAGTGTGTCCAGGACGGACCACTCTTATTTTCATTTCCCCATCGAAGACTGGTCTCCAGGATGATGATGGATGCATGATTATGTGTCGATGCTCTGATTTCTGACAGTGACTTGATGTTACCCGACAGACATTGAATGTTTTTAAATACAGTCCACTTCTACTTGTCCAGACCGAGTTATCATCTGGTCCTTCGAACCGGAGCTACCGGCATCGTTCTGAATCACGCCTTTTCAGCGTTTGATTCGACTTCGACTGGCGTTGTAGCAGACCTGCCCACGCCTTTTCAGCGTTTGATTCGACTTCGACTGGCGTTGTAGCAGACCTGCCCACGCCTTTTCAGCGTTTGATTCGACTTCAACTGGCGTTGTAGCAGACCTGCCCACGCCTTCAGCATTTGATTCAACTTCGACTGGCGTTGTAGCAGACCTGCCCACGCCTTCCAGCATTTGATTTTGATTTTTGCCTGCCGTTAAACCGACCGGCCACGCTGCTTAGCGTTGAATTGACCTGCGCTGTGGCGCCTTGACCAAGATTGTCTGCCGTTAAGCAGACCCGACCAAGCCAACGAGAACCAAGTTGAAAGGAACTGACCATTCCCAGCTGAGAGGATCTTTGCCCGTCGAGCAGAGCCGACTTCTCGACGAGAACCAAGTTGGGGAGTTCAGCTATAGACACACGGTGTTCCAGGATCCTAATTTTACCCTCATTTGAACTAACTAAGAGCCTGCCGTTAAGCAGGCAACCCAGTAGACGAAGATTCCCCATCGACGAGCAGAGCTGCCATCCACTACGTTGCTGTTAGCTCTGATCCTTCGCTTTCTTCTGGCCTTTGTCATCATGGCGGAAGATATTGCAACATTCACCATAGACCAATGCAGGGGCCGCCAGAAGGTACTGCGCCAGAAGATAACCGGATGCTGCACCCGTATGCGGAAAGTTATAACCAACAAGCTTTCACGCCGTGAAGCCATGTGCCTCCTGGATGACGCTCGCACCCTCTTTGGTGATTCCGGCCCGATTAATGACCGTTTATTGGAGCTGTTGGAAGAGGCTGAAGGAGAGCAACAACAAAAATCATTCCTGCGTTACGGAGGATATGTTGACACAGTGGCGGACGAGGTGGCTGCTTATATCTCTGGCCAAGAGGGGGATGAAGCTTCCGTCCCTGGATGGGATCCTGCAGATACGGAGGTACTCGCCGCCCGACAACGAGCCCAAGACGCCGCGAAGGTTTACCAGGAAGCTGCCAAAACAGCTGAAGCAGCATTAAAGGAGATGGAGGCAGCAAAGAAGTCCGTTCAGGACCTAGGGGAGGAGAAGGACTTAAATGGAGATCGAGAGGACGATTTTCGGTCGATTATCTCATCGACCTTCGATCGTTCGGTCGCTTACCGGCCTGAGACACCACGCCCATTGCCTTCACTCATTCGTCCAGATCAACAGTATTCAGCAGTACAACTGCCAGAATTACTAGCAAGCCTACTCTCCACGAGGAAGCGCCAGAGAAAAAAGCACTCGAACGACAGGCGAGAGAAGTGTCCCGATCCCTGTCATCTGCCATCCGACACCACAAAACAAGGAGAAGAGAAACTGCCTTCTATTAACTGCTAATTTTTCCTCAAAATGGCTACCCGTGCTGACGATGACGAATTAGAAAAGGAGAGCCCATACACCCTAAAAAGACTGAGAACAAGTGAAAAGGCGCGACACACAAAATTAATGACTAGGATCATGAATCATATGGAAGAGAGAGGTAGTAGAAAGGTATTTAAAGTGTACCGTAATCAACTTGCTGAAATCCTGCACGAATGCACTAAACTCAATAGCCTGTACAATCAAGCTCTTACTGGTGAAGACAACACAAGTGACGAAGTATGGCAAACAGAAGTCGACACAAGAACGAACGAATTCTTCGCCCTCATAGAAGCTCACCTCGAGAGCCGCATCGATGAAGCATCCACCACGTCTTCCATCTCTACTCCAGATAAAAACCCGACGCCACCAACCCCAGCAGAAAAAGAAACAGAACCAAAGCAAACTGAATTAAACAATGGAGATCCATCGGCTAGCTGCTCCGCAGCGAAAAGGCCCCACACAGTAATCCCCGCAACTTCAGAAGCGCCCGGTCAAACCTGGGAAATTCTCACCACATCGAACCCAAGCAACCCTTTCTGGCAAAATCAAGCATCCGCCGGTAGTTCAGCCGTCACGACAGTAGCCACTTCTAGCCACCAAGCCACCGTGGCCCAACAACCACTCGCAACTGCTTCCGCAGTTGCCGGCCATCCCACAGTAAACGGCGACAATACAGTCCTTCCGTTCCCGACGGCAACGACTATGGTGAACCTGGTTCCGACGGCCCCAAGGACCACCGCCGCATCATTTAATCAGCCAGTGCCATCCACCGCTGCATTACCCCGTGATAACACGGCCCGTCCACCCGTAACCACCCCGCCCGTCTCCAACCAACAAGTACAGCCAGTCTCAAATTTCAACGCGACTTCAATGAGTCAACCTAATCAAGCTCCAGTCACCGGACCGCCTGCAACGACAAGATCGACCCCAGTGACTCAGCGCAATGTCTCGTTCACAACCAGGACAAACTTCAACCGTCCACGGCCATCAATGACGACAGCGACTTCCGTCTATCAGCAAAATTACTTCCCAGACACGCAACCAGCACCAACCACATCATCGTCCGACTATTTTACAACCCCGGGTGCTCCAAATTACTTCACGCAGCCAAACCCTACGAATTTCTTTCCACTGCCCAACGACAGACCAGCATTGAACGGCTTCCAACAACCCGATATGTGGATTACTAATTTAGGCGTGCCGAACCTCAACCAGCCTGCTCCACATTCAGCTCAACCCAGAGCACCACAAATGTCGATCCAGACATTTTCTGGTGACCCGCAAGATTGGCCGTCCTTGGCGGGCTTCAAGATACTTATACATGACGCCTGCGCTTCAGATGCAGAACGTCTTTATCATCTACGCAATAGCCTACGCCAAGATGTTCGCGACCATATCGGCGATGCACTTTTACACCCAGGCCTCTACCCACACGCCCTGAAAGAACTTCATCGAAAATATGGCAACCCTCAATTAGTAGCCCAGGCCTGTAACGAAAAATTAATGGCGCTCTCGGCTTTTAAAGAAGACTATTTCAAAGCACTGCAAAAATTCAGCGCCAAGGTACGAGGAGTAGTGTGCACGCTGAAGTACGGCGGTTACGATTCTCAACTGGGATGCTATGCCATCATCCAACAACTTGCTGCTAAACTTCCCATCAGCCTCCGCAAGAGTTTGGGAAAAAAAAGCTGGAGTCTCCAGCCGAGACTCCCAACGCTTGTCGACTTTGATGATTGGCTAGACGAGGCGTACATGGAAGAGTCGAGAGCGCAAACATCGGCACCAAAGGATAGTGGCAGAGACAAACAGTATCGTGATCGTCACGCCGTCTTCAATATATCTCCCGATGAAACAAACGGCTGTCCAGCAGGATGTAAAGAATCCCATCAACTCGATCACTGCCAACGCTTCAAGGACTTATCTCCCGAAAAACGAGCCCAGCTCATCAAAGGAAAAAGACTTTGCTTTCGATGTCTAAAGGGAGGCCATCGAAGTACCGAGTGCGGCCAAGACAAGAACTGTCCGATTGAAGGTTGCAAATACCGGCACCACGCTCTCCTCTATGGCACCCCAGTAATGTGGCGATCCAATCAAAGACAGCACCAACAACGAAACAGAGATAGCTATACAATATCCCAGTTTTGTGGCTTCACCTACCCAATCAATGATTACACCTTCTTACCAATAGTTCCAATCATTGTACGCGCCAACGGAAAGGAATTAAAGACTTACGGACTTCTCGACCGCGGTAGCAGAGTGACTCTTATACGCGACGACGTCTCCACCTACCTGTTGCTAAAAGGGGAATGGAGCAGATCAAAATTTGGTACCTTTCACGCTCAAGACCCCCTCATCAGGACAAGAAAGGTGCGATTCACAATAACTCCATTGAATCGTTCCGAAGAATAAGACGTCGACGAAGCCTACTCGATCGACAAGCTCAACATTCGTAGACGCAGCATCCCCCCAACTGCACTCAACAAATGGCCTCATCTAAAAGATATCAAGCTACAAGAAATCGACGGCGGCGAAGTCACTGTATTGATAGGAAAGGAACTAACCGACACCCACGACTTCGTTGAATCAAGAAGAGAGAAAGAATGGAAAAATGCGCCCATGGCGCTCTCCACTCCCTTTGGTTGGTGTGTTGTAGGAAAATTTGACAAGACAAATCCTTCTAGAAAACACAATACTAACAACGTTTTCGCTCTCACAATTGAAGAAAATGAAGATCATTTCAAGAAAGTCGTTCAATCCTTTATCACCGGTGAGATGATAGGCACACACCCGAACGTAAAGGTTCCAGTCCCGCAAAACGACGTGATAGTGCTCCAGAAAATTGAATTGTCAATAAGATATGATGGTGAGCGGTATGAGATTGGCCTGCCCTTCAAATCAGCAGAAACACACCTGCTCGACAATTACTCGGCAGTATTCCGACGACTTCGCTCACTCGAAGACAAATTCAGATCCGACCCGCCTTTTGCTCTCAAATACGCATCGATTATGGCAGAGTACGTCGCTTCAGGACACGCCAGGGAGATTTCAAAAGCCTAGGTGGACGCCACTCCACCAGGAAAGTTCTTTTATATTCCCCATGACGGTGTAGTAAACCCACAAAAACCGGACAAGGTCAGGGTAGTATTCGACGCATCAGCAAGATTTAACGGAGTTTCCCTGAACGACCGACTGCTCAAAGGGCCAGACCTGCTTACCCGATGTGCTGAAAACGATGTTGTATAAAGAATCCACTATCCACGATAAAGAACACCCCTCGTTTTCGTGTATTGTTGTGGCGCTTTGTGTCCAACAAAAACTCGCAAAAACGCTTTTTTAGCAGGTATTCTTTTGAAAAAAAAAATAATAAATAACTTTTGATAAAGAATGGTAAAATTCTTAACTATGGTCTGACGTTGCCTCTTCAAATCGAGATAAGATGTCAGTTGCCTCAGAATTTGTGTCCCAATCAAATTTTTCTTAACAGGTCGTCATGTTGAAGAATTCGGAGACTATCCTTTACTGGTTGTTTCAGATGCTAAAGTCTGCGGAGCATTATTAGCGGACAATTACATATTGTTGAGCACTCTGTTGCTTTTTGTTTTTAAATCAGTTTGATTCTGCACAATCTGATTGGTGGATGTGGCCGAAGCCACAGTACTTCAACTCAATTAAAAAACGAAACCAATCACATGATAGTTTTCTAGAATGCACATGGACATTTTTATAGCTATTTTGACAGCTTAGGTAAGGTTATGAGCGAAGCATGGAATTCAAGTCCCAATGTATTCATGAATAACTGCCTTTTTTAAATGTTAGCCGCTTACTATACTTCACTTTACAATTCACTGTAACAAAGTAACTGAATAGTGAAACAAAGTATAATACTGCTCATATCGAGTGAAAACGTTTAGTAATGTAAAAAAATGGTAATACGTAGTAATGTGGTAAATAAAAATTAAAGTAAGCTAAATGTAAGCAAAATGTATAGTATGGTAAAATGGGTAGGTAAATTATCTGTGAGTATCTGAGTCTGTAATCATTCTACTCTTGTTACGGCCAGGGAGCACAGATTCCTTCTGCAGAGCTGTTAACAGTGAAAGCAACAAAAACCCTAAAACGGTTACGAAAAAACTTTTTTTCTTATAAAAATGAATTATTTCTTTAAAATAGGTCTACTATAAAATTATCACCAAAAGACATAAAAAGGTCGAAAAATGTAAAGTTTTCAATTTTTTCAATTATGCGTAATGCAGTTTTTATGAAATTTACTGCACTATCACATTCAACGCCTGTATACAGCGCGTCGTTACTTGAAGTAACCAAACAAAGGAGGGAAATTCTAGATTTCAGAGAGATGTTTTTTTAAGTTTTGATTATAACGCCAATAGTGTTCTTGAGAAAGAAGAAGAATGTCTTCTCCTGACGATAAGGAAAGATAAGTATAGATAGGTTAGTAGATAGATAAGTATAGATAAGTATAGGGAAAAAGGAACGATTAAACATTATAATATTAAATAAATCAATCGAGTTTTCGAATTTGTGCTTTCGAAGGAAAATAACCGAGAAATGCTTAAAATATCGTCAGTAAAATGGAACTATCATTGAATTTAAAAAAGAATGGAAATAAAGGATACAAATAAAGTTTCACTATGGTGGTTTCCATACGAAACCGTTGTAGTATCCTGCACGGAAACTGGGACAGCAGCTAGGTGGTTCTCACGAGTATCCTTCGTAGAACCCCTAGCGGCTTTCCCAGTTTCCGTGCAGGATACTGTACATAGCGGTCAAAATTGAATGAAAAACAGAAAAACCAATGAAAAGACGGTAGTGTTGATAAAAACTAAAAAAAAACAACTCTAAGTAAAAACCTAAAATGCGTTGATTGAAAAAAAATACCGTAGATTCTAATTCTTTTATCTAAAAACTCCCAAACAAACGTAAAATACTTTGATTCTGGGAACCCTGCACTTCTGTGTACACAGGTCGAACCTCCCAATCACCCATCAACTGCCAGCGGAAGTTGTACCTAGCCCCACATGCGATGCCATTTTACAAAACTAAGAATTTAAATTCCTATTTTTCTACAAACTTTTCCTATAATTTCCACATTCTCAGACATTGAATATACAATAATGGCGTTGATTGTATGATACATTTGGAACGTTAAAAAAATGTATATGAAGATTAATTTTTGGGCATTAGTTTTTCCATATTTTAACTACTTGTTAATGAATTCTGAATTCTAACTAGGTAGACTATACATAATTTTTCTTCTAGAACTTAATAAATTTTTTTGTAAATTGAGAACTACTCTTTTATCTAACTTCTTATATAATCTTATACTACTCTTCTTTATTCCTTCAGTACGCATTACTTCATTAAATATTTCTTCAACAGTTTAGTCCACATGGCTTGCCCATGTTTTATCTCTAGACAATCCAATTAACATTGGAAAAGTAAAATCAATTAAACCACTTACTAATTCGGTTTTGTTCTGCAATCTTGGGAGAACACATTGAGGCCGCATGTTGAGAACATAATCTTTAGGCAATCTTTTCAGCAGAGTACTCTAATCCTCTCCTGTCTAAAGAATATTTCCACGTAACAATATTTAAATTTACTCTTTTGACTCATTTCGAAAGATCGGTCTAAGATATTTTGCAGATGGGTTTGTTAGTTTGAAATAGCCATCAATCAGTAACGAATAAACGCCATATGCTATCGTATATGTATATCTATACGCATATAGCATGGTTGCATTCATCGATATCAACCCAGCTCCAATTGCTGAAAACTAATCGTAAAAAAATTGAGATTGCTTACTTGACCTTACCTTTTCATTATTATCATTTACACCAGAAATAAATCAAATTTTCATTTTTCAGGATTTTTGGTGTGAAAATACACAGTAATATGTCGTTAACAAATGCATTTTCTGGCTGCATGCTTCTTGAAATAGTGTAATGTTCTAATTAATACCGCCAAAATAAGGTGTTATAAGGGGTATGAAACAGCTGTTTATTTTCAAAGACTCGAAGATTAAATTTTTTAATCAGCAAAGAATTCAACATTTTCTTTAGGGGGTGGGGTGTTGTTTTTACTTGTTCTTCGTTCAATCAAAACAATCTAAAAATGGACCTCAGTCGCAGCGGGGGAGACAAGCAAGGAAACTAAGCCAAATAAGGCCTCAAGGTTTCACTTTACGGGAAGTAGAAGTTGGAAAGAAAAGATTATAGATTTACAATTCAAACATGAATTTTCCCCCAACAGTTCAATGGTGGCAGCCATCGCTATCCACTAGGCTACGATTGCTGAAAATTAGTGAAAACGAGCGAGAATTGTTTTTGAATGACCAACTGGTCGAGGAAACACTGGAGCAACTTCTTCATGGGCTTCAACAGTAAATTGTTCGTTTTCTACCGGTTATTTAGTATGGTAAAGGATTTATTTGAGAAAAACCACCTTGTTGGTTGACTACTAGAGCAACTACAGGTTGCACATCAACTTCAGCTACGGTTGAACCGGCGGGGCTACCGGTTGTTCATTAATGGGTTGCGGATTAAGTGGAGAATGACTACTGAGGCAACCACAGGTTGTACTTTGATTTCTGCTACCGTTGTTCAGCAATGAGTTGGGAAATTAGTCGAGGTCGACTTTGTCCAGGGAATACTGTAGCAGACTAGGTTGAACTTATACTGTGGGTTGCATTAAAATTACAGGTTGCACTTCAGCTTGAGGTACATCTCTACCTACAGCTCTATCTCTACTCTACAGCTCTACCTACAGCTGCAGGCTGTTCAGCAATTGGATGCCAATTTTGTCAAACAGCACGACAAACTCGTCGACGTTGACCAACTGCTTTTCGTCCTGCTGTCGTAGTCTGGCAACTGGTTCAATCGAGTTTAATCGTTATTGACGGTGCTCTTTGTGGAGCCTATAAAGGGCGTTCTTCAAGGAAATATTAGTTCAACTGAAATATTAAGTCGAATTAAAATTGTTAAAATCAGTTAGTTGATGTAATAATAATATTTACTTCAGCAGGTTCAAAGCAGTACTTTGATTGATACAGGAATTGTGTTAATGCCCGTCAAATGATCAGTCATTCTCGTTCTGTCGCCTGTACTGACAAGGCCTCTCGTTAAATTTCTTGTGCTTGACTAAGACCTATGAAATCAAGTCGTGCGGATTCCTCACACTCTTAATAGTGGACTACAAATTCTTAGTAGAGTGAATGAACATACAAAACAATATTAATTAAAGAAAGAACTACTACAGAAAATAATCACAGAAGGTTTGTCGATGTCCGTGACAGCCCGAATTAAACAAACGTTTCCATGACTCCACGTCTTTATTTGTTCAGTTCCGTTGGCCATGGACGCTGAAACGAGGTGGTGTTTCAGTTACGTTCCCTACCAAATATTGAAAAATCACTGCATAGCAACCTGAATATCCGGAGATTCCAATCGTAAATTGGCAGCATTTTCACGCTAACTTTTCTGTAATTTAATAATATTTTTACATTATGAAATATTTCAAAAAGGAAAATTTTCCATTTGGTTTTGCTTAACACATTGGTTCGTTTACCTAAATTATGAACACACGACTTAAAACAGTGCAACGAATAATAGTAAAAAATGTGTTACCTAGATTAAGACTTGGTATGGCACTCGTTATTAGCCCCTAATTCCATTGCTATAAGGGATATTGTTTTAACGTTACCTGTCAGCTCTTGGTATAGCTTTCTTCCATAAAAATTTCTGCTTGCCATTCCTTGGAATTCTGAAGGAAGGCATATTTTCCAGGACCTATTTCCACTGTTATACCCAACTACAAAGCACTTTGCCATCCTGTTACTATTTCCCTAACTAGTAAAAAGAAAAAAATTTCCCTGTCAACTTTTTACCAGAGAAGCTATCGACGGCAGTAGAGAATAGTTGCAAGGTAAACTATTTGGTTGGCACTCAAAGTGGAATTAGGATGAGCTGTGTTCTACCTCTTTTTGTTATACCGTTGATAGACAATGCCTGGCCAGTAGCCATCAGAGGATCCCAACCGATATCAGTTCCATAGCAACCCAAAGAGAAGGCTACGATCTCGAAGCTTTACAATCCGCAAACATCTTCCGTAAAATGCCAAAGAGACAGCTTAAATATTGATCCTTTTCTTGTGGCGATGAAGAAGAACAGCGACGACCGTCTCGTGATCAATTTTCGTGATTTCACTCAGGATTGCATTCTTCGTGGCAATGGTTTCATCAGGTTCCACCGATACGACAACGTTTTCTTCCTTTTTTTGGGATGGTATCAGTATCTGCGACTCCCATCTAGTGTCACACACGCTGGCGACGCATACTGGTGGCAAACAAGTGAAATTTTCGATGACCTTCCTAACTGATGAAGCACCGTAGAAGACGCCATCGTATACTCAGCCACCTACGAAGAGTTTGTCGACGCCATGCATGCCTAATTTTATAGGGCAGCAACCCATAATGTGGCAATCAGCACCAACTGTCTTTTCCCAGCCATCTGATAGTGACGTTCAGTGGATACGTGGCGTAACTTAAAATGGTTTACGCCTTGATACATGAAGAGTTGAAGTTTAGTTAGAAGTGAAGTTTACGGAAAAGTCGAAAGGAGTCCGTATTTTAATGATAACTTTGTTTGGGATCCTCGTGTTGTCCACTCATTTACTACCATTCATTAACTTAATTTTGTTATGAACTTTTGAGTTATTTTATTAAACAAAGCACGGACAATTGATTGAAATACATGCATGCCGAATTTGGAGGGAAGCAGCTAAAAAAAATCCATTTTCAGAGCAATTATCGTTGAAGATCTATGTACAAACCGAAGGAAATTCGATCCACCGTCATTTACGAAATAATTCACTTTTACGTCACTACAGCCACAGATAAAGACTAAACCCAGTGGCATTTTTTAACGTTGTTAGGTCTTTCGGCGTCACAAACTGTCTGGTAAAACTTTGGTTTTTTGGCCGATTGAATTGCGAAATAAAGCAAAGTCATGTGGCTATGGAATAGTGGCGTGACCAAAGTTTGTTTTGGTTGACCATTCGTTCTTTATCGAAGAAAATATCCTCTATCCAAGAGACTTGTTGCTTGATAACTCATGCGAAATTATGCGTTCTTGTAAGTCGTCAAAAGCTCAGCTCACCTAAATTGATTTTCCTTTCACGGTGGCTTTTTCTTAAACTCTTAAGGAATTTTAAAAGTCTACCGGAAGTCTGCCTTAAATACGGTTTCACAGTTTTCACCATGTTTCTAGTCACTGTCCTAGTGCCCCAGTTGCATCCCCAGCACCGATGGAGCAACCAGCCAATACAAAAAAAAACAAGAATTTTGCTAATTTATGCAGTCACAATCATATTTTGGTTTGATGGCCGAATGGCATTTTTTTCATTTTCATATCATGGCGAAAGTGCATGTGACGGCATTGAAGGCACACTTAAATATTTAGCAAAATTAAGCAGTCTGCAACGGCAACAATAACATAATCCCCTTGAGCAACAAGTATGCGAAGTACTACCTGATCAAAAGACTAGTATTTGATGTATGACTTGTTAATGTTTTCATTGCATTTGTATTTAGATTCATTGCATGCGTATATTTAGAGAACGGATTATGGTATATTCCAAACATCCGTCAATTGATGACGTAAACAACGAATTTAAGGTTAAATTCATGTCTCGTGATGGTGAGTAGGATATATCGAGGTGAAAAACACTCAAGAAAGTATAGAGACAAACGGTGTGATATTTTTGGTTTGGGGCTTATCTTGGCAGTTTCCTAATTTTTCAAAGAAATACTGCACAAGCTGTAGATGGCCAAGTTATTCGAAAACCTTTCCATTTCATTAAAATTACCTTTCCATTCATAAAAAGATAGCCACTGTTTTAGTCTTTAAGTTCCCTTAGATCACGTTCATCTAGAATTTCATTTTGATTCCTTAAGGCGTGAATTTCAACTGGTGACGGTTCTGTTTGGTGACTTTGAAGAGCAGTTACAAATGAAGAGCTGCTTGCCACAAATCACGCCATGATTTTGGACATTTCCGTCTCCAAGCATAATGCATGTTGCGCCGATTAACTCAATAACGTACAAGAGTTGACCAAAATTGTTCGATGACATTATTTTCATAAAATATGCTTCTTTAGTTGGTCTGACAAATTGAAAGTGAGTGTACTTTCTTACGAGGAAATCGATTACATTGACAGCCAAGAGACAGGTTACGTCTCAAAGTCTGCTTGTCGATCCTTTCCCATAAGAAATGTTTTACATCATTCACATCTACTCCTCAATCCACTAAACTCTTTAATGATTCAAAATTTCGATTTTGAACTTCAATCAGCAAAGAATTCAATCTTCGTCTTTTAGGGAGGGGGTGTTCAGTTTTACTTGTGCTGGGTTCCATTTTCATTGATTTGCCATAAGCTATGTTTTGTTAGAAGATATTAAAGTTTGAGAATTAATGCAGTAAAAAACTTTTTGCAATAATTAGCTGCTAATTCTGTGGATTAAAATTTGGAATCCCAAAAAATATGTTTTTTTTCGATTTACTCAATAAGCCGTACCACAAAAAAATACAGTTACAGAAGTAAAAACTTACTGTTATCCAACAATTCAATACCATTAACATTTTTACAAGACTATAGTGGGTTAGGGTACTTAACCGGGTACTTAACCCGAATCTTGCCTTTTAGTTCCAGTCAAACAAAACTAGAAAAAACAGAAAAGAACCAATTAGAGAAAAAATTGGGACATGAGCCCTTCCCCCAACAATCCAATACCTCCAGCCAATTCCTACGCTGGGTTAACACTGGACTTCTTCCAAGGTAGACCAATCGAATATTTGTCTGAAAAATCCAGCCAAAACAATCTATGAATACAGAAAAAAGAACCATAACATTACTTAGGACATATGGAGTTACACAAAGTTGTTGGAGCTGCTGAAACTCATCCAGGGTGAATAATTAAAAAAAATAGGAGAGATCGAAAGAACAGGAGAGGTGAAAAGATCGACCGCATTGCTTGAATTATCACTGTGCGTTGGAGAAGACGGCCGTTATGAGTAGGTGGCCGTTTTGAACGGATTCAGTTACAAAACGAGAGCATTTGCCCTGTCTTTCTACCGGCAAAGCATCAGTTGACAACCCAGCTTAAGCGAGGGTTCAAATACAAGCACAACCACTGTGGTACTGCTTTCGTACTAAAAAAATCTAGCACTGATTCAAAAGAATGTCGCCCCCTTACTCCCAACGATTTGCTGGCAAAGGAAACGGAGTCACTTTATCCATGAGAGACCCGACGTACGCGCTAACTCATCAGAGCCACTTGTATGTTAAAAAGCTAGCCAATTCATTCTAGGATTTTTCGAACAAGTTTAATTTACTATCCCTCGTCGTCCGGTGCAAGTGGCAGCTGAAGGAGAGAAATTTTCCAGTTGTTGATAACGTTTTAGTAGATGAGCCTAATCTACAAGAGGAAGATGGTCGACGGAAAAAGTCACGCAATCCTACCCTGGAGCTGATGATTTAGTCATAGTTGTCACGGTAGAAACGGTTAGCGACGTTTATACTTGGCCTATTCATCGAATTTGCCTTCTTGAACCAGCGGAGAGCAGCCTCAACGACGGAGACGCCGAATTAGTTTCGGAGTAAATGGCATATTGGCGAAAACTCTTACTAAACGTAAATAGACTGCTATTGAACATGTGTATTAACTAATTAACTAATTCAATAATTAACTAATTCAGATTTTAATATTTCAAAACTAGTTGAAAATTTTTTTCTACAGGGTAAAAGTTTACTCTAAACTGTTGGCGGAAAAGCTAAATACTTTTAGTATGAAACATGGGTCTGAAATAATGGGTTTACAGTAGAATTGGAAAGCAAAAGCTAAGTCTAAAATAGGTTAAAGCAACGGGATCATTTTCTCTCTTTTCTTTGACTTTACGGGCTTTTGGTATATGATTTATACATATAATTCAAATTTTTTTACGTGCTAAAGCCTTTTTTACCATTTGCGGTTTGATGAGAAAATAGGTTGTTTTCTTTTTAACTGTTTTCGCTGTACGTATTGAAAATGGTGACAATAGCAAAAATGTAAAACGATCGTTGGTTGGAACACATTTTCATTGGGTTTCCATAAATGATCGGATACTAACAGTTGCAGGTTAGTAACATTTCTGACTTAAAGTTGTATCTAATATTTAGCACCAATAACTGTTTTTTTACGTGATTAAAGTGACTTCAAAAGGAGAGAAAAATTAGTTAGAAAGAGCGTAAGCTTGAATCAAAATCTGCCAATTTAATAGAAGATTTCACCAAAATCAGTGAAGTGAGACGAATTTGTAACAACAGAACACTTAACAATTGAATTTTCTCTTTGGATGTACATGTCGCATTTATATTATAAAGCTGTATTACATTGCGTATTTGTTTTAAATTTCTATATGGTTTTGATTTTTTTTTCGGGACGACCATCCATGATCATTGACTGCTGGAATTAAAAAAAGAGAGAAACCAAGAGTGAATTGTCCGTACAAAAAAACGAAATGTGGGACTATTTATATTCTATTTTCAACGACCTGTTGGAGAGAAGAAACGAAATTGGTTTCCTTACATAGGTGGTTCCGATCTTCGATGTAAAGGGGAGCTGTCTATTAAATGCATAGAATAAAGAGGACGAGTGTGTTATGACGGTGAAAATGATTGTGTTTTAAATAAATGCATACAAGATAAACTGAAAAAGTTATTAATCTCTGATTATCTAGTATGTACAGTGCATTGAATCGATATAGCTAATATTTATTCTATAATAACGTAGTAAGCAATACTAGATTAAAGTATTTTAAAGCTACGGTATTACAATGCTGCAGGATTAATGGTAAAAGATGCTTCAAAATTCAAATTGTTGCTTCCACCTTCTTAAATGACGTCAGACTTGGAAGGAGGTTACGGTTACTTTACGTCCCACGGTTACACAAATCCCATCACCAGTTAACCTGCTCTTAGGAACAAGGCCTGCTTTCTCGGTTAAGATCATTGAAAATTAGTCTTAGAAATTTAACTGAATGAACATTTGTGGTCTAAACGGTCACTTTTTTTTATGTAACAAAGTAGTAGTTTGATTTTATGGTAAGGGATAAGGCATTTTTGATGTATTTGCGCTCCCCTGTGAAGTGACATCAGCCTGTTTGGGAGACTTCGAAGGGAAAGAAAGAACGTCATTAAATCCCGATGTTGAAGGAGTAGATTCGTCTTCCAACAACAGCTGATTCGTTTGTGTAGACCCTTGCGATGTTTTCAAGCAACATGTCATCGATAAGCGTATATAGGCGTCAATAAATTTTTTTGATATCCATGAAATCTGCTGGGTGGTAATGGAGTTAATGGAGGTTCAATATTATAGAAACTATAAGTTATGCCTGGCTAGCCACACCGTCTTGGCAATCTACCTAAACAAATCACAAGTTCAAAACAAAGAAACATTAACAATTGGGAGAAGAGATTGCGCAAATTGTTATGTAACGCGTGTGGTCTAATACGATGGTTTTGCAGCCAAGTGAACTTAAAGTTGGTTGATTCATAGTATTTACCATGCTTGCTTGCCATGGGGACAAATTAATTACATTCAATTGAATATCGAAAACCAGATATTTGTAAACATAATACCATAGAAGTAAAAAAAAATGGGAAATAAGTGCTTTCTTAAAAGAACTGTTATAACAAAACGCAAGGGACAAATGTGAAACAAAATATAACAAACAAAATAACATAAAAAGATGGCTGAAAGACGAAAACATCCGATCAATTTTTAAAAAGCCATAAAATGAATGTTATCTTTCGTTTTAAATAGTGATTTTTAAACCAATTGTAAAGGTCAGGCACAACAATGATGAAGTCTTCTTTTGTGTTTTGTTGAATATAAAACCCACTGACATCGAATGAGAAACTTGAACTTTCTTTGGAATCATCTATACTTAAAGTTCAAGTACCTGTGTTTCTATATATGATACTTTATAAATACTTGAATTTATAGGGAAAGCTTTCATCAAATACAAATGATGCAGACAACCAAGTTTTTTCAAAGTGACGTCATTGAAAAATCAATTTCATCATCACAGTCATTGTCGGTGGGCATATATTTACATTTTAATCCTTTCAGAGAAGGTTACTGATTGAATGTGTTTTGGTAGGACAAGTTAATATGTGAACAGTTACAAAAATGTGGCGTGAATGAAATGTCATCGCATCAATATTAATATAAATTTGCTTAAAAGTCAAATAACTTAGGAGCATGGTATTGATTCCCATTAATTGGAAACGATCGAATTGGAAACGAATTGTTATTCACATCAAATAGAAGTTGACGATATTTCCAATCAAATTAATTTTTATGGCGGTGAAAAGAACGTCACAATGCAAGATCAAACGTCAAATCAACTGTAACACCAAACAAATACCCAATTTACGTACACATAGTAAGATTAATGAAAAACAAGTATCAAATATAATGTCGAACAAAATAAAAGAGATGTGATTTAAAATCTTCGAGACACAATTTACTCCTTGAAGTCACTAAGAAAACTTAGAAAACTGGTTGGAGAGACACCCTTGCCCTTTTCAAAGAAAGGGAGCAAATTAAGGTTTGCATTTCATCAGGTGTTACTAGATTGCACGGTGCGCACTGGCGTGCACACGGACGCTAATATCTGTGGAATTCTTTTTGCCCGTGAAAAACCAAAATTCGCGTAGGTAATTTCTGCGCGCGAACGCACTAAAATGCGCGCAATCATGGTTACAACATGGTAACATATCCTAACGGATTTTCAACCAGGGTTCAAATTCCGAACAATTCACTTAGGATAGTGTAAATCTTAACTTAGTGTAAGTTTCCTTGAGTTTAAGTTTACTAAAGCAATCCTAAATCTAAATTATAGTTTAGTTTGATTCCCAAACAAAAACTAGCCAAAACTTTGAGACACTCAAGAAAACTATACTATTAAGGACTTTGGTTTTAGACTAGACTTTAAACAATGAAGGGACCAATGAGAAAGGTTATTACTAAAATAACTAGAACAATATGGCGGACGCCTCTACACACACTTGTCGATTTAAGATTAAAAAGTAAACAAGCAGACGAAATCCTTTTTTAGACTTTATAACTTTGACATATTGCTATGCACCATACATCGATATCCATCAGGATGTATCGATCAATATGTAATTTTAAATAAAATTAAATCATTTTTGACAAAAGAGAATGATTTTCATTTTAATATTTCAAAATTTGAATGCTTTATATATTGAATTCACTTCCAACTACAGTACCTACCTAAAGTTTGGGAACGCGCAAGAGAACCTTATGGAAAAAGGCATTTTTCTCGGCGTTCCAGAAAATTCAATTTTCGTCGGATTGCGACGAATTTTTTTTGGCCGTAGCCATTATGAATAGCATTACGCTGATTTTTTTTTACATTTTTCCTATCAAGGGCAGAGTCACTTTTAACTCGAGCCCTAAGTTTGAGAACGCTCCGTAGAGCCATATGCAAATTAGGGTACTTTAAGGGGGGATAACTACAGAACGGGTAGAGCTAGGAAGACGCGGAAAACTCTGAAATGAAGAAAATCACAAGCAGAACAACATTCTTTATTTTTATATTTTTCGCGTCGTATTGAATGTAGTCAATTGTAAATTGAAAAGAGTTTTTATTTTATTTCCCGTTTTTGTCCCTTTCTTCCCCCAAACGCCGGGTTGTCACCCCCTCATAAGCGCTCGTTTTCTCTGTTTAACAGAGAAAAAGGCGCGTGGGGTTACAAAGCGGTAAATAAGAAACCTTTTTTCAAAAAACAAATTTGAATTTTATCGTCTCTTTATGATTTAACTGTGAACCTGCTTCCGATGTCTCGGACAGAAATGAAATACTGTAATTTAGGTTACTAAAAATATACATATATTGGTCTTTTTTGTTAAAGATTTCAAGATCAGAATTAGCTTTGACACCATTTTTGACAAAATCAAACGTCAAACATCACCATCATATATAGACCCAACTTCAATTTTATTTAGGTAGGTTTTGTCGTTTTGATGGAGAGTCGAGCGCCAAGTTTGGAAACTTTCTGTGTGTTCAGTTTTGGTTCTGCACTTTTTGATCTTTGAATTTAAATAATTAACCCTATTTTAATTACATGAACAATTGCTATTGTGATTTGGAATAATTACGATATTATTAAATATTTCAATTTCACTTCTAATCAGACGAATAGAGTGGTTTATGACAAATGGGATTCCTACGAATCTCCAAAGAAAATATTTCATTTGGATCGTTGTCAGCAGAAACAGCAATGAGCAATCCAGCATTATTCCACTTCTTTTCAGCACTGATATAAAGTTAGGATCTTATACCTAATATCGCTTCCGCTGCGGATGGCGCACGTCTTCCAGTGGGAATCTCATTCCAAAAGCTGACAAACGCAGTTTAAAGCAATTTGAATGCTCACACTTGGTTTTTGTTAATGCTACTGTAATGTTCATCGGCAGAAAATAGATTATAACGATAAATTTGTGCTGTGCGTTTGAAAATGACACATTTTCCCGCTTGGGCGTTTCAATTCATTTGCGGGAAATGGGCACCAAATTTTACACGCAGCCAAATGAGTCATGTGCAAGTGATCAAAAAATAACGGTGCGTAGTACGAATCGTTGAGTTACTTTACAAATTCGATTATTCTGATTATTTAAAAAATATAAACTAGAATGTAGAATCTACCATCTTCCGTACCCATATCTATTGTTGTCGTCGTTTTACCCGGTTTTACCAGTGCCGCCCCTCCCACCCTCAATTAATACACAATTGATCCAAACAATAGTAATAAATTCTTCTTTACATGGAATTTAAGAGTTATTTCATTTTTCATTAATGAACTTTAAATCTTGCATCACAGCGATCATTAATATAAATCAAACAATAACTTTCATATTGCCAGTTACACCCAAATCATCCCATGGAGTATTAAAAGTCTGGTGTACCATTTACCCGACGGAGAAAACTACCTACATATTCTTAACCCATTTAATTTTCGATATTGTAATGAATCAGAGAATAAAAATTCCTAAAGATCTTTGACAGCGTGCGTACTGCGAGTTTCCTATCATTGATAACTGGAAACCTGAGCTGAAATTCATCTGTAATGGATTTTTTTGAATCTCAAACATTTTCTTACTGAATATCAATTCCTATTTAAATGTCTACCTATCAAAATGTATGTTTAGGGGGAAAGTAAATCTGCATCAACAGATTTTAATCACGTCATATTCATGAAATAAGGAAAAAGGTCAATTGCATCGAATACATTGTAAATCGAACAGCATTGTTCACGATTAAGAAATGACTGGGCACTATTTGTTCCTACCTTACAACAGCAGTCACGAATTATTTGATTGGGCTATTCCGTTCAGTTATCTTTACGCCTTGACAAGTTTGAAACTTCACGTACCGGCAGCTGAGCATCAACAACGGTACTCAAGAGCGACGCTTGAGAGTTCATCTGAAGAAAAAAAAGTAATTATTTCATTAGTAGTATCGCGAGATGAATCCATGAACGTTATTTATTGTCACTCTACGTGACTGAAATGTTCCCTCTAAATGCATTAGCCCAACATTTGTGAAACGTCATTTTAGACCAGCGCATTTTAGACCAATACAAATATTGGCATCCCATACTTGGCCATGGTGTAGGCCACATGTCCTGAGAATCTTTCTGGAGTCAGATGCATTAATGGAGGGTCAATGTTGAGGATGTGTGGGTTTCTTCCAACCTTTAAATGTGGGAGGCAGAATTTGGACCTGTAGAAAAAAGGGTACCTGTTACACATCTCAATCTTGTTTTGAAAGGAGACCATCATTAGCATTAGCTGATGGTAATAACTTACTACACGAGAAATGTCCCAAGAACAATGATTGCTTGCATCAAGTCAAAATTTTTCACTGAAGTCTCAGCTGTATAGTTAGGTAAATGGCAGATGCATTGTTTACAACTATGTCAATTCCTCCAAATGTTTTGACTGCCAGATCCACAGCATCTTGGATTTGGGTTTCATTTCTCACATCCACTACGCATGGAAGGCAATGACCCCCAGCAGCTCTGACTACATAAAGAACAAGTGCGTCTTCATTGGATTATTCTCACACTATTTATAGACCAATATAGTCTGTTCTAAGCTGATGTATAGCTGTTATGTCATGGGGAAGAATGTCTACACATATCTTCATGCAATATCCCTTCTTCAGCTGCAGTATAGATTGTCCCAGGCTATTTTGGATGGGGCTTAGCAGTCTTTGCAGCAATAACTATATTAGCCCCATCTCTAGCGGCTTTGAGTGCGATGGCTTTTCCAATTCCACGACTGGCACCCGTGATGAACAACACTGTGCGACCGGCCAATTTCCTAACAAGAATCAAGGTGAAGGAATCAAGTCCAAGGTGAACGTTGTGAATGATAACATGGCAAATTACCCTGAATTGAGCATCTTTTATCAACTTTAAATCAATTGAATATCAACTTTAAATCAATTGAACAAACAAAAGAATCAGCACATCACGAGCACAACGTATTCCAAGACTGCCTACTGATTTGTTGATTCAAGGCAGGCAAGGAAAACAGCAGGTAGAGAAAAACAATTTCTTAACGCCATCTATATTTTTAAATAGAACCAGACGTTATTTAAATCAAACAAAAGCGCGAGAAACGAAATCAACTTTTAGAGGAAAGCACCTGGGTAACGCCTAACGCGATTGTGATAATTAACGGTTTCTTAGGCAACTTAAATACGGAGAAATCATGCGCAAGATGAAAGATGGAAAGCGGGTGATATCAGGCACGTAAAGATTTTTGGAAATTTCTTTTACGTACTAAATCATTTCCCCTACAATATACATATATATATATAAATATATTTTTTTCAGATGGTTGAGTGTGCATCCAGTGGAAATTTAATGCTATGAATTTAAATTTGAAAGCTATAACCCAATTATTTTTTTGGCCTTTATAAAAATTCAACGTTTCCGGGAAAACATTTGGAATTGAATCAAGAACTCCTGGAATGCCAATAATCATTTCCTGCAATTGTGCACTTGGCGTGTTTTGACATTTCCAGCTTTGACTCACGTCAATTTGTTTTGCTTGGAATAAACACGACGCGTCAGCGGAAGATCATTCCAAAGTTCGTTGAAAACTTGTCGACAACTTTTCCATCCAGAGCTCAACGCTGCACTCCATCAGAGTTGATGAAAAGCTACGCAGAATAATAATAATAATAAAAAGGCAAATGATTTGAATGGTAATAAACCTTCCACTCACTAACGACGCTATTTTTCATTTCGTTTTTGTTTTTTTTTCCTTAGAAAGTTTCCATTCGCAAGTGGCACGATTATGCATGTAGTATAATGAGTATAATTTACCGTGTTGTGTTTAAACGCCAGACGCACGGCCGGGTGCTGCCTAATTTCTGGTAGCTTCAACAAAGCTACTCTTACGTCTTACCAGCCAGGAAATTTCCTTATTTCTTGGTTAAGTAAGCGGTTGTCGCCGAATGTCGCGGTTATAGTATATATACGTTTCCAATCATAGAAATCTTGGAATCCACTTAAATAAGGATATACCCAGTTCCCTTAATGCATGTGTGTTCATAACATAACGATTTTGCATTCAGCATAATAACACAAGATCGAGAGATGAAGAGTAAATCGATGGAAAAATATTTATTATTCGTTTGACGTCATCCAGCAAATGCTTTCAAGCGCATCAGACAAATGTATACGCTGCCAAAAGTGTATACGCAGTGTGCGAAAAAATAAAATAAAATCTAAACAGGAACCAGCAGGTAACCCTATTGTATATTAGGATTGAGGAGATATGTTTTGCTCCTCTATTATCCGACACCGAGTATTACAACAGATATGTATGTCTACAGCGGAATCCAATGAAACGTCCTTTTTTAGTTCGGGAAATGCTGGTATCAATTTGATATTTGCATCCCGGCGAATGATGGGAAAATGCTGATACCGAGTCACGAATCATTCTTGTTACCTCTTTCTTTCGCTCGCTGTAGAGATTGCATAAGAAGAGTCATCCGTATGTAATAGACAGCAAAAGTATGGAAAAACCGGAAAATAAAAAAAATAATATTGGAATAACATAAACCGACGAGCAATTATATTAGTGAATCGAACGTTGGTTGCCACACACGCAAACACGGAAGTTGTTATGCAATTAAAAATGACATTTCCCCAATGACGGCCGAATCAATCAACAGCCCTTGACGTTACCCGTTGACATTAACTAGCCAATTTCACGTTAATTCTTCTAGCAGAAGAAAAAACCAAATTAACTTGCACTTAATTTGATTCAAATTAATTCCCGGCTGATTTATAATTGGTTTTTCCGCAAATAAAAAATGTTCTTCTTTATTATTTATTTTAGTTGATGGAGATCCGGTCGTACACTTGGCCGCTGGAGGCAATTCGCCCGTCTCGTGCAAGATGGTGGGCTCGCTGCAGGCCGTTTCCATTTTCGTGTCCACTCTGTCCATCACGACCATCGCCCTCGACCGTTACCAACTGATCGTCTACCCGACTAAAAAAAGCTTCCAGCTGACGGGCGCCCTGCTGGCCCTGCTGGCCCTGGGCGGCATCTGGATTCTGGGCGTCGTCCTGGCCCTGCCGCTCTTCATCGTCCGCACGCTCCAGCACCACGACATCCCCATCCCCAATTCGCCCATCAGCTCCGTCGACTATTGCCTGGAAGAGTGGCCCAACGAGCGCGGCCGATCGCTCTACTCCATCGGCAGCATCTTGATCCAGTACGCCCTGCCCATCATCACAGTTTCGGTGGCTCACGCCCGCATCTGCAACAAACTCCAAGTGCGAATGGCATCCATGAACCATCAACAGGCCACCCGCCAACAACAACCACAACAGCCGCCGCAGCCGCTGCTTAATAACGCGCCCAGTCCCAGTCCCAGTCCCAGCACCAGTAACGGCCACCGCCACCCTGCTGCAGAATTCAGCCGTGATGACGGCCAAAGATTCGGCTGTTACGGCCGACAGGCGGGCGGCGGCCCACGAAGAGAAACTCCGTAAAACCAACACGCTCCTAGTGGCCATCGCCATCATTTTCACCATTTGGCGAGTTTTGGATTATAAAGCAATCAATGTCAGACGCGGGAAAATTTGATTTGAAATTTTGAATGGTAATTTGCGTCCAGCTGCTGGCTCCTGATGAACACGTTCAACGTCGTCGTGGGACGTCACAAGATCGGGGCTTCGTTCGTGGCCAGGAGCAAGAACAACTTGAGGGCGACGACGCAGAGCATGAGGCAAAGGGCCAAGATGGTCGTCCAGCAGCAGACGGCCAGCACCGGTAAACGGCCCGACTCCAAAGCGGTGGGGCTGCCCTCATCGCCGGAGGTGGACGGCGCTGGATCATTTCATGTCGAGAGTCCCGCGGGAGCTGCTGTCATGCCCCGGCGCCAGCACGGCTGTGACGATATTGCCGTCGCCCACCACCGGTCTGCTGTAATCTCATTTCCGGACGGAAGTGACGGTGGTCACCCACCTGGTCCCGGACCCATCGCCTACAGCACCTACACCTTGTCCGGCTGTCACCGTCTATCACCGGGTTAACACGATCACCGGGGTTAGCGCGACGGCCTCCTCACCACCCGAGCAGCACCTTTGATTATAGAAGAAGAAGAAGAAGCCGATGACAGCTGGCCATCATCACACGTATTGACGTATACGCGCCATCGATCGACTCGCCGGCGTGCCTCATTTCCTATTTCATTTCCCATCAGCTCTTATTATATGATCTTTTATTTCCTCGATATATTTGTTTATATTTAAAGTGAATTCGCTTCAACAGGCGTATTTAAAGTTAAACACATTTATAGGTGTGTTCCAATGCGGAGGCCGTTAGCATCAGACGACATAATTGATTGAATTTGATTGTTATAATTATATTTTAAAAAATTCTATAGCGAAAGAAAAATTCTTTTGATGTTATTTTTTTGTCTTGTATCGGGATTGGGATTTAGTTTGCAGACATCCCGGCCGGATCGATGGCTACATAATATGTTCGTGAATAAAAAAAAAACTTGGAGGGAATAAAATTGGCTTATAGATGAAAAATATGCGACTGATATATTTTTCCAGCTGAGAATTGCGTGTGCCTGTCTCGAATGCGATTACACATGTTAATACGTTCGCGTCTGTTGGGGACATTTTGAATATGAATACGATTATACATGCTACATGAGAGAGAGAGAGAAAGTCCTGAGGCGCTCTAAAAAAGCCGAGGCCGACTATATAGTCTACTATTAACGAGCTGTTGCGTAGGAGAGAGCGGAAGAGTGGGAAGACAACCGTAATTCACTCTTATTTCCGGAGAATTCTTGCCTATTATTTTATTAAATTGATCAATATCATTAGATGTAGTAGGCTGTGTGGTTCAATCCATCATTCATCATCTTGTGGAATCTGCAAGCGGACGCTTTTCCAGATTGGAACAGGAGCTTATACATCCTCATGTACGCATCGGTAACCGCTTTTTCTTTGATGTGATCAACGGATGTTACCTTAAATTCTTTAGAATAAAAAAGAAAGAAATTATTTAAAAAAAAATAAAAAACGCACAAAGACATTTTAGACTTACTTATTCCTCCAATAAACACCAGCAGGATGAATCCAAAATCATTTCTTTGTTTAAAACGGATCTCCGTCTTATTCCAACCTTCATCTTTGATCTTTTTATCCAGGGTTGGCTGGAATACGTGGACTACGTACATACCCCACCCCCTGGAAGTAGGGCCTTTCGGACGGAATTTTGGTAGCCATCAAAATTCCGTCCAGGAAGAAAATAACTAAATAAAAAACAAGGTGGGGAGGGGGAATTAACTTTAAATCAAAATAAAAAATAAAAAAATAAATAAAAACATACCAGGTCAAAATTTCTTCTCGGAAGAGAAATGAAATATATTCGCGCAAACACGCATCTTTCGCATCCTCAAATGTATTCATAATTGCGGTTTGGTTATGTAGTTCATCTCCTGTAAAATAAAAAAAATTTAAGTAAACTAAATTTAAAAAAAATGGAACATAAAAGTACCATGTATTTGAAGATTCACGCGAGTTTTCCCATTTTCATATCCACGATGGAACTGGTAACAGGTACCTAATTCTTGCGTGAAAAATACAAAATGCCTGTGGCTAATTCTGTATTGTCCCCGTGACATTTTTGTTTGGGACGAATCACCAAGCTGTGGAATGAAAATAATAAATTAAAATTTAATGATGAATGAATGATGATGAATGATGATTAAAAATGAGTGCAGGGGACCATCGAAACTTTTTTCGGATTTTCTTAGAAAGGAATCTGCAGCTACAAAAACTTGCAATTGTAGTAAAGTAAAAACTAGTAGTAAAAACTCCACCATTTGAATTTCCGCGTTTAGTTTTTGATGACTTATTTGTTTACGGTCATGATATTTAACTGAACTTTGTCCTCCGCAATAGATTTTGACGTGTTTGGATACCCTGCCAAACCTGCAGAAATTTAGCACAGATTTTATTTTCATTAAAAAGAAACTCGAACTCGGTTTATACCTCTGGATAATAGAATCGACTCGTGGCCGCCAGATCAATAATGCAGCTGACGTTTAAAACGAGATCAATCAATTTTTCTGGTTTAATAAAACTAAATAGACGTATTTTTTTACCAACTCAGTCTGTAGAAAAAAAATTAGTTTATTGAATAGAATTGAAAATTTAAAAAAAAATACTGTTCCCAAACAACGGTAAAACCTGGAGTATTCAGCTGGTCTGTAGTTGGTGGTGGTGGTGTGGCTACTGGTTGATCTTCCATTTTTCTTGGTGTCTCCTTCTTGACAAGTTATTTTCGCATTTCATTGAGGTCTTTCAAGTTAGGCCAAACAATGAATTTGAAAATCCCGAAGGACACAAAGCCTGTCAAGGCTTGGATGTATTTTTCTTCGTCTCCCAAACGGTCAATAATCTGACTCATGTAAAAGCTTTTCGAAGATTTTAGAAGGGTATTGCCCATCTGAAATTAAGGAAAACAAATTAATTACCTCAGTTAAGACTAACTGACTGACAAAATTTCAACTTACTCTGAAGAAACTTGCAAATCTGAAACTGCTAAACTTGCGAGGTTCGAGGTTCGAGGTTCGCCTAGATTGAACATTGCCTACTTAACTTCTAGGCCGGCGTTCAACCACCGAACGCTGGACCAAAGGACATATTAAAATTTTTTTAAAGTGGGCCTATTTCGTCCGGTCCTATTTGCCTTTCTTGTTAACATTAAAAAAGCCGTCTTTCGTATTTTTTTTTTTAAATGAATTATTATACAAACAAATCAACATTTAACCATCATTTTATAGACATAGTGTTTTTCGTTAGAACACAAAAAAGTGATGCTCGCTCTCTGCATCAACTTCAAAGCCATAAGCCATGTATTTCACAGTAATGGAAGATGGACCGATTCCTGCCAGTTAGAGACTTTTCAGATTTGCAATTACTTAGGTCCAATATATATTTGACCATGAACAAATTTATTAATAAAAATTAATAAAATAATTATTTACATAGTTAGCTTTTTTCCTATTATAATCCCCGGGGCAGTTCATCGTGCACACAACTTTCTATGTGGTAGAAAAATCATAAGTTAATAGTGAGGAAAGAGAAAAAAGTGGAAGGCCGACATATTTTTCGCCGGCTGAACGTTCATTGTATCCCTGTGATTCTTCAGTGGCGTGGATGGATTCACAAGAACCGGATTCCTGAATGATTTGAATCTTTAAATCGAGACCAGTATCTTGCCAAAGGAATCATTTGATCGTCATAAAAATGTAAAATTTTTTAAAGTGTGCAGCTAAGCTGCAAGAAAAAAATTACTTACGGGGAATTATTTATGATGACATTAGCGTTTAACTTGTAAAAAATCACTATGGAGAGATTTCACACCTGAAGATCTAGAGTACTTTTAGATCTATTATCTATTACTATCATAAAATCTTTTGAAGTTCATCTTAAAGTAGAAAGTGGTAGTACCAAAGCTCCGGTAGTTGATTTTATTAGTGGAGCCAAAATTTTTGCATGGAACGCACATTCTATTTTGAATTTCAACATTTGATACTTGTCCTAGATGGCCTTCCTCTTAACACCAGACCCCATGTCCCTCGTTTGTAACATCAATTTGTTGGATAATACTACCCGGTTGGTGGTATTATTTCGTTTACATAAGCCACTTTCATTTTTCTATAGGCACGCAACTGCACCGCGTATCTTTAAACGTAGTATGACTTTTGCATTGGTCTTCATATATTAGTTTTTATTCTACCCGCTGTATTCCTCTCTTAGATTCTAAGAATAGCAGATATTGGGCACCTTCGATTAAGATCTGTCCATCAACCCACATACATCGGAATTTATGTTACTAGTAATGAAGCCGGGGACGGCAGATTCAATTTCGAAATTTTTGACCCTTACGAGGGTTGACAAACAAAATAAAGGATGAGCAAAATTTTTACTAACGGGGAATGTTGTATAAGCGTGGAATAAACTGTAAACGGAAGGGACGGCGAATAGAAGAAGGCGACGACCGATGAACCTGGGTTGAATTAAATCGGCAATAAATCAAACGGAAATAAATTCGACGATACGAACGGTAACGATATTCTACATGAACATACGACAGCAAAAATTGCGGGAAAAAAAACAAATTGGAAAAAAATTAAAAAACAACACGTGGGAAAACACATCGATGGCGATACATTCTTTTAACTTGTTTTTTTACGAATTACCACAGAAGTCTTTATTATTTTTTAGAAATTGGTTTCGCATTTGACGGCCTCATAAAATTTAAATCTTTTTAGCTCGAGTAAATTCATTACATACACCAGCTACAGAAAACTTGCGATGCCCCTTTTATGCATCTCCATCAATTTAAATTATACTTTAGTCACAAGGTCCTTCAAGTCCTTTTTTGACTTGGCATTATGTTTAGAGAATTTTCTTGAATCTTCAATAACAATCTATTGTTCTATCTATTGCGGTTTTTTCCTTTTTCCATACTTTTACATTAAACAAACAAAAAATGCTGTTGAAAATCATAAATCAATCGAAAATGAATAACTATGAATTACATTTTCTCCGAGAGAGTATTTGATGAACCAGTATGTGGGTCATCATATTGAGAAACAATGTTTTAGTTCGTTTGCTAGTCGATTCAATGGGATGATACAATTACAAAGAAATGTGTTTTTGTTAGCTTCCTTCCAAATCTTCATCGTTTTAATTGTTAATTTTTTCTTGCGACAATTTCTCCAGAGTTCTTCTCTTGTTTTTTTTTTTTTTTTTTTTTTTTTTTTTTAATTATTGTTCTGATTTTTAAAAATCCCTTCCCTGTCAGAATAAAAGAGAAGACAACCCAAGTTTTCTACCAGATTTGTTTGGAAAACAGGTTAGGTATAGAAGATAAGAGAAGTATATGTATAGGTATAGAACCAAGGATATGTTTTAGGTGGTCATCATTTAATGGAAAATTTACAACGGCTAACTGGCCATTTTTAAAGAGATTATGTCACCTTTTAATTTTCTCTTTTGGCTGACTATTTAAAGTTAAAAATATCTTTTAATAAGTATTTTCCATAAACCAACTGGTTTTTTTAAACATTACCTTTCCACTTTATCCGTAACAGAAACGGCTTACTACCTGCATCTGCTTAAATCGATATTTCGAATTCTGCAAACACATTTTCCAATAATTGAAACAAGAACAGCCGTCAGGATTCTTTTTGCTTTAAGTAAATGGACATTGGACAAGAAGTCAAGATTTCTCGGCATTATTGTGCGGATGGAAACTGAGAAGTGGTAGAGACCAAGTCCAGTACGCCAACAATCATTTCAAAATGAAAGATAATTGAATCAATAGCAAAATGGCGTGAGATAAAAACACTGCCCTCAGGAACAAAAATCTTTCGATCCTTCCTTCCCGCCCCACCATCTCTCTCTTTTCCTATTGGGTTTGTGTGTGTTAATGGTGCGGAGCAGCTAAAAGAAAAAGGGGGGGGGGACGATTAGTTTTTTTTTTTTTTTAATCTTTTGGGGGCGGAATGATTCCGGATTCCGGAAGGATTGAGCGTCACACAAGTTAGGTGGGGGGGGGGGAGTGAGTGGAATCAATAAAGAAAATAGCTCATGCCCACTATGTGACGACACAAATGGACAGGAGTGAATGAAAAGGAATTTATTTGCTACTGTTCGTGCTGTTAAGTGTTAGGGTTTGTAAAAATGGTGCAATTTCTAACATTTTGGCCAAAATTTTAAAGCTTTTAGCTTTCCGTTTGGATGGAATTAGTTCTTCTTTGGAGCGAGTAGACACGACCCAAGATGAGATTTTAAAAGCTCTTAGCTTTTCGTTTAGATGGACTTAGTTCTTCTTTGGAGTAGACACGACCTAAGATGACATTTCAGTAGGGATGGTCTAAATAAAAATGTTGGGTTACTTATTCTAGTTAAGTATCCACATTACTCGCCATTTTACTTCTCTCTGTGTTCTCTTGAACAGACTCGTTACGGTCTCAGTACTTCAAAGGAACTTGCTGGTGTTCAAGAGTTGTCTAGGGGGCGTACCCAGCAATTGGAAACCTAAGTGAGATAATTACTAAAGCAGAGTACCAAAAAGATTTATGATCCAATTGATACTGATATCGAATTCAACTATAACAATGTGTTTTTGTCCTTTAATCTCTATTTGTTTTTAGGTCTCTCGAATTATGACAGATGGTGGTTCAAACATGGTGGCTGCTGGTTTTGACCAAATTTCAGGTTGGGAATCTGGTGAAATTGCCAACGAATCAATGCAAGATGAGTTTATTCACACTACACCTTTGCAATCAGAAAATCAATTGCCATCACAAACGGAAGCCGCTGAGAAACCCGATAGTGAGGAGGTTTTCATAGAACTTGAAAAATGGATCTTTGATGGATAGTATGGATTACTTGGCAGCCGAATTGAAACAATTTGCAGTTCCAGACTTAGACAATCAAGAGGAACTTGAAGAAATAGAACAGGGAATAGATTTACATCTTCTCCCTTCTCCATCTGCATCTTTTCGAGAAGTCGTTGAATACTGTCTTAGTGGTACCCCACGATAGCATAAGATCTCGGAGGTTCATAGACCCAAACTTGGTTTGGTCACGGGGGTCAGAGTATTGATTAAAAGATATTGGTATTTGATTGCTCTGACATCGTCTTAGCAACAATGGAATTTTGGGGTAAAACGTAGTCGGTGAAATATTGGGATGAATCCGTTTTTTCCGCCCTTCTAAAAAATTGGAGTCCGTGTGTTTAAAGGACGAGTATGTCCCGACATTGGATTCAGCCTGGTTTCCCATAAAATATTGAACTTGGAAACCGTGCTCAACTGGATGACGTCCCAATATTGGTTTCGACCCGGTTTTCTTATATTTTTAAGAAAATCTGAATCTTGGAAACCGTGCTGAGCTGTATCTTGTCCCAATATTGGTTTCAACCCGGTTTTCTTATATGTTTATGAAAATCTGAATCTTGGAAACCGTGCTCAGCTGGATGACGTCCCAACATTGGTTTCAACCCAGTTTTCTTATATTTTTATGAAAATCTCTATCTCGGAAACCGGGCTATGCTGTATCATGCCCCAATATTGTTGTTCCATCAAAATACAGTTAAGCAGCCTATATGCCTCGTGTTGGTTGTTCATTTCTGACAGGTGCACCATTGAAGTCTTTCATCTTTTGCGTTGTTTAGTCTTGTTTAAAATGTTCAAACCGTCCATCAGCAAGGAGATATGCCGTTAATAAAACAGTGACGAACGTCATGGCTAATGTAACAAGACAATTGTCAGTTCGTAGAAATGTTGGCGCTTTGAATACTAGTATTTGACAAATTCTTTTTCGTGCAAACCTATAGTAATTTTAATTTCATTACGATATGTTCAGCCTACTACTACTTTAGACCCGTAGACGTGAATTCTGCTGTCGAGCCGACTGAAGACACTTCTCCACATACCAGCACCTACTACGGTTTCAAAGAAGAATCTTCCACCGGTCTCATAGTCGATTCCACTGAGGAACACGTAGCTAATAACGACGAATTGAAAGATGTAACGACAGATGCCGTAAATGAGAGTAGGGAGAGAGTTGAAGATCAAGATCACCTAGTTCTTGAAACTGGTGAAATCGTAAATGATAGCAGTCATGTCCCAGCACTTACTAAAGAGGGAATATTACAACGACTGGCTCTGCTATATTCACAGAAGGGTCTGTCACTCAATGTTCTTGGTGGCGTTGCAAAACTCGTTAAAGATTTGGGCCACGACATCCCAACCGATCCATGAACAATTCTGAAAACAACAAAAGTAAAAGTCAGTAACAAGTATTTTCACCATTTTTCTCTGACTGCTGAAATATTAAGAAAATTGAAAAAGGGAATGAAAGACCCAGGAAACAAAGTCATTGTTATTCATATCAATATTGACGGTATTCCCGTTTTCATTTTCTTGCTCGTCGTTGCTGGTTTCATTTTCTGCTTTCCCATTCGAGAACAACCTCGGAAAATTAAAGAAGTTAATCAGGTCTCCAAAAAAACCTTTGGCTCAAATTGTTAAAAGAATTTCTGGATTACATTTTAACATTCCGCAAAGACGTTTAATCCTCGGTTTTCAACACTGAAGACTATTCAACACTGCGTCTTAAAGGGGTGAGATCAAAAACAATATCTTATTCTTTTGATTTATGCAACAACGGCTTGGTAATTAAGTTGATGTGAATTACCAAAACGCACATCACTGGCAGAATTTTCCTTGATCTCAGGAGTTTTTACAAGAAGCTTATGTTATTAAATTCCATCAAGATTTACAAATCAACCGGCCTTGCGCGTTCTGCAAACATATGGGAAACCAGCAAATTGCAGCTTTCTTAGAAATGTTGGGTTATGCCATACGAGAAAGGTTGCATCATCGTCGCAATAAAACATCATAATGTATAGGTACGAATATGTTTTCTTAAATTTGTTATAGGAAGATAAGTATATATGCTAATTTAACTTTTCCCTTTAATAAGGCCTGCAGAAGCTTCACCTCTTTGGTATTTTTTCAGAAGGGCTATCTTTCCACCGAAGACTTCACCGATTCAGTGCAGTGCTTTATTTTCTATGCGTTAAATGAGCGATACATGAGGGGGAGAAAAAAATACTACGTTAAAGTCCAAGAACAATACACACTTACACCTGACGACGTTCAGTTGTCACAGTTTCGATCAATGATTGAAAGTTGGAGTTAATTGTATTTATTGTTTTCTTCGATTATCAAATGACACAAATGGGATAGCATTTATCACATCTACGTACTACGTGATAATAAAATAATAGGTTTGGTTATATTACTTTATCCTGGTCAAACGATTTGAAGAAGAGGTTATAACGCTTAAACTCTATAATGAAATCAATATCTATGCCCAGTACTTGGTATCAGTCAACTAGAATTGTGATCTTCAAGTTTTATCCTTTCTACGACGAGCGAATTCCTGGTGACAAATAATGTGGTTGCAAGCGTTGGATGATCTTATTTGCTAGCAAATTCTAAGTTTCTCTTAAAATGGACGGCAGTAACTATATGGGAAGTAATATAAACAAATAAATACTTTCTTTCCGACAGACGTTCACTAAAAATAATGATAGCGCCATATACCTAGCTATAGCATTCGCAGAACAAATTGGTTAATTGTGTATATAATTGATGCTGAATGTGTAGCATTACAAGTATCTTAGGCTACAACACCTACCGATTTGTCTATTGATGAGTTTTGGTCCTTCTTTCTCTTGATGGATTGCTTCTCTTATTTGGTTATTAGAGCTTCCCCTTGAGGCACTTCTTTTCCCTCGATAATTTATTTCACCATCTTCAATGCTTCTTTCCTTGATGATGCCATAAATAGAACTACTCAATACGTGTCTTATTTTTTCCATTTCTTTTACCTGCATTAGTAATTCTGACTCTAGCTGATTTCAGGAACCTTCGCTTGCTTGAGAGACAGCCCGGATAATTGTACATATAGTGTGCCACTTACTCCCATCATCAGCAAAGACATAAAAAAAGTAAATATCAGAAAATTCAAAGAGATTTTGCCTGACTTACATTTCAACTTCATGGTCACCAATTGTTCATGCTCTTTCAAAGATATAAATATGTTTTCGGATATTCCTTTCAAGCACCCACAAAAATTTTATTCAATTCAAAATATAGGCAGACGACGTTTAATTGTTTACAAGGCCTATACCTGCGTTGTCTAACCTTTTTTTCATTTTTTTCAATGGACGCTTCATTAAAAAATAATTTGGTAATTATATCGACGTTTGGCGAACATACTGTGCGACATAACGCCTGCTTTTTCCTCGTGTGACGTGTGACGAATTTCAACAACATTTTATAATATCGGGTAAGAAAATCAATATTCTTTTCATGGTTCATTTGTTTTAATGGTTTGCCATTTAAAAAATATAATGTTGGCATTCTAAGTTACATTTGATTGCGTTGTAATATTTCTCTTGTGTTGCAGGCTTGCAACATCATGAGTGATCACGAACCTGTCGTTAATATTGTGGAAAATGAAAAAAAGGTCTGTAGCAAAAAACCGTAATAAAAGGTAACACAAGATGGTCAGACGGTTGGGGATTGCCGGTTCATCTTCGGAATCGCAACAAAAGGATAAAGATGACCACCCTCCCATTCTTCAACACATGAACCCTCCTGCAATACCCAAAGGTACTTCCAATTAAAATTTCCTATTACCAGTTAATAATCTCTTTTTATCTTTTAGGCTTGTTGGATGATTTGAGTGAAGAATCGGAGGATGGAAGGGAGTTAATCAGTAAAGATGTTACAATAGTGACCCGGAGGAGAAGATCATCTCGAAATAAAGAAGTTTTGGATGTTGAAGAAGCTCCCCTTTCTCCAAAGGCATCAACATCTACAATTCCAAATGCCACTGAGCGAATTTTGCAACCCAGCAAACAACCAGTTGTGGTACGTAAGGCACCAAAGAGAACACACTCTGAAACAAAGGCTACTGATTCTTCATCACTGACTGCCGGCCAAACTTCCCAGTCGGTTAATGGGTATGTCAAGGCCTCAGACCCAGGAACAGTAAAACTAGACAGTAACAAAAACAATGACAATGCTGCCGCACCGTCAGTCTGGCTTCAGAACAACGGCCAATTGGTACCAGTGGATATGCCACAAACTCCGTCTAACTATGTTGATGTCATCGTTGCTGTCGGTGAGCAAATTCTACTTGTTATTATACCGTTATTTACATGTTTATTTAATGATTATTTCTTTTCGTTTTTCATTAGAAAACGATGGAAATGTTCTCAGTTTTGAAAATCTTATGACTGTGGGCCAGGACGTAAAAACAATATTGAGGAATCAAGAAAATTTTCATATGAGATAAAGTGCCCTTGAAGGTGAGATTAATGCGCTTGTCCCAGAAGGTGGAGCATCAATAAGTCTTCAAACTGTCAAAGACTTTAAAGAAAACGAAGAGCAACTAAGAAACGATGCCGTTGCGAGAAAGCAATTAGTAACGAAAAGTTTTCTTAAGTTCCTTTGATTTTTAATTAACTTCTATCAACATATGTACAGGTTTTGTCTATGTCGCTTATGAGAGGAACCAAGCTGTACGACACTATTGCGTTGATGGTGAGGAATGCGATGTCGAGAGAACTGCGCCTTCACTTTTACTGCGCAAATCCCCAAAGAGAGGAAGATGGTGTTCAAATCCACGAATATCTTCAAAGTGGTTCAAGGTGAGATATAATAATGAGACGTAAGCTTTTTTTTTTCTATTAACGTTTTACTTTATTGTCAGACGCTGTCCGGCGGAGGCCCCGTTTCGAAAAGATTACTACGTCAGAAATTTTAAGGGATGTTGGAAATTTGTTCACCCGTACGGCAGATGAAAACGGTGGTTGTGAAAGGCGCCAAGAGGACGCTGTATTAAAAAAAAATTGCATTTGAAGACTATAAAAAGGCACAGCCCGAAAATTCAGTCGCGGGGAAAGAAGAAATCTCAAGATGACAGCTCTTCTTCCTACGGTTCTTCTTCTTCTGATGACAATGCTGCAAATGCTTGAATATTTATTTTCAATTTTGTAATGCTTCTTGAAAAATGTCAATAAATGTTGGGACCACATTCAGTAGTGTACACAATGTAACGTAAATTCGACATTGGCTCGCCGGTTTTAGCCTCGGTTTGGGCAATAAGATATTGGGAAAATATGGGATTAACAATATCGGTGTGATAATAAAATATAAGCCTGGGCCACGATCACAAAATATTTTGGGACAATATCGTTTTCTGTACATGGTCCCAAGTAACAAATGCACTTTGGGGTAAGCTTTGTATAACAATGTTGGAGTGAGTCTAAAAAAATTAGCCTGGGCCGCGATCGGAAAGCCTTTTTGGGAATGATACCGGTTTCCGTGCATGAGCACAAGTAAGAAAGCCCATTTTTGAGCCGAGCCGGCAACAAATTGCCGAATATCGGATTCCCAATATCGGAAAACATTTGTTGTGCACAGTTGTGAACAGATCGTGATGTTGTGAACAGTATCGTAGTGCTACCTGTTATTCCAATATTGTTCCAATAAAATATTTCCAACAAATTACCTAATCTCCGTTTCCAAGTTGGCTCGAAAGCGGCCCGCGTACAAAGACAACATTGGGACACGACCTGTTATTCCAATATTGTTCCAATACAATATTTCCAACGACTTCCTCATCTGACTTTCCAGGTTGGCTGGGACGCGACCCGCGTACAAAAAAAAACATCGATACAATATCGGACTGGAACTGGCAATCCAATATCGCATGTTGGCTAAACGACATTGGCACAGCATTGGGAAGAGATAGAAATGCTACCCGGGACCTACAGGGCAACCTGTATAGTACACACCCTTCAACTTGTTGTTGGTGATGCAATGAAAGCTATGTCAGGTTCAGTGTCACAGTCAGCCCTTGCCGCAGTGGAACACGCTAGTAAGATTGTAAATTTTGTGCGTAAAAGTGTTTTGGACACTGAAAAAGTGTACAAATCGGTTGGCTTTCATTTATTAGCTAAAAACGCAACAAGGTATCATTCTCAGTTAAGAATGATATCAGCTTTGTTCAAAGCAATTGACAAGGACCGTAAACTGCAATCTAAACTTAATGCTACTAAAAAGTGGGGTGAGCTGTCTTCTCACGAACTAGCCTTGCTGAAAGAAATTGCTATTCTTGAATTCATGATTTCTTGCAATAATAATTTTGTTTTCTAAATAGAAACAATGCTAGACCCTATTTTTAAGAAAAAATGGATCTCAAAATTTGGTGAGTCAGACTGGGCCGTTTGAACCGCCCGCTGAAGCCAACAACGACTCAAGCCGACTGTACAGCAGGTTAACTGATGAGCTGAGTCAAAATCCGTCTGGGGGCATCTCTGCTGCTGTTATTGAGGAATTTGAAACATTTATAAATGAGCCTCTTAGTTCATTGAGAAAGTTGGTGGACCCACTGAAGCCAGATGGACCAACGAAACCTTGACGACCGTTACAGTACTGGAAAAACAATTCTCGTCGATTTTTTATTTAAGCGGCAATAGCTAGAGATATTTTTTCTGTGTCTGCCTCAAGCGGAAGTGTCAAGCGTGTTTTTACAGCCACAGACATTCTTCACGCTAAACGCAGTAGAACAAAAGCTGATCTTTTCCAAATGGTAATGTTCATTAAAAGAAATGAATTAATTGAATGAATGAATGAAATGCATTAATTAAAAAATGTATTGATTCAATTGCAAAAATAAATTAAAAGGATTATCTTATCTTATCTTTATCTTATCTTAAAAAAAAACAGATAAAGATAAAGTGCAAACATATCTTTATCTTATCTGAAATTTATATTATCTTTATTTTTTTTTTGGGGGGGGGCTTATCTTTATCTTATCTAAGTGGTAGCAAAACAGGTGCTATCTTATCAGATAACGAAAAAACAAAAGATACGTTACACTAGTAGGGATACCCCTTCCAGCTTTATTCACTCAGACAGCGATTATTGACTGGGCGAACTTAAATATTTTTCAAAATTGGATAAGGCATTTATTTACAATTAAATATTGGTGTCGTGAATGTCCTTTTTTCTAAAATCATTTTCATAATTTCATTGTCTAGGCTGATACTCATTTGAAACCTGATTGGGATTTTGCCAAGGAGCGCGAGGGAAAGGCTAGATTGATCGTCTTCAACATATCGCCATTAATTTTTTTTTCAATGATTGTTGATAAGATAAAGTGCAAACATATCTTTATCTTATCTGAAATTTATATTATCTTTATTTTTTTTTTGGGGGGGGGGGCTTATCTTTATCTTATCTAAGTGGTAGCAAAACAGGTGCTATCTTATCAGATAACGAAAAAACAAAAGATACGTTACACTGGTAGGGATACCCCTTCCAGCTTTATTCACTCAGACAGCGATTATTGACTGGGCGAACTTAAATATTTTTCAAAATTGGATAAGGCATTTATTTACAATTAAATATTGGTGTCGTGAATGTCCTTTTTTCTAAAATCATTTTCATAATTTCATTGTCTAGGCTGATACTCATTTGAAACCTGATTGGGATTTTGCCAAGGAGCGCGAGGGAAAGGCTAGATTGATCGTCTTCAACATATCGCCATTAATTTTTTTTTTCAATGATTGTTGATAAAAGAACGGAATCGATGTAAAACAGCTGGGCTTGGTTAGCTATCGATGGTTGGAGTTCTAAAAAAAAATTAATAGCCAGAAGAATAGATCTCCCTTGCTTTTTTCAAAAACGGCCGCTAGATGGCGTGGTGAAATGACGACTGTCAATGGCAAAAATCTTCAGAAAATGACGAAAAATTTTCAAGATTTTCAATTGCCAATATCTCTGCTAATAACAGTTTAAAATAAAAACGGGGCGAGATTTCTCTCGAGGGGAGCAAAATCTTTCATTCCAAAAAATTATATTTTTTTTAAAGGTCTGGTTTGCCCGAAAACTGATGTAAAAAATCAGTAAAAACACTACAATTTCTGGGGGTCCCTTAGTTTTTATTAAATAACTTAAAAACTATGCTAGCTGCTGCTAAAATTCTGCACAAAATGGTTTATACGGGGACTGGCTGCGATGCCTACGTCACCCATTTCCAAAAGTTGCAAACCCCCCAAACCCCCAATTTTGGCCTGATTGAGTGGTGGACTCAGTGTTAAAAATGATAGTAAACACTGTTCTAAGATGGATATAGTTATCCACGATTTTCAACATCGAAGACATAGAAATACGGTCGTTCCAGGATTTCGTTCGCTATCTCGCCTGCCGAAGATCAAGTTGCCAAAATTGAAATACGTTTCCTTTAAGCATGTTTTTTTCTAGAGTAGGTGGTAATGCTTTTTGGCCCAAGTCAGCAGATTATCACCTCTGGGGAGGATTCTAACTTTTGCATCTCCTTTTTCATATGTGTTGGGTGGAGGCTGTCATGTCTGTGAGCTTTAAAGATCTAAATCGGAGATGGGAGAGCTGGATACGGTAATGCTTATAGTTTTGTGTTATGAAAGCCACATAATCCTAGTGACACTGGCTGAGAATCTTCTTAACATGGTCTCGTTGGTCTGCACATTATCTGATAAGTGGCTGCAATCCTAATATCAACTTATGACCTTCCTTGTACAGCAAATCTTTCGCCCTCAATACAGGTATGTAAACTCAAATTCCTAATAGTTAAATTTCTTTTATCTTCTCTCCTACTTATTTGTTTATTTATTTTATTTGTTTTGGTTCATCAGGGATTGGTAGAAACCTTGATTGGGGGTTTCTCTTGTTTTGTCCAGGGTTCTAGCTTCTGTTTCAATTACCTTTTTTATGGCGAAATACTTGATTCTGAAGAACAATGTTGGGTCTCCTTTTTTTTGTTTTTCCATTCCGCTAATTCGAAAGCAACCTCCAATTTCATCCCAATTAGAGACAACAGCGTAAGGCGTTACTCCCCACAGTTATTTCTAATGTTCCCGATTGCTGGATTGCCATGTGTGAAGAGTCTGGAACGCCTTGCAAGGTCGGCAGTTAGTTGAGTCTCTCAAGAAAAAATTAGTACAAATATTGCCGATCTTTGTTGTAATTAAGTATAAGAAAGTCCAAAGTTTCATTTTAAAGCAGCTTGAAGAAAACAATAGAATTTTCAATTAGTTGAAAACACTGTCATATATCATCACGTATGTACAGTTTAAAAGAACACACAATTCTACGGGGAAATTTTCGTAGGGTTGTGTTCTTCTTAAAGGGTTAACGAAATGGGGAGAAAAAAGATGAATAGGTGCTAACATGACAAGAAGAAATGAATTGGGGATGAGGGAATTATTTTACCCAAATGCATTGTCGATAATTCGTTTTGAAGAATTCTTTTTTATTATGTCTTATGTTTTAAATGGAATTCAGATAGTAGTGAAAAATCCGTGTCATTGGCTAGAATAGATATCAGAAGCTGTAGATGCTGCTGCCAGATGGGGATAAAGCTCAAATCTATTAAATGTTACCTTTTTTATAAATAAAGTTCAATTAAAGTTAAATATAAATGCTTAGCTTTGTTATGTAACGAATTTGTAATCAAACCTTTTTCATGTGGTATATATATTCAAAGTTTTCAATCATCATCCCTTTCTTGTTCGACTTCATGACTTTTGGACTCCGACAATCATTTTTAACCCCGAAGAGAAACAATTTATTTCCACTATGAATAAAGGAAATTTAAATTCAATACGGCATGAGCAGCAACGCGCTAAGTCACTTGGTGTGTCATCCATTTCATCGCTTTCACTCTGTCTTTTTCTTATAGTACCATCTGAGGTGCTTTATACAAGCCTCATCCCTGTCTGTGGTAGCAGTTTACGTCATTGGTAAGATTTTCTTATGTATCTTTGCTGGTTTATTCCTTATTCTCTTGAGATTAAAGGAAAGAAATCGGAAGTGCCTGGTTTTTCGAATACGTAAAACTGCTTTCCAAGACCTGCATTATATAAATTGCGCATCTGTCAGAGAGACGTCAACTGTAAATGTTATACTCAATCGTTAAGGGGAGGGAGTTCAGAAGAAGGAACGGTGATTGTTGACCGCTGAAAGTTTGTTGTCCGTGCTGCAAATTACTGCACGCTACCAGTGAGATATTGTATGAAATGGAAACAAACAAATAAAATTCAAACAAGTAGAAAACACAACAGGTTATAAAAAAGCACTCTTAGCAACGAAGAGGAGACTACTCAAACGTCATGATTGGGAGACGTTATTAGGGAGACGTTGGTGTAACCATAGCAACTGAAGTGAAGCCCCCACTTTTAGTTATCTTATATCTTTAGTGCTAAAAGCCTTATTACAGGACTAGAAATAATAAAGGGACAATACTCCGATGCTAGTTGCAACTATTGTTTATTGTCATTCACGTTATTTCCTGTCCACTACTTTATGAAGTGTTAGTTACGTGTTTTTGTTGTCTTTATACCAGTTGGTGAAGTGTTTGATGGGGAGACTAACCTACTTAGCCATCTGTTGCAGTTTTGAGTTTTGAAGACATGTGATTTGACGTCCATGGTGTCGTCGAATTGTCGTCTAGTTTAAAATTTAACGAAAAAAACGCATTCTTACGTTTAAAGAGAATGCTAGTATTACGCTGCTAGCTTTCTTAGACGCCCATGTCGTTTTCTACATTCTTTTGAAAGTCGTTCGGCACTTCATTTTCAATTTAGATCACCACCAGTCGTGTTGATCGGATTGAAATTTTGCTATTTAGCTTACTGTGTTGTTTGTTGATTGATGTTGTTGATGTTGATTCCACTGAAGTTGTTGAAAGAGTTGTCACCCAATGTTGTGTAAGTGTGAGATTTTCTAATGGTTTGATTTTTATAGCATTAATTGTAACGTAACTCATTTCCCATTGTTTTCAGATCTGGCATCGTCATTCGGAGTGCGACGTTTCAAGACATTTTGTTGTTAAAGTGGAAGTTATTATTTAAGTTTTCATGATATTTATCAACAAGATAATTGTGGTCGCATGATTTTTTATAATCATGAGAAACATGAATGCGAACTTCTGGAAAAACAATTGCCGGTTACAAATCCTTTTCCAGAAAGATTTTTCCAGTAATTTGCTTCATTTACATATTTGATCTTTTAGGTGTCAAACAATGTTTTTTAAATTGAGAGATTCACTGTTAAGTTTTTTACCGTGCAATTTAGGTTCGGGTTTTGACAGTACAATACCCAGTTGCCTTCCTTTTCGAATTTGAAGGGTTTCCGAAAAGGAAGGGATATAATCCCACCAATCACGTTTTCCTACATTGCAATTGCACACATCACTGATTTTTCTGTCAGCTATGAGTACTACAAAGCTTAACGTTTTCGATGAACGAAAGTTTTATCATTGGCTGTTGCCTACTTGAAGGTTGTCTTGCGTACGCTGAAAACGCTGAAGATTCATCCTCGATGAGCAAGTATCACCTCCAGAAGGGAGGCGCGATATCAAACTTGCGGGTATATTCAATAATGAAGTATGTTAAACTACTTTTTGAACAGCTTTCCTTTAAATTTTATTTAATTTTTCGATTTTTATAATTTTTATACTTACGCTATGGAGTGACAGCGCAAGAAGTTGGACGTTGAAAGAGCGTAACATAATCGCTCTTCAGCGCTTTTAAGTTTCGTCATATAAGGGTTTGTTTTTGCAGACACAGAGCGGAACTTTAATAGTGGTAAGAAAGTTCAATTACAATTTTCATCAATAAATAATAATGATAACACTTGTCAAACAGGTTCAGCCTAAGGATGTTGATTTGAAAAAAATTCGTTCAAATTGTGGAAGGAATGAAAAGAAAATTCGAAGATGGTGCTTTGACTTTCGCATCAAATCGTGACGAGGAAAGAGAAAAACTGTATAGGAGACAGAGGGAAAAAATTTGAATGTTTACGTTGGTTTATTGTTCGTTTCTCTTGTAGGGCTACTATTAATTTATGAAAAGTTTAATTGTTTCTACATCTTCAATAAAATGATAAAAAGTTAAAAACAATTGTAGTCCAGAACAAGACAGTAAAATTTACTAGTCTTAGGTAATTTTGCTTTATCTTCTGTCCAATAAAGCAACGAACGCATCAGAAAAATACAAAGAGAAATAATGAACTGAATTAACATGGTAGTGATTTTTTAAGTGTGCGGCAATGATGATGTTGCTGTGTTTTCGATGTAACTTTCCCTACTTAATATTACGCGGGGTACCGCTGTTAAAAGTTGAAGAAAGATTTTATATTTTTTTAGTAAACGATTTCAACGACATTGCGTTCTTTATAGCAATCGTTCTTTCAACGTTTGCACGTGGATTCTCAAAACTTGTTCCTTGCTGGATTTCGATTTGGGTTTTCTTTTGCTGTGTTTCAGATATGTTTTCATCATTCTACGACGTGGATTACGAATTCTAAAGTTAAATGAAGAAAGGGTGTGAAATATCTTGTGTATTGGAATTGTACGCAAGTTCCATTGGAAACGCCAAGAGACTCCAGGAGGGTTTAAGAAATAAATTTAGATATTAGAATCTCGTAATCTCGATGCTGAGATTGGAGAATTGGAATATGAGGTATTTCCCATTCTGAGCTACGGTCGTTGAACGCCGTTTCGATTTAAATCTTAACTTGATTAATCTTATAAAAATGTATGATGACTGTATTCCTTTACTTTCGTAAGTTATTCCAACATGGTAATATGTATAGAAATTTTGATGTGCAATTACTTCCGTGAGACATTTTTAAGAATTTTGAAATGAATATGTCGTGTATTGAAAGAGGATTGATTTCTATAGAAATGTTGCGGGATGATAAGTATGAATTAATGTGTAGTAGACAAACCCTTACTTATTCGTTGAACTGATTTTCCTTCATTTAATTAAGATTGAAGTAAATTTGTTTACCATATAATAAGTTTAATGAAATTGTTTGTCAGTAAGTGTCGTTATTTCAACGTTCCCTATGTAACTGTTTTTCATCTGAAAAATTTCCTCCAAATATTCATTTTGTGATCTTTTCCTGGTGTTCGTTCTTTCCCATCAAATCTAACATGTGTTGGAGGTATCGAAATTCAATACAAAAAAAGTTAATGATAATTCAAGTGAAGTGTCTATGTTTGGTCGAAAACGCAACATATAAGGCTGTTCGAAATTTCGACATCCCTCGAACCAATTAACCAAGGCCATGACGTCATCTGACCTTGGTCTACTGGTCAAACAAAGTCAGACAAGGCGATGTGGGCTCTTCGAGCAGAGGAATCTACCGCCAACTGCTTGGTTGCCGCGATTGAAACAAATGCGAAAAAATATGTTGAACAGCCTTATACCGATACTTTAAACCGGTGAGCATTTGATGAAAATTGCATATGAGTCAAAATTAGAGACAACTCGTTTGACTGTTCGCAGCTGACAATTCCCACCAAATAGTTCAGTCGTTAGTGTGATGTCTTCCTGGTGTTCGTTCTTTACCATTAAATCTAACATGCGTTGGAGGTGTCACAATACAATACAAAGAAATGGAATAACTATTTCAAGTGAAGTGTTTATTATCAGTCGAATACGTAACATAAATCGGTACTTTGAACCGGCGAGCAGTTGATGACAATTAACATTTGAATGAAAATTAGGTACAATAACAAGAAATTGATATTTGTTCACATGTTAAGTGGCATCGGGAATCACCATTTCATATGTTTATGAAATGGTGGAAACTTGAATTGAGAGATATTCCCCTTCTTTTTATTTGGTGAACGTCAACACTGAGGGCGGATTAACAATACCCAATGATTCACCATTCTACTAGCCTCTTCTTAAACGCGTCATTTTAGCGTCCTTAATCTTACAAGCCTTACAAGTGAATAACTTCAAGAGCACCACAACGAATAACGATTTTCCCGAATAACCTACCGAAAGAAACAGTTTCTCAAACGTCAAAGAAGTAACCGACTTTACAGCAGCACTCATGAAACTCGAAACTGAGTCGAAAACAACACGCTGCATTCCTTATGTGCGGTGCCGCTTTCCTGTAAAACTTTTACACGACAAACGAAACGCCTAGTATTCACGCGAATGAAGGAGCATTGCAAATTGATATAAAACTTCGTTGTTTGTTACAAAAGATTTTTCAAAACGGTGGCCAACTACGTCTTCATTCATCAGGGTCTAGCGGAACCGGGAAATCTAGAGTTTTTGAAGTACTTGTGAAATTCACCAGAAACTGGAAAGCGCCCGAATAAATTATGGTAACCTCATCAGTTTTTTGCGTTGATTCTCATTGTATTTTTTTTTATTTTTAAAATAATAATTTCCCCTCGTAATCTCACTTCAAAGTTGAGATTAGCTCTCCCCACTTTCAAACGGACCCCACGCCATTTTTGGTGGGCGGTCCTTTAAATGTGATGATTTTTGCTCTTTTCCCCCCTTTTCACCCTTTTCTTATTTCGCCTTTTGGCCCTAAGGGAAAAAGAGGGGATATAGGCAGCACGAAAAAGGGTGAAATACCATAATCGCTGTCCATGAGAAAAAGACAAGGAAACAAGACCTTCGCTCCACTGAACAAGAACTTCTTTCCTGGCTTGGAAAAAATACAGAAACAACTTCAACATGGGGAAAACGAGGGGTCTTACAAATACAAGAAACCTTGAATGCCACATCTAAGAAAATCAACTTCAACCCGACTCCAGAGGAAGAAGAAAAGATTCGTATTTTCAGCGATAAAACAGTCAGTAATTTATACGGCTTACATTGGTCTAATTCCTACATATAGTAGGGAAAAACGGACTCACTCGAGCAGGTATCCCCTCGAATAATATTGCAATTCATCGTCATTAAAAATATTGCACGAATTCGCGCGATAAATTTCGAAGGCACAAATCTTCCCGCAGTATATTCACACGACGTGCACTGCATGAATTTCCAACACACGAAAACCAGTCGGGCTTATGCTGCAACTTTATCCACTCTTCCGTTAGGTTGTTTTCCTATTGTTTCAATCACCCAAAAAATTGGCTGCGAAATTGGCCCTGAAAAGAAACAATGCACTTTCCGCATTCGACAATTTCCCTGTGCCGAGTCCAAGGATTGACAACGAACTCCATCGTATTAGGATAGTTTCTTTACGCCAAAAATATGGCTCTACTGGTTGGCTTTACGTAATCCTCTCTCAAGTTTGTACACTTCAAGGACTGACCACACTAACTCGATTAACAGAAGACCCTTCAAAATTAAAACAAAAAAATACGTTCTAGATGAGATGAGACCCCCCAGAAAAATATAAGAAAATACATTCCACCGTTTGTCAACATAGCACCACAACATTCCAAAAAGTGAACATTCGTGAATTTTTTGTGCTTAGCAACTAGCCTAAGAATTTGAAAAATGTATCAACTTCACAAAACAAGAATACATTATGCCAAAAACAAACAATATTCTGAACTCCGTTTCGAAATATTTAAATAACACACAAGTTCAGAAGATAACCGTAAGTAAAAATAATCGACAGAACTTTCCATCCACACATCTCGGTAAAACGAAAAGTCCTTTTCGCTTATGTTTAGAAATTCATATTATTTTCCTTTTTACACATGTTCCGGTGTTTTATAATTTTTTAGGGGGAATTCAATAGATATAATTAATCATATTTATTATTATCGCTTTACATGTTATCCAGTTAAAAATACATTTGCATTTAACGTGTTGAAATCACACTAATCCCGTGTAGAGTTGAATTTCATAATTTTTTAAACACAAAATCAACATGATTACAGGAATCCCAAATAAGAAAGAGTGCAAAAGGTTTTTACCCAACCATCTACCGCTGAAAAATGGTAGAATAACTGTGTAACATTCTGCTCTTAGTGAATGTTCGTGAAATGGGGTCCATTTTGATAAGATTTTTTAAAAATCTACTTCCTACAAAAATCTTAGTGATTAGTGTCACGTTACCGTAAATTTTGTGTTAATGTTAAATGTGATTTCTCAATTTGAATTGCAGTGGTGGCTTGTCGAAATTGAGCCTAGTTTGACTTTGACCATAGCCTACTGTAGTTAAGAAGCCGAAAGGAATGCTATCCCTCCCGTGTGGAAAAGTGAAGCACATTTTGCTCACCTATCCTCCAATTGTCCTTCATCTAAGTGGACCCACGGGAGCCACCTGGTGGTCAAAATGATGTAGGAAGCGGGGGGGGGGAGGAATCACCTTATTTATGAGCGGTAATTATGAACTGTAAGGGTCGTTCGAGACCTTACTTCACTTACATTAAATGAACACACAAGTGATCATCAGAGGATGACGCTTATGTATTACACTTAAACACTAGGCATACAGTACAATCACACACTCCATACTAGACCAAAAGAGATAGTTAAGAAAGATATTACCAGAGGCGAGTCCGGAACGGACTGCCTAAACATAGGAAACACAGGGGCTTTTATACCGCCAAACGCGGAAGTCAGCGTGTCGGGAATTGGGGTCGTGCTGGTCATGACATCACTGCGTAGGCGGCGATGGACCGAATTACTGGGCACAGTAGGCCCGCCTTTTAACTTCGCGCACATGTATCGGATCACTGTAGATGCGTCGCTTATTGGCTGGTTGCCCGCGCCCTCCCGTGGCTAGGTCTGGCGATTATTATTGGCAGATAAACGTAGTTCAGCCGATCCTTACAGAACGCCCCATTAATATTTTTCCATAAGGGCTTTTAATGACGAAAGTACACGAGACGACATGCTGCATGCACTGTTGTTTATGGAATATGTTCATTGTAGCCATTTACCACGTGCTACCGTACAATAGAAGTAATTTCGGCTCTGCGAGAATGGGCATTAATGAATAGTTTAGGGATGCGGTAATCGCAAAGAGAGCCCCAGAAAGGAAAACATATTTTGTTTCACAAACAACACAACTCACAAGCAAACAAAGGCCACGATCTTTAAATCTTCAGTATTCCTTCTCGAACGACATCATATTGATAGAAAAGTTAATTTTTTATGTATCGCCACTAGGCGATCTAACTGCTTCCGTGGGTCCACTTGAAGGCTGAGTAACATTGGAGGAAAGGAAGGCAAATTTGCTTTAAAAAAAGCCAAACCTTTCGGCTTCTTTAATACAGTAGGCTATGCTTTGACTAGAATCTCTACGGGAAATTAGAAATTAACCAGAATTCTGTCCAAGAAAGCTATCCGTGACTAGTAGGGTTTTGAAAACGGAATCTTCCCTGAGACAAGTCTCCCATACACCCCGGAGTAAGTCGTTTTATTATTCATCCTTAAATTTGTGTTAATGTTTATAGCGTGATTTACTCAATTTGAATTGCAGCGGTCACATTTTCAGTTACACTCCAAAAGTCCAGGAGGGAACCTGGCGACGCAAGGAGTGCGGCAAATTTCCTTACTGAACATGGATAGCCCCATGGACACGGAAAGCTTCGATTGTTAGATATTTGAAATGTTATACTTAAAAATTAGATGTTTGACAACTGAAAGTTTATGAGAACACAAGTAATGTTAAAAAATGGAGGCTGAGAATTGCTAAAAAGAAAAGGAACTTAAGCTGCGTCTAAAAAATTAAAATGTATTTTTAAATTAATAAAATTATGAAACATGTTTAATTTCTGATTAGAAGCTTTTGAAAGAAATGCCTATGGTTTATTTCACAGAAAATCGGATGCCATTTTTATTAGAAGATTGAAATTCACGAATTCTTTTTATTAGTTGTTTGCTAGAAGAGATAGTGTTTTTATCTGGAACACCAAAAAAGTGATTGACCATGGACAAACTAATACAAATTTGACAAAATGAATTATTCAAATAGTTAGCTATTTTCCTTATATAGCCTTATCCCCGTGGCAGTTCATCATGCACCCCACTTTCTATGTGGTAGCGAAATAATGAGTGAAAAAGTGAGGACAAGGAAGAAAGTAGGAGGCCGAGATCTTTTTCGCCGGTTGTTGAACGGTCATATTAGCATCCCTGTGATTCTTCAGCGCCGAGGATGGATTCACAAGAAACTGATTCCCGAATTATGTGAATATCGTAATCAAGACCAGTGCCTTGGCAAAGGAAACGTTTGATTAAATTTCAGAAAAATTTGAAATCACTTAAAGTATGCAACTAACCCACACGAAAAAAAAATGTATGACTTATGTTAAGGTTCAGCTATCTGGGAATGGTGCTACACTTTGTTGATAAAAAAAGTCTCCCCCGTTGTAAACCGAGACGGTACAGATACTATCATGTGGCCCCCAGTATCTGCATAACCAAAAGCCCCCTCGCTGAGATGGTAGAGATAAAATCACGCTGCCCCCAGTATCCACATCCAGAAGTTCCTTCCTGTTATATTAACTTTCTTCCTACTTAAAAATAATACAAGTTGAATTTGGAAAAGTCATCCTTCTTATTGTGACCTGAAAAACAAGATTAGGCATGCAAGTGCATTGACTTCGAGTTTCCCACGTAGACGCTCGCAGCAATAGATGCCAACCCAAGTCACCCACTAAATAATAATTAGCACGATAAACAAAAAACGCGTCATTCTTCTGTTATTGTTGGAGTAAGTTGTTGTCGATTCGTGCCCAGAGCAGCAACCTCTTCAAGTTCGTTTTCTTTCTCTTCGCCTTCAAGCCAACATCGCTTCTCCAGCTTCCTCTACACTGATTTTTAATTCACTATGCTCCAACTATGGTAAATACAAAAGGTTTATAATTATTATAGTCTTTTTTCAGTTGAAAGTTATCCGCTTATGGGAAATTTTCCACACTTACGGGTCATTTTTTATGATGACAGTATCGTTTTACCTAAAAAAATCACTTTGGATAGATTTTCCAGTTGACGATCTAGTACTTATTACTATTAGAAAAGTTTTTGAAGTTGATCTTAAAGTGGAAAGTGGTGGTAGGACCCAAGCTCCGTTAGTTGATTTTAATTGTACCCCGAAATTTTTGCATGGAACGCACACGCTATGTTGAATGTCCAAATTTTATACTTGCCAAGATGACCTCCATTGTGACTTCCATTCCCCTTTTCTTAACATCCATTTTTTGGATAACACCAATGACTGGTTTGCGTTAGCAACTTTCCTTTATCGATTAGCGCGCAATTTCACCACGTTTTTCTAATACTAATGATTGAAAAATATAATAAAATAAATTTTCATTCAAATTTGAATAAAATTAATCAAAACATTTTGTTACAGTTAAGTTGCTCTGTCTTGGTGCAGTGGTCAGTTCGGTTAATTGTTATGTGTGATACGTTTTGAAAACGCATAAAAGAACTTTTAAAATGTTGAATGACTTCTGTTTTGGTCTTCATATAGTTGCTTTCATCCCACCCTTTTCATCTCTTAGATTCTAAAATTAGAAGACATTGGGAACGTTCCAGTGAGATCTGTGCATCGATCCACATACATGGGAATTTATTCTGCCAGAAATGAAGCCATCCTTCCTGATGAACATCCAGCACTCAAAGATACGTCCATCTTCATGCACTCGATATCACGGCCCTCCATTAGCTTGTTGTTAATTACTGTTGGTAAGTTTCAAGAATTGGCATGGCTGCATCTATTGTGCCAATTAGTGAGAGATAGTGGAAACGAATTTGCAGAATATCAGGGGGGAGATTTCCTTTCGGAAGAAAACACTGGGAAATATTTGTTTTTGACTGATGTTGGTAAATCCCATTAATTTCGTCACAAGTTCTTTCAAGTGCTTATTTACTTGGCTTTATGTTTAGAGGATTTTCTTTTATCTCCAGTAACAATCAATGACTATCGTTTACATTCCGCCTTCAGATTATTACAGTAGATATTTTGACCGAAAACTAAAATTTTGTTAAAAATAATAAATGAATCCAAAATCAAAACGATGAATTACATATTTACACATTTTCAAATTTTTTACAAATCTTCAATAGAACATTACCTTTCTTTCAAAAATGTAACTATACGATTACATTGACATATGTTGTTATTAGCCTCTAAAACTTCATTTGTATTTTTGTTTTGTTTGTCATCATACTTTGTTTGTTGTTTGTTTGTGCATCGCTTTCGGGGTCTTTATACGTTTCCGAATGATTCACTGTAAATTGATATATTTATCCACAATTTATCTATATCCACGAATTTTAACATCGGAAGACATAGGAATACGGCCGTTTCCTGATTTCATTCGTTATCTCGCCTGCCAAAGATTGAGTTGCTAAAATTCAACAGAGATCCCCAAAAATGGCAAATTTTTATTTAGACGTTTGGCGCGCAAGTCGAACGTTGCTACCAGGATTATTCAGAGAGGTAGACGTTTCTACGTAGCTGCGTGTAAACGTATATTCAATGCAGATAAGCGAGTGTTTGTTAAACCTTGTGCTGTATGAGTGCTGCCTGCATGACCTCCAGAAAAAATGTGGAAATCCGCACGCGATGGTTTGTATCAGAGCGCGTTTAGAGTTGGGGCCTTTCCAGGAAGGAGATTTCAATTCCCTGCACGGCGGCTTTGCGTAAGTGGGTTTCGCCAGTGCCAAAATAAAGCATCGCTAGGAGCCGAAAGGATCAAGGTGGTGCGGCGAAGGACAGCGGCAACCTTCCGGATAACGATCAAGGCACCCTTAAGTGGTTCAGAAGAACAATGAAGAAGTTGTCCAGCATCGAAAAATTGGCCAAGATTATCTAAACAGAGAACATTTTAGCCCGGGGTTATCCAAAAAATTGCAGTTTATGGCGATACCCAGTGGCAGAGCGTGGTATCTACCGTGGAACCCTGTGCCATACCCGCACAAGAAAGGAAAGCGACGACTGGTCTACGACGCAGTGGCCTAATTCAACGGTGTTTCACTGAATGAGGAGCTGTTAATAGGGTTAGTGCCCCAAATCAATCTGATTGGCGTGCTGCTGTGGCTACGGGAGTTTCCCATCGCACTGGGTAGTGACATAACGAATAAATTACATCGGTTGTGTATGCTTGAAGAAGACGCGTTTATTTATCTCTCTTGTATTTGTCCAAAGTTTATCTGGTATTGAACGTATATCACATGAAGGTCCACATATTTGTTTCCGTTTGTTTCCACATCCTTTGTACGTATCTTTTACGTCAAGCGGCAGAAGATGCCAATAACGAAGACGTCCAGTTTGAGGTCCATGAAGTGGAACCAGTTTTACGTGGACAATTGGGTCACGTCTTTCTTTTTGGGTGAAAATTGAAGCAATCAACGTTGCTGCAACGCTTACGCGAGCCCCGAATAAAAACGGATTTGAGTTGGGCCAGTGGGGCTCTTCCAGTCGTCCTGTCGTCGTTACCTGGCAAGCTTGTTGCATCTCTGGAAGTTGACTTTGACGGCCTGCCCACCGAAAGGACTTTGGACTCAAACGAAATTTCGCTCGACTTCGTCGAGCATTGTTTAAACAACCGTAAGTGTGAGCTGCAGAAGCTATTCGACGTGAAGTCCTACGCGCTACAGCAACAAATTTCGATTCGCTAGGATTCCTTGCTGCTGTTTCAATCGTCGCTAAATTAGTTCTTCAGAATAAGTAACGAGCCCAGTATACATGGGACTAATCTTTTAAACCTGAGCTTGCCAAGGAATGGCAAGACTGGGTTAAATTCTTGATGAACTTCAAGATTTCCATTAGAATTCCCGTAAAATTATTCCTCTCTCTCAGCAAAAAATACCAAGCAACCAGCAACTTATTGAGATGACGGAATAAAATGAACTGAAAATTCAGCTCAACTAGAAAAATTTAGTTTTCTGGCAACGCGCCACCTGTACCCTAGTTAGTAGCCACAAAGGACATTAACAATTAGAATTATTAACAACGCCATTTTTTACGACGCCATTTTAGACGACTACCATTTCAGTGATGGGATCATTTTTCCCTTTTTCTGTAAATAATCTGATTTTGATAATTCTAATATTTGGTTAATCGCCATAACATTTTTTTGGTATGGCAATACTTGTGATGGATGTATAATTTATTTGTAGACATTTCACTAGATATTTTTTTTGTATGATGGATGGATTTATGGCTATATGTTGTATGGATGCATGATTTAGTTTGTAGGCATTTTACTATATTTGTTGTGTTCATTAGATCACAAATGATTGCTGGAGAGAAAAAAATGCTTGCTTACAGATCGACATAAATTATTCGTGTTTCTGACGGCATATTTTGGTACATCTTTTGTTATGAAAACTAGCTACAATGGTGATGGAATGTATACCTGTTCTTTTCGTATGTATGGTAATGTTTTTTTCAATATTTATTTGAAAATAAGTTATATGTTATTTAAAACAAATTGTTTTTTTTTAATTAGGTGATCCTCTTGTCTTTAAGATGTGATCATTTCAAAACTTGCCAGCTTAAATGCTAATGCGAATAATTGAATTACACCAACAACAACAACATAAGGACGTGGAACGTGTAAAATGTTTAATACTAAGATGATTCCAATAAACATGTTAATTTGAATACTGCTTACGATTTTTTTGGTCTTTAGTCGATTCAGAGACTACCAGAAAATGATTCGGCAAAATTTAGATATGGGGTGATGGCTTTTACCCCCACATCGTAAAGGCTGTGGTTGACGTAAAGTTTCAGAATTGGGTTGTCGAGAAAAACCATCAAGGGATTGGTAGATCCATCATTTTATGAGATCAAAAATGTGAGCTTTCTCTCAGTGCTAATAAACGAGGTATAACAACCGTAATTTTAGCCTACAATGACCTTATGATTCCAAGGTGCTTTTGTTTGCCAAAGTACAGTAAGGAGCTACCGAGCTTATGATGTATTCGGACGCTTCTTTGAGGCTATATAGGTTTGAGTGGCCAGATGGGTCGGAAGAAGTGTTGGTCATCATGTTGAAAACGAAGGTGGCGCTAATAAACTATGTAACAATGCCACGGTGGGAGCTGTGTCGACATATAATGTTCGTCTGGATGGCCACTACCATCATCAAGGAGTTGCGCCTCAAGATTCGTCTTGTCGTGCTGTTCATCGAATCTACCAACAATCTGCTCGTTTTCAACTAGGAAAGCCTCTGTTTTACGCTATATGTGGCTAACATAGTTGGTGAGATTCTAGAAGCGTTCGTCTCCACTCATTGGCTGTACGTACCAACGTTGCATAATCTGTCCAGGGAGTGCCATCGGCGGAATTGACTACAAGCCATCGTTTCTTCACTACACCGGCTTTCCTGATGGATGCACCGGATTTATGGCCAGCATTTTCTGACTTGCAGTCTCCGCTAGACTCGGCTTCGGATCCATAAATTAAGCAGATGTCTACCGTCTTCTCCTGGGCCACAAGAGAGGCCACTTTTGGTGTCGATGCTCTACTAGCCTAATTAATTCCGTGGAACAGGGTGAAAAGAATAGTAGCACTCATCCTGCGCTGGCCGGCCAATTCCATGAAAGAAATCGGTGTGAAGTGGAGAAAGAAGCAGCCACCTGTCAGCCGTTCCCTGTGGGACTAAGTTCACTATTAGAAAGGGCCAATCACCAAAGATTTGGAAATGGAAGAACCATCCCCGGACGAGTTCACGTTAGGAAGCTACCGGCTCATTGGTTTAACACAGCGCCAAGTTTACTCTTTGAATTCAAGCTCACCATAGGGAATGCTGCCCAAAGTGCAGTGTGAATTTCAGATAGCCAAGCCCAACCGTCTTATTCGCCAAGTCATCGACTATTGCACGCTCTTCCGGTGGTTTGCCGCAAAGGCAACAGCGCCGCTTATGGCGGCTTTACCGTCCGACCGTTTATTCCAGCCTGCCTTCGCTTGTACCGGAATTGACTATTTCAGCCCCATCGAAGTAAAGATTTTCCAACTAGTCGTGAAGCGGCGGGGCTGTTTATTCACGCGTCTAACCTGCTCCGTCCATTCGGAAATGGTCTTCGCTATCGACGCGGACACGTTCATCTCCGTTTTTTTTATTTCAATGTTGCGTGGGACACCCATAAGTATGTGCATTCTAACAACGGAACGATATTTTTTCCACGTACTGGTCATCGTTCGACGTACTGGTAATTGACGAACAGTCGAACACACGCCAAGAAGCCAGTGGCCGTTGGGACTAGTAACGGAGCTGTTTAAAGGCTCGGACAGCGTCGTTTGCCAGATGAAAGAGCGTCATCTTACTGACGCCAAGCTTTTCATGTTGAAGCTAGAAGTAGAGGAAGAAGAATGTGCGTCCACTAACGGACGCAGGCCCGAAGGTGTTCCGCACCAGGGGTTAGAAGCGGCTTCCCAATCCGCAGTAAATGCGCCAGTTAAAGAAAAAGAAGTTTCTGGCAGAAAGAACAGCAAATAGCTATACAAATGGATTTTCTCCTGTGATTGTATCGGATAATCATCTAAATATCCAAAAGCCGTCTTTTTATCAATATAAAGTCTGAATTAATTCCAATTCAATTAATCTCGTTGGATCGTCAATTTCAAAAGCCATAATTAATCTTAATTATGTCCAACGGAGTTTATCCGTAATATTGGCAGTCATTTACAAGCAAAATTGAATAATCCAAATAATTGAAAAATCTTTTGAACTAATGATTAGAAGAAAAACTTAGGGTACGAATTACGTGAATCGATTTAATATAAGCATTTTTTTCGTTTAATTTATTTTATCTTTTAATTTTTTAGGAGAGGGGTACACAATTAACGACATGTTGTCAAGTTTCGTTAGATTTTGAAATATTTTCCAAAATATTTTAACAGATTTATTATCTTTTTAATATGTAAAGAAAATCTTTCTAACGCAAAACAACGTCAATGAATTTAGAAATGCCTTTTAAAAGGAGCAATGAATTTTTTTAAAACTCGGGCAAAAAAGGGGAGGGGGTGATATTTTTGGATTAACAAATTCGAAGATATTCGGCTAAGTCTTAACCATAGAAATTTTTGCGACCTGTTCCTTTTACAGAAGTCTTTGTGGTGATTTCAATGAGGTGTTTGTCACATGCTTCTGGAATTCTTGGCAAATTTGCATTGACCGTAACGAACAAACGTTTATTTATCTCTTTGGAAGGGGGGAATCTCTGCAGCTGCGGAAGTCGAGCGCCGTCTTTGAGTTTTTCTTATCCCAACGGATCAATGCTGCGTCTAGCTGTCGGTGAAGTGGAAAGAGCTATAGCAACTGTGCCTTGTTAAGTCTGTCTTACGATACGTACGTAAAGAAACTCCAATGTATTGAGCCTGATGAGATGAGATGTCTGAATTACACGGGAGCATAAGTGAGACTAGCACTGTCTTTGGCTGCGTCACCCCTTTCCTGGCCTGCAACGCCAAATCGTCTAGCGGGGAAAAATTTGAATATAACATTGTCTAAAACATATTTTACTTCGCAATGATGACTCCAACAACAAATGCCTTAAGATATATACTCCAAAGACCGAAACTCCCCTCAAAGGTCACAAATTCTTCATAATTCATTTTTCTGATGAGATTCTCCTGTCATTATGTGGTTCGTTTGATTAATTTGGAAGTTTTTGTTTGATTACTGGAAATGTAAGAATCTTCCTTCGTCGATTCGAGCTTGAACAAGCGCTAGTTCGTTGGCCAGAATTGATTTTCACCCGAGGGCAATCTTGCGCACATTCTTGTCAGCGTTGAGCGATCTTCTCATTTTTAGTTAACTTCTCTCCGTTAGTCTTGTTATTCCATCACCCTCCTTGCCCACCCTCTTAATCCCGCCGCCATCGTTCGAAACAGTGGCATAACCATCTCCCTACCGCCCATTTTTCCTTCCTTTACTTTCTCCTATCTTTCCTCCCGGTGGTGCTGGAGCGACTTTGGCCCAACACGGCCCCCCTCTCTCTCTCAACAGGTAGCGGGTGGTAGCCCCCTCCTCTATCCACTCACCGCCGCCGACCCACCCTCAGGAGGATGTGTGTGTGTGTGTGTGTCTCGCCGCCGCTCATCGGCTCTCCTCCTTTGAATCAAACGAAAAATCTGGGAGCCGTGGATGGAATGCTCTATATTATCATGTCTAAACAGCTCGAGGTGAAAGATGTAAATTCGTGTCGTTGTCTGAGCTCTCGTCTCCCTTTGATTTCGGTAGGAGGAGAATTGTATATTTGAAACAATCAACTGGATGCGCGCTCGGCTATTTATCGACCAAGGGTCCGTCATGTGAGGTCTTGTATTTTATTTCCAACCCTCCACAACAAGACATCAACTGGTCGATCCTCATTGGAATTATAGATATGAAGAGGTCAATAATAAGGGGATAATAGGAAAAGGGGTTCTTTTTTTTATAAATCCAAGGCGATGTGTGTGTTTTTGTTCCTGGTCTTTTCTTTGTGGAACACAAAATTGTCTAAAGGCAAACAAGGTATACATTTACGTCCGCGGTAGGCCTATGAGAGGGAATGGGGCAGTCTAAGCCGCCGGGGAGTCGGTCGGAACGGTCCAGGAGATTTTGTTTTTTTTTTCTCTGGAATTTTTTGATGGTGGAACCCGAGCCTCTCCTCACCGCGGGCCTCTCGTTAACACGTGAACCCCGTGAAGCCGTGAAGACAAAACAGCGGAAAAAAAAGAAAGAAATACACACACACAGAAGAAAATGAAATAGAAAATTTTTTCGGGGAGAAAAAAGGAAAAGAAAAAAAAAAAAACCCACAAGCGTGTGCCATCAGTTTGGCCCAATGCCCGCTTATTAATATATGTACCTACCTCTTTTCTTTTTCTTTTTTTCCTCAATTTTCTTTGCGTTTTTTTTTACATTTTTCTCGGAGGAAAAAGACGAGCGAAATTTTAAAAAAGAGACGCCAGGGAAAATCCTAAAACAAGAAAACGCCGTTCTCCGGCACTGAATTAGCTTCGAGAAAAACCGGAGAGATTTTCACAATCTTGTTCTTAATTGCATATACATATATTTATAAAATTTAATAAATTTAATAATTGAATGATTTGATCATCATCTAATGATCATTGATCTAATCAATGCCATGTGCACTGCCGAAACGGTCTATGACTTTTTTCTTGAAAGTATTGTTTTAATATTTTTTAAAGTTAAAGCTTAAAGCTGTTCAAAATTGAAAAAATAACAAAATAACAAAATTATATTTACGCCAACCCTATCCCAAGTATGTCCTACCCTCTAAGCCTTGGTTGAGTTATGTTTGTGGTTGATGATACCACAATAGGATATGAGAGAAGAATTAAATAGATATAAAAAGAAATAAAGTTAAACAATATCGATTTCCACTAACAATTCTCGCAAGGGATAGCTAGTTGTTTGATGGTAGAAAGTTTGCTTTGAGCTTAAGGGTGCTTTTCTTGTTGAGTCTCCCTGACTCCGCCTAAACCCTCTATCAGCCAGTATATAAAACAAAAACAAAAAATACAAAATGGCATCTAGTGGTCGTGATTGAAAGTAGGTTAAGGGGAGATTTGAGATTCATAATAGTGGGTTTTCTAAACTATCAAGTTCTGGTACACGTCTTCGTTGTCGCTCCATGTCCTTATTTATCGATTAAGACAGTGGTGTCTTTTTGACGTATGCGTTGACTTGAAGTATTTGTTATTCTTTGCTGACTGTTTTCGTATACGTTTACGTAAACAATTTTTTCCCACTTTTTTTTAAACAAAATTTGTCAATTTGGCAACAATTTTTTTGATTCTAGAAATTTGTCTTTTTTACTATTTAACTTCGCAATAAAGTAAAACTCTTGTGCCAATCAAGTTTTAAGTAAGTCTCAATAAGTTAAAAAACATGACTAGGCCCACTGATTGCAAGGAAATACTTTGGTTTGAATTATGCATTTTTAAATAGCTTAATTTCTCCCAAGAAATCATTATGGAATTTTCATTTGACCCTGAAGGCAGAAAAATTGTTCGCAAGAAGTGAGTGTTCTTCAATTCAAAACCATCATAGTATTTGAGAAATCGCGTTCTGAAACCCTGCGGCAAGAAGTGGAGGTCGGCAGGGCGTCCTTATCGTCGGCCCCGAGCCCGTGACAATCATAACTTTTGGCCAACAAACAGTTAATCTCGTGCCCATAAAAAAAGCTCCTGGCCATGGATCTTCCAACTATGTTGCTCTCTTAAATTCAGGCACCAAGAAGTCAGCCAAGAAACGACCGTATGTATGGTCGTAAACGACCAACCAGTAAAGATCTCATAACTTACATCTTTGAAGCTGTAAGTCTAAAAGTAATACACAGAATTAATATCCTAAGCCGTAAAGGATCGTGAACCAGAGGTGAAACTTTAGGAACGTCACTAGCAGGGAAGAATGTAATTCTAAATACTGAAATAATACATAATTCAATTGAAAAAGAGACACGTTGAACTGGTTATGATAAATGTTGTGTTCTGATTATATTGCTTCAACACCACCCAAGTCAAACAGAACACTTCTCATCCAACTGAGAGTGGTCGTCCAGTTTTACTTGTACGAGAAACTGCTACAGCCTGCGCACAAGAATCTCGTCTAGAATCATGTAACCTCCGTGGTCTTCAATTTTGTTTTTTTATTTTGTTCGGGGTGAGGGTTGGGTCGAATGATATGGACATAAAGAGGTTAAAAGTGAAACCCACGATGTACTATTATTTTTAAAAATATTTTTTAGTGTCTAGCAATTTTTTAAAGTAGGGTGGTGCGGGTTTAAAGTTACGTGGCTTCTTTAAAGCTAGGATAAAGAAATTTGGTACAGGTAACAAAGAATTGAACACTAGTACCGTTGTACGAGGTGTATTTGTGCTTGGCTATCTTGACAAATCTGCAACGGACAGCTTCACTAAGTGACGACCAAGAGGTGATGGCATCTCGCATCATTTTGGGCACGTTGAAACTCCACGAGTAGTCATCGGGTGGTTTGGATTTCCCCTGTGAGTTGCGCACATGTATTTGAATACGCAAAACAAAATTTCAAGATGGCTGTGAGTGTCTCGCCGGATTTGTTTTTTTATCTTTTTGTGAACAGGCTGTTAAGGAGCCATCTTGGACAGGCAACGAACAAGAAAAAGATGTAAAAAAGGGTTGCATTGCCATAATGCAGGACAAAATACCATTTTGTCTTTAAGGGCTTCGTTCTTTTCTGATATTTAGGAGGAACTGGTGGGAAACCTTTTTAGACGCTAAAATTTGGGCGTATGGCGCTAATAAGCTGGTTTAGTCGCCTCAACTCGGCGTCGACGTCCTTATTCACAATTTTAAGCAATTTGACGGTACGGCTCCTTTTCACCTTCTGTCATTTTCTGTTGTTGGGCGCGTGGGGTGTAGATTATTCACAGATGGTTCCGTTAAAAAACAATGAGCTAAAAGAAAATTTAAAAAAGTAATTGCCGGCGTCACTTTCAGCTGGCGGTCTCGTTTCATCTCATTTGCTGCCAATCTCTCAACAGAGCTGTCGCTCTTGCCCGGTCCCGTCTGAATGGCAGCCCTTCTTTCCTTTTCCACCTCTTTCAACCACTGATCTGGTCAACAGTGCAGCTCCAAGATCCTGTCCAATGATTTCCCTGTTCTACTTAGACTGTAATCCCATCCAACCTCCGTGCCACTTAAAATTCAACCTACGTCGTCTTTCAGCGCTACCGCTTCCACTTGTCATCCAAAATCGGCCAGCATTCAACCAAGATCAAGAACGTAATTTATCCAAAAAAGAACGAAAATTGGTCTTCGTAACTGTTATTGTATTAGGAGGTAATAACAAGGATTCTTGAGGAATTGGCGAAGAGAAGTCAGAGAGAATACGCGAAGAGAAGCACACGGTCACCTTTTGTTTGATAAGATATGATAATGAGGACGAAATCCTAATGGACCTATCAGGAAAAGACGCAATAATTCACTTCAAACGTCTCAGAAATAAGATTAGTTGAACGTTTATTTTAAAAAAAATACTCAAAAAAAAGACGACATTTGTAGATCTCGTCACTTACCTTGTGCCACATAGCACAAATTGCTGGTTGGGTTACGTTTTTTCTGTATTCGTGGAAAACAACTACCTACTGTATTCAAACATAATGAGCAACCTGCTCTCTCTCTCTCTGTTTTGGGGAAGTTCATTAGTCCTATGCTTAACAGATATATGTAGCTGACGCAACTGACATTCAATAAATGGTGGCTACTTTCAAAGAATAAGGATAGTAATAGGAAATACATAAACATTACAAAGCAAATGTAGAATTGTTGGATTCTTCGGACTGAAAAATTCTGACGACGATGTTGTGTTGTTCTAATATTTATGGAAATATAGCATAACTTTTATGTACATGTCAAGCAATGCCGTGCCCACATCTGTATTAACAAAAAGGTTTCAAGAAAATGTGTGTTAGAATCAGGATAATATAAGATAGAAAATAGTAAAAACTCGGTTGAATACCTATCTCGCCACCCAGTTGTTTTCACTCGCGATACGGTAATAGCAACCAGGCAGCGGAACAATTTGTAAATTTCATAACGCGGCATCGTTAATCCCTGAACTTAAAGAAGCATCTATTTTAATGCCCTGTCATAATGACAAAAACTAGTGAAAAAATACACCTTGAAAAGAGGGAATAGAATAAAAATAGTTTTAAAATTCTCTTTAAAAAACCAAAAAAATAACAACATTTGATTGATTCATTACAGATGGTAACCCTCATTGTGTGACAATTTTGAAGCGTTCAATTTTTGCGTTGTTTCCTTCCAGTCAAGGGAGGTTGAATGTAAACTTTCGCAGATGTAAGAATTACTTTTCTCCTACGATAATATTGTCTATCAAGTGGATCATTCATATTTCCAAACAGACTTTTCCGTCAAGTAGATAAACTTCTAACGAGCTTTGTCATGAAAAGTGTGCTTTTATCTCTCCATTACATTTTTGAAATGTCAACCATTGTTGAATTACATGATTTTTTTTTCAACTTGGAAATGACGACTATTGATTCGTCGATTTTGCTGATAAACAAGTTTAATCTCAGTACAGATTTTATTGTGATCATCACAGTTGCAGTTCTGATGGCTTTGATTACTTGAGTTGTTTTGACAACCTACCTGTGTAAAAAATATACTGAGGTCTGTAATTTATTTATTTTTTCTTTGTTTTCATACTCACTAATAATTTTTTTTCTTAAATGAGAGGGGTCATGATGTCTATGTAACTACTTCGTCTTTCGAGTGACAAACGAGATCAAACGGTAATAAATGCCAATAATCTCTTGGCTGGAAACTGAGGTGTGAAGTTCCTTAAATGTTACTCAGCTGTGTAATAAATCAATGTCATTATTCACAATCGAATGAATACAGATATTTCATTGGTAGACATTTTCTTACTCAGTTTGTAAAATGGGAGTCAGATAGAATTTACAATGGTTGATGAAGTCTAGACTAGCGAACTGAAATGTGTGGGTAATTCTTCGTGAGTTATGTTTTGCATGCTAAATTTAATAAATAAAGTTATCCGTATGTTTTCCACCAAATTTTAGAGATGTTGCAGATAGGCCAATAAATAAATTAAGAAGTTAATATATGACTTATTTCTGAGTTAGTTGTAGACAAGGAAATAGTATGAATTTACGAGAGTAGTCTTCTTTCAGGCGGAACGGTAGTTGCAGACGGGTTGGAAAACTAACCTATTAATATAAACAAATTGTTTTTTTTGACAATGGAATAAAAATGAAACCTAACCATCAAGACTACTATCCACAAAAATTAATCTAACCTCATAAATCTATAGTTTTTTCCTTTTCCTTTGTTTTCTTTGATAACACCAACTTGAGCGTTTTCAACAAGCTTACTTAGTAATCATCCGATTACAAAACAATGAAAACGATTATGCTGCCAAATATGGCAGCATTAGCATTACAGGCATTTCAGACGACGTTGTTTGGTTTACTTTGTCTTCCAACGGCCATCAAAGTGGTCAAATCTGGAAATTGGAAGAACTTGAAAATTTCAGCATACTAGAAATGCCGTGATTGACTGGCGGTGAGTGAAGATGTCACACACAAACTCTGAATCTCTGTACTACTGCAAGAGAAGGTGATTCAGCTGGCTCATCAAGGCCACCAATGCGTGCAACAAATAAAGAAGTTATCAGAAGAATAGCGTATCCCAAGCATCAACCGACGGGTAGAACGAACAATTTAAAATTGCCTTCCACAAGCTATCCAATAGCTAGCACATAATCACACAAAACAGAACCGATAGTAATGTAAACAATGCCTTCCAGTCCTTTGAGTCATCCCAGCATGGATGACTACACCCTCCCGACAAATAAAGAATTTTTTTAGTCATTGACGACTACTCTCGTTATCTGGAAATTCACCATGCTGGATACACATCGGCTAGAACTGCGGCAGCAATTCTAGAGCGTATCTCTTCCCAACATCGAATTCCGGACGTCCTTTGGGCAGACAGTGGTCCAACATTCAATCGATTGGAGTTTTAAATCTACACGAAGAAGATGGGCATTCACCTGCTCAAAGTCACCTCAGTTTAGGCTTCAACGAATCGACAAGTCGAGCGAATTGTGAAGCCCATCAACAAGATGGTTTAAACTACAACGGTACAAGGACGCAACTGGAAGGATTGATCAGAACGTTTTCTCCTCATATTCCGGGCCACCCTCTCACACGTTGACGGTTTTTTTTGCCAGCAAAACGTCTATTCAACAGAGAGCCCCAAACTGTGTGACCGTAACTGCCGCACAGAAATGCCAACCATTTTCGTGATCATCAGCGCATCACCACATTCACTACTCTGAAGACAAGTTTAAAAAATCAGAGCACGCAAACAAAAACCACAATCGGTAATAATTCTAGTTGAAAGTGGGCGACCCGGTACTCTAACGCAACGGCAAAAACCTCAAACACTTAATAGTACCCGCCTATTTCCCTCAACAGAATACAATGATAAAGATAAAGGGCTGCATCATAATGGCAACCACCCACAAAAGGAAGTAACAAAGAAATTCTCCTTTTTCCGACAATGCAGTGATCCAATATCATTCGACGTAAAGTCCTGCTGCTGCAACCACCAATCAGATTCCATTCAATCCGACTCCAAAAATTGACGTGATTTAACAGGCGCGATTCACGTTCCTCTCCCCCAATCTCAGGTCGAAGTAAATCTTCGGGGAGGGCCGGAAGACTATGGACTGCCGCAGTACATAATAGTAGCTATGTGCAAAATTCTGTCAAAACTGACCAGATCAACTCAAATTTTCTGCATCTCAAATCTCTTTGGGAGTCCATAGAAAGAAAGCTTGATAACGCCATTTGAATACAAATTTCTGTAACACTTGTTCTTTCCAAATTCACTTTTTCCATCACCTTACATAGTTCTTGTGATATATTTCCCCACCCGAGGTTGTGAAAGCGACTGACACACAATCCCTGGATACCACGGTCTGTAATCTTTTTGCACCAAGAAACGTCTAATTCTCTGCTAACGAAAAATTAATCTTAAAAAAATTGGAGAAATGTGTACCTGAGATTATTACAAGAAGTTCAAATGGTTTTTAACCAAAGATCACCAGCTTCGGAGGATGAAATGTTCAATACTCCCAAATTGGGAAATTTGGCAAATAAAATCAGAAAATTAAAATTTGTTTTTCGTTTCCCAAATTTAACATAGTTTTGATTATCATGGAAAAAACATTAAGTTGTAAGTTTGATATGTTCTGTGATGAAACAATATAATAATAACTTCAAAAATTTTAGATTTCAAGTTTAAATTTATAATTTATATTTACATGGCATCTGATAACAGCAGTTTTTAAAGACTTTAGGTCTCCATATGATAACTTTGACTGAAATCCAATGTATCAAGTTTATGTATCATAAAATGTCTATGGGTGTGTCGCCTAAGTTCTACATGGTAATCAGCCTAATATATTCCAGGATACTGTATTTTATTGCAACCAAGCATTCTTCTAAAAAAAAATTCATTTCCATAGCTATTTCTCCAGCAACGATTTCTTAACTCCTGGTACATTTGCTTAATACCCATTTTTGTAAGACTCTTTATGATTCCAACTAGAGAAATTTGGGCTAAAGAAAGTAATTTAACAAAATTGAAGAGCTTTGATTTAACTTAAAAGATTCAAATGATTGAATGACTCACTCAATTCATCGAAATGATTTTCTTTCTAGCTTTGACGGCCGTAATGATAAATTACATTCTCATTGCACCAGTATTGATTATTAAGTGCTATGATTTCAGAACATAACATACTTTCGTACTTCAGGCATTTTAGTACCTCACAGAAAATATACTAAAATAAAAATTTGATAGAAGTAGTCAAAATTAGTGCGAAGCCACCTTATTCATACTCGTGAGACGTTTGGTACGAGTTCGCTTGTCCTTTGAATTGAACTGAAGGAACTGATGCGAAGTAAACGTTTAAAAAACGAGATGCCAACGAAGAGGCGTCGGTGTAATTGAAAAAACGATACGACAACGAAGAGGCGTCGGTGTTACAGCAGGTCTGCAGGTCCCTCTCTTGGTCAAATCCTGATCCCTTGCTGGGTGCTGGAGTTTCTCGATAGGTTTAATCGTTTCATGGAAATTTGTTATAATTTTCTGTTCCGTTTCAAAGCACGGAATTCATCGGTATTCAAATGTAAAGTAGTGACGGGGGTTAGACGGTATGTAACATGGAACTGTAGACTGAAATATGTTTTTAAAAATGCAAAACATCCTTCTGGTGGATCTTGATTTTTTTCTCATGACGCGTCGCTTTTTGCTTCAATTTGCTTTTAAATTGGGGTAAAGGAAAATGTTAAAAATAAAGGTGGCTCAGAATACACATCAATTTGCTGACTTCGCCCAATACATCAAAGACCTGAACCAAGAATATTTTGTAATGATTTGAGAAAAAGACGGAACATAAATTTATGCTGGACAACCTTTCTTGGCTAAAAAAATCGAAGTGTCAACTATTTTATGCACAAACTTGTATTCTTCCTCCTAAACAAATATTTTGAAGTTCTAAAGACGAGGCGCCAATTGTCTACTCATGGATACCCAATCCTAAAGCATTTTCCATTTGCTATAAGGTGGTGCAACCTTGGAAATTTTTGGTATTGTTTTCATCCTCTTCCGCAACTGGCATTCAAATCACCAAACAGTACAGTTAGGACTCCCTCACCACTACTCGCATTTCACTGCTGTTAATGTTCACTCTATGATTTCGAGGACACTCCTTAACAGGTTCCTTCCTAAACATACATAAAAGATTAAATCAATCTTCTCTTCAGTCCAGTCACTTCAACCATTAACAATGCTGTCTACAACAATGGCTTTAATTTTCACTGCTAAAACTGTACTCATAAAATAAATATGAACCCTTATTACATGATATGAAGGGAATGAGATTCATTTTTAAAGTTTAGCGGTACATCAAGAATCCTAAAATTTACATATTTGGTTGCAATCACTTGTGTTGCCAAAGCCAGTATCAATGATGAAAGTTGAAACATGTTGTAAACCAATCTAAAAAAATAAAATTTGGATAGTTATTAACAGGGTGTATAATGCAAACTTAATTTTAAGTAATTTCTTGTCAGTGAGGTCAGCCAGCTACAAACTTATCTTAATTTGAAAAATGTGAAGGTGGAAAATATATTTCTTATTTCGACTGTTGATTGTGATTCAAGGCAATCACATGAAAGTTACCTGAAGTCTATGGGGTACCAAACGAGCATTTTTTTGAATTTTTTTTTCTAAAAATTGATTCATAATTTGAAATCGAAAATCAGTTTGAAAGACGCTTTGTAAAAAAAAATACGAAGTTAAAAAATTAATTAATATTGAAACAAAATTTGAAATTAATTTCAAAAATCAAAATAATTTTGAAAGTGAACTCAAAAATTAGAAATGGAAACCAAATCAAAATAAAAAAACAACATGATTACTTTAAATGGGAAATAATATTCGTTACACATTTGAAATTAAAACATTTAATTTAGTTTCGACTCGAAAATCAAAATAAATTATTAAATTGAATTCAAAAATCAAAAATTTGTCGCATTTGAACTTAAAAGTTGGAAACAAAATATGAATACTGAAGAGAAAATTAGCTATTACTCAGATGGGCAGGATGGTGGCGCCACGAGGCGACGTCTTGTGATATCTAGAATAGCAAATCGTCAAATTGAAGCAGATGCGGAATCAATGGAATGATTTAAATAATGAAATGTTTGTAAATAATTTATTAGATAAAGGAACAGGGCTCAAAATACAGAAATTAAATCAACTGGGCTAGGCTGCGTGCTAACGTGCATAAATAAAAAATCGGCCAACACAGAAGTCCCTTAAATAGAGTTAAATCAAGAGCCAAAAATGTCCTTAAAATTAAGTATAGGTTTGTTTGATTGATAGCCTACCTGAAGATGAGAAGTGGAAAATAAAAAAAAATAGATTTATATAGGCTTTATTTCAACCCAATTTTTAAAGCCCTTCTGACCAGACTTCGCCAGCCTTGCCTGCCTTTCTAGCGAAAGGTCACTGAATATGCGCCATATAGGCTATACGGATCAAGTGTCTAGAATCTTTTTTTACATTATAGTTCGCTTTATCCCTTTAGGATTACTGAAGGTCTACCGCCCTTTATTGGTAATTCCAATATCGTGGAATATTCCCGTCGACTCGATGTGCAGAACGTCCCCGGAATTAACCACTCGTATGAATTTCAAATCTCCCGGACTTACCCCTTAACCTATATTCAATCACGACCACTAGATGCCATGATATATTTTTATTTCTTATACCAGCCGATAGAGGATTAAGGTTGAGGCAGGGAGACTCGCCAAGTAAATAGTAAAGCAAAGTTCCCACTTCTTTCCAATACACCAAGCCGAGAGGGTATCTGAATTTCCCCTAACTCAAAGCAAACCTCCAACTATAAAAAAGCTAGCTATCCCTTGCGAGAATTTTTATTGGAAAATATATTTTTTGATCTTTCTATTTCTTATTATATCTATACTATACTATTGTTATATCTATACTTAATAATTCTACTCTCATATCCTTTCGTGGTGGCATCCACAACACCACAGATCTCAATCATCCAAGACTTAAAGGGTAGGGTATACTTGGGATAGGGTTGACGCCCTTTCGGTGTGAACAGATTCTTTGTATGGGACAGTTTTTGTAGTGATTACCTTGTTTAACTTTTGTGTAAAAGGTTTTTTTTGTTTATTTATCGGAATTCGGACTTTTTAAAATTTTCAAATGCCATTCGGAATTCTTCTACCACCTTCCACTGAAATCTTCAGAGATTCGAAGTCTCATTTTCAATATCAGCAAGTAGGGAATTTAACTTGCGTCTTTTTTTGGGGGGGGGAGGTGTTCTGACGCACTTGTGCTTGGTTCCATTTTAATAACCCTTCTATCAATAGAATTTATAAAGACGTCAAAGTCAGAGCGGGGGAGACAAGCAAGGAAGACAGACCGTAATAAGACACCAAGGCTTCAGTTAAAGGAACTAGAAGAAGGAAAGAAAAGATAACATTAAAAATTTGAACAAGAATCATCACCCTTCCTTCAACAGTCCAATACCTACTCAAAGACACAACGAGGGAGACAAAACAAAGACACAATGAGATACGACAGAGTAGAGTAGATAAGGGCATATTTGGGATAGGGTTGAAGCAAACTTGGTGTGAACAGATTCTGTGTATGGGACAGTTTTTGGAGTGATTTCCTTGTTTCACTTTTGTGTAAAATGTTTTTTTTGTTTTTTTTTGGAGTTCATTATCAGCAAGTAGGAAATTTAACTTGCGAATTTTTATGGGGGGAAGGTGTTCGGAGGCACTTGTGCTTGGTTCCATTTTAATGACCCTTCTATCAATAGAATCTATAAAGACGTCAAAGTCAGAGCGGGGGAGACAAGCAAGGGAGACAGACCGTAATAAGACACCAAGGCTTCAGTTAAAGGAACTAGAAGAAGGAAAGAAAAGATAACATTAAAAATTTGAACAAGAATCATCACCCTTCCTTCAACAGTCCAATACCTACTCAAAGACACAACGAGGGAGACAAAACAAAGACACAATGAGATACGACAGAGTAGAGTAGATGGAGCGGTGGGTCATCAGTGCACGATGGATTGTGTGAAAATTAAGGGGCTTGATTTTACTAGATTCCCAAGATTAGATGGGGGCAAAGATCTCTTTTATAGAGATGGTCATCTATATAGAAGTGATCATGGGAAACTGTTGTGTGCTTGGGATACTGTGAAGTTGGATGATAAGGGGCAAAAGATTGAAGGGAAGACAGGTTGTCGTAGTGCTCCCGGAAATGATTGTGGCCATATTGTGTCTGGTTCAGTGTACAACATTCACCAGCTCTTTAGGGGAGTTAGAATAGCTCTGAGTTATTTAAGACTGGAAATGGGGTTTGTAGGTTTATAAAAGCAGGTTGTACTGAGGGTAATGAGAGGGTTGCAAGAGTTATACTGTCCAGATGAGAAATACGAATATGATGTATTTTATTTACAGCAAGTGAATAGTATCAGGTATTTGCGGGATCACAGTAATCCGGGGAGGGGTTATGGCAGTACGGTGTGTGCGATGGTCAGTGAGGACAGGAGTTGGATTTGGGCATATTTGGGATAGGGTTGAAGCAAATTTGGTGTGAACAGATTCTGTGTATGGGACAGTTTTTGGAGTGATTTCCTTGTTTCACTTTTGTGTAAAATGTTTTTTTTGTTTTTTTTTGGAGTTCATTATCAGCAAGTAGGAAATTTAACTTGCGAATTTTTATGGGGGGAAGGTGTTCGGAGGCACTTGTGCTTGGTTCCATTTTAATGACCCTTCTATCAATAGAATCTATAAAGACGTCAAAGTCAGAGCGGGGGAGACAAGCAAGGGAGACAGACCGTAATAAGACACCAAGGCTTCAGTTAAAGGAACTAGAAGAAGGAAAGAAAAGATAACATTAAAAATTTGAACAAGAATCATCACCCTTCCTTCAACAGTCCAATACCTACTCAAAGACACAACGAGGGAGACAAAACAAAGACACAATGAGATACGACAGAGTAGAGTAGATAAGGGCATATTTGGGATAGGGTTGAAGCAAATTTGGTGTGAACAGATTCTGTGTATGGGACAGTTTTTGGAGTGATTTCCTTGTTTCACTTTTGTGTAAAATGTTTTTTTTTTATTTATCAAAATTCGGACACTTTAACATTTTCAAATGCCATTCGGAATTCTTCTACCACCTTCCACTGAAATCTTCAGAGATTCGAAGTCTCATTTTCAATATCAGCAAGTAGGAAATTAAACTTGCGTATTTTTATGGGGGGAAGGTGTTCGGAGGCACTTGTGCTTGGTTCCATTTTAATGACCCTTCTATCATCTATCAAAAGAATCTATAAAGACGTCAAAGTCACAGCAGGGGAGACAAGCAAGGGAGACAGACCGTAATAAGACACCATGCAAGGCTTCAGTTAAAGGAACTAGAAGAAGGAAAGAAAAGATAATATTAACAATTTGAACAAGAATAATCACCCTTCCTTCAACAGTCCAATACAGCTACTCAAAGACACAACGAGGGAGACAAGTAAGAGATACTAACTAAATAAAAGGTCTCAAGGCTTCAGTTAACAGCAACTAGAAGGAAGAAAGAAAAGATTAGATTCACAATTCAAACCCAAATCATCCACTTCTCCTCTACAATCAAATACCTGTAGTCATTATTGTTAAGTTTTTAGTTTAAATAAATAAAGCTTAACAGCCAGATAATACCTGAGATGACTATATTTGTTAAGAACAATAGAACAGACGATAGAACAGGAAATCATACGAGATGAGATAAGACAGAAAACAGAACAGACGACATTAAAACGTCATAGAATGACAATAGAACATTCTTGGTGAGTAGATGAAAGAGAGCTTGGTTTGCATGAATGACGCTATATAGATGTCATGAAACTTAACACATCCCCTCAAACCAGGCGATAAAGACAAGAATACAAAAAAAGAGATTAGACGAAAACGAAAAATTTGAATTGAGAGAGCGGTATAGAAGTTTCGCGAAGAATATCGGTTAGTTAATGTTTAGTACATTGAGTCTGAATTGGCACTGAATGCCACACCATTGTTGTCTTCGCTGTCGTATGAATTGACGTAATTGACTGCTTAAGCGAAATTCACTCGAGACGCCTTTGATATCTTAGAATTGTTTCTCTCGTCACTTTTGCGTTTGTTGCAGTCGATTTCAGAGTGATCATAATTTCTGCAGTATTCACATTGGGGGTCTGGGCGGCCAGCTTCCTCATTGATTCTTCTTGTATACGTCGATTCTGAATGATTAAATTGTCCACAAAATTCACATTCTTCCCATTTTCTTTTTCGGTCTGCGCTGTCTAGATGTCTATACGGGTCATAAACCTTCCTGGTCTGGCTGAAAGAAGAGCTTCTGTCTTCTGTTGATTGTATCTCTGAATCGGGTGATGCAGTTGAGCTACTGTTCCTGTGTTGTTCATTCATCAGTTTAGTGATGAGCTGCGGTATTGTTTTATCAGTTTCAGGAAGATTGTCCCACACTGTTATGACGTGCCTGAATTTGGTTGGAAGGGTTGACACAAATTTGGTCATGATCTGAGATTGTGTCATTGGACTGTTGAGATCTTCGAGTTGCTGGGCAAGACTTTCCGCTGCTGTGATGTACTATTATTTTTTTAAATATTTTTTGGCGTCTAGAAATTTTTTAAAGTGGGGTGGTGCGGGTTTAAAGTTACGTGGCTTCTTTAAAGCTAGGATAAATAAATTTGGTACAGGTAACAAAGAATTGAACACTCGTACCGTTGTACGAGGCGTATTTGTGCTTGGCTATCTTGACAAATCTGCAACGGACAGCTTCACTAAGTGAGGCGTATTTGTGCCTGGCTATCTTGACAAATCTGCAACGGACAGCTTCACTAAGTGACGACCAAGAGGTGATGGCATCTCGCATCATTTTGGGCACGTTGAAACTCCACGAGTAGTCCCTGTGATGTTGGAGGATTTCCCCTTTGAGTTGCGCACATGTATTTGAATACGCAAAACAAAACTTCAAGATGGCTGTGAATGTCTCGTCGGATTTTTTTTTTATTTTTTTGTGAACAGTCTGTTAAGGAGCCATCTTGGACAGGCAACGAACAAGAAAAAGATGTAAAAAAGGGTTGCAATTGCCATAATGCAGGACAAAATACCATTTTGTCTTTAAGGGCTTCGTTCTTTTCTGATATTTAGGAGGAACTGGTGGGAAACCTTTTTAGACGCAATAATCCGGGTGTATGGCGATAATAAGCCAGTGTAGTCGCCTCAACTCGGCGTCGACGTCCTTATTCACAATTTTAAGCAATTTGACGGTACGGCTCCTTTTCACCTTCCGTCATTTTCTGTTGTTGGTTGTGTGTGGTGTAGATTATTCACAGATCGTTCCGTTAAAAAAACAATGAGCTAAAAGAAAATTTAAAAAGTAATTGCCGGCGTCACTTTCAGCTGGCGGTCTCGTTTCATCTCATTTGCTGCCAATCTCTCAACAGAGCTGTCGCTCTTGCCCGGTCCCGTCTGAATGGCAGCCCTTCTTTCCTCTTCCACCTCTTCCAACCACTTATCTGGGCAACAGTGCAGCTCCAAGATCCTGTCCAGTGATTTCCCTGTTCTACTTGGACTGTAATCCCATCCAACCTCCGTGCCACTTAAAATCCAACCTACGTCGTCTTTCAGCGCTGCCGCTACCACTTGTCATCCAAAATCGGCCAGCATTCAACTAAGATCAAGAACGTAATTTTCCCAAAAAAGAACGAAAATTTGTCTTCGTAACTGTTATTGTATTAGGAGGTAATAACAAGGATTCTTGAGGAATTGGCGAAGAGAAGTCAGAGAGAATACGCGAAGAGAAGAGCACGGTCACCTTTGGTTCGATAAGATATGATAATGAGGACGAAATCCTAATGGTCCATTAGGATTTCGTCCTCATTATTATATCATTATTATATCAGGAAAAGACGCAATAATTCACTTCAAACGTCTCAGAAATAAGATTGGTTGAACGTTCATTTAAACAAAAATACTCAAAACGAAGACGACATTTGTAGATCTCGTCACTTACCTTGTGCCACATAGCACATATTGCTGGTTGGGTTACGTTTTTTCTGTATTCGTGGAAAACAACTACCTCCTGCATTCAAACATAATGAGCAACCTGCTCTCTCTCTCTCTGTTTTGGGGAAGTTCATCAGTCCTATGCTTAACAGATATATGTAGCTGACGCAACTGATATTCAATAAATGGTGGCTTCTTTCAAAGAATAAGGATAGTAATAGGAAATACAAAAACCTTACAAAGCAAATGTAGAATTGTTGGATTCTTCGGACTTATATATGATAAATTCTGACGACAATGTTGCGTTGTTCTAATATTTATGGAAACATAGCATAACTTTTATGTACATGTCAAGCAATGCCGTGCCCACACCTGTATTAACAAAAAGGTTTCAAAAAAATGTGTGTTAGAATCAGGATAATATAAGATAGAAAATAGTAAAAACTCGGTTGAATACCTATCTCGCCACGCAGTTGTTTTCACTCGTGATACGGTAATAGCAACCAGGCAGCGGAACAATTTGTAAATTTCATAACGCGGCATCGTCAATCCCTGAACTTAAAGAAGCATCTATTTTAATGCCCTGTCATAATGACAAAAACTAGTGAAAAAATACACCTTGAAAAGAGGGAACAGAATAACAATAGTTCTAAAATTCTCTTTAAAAAAACAAAAAAACAACAACATTTGATTGATGCATTACAGATGGTAACCCTCATTGTGTGATAATTTGAAGCGTTCAATTTTTGCGTTGTTTGCCTTCCAGTCAAGGGAGGTTGAATGTAAACTTTCGAAGATGTAAGAATTACTTTTCTCCTACGATAATATTGTCTATCAAGAGGATCATTCATATTTCCAAACAGACTTTTCCGTCAAGTAGATAAACTTCTAACGAGCTTTGTCATGAAAAGTGTGCTTTTATCTCTCCATTACATTTGTGAAATGTCAACCATTGTTGAATTACATGATTTTTTTTCAACTTGGAAATGACGACTATTGATCCGTCGATTTTGCTGATAAACAAGTTTCATATCAGTACAGATTTTATTGTGACCATCAGAGTTGCAGTTCTGATGGCTTTGATAACTTGAGTTGTTTTGACAACCTTCCTGTGTAAAAAATATACTGAGGTCTGTAATTTATTTATTTTTTCTTTGTTTTCATACTCACTAATCATTTTTTTTTTCTTAAATGAGAGGGGTCATGATGTCTATGTAACTACTTCGTCTTTCGAGTGACAAACGAGATCAAACGGTAATAAATGCCAATAATCTCTTGGCTGGAAACTGAGGTGTGAAGTTCCTTAAATGTTACTCAGCTGTGTAATAAATCAATGTCATTATTCACAATCGAATAAATACAGATATTTCATTGGTAGACATTTTCTTACTCAGTTTGTATAATGGGAGTCAGATAGAATTTACAATGGTTGATGAAGTCTAGACTAGCGAACTGAAATGTGTGGGTAATTCTTCGTGAGTTATGTTTTGCATGCTAAATTTAATATTTTAAGTTATCCGTATGGTTTCCACCGCATTTTAGAGATGTTGCAGATAGGCCAATAAATAAATTAAGAAGTCAATATATGACTTATTTCTGAGTTAGTTGTAGACAAGGAAATAGTATGAATTTACGAGAGTAGTCTTCTTTCAGGCAGAACGGTAGTTGCAGACGGGTTGGAAAACTAACCTATTAATATAAAAAAATTGCTTTTTTTAGACAATGGAATAGTCTGGTTATAACAGACCTTCTTGAGATTGATTGACAGTTGCACATTTAAGGAAAACTTGTTAACAAAAATTAAGTGTTTGGGAGACGCAAGCATTTCTCTCTAAGATTTGTCTTCGATGATTGAATATCTTGGAAGTTGAGCAACATATCTCTTGAAATTAAATGTTAATTAACTTTAGAAAAAACACACACCACGAGTGGCTAACTCTAAGTGTCTTGGAGTGATCCTGTGCAATATAATGGAATGTTAGAACAGATTTAAACAATAAACTATAGAAATAAAGTGTTGTACCTGGTCACCAGCTTTCAGAACTTGTTTGCCTTATAGTCCAATTTGTTTTGAGGTTGAATTCCATCAGGTCCAAGCTTTCCTCATAAATGGTGAGCTGGTTTTCACCTAGTTTCTCAAAATTTCAGGAAACATCAGAATTGCAACAGGCAAGTATACTATTTCAAAAATCAAGTACATAATAAGGAATTAATTGCGAGAGTTGCGGATTTCCCGTACGAAACTTTTAGCTTAAAATTTTACTGTTAGCTAATAACCGCTAATAACAGCTCACGCGGTGCTAGGCTAAAAAATCAAACCTTTTATCATGCTGCAAATACCTCGAAATTTGTCATCTCAAAATAATTCCCCTTTTTTTAGCAGATATCAGCTTTTATTTTCCAAGCTAGGTCGTTTTTTTATCTTGCTTGAAAAAATAAACCTTAAAACCAGCTAGAATTTTCCCCCCTAAATATTTTACCTAACTGTAAGCTAATTCCAGTATGGAAATTTTAATCTAGGGTTTCACTCCACTTTTTTTTAGCAGATTTCAGCTTTTATTTTCCAAGCTAGGGCGTTTCCTGATCTTGCTTGAAATAATTAACCTTAAAATCAGCTAGAAATTTTCCCCCCTAATATATTTCCTAACTTTTTCAGCTAATTCTAGTATTGAATTTTTAATCTAGGGTTATTTCGCTTAATGTGATCGGAATAAATCGTGATTAAAAAAATAATAGGTTAAAAAAGCGACATGTGGGGTGGTCCTAGATACAAAATATATGCATACAGATTTTTTTTATGTATAACCTAAAAAAAAGCATAGCATAATTCTATATGTGTATGGGCAATAGCTGAAATTTTGAAAATATTTGTTTACATTAAAAATGGTTTATCTTTATACAAGCTTCTCATTAGTTTTTTAATTAGAAGTCTATGTGAAGAATTATAGACACAAATATAGTACCATCAAATAATTTTATTGTATAAATATATCAATAGATGCCAGATCAGGACAACCAGTGACATTAGGTAAAATAATGCAGCAAATAATTCTACGGTAGTAAATGGATGGGTGACCCTGTTAACAATGGGAATGCGCGCAAAATTCTCTTTTCATCAATTGGTATGGTAGCGAGAAAATTTCAAGCTACCTTCAATCTAAGAAATCTAGCTAGCAAATTCAAAGCTAAAACTACTCTAAAATTCCCAATGTGGAATTTAAAATTTTTGACCTGAAAATTCCTAGCTATATTCCCCTAACTTCGTAGCTATATTCTAGTATAGAACTAGCTAAAAATTTCGTACGGGTTGTTTCATATGCGTATACCATCAGTTTTCACTCGGAATTTCACCAGCGTTACTGTAACCTGTAAATACAAATATAGTATTTAGAGATGAAACTACCATCAAGACTACTATCCACAAAAATTAATCTAACCTCATAAATCTATAGTTTTTTCCTTTTCCTTTGTTTTCTTTGATAACACCAACTTGAGCGTTTTCAACAAGCTTACTTAGTAATCATCCGATTACAAAACAATGAAAACGATTATGCTGCCAAATATGGCAGCATTAGCATTACAGGCATTTCAGACGACGTTGTTTGGTTTACTTTGTCTTCCAACGGCCATCAAAGTGGTCAAATCTGGAAATTGGAAGAACTTGAAAATTTCAGCATACTAGAAATGCCGTGATTGACTGGCGGTGAGTGAAGATGTCACACACAAACTCTGAATCTCTGTACTACTGCAAGAGAAGGTGATTCAGCTGGCTCATCAAGGCCACCAATGCGTGCAACAACTAAAGAAGTTATCAGAAGAATAGCGTATCCCAAGCATCAACCGACGGGTAGAACGAACAATTTGAAATTGCCTTCCACAAACTATCCAATAGCTAGCACATAATCACACAAAACAGAACCGATAGTAATGTAAACAATGCCTTCCAGTCCTTTGAGTCATCCCAGCATGGATGACTACACCCTCCCGACAAATAAAGAATTTTTTTAGTCATTGACGACTACTCTCGTTATCCGGAAATTCACCATGCTGGATACACATCGGCTAGAACTGCGGCAGCAATTCTAGAGCGTATCTCTTCCCAACATCGAATTCCGGACGTCCTTTGGGCAGACAGTGGTCCAACATTCAATCGATTGGAGTTTTAAATCTACACGAAGAAGATGGGCATTCACCTGCTCAAAGTCACCTCAGTTTAGGCTTCAACGAATCGACAAGTCGAGCGAATTGTGAAGCCCATCAACAAGATGGTTTAAACTACAACGGTACAAGGACGCAACTGGAAGGATTGATCAGAACGTTTTCTCCTCATATTCCGGGCCACCCTCTCACACGTTGACGGTTTTTTTTTGCCAGCAAAACGTCTATTCAACAGAGAGCCCCAAACTGTGTGACCGTAACTGCCGCACAGAAATGCCAACCATTTTCGTGATCATCAGCGCATCACCCACATTCACTACTCTGAAGACAAGTTGAAAAAATCAGAGCACGCAAACAAAAACCACAATCGGTAATAATTCTAGTTGAAAGTGGGCGACACGGTACTCTAACGCAACGGCAAAAACCTCAAACACTTAATAGTACCCGCCTATTTCCCTCAACAGAATACAATGATAAAGATAAAGGGCTGCATCATAATGGCAACCACCCACAAAAGGAAGTAACAAAGAAATTCTCCTTTTTCCGACAATGCAGTGATCCAATATCATTCGACGTAAAGTCCTGCTGCTGCAACCACCAATCAGATTCCATTCAATCCGACTCCAAAAATCGACGTGATTTAACAGGCGCGATTCACGTTCCTCTCCCCCAATCTCAGGTCGAAGTAAATCTTCGGGGAGGGCCGGAAGACTATGGACTGCCGCAGTCCATAATAGTAGCTATGTGCAAAATTCTGTCAAAACTGACCAGATCAACTCAAATTTTCTGCATCTCGAATCTCTTTGGGAGTCCATAGAAAGAAAGCTTGATAACGCCATTTGAATACAAATTTCTGTAACACTTGTTCTTTCCAAATTCACTTTTTCGATCACCTTACATAGTTCTTGTGACATGTTTCCCCATCCGATGTTGTGAAAGCGACTGACACACAATCCCTGGATACCACGGTCTGTAATCTTTTTGCACCAAGAAACGTCTAATTCTCTGCTAACGAAAAATAAATCTTAAAAAAATTGGAGAAATGTGTACCTGAGATTATTACAAGAAGTTCAAATGGTTTTTAACCAAAGATCACCAGCTTCGGAGGATGAAATGTTCAATACTCCCAAATTGGGAAATTTGGCAAATAAAATCAGAAAATTAAAATTTGTTTTTCGTTTCCCAAATTTAACATAGTTTTGATTATCATGGAAAAAAACATTAAGTTGTAAGTTTGATATGTTCTGTAATGAAACAATATAATAATAACTTCAAAAATTTTAGATTTCAAGTTTAAATTTATAATTTATATTTACATGGCATCTGATAACAGCAGTTTTTAAAGACTTTAGGTCTCCATATGATAACTTTGACTGAAATCCAATGTATCAAGTTTATGTATCATAACATGTCCATGGGTGTGTCGCCTAAGTTCTACATGGTAATCAGCCTCATATATTCCTGGATACTGTATTTTATTGCAACCAAGCATTCTTCTAAAAAAAAATTTCATTTCCATAGCTATTTTTCCAGCAACGATTTCTTAACTCCTGGTACATTTGCTTAATACCCATTTTTGTAAGACTCTTTATAATTCCAACTAGAGAAATTTGGGCTAAAGAAAGTAATCTAACAAAATTGAAGAGCTTTGATTTAACTTAAAAGATTCAAATGATTGAATGATTCACTCAATTCATCGAAATGATTTTTCTTCAAGCTTTGACGGCCGTAATGATAAATTACATTCTCATTGCACCAGTATTGATTATTAAGTGCTATGATTTCAGAACATAACATACTTTCGTACTTCAGGCATTTTAGTACCTCACAGAAAATATACTTAAATAAAAATTTGATAGAAGTAGTCAAAATTAGTGCGAAGCCGCCTTATTCATACTCGTGAGACGTTTGGTACGCGTTCGCTTGTCGGTGTGTCCTTTGAATTGAATTGAAGGAAGTGATGCGAAGTAAACGTTGAAAAAACGAGATGCCAACGAAGAGGCGTCGGTGTAATTGAAAAAATGATACGACAACGAAGAGGCGTCGGTGTTACAGCAGGTCTGCAGGTCCCTCTCTTGGTCAAATCCTGATCCCTTGCTGGGTGCTGGAGTTTACCGATAGGTTTCATCGTTTCATGGAAATTTGTTATAATTTTCTGTTCCGTTTCAAAGCACGGAATTCATCGCTATTCAAATGTAAAGTAGCGACGGGGGTTAGACGGTATGTAACATGGAACTGTAGGCTGAAATATGTTTTTAAAAATGCAAAACACCCTTCTGGTAGATCTTGATTTTTTTCTCATGACGCGTCGCTTTTTGCTTCAATTTTCTTTTAAATTGGGGTAAAGGAAAATGAAGACGGTATGACGGGTTTGCAGGGCAAATATACTACTTCTACTTCAACTTCAATAGGGTAGTATAAAAAATTCTATCTAACCTGCAAAAGTTTTTAAAGAATAAATTGTATGTAGTTTTGAGTTAAAAATAAAGGTGGCTCAGAATACACATCAATATGCTGACTTCGCCCAATACATCAAAGACCTGAACCAAGAATATTTTGTAATGATTTGAGAAAAAGACGGAACATAAATTTATGCTGGACAACCTTTCTTGGCTAAAAAAATCAAAGTGTCAACTATTTTATGCACAAACTTGTATTCTTCCTCCTAAACAAATATTTTGAAGTTCTAAAGACGAGGCGCCAATTGTCTACTCATGGATACCCAATCCTAAAGCATTTTCCATTTGCTATAAGGTGGTGCAACCTTGGAAATTTTTGGTATTGTTTTCTTCTTCCGCAACTGGCATTCAAATCACCAAACAGTACAGTTAGGACTCCCTCACCACTACTCGCATTTCACTGCTGTTAATGTTCACTCTATGATTTCGAGGACACTCCTTAACAGGTTCCTGCCTAAACATACATAAAAGATTAAATCAATCTTCTCTTCAGTCCAGTCACTTCAACCATTAACAATGCTGTCTACAACAATGGCTTTAATTTTCACTGCTAAAACTGTACTCATAAAATAAATATGAACCCTTATTACATGATATGAAGGGAATGAGATTCATTTTTAAAGTTAAGCGGTACATCAAGAATCCTAAAATTTACATATTTGGTTGCAATCACTTGTGTTGCCAAAGCCAGTATCAATGATGAAAGTTGAAACATGTTGTAAACCAATCTAAAAAAATAAAATTTGGATAGTTATTAACAGGGTGTATAATGCAAACTTAATTTTAAGTAATTTCTTGTCAGTGAGGTCAGCCAGCTACAAACTTATCTTAATTTGAAAAATGTGAAGGTGGAAAATATATTTCTTATTTCGACTGTTGATTGTGATTCAAGGCAATCACATGAAAGTTACCTGAAGTCTATGGGGTACCAAACGAGCATTTTTTTGAATTTTTTTTTCTAAAAATTGATTCATAATTTGAAATCGAAAATCAGTTTGAAAGACGCTTTGTAAAAAAAAATACGAAGTTAAAAAATTAATCAATATTGAAACAAAATTTGAAATTAATTTCAAAAATCAAAATAATTTTGAAAGTGAACTCAAAAATTAGAAATGGAAACCAAATCAAAATAAAAAAACAACATGATTACTTTAAATGGGAAATAATATTCGTTACACATTTGAAATTAAAACATTTAATTTAGTTTCGACTCGAAAATCAAAATAAATTATTAAATTGAATTCAAAAATCAAAAATTTGTCGCATTTGAACTTAAAAGTTGGAAACAAAATATGAATACTGAAGAGAAAATTAGCTATTACTCAGATGGGCAGGATGGTGGCGCCACGAGGCGACGTCTTGTGATATCTAGAATAGCAAATCGTCAAATTGAAGCAGATGCGGAATCAATGGAATGATTTAAATAATGAAATGTTTGTAAATAATTTATTAGATAAAGGAACAGGGCTCAAAATACAGAAATTAAATCAACTGGGCTAGGCTGCGTGCTAACGTGCATAAATAAAAAATCGGCCAACACAGAAGTCCCTTAAATCAAGTTAAATCAAGAGCCAAAAATGTCCTTAAAATTAAGTATAGGTTTGTTTGATTGATAGCCTACCTGAAGATGAGAAGTGGAAAATAAAAAAAAATAGATTTATATAGGCTTTATTTCAACCCAATTTTTAAAGCCCTTCTGACCAGACTTCGCCAGCCTTGCCTGCCTTTCTAGCGAAAGGTCACTGAATATGCGCCATATAGGCTATACGGATCAAGTGTCTAGAATCTTTTTTTACATTATAGTTCGCTTTATCCCTTTAGGATTACTGAAGGTCTACCGCCCTTTATTGGTAATTCCAATATCGTGGAATATTCCCGTCGACTCGATGTGCAGAACGTCCCCGGAATTAACCACTCGTATGAATTTCAAATCTCCCGGACTTACCCCTTAACCTATATTCAATCACGACCACTAGATGCCATGATATATTTTTATTTCTTATACCAGCCGATAGAGGATTAAGGTTGAGGCAGGGAGACTCGCCAAGTAAATAGTAAAGCAAAGTTCCCACTTCTTTCCAATACACCAAGCCGAGAGGGTATCTGAATTTCCCCTAACTCAAAGCAAACCTCCAACTATAAAAAAGCTAGCTATCCCTTGCGAGAATTTTTATTGGAAAATATATTTTTTGATCTTTCTATTTCTTATTATATCTATACTATACTATTGTTATATCTATACTTAATAATTCTACTCTCATATCCTTTCGTGGTGGCATCCACAACACCACAGATCTCAATCATCCAAGACTTAAAGGGTAGGGTATACTTGGGATAGGGTTGACGCCCTTTCGGTGTGAACAGATTCTTTGTATGGGACAGTTTTTGTAGTGATTACCTTGTTTAACTTTTGTGTAAAAGGTTTTTTTTGTTTATTTATCGGAATTCGGACTTTTTAAAATTTTCAAATGCCATTCGGAATTCTTCTACCACCTTCCACTGAAATCTTCAGAGATTCGAAGTCTCATTTTCAATATCAGCAAGTAGGGAATTTAACTCGCGTCTTTTTTTTTGGGGGGGGGGAGGTGTTCGGACGCACTTGTGCTTGGTTCCATTGTAATAACCCTTCTATCAATAGAATCTATAAAGACGTCAAAGTCAGAGCGGGGGAGACAAGCAAGGGAGACAGACCGTAGTAAGACACCAAGGCTTCAGTTAAAGGAACTAGAAGAAGGAAAGAAAAGATAACATTAACAATTTGAACAAGAATAATCACCCTTCCTTCAACAGTCCAATACAGCTACTCAAAGACATAACGAGGGAGACAAGTAAGAGATACTAACTAAATAAAAGGCCTCAAGGCTTCAGTTAACAGCAACTAGAAGACAGAAAGAAACGATTATATTCACAATTCAAACCCAAATCATCCACGTCCCCTCTACAATCCAATACCTGTAGTCAATATTGTAAGTTTTTAGTTTAAATAAATAAAGCTTAACAGCCAGATAATACCTGAGATACCTTGTGTTCGCTGTCGTATCCCCTTGGACCTGTCACCCGTGGAGGTAATTCAAGGCAAATATATTGTTTGAAAAAATTTTCCGTAAATGTTTTAATCCTTTCCGGTAAATCGCGGTTGTCAATTCTATTTCGCCACTCTTCGTCATCTTCGACTAAATTTTGTGACAATCTCAGGTGTAGCAATTGGTGTAGCAATTTTAATGGGACGACCTCTAGCTCTAGCTTTAGCTGGAGTTTGTGTAACCAGCGAGCCGTTGTCTAGACTCTGAAAATAAAAAGAAAACTTTTAGTGTCAGATAAACATGAAAAGACTACGAAATTGACTGCTTTAGCGAAATTCACTCGAGACGCCTTTGATATCTTAGAATTGTTTCTCTCGTCACTTTTGCGTTTGTTGCAGTCGATTTCAGAGTGATCATAATTTCTGCAGTATTCACATTGGGGTCTGGGTGGCCAGCTTCCTCATTGATTCTTCTTGTACACGTCGATTCTGAATGATTAAATTGTCCACAAAATTCACATTCTTCCCATTTTCTCTCTCGGTCTACGCTGTCTAGATGTCTATACGGGTCATAAACCTTCCTGGTCTGGCTGAAAGAAGAGCTTCTGTCTTCTGTTGATTGTATCTCTGAATCGGGTGATGCAGTTGAGCTACTGTTCCTGTGTTGTTCATTCATCAGTTTAGTGATGAGCTGCGGTATTGTTTTATCAGTTTCAGGAAGATTGTCCCACACTGTTATGACGTGCCTGAATTTGGTTGGAAGGGTTGACACAATTTTGGTCATGATCTGAGATTGTGTCATTGGACTGTTGAGATCTTCGAGTTGCTGGGCAAGACTTTCCGCTGCTGTGATGTGCGACATCATGTTATTTCCTTCGACATATTGTTGGTAAAAGAAACGTGCCTGCTAAACATGTGTGTTTGCTGAGGCGTTTTGAAAATATTGAGCTGCAAGTTTAGTCCAAATGGCATAAGCAGTTTTGCAGTTGGCAAACGCCTGTTGTTCTTTAGGAGTGATGGTGGACATAAGGATCACTCTGGCGTCGGTGTCTTTTTTCTTCCATTTTTTAATATCTTTTAAGTTTATGATGCTTCCGGAAACCATGTGAGGTTAAGAGTTCCTTAGATCTTTCCTGAGAGGATAAAGTTATGATTAGTACGATCTGATAATGATTGAACATGATTCATTTTCAGTGTAGTATAGCGATTAGTACGATCTGATAATGATTAACATGATTCATTTCAGTGAAGTTACTTCAACGATTATTTCGAGTAACTCATGTTGCAAACATCGGCGCATTCGCCATATGTTTCCAAGCTTAAGTGTATTTTACTTAAAAATTTCTAAAAAATTCAAATATGTCAATTATTATTTGAAACTTGCACAAACGATAGACTACATAGTCGTGTTTTACATTTGGCCAATTTTCTAATTTTTTAATGATACGCTGATTTTTGCCGATTTTTAAATTAAATGTTGATTTTTCTTCTCACGTCGCGTGGAGCGTATCCTGCCCCGGGGGAAGAATAGTAGAGGGAAAACTGCCGGACCCCTTTGTTCTCCCCTATTCTCTTCCCTCTATTCTTCCCCTGGGCTAGGATTTCGTCCCTGCGCCACGAAAATTGATCGGCATCGTTTCTTTAAGAAATCACTTAAATGCGCGCAAGGTGGAGAGGTTAGGTTAGGTAGCCATAAACGAATTGCCCTGCGCGGTTATTACTGTTTTTCGCGTGAATTCGCGCACAGAAAATTTTTTCGACAGGCATTTCAGTAAAAAAGACAAACACGAAGAGGAACCTGCCGCTAGGACTCCCACTCGACCAAAATCGATTGGAAAATGGTCCAATCGATCGGATAATTATATAAAACATCATTATCGATTTCCAATGGACTAGAATTTTTTTTAATCGATTTTAATCGATTGATTAATTTTTTTATCGATTAAAGTCGATTAAAATCGATTAAAATAAATAAAATAAAAAAGCGTTAAATTCGATTATAATCGACTATTATCGAGTAAAATCGACTATAATCGATTAAAATCGACTATAATCGATTAAAATCGACTATAATCGATTAAAATCGACTATAATCGATTAAAATCGACTATTATAATTGAATCGAATTATTGCGAGCCCGAAGGGCGAAGCTAATAATCGCATACGCAGAAAAAAAAAGCCATGTCACTTTGTCTGTATGTATGTATGTAACGCTCCATAGCTCGGGCCTTTTACGACACATTTCAGACTTTTTGGTCTTAAAAATTACACAAAAAATATGCGGTGCGACCAGAACAAAAATAATTCCATTTACTTAATTATTTCTCCCGTAATTAATGAAAAACTGCTCAAATATATGTTTAACGACTGGTGACATCTAGCGGTTGCGACTACAACTTTTTCACTTAATGACTGGTGACATCTTGCGGTGGCGACTACAACTTTTTCACCTTAGGTTTAAAATCCACTTTCCATTCTTAGCGTGCTTGTCATTTACTTATCTTGTTAAGTTTAAAATAATGTGTTAAGTTTGAAATTATTTCTTTCTTGTCGAATATTTTTTATTGAAATATATTCGTTATGGATGGTTAAACATGATTAAAAACCACCAGATGTCCATAGCATCGCCGTGATGACGCAATCTTTGATGACCCAACCATGACGCAATAACCAGATTTGTATTTAAGTTTTGCAGTTATTAAACTTAAAGATGGTTATTTTTAATTTCAATTATTGAACTTTATTTGTAAAAATTTGAAAATATGAGTTGAGCAAACTAAACGTAAATAACTTGCAAGGATATTGGACTGTGACAGAAAAAACCCGTTTTAAAACCAAAAAGTCTGTGAAGAACAGTGTGAATAAGTCCGACTTAACAATAACCCCTGAATTTGTCATTTAAGACAGTTTTCAACTGGCTTACGACTATCCCTTCGCGGCGAGCTGATAAGCTTGCTTTTCTATCTTAATTCTTAAAATTCATTGTTTAGTAACTAATTACGACAACTTTGTAATGTTAAAAAGATATTAGCTTAGCTCTTAATTATGTTGAAAGTAGTCGGTTGCATAACTATCGCTAGAACGTTGTAAAAATTCACAATAATATTTCACACAAAATCAGAAGAATGAGTGAGATTCATGCACTTAGGGTGTTATCAACAAAACTTAGCTTTACAATAACAATTTAATCCGATTTGGCAATTTCCGATGTTAAATTAAAGGAAACCGTTTTCAAAAACAGATGATTTGGGGCCGTTCACATACTACGTAATGGATTTTGGCGGATTTTTACCCCCCTCCCTCCCCCTTGTAGTAGACTGAAGTGTCCAGGCTGACTTCCCCCCCTTGAAATTACGTAGTAGTTCGCTCGACCCCCCCTAAAAAATATAGGCCTTTATATATTTCGAAACTCAATTATTTTATTTCTGTATTTAAAAAGTAAGCATTCTTTGTATCATTTTTGGCAGAGACATATTGAAAATTAACGATGCAAAGTATTTTTCTGGCTTCCAGATTACACTTTTTAACGGATTAATACAATTATTAAACAGAAACATTTCCCCATGGACTAGCATAATGATCATCAATAGAGAAAATGGGCATTAAGGGAATTGAAGTATTGTTTGCTTCCACTGGATATCCAGGAATTCGGCCTGACAAGTCTAGTTCATTTTCCTCAATCCATTCGGCGTCTTCCGGACCATTTTTACTGTTAGCAATTATTACCATCAATTCTCTTTGACGCCTAGCTGCAATACGAATAGGTCTTTTATACCGTGACAAGACATGCAATAATGGATCTATTATGACCATTTTTTTATGGAATATAGTGGCTCTAACAGCAACAAAAATAAATTTTATAAGAAAAATACTATTTTAGAAAATCGGTCGATTAATCGATTAATTTTTCTTCCAATCTAATGGATAATATTTTTAAAAAATCTAATCGATTATGCGTCGATTGGATAATTTTGCCATCGATTATAATCGAATGATTAATTGCGAGCCCGAAGGGCGAAGCTAATAATCGCATACGCAGAAGAAAAAAAGCCATGTCACTTTGTCTGTATGTATGTATGTAACGCTCCATAGCTCGGGCTTTTTACGACACATTTCAGACTTTTTGGTCTTAAAAATTACACAAAAAATATGCGGTGCGACCAGAACAAAAAGAATTTCATTTACTTAATTAGTTCTCCTGTAATTAATGAAAAACTGTTAAAATAATTGTTTTACGACTAGTGGCATCTGGCGGTTGCGACTACAACTTTTTCATTCTAAGATTTAAAAAATCACCACCAGATGTCTATAGCATTGCCGTGATGACGCAATCTTTGATGACCCAACCTTGACGCAACAACCAGATTTGCATTTTTGTTTTGTAGTTATTTGACTAAAAGATCGTTATTTTAAAATTCAATTATTGAACTTTATGTGTAAAAACTGAAAATATGAGTTGATCAAACCAAACGTAAATAACTTGCAAGGATATTGAACTGTGTCAGAAAAATCCCGTTTGTGATGAAGTCGAATAAAGAGAGAGAGAGTAGAGTGCGGCTCGGATCAGTGTATTGGGACGACCAATGCTCTGTGAAGAGCAGACAGAGACTGAGTGGGAGTCAGAGTGACAGAGAAATAGGGAGGGGGTCCTCTCCTATATATAGAGCCGATGGGTGCCGTGTTGCCAGATGGCATATCATCACACGCCCCTTTCAATGAGCAAAGATAACACAGCATAGTTAACTTTGCTCTTTAAGATGTTAAAGAAACATGCACCAACTGGTAACACACAATACACACATAACCATGAATAAGTAAACATGCGAATGAGATTGGTGTCAATGTGTCTTCTCGGCTGGGAAAAAAAATGATGTTCCGGTTGGCGGAGGTGGTTGACCGACGTGGGAAGGTTGGAGCTGCAATACCAGCGGCCAGTTTTGGCGTCGATGGGCGGCGTCGTCGTTGTGTCGGTTGTTACCGCGTCCACGGAGAAGAATGATGATGGTGTTGTTGTCATCAATGTCGGGAGGGTCCATGGTGAGAAAACAGCCAGGCGATAAGAGGATCGTCGTTTGGTTCCAACTTCAAAATTCGACGCGAGGTGGCGCCAAGTGCTGGATGAAATATGGAAGCGTCGGGAGGCTGCTCACGAAAATTAAACTTCCGCCACGTAAACTACAACTTGGTGGGGGTGCTGTACGCACAAACGGACCAAAAAAAAATAACTGTGATGGGGTGGGTGTGTCGATGAAAACACGAGTCACACTGTTGTGCTGTACGCACGAACATAAAACAAAAACAAACTGCTTGTCACGTGGGAGATGTGTCGAAAAACGAGTCACACAAATCATGCTGTATGCACAATTAAATGTACGCCATGTGATGAGGGTGTGGGTGCGTGGAAGAGAACGAGTCGCACCGTTCGTGCTGTATGCACAATGAGAACCAAATCCGTCCGTCACGTGGGGGATGCGTCGCAAAAACGAGTCACATCGATAGCGCTGTATGCACTACTAACTGTTCAACACGCGTTCGGGGATGTTCAGGGGTAGTAGATTTAAGTACGGCACACTTGAGCGTAATGATTGGGCTTACCACATCGTTTACACTTTCTACCTTGGGCCGGGCAGGCCGTCAAGGGTTTACATCGCGATTTTGAGCCACAGTTCCAGCAGCCCGTAAACTTGTCGAAGTCCAATTCACTGTCACCTTCGGGCGGTTTGTCCGTTTCACGAGGTGGTGGTCGGTCCGACATCTGCTTAGATCGCCTGTAGTTTGAAGTAGTGCCTTGGATCGCTGCTGCGTCTCCGGTCTTCAAGTTTTTTGATTGCTTGTTGGAGGCTTCAGCTGTCCGAATAATAGTCAGCGCTTGATCCAGCGATAAAGTCGCCCCTTGTTCAAGGAGTTTCACTCGCACTTCATCACTTTCAACGCCGAATATAAGTTGGCCTAAAATACGAGTTTTTTCACAATTCGCACAACAATCCGTCGCGAATTCACATTTCCGAGCTAAGTCCCGCAACTCACACAACCAATCGTCTGCTGATTGTTGCACGCCTTGTGTCTTTGCCGCGAACTGTTGGCGCCACACGTGGCGGTTGCGGCCGGCATTGCAACGAGTACGGAGGTGGTCGATGATGACCGTGTGGTTGTCAAGCTGCGTGTCGGTTAAGCCCATGGAGAGAACCGCTTGGAGTGTGTCGGTTGACAGGCACGATAGCAGCGTGTGAGCCTTGTATACGGCCCGCTGACCTGCGTCCAGCGCCGAATCAATCGTCGACAGGCTGAGAAAAATCGTCCATTTCTTGTGCCATAATTCAAACGAGTCCTTGTATTCATCTAAGTCAAAAGGTGGAGGTTTACCATACGGCTTAAAAGCCGGATTCGCCATGTTGTGGTAATTGCTCCAAAGCCAGTCAATGTCAAGCACACTATTTTCGTTCTCCAGCTTGAAGAGAGAAAAATAAAACACAAAATGGATGCTTGTTGCTGGCCACTAACACTGTAACGTGGGAACAAAAACTCAAACTGCACTGCTCAGTGGCCCATCAATCACGATAGCTACCATGACAAGAACCAACGAAAGCATGGCGAAAAAATGTTCAAAAAACTGCCCAATGGCCAATAAATCACGATCGCTATCATGAAACAGGCCAACGTGAGCGAGAAATTCGACTCCAATTAACAGTTAAATGTCGGATGCTTTAGATGAACACGGATGCACGAATGTCTTCATCCGATCAAATCGAAACAATGGCGGGCAAAAAATGTTAGGCCACACAATACTCACTAGTCAACTGGGTAGTGCCGTGCGCAGCCATGCGGTCGTGACGAAACTGTCGTGACAACACAAAAACTGCAGTTCACACACACTCTGGTCGGGAAATTAACGCCAATAAATTGTCACAATAAATTGCACGATGAATGTACCTTTACTGAAACGACCCTACCAACTGCGCCATGTGATGAAGTCGAATAAAGAGAGAGAGAGTAGAGTGCGGCTCGGATCAGTGTATTGGGACGACCAATGCTCTGTGAAGAGCAGACAGAGACTGAGTGGGAGTCAGAGTGACAGAGAAATAGGGAGGGGGTCCTCTCCTATATATAGAGCCGATGGGTGCCGTGTTGCCAGATGGCATATCATCACACCGTTTTAAGACCAAAAAGTCTGTGAAAAAAAGCGTGAATTGTGAATAAGTCCGACTTAACAATAGGCCCTGAATTTGTCATTTAAGACAGTTTTCAACTGGCTTACGACTATCCCTTCGCGGCGAGCTGATAAGCTTGCTTTTCTATCTTTAATCGATTATCGGCAAATCGAGTGAGAGCCCTACCGGTCCCCACACCGGCACCTCCTGGTTGAACTTGTTATTAGCTGCAAATTCTCAATTTTAGTTACCGAAAAATCCGCCGCATAAATTTGGAGATTTTTAGGCTAAATCAGAGCTATAGAATACTGGTAGCGCCACTCGGCCACTGTCATGTTAACTCCTCCTCTCGGAAATTTTATCTGGGGCTGAAGCCAAGTTTACGAATCGATAGTGAAAATCGGAGCTAAGATATCGATCTCGCTCTTTGCAATTCCTCCACTTTTCCCTCCATTCCTATTCCCCAGTTCTCCAGACACCCGCCGTGGCGCTTATAGCTAAGGAGCAGGGCAGGCAAGCAGGCTTCACTTCCAGAGAAAAAAAACAATGGAAGGGCTCGCGCTCGCCACATGATTGGTGGTACGTACCAGCATGGTGTATTAGTATGGTGGGGGAACTTATGGTTGGAATCGGCTATCTCGGCTGAAGCCAGTGATCGCACCTGATCAGCGCTGCCTGGTGGACAATTGGGTGAACTATGAGCTATAAATGGTCTGAAAATTTTTGAAGTCCGATTGCACATTGCTTGTGTACTTATAAAGCTATAAAATCGTAAAAAAGAGTCAAAAACAGCAATTAAGTATTATTTTTCAAGCTTTAACTATTTTAAAATTAATATAAAAAAATATGAAAAAAAAATAAGTCTCGACTATCGGAATCGAACCTTAATTCTTAGGAGTCGCAGACCGGGACTTTAGCCATTGTGACAACCACCTGATATCAAATTCCGTAAATTTTAAAAAGATATACTATTTTTCAGACGAATTTACAAAAGAAATTAGTATCTTGGTTCATAGAGGGCACCAAAGAAGTGCGACCAGCCCTGCAATTGGCTGTTAAGAATTTTGACTTTTCCACTAAGCTCCGCCTCTTGTCCGGGAACTGGCTTCATTCGAGATAGCCGATTCCAACCATAAGTTCCCCCACCATACTAATACACCATGGTACCAGTGTCCAGTATTCTATAGCTCTGGGCTAATGCAAGCTACGCCAAATAATAAAGAAAGAGTCCCTGGCCTTTAATTATAGTGGGCTGTGACGCCTATGAGTAAACAAATAAAACGTAAGCAAGTAAAAGTGGTAAAACGGGTATTATAATTGACACAAAAATTGACATGACATGTGAAATCATCTCATTAAATTATGTCTAACAACATCGAAGACAAGCTAAAGGAATATCGTCGCCGTAAAGAGGCAGAAGTTAAGTTGTCACATCGTAAATCAATATGGGAAAGACTTTTCCCAGAAAAGTTAAGAAGTCCAAATGAAAACGTCACTGTTGCTCGCGAAATTGCCGGGAATGTTTTAGACTGTGACCAAAATCAAGCATCCATAGTAAATCACGCAGAAGAGCCAGAGTTAAAGAGTAGTTCTAATCAAGGACCAAAAATAGCACAAAAGCCTTATTCTCGGAGAAAAACAGAATCAACTGAATCACTCAAACAGGTAAAAGTAACATTAATGCAGGTTTAAATATGAAGTTTGACTAAAAATATTTTATATCTTAAACAAGTTTAGGTTCCACATAGTAAACAATCAAGTTCTCTGCTGCACAATCAGACTACTCCTCATGAAATAAGTAGTAATGATAGAGAATTCAAATGGTTTCTTTATTTTCTGAAAATAGTACTGTGGATTGTACTTTATTTGCTTTGTTTGGAGCTGGAATTTGGTGCAGTTTATATTATTTTCTCTGCCTTCTATCTAATATTTACCAACTTTCGAAATGGACAAAGAAAGTCATGGGAACCAAGTGCATATTCAGTTTTTAATCCTGGGTGTGAAGCAATTGATGGTACATTGAAACCAGAGCAATTTGAAAAGGAAATTCGATACGGTTTTTAAATTTATCCTGTATGTTTTTTTTTTTACACTGATTTGAGGGATTCTGCTACATGGAAATATGTGTCATCATGTTATTAAAGCAAAATAAATTTATGTTGTGTCATGCAATAAAGTAAGTTCAGTTAGTTGGTAGAAAATACTGGTAGAATATTTAAGTAAGATAACAGTCACCATTAAAAATTCATTTTTGTAAATTTGAAGTATTTTTGCAAACATTGGAAACGTATAATAAGCGTCGAAATTCTTTAGGTTGAAAGGGTCTTTAAATGAAAAGATTTTAGACCTTTAGAATTTGTAAATTCTATTTGAGCTCGTCTTATGCCGTTGGGGGGGGGGGGGGGGGGGGCTGGATTTATGCTACCGCATTGTCCGCATATTTAAAAAAGTTCATACGGGGAATTACACCCATTTTCAGTTCACCTACTGTATGAAATTTCGCCTCTTTCAAAAGCTCGTCAAATCTTGCGCCAGCATAAGCATAACCACTTTATTGTTTCCCAGATGTTTCAACCGTTAGGTAAATGTATGATATTTTTTAATTATCTCGGAGAATATTAGGCCTACAACTAGATAACTGCGAAGAAGACTGAAGTTCATTTGAACGCAGTGAAACAGATGATGCCAAAGTAAGTAAGCCGCAGCCGCAGCATCAACGCTTATCGTGTTTACTCCATAAAACTTCTCCAGAGAACCCAAAAATGTGTAGATAATGTAAATGGTGTCGAAGGAATTAAATGACAATTTAAAATAAGAATGTGCTCATAAAAGCGTTATGATGTTTGTATCCGGCTATCCGCCAGAAAACATAATTGAAAAATACATATTTCATTTGAAAAGAGGATATAAAAGAAGATTATAAACAAATTATATTTACAAATTATTGTCTTACTATAAGACAGGAAATTCCAAGTTAATAAAGTCACTTGATGCTTTTCGGTATGTTACAGCCATAGCACAACCCTATAAGAAATTGCGACGACGACGATGACTTTGATGGAAAAACGTGTATTTTTAAATAATTTTTTTTTCCGAGACAATACCATACAGTAAACGTGGACGAAAGCTTGGAAAATGGAAAAAGGACGCCCAACACATACTCAGCGATTAATTTGAACTCTGTGACATTAAAGTGTACTCGACTGACGGGATTGGGGTAGATGTATATAAAATAAAAAATGCTCATCTGGAGGGGGAGGGAGGGTGGGGGGCAGGAGTCAGCTATTTTTGAGATTTATTTTTATTTTTTTTTGTGATTTTTTTAGGACATAAAATTTAGATGCATTTCTTTAACAAAACATTGAACGAAAAAAAAAAATTTTCGAAAAAGGAGAAGGGAGGAAAGAAAAAAGGCAGTGAAGTGAAAAGTAAAAACTCTAAATTCAGCTACAACATGACGGAATGTTAGTGAACCAGACATAAAAGTGGTAGGAACAATTTTTTTTTTTTTCTTTTTTCTTTTTTTTTATATTTAGTTTTTTTGTTTTAATCTGTTCGCTTGCCACTTGTGTGTCTCTCTTTACTGCAGGTCTTTGACTCAGGAACGCAAAGAAATCCAGAGATGATGCAAAAACACAGGCAAAATAAATCGATGGCCAGCAAATTCTAGAAACACATAAAACGCTTGACAACAACGCTTCCTCATCTATAGTTCTTCAATTTTTTGGTGGAATTTCGTTTGTCATTTTTGTTGAGCAAAAACATTCAGCCGTTGAAAGAAAGTAAAAGGATGAGAGTTTCTGTTTAAAGATATCAACACTGAGCTTCATTTGTAAAAAAGAAAATAAATCATGTATAAAAATATTCCATCAAACAGTAAGAAGCTGTCGATGAGAACTCGATCCATCTACGCCGTGTGTTATCTGCTGTTCAATTGCGTAAAATTCCCACTGGAGCTTCCTATTTCGAGTCCAAATGACCGTCATTATCCACTCATTCGATCAAAGTAATTGCCATTGAAATTCACCTGATAAAACGGAATGGTCAGCTGGGCAAGATCCTCGTCGTTGAGTCCTCCCGTGCCCTATCAAATGGCAGTACTCTTCCAGGGCTGAGCACGGGATTCCATCTGACGACGAAGATGAGTCCATTGATAGCCGCTGACGATGAGGTTCTAATTTTTGTTTTGTTTTTAAAAAGAAGAAGAAATACAACCATGGTAATTGGCGCTTGACAAGTTTAGATCTGATGTTTTAATTACTTAAAAGAGAATCATCAGATTCAAAACTGGAGCGTTCCGATCGATCCCGATTCTGGCGCCAAAGTCCGGCCAATAGTTCAAGTGCCCCGGAACCACGTCTTCCCAGCAAAAGCCAGTCACGATTACAATCTCCGGATCCCACCAGAGGTTTGCTACATTCGGGAGGTGACAAGGACGACGTCCTCTGCTTGGCAATGATGCAATTTGAAAAGAAGTCATTAAATCCGTTGTTTAAAAACAAAAAGCTGCATGGGAATAAAATCAATAAATCAAACCTTTAATTTGGCATGAGTACACGTGGCACTTTGAGGTAGCGGAGGTAGATGAGCCGAAGTAAAATTGTTGCCGCGGCGGACAACCGAAGCAAAGAGTTCCGGACCACCCGAACGACGCCTTCGAAGTGAGCGCCTTCGGCATTCACGCACAGCAAAACCACATCCGTTGTCACTCATTAACCCAGTCCCGGCACTCACAACAACCTCTTTACCCTGAAATATTTGATTGGAAAACGCAACCAAAAATTTTAGAAATTGAAAAGAAAATAAAGAAAGAAAAAGAAACTGATGGAGTACCTTCATTTTAACTCGATCACGAAACTGGATCCAGCAACTGGCAATGGAAGCGCCAGTGTTGCGTAGTAAATCTGACGGTGCAGAACTACGTCGTACCCCGATGTCGAATTCAGCGCAGTCGGAAGAGCCTGGAACGAGCCGGGCAACGGTGGATTCGTGACCAGAGAGTTTCCGACCGAGTTCATAGGGCAAAGATCCACGCCGCCGGAAACCCGGCTCATTTTGGTCCAAACATTTGGCCAACCGAAGTGAACCTTGACGGCCAAATTGTGTCGCCGGACCATTGCGTTTACTGCGCGGAATATCCAGCCAATTCAATGGATGCAAAGCTGTCGGGGCGGATCCTCTTCTCAGCGTTAACCGGGACGTTTCCTAGACAATAGCAAACGAGTCGTTTAAAAGAATTCCACCCATATTTCTGCACAACTAAACGGATTGCTTATTATGATTTGTTAAATTAGTAATTACAGTTTTGAGATAGGCAGTGGAAACGATGTTTTCTTTTTCATCGGCGCATCCAAAACTCCTATCAGAAGAAGTGGACGGAGTAGAGGTAGTGGGTTGAACGCAATTGGTGGGCTGACTAATCCTCTTGTCCTTCTTCAAAGGCAGAGGCGTCATTGAGGTGATGTTCAATTCCGGAAGGACGTCGCAGGCATTCAAAGTTCTTGAACAATCGGTTGGCAGGCTCTCCCGTCGTCCCTGTCGCTGGATCAACTCCATTCGAGACCGATCGGGAAAGTTGAAGGGAAGACTCTCGCGCCGATGAGGTAGGCGGGCTGGAAGACCGAAAGCAAGTCCAGGAGTATCTGCTGTGTGCTGCGAGTCGCCAGGTGTAGGTTCGGCCAGGCTTGAATCATCGTGGCTGTCGGCTGGTAACAGAGATCGAGGCGGATGAGGTTCACCAGTGACACATTTCGAAGGGTCCATCGAAGCGCCGGAGCTGTCTTCCTCCATTGAGCGTTCCACTTGCGACACTCGGGAGGAGTTGGCCGAATTGGAGGTCCACAAGCCAGAGCGACCGGGCGGAAGTGAGGCCCTCCTCAGGTGGATTTTCTCGATGCCCATTTCCAAAACGCCCAGTTCCGACCAGGCGGGGTCACGCAGCTGATACTCGGCCAAGTTCACATCGCCCGACTCTTCGTCGTTCAAGATGGAATCCCATTTAAGCTGAAAAACAATCGTCCGTTTTAATATCGACAGCGTCAAGGTAATAAAAATATTTAAAAAAAAAATAAAGGGGGAAAAAGGAAAAGGGGGAAATCACTTTGTTGGAGCGGAGGTAGTTTAGCATGTTCCAGGAGAGCGGCGTTGCCTGGAAGCGGTGCCACTCCTCGAAGAGGGGAGCGGCAATGAAACGGAAGAAACCAGTTTGGATCTTGCAGACGGAGGAAGTGAAGCGGTCGCAGAGTGGCGTGACGGGTAATCCCAGTCGTCTCTCCAGGTCACCTTGTCGGTAGAATTCCTCGCTCACTTGCAAACTCCAGGCCCGGCTCACTTCCCAGGGACGGCACGGGTTGCAGATGTCAGCGCACTTGAGTGCGATTTGCAACATAAAGTGACGGTGATCCCCTGTCTGCATGTCCAGCGAGCTGGTGTTCAAAAAGCCCTGCCATGAGACACACAAATTCCATGCTCGTTAAATTGATCGACCAACACAAATTGGCTTCTTATAAGGGACAATTTGAGAGTGCGGTTGCGTTAAACAATCAGTAGCTAAAAATAAAAACAAGTACTTGAAAAGCGCTGAGAAATTCCTGTTGCCGAGCGATGTCGGTAGCCAAAATCAGCGATTGAATTTGGCGTTGTAGTTCGTGAGCCGAAGTGCGTTCAAGACTGTCCATCATACCGCTTTCCATTAAACAAGCCATAGCCGATCGCCAATGATGATTTTCTAAAACCGAAGCATTCTACAACAAAAAGGCAACCCCCATTGTAGAAAAAATAGTTACCAATTGGAAATAAACAACCCAAATTACCTTGTAGAGAGAAGCCAAATGGTTAGACGTGGCCACCAAGAATGGCTGATTAACGCCCGGATGGTCTAAATCGTGAGCCATGGCAGCAATCAGCGAGGCGGCAATTTCGAGTGGAGTTAAATGGCAACGCATCTGTAATCCAATCACCCAATAACAAATTCCAACATTCTGAAAACAGCTGTTTTAAAATATTAGCAAATGAGCTTGACGGAAATCACCTTTTCTTCTTGAAGGAAACAGTGCATTGCTTGAGTAACATCAGCAGCATGGATGGCGTTATGATAAGGGTTATTGCTGTGATAGCCCTCTTCTACCAGACCTAATCGATGAATAATAAGAGAAAATATTCATCCGAAATGAGTTGGTATTGATCGGTTCAAGAAGAGAAAGGCTTACTGAAGAACTTCCAGACTTTGACAGGATCAAGATGAAAGTGCGCCATGAGTCCGTATTGATGGAAAAGGTGGAAGCAGAGTGTCGGTAGAGGCCGTCCTAGTGGGAAAACGGGTAAAAAGAAAAATGAATATCAAAGTGTCGAGACGTGATCCAATGAGCATATTACCCCCTGTGGCTCTATCCAGGGCAAAAGCATTAAAAGGCCATTCACTGATTCTAGCCAAAAGTATCTGGAAAGAAAAATAAAATAAAAAACAAAAGACGATCGACAGAGGTTATTTAAGTGTTGGCAATCGACGATCGGCATTGCTTGTGTGTTTCAAATGAATTAAGCACTAACGTGCGTGGGGCCATGATAGAGGTCATCAAGGAGGGCCTGGTCCGACGTCATAGCCCGAGTGGGTGGCCTTTTTTTCCGGCGTTTATGCAGCGTGAGAAACCGACCGCTGTGAGACCAGCATGGGCGCACCTGTCGCTCGAGCTGCACTCGGCGTCCAGCGGTTAGGAGGAACGGACGACCGAATCCAATCAACAGCCAATCGAGAGAAATTAAGTGATGAAAAAAATGTACGCAATCAAACTATAAAAAAACATACCGGCTGAGATTTAGTTTCTTCTGCTAGATCTGGCATTAGAGGAAGCTTATTCTTGCCAGGGCTACTGACTTGAGAATCTGGAAAAAAACACAATAACAATCAAATAAATTGTCAAAATCATTCGAGAAACGGAATTAAATCCAAAAAAATAGTTTTGTATTCAAGTTGATAAAACTAACGATGAATCTATTTATTTAAAAAAAAAATAATAATTGGGCTGTTCTTATCGCTCGAAAGAGCCCAATGAAAGTATAAAGAAAATAAATTAAACTATACCTTTCAACTGCACGCTGTTCCATGCAGGTCCCTCGGTAAAGGTGAACGAAGCTTTGCTCTATAAAAAGCACGTCATTTAAAAAAAAAAAAAAAAAGAAAAAGAAAGAAATGGTTAAAAAATCGATGAAGACGATAAGATTGTCGAGAGAGAGAGAGAGAGCAAGGCTAAAAGCAAATAGAAGGAAGCGGATGTTGTCACGGAAACATGATTCAATCGACATCTCTCGGGAAAACGTCGTAAAGCAGCTGAAACACTAGTAACCAGAAAGGCTGCACATTATCAAGCCTTTGAGACGCCGTTGATGTCTCGTTTCCACATCCGCGAATCAAAACGTTGGGCACGAGAGGCGAACCAGGAAACTGGAGGCCGGGAGCACATTCAAATTCCAGCTCATGGAGGAAAGCGTTTTTTTAAAGAGACGTGAATGGAATTTCGCATTAATCAATCGTGTCCTGTCGTTGTTTTTTATTGGCTTTCAATATTAAACCGACGCATTTTTGCAGACAAACAAATTGCGTGTTATTCGTTTAGTTACCAGGGTCTTGGCGGATTTTTTTACTTTTGAGGCGCGACTCGGGATTTATCAAACACTTTACACAATAGTGAGGAAAGAAAAGTCTCGTAAAAATACGCCAGTACCAAGCTGATAAAGCCCAGCAATTGGGCAGGCTGTTAAAAAGTTAATACAACTCTTGATCATTCACCACACACCTTTACCTACTTGGAAAATGGTTGTGACTAAACCATTGCCATTGGTTAGCCGGAGACGGACAAATCAATCTCCAAAAGATGACTGACGAAAATAGGATGTTACACTTAATCTGGCTATAGCGTCGGCGTGACCACCGCTCATTGGCACTACAAGTGGGAATGAGATTTCTTTCGAACCCAAAAAACCAAAGGCAAAAGAGTTTACGGATGCAGGGAATGAACTGGGAGATGAGGACCCTGACACCCAATCAAAGTGGACGACGGAACAATGGAACAGAAGGAACAAGTGAACAAGGCACTTGATAAACTATTTGTTGGCTTCGATCCGGCTGGCTGGGAAAAATTGATAACATTTCACGAGTTGAGCAACGTCGAACAACAAGGTAGAAAATTAAAAAAAGAAAAAGAAGAAAGAGAAAAAAGGGAGACGGGGGCGCAGTACAGACAGCGACGCAAATAAAGTAGCCGAGATAATAATCGGCAGCCGATGCAATGCCCCGTGAAGAAAAGTTGATAACAAGTCTATCTTTTGGAAGCAGAAACGGGCACAAGTACGTGCCTTGGCATTACAGCCGGCCGGCCAGCCCCATACGCTCATGCTACGGCAGCCAGGCTCACAGTCTCACACACTGATGGCTGCGTGACCTCGATAGCTCAAAAGCCGCCAACAACTTGTTGTTTTCTTTCTACCGACCAGACTCGGCACTTGCCACTTGCTTCGTAGATGCTCCAAGGAGCTAATAGCCCATTTCCGTTCATTTTTAAAAAAACAAACAGTAAAACGTTTGCGGTTGAAAGACCAAAATAAACAGAACAACAAGGATCCTTAACTGCCCGTTAAAATCTGATCCATCATGTATTGACTCTGAGCCTCATATAATACGTATGATAGGATGAAGGGAGTTGGCATCATATTATGTTTAACTCGGGTTATGCGACGGTCAACCGCAAATTTTCAAAAGTTGTTTTTTTCTTTTTTCTTTTTTGTTAGGTCACAATTTCAAAACGTAAATCACACGACACAAGTCTCGGAAAAATGTATTTTTAGCGCGCCAGATGAACGTAAGGCGTGTGTTTGAACTCGGTCGAGAAAAAGAAAGAAACGCATAAACACAGTGAGATATCAAGGCAAAAGAAAGCCATTCAAAGAATCATTCTGCGTTGGATATGTCTATGTGTATACGTTGTTATATTATTGCCTGCGGTAATAGATGTCAGACGAAATGATTTACGGTACTCTGTGCAAAGCGAAGCAGCCTACGATTCACCAACAATTTCCAGTCACTTGCACATCCTCGGTCGTTTTTCGATTCTTTTCTGCAAGACCCGACGCTATTCACCCACTATATTTCGGTTTGTCTGTTTTAAAAAAAGATTTCTGTCACCTGAGAACGACGGGCAAAGGCGTCTGAACACTTGAACAGATCAAAATCTGTCGGCCACTTTTTCCCGCCCATCGAATCCCAGCAACTTCACCGCCTTGAGGTAAGGAAACTTTGGGAGCAGCTCGAGCCAAAGAACGCGGCACACGAGAAGACAAAAACTGGCTGGCTATTTCGACGGGCAAACGGACGGAGAGTGTTGGGAATAAGCCGATGCTCGTTTCGTTATTCTCTCTCTCTCGCTGTGTGTGTCGGGTTGCAATTGACTGCGGCGGGCCAGCAGGCAACCAACCAACCACTGACCGGCCAACATCGGGGACGCGGATGGAATAGGAAGAGTTGGAGAGGAGACGATGAAAGAAAAGGTGCAGAGAAAGGCCGAAGGAACGAGAGAAGCAAAAGGAAAAGACGAAAAATTGAGAGTAAGAAGAAGAAGAAGAAAACCAAAAAAGAAGTGAACAAGCTCCGATGTCAAATAATCCGGCAAATCCATCTTCAGTTCTAAAAATAAATTCGGAGCTTGCATAATACAAATCTCGTCTTCTCCTCTCCTCCGCTCGTTGTCTTGGCCATTTATTTGACTCGAAAGTCCGTCAAAGATAAAGAGGTCGTTTACTCGGGCCACTCTATAGAGAATCAGCTGATTCTTTTTATTCTCTTCTACCTTCACGGAACAGGTTGCCGAACCCTATTTTAGAAAGGAATGCAAGCCCAACTTACTCGGGGCGATGCTTCTTGCTGTGTTTGTGTGTGTGTGTACCTAAGCACAATGATTCACGTTCAAGAAGAACTTAACCACACCAAAGTGTTTTCCCAATTTTCAACAATTTCCAACAAATTTTTAGTTATCGTTTCTCAGCTATTGGCCGCTTCCCTGTCAGTAATGCAAAACCAAAAATTGAACAAGTTTCGTTTCACCCTAATCAGAAACAACTGATTGGATTTGATCAAAATAGCAAAGGGATATTACTCGAAATGCTGCATAGAATGCAAGGTCCCAGAGCTACGACGAAAGGTAGTCGGCCAGACGCAATCTAATTGCATTAAATAAATAAAAATCGGGACGTGATATTGATAAAAAAAAGGACAGCATCTTTAGGAAAAGAAACGAAATTCCTCCATTGAAGCGAAATAATATCGTCTAGTTGTTAGTTGGTCCTGTTAGTCCCGACAGCTGCAAGTTTGGCTTGTCGATGGCTATAATTTCGGTCGTCAAGTGTTTGTGTGTGTGTGTGTGTGCCAGAAGAGTTGGCGCCGTTGAGTCGGCAAATCGGTACGACCCTCCTTCTTAATGTAACCATTTTTCTTTTTTTTCCACAGCCAGCGTCTCCTTCTCTACAAGTCGAAATTTTCTCTTGTGCCTTTTTTCGGCTGGGCTATCTCCCGATCATTATTACGGCAATCCAACATGCTGACTTTGCCCAGTGGCGACGTCATCAATTGGCCCCTCCACCGAGCCAGTTTCCACTCACTGATTCGATTGATTAGCCAACAACTTGCAAAAAACAAAAAAAAACAGCGATAAATACCACAAAACGCGCACTGTCTCGCAGAGCTGACCCGTGCCATCTCCTGATATTCACGCACAACATCTCTCACGTAGCGCCAACGGGTGGGGGCATAAGGCTCAACACCCAGGCGTATAACCCCTTTTTTCTTTTTCTTTTTTGGAAGATGAGATATTTTTAGCCGGCCGCTTCTCGGTTTAAACAGATGGCGATGATGTCGAATGTTTGGGCAGGCAAGACAAGAGACCCAAAGACCCCTATAGTTGGTCGCCCGTCGCCTAGCCGAGCCAAAAGAAAAGAAGAAGAAGAAGAAGAGGTGTGACGTTCATCAGCGACAGCTGCGTTCGTGATCGGAAATCGATAAGGGGTGAGTCGGAGTTGGTCGAGGTGTGCGTGTAGTGCAGCACAGCCTCTTTCAAACGCCACCACCGCCAATGCTGGGCGAGTGAGACGAGCAATAAAGAATGGAGACGAAATCAAAAAAAGAAAAAGAAATGAACAGAGAGAGAAAAGAAAGGCGCTGGCCATTAGATGACTGGTGCGCGCAAATGAAAAACAAGCCCCAACAGGAAATGGCCGACACACTCCATCTATCTAACCATTTCCTTTTGTTTGACTCTCGCACAAACCAATCCGAGAACTCCCCCAAAATAAAAGCAATAACAAGAAAAAGAAAAATGCCTTTCTGAGTGTGTGTGTGTGTGTGTCGCTCGTGTTCTTGGACGCCGAGCTCGGCCAGCCGCCAAGAACCCGTCGATGCTATCAAACATTCATTATGGTCGCAATTGATATGCATTTTCACGTTGAATCAAAATAGTTTCCCTCCTCTAGGCCACGTCATCAAGTCGACCAGGAACTAGTGACACACAGACGGGATAATTTAACTGAACAAAAATGTGCATACCTACGAAAATAAGCAAATCAAATCAAATCCCGCGCGAGTTAGTAAAACTTGAAAAATCGGGAGACTATGAGCCGCTACATTTTTTGGGTGGGTGTCGACTCTGAAAGAAAAGGGGAAAAAAAGAATTGAAAACCTGCTTAGATTCTTGACCGATTGTTCACGTCGGGATTTCTTGGTATCCAGGAGTTGAGTTGCATTGAATTGAATTGAAAACAAGAAAGAAAGAAAAATCTCCCCCTTCCCGCATGTAGATATAAAAGTTGAAGGCGCACAATGGCCGACTGATTGATTTCTATCTCCTCCGTTTGCTAATCCATCTTTTACGGCTTGATCAAGGGGAATTTCTGATCAAAGAGAATCCGACAGCCGACTGGCTTAAAGGACGTGGGTTACGTTGATTGAATACATAACATTTGAATATGCACAAGGAGCTGGAGCTGCCAGCCAGACCGAGAGAAACAGAGAATGCTAGTAGTAGTGGATGTCAGCAGCAGAACTTGACGCCGGTGGTGAAACGAGTCGTCGTAGATGTATAAGAGAAGAAAGAGCTCTCTCTCTCTTAAGTTGCTCTACCGTAGACCAAGAATACGAGCCCCAATGGCGGCGATGAGCCAAGCCAAATGCAATGTAGACATGTATGACGGAGGAGGAGAAACAAGTTGTTTTTGTTTGTTGTTGTTGTTGTTGTTGTTTAAAAAACCCAGCGGTACCCCATTATCGGAAGGCGCCAAACACCCACTGTGTGCATGGCTGTATACAGCTTTCTTTTTCCCATTCTCTCTATTATTGAAAGTCTTTTTTCTTTCTTTCTTCTTTTTTCCTTGGACATCATTAGGACAATCAACGGCACCCTCAAACCTGCCGTTTTCATATACTACGCTCGGCGCCGCTTGGTTCCGATGCATGCTGGGCTGCTTACAAGTCAGCTGGCATTCATCATACAAGGGCCTACCACCGCCATTACCATAGCCGATTCACGATACACCAGCAGACCAGCAGACACTATATAGGCATTCCGACAAGAAATTTGAAGAAAACAAAAAAAGAAAGGCCGATAGAAAACAAAAAAGGCGCGCATACTAAATTTTTAAAAAACAAAAAAACAAAAAAACAAAACAAAGAGACGTCAAAAGTCGGCAAACCAGTTTCAACACCATCGACTTATTTTTAACATTACGAAATCGAACAGCCAATCTCTATTGGAAATGAATCGTTGCCGTTTGCAACTGCTTGCCTATCTCGAATCCGAGACGATTTAATAACCGCACTCAATTACACCCAAAACTGTTCATCTCACGTTGAAGCCAAATCGGTCAAAGGCATCGATCAAGCAACTGACGCAGCTTCACTGATGCTGAACCGTTTTTTTTTTCTCGTGTTGGCAACTCAATCCAATCGATACTAATTGGTATGGCCGACCAAATCTTTTTTTTTTTTTCAAAATGTTTTTTAAAAGGCAATATTCCGTTCAGCCGAGGAATTGACTGAACTTGGGTACATTGAAGCCATAAACATCGATTGAGATTTGGCTTGGATTGCTTCACCCCGAACGACGTCGACACAACAGATAGCAATTTGACCAACTACAAATTAGGACGAAAATCCCCTTTGTGTTGTTTTGTAGCATGCACACGTGAATGCAATTCGAAAAAAAAAAAAATAGTAATAAAGTAAAACATGTTCACACTACTCACTAAAATTTTAAATATGGTAAACAGAAGAATACTGGTCTACATTCAAGAAGGCTAATTTATTCTGATCAATCAGCTTCTTCAATCAGACCTTAAATTTTCGAAGTTTGACCCTTGGTGAAAAGTAGAATGACATTTTTACGGGAGACGAGAAATATGCTTGGAAATTATTTTGGCAAAGGACTGAACAAACCGAAATGAAACATTCCTCGCGAGAATTGCTCATTCCGATTGTTTCCAACTTGCTGTGGTCGATTCACAGATTCACAGAACGAACGAGCTCAAAAGCTGCAAAGAGTTAAAGCAGACGAACCCAGTGGATTTCAATTTGTGCAGCAATAAATAGAAAGGAAATTTGGATCCGGGAAGATAACCAATCGATAATGAAGAGAGCGTCCTCGTCGTCTATCGACCGCCCCGACCACGTTTCCGGTTGAAAGAGACGAGCCATCACGTGATCAGATGCAAGACGTTATTACACGGAGATGGGGGAGAGGGGAAGGAACATGTTTGGATCATTGAGATTAGGAAAAAGAATCAAATCAAAAGGCGAATTACTTCAACAGACGAATGGTGTGAATCTGTCGTTTTCGACTCGGACGAAACGGGGCAGCCACCGAAACAGCCGCCCACCATTCGCCACAGATTTGGCATTGCAGCAGCAGCAGCAGACGATGCTCGTCAAAAGCGATTGGAGAAATTCACACTCATTGCAATACACAAGACAGAAACGCTCACTGGTGGCTGCCGATTATCTCTTGGCTTGTCATTCACGGTAAACGGAACAAGCCAATCGACATTGCGTGTGATTTCAGAGCCGAGTTTGAAAAGTCGGTGGAGCCCCTCCCCTTTTGAAAAAATGGCCCATAATAATCAAGTGAATCGGGCGAGAAGCGCTACGAGTCAATCGACTAGAGACTAGCCTCTCCGTTTGTGACTGGGGGAGAAAATTGACGATTCGTGCGACTACAGAGAGATGGAGCGAGTGATCATGTGATGCCAGTGCGCATCCGCTGCCATTCTCGACCCTCCTTCTCACCCTTTGGAGAAAACATCTCTGGAGAACGATTGGAAGAGAGGCTCCCCGGCTCCCGTGCACCGGTGTTACCATCACAACACATCAATGGCGCTCAACAGCCGACGACTCCTTACTCTCCTAGTACGCTGCGATAGATTATAGCCTGGGCCAAAACGCCTATTCCGCATGTCCAACTACCAAGGCAAACGAGGCAGCATTCTCATTGGAAACGGCCTCTCCAGGCTGCAATCCTACAAGCCTCGACCTTTTAAGAGATCGTCAGACTTAACGGGGAGATCAACGCAATGGAGCTGTAACAATCAGCAGCACCACCAAACAGACAGCCGTTTTGGGGCCTCTGTCGTATCTCCATCTTGAAATAGACTTGATACCCTTTTGTCACCTTCGATCCCTTCAACTGCCGACGATCACGAAAAAAAAAAAAAAAAGATGAAAAAGTCTCAAAAATCTGCAAGGATTCATCTATAATCAATTGTGATGACGTCAACTTGGTTCCTACGATTTCTTAATTGCCTAAAGTCGAAAGGGACGTCCAAGGAGCGATGGAGAAAAAATTCCCAACCTCATACAGGACACGATCATTCATCTCTTCGATAATCTGCCTTTTCACTAACGAACGCAATTGATATCTCCTCTTTTTCCAGTGCGCCGCCGCAGACAGAGCGATAGCAAGACATGACGGAAATTGACGAATCCCCCAGCAAAAGACGCAACCGAATTTTTTCATTTTTTTAAATCATAGTCTCTTTGAAGATTTCTTTTATGATTCGAAGGCATAGCGAAGGCAGTAGGCCTGTTTCATCATAGCTAGCTCTCAGTGGCAAACCATCTATACACTTTTCAAATGCTCAAAGGAAAAAAAAAGTAGTAGCCTGAAATATGGCAAAAAGAAAAGGCTATGGGGAAAAATAAACCAGGGCGATCAATATGACAAGTCACATAAACTAAAGAAAAAGTCATCTGACAATACTACTTTTTGTTTTTTGTTTTGTTTTGGTTTTGAAATCTACCTGATTATCCGTGGAGACAGAAACGGCCATGTCGGTGAGCAATACAAAATTCCTTTCTCCGCTTCCACTCAGGAAGCACGTCGTGAAGGGCAGCATTTTTTGAGCGTATCACCTCGCCAAACAGATGGTCCGATCTATCCGAAAAGTTAAGGTTCCCACAAGACTAGGCACCAGCATCTATCCGGCAAAATCATGACCACATCAAACAATATTTCTCAATTACTTTTCAAACAAAACAACAAATAATTGGCCATTTCACTTGGCGTTGACGTAACAATCACGAAACAAAGGACTAGAACCAAAAACTATATGTGAAACGTGGGGAAATTCATCTACTGGATAAGTTTCAAAACCTTGAACAAAACCTACAGAAACAAAAGGCAACAGAAATGTCAATCTTTGATGAAAAAGAATGGATCGACTGGCATCGAGTTATTAATCATCTAGCTAATAATCGCACGAAAATGACCACTGATTGCGGGTGGGAAATGATCTCAATCAAAGCAACCAAATATTGGGAATAAAATGTCGTTATATTTAGTAAATATAACGTCAAAGAAAATGTTCGTCACTTTTTCTGTGAGGGGTAAAAAAAAGAAACATGGCAGCCTGTCCTGTTTTTCCGTCAAAAAAGGCCAAACACAAACTCTTGGTGTTGCTACAAGTTCTTCATGCTCGTGCACGGTAGGAATAGCAAGTCATCAAAAGGACTTGCAAAACGACAGGGTTAAACTTACCTCGTTAAGTAAGGCTTCAGATGTAATCAAAACGGGTCTAAACCATTCAAGCTGTCAGAAAAAGGAAGTGGTAACTTGCAAGTGTACACATCCACACACGTAATTTAAAAGGAACGACGCCAATTCGGCTCCAACTTTCAGCTACTTTTATTCCACAAACAGATAAAATATTGAAATCAGCGCAATTTAAAGGAATTTCGCCATAAAGACGAGAGGGACGAACAACCATGAAGAACACACTCACTCTCTCACTTACGTCTGACACAGCCGCCCTCTTACGACCCAAGTAGAATATCATTTGGCCTACATTTTCTTTGTGGAAATTCTTCATTCACAGTTGGTCTCTCCATCTAGCTGTCAACATTTCAACTAAAAATGGACTCTTTATTATCGGTTAGCCCAAGGGAAAATAACCCGAAGCTCTGATGGCTATTTTCGATTTCATTTTTACGTACGTCCTATTGGGATTGGGAAATTTGGAATGTAATTTTTACTTGTTTTCAGAAATAAACATTTCAGCAAAGACAAGACAAGGATTTGGAAAAATCAACCGATCATGTATTGATCGGGAATTTGTAGAAGAATCTTGAAATTTCAGGAGATTTTGTTTTGATTTCTATTGTAATTATTCAGTCAAAAATTGATTGATCAAAATTGGTTTCAGATCGATTCCTTGTCCCCCCCACTGATAGCCTTTAGTTGCATCGTCGAATAATTGGTCGATATTCTCAATTTTACGGATCGATTTTGGAGGTACGTCAGCGAATCCTCAATGATCTCGGCTACAAATCAGGTATCTAAGTCCCTATTGACTATTGAGGGGAGCAGGAACCATAGAATAAACCAGTAACGGATGCTGAGTTGCAATACTAAGAAATTCTGACTGGAAAAGAGCGATTAGCTAACCTAACACTTAAAGGGATAGGACGAAAGTGGGAAAGAAAACTCGCGGAAATATTTCAAAAATCAACTCGAATCTCGAATTGCGATTTTCGACCGTGCCGTCTTTTGGTGATTTTGAAGCAATTTTTCGTTCTAAATTCTTGACACAAGCAAGTGAAATTTATAGCAAAAAAACCCTAAAATCCCTCGAGGAAAAAAGTCTAAAAATTGTAATTTACTGACTGACAGCTTTTTTGAGCATTCTGCTGTCGTTTAAGCTGTCAAGACCAATCGGACGCCGCGAAACAACAGCGAAATTTAAATTTTTATTGAGTTCAATTGTGCAAAGCCTGATGCCCTGATCCCAGGCAGGCAGGACCCCAGCTGATTTGATTGCACTGCAGTGGCGCCCCAAACGGCCACTATGGGAGCTATACAGCACAGAAATCAGCAGCAATCTAGCTTCTTATAACCCAGTTAAAAAATTTTAATTTCGCGGTTCTTTGTCGTCTTCTGATTGGTCTTCCTATAATAAAATGTTGAAGCTGACATGTTAAAAAAGCTGTCAGTAAAATGCGATTTTAGCGTAGCTAAAGTTACTTTCACAATAAAGCCTCTTTAAGCGCTATGAATGACGGTTTTTTTCGGTTTTCCATATAGGAAAACCAGTTGCCTTCTTCTCTAAGTTGCTTAAACTTAAATACGTTATAGGTTACACTCAGAAAGGCTGTCAAAAAGGACTTAAGAGAAGGGTTTTGCCTCAAGGGATATTCGGGGCTTTTTCCCCACCCAAACTTTTTTTCATTTTACAGAAACAAGTTTACTTGGTCTTGCTGTTTTCATTTAAATGAAGATTTAAATCCTTATGAAATATTATCTGGTTTTATTTACCATTTAGTTTGTCCCCAATTGATTTTGAAAGCACTGATTTAATAAGGGGGAGTGGCGGGGATCTTATAATCCAAGGTCGAAAAACCAGACGAAATTCAATTTTGGAAAATGTCCCAAAATCGTAATCAATGCGTACTTTTACTAGTACCATATTTTGTTAAGGACAAATGACCCTTTAACCTAATTAAATCTTTTTTAGCAAGGATGCTTGTCCGAGGGATAGTATGATTTGATTGTATTCTTATCTTATTAGGCCTACCTATCTGATACGCACCGTGGAATTTGGAACATTCCACAACAATGGGCTCCTCCCCTATGGGGTATTGGAACCAGCTCCTTCCGTGCTCCTCTATGCCTCCACTCCATGGAACAATCTTTTCACGGATCCAGCTCCTCAGTGGAACAAACTCCTCCCCCGAATTGGGGTGGAGACCCGTTAAGTCCACGATTCCACGCTGAAATCCACATTTTACTGGCAAGCTCGAAACCGGTATGGGAAAATCAAGGGAAAAACGAACGACATGACGAGAATCTGGATCAGTGTTAACTTCGACTTCGTACCTTCACTCGGTGACTCGGACATTAATGTTTTTTTAGTAATTGAGAGTTGAATTAACCATTGAGCGTTTTAATTAATATTGCGAGTTCCCACATTTTTTCAAAATGATCGACCCAGAAGCTTTCCTGGACCTTGCCAATCAGGTTAGAATAAACTTCAGAATCATATCCGGATGGAGCGCAAAATAAAATTTTCGATGTAATATTTTAAATTAAAATGTAATTTAATTTCTTTCCCCTTTAATTATAGGTCACCAAGTTAAAGATGTGGCCATATTTTGATATTGCCCATTGTATAATGGCCTGCTTGGCTGTTAGAGAAGATTTGGGAACTGGTAAATACAGATTTTTTTAAATGTTATAAACTTAAGATTTTTAAATATAGGGGTTTAAAGTGTGATGTCTCTTTGGTACTGTGCATTGTAAACTATGGCTGGTGTTTTTGGCCTTATTTTGAGAGCCAGTTCATACAAGAAAGAAAGAAAAGTTATTTTTAACCTCAGCTCTCATTCTATATGGCCTTTTTGTTGCACAAGGTATTTTTGTGTGCTTAACAGTCACAGTGATCGAAATAAGAGCTTAGCTTTGCAGAATTTAAGTTTAAAATTTTGGCTGTCTTATGAAATATACATGTTTTTTTCTTAAATTTGTATGTGTTACATGCTGAAAATAACAGTAAACATGATCATTTGACTCCACATTCCTAAAATAATTATTTTTTCAAAGACCAATTTAAATATTTATTTTTTGTGTGCTTCCATGTAGGATCTATCCCATTTTCTAGGAAACACCCGATAGCTTGCTGGCTGTCCACCATGATGGTGACTTTTGCTGGAGGTTTTCTGGCTGCCCTTTTCCTTGGTGAACCACTCCTGGAACCATTTAGAAACACACAATCTGTTTTGCTAGCTACTGCTGTCTGGTATGCTATGTTCTACTCACCATTTGACATTATCTACAAACTGTCAAAGTTTCTCCCTATCAAAATAGTGATTGCAGCCATGAAAGAAGTGTACAGGTATGGTTTTCAGTCTTGGGTCAATTTAAGTCACACCTGAGCAGCACCTGAGTCTTTACAACTTTTTTTTTTTTTTTTTAATTTCACTATACAGATGTAAAAAAGTATATGATGGAGTAAATCATGCTGCTAAACTATTCCCTAATGCTTGGATGATTTTGTTCATTACTGGTTTAGTTAAAGGTATGTTCCACTGTTCCATTGATATATTTTTTAATAAGAATTCAATCAAATGATCCTGTGTTTTGAATAAATCAACTTTAGGTAATGGTGGAAGTTTCATCAAAATCTTGGAGCGCCTTGTCCGGGGTGTATGGACTCCGACTGCCTTTGAATTCCTGCAGCCGAGTTTGTAAGTGAATTAAAATTTTTACACAGCCAACCGAGTTTACATTTATTTATTTATTTTTTTACCATTAGCCCAACTAAGGCCTGTATAGTAGCCTCAATCATCTTCGTTTTGGACAAGAAAACCGAGCTGATCTCTGCCCCCCATGCTTTGGTCTATTTCGGAATCGTTATTTTCTTTGTTTATTTCAAGGTACTGGTATTGTATTCAGCAACAGTGTTTCTGTATTCATGTGATAATTTTTTTTTTATGATTTCTAGTTATCCTCTCTTTTGCTCGGAATTCATGATCCGTTCATTCCCTTCGAGAATCTGTGTTGCGCAGTGTTTTTCGGAGGCATATGGGATTCTATGCAGCGCGCGGTTGGCGGTGGAAGCAAAAGTACCGATCCTAACGCCAAGAATGAAGTCCGAGCTAGTAAGACTGATGATGGCCAAACGCATGCCCATAAGAAGAGCGATTGATGTAGCTTCACTAGGCGTATTTTACTCAAATGTTGGTTTTTAATCTGGTAAATTGTTGGGGACTTGAATTAATATGTAAGTTAAGCAATGTAAATTAGTGCCTTACAGTAGTAATGATCGGCATGAAAAGGTACTCCAAAAGTATCATGTGCATCGTATTTTTCATTATTTTTTTTTTTATTGTTATAATTTTTACAGTGCACTGATAAATACCGCTTTATCCTGTAGATTTACGCATGAACCGTTAGGTGTATGGATTAATAGCTCAATTATATGTTAGGCACTTGGCTACGAAATTAGATTAATATGTACGTGTTACCACAAATTCTTCAACTGTGCACAATTGTGAATGCATTTTCTGCAAGTACTGCGTTGGGTTAGATTCGTGCATTCTGACAATTAACTGGTAACAACCGAAATCACTCTTTTCAAGGTGGTATCTGATAATTGTTTCTATTCAATTTTCTAGCCGTCTCACACTGACAAGGATCAAATCGAGTTGCCAATCCGTCTTCACTGTTTTTTGGTTTCCCCCCACTTCAAATCTGTTAAATCAGATTACTGGATTGATCCGTCTTTTATTTATTGTCTTGTTTATTTACAAATATTTTGCACTAATTTCTTTGTGCACTTTACAGTTTTCTTTGAATGATTCTAAATTTTGTTTTCATATTCTTTTATATCTATGCATGATGATTAGGAAAATGTTGACTTTTATTTCAAGCTAGTCGCCCTCTAAGTTATGGTGTACTTTAATTAATTTTTTTTTTAAAGTTTGGTGCGAGAGGACTGATTAATGTAACATAGTCGTATTTGATACCTGTAAAAGTGTGAATCATAAAGCCTTGACCCAATAAAGCCACATACCTAAAACTGTTGTCACTGTTATTGTTTAAGAACATGCAGAAAAAGTTAAATGTAGACATATAAATATGTGACATATAGATCTAATGCATAATTGACAGTTTAAGTAAGCACACAAATCTACAGTGCTCTGGACTAACAATCTTTGAAAATCCGGAATGGCTCTTTCTAGTGCAGAATCGCGGGGCAGAAATAATACTGCAAAAAGTGAAATGAATTCCTCGTAGTTATGGAGATGTTAAAAAGAATATAAAAACGGGGAAAATTTGGAAATCACAAAATCTCACTCAGATCATTAAGTCAACCTCCAATCGAACAATCCTCCAGTCACGGATGGGAATAAAAACAAATTAAAAAGGATGAAAACTATAATAACCAATTTTCTAATATTTTGACGGATAGTTGGCAGTTGCACTGGTGAGTTCGCCTTGTCCCTCCTTCTTTCTCTTGAGTTCTTCTTCCATCAACCGGAAAAACAATAAAAGAAAGATCCAGAGACACTGCGGTATTGCCATCCGTCATTACACAGGGTTATTCTTTCAATCATGTTCAAGTATGTTACTTTCAGTTATATTAAACCAAATGGAAATGCAACTAGATTATCAAGTGGTATAATAGGTAGTATATTTTATGGACTAACGCACAGTAGTAGATAGCAGCAACATAAAAGGAAAATATAAGAGAATGTGGCGCCGGAAAAAGAAGAAATAACACGCAAACCAACTAGGATATATGAACAGGAGAAGCAGGTGACACAATGGGACTGGAACACGGTGGAGAATCTGTCGACGCTAGAGTCGCGTGTAACGCAGTTGAGAGAACCTGGTTAAAATTACCTTCATAGTTATTCAAGAGATTCATCTGACCATTGACTGAAGGGATATCTTCGTTACGTGCCAGACAGTTTCGTAGCGCCTCGTTCATTGAAGCGCCGACCAAATCACGATCCACCTAAGGTTGTCGTAATTTAATGCACTTTGAAATCGGAAAAAAACTAAAATGAAAAACATTACCTCATTAATGAAACCGTAATGAACCAATTCCTCAGCAAGAGCTAGGGCCTGGTCACTTTTCAGTATTGTGCTGGACAACTGGCGATTCATTTTGTCATCCATACGAAGTAACAAAGTCATCTAGGAAGATAATTTAAAATATGACATACATAATAACAATGAAGTTAATCCAGCATCAATTCAAACGTACTTGATAACCGGCACCATCATCTTTTGGTTTGACATCACATATCATATTCGAAACTCTGCGGGCTTCCACGTCAACCGGCTCAGGTGTCTCGGCTGCAACCGAAACGGATGTGTCCGGTGAAACAGGTCTTTGACCACAGGCATCTGCCGGAACAGGCGCAAAAACCGTTAGTGGATAAATGCCATACCTGGTTGGCCAGAGAAAATAATGAAAAGAAGATCCATTAAAAGAAAAACAGCGCGAAAATTTAAATTGAATTAAAATAATTCCGTACTTAACATCCTCAACGAATTTTTCAAGTTTCTCAGTAACAGGAATGTCAGCCATTGTGAACTGAACAGGTGGATAATTTGCATAATTGACTTCGGCCACGGTGATACCTGGTCCAAAATGGCGTTGAACAACCTTGTCGCATATGGTCTCGGATATGTTGGCTTTACAGAAAGTATTGACTAGAATGGCCCAAAAATTGGCAAAAAATCAAGTGAAAGTGGGGTTGGTGGGAAGGATGGAGGTATATATAACACAGTCAAACCTATACGTAAGACAGTGGGCATTTCGGAGATGAGTGGAAGAGGAACGGGATTAGTTAACAGCGCTACCTGAACAACGAACGACGGTGTGAGCAGCTAAAAGTCTCAAAGGAGAAACTTCAAATAGCGCCCGATGAAAGAGTAGACCGCGAGCTGTAGGCCGTAGCTCCGGCTCAGTTTTAAGGCAAGCCCGGATAAAGTCACTCTGAATAAGTACCTCCAATCCCTCGATGGTACGCTGTACCTGTTCTTCAGTGACCAGACTTCCAGTCTCTCCGTTTGCACCCTGAATTTCCAGTGTGGCCATTTCCAGAGCACACATGCCAAACGAATAAATATCAACAGCCGGTGTCATACCGGCAACTTATTACAAAGAAAAAAAAAAAGGATTGAAATATGGGAACCCGAATTGGTTCATATTAAAATAAAATGATTCGCAACTAACTTCCAAACTCTGGGGCGATAAAATGGGTGTTTCTCATGCCTTCGCGACATGTTTTGACGTGTTGGTGAATAGCATCCGGAGCCACTGTAAAAAATCGCATTAGTATGGGTAATTAACTATCATTTCAATAGGTCTCTCTAATACCTGACCCAATTTTAATTAGTCCATTGTGCTGAATGAAAATAGTGTCACACGTTAGGTTTCCATGAACAATGGGAGGAGAACATGAATGCAGGAAACTGGCAGAAACAAAACGATGATTCGGCAATCATTGGTAAAAAATATCAATGTAAGGAAATGAAATATCAATGTCAAAGGCAACCTTAAAGCCGACAGTATTTGTGTGCACCATCTCTTCCAGGCTTGAAGGGGAGGCTTTTTCACATTGCGTTTTGTTCGCTTCAGAAACTGTTTCAACGATCCAGACGACATGTACTCGGTGATGAATATCACCTGATATATGTTTTTATATTTAGTTGATTATTCCAAGTCAAGATCAACAATTTCCTCATTTATACTCGAGGTTTGTCGTCACGACTGTCGATCCAGTATTTGTGGAACTTGACAATGTTGGGATGTTCTAGTTTTATGAGGTTGTCAAAAACCTGGGAAATCTTTTCTTCCTGGGCCTTGAAGTTTTTCCTCTCAGAAAAACGAACTTCATTCCACACCACTTCAACTCCTTCCTCAGTGTCCATGGCTAGGTAAGCAGCGTCAATTCCTGGGACATCACGCTGCTGGACCTAAATTGGGAAAGAACACAATGCAGCTGACTACTTAACATTCAGTACTTCATTAGCATAACATTAATTTACAATGTTTCTGTTACTCTGATTAAATTTATTAAGCTTTAGCAGACTAAACATAACAACAAACAAGTTGTATACAAAACATTTTAACTAACCATATTCAGTAAGCTTAACATGTTTCTGTACATGACATTTAATTTAGAGTGATTAAATTAGCAGAAAATTAAAGAATAAAGTTACCACTTCACGACGTTTAAGCCAACGGCCACAAGGACTCTCCTCTAAAATTTCACTTTCATCCTCTGAGTCTTCAGTACCACTTTTAAGCTTTTTCTGATCTTCCTCTGAACTACCAGCCATTTTCTATCTCGAACCGAACAAAATTAGAAGAAAAATCAAAAATGTTTGTGTTTACTCCGTTTACTGTCTTCACAGACTGCTGTCTTCAAGTAATGTGATTAAGATGTAAATGGATCCACTGTGACTGTGTTTTGGGTATTATTGCACTTGCCTAAAATAGTCAGTATTTCATGAATAAGCATGCATTGCAAGATTGAGTGAGTATTTTTTACCAGCAAGATAAAGAAATAATCTCATACGGAGAAATTTAGTTAAAATATCCTTTTTAAGAAAATAAGAAGCAATGCACACTCCATACCGAGCAGTAGAAAATATTCTTTGCACAGTAACTGTAGCAGACGCCTAAAACTGGAAAGTTGTAAAATCGTCAACAAGAACCCCGACACAACTTATCCCAGCAGGAGCAGGGGTAGGGAGAGATCAGAGATGATTTGATGATTTCCACTCTGCATGAAAAATTCCCATTCCCAGACTCCGCTCATTTTATTTAACAGGTCTCTTTGACTTCGCGCCACCAAACGGGTGTGAAAGGAAACTACATACAATTTCCTTTGAAAATAGAAATGAAAACATTTTCATTTTTGCTACAATTGCTATCAATTAAGTACATTTCGGAACTTTATAGTGTTGATTGCGAATAGTTTTCAAGAAATTATTAAGTTTTAGTGATTGCGACGTTCAGGAGAGGCTAAAAAAGCGACTGAAAACTCAACTAGATCTCCAGACCACTCCTAGATGGCGCTTTTTCGAAGAGACCTCCATAAAAATCGCTAGTAAAAAAGCAGCTTCCCGTCGAATCATTGGAAATTTAACATGGAGAGCGAAAACCATCTCTCCATACCTATGATCATAGACTACGAAGTAAAGACGGCGATCGGCTCCAAGCTTGAGAGGAATCGTCTGAAGCGATGCTCCTGCTTGTCGGTAGGGGTCAGGTCGTACGATTCTACAAGGTGATCAGGGGTTCGTTAAGTGCTAGCTCTAGTCTAGAGTGCTCACTGTGAGTGGTATGCGATGTTGCCAAATAAGATTTTAAAAAAGAATAAATGTTTTGAAAAAAAAAACAGAAAACAGAACGTTGTGCGCTATCTAAAAACCCTTAAACCATAAAACAAATTAATACATTGATTGAAAATAATTTTTTTTTTTAATTCTTACTTTTAGAGTTGCCCCATTTCGAAGGTATTCGATGCCATTTACCAATTTTATTTTTAATTTTGTCACATAAAACTTTTTTGTTATACACCCGAACTTGTAAGTCAAATTAAGAAATAATTCACGGTACACGGGGAAGGGATATATAAAATTATAGTATAAATAAAATCTAAAAATCCATATGAATTACATATACCCGAAAATGCGTGTGTGTGAAGCACGTAATCAGTAGGGGAACGGTGAAACGTCTGATTACCTTGTAAAATCGTACGACCTGACCCCTGCTGGCATGCAGGAGCATCGCTTCTGCAGGGTTATAGGGGAGTTCAGTCTTTGCTATGATTATGCCGTTGTGCGGTTATGTCGTTAACGCCCAAGCCATGACAACCTCGCGGCAGCCTCTGTAAACTATAGAGACATGGATCAGATGCTGCATTGCATGTGTTCAAAATTCATAGCCCCCCTTCTTCGGTTGGGAAAATATGAAACAATTTACTTATAGTGTTTCATAACGAAATACTTTGGAAACTAGTTATCCATAATGTTATGTATTTATTAATAACAAAATTCTAGTCTCGAGACAACCATATTTTTGCCCATTCAGTTAATTAATGGTCACTGCATGGTATAGGAGGAGATAGTACAGCCGTATTTGATGGATTCTTCCGTAAAGCCTCGTCACAGCTTTTTGAGGGGTTTTTTAAAGTGAGATGGTGGATGGGAGAGGTGGGAGTGTGGACGTGCCAGAGTACTGGTGTACAGTATCCTGCACAGAAACTCGGACAGCGATTTTTCTGTCCTAAACCACCTAGCGGCTAGCCAGCTAAATTTAAGTTTTTGTTTTTAGAAAAAAGGCTGTAGGCTGAAGAAACTGATGAGCTTTCAAGAGCAAAAAAAGTAATTTGGTGAAAATCAGAAAAATACGCATTGTAGGCACTCTAGGCTACGTCTCACCTTGAAACGAGGCTGTCAAGACTGCTGAAAAGGCGTGTTTTCCGATTTTCACAAGTTTTATTTTTTTGTCGTCTGGAAAGTAAATCAGTTTCTTTAGCCTACAGCTTTTTTTCTAAGAACAAAGACTTGAAATTATCTGACCAGCCACTAGGTGGTTTCGGACAAAAAAAATCGGTGTACGAGTTTCTGTGCAGGATACTGTACATATCAGGACTGCTGCCACCACGCGTAACAGTGTAGCAAGTTTATTTCTGCCTACAAACAACGAACTACAATACATGTGAGGGCAAGTTAATTTTTCATCAGCAATGTTATCAACACTATAGCATTATCAACGTCACGAATAAATGCCTGGACATTCACTTTTTCTAGCAATCGTAAGTGTACCACGAGCGCAGATATAATAAGGCTTCTATGGTTTCAGGGCTGAGACTCTTTCTTAATATACAAAAAACATCTTTCCCGGCGATGAACGCTTTCGCTTGACGCACTTGTTGCGGTAATAGTCAAGATGTCCCTCGCCATGCACGACAAACGCGGACATTTGCCTGACCTCTGTGCCCAATACAGTAAAATGCCATCAGGATCACAGTTGCTTGGTTCAAGCTCTTCTGCCTCATATTCCTTCAATTCATCTTTTTTATAGACTTGAAGCATTTTTTAGATTTATAGCAATGAAACTTTGGTCAAACTATGATTGCGATCTATTTTCTGTCCGGTTAACCTCGTTATGAATATTATTTAGTGAATTATTCATTTGGGAGATTTAAGACGAAAATGGCATTGACGAGAGAAAAAAATAAGACATTAATATTTCAACATTAATGTGGCGTGGTGCTTACCTGCATCTTTTGAGTGAATCTTTTAGAAAACAAAAGGGTCGGTGGTACTTTTCTTTTAACTGTTCACGTTCCACTTAGTTAAAATGATAAACTGATCATTACCTCAGCAATAAAGTCAACAATGTAGATTACTGTAAATAAGTAGCGTAGAAATTGAATAAGTTACGCCAGTTAATTGAATCCCTAGTAAATAGAATTAGAACAACCAAACGTTTCATGACAACAAATCGTATGACACGCCACGCCACCTAGTCGCTAAGTTTGAAACTGCCAGACGATAGCGGCATCTAGTTTACAAAATCAGAGACTAACTTTTCGAATTATAGGCAGCTCTTCAAAAAGATTGATTTGATTATACCTGTTACATGTGAAAGACAGATCCAGAAACCAGATTCCTGCGCTGCTATTAAGGCCAAAAGTTAAAGTTTCATGAAATCAGGATGGGACTGATACAAAGCCATTTAATTCCATCAGGTTCTTGTTCTTCATTGGTGAATCTCTAGTAAGCATAGACAAATGCAATACTGTCAACCTAGATTTGTTGAGGTGTAACATTAGTCAGACAGCGATAACACAGAAATATTTTCTTGTATTACCAACTCCACTTCAGCATGTAGAGATTTAAATCCAGTGCAGCAAATTCATCTATACCGCGTTTCTCTTCGACTGATGTTATCTGGAATGCTTTAGCATACACTTCCACTCAACTGCTTCGTTTGAACCACGTGTTAGGTGTCAAGGGGGAGCGTTGGATAACACAGGGTATTGCGATCCGACAATCGAGAAACAAAGAACTTAAGTCGACGCTGGACGGATTATTAAAAACAATCTTTTTTATTAATTAAACACCACGCTAATTTGCAACGCCTAAACTAAATTTCTAACAGAGATATCGAGGTGAATTCTGAACAACACTGAGTTGGACTGATCGGACTGTACGGCTGCGGCTGGACACGAGAAAACGGAAACCTGGAATGGAAAATGGAAATATGGAAAATGGAAATATGGAAAATGGAAATATGGAATGGTCTGGAAAGCAGTGATGCCGAATTGCCAATATATTAAGTTTGATGCTGCCAAATAAAATGTCTAAAAAATAATTTTGCTAAATATGAAATTGAATTCATTTCTTTTTTTATCTGGTTATTACCGCAAAATGATAAAAATAATTAAAAAGAAACTTCCTAATTAAATTACTTTATTTCTATTCCTTGGAAATTTGGCATTTGGAAACGACCGAATTTAAAATTTCTGTAATAAAAAAAATTTCACTTTCAGTGTCGAGAACAAACCAAAAAAATGTAGTTGTAGTCTTTTTAATTCCAAACTTGGTGTTAATGGGGAAGTCATGCCAGTAATACGCGTAAGCTATACAATTTTCAAAAAAAAACTACAAGTACATTTATTTTGAATACCCGAATACAAATAAAACAACATGATTCATAATTGCATATTTCACCAGAGGTAAAATTCACACGGGAAGTTTATTAAACAGTTGTTTAATTCTTGTCTTAAGGTCGATTTTGATATCAAGGAAATAGTTTAGCATTTGGAAAAGACTGAATTTGAATTTCTTTCAGAGACAATGAATCAATAAAGGGCGTTCGCTTGCCGGAATACTGGTAGTAAGCTTTCCCGTTCTATAGCCTGGAGAAAATTCTCGGCATAGTTAGGTTAGTCCTTCTTCCGTTCTTCGGTCGTGTCATTATTCACGACCGTTTCAGACACTGGTAGGTAAATCGTGGAATCGCCAAGGGTTACAGGAGAAGCTGCTGCTACGTCAGACACTGTATTAACGGTAATAAAAGTCCCATAATCGATCGTTTCAGATGAGACCGTCGAGTAAGTTGACGAAATTGGAATCTCGTCAGAGACCGTCGGAGAAGGATAAATTGGGGAATCGCTAGTTGTAGAAGCATTAAAGTTATTAATGCTATAATTTTCTGTTACAGGGACCGGAGGGTAATTGAATATGGTTCCACCAAACACCGTAATAGTAGAGATTGTAGTATGAATAGGGATCTCCGCAGTGTCCACAATAGAATCAGTGGAATAATTATTTTCAGTACTATTTGCAATGGCAGTAATGTTGCCGTAATCGACTGTTTCAGGGACTGCTGGAGTGTAAGTTGGTGGATACTCGTTAGACACCTCAATTAAAGTGTGAATTGGGATCTCGGCGGAATCCGTAGTGGAAGATACATGAGTAGTTGAATCATTAATCGTTTGAAAGTGAGGAGGATAAATAGCGGGAAAAGTAGAAGGACTATTTTCAGTACTGTGTTCTAGAGTAGAGTTTAAAGATGCAGTGGTTTCAGAAACCGGAAGGAAAGTTATAACTGACGACTGGCCGGAAACTGTAGAAGAAATAGAACTAATGAGAAGTGGAACTTTGTCAGGGTCCGCAGAGGAAGTAGTGGGCATATCGATCACATTATCGACCACTTGAGAGACTGTTGGATAAGTTGAAGACTGGCTCGTAGGAGATTCGGTAGAAATACTACCATCAACGTTCATTACATTTGTTGTAAATTCATCTATCCCCATGGAAATAAAAGGAAAGGTGAAACCCTCGTTATTATTAAGGTAATAATTAAGATCAGTCAAAGAATCAACTTCATCATCTTCGCTACAAAAAAACGTAAGAGAAACCTGCCGGAGTACAACCCCAAACTACACCAATTGTGGTGTAACCGGTAGATACGGTCGTGGTTTCCGTAAAGGTAACTGTAAGGGTTGTTGTTTCCTGAAGATTAAACCCCAAACAAGAGAGGAACTGGCTAAAGTTGACTGTTGTTTACCTACACCTACAAGGATGTGTGTCGTGTCGGTGTGCTTATAGTAGAGGAAGTTGGTTGGTTGCCAACTTTTCGCCATGTAAGAAAAACCTGGTAAAATATGCTCTATGACAGGTGCTTTTAAAAAGAAACCAAAAGAAATGAAATAGTATTCTTATAACCTCTGAAAGATAAATTGGTTACGTTGACTTACCCCGATCATTTATCCACGTACACGCCACCTGCTGTCAGGAAAGATAGAAGCCACGAAACAAACCGAATTTGTGAAAAAATTCCGATATTTTTCAACATCAAGATAGAAGATGTGTTATGCGCCAACTCTATTCCATCAGATGAAGGGTAAGATGAACTAGATTTTCGAGAAATATGTATCACGAAACTGCAATCTCGTGGAAATAACTCCACATAGTTTCTCCGCGGTCGCCAAAAATCTGGTAAAACAAGTCTGTGTGTTAGTTTTGCGCGTTTAAAGTTTACCTCGGTATAAATTTGTAAAGGAAATGTCACTTGTGTGTTTTGTTCTTACCACTTGCGGTCTAGTCCCAAGTACCTCGGAGCGGCGTATGTCGTGGTGTAGTACTCTGGCGCTTCTGTGTAGTAAACTGCCTCAGTATAGGTGTAGTGATCTGGAACGGCGGTCTCGTAGTGGCTCAGGGCTGAATAGTATTGAGGTGCCTCGGTGTAGTAAGTCGGCTCTGCGTAGTAAGTTGAGGCAGCTGTGGTGTAGTAAGTTGGCGCAACATGATACTTGAAAGCTTCAGTGGTGTAGCTTGGAGCCGAGTAATATTTCGGGGACTCAGTGTAATACTCTGCAGCCTTGGTGGTGTAGTAGAAGGCAGTTGTGTAGTACTCAGCAGCTCTTGTTGTGTAGTAGGAGACAGTGGTGTAGTATTCTGGAGCCTTGGTGGTGTAGTAGGAAGCCGTTGTGTAGTACTCGGGAGCCTTGGTGGTGTAGTAGGAGGCTGCAGTGGTGTAGTACTCCGGAGCCTTGGTGGTGTAGTTGGATGCCGTTGTATAATACTCGGGAGCTTTTGTGGTGTAGTACTTTGGAGCCTCGGTTGCGTACTCTGCCTTCTTGGGGGCGTAAACAGGAGACGGGCCAACAGATCCTCCCTTGGTTTAAGGTGAGAGGGCCAAACTTGATTGCAGGGTTGTAGTATATAGTATTACATCGCCAGCAAACTCTTTCAGGCTGACGTCGAGGTGCGGTGGGTGGGATAATATTATTTTCTTATCCTCGTCAACTCCTGCCCGAACGTTTTTTTAAGAGCTGCCCGAATGTGGCGTTGGGACCGCCCCTTCACCAAAACAAAATACACATGTACACTTACGCACACACACACTGACACACACATATAATTATTATTTTTTAGCTTTTTTTTCTTAGAGAAACTTAAGCCGGTTCAGAATCTCATAAACAACGCAACTGTATTAAAATAAATAAAAAAAAAAAGTCCCATTACAACTCAGCCAACACCGAATGGATGGGTCATAAAAGCAAAGTAGAATTATTTTATCGGGATTATAATTATCGGGATGGAATTATTGATGTTTTTAAACCAACCGCAAATCTAACAAAGAAAAAGGAGGGAATTAACCGTCTGACAATTAAACTGGATGGGAGCACAAACAGGCACTCGGTTTCTGGTGTGAAAGGTTAATTAAATCTTGATTGGGTTTACACATACATAAATAAAGGGATAAACAAATTGCGTGAAGGATTAACGGCGAGCCGACACTTCAGTCCCCCCCCCCCCCCACAACCCGCGCGTGAAAATAAAAAACAACTTCAACGAAACAAAAGACAGATCGACTCGCCAAAAGGAAAATATGGGCGAATACACGTCGCGCACTTTGTGATAACGTCACTTGGAGTGAAACCGTTACCCATCAAGTACCCGCCAAAAAATCCTTACGCATCACACTTTTTGTTTACTGCAGCCGTGGAGGATCAAGACCTTCTATCTCGATTCCATTTTCTTGCATAAACACATTGACACTTCTGTTGGTGATGGAATCGCAACCACGTAGTACCAATTCATCCAGATGCAAGAAAGGATTCGATTGCGCAGCTGTTAGTAACACATCATCTGTGAGCGTATCGCAATTTCTTATGTCGATTTTCACAAGTAAAGGTGATAATAAGAGAAACGCCAGATTTTCGGAGGGAATACAAGAGTTGGGATTGGGACCACGGAAACTATCACAGTAGGATCCCAGGCTTAATTTGACGAGATTCTTTAGTTTCGGAATGTCCAACTTGATCCGTTTGGGTCGAGAGGGATTGAAATTTCGATTCCCCGTGACTGCTAGGACGTCAAGATTTGGACATAGCTCGCAGATGGTGTTGATATTGATAGGGATGTCAAGATCCTGAAGTTTCAGTACCTTCAAATTCCGTCCTTTAGCTTCCAGGAGGGGAGTAACGCCATCATCGAAAGTAACTTCAATTGAATCCTCACATCCTTTGTTGATGAGCTCACATAGTCTTTCAACAGAAATAAGGGATAAAAGATCTGCGTTCCTCAATCCAGCTATCGTAGTAATGTGCACTTTTAACAGGGACGGACAAAGAGACAACACCATCTTGAGTGAACCCCAAGTGTAAGGTGAAGAGTACTTTTCCTTGAGTTTCAAATCAACGAAGGAATACTTGGGATTTTCAGCTGCTCTTTGCTCTGGAAGTCCCGTTGATGCATCTCTGCCAAGATTTGAATTGAGGCCATATCACAGTATTTCAATTCAGGCAAATTTTTAATGGCTTCTTGAATGCCACTATTGGTTACTTGGGTTCCATTGGTCCATAGCTTAACAATTGATTTGCATAGACCAAGTGATTCATTTTGGTTTCCCAAATGATCCCCAATTTCACGTTCTCCAATGTTCAATACTCTGAGTTGTCGAAATCTATGGAGGTATGGTTCCAGGTTGTAAGGAAAGACCCATCCTGTGACTTCCAACTCTTTCAACAACTAAAAAAATTAAAATTTAGTTATGATGTATACAACAAAAAGGGTAACTTGTGCAAATTACTGGACATCTTTTTGAAGCAACTTGAAGAAACCCATCAACATTTTCAGTTGTTTGGTTGACCATGCTGATTCCTTCAGATATTAGCATTTCCAGGTAACACCACAGCAACTGATTTTCATCAGACCTCTCATTCTGGCGGGATTTGAAACGAATAAGCTTTGCAATATCCAACAATAGTGTTGGTGCTGAAAAAGGGGATCAAAACAACACATCAAATTTTTGGTCTACCAAATGTAACATTTTGAAACTTACGCAATAAATCGAAAAAATTCGATACACGTTTGTAAAGCTCATCATCTTCTCCTTTTTCCAGTAAATCAATGACAGTAGACCCACTATCACTTACTTTTTCAATTGATAACCGATTTATCCAGTCATCGACAGCTCTCTCTACATCGCCTAGACATAATCTTTTGAGGGATTTCATTTCCCTGGCGCGAGGCATGTTGAATTGGGTTAAAACTTAAAACTCAGAAACTTTAAAATTTTCTCTTTTCAGAGCAACCCTATTGAGCTTCGAGCCTTCGACCATCTCGTTCCATATGCGTTCCATACACCAGTCAATTTGAACACGATGTTGCCAGACCAGCCCAGACCTGCAGCTACTTGGCTGGGAGGGGAGCAATGGAGGATGGGGGAGGGAAGGGAAGTAGGATGGGAACCATTCATTTAGCCAGTTAACCTTAACCACCATAACTCCTTCATGGGTTGAATAAAAAGTGCATCAGCTTCTTGGTAATATAAGACGACTTCCTCTAAAAAAATCTGATTATCAACTGAAATCTAATTTTAAACCTAAATCAAGAAGGCGATTTCTAATAGAATTGAATCGAATAACTAAAAATGCTACCAGACAAACAGATGACAATGAACAATCAGGCAAACGAACGAATTGCTAACAAAACTGTGTAACGTCAACGCAATTATAATTCTAAGAAAGGCAACGTCAGGTGTTGGTACTACATTTAAGGATATTGCAACTAAATTTCATTTCCCACCTTCCTTTGCGACTGTTTCCAGTAACTGGAGTAACAGAGGGAGCAAAGCGCGGACCTATATGTGGCCAGTAGTTATGTGGGGTCTTTTCACGGCCAGGGCTGCTACGACTACAAATAAAACACGTAAAGCGTGAGGATGTAAACAAGGATGAACAAAGGATAGTGGAAGCAACGAAGACATGCTTCAAATATATAAAATAAATGGCAGGCGTATAACGGCATTACGTTGAGCGAGAATGTCTGCGGATCAAAAGGTTTAAGGAATCCACTTCACATTCACGAAGTAGTGGTAAAATAAAAGAAAAACGGGAAATGGATTGAGGAAAATGGAAGGAAGAAGGAAGGAAGGAAGGAAGGATGCAACGTGTTGTCTGATCAGCGGGGCTTCCAGCAGCAAGCAGCGCCATAGCAACAAAGCCGCATCAACGAAACGAGAAATAGAATCGAGTGCAAAGTTACCTTCTGCTCCAACCATCCAAGGTTTAGGATAGTCACGTGAAGGAGAACCATTTCGTGCTGGACTCGGTGAAGTCGCTTGACTGGTGATGTAGCTGAGAACGGATGGCCGAGCTAAAAAGTTTATTTCTTTAAACTTACACAAAATAGTCACTAAAATGTGTTGATATATGTCTGAGAGTCACAGTTGACCCACTCTCAAATCGGGCAGGCAATCTTTCAACAAGAACTGTAATTTATCTATGAAATTTTTTCGCCTCCTTTTCCTACTAGCACCCTTCTTTCCTCTTTATCTTAGAAATGATGATTTGTTCAACAGTAGTTTAGTTACATTTTCAAAAGAAATCAGAAGAAGAAAAACATGTTAATAGAATGAAATCAGGTTCTTGATGACGCATGATGAGCAGAAAAGGCAAAGTGTTCGAGCGAAATTATACCGACTGTAAAATATTTGATAAGTTAATTGATTACACTTTGGGAGTGCTGCACGTTTGAGATGTTCATTCGACTCTTGAACGAGGAACGTAATACCGATACAAGCATTCGGATGACGAAGTTTTTGCACCATATGATTTACCAGGAATAAATAGATAGCCCGACTCGTCAAACAAGGGGACGATAGTTCGACCAATAGTTCGACAACGTTTATTTTAGTCTCAAACCAAAAGTATCAAAAGGATAATGTGAAAGTGTAGAATTGGGTAATTCAGCCTCTAATGCTGTCGTCTTTTAGCGTGGTTGCTATTTTCTTCACCTTTTGTTTCCCCAGATGCTGGTGCATTACACGTATCTCCATTAAAAAGTTAATTTTAGTTTTAGAGGCTTTTTATATTTGATCGCTAGTTTGAATAACAACCATTATTTTATAGGAAAAAAGTAATATCAAACTTTTAACACGATAGGTTAAATAGCTATGATAAATTAGAGAGTGATCCTCAAAGTAAAATTTTCTCTAATTTAAAATATTTTTGTCAATATTCTAAACTAACTCATCTTTCCAAATGAAGACATGCACACCCGTTAGTCAAATTCACGGTTCTATTAAATTACTGACGCAAAATCTATACCTATATTAAATTTTACCAAGTGATACTAGATATTAATTGATTAATACACAAACTGTTGTAATACCAACACCCAAACCTAATTAAATTAACTTGATGTAGTCGAGAATAATTTAATCTAACCTCCTAAAACTTACTTAACTAACACCACCAACGGACAGCTAAAAATAACTTAAAATTACAAATCCACGACTAAATCGATCATACTTAAACCTTTCTCCTCAAGAAAACAATGGCCATTCCACCTCAACAACCAAGTTCCCCTGTTTCTTCACGGGATGGGTCTGTACTGGCGACCGAGTTGAGCGGGACTTTTACAGATCCTTGTCAGTTCTAGAAAAATGGTTTATGTCGATCCATGCTCACCCCATTTCCTCTACTAGGAATGCGAGGGCGAGGTGGGTGTGCTGCACTGCAGCACATTAGATTTAACTAAAAAAACCGAGGTAACTGCAAACAGTTCCAAGAACTTACGGCTGTGTAGCTAGGCCCAACAGTGACCCAGAAAATGGACATAAATCCCACAGGAACCAAATTGATCTCGACATCGAAGAACCACCATGGCGGAAATCGGGATGTTGTATGTTTATTGGGCCATCAGAGAACAAGTGGCTCTGAACACCGAGCCCGCCTCTTTCAATTGACGGACTTGGTTGCCCGAGATTTCCCTTAACAACCCCAAAGTGAATAACATCTCTACCCCCCCAAATTTTCCAAGTCACCACGGAAACCTACACCATAGATCCCATCCAACGGTGTATGGAATCGGCGGTGAGAAGGGTCAATGCGAAAAAATCTCCCTTCCGCCATCCTAGCCCTGAGGAGACAGCTTTGAGCTCATCACTGCGTTTATTCGTTTTCGTCACTTCTAGTTGGTAGCTGCGACAAAAATGTCTCAATAATATAGAATTGTAATTTTTTAATTATATTTATTAATCAAGCACCAAATGATGTTGTATACAGTATCCACTATCCACCAAACGATAAAGAATACCCCCTCGTTTTCGTGAATTGTTGCTGCGCTTTGTGTCCAACAAAAACTCGCAAAAATGCAGTTTTAAGAAACTACTCTTTTGAAAAAAAATAACTTTGGATAAAGAATGGTAAAATTCTTAACTATGGTCTGTCGTTGCCTCTTCAAATCGAGATAAGATGTCAGTTGCCTAATAATTTGAGTCCCAATCAAATTCTTCTTATCACGTCGTCATGTTGAAGAATTCGGAGATTATCCTTTACTGGTTGTTTCAGATGCTTCAGTCTGCGGAGCATGAATAGCGGACAATTGCATCTCGTCGAGCATTCTGTTGCTTTTTGCTTTTAAATCAGTTTGATTGTGCACAATCTGATTAATGTGGCCGAAGCCACAGTAGCTTCAACTCAATTAAAAAACGAAACCAATCACGTGATAGTGTTCTAGAATGCACATGGAAATATTTTTTATTGCTATTTTGACAGATAAGGTAAGGTTATGAGCGAAGCATGGAATTTTAGTCCCATTGTATCCATTAGTAACTGCTTTTTTTAAATGGTAGTCGCTTACTGTACTTCACTTTACAATTCACTGTTACAAAGTATCTGAATATAGATATATATAGTACTGCTCATATCGAGTGAAAACGTTTAGTAATGTAAAAAAAATGGTAATACGTAGTAATGTGGTAAATAAAAAGTAAAGTAAGCTAAATGTATCAGTATAGTATGGTAAAATGGGTAGGTAAACTATCTGTGACTATCTGAGTCTGTGATAATACTACTCTAGTTACAGCCAGGGAGCACATATCCCTTCTGCAAGGCTGTTAACAGTGAAAACAACAAAACCCTAAAACGGTTACGAAAAAAAAATTTTTTACTTATAGAAATGAATTATTCCTTTTAAATACTATAAAATTATCAACAAAAGCCATAAAAAGGACGATTATGCGTAATGCAGTTTTTATGAAATTTACTGCAGTAACATATTCAACGCCTGTATACAGCGCGTCGTTACTGGAAGTAACCGAACAAAGGAAGGAAATTCTAGATTTCAGATAGGTGTTTTTTTAGTTCTGTTTATAACGCCAATATTGTTTTGGAAAAAGAAGAAGAATGTCTTCTCCTGACGATAAGGAAAAATAAATATAGATAGGTTGATCTATGGAAAAATGAACGATTAAACATTTTAATATTAAATATAGTTCAATGGAAATTTAAGCTTTCAAAGGAAAATAACTGAGAAATGCTTAAAACATCGTCAGTCAAGTGGAATTATCATTGAAATAAAAAAAGAATGGCAAGGAAATAAGTAAAATTTTCACTGGTGGTTTCCATACGAAACCGTTGTAGTATCGTCCAAAAAAATCCGAACGCACCTCTTTTTCAAAAGCCCAGTTTAATGTATATTTTTTGTTTTTAACTTTCAAGACTTCATATTATGTACAGAATTAATTGTTTTACAAAGATAATTTTTTAGAATTAAGAAAAAAATGCCGAAATATTTTAACAGAATTTATAAAGAGACCGTTGAATTTAATGAAAAGCAGAAAACCAACGAAAAGACGGTAGTGTTGATAAAAACTCCACAAAAAAACCAACTCCAAGAAAAACCCTATAATGCGTCGAATGAAAATAAATACCGTACATTCTCATTTTTTAATCTAAAATCTCACAAACAAACGTAAAATACTTTGATTCTGGCAACCCTACACTTCTGTGTATTCAGGGTAGTCAAACCACCATCCTCTGAACTGCCAGCGGAAGTTGTACCTAGGCCACATGCGATGTCATTTTACAAAACTAAGAATTTAAATTCCTATTTCCCACAAAATTTTCCTATAATTTCCACTTTTCGCAGACATTGAAGGCGTAATAGCGTTGATTGTATGATACACTTGGAACGTTAAAAATATGTAAATGAAGATTAATTTTTGGACATTAGTTTTGCCACATTTTAACTACTTGTTAATATATTCTGAATTTTAACTAGGTAGACTATACATAATTGTTCTTGTTGAACTTAATACATTTTGTTTGTAATTTGAGAACTACTCTTTTATCTAGCTTCATATTTAATCTTTAATCTTCTTTATTTCTTCAGTACGCATTACTTCATTAAACATTTCTTCAAAAGTTTAGTCCACATGGCTTGTTCATGTTTCATCTCTAGACAATCCAATTAACATTAAAAAAAGAAAATCAATTAAACCACTTACTATTTTTGTTTTGTTATGCAATCTTGGGAGAACATATTGAGGCCGCCATGTTGAGAACATAATCTTTAGGCCACCCTTTCAGCAGAGCACTCTAATCCTCCCCTGTCTAAAGAATATTTCCACGTAACAATATTTAAATTTACTTTTTAACTAATTTCCAAAGTTCGGTCCAAGATATTTTGCAGATGACGATGGGTTTGTTAGTTTGAAATAACAATCAATCAGTAACGAATAATTGCCATATGCTATCGTATATGCATATCTATATGTATATAGCATTGTGGCAGTCATCGATATCAACCCAGCTCCAATTGCTGAAAACTAATCGTAAAAACTTGAGATTGCTAACTTGACCTAACCTTTTCATTATTATCATTTACACCAGAAATAAATCCAATTTTCATTTTTCGGGATTTGTGGTGTGCAAATACACTGGAATATGTCATTAACAAATTAATTTTCTGGCTGCATGCTTCTTGAAATAGTGTAATGTTCTAATTAATACCGCTAAAATAAGGTATTATAATGGGTATGAAACAGCTGTTTGTTTTCAAAGACTCGAAGATTACATTTTTCAATCAGCAAAGAATTCAATCTTTGTCTTTATGGGGGGGGGGAGTTACTTCTTCTTGGTTCACTCAAAACAATCTAAATGGACGTCACAGTCACAGTGGGGGAGACAAGCAAGGCAACCAACCAAAATAAGGCCTCAAGGTTAACAGGAACTAGAAGTTGAAAAGAATAGATTAGATTAACAATTCAAACATGAACCTTCCCCCAACAGTCCAATGGTGGCAGTTATCACCATCCACTAGGCTACGATTGCTGAAATTTTGTGAAAACGAGAGAAAATTCTTCTTGGATGACCAACTGGTCGAGGAAAAACTGGAGCAGCTTCTTCATGGGCTTTAACAGCAAATTTCTCGTAGGCTACCGGTTATTTAGCATGGTTGTGGATTTTTTGAGGAAAACCAGCTTGTTGTTTGACTACTAGGGCAACTACAGGTTGCACTTCAACTTCAGCTACGGTTGAACCGGCGCGGCTACCGGTTTTTCAGCAATGAGTTAGTCGAGGACGACTTTGTCAGGGGACTACTGTAGCAAACTAGGTTGCACTTAAACTGTGGGTTTTAAAACTACAGTTTGTACTTCAGCTTGAGGTACATCTCTACCTACAGCTACACCTCTACTCTACAGCCCTACCTCTACTCTACAGCTCTAGCTACAGCTGCAGGCTGTTCAGCAATTGGATGTGAATTTTGTCAAACAGGACGACAAACTCGTCGACGTTGACCAACTGCTTGTCCTTCCAAGCGACGGATTCCGTCGAAGACGACCAGTTCCTCCTCTTATTTTTCCTGCTGTCGTGGTCTGGCAACTGGTTCGTTCGAGTTTACTCGTTGACGGTACTCTTTTTGGAGCCTAAGGGCGTTCTTTTAAGGAAAGATTAGTTCAATTGAAATATTATTTAGGTCAAATTAAAATGGTTAAAATGAGTTAGTTGTTGTAGTAATACTATTTACTTTAGCAGGTTCAAAGCAGTACTTTTATTGATGCAGGAATGGTGTTAATGCCCGTCAAATGATCATTCATTCTCGTTCTGTCACCTTTTCTTACTCTCGTTAAGTTTCTTGTGCTTGACTAAAAGCGATGAAATCAAGTTGTGTGGATTCCTCACACTCTTAATAGTGGACTACAAATTCTTAGTAGAGTGAATGAACAAATAAAACAATATTAATTAAAGAAAGAACTACTGAAGAAAATAGTCACAGAAGGTTTGTCGATGATCGTGACAGCCAAAATTAAACAAACGATTCCATGACTCTACGTAATTATTTGTTCGGTTTCGTTGGCCATGGACGCTGAAACGAGCTGGTGTTTGAGTTACGTCCCCTGCCAAATACTGAAAAATCACTGCATAGCAACCTGAATATCCTGAGATTCCATCGTAAATTGGTAATATTTTCAAGCTAAATTTTCTGTAATTTTATAATATTTTTACATTATGAAATATTTAAAAAAGTAAAATTTTCTATTTGGTTTTGCTTAACACAGGCGTGGTTCGTTTACCTAAATTATGAAGCACACGAGTTAAAACAGTGCAACGAATAAAAGTAAAAAATGTGTTACCTAGATTAAGACTTGGTGTGGCACTTGGTATTAGCAAGGAATTTTATTGCTACAAGGGATATTTATATAACGTTACCTGTCAGCTTTTGGTATAGATTTCTTCCATAAAAATTTCTGCTTGTCATTCCTTGGACTTCTGAACGAAGACAATTTTTTCCAGGACCTATTTTCACTGGTGTACCAAACGACAAAGCACTTTGCCATCCTGTTACTATTTCCCTAACTAGAAAAAAAAATATCACTGCTATTTTAATTAACAATTTGAAAAATAACTTTTTACCAGAGATCTTATTTACGGCAGAAGAGAATAGTTGCAAGGTAAACTAGTTAATTGGCATTCATAGCGGAATTAGGATGAGCTGTGTCCTACCTCTTCTTGTTATACCGTTGATAGAAAATGCCTGGCAAGTAGCCATCAGAGGATCCCGACCGATATCAGTTACCCAAAGAGAAGGCTACAATCTCGATGCTTTACAATCCGCCAACATCATCGGTAAAATGCCAAAGAGACAGCTTAAATATTGATCTTTTTCTTGTGGTGATGAAGAAGAACAGCGACGACCGTCTCGTGATCAATTTTCGTGATTTCACTCAGGATTGAATTTTTCGTGACCATGGTTTCATCAGGCCTCGTTGGAAGACTCGTCCACCAATACGACAATGTTTTCTTCCCGTTTTGGGGTGGTATCAGTACCCGCGACTCACATCCAGTGTCACAGACGCTGGAGACGATTATTGGTGGCAAACAACTGAAGTTTTCGATGACCTTCCTAACTGATGACGCACCGTAGAAGACGCCATCGTATACTCAACCACCTTCGAAGAGTTCGTCGGTGCCATGCTTGCCTTATTTTGTAGGGCAGCAACCCATAATGTGGCAATCAGCACCAATGTCTGTTCATGACAATTCAGACAATTCATGTCTTTTCTTAGCCATCTGATAGTGACGTTCAGTGGATACGTGGCGTAACTTAAAATGGGTTACGACTTGATACATGAAGAGTTGAATTTTAGTTTAGTTTTTTTACGGAAAACTAGACAAAAAATTTAATAATACATCATCTGACGTCGATGATTTTTGGAACGAGTTTGTTAACAGCTGGGCAGACCGGTAGTATTCGTTTGCTTTATAAACATGTGAGAATGTGCATATCGAGCCATAGGCAGAATTACTCCAAATTTGAGCTAAAAGAGGCAAGTTTTATTTCTAGAAAATTTCCTCTTTGCTCCTCCTTCCCGCAGTTGTGACTTTCAAAAGTATAATACATTTAAAGTCGTCTTTAGCGTGTTATGAATTGTGGAAATCATCATTTCCAAACCATTTTCACAAAATATGTTACTCAAATTGGATGTGAACTATGGTATAGATTGAGTATTGAATTCCCAGGGGCACTTTACCAATACAGCCACATTGATTTGATTTGAGATTTAATCAATAGATGTTTGATTTGGTCCGAAAAACGAAAAAGCGTGTTATAAATTTTGGACCCCATAGAGTTCATTTCATGGATTTAAACTTTGACCATCAAATGGAAATTGATAAAATTTAATCCCTGGGCTATAAGAAAAGTGCTATCCCAAGTTTAAATTGTTTTGGTAGTTTATATCTCGTTAAACCTAACAGCGAATCATAATGACAACCAATATGTTCTGCATAGACTCTGGAGGTGGCTGCAAATCCCTTTAATCAGATGATTTTTCCAAGCTATTTACACTGCCCATCTGACAAGAAAAAAAAAATAATTACTAACCTTAAAGACTGACTTAACAAATTAAATTTAGACTTACTTTGAAACCACCGCCAAAATGGAAGAGATGGGTGCGGGCCTTTATATTGCTGCTGACAAATTCCAGATAATGGAGCTAAAAACCAAATGCAAAAATGATTTGCTACGACATATGTCCCCCATAACTGTGTTGTCCATGCTCTTTACCCATCTAGTCTGAACAATCCCATTGTATCGTCCTATTTTTTGTCGTACATATTACAAATACAATTTTCAGCCATACTTTTTTTGTAAGGCTTGTGTTCTCATGCACTTTCTTTTGTGTTCAAACATTTCATTTAAAAAAAAAAATTTAAATACTTTGTTGATTTGTTGTCTCCAACCAAACTTCCCTTCCTCCCCCTTCTATCTGTCAGAGTACCTTGAGAGACCACTAGTTGGCTCTGCCAGTCCATAAGCAAGTGAAGTCAGTGGGTGTCAATCATCAATCTTATGTATTGTGTCTCTTCTCTCTGACAGGTATGTTACTTTGCTGTCCTCTCAATATTCGTAAGAATGATCTTGATATATCTTGATGTGAATTACCTCATTCTAATCGTATGTATTGTGTCTCTTCTCTCTGACAGGCTTTATCTCTGTCTATTTGTGAAATACAGAAGCTATCAGATCGAAGTCAAGATCACACAGCAACCTCTGGTATTAGTTCATATTGATTAATAGTTAACAGGTTATGGGCCCAGTGCTATAATATTTACCGCACATCTATTATTTCAAGAACATTCCTGTTGCTTACCAAGACCAGCATGTCAGTTTTCACTGCGAAGGATGTTGCACACATTGACAAGCTCAACGGAACCAACTTCCAAGTGTGGAAGTTCCAGACATGCCTGATGCTTCGCAATCACAGCTTGATGGATCTAGTAATTGGAACAGAAGCTAAACCAGATCCAATCGTGGCTTCAGGCGTCACCACCAATCAAGCAGCAATCACCAGTTGGAAGCAAAAGGACAACACAGCACAGTTACTGATTTCGTCCACCATCTGCTCTGACCAACAACGTTCCCTCATTACCTGTACATCGACCACTGAAATGTGGAAACGAGTCATCAGCCAGTTCGAACAATCTGCTGCAGAAAACAAAATGTTTCTTCTTCAACAGTTCCTGAACTACCAGTATAAGGAAGGTCACGATATCTCCAGTCACGTCACGGCCATTGAATTAATGGCCAGCCAACTACAAGATGTCGGATCTCCAGTTTCGGACGACCAGGTCATCACCAAAATTGCTTCAACTCTTCCTCCTTCTTACCGACACGTCATTGCAGCCTGGGAGAATCTGGACGACAGCAAAAAGACAGTCAATCTCTTGCGAGCTCGACTTATGAAGCAGGAAGCCATGAATCAACAATACGGTGAGGTAGACGGTGCTGATGCTGCTTTCTTTGCTAGGAGAGTCAATCGACCAACTGGAGGGGCATCTTATTCCGGTACACAAGAACCCAGCAAACCGGCTCCTATTTGTGACTACTGCGAAAGACTTGGACGAAGAAGCAATAATCACGAAGAGTCAAGATGCTGGAAGAAGAAGAAAGATAAAAGGCAACAAGGAGACGCCAGAGCCAACATCGCCTCTAGCAATCCAGATTGGCCACCCGGCTACGCTTTTACTTCTCTGTCTTTGCTGTCCAACGTCAAGAAGTGCAACCAAACTGATTGGTACGCGGATTCTGGAGCTTCGCAGCATATGAGTGACCAGTTATGGCAGTTCCAGAACTACAATCCAGTCAAGCCTGGCAGCTGGCCAGTGAAGGGCATCGGTCTGGACAACGATCCATTACAGGTACATGGCGTCGGCGACATTCCAATTCGGTGTCGAGTCGATGGCAACTGGTTCAACGCTGTCATTCACGATGCCGTCTATGTCCCAGGATTGGGGGCAAATCTTTTCTCTATTCGATGCGCCACTAAACTCGGGGCGGTATGCACGTTTTCTGGAAAAATGCTAACCATTGCCAGAGAAGAAAAAGTTTTAGCTGTGGGCGTCTGCCAGTCTACCAACCTCTACCGTCTTGACATCCAACCTGCAAGGAGACCTGAACCAGTTGTTTCATCGGTAGCTCAGTTGGCCAAAACAGATACTCATTCGATGACTGTGTGGCATCAACGTCTTGGCCATGTCAGCGTTTCCACCATCAAGAAAATGGAGCAAAAGGGTATGGTTAATGATTTATTAATCGCACCCGGTTCAGATGTTCACCATGTTTGCCCTGGCTGTGCTTTCGGAAAATTGCATCGTTTACCATTTCCAACAGGCAGGATTCGGGCACTTAAAGTCGGCGACCTCATTCATTCAGATGTTTGTGGCCCTATGTCGAAGGCATCACCTGGTGGAGCACGTTTTTTTGTTACTTTTAAAGACGACTACAGTGGGTACTGCGTCATTCGTTTCATCAAGAAGAAGTCGGAGGTTGCAGAACTCTTTCAACATTTCGTCTTAAGAGTAGAAGCGGAGACAGGACAGAAGGTGAAGACACTCCGTTCAGATAACGGAGGAGAGTACGAAAGCCATGACTTACAAAACTGGATGAAGAAAATGGGCATCAGACACGAGACTAGTGTGCCGCAAACCCCTCAGCAGAATGGAGTAGCGGAAAGGCAGATGCGGACTATAGTAGAGATGGCCAGAAGCATGCTACATGGAGCAAATCTTTCAACTGAGCTCTGGGCGGAGGCATCAAACGCAGCAGTTTATATTCTCAACCGAGTCTACAGCAGCACTGCCCTAGAAGAGAAGACGCCATATGAAATGTGGAACGGGAAGAAACCCAATCTGGCTCACGTTCGAATCTTTGGATCGACAGTTTATTCACATGTGCCCAAAAAGGAAAGGGGAAAATTCGATCCCACTGGAAGAAAATGTGTCTTGGTCGGCTACTGCGAAACTCAGAAAGCCTTTCGACTTTGGGATCCGTCTGCAAGAAAAATTAGAATTTCTAGAGACGTATTATTTGATGAATTTACCTCTGATCATTTAGATACTCTTCCCGAGTTTGAATCGACGTCTACTCCTGCTTCCGAACCAGACGAAGGAGAATTAGCTGGAGAGCTTAACGACATTTTTGTTCCTTCCGAAGAAATTATTGAAGAAGAACTGGACATCGCTCCTGTTGGTAGGCCTGATCCAGTCCACCCGATTCGAGTGTCAGCAAGAGTGAACAAAGGAAGACCGGCCGTCTCCTGGGCCGATGAATCTCAAACGCCAACCTATGCCGGCCTCGCTGCAGTAGACGCTGAATTATCAGAGCCATTGACGTATCAAGAGGCAATGGATTCCCCTCAAGCAAATGAGTGGGTGGCTGCTATGGATGAAGAGCTGGCATCATTGAAGAAAAATGACGCGTGGGAGCTCACCGAAATCCCACCAAATAGGAACATCATCGAGAATCGGTGGGTATACAAACTAAAACGTGACAGCAGTGGAGGCGTCGTACGTTTCAAGGCCCGACTAGTAGCAAAAGGCTATACTCAGCGTGCCGGAATCGATTATGAAGAAACTTACAGTCCAGTTGTTCGCTACGATTCTTTAAGAGCAGTGTTTGCCATCGCTGCAGCCCTGGATTTAGAAATCGCCCAATTGGATATAAAAACTGCCTTTTTATATGGTGATTTAAATGAAGAGCTGTTTATGTCCCAACCTACCGGTTTCCTCAGCAAAGGTCAAGAAAAACTAGTGTGTCGCCTGAAACGCAGTTTGTACGGTTTAAAACAAGCGTCCCGATCCTGGAATTCAAAATTCAACGAGTTCATAACAAAATACGGACTTAAGCCGAGTGTAGCAAATCCGTGTATTTATTCTCTCAATTCCGACGGTGTCATCATCATCATGGCCATCTGGGTTGATGATGGGTTGGTGTGTAGCAATGATCACTCCAAGCTGGACGACATCGTGCAGTTTCTAAGTAACCAGTTCGAGATGACCTCGGGACCAGCAGGCTGTTTCGTCGGCATTCAAATTGCGAGAGATCGGGAAAAGAAGACCATTCATCTGCATCAAGAAGCGTACATCAAACGAGTGCTCACTAAATTTCAGATGGAAGAATGTAATCCAAGAGGTGTTCCCGCTGATCCACACTCACGACTTTCTAAAAGAGTCAGCACGATTGAAGAAGAATATTCCTGCCCGTTTCGTGAAGCCGTCGGATCGATAATGTATGCCATGACCTGTACTCGTCCTGACATTGCTTTCTCTATAGGCCAAGTGTCACAATTTTGTAGCAGCCCCACCAAAAGCCACTGGGAAGCTGTAAAAAGAATTCTAGGGTATCTGAAAGGAACTCAAGACCATGGTGTTTCCTATGGAAGCAGTGACGACTTCAGGCTGACGGCGTATTCTGATTCTGACTTTGCCGGAAATACCGACGATCGACGCTCCATCAGTGGAACCGTGTTAACTCTAAACGGCGGAGCTGTGGCTTGGGCCAGTAGAAAGCAGAAGTGTACTTCCCTATCAACAACGGAGGCCGAGTACGTGGCGGCAAGTTCTACGGCTAAAGACATCACCTGGTTTCGTCAACTACTAGAGGACGTGGGACATCAACAAACTTTTCCAACAACACTTTGGTGTGATAACCAGAGTGCCGTCCGTCTGGTGCGGAATCCGGAATATCACCAGCGTACGAAACACATTGATATTAAATACCATCATATCCGCGATCTTCAAGAAGCAGGTGTCATTGACGTGACACATATCAGCACGAAAGATCAGCTTGCCGACCTTTTCACCAAAGGATTGGAAGCCGGAAGATTTCAGTATCTTGTTCAAAGTATTGGTGTATTCAGTTCAGTTTGAGTGGGTGTGTTGATTTGTTGTCTCCAACCAAACTTCCCTTCCTCCCCCTTCTATCTGTCAGAGTACCTTGAGAGACCACTAGTTGGCTCTGCCAGTCCATAAGCAAGTGAAGTCAGTGGGTGTCAATCATCAATCTTATGTATTGTGTCTCTTCTCTCTGACAGGTATGTTACTTTGCTGTCCTCTCAATATTCGTAAAAATGATCTTGATATATCTTGATGTGAATTACCTCATTCTAATCGTATGTATTGTGTCTCTTCTCTCTGACAGGCTTTATCTCTGTCTATTTGTGAAATACAGAAGCTATCAGATCGAAGTCAAGATCACACAGCAACCTCTGGTATTAGTTCATATTGATTAATAGTTAACATACTTAACATGCGAAGGTATTAGTGTCCCTGGGGCTATCAGTGTTCATTGGGAAATCAGAAATCAACCACAGTATTGGCCAAGGGAGCTATCTTGGTCATAGGGGGCTATCCGCGAGTGGAAGGTTTGGGAATTTTAAACGCTGTTACTGTAAATAGCCCAATCTGCTACGTAGAAAGTGGAAGGAAGTGGGTGGGTTCGTTTTTTTAATGAAAGAAGCGGCCAGGTTGAGTCTGATTTGGTAGATTCCAAGTCATTTGAACTTGGCGTTCAAATAAAAATGGTCATATCAATACAAAAATCAATAAAAAAATGGTTATACTTCCTTCCTTGAAATGACGGAGTGAAAATCTGATTGTCTGAATCAGTACCATATGTTTAAAAATAAAATGAAACCTCAATTATGTTGATAATTAATTCACTGGACAACTTGTCACGATGCTACATTACTATTGCACACTACAATTCATTACATTATTACAAGTTGTTACATTAAAATATGATACGGGGTTGCTAAAAACTAACGATTTTTGCTCAGAGTATTTTTGGTTCTTGAAGATCAGAAAAAAGCTGCCATATGCAGTGTTGGAACTACCGCGGTGAATTGAATACCGCGGTATTACTGCGGTACTGCGGTAATACCGCTGGGTTATACCGCGGTTTTACTATTTTTGAAGTACCGTTCCGCTAGTACAGTACAGTACGAAAGAAAACGAAAGAGAAGAATTCCCCTTTTTCCCGCTCCCATCCATTTTTTTCTCTTGCGCCAAAGAAAAAACACAAAGGGATGGGAGCAGAAAAAAGAGGAATTATAAAATTTAGTTTTTCAACTTAAATTCAACTTAGATAATATAAATGAAAAACAAAATCCCTTGCTGTGCGCGCGAGTTTCCCGATAGGAGTGGTCAAACAATTTAGAAAATAATTTCCTCAAGTCTATATTTTGATTTTCCGATTTTCCCTTTATGGTAAAATCTATTGCACTCCGGAACGCTCTAGTGTCAAAAGAGGCTAATGCATTCGGGAGTCCTCTAGCGTCTATTGTGGCTATTGCACTCTCATTCGATTTAACCCCCTGCTTGACTAGCCGTTTAATAAAATACGGTTTAACACTGAATCCACTACTCAATCAGGCCGAAATTGGGGGTTTTGGGGGTTTACAATTTTCGGAAAATGGTGACGAAAACCCAGTTTCCTTTGTTGTTGATGCCCTCATCAGGAACTGAATCAAAACAAACAAGTTCAAGTGCTGATATTATAATAAGTAGTTAATGTTAAAATGTATAGATACATATGAAAATGTTACCAATTCATCGGGGAAGACGATCCACGAGAAATATATTGGATTTAAAACACCAATATATAGAAAATAAATTTAAATTACAGGGACCCTGATTTCTTATGGGAATTTACATGGGGAAAAAATAATTAGAACAAAGATGGCCGATTGCGGCGTTGCCGGATTGTAAAATCGCCACTTTTCGCATTGTGAAAAAGGTCTATTTTACGTTTGTTTTTGCTGACAGCAATATTTGTCGAAAGCCAACTCATGATTGATGACAAAAATGGTGTAATTTTTGAATCAGAGATTGTGATCAAATCATCAACTACTAAATCTATTCCACCAAACTTGGTTTCTGATCTGAACAATTTTGAATCAGAGATTGTGATCAAATCATCAACTACTACATCTATTCCACCCAACTTGGTTTCTGATCTGAACAACAATAGCATAACGACTATTTTTATTACATGTGGAATCCTCACTGTCGCTCTTCTAGTTTTTATTGCTTACATTTGTAATCGATATAATGAGGTTTGTCCACATTTTGTAGCTAATTTGTTTTCAGGTTATTAATTATTTCACTGTTATGTAAATTTAGAGTGGCAATGGAGTTTACGTATCTACTCCATCATTTTCTTTCAGAATACAAGCCAATCAGCAACAAACAGTTTCCTGGATAGAAGGAGACGTTTAATTTGCATCTGTTTTAGTAATTTACATGTAAAATTGTAAATCAATAACCGAAAAACAGAAAGATCTTGAAAATTCAGAAATAAACTCCGTAACACTTTCAAAATCTTTTTCAGCTGTTTGTTTATTGTTATCCTCAACTTTGCCAACTCTGCGAGAAGCATCCAGCTCTGCAACCATCACAATGAAAATCATAATTACGAAATATAATAGTCTGGTCTGTGATATCTAAATCTTGAATAAATGAATGTTACGATTAATTCTCCTGAAAATATAATTCAATTACTTAATTAATTACCTGAGGATATACCATAGATAACCGCTGGTGGATGGAAGAGAATATATATTGGCAGGTAACAATCCTGTACAAAACAGCAACGGTATAGTTCCAACTTTTGGATAACATGTGAATTTCAAAAGCTTACCGTAAGTAGTGAGGAATCAAATGTACAGTGGGCAAAGTTCTGTGAAATCACAACGTAGGTGATTTGAAAGAAACGTCAAACGACCGTCATTTGCTTTTGAATCTGCTTCCTTTAAAAAGATGTTAAAAAGGAACGTAACATTTTATTTCAATTTATAACAAGGGACTATTATTTTTAGATACTTGCCTGTTTGCTAAACTGAAGAATAGTAAAGACAGCGTTCTGCACAAGTTTTCTTGATTTTTCGTGAATTCATATTTACTTTCGAATGAAGAAACAGTGAAGACTGCAAATGGAAAAAAAGTAGACAGAGATTGACTAGATAATAGGCTGTGTTTATATAGCACGGCCTAGTTTATATAACACAAATCAGAGTTTATAATTATGATTTCGTCGCAACATAAAAATCTAAATGCGACGGCTCTATGTAAGACCTTGTCTTGCACAAGATCATCAAAATTTCCTAATTGTTTAACTCTAAGAAAAACGTATAAGACATTAATGAAATAAACAACTTTCCTATCTCACTGAGAGGAACGACGTCATCTGTTGGTGTGGGTTGGGTTGGGTTGGGTTGGGTCAGGAAACAGGTCTTTGGCGATAGAATCCCAATCGGGAAATTGCATAAAATAGCTAAAATAAAGCTAACGCAGGTTAATTTAAAAAAGTCGCGTTTCCTTAGCCCTAGCCGTTCAACTGGAAAAAAGGACAAAGTGACCTTATTTGCATGAGGTCCTCTCGGCTTTCCAAAGACTTTTGGAACTGGCCAAAAAAACTTCAGGCAATGTAAAATAAAATAAAAAAAAACAGGTGTTTCCACTACCTCTAGCTATCTCCACACCAAATTTGAAAGCATTTGTTAAAAAACTGTACTACTGACTACTGAGAGGACTGCAAAAACAGCGTTTTTGCATAAGGTCCTCTCGGGCTTCCAAAGACTTTCGGCAGGTACTGTAGCTTTTGCGGAACTGCCTACACTACTTCGAAAGGTGGGGCAGATACAACACCAAACAGATAGGCACCTTCTTTTCTTCTACTAAATTGGGTACCGTACTTCGAAACGAAATTGGTTATTTACTTTTTATATTATTTAACGGAGACATCTAGTTCTTCATAGATATCTTGGTATACAGCACCAAATCTACCTTTTGTAAGAATTTTTTTTCCTATTGATCTTTATTTTTGAAGAAAAATAATCCTACGACAACTTTATAAGTGTAAAACATGTAGATCATTATTAGATCTACTCAGGAAAAAAGGAAAAAAATCTAGCCCAAGCCGTTCTGTGAGTATTTGCACTTTTTCTAAGACATGTAGTGCCATAAGAATGCACTGAAAAAAGGGGGGTGTACCTAATAGCTTGGTGGGTACTGTATGTACAGTGCATTGAATCATTGGCTATATTTATTCGATAATAATTTAATAAGAAATACTAAATTATTCTATTTTAAAGCTACTTATTACAATGCTGCAGGATTAATGGTAAAAGATGCTTCACAATTCAAATTGTTGCTTCCACCTTTGTTAAATGACGTCAGACTTGGAATGGTTGATTCATAGTATTTACCATGCTTGCTTGCCATGGGGACAAATTAATTACATTCAATTGAATATCGAAAACCAGATATTTGTAAACATAATACCATAGAAGTAAAAAAAAATGGGAAATAAGTGCTTTCTTAAAAGAACTGTTATAACAAAACGCAAGGGACAAATGTGAAACAAAATATAACAAACAAAATAATATAAAAAGATGGCTGAAAGACGAAAACATCCGATCAATTTTTAAAAAGCCATAAAATGAATGTTATCTTTCGTTTTAAATAGTGATTTTTAAACCAATTGTAAAGGTCAGGCACAACAATGATGAAATATTCTTTTGTGTTTTGTTGAATATAAAACCCACTGACATCGAATGAGAAACTTGAACTTTCTTTGGAATCATATATACTTAAAGTTCAAGTACCTGTGTTTCTATGTATGATACTTTATAAATACTTGAATTTATAGGGAAAGCTTTCATCAAATACAAATGATGCAGACAACCAAGTTTTTTCAAAGTGACGTCATTGAAAAATCAATTTCATCATCACAGTCATTGTCGGTGGGCATATATTTACATTGTAATCCTTTCAGAGAAGGTTACTGATTGAATGTGTTTTGGTAGGACAAGTTAATATGTTAACAGTTACAAAAATGTGGCGTGAATGAAATGTCATCCCATCAATATTAATATAAATTTGCTTAAAAGCCAAATAACTTAGGAGCATGGTATTGATTCCCATTAATTGGAAACGCATTGTTATTCACATCAAATAGAAGTTGACGATATTTCCGATCAAATTAATTGTTATAGCCGTTAAAAGAACGTCACAATGCAAGATCAAACTTCAAATCAACTGTAACCCCCAACAAATACCCAATTTACGTACACATAGTACGATTAATGAATAACCAGTATGAAATATAATGTCAAAAAAATAGAAGAGATGTGATTTAAAATCTTAAAAACACAATTTACTCCTTGAAGTCACTAAGAAAGCTAATAAAACTGGCCCTTTTCAAAGAAAGGAAGCGAATTAAGGTTTGCATTTTATCAGTTGTTACTAGTTTGCACGGTGCGCGCAGGCGCGTACAAGGATGCTAACATTCGCGGAATTCTTTTTGCGCGTGAAAAACTAAAATGCGCGTTGGTAATTTCTGCATTTGAACGCACTTACATGCTCACAATCATGAAGAACGACATGGTAATATATCCTAACGGATTTTGGACCTGGGTTCGAATTCCAAACAATTCACGTAGGATAGTCTAAATTTTGACTTAGTGTAAGTTCCCTTGAGTTGAAGTTTAGTCTTAAAGCAAGCCAAATTCTAAATTATAGTTTAGTTCGATTCCCAAACAAAAACTAGCCAAAACTTTGAGACACTATAGAAAACTATACTTTGGTTTTAGACTAGACTTTAAACAATGAAGGTACCGATGAGAGAGGTTATTACTAAAATAACTAGGACAATATGGCAAACGCCTCTACACACACTCGTCGATTTAAGGTTAAAAATTAAACAAGCAGACGAAATCCTTTTTTAGACTTTATAACTTTGACATATTGCTATGCACTATATATCGGATCAGGATGTATCTATCAATATGTAATTGTAAATAAAATTCAAACTTTTTTTTTACAAAAGAGAATGATTTTTCATTTTAATTTTTGAAAATTTTAATGCTTTATTTATTGAACTCACTTTCAACTAGTTATACAACATGTTAGCAAAATCATTCTTCACCTAGACAGAGTTGACAAATTGATTAGTTTATATAGATATAAAAGTATGTGTATTGAACAATTGCAATAATCATGGGATCTATACACAAGCTCCATCTTGAAAACAATTTTAAAATGATAATATACATAAAAAATAAAACATGTGATGTGCTTAATGTAAGTATTAGGTCGAATCGAAAATAAGACATGAATAGAGAAATTTTTAAAAATATTCTTTCTTGTTTTGTTAAAAAGTGATTAAGACTATCTTTAATCTTTTTTTCTGTTAAATCTCTCAAATCTCTAATCAACTTGATTTCGTCGATGCAAGCCGCCATTTTATAAAAAAACTGTCAAAATATCCACTGTTTATTTTTTTCCGTTAAACTTTGGGCAACTACGGGGAAATTAAACTTGAAAAAATTCCTCAAATGATATTTTTTTAAGCCAGCACTTTGGCCAACATTTGAACAAGTTTACATTTTAAGTCCAAGTTCAAAAATAGCCTAAAAATTTTTTGGTCCGGATATTGATGAAAGTTTAGCAAAATCCATTAAGTTTAGTAAAAAAATAGCCTAAGTTTATTCTAAGTTTAGTCTAAAATCGCGTTCGGAATTCCACCCCAGCGGTCCAATTCCGAAAAATTTACTTAGGCTAGACTAAATCTAAACTTAGTGTAAGTCTCGTGAAGTTCGAGTTTATTATTTAAAAAACCCAAAATCTAAACTATTTTTAAGTTGAATTCCGAACCAAAACTCTAACCCGACGTAACCAAAACTTAATATTGGAACTTTGGGGTATTAAAAGAAGTGCGATTGTCGTCTCTCTCTTTCAGTATTTCAACAGTTCTCTACATATTGTCAGTCCAATCATTGATCCGAGCTACGTTACATGGTGGAGAATCAGAAGATGTTGGAAGGTCAAAACTCGCCTTTTCTTTTTGATAACTATTGCAACAGGCACGATCTTATGGAACCGTAGTTCTAGTTGTATCAAAGGAGGTGCTCAACTTTTATAGGACCCTAGGAAGTGTGACCTCGTGGGACCGTGAACCTTAAACTGCGAGGGTATAGGACCACGGAAACGAAAAGATGCCGAGGGATGAGATGGAGAGAAGGAGATCACCGCCACTCAACTTGGGGGTAGAAAGCAATGCAAGCACCGAAACGGGGAACCAAGGGGTAGGAGGAGCAGTGAAGAAACTGTTTGGACTATCAAGACGACAAACTAGAGATAGCGAGTTTGGAAATCGTAGCGTTATTGATGTAGTTGACGGAAGGTTGAACGGGCAGAACAAAGAGGACAGACACTAATTAGAAGAGAGACTGGAGGTCTCAAGCGGAAGATGAAAGGGGTAGAAGGAGGAACCATAAATACGCGAAACTCAAACGTGACGGTACCCATTGTGAAACAAAAAAAAACGGTGTGAATAGAAGGAGTCAAATACGGAATATGGATATGGAAGAGGGAGAGGATAGGCCTACACGCCGGGACAAAGACCAACGGCGTGTATTGGCGTTACCATGGCTATTATTTATGTTAATGTGCATACCTTGTATCATGGCAAAAACAATTCATCGAGTATCAAATGGAGCTTTTTTTCAAGCAGAGAGAGAAAAATCGTTTTCTGACTCGGAATGGGTGATTGTGACAAAAATTTCATTTAATCATTCTGTTGGAGTATTGAAAGAGTTAGACAATTTGCTAAATTGAAACAAAATCTTACCAAAAATAGGTTGGGATGGTGCATTCGAAAGAACGATGAGAGCACAAAAAAGTTTGAAAGCAGTTGATGGGATATCCCATCATCGCGCTATAAAGTGCGACTGAAAATGAAAGTCAGCAACCATTAAGGACTAAGAAAAACTGTAGTATCAGTGGCGGGAAAAATTAGGCAACGGAGAGGAGTCATAAAAGGCGGGGGGAAAACTGCTGAGCTGGCTATTTGGGGTGGCTACAATGGAGGAGGTTGAAAAAATTAATAAACATCTGGAGCGAGTATCAACGGAGACGACGGTGATAGTGATTGTGATAGTGAAGTAGTGGAAGTTCATAAGTCACTAATAAACGAAACGATGGGCGGAGTGCAAGCAAACACGAAGGCGTTAGCTGACATGATAACCACATGTAATCCATTGGACAAGGAACTGAGAAAAGCGGAACAATAATTCGAAAAAGATTACAAGAGTGGCCGAGGAGATGTTGCAGACAGCCAGAAAAATACACAAAACATTCAGAGACGTTAGATTGACCTTGGAATAGCTCGCTAACTGGGTAGAAGGTCTGGGTGTCGGGGTATCTAGTATAGCAACAGGCATTTGCCGCCGTCGGTATTCACTCACGCTCCACTAAAGAAGGTATTAAAAGAAGTAAAAAGTGCTCTACCATCCGGATTGTTCTTGACTACAGCCCTAAAAGAAGAAGACATGTGGGCAGCTCATCAGGAGGCTCGGGTGGTAGCAGCGGCAATCCCACAAAGCATAAGGCAATTATCCATTAACCCGTTAATGAGCTTCAACGTACGTTTTCATTGTTCCGGGTTGTTGACCTGGCTCAGGCTATTAAAAACGGTACTCTTACCTTATGGTTTACCACCTTACCAGACTTCCGAATGGACCATCAAACACTTGTAGAATTACCCCGAAAAGATGCGGAACTGTGCCTTCGATCAGATCGACCAGTCTGTCCTGTTCGCCACACGATCAAAAACAAAATAATGAGAGAGACGCCTGCGCGATAGCGCTATTTTTAAAGAAAGAAGAAACAATCACATCGGATTGTGGATTGTTAATTTTTCCCCGGCAAGATAAACAAGCAGTGTTTTTAGGGCACCGGCGGTGGGGCAATTTTACCAGAAGACCAAACAGCATGTAGTGTACTGCCCAAAAGATGGGGGAGGGACAAGAAATCAGACGAAGACACTGCCAGAGGTAAGAAAAATTGAAATACCTTTATCAATATCCAGCAATTGGTTATTTTCAGCAAGTTCTTGGTAGGACAGGCAAAGCAGCTGGATGACTAACGATGGACCAACACCTTGACCGACGGAGCTGTCACTTTATGACAATGGGGCAGTGTAAAAAAACGAGACGGCGTGTCAGACGACAACGGAGGCAAGGAAGGAAGGGCTCTTCAACTGAAACACTGCCAGAAACAATTTCGAACATCTTGAACGGCAGATGAAAGTTCTGTTAGACGAAGAAAATTGTAGAATGACAGACGGGGATGAGGGCGGGTACCCATGGGAACTGGTAACACTCACGTTACTGTTGGCTGTGTGCATACCAGTTTTTGCTACTTAGGTGATAAAAATAGATTTTGAAGTATCTATTTTTTGAAGTATTATAAGTTTTGTAAAAAAACTAACCGAATTGGGGAAGCGGTTGGTTGCCGGTTTATTTTGTTTTGTTAGGTTTTATGTATTCCTTAGAGGTTATCAATGACGATAATTTTCCGGAAGGGGGGATGTCACGTATGTTCAAGTCATTGACCATATTCAGGCCGTCAACCCTAAGCTAGTATACCGTAGTTGTCAGTATCCTGTAGTCATATGAATCTCACTAGTAGCAGAGAGTATCCTTTTATGCATTTTTTCCTGTCTGAATATCCATCCTTTGGGATATTTAAAGAGGCGCGAGTGTCTTCTCACTCTCTCAGTTTGTAAATTGTTGTCTACCTAGTGTCAGTCCAATACACCTATCTAAATAGATCTGAGCTACGTTAAAATATAAAGGTTTGAGAATTAATGCAGAAAAACCCTTTTTTACAATTAATACTTATCCCTGAGGTATATTTATTCCGTTGAATAATATTCAAAATCCCAAAGAACCTCTCTTTCCGCTTTCCGTGGCGATATGGTTCTGGTAAAAGGGGCGGAGCTACTCTTCTCTAGCCATGTAAAATTAAATTTCCGGAGCTCACAAACAAGACAGGTTGATGATTGCTTGAATGAAGTACATATTAGTCGTGTTTGTTCCTTTGTTTGGGTAGTAAATACATTCGCTCTGATTGCTGTCTATATTTTTGAAAAAATGAATAGGGTTTTCACTTCTTTTCTTTTGCAATCAGTATGAAAAATTCCAGGTCGTGCTTTTCTTATTTGGAATTCGGGTTCGGATTGGAAAATTGTCGATGGACGAGAATATCACGTACTAGTCTCGCTAGAATTTTTAAATTATGAAGTTTGATTCCTTCAGTGTCTCCATAGTCCAATTGCTAGTTAGAACTCCACTACCTTTCTTTTAAGTTTTCAACTCCGATACTGAGGTATACAAATAAGAGATAATATACAAGTTTCGACAAGTATAGACCGAATGAAATTAAGAGAAAAGTGAAAACGTTCACACGATGTTAGCTACTATGGTCTTAATACTAGTGCTATAAATTCTTTTTACTAGATGTTAATAAATAACAAAACATTATTTATAACAACTCTAGAGGAGATAGATGTCTACTCTTGCTAGCGTAACTTCTTCAGCTCATAGCAGTTTTGCTGCTCTGTTCTCCTGCAGCAGTCAGATGAACATACTCATGGGCTTTTTTGATCATTTTTGGACGGCTTAAAGGGTACAGATTGACAATGAAAAACAAACAAACAAAAACAGGAAATTAATACTTATAAAAGATAAAGCTCATTTGATCAAGTGTTAAAATGTTTGTGGTTCTAAATAATCAGTGTTATGGACAGTTCTGTGCAATTTTCACAGTCAACAGGAATCCAATTTTTCCAACAACGAGATTGGAGCATAGCCCGATCTCGGTTGAAGTTTCTTTTATTTTATGGGGCTACAACCCAGGTAACCAAGATTTATCAATTTCAAGCATGTTTTTTATTTATTCGTGGCCTGCAAGTGCCATTCATTAAAGTAATTTCTAGCAACGAGAGTCTTTCTCAAGTTTCAATGGATTGCTCTAATGTGCATTTGGAAGTTTTGGCCCTATTACAAAACCTAAATTAAACGTATTACTTAATGACATTCAAACGAGAATAGCCGAGTAAACGACTTTAAACGACTTTAAATTTTTGGTTTACCGAACTTCAAGACCAGTGTCATGTCTATAAGTCAAGGTCATTTGAAAGGGGGAAGTCACTCCATATGTCTCTCAGGTTTTTTCATATTTTTTAAATCAGCTGAAAGCCCAATTTTTAATAACCAGGGGGAAAGGGAATAATGGCCGACTCGATGAATGCCGTGCGACTAGACAAAACCATTTTTGTTTATCATGATTACAGGTCTAGTCTGATACCATATAAAATACGACCCATTTTCTAAAATCTTGGCCGATACTTTAGCTGGAATTTATAGAAAAAAGGCACTATAAAATCATCTGAATTTCCACCAGAATGCTAGCTATTAGAATTATTATAGGGGTTATTATGAACTGCAAAATAAATAAACTTGTTGAAAACAATATATTTTGCTATTACTATTTTTTCTATGTACCTTTAAAGCTATGCTGTCAAAGAAAACAGATGGAAACTGAGGAATATGTGTTTGGTAGCAATGATTTGAAAAGATGCAGAGTTGATCCTACTACGTCAGTTGCATTGCTTCATGGAGCATGCACCACAGTTGGTGAAAGGTTTCTCCAAATTAGGTATTTTTTCTCTGTTATAATTTCCAACTGTCATAAAAAAATATTTTTATTTTTGAATAATTTGTACTTCTAACTATTTAAAACAAGAATTAACAAAAAAAAAACAATTATAGTCCCATAGACTTATTGAGATGGTCATATGTGGACGTTTTCGTTTTGAGTGATAAAGACAGACAGTCTTGATTGTCGCTATCCAGGTTTCTGAACAAGTCCAAACTTCTTGTTTTTAAAAAATTATATATTTTTCTTACTTTAATATTGCTTTGAGAATCATAGATTTTCATAAGCGAGAATCTCATTTTCATGGTAGTTTCGGCTAACAGATTCTTCAGGCGCTGTTTGGCAAATCTTGGATCCGTATGATCAACATTTAAAACCTTTACGAAATAAATCTTTGAATTCTTACTTCTTGATCGTTTATTTCAAGTCACTTCAGCGAACACAATAGTTTGGAAACAGTTTGGAATTATATTGATGTGCTAAAATTCAAGCTTGTATAAAAATTAATTTTTTCAATCCAGTGAAAAGAACTACGTAGATTAGAAATACAATCTTAAATCTAACTAAAACAAGTTTTATTATTTTATAAAGAAAGGATTCGGAGCTATTTTAGGATGAAAATATGTTCGTTTATCAGGCTGTCCTCGTACGAGCTATTATTAGCAATCAGCAAAACATTCAAGCCAAAAATTTCGTACGGGGTCACAAAAATACATTAATGAGATAAAAAATGTGGAAAGAAACCTGTTACGCATGAAAGATTTTTCCTATCTTTATTTATTCATGACGTTTAAAATCTTCTTTTCAGATGATGATCAGACAAGCATACCTAATAGAATTCTAAAGATCAGGCCCATTTTAGCAGTTGAGTTGATGGCCTCCGCAATAGGCACCAGCCGAACCCCTATACAAGCTACTCAACCCCAAAGACCTGGACGATGTCCGTATCCAGGCCCTTGGTTCCATTGATGCTGTCATGAACAACTTAAAATAGGCTATCCCCATCTATTTTAGCAAATTGAGAGACGTGTGTCCCACAATCTCCCTACAAGGACAGCCAGTACTGACCCAAAGAGAAAACCTCCTCCTCACGAGCGACCTCGTCGTTGAAGTAAACCAGATAGCCCTGGTAACTGGGGCCAAGTTAACGCTATCATTCTAAAAAAAAGTATGCTACCAGTTGTCCAAACCAAGGACCCAAAGAGGGGAGGTGACGAATAAAGTTTATTCCATCAAACTACCTCAAGACTCCATAAAAACGTTATATTTAACGATGCTAACATCCCTCTAAGCAAAAATCACTAAGAAGGACTCATAAACGGATTGAGCTTCATCCCAAAACGTAAAAAAGAGCCCAGAAACCACTACCTATTAGCAATGAATTGTCCATGTCGCTCCCAGTTTGGTTTCTACGGTGACTCCAACCCTTCGGTGGGATTGCGTGCCAGTTTCAGCATTCAGATTGGCTCTCCTATCATACAGAATTGCCAAAACATATAAATAAACGAGGAAAAATATATATTTTTACCTGGCAATGTTGCCTATGCAGTGCGGATTCCGCTCTTTAGCCACAAGGCTCTCCAGCACTACTCTCACGGCCACGGCACTGCCCCTCAAGGCCCTTCCCCTTCTCCCACTCCCGCGGGCTAGAGCCACGCTGAAGGTATCCTCGCTCATAGCCTACGCGATGCACTAGTCCAAGCCTGGAGCTTTGCTATACCGCCAGTGCTTTCGTTTTGACGTATTCCCTACCTCTCTTTTTTCAAGGTTGGATGGACCCCAGCGCATTCTAGTGATGGCGAATAATATTTTCGCCACTTTTCGCTTTTTTTTGAATAACTATTTAAAAAATATAAACATGTGGTTGCTTTCAAGTATTGCGTTGAGTAAAAATTGCGTCTAAAATTGTGGTTTATGAATGAAAACATATTCAATTGAATTGTATTCTGATATTTCCATTTGCTTTTAATATTAATATTGCAGATACGAGAGATGGGTGAAAACTTTCTGTTTGGTTATTTTTTAAAACTGAGGGTTTCATGATACGTCAACACCCTTTTTTTCACGGACAATCGATTAAAAGGATAAACGACAAATATCATTCTGTGATTTTACGAAATTCAACGTGTCGAGAGAATGGCGGTAAAGTGCACCGTAGGGACTCATGGGAATACTAGAGGAAAGGAGGCAAATGAAATGAATATAATTTTTCACGAGTTACCCTCTTTTTTTAACTTGGAATTTGTTGATAAAAGCCGTTTGCGAAAGTGAGTTTTAGTTTCGTAAGGGAATAAGAAGTATTGGCGATCCATCTGCTATTTGCAGTGACCATATTTTCGACAGTTGTTACTCCTCAATAAACGGGAGGAGGATTTTGAATCCACTTGTTGAAAATAAAACTTTCTTCGTGAAATAGTAAAAAATTAACAGCATTAATCTTACTTAAAGATAAAAACATCTTTGTATTTCTTTAACTATCATCGTCCTTCAATTTAGTTTAGACGGACGGGTCTACACCACTCTTGTCAATCGACCAACACGTGTCTGTCGATTTTTCGACCGTCGGGACAATTTGGATGAATTGGCTAAACATTTTTAAAGCCTTTCGGGACAAATCCATAAAAGGAATCCTCTCTGGAACCAAGTTAATGCGGCGACTAGCGTCGGGAAATTTTTTTGTTTCCAAAAGGGACAAGGTTTTTTCCAGTCCGAAAGGGATAAGGTGCAATTAGTGTGGTCATACCGATCATCCGGATCAATTTTGTGATACTCGATGTTCCCCACAGAGATTATCTGGAAGGGGTTTTAACATTTTGTACATTTTTATATTTAAGATTACTGCCCAATTTTCCAATTTTTCAAATGTTATTTACCTTCCCACCGACTCATCAAAGTTGACACTTAAAGTTTTTAGGACAATTTTTTAATATTTAGAAGTATTTAAAATCTATCCTAGGGTTGCAGTACAACAGTGAGTCATTATGTTGTCAACAGTTGGTAAAAATTTGAAACATATCTAAAAATATTTAGCTTCCCCACAAGTTAGGGGGCTACGCTGAAGTGGTCAGATTTTTTTGGCGTGTGGCGCTTCAGATGGCACACGCCCTCAGTTCACACGTGGATGACGGATTCAATGACGCATTGAAGCATGGTTGCAAATAAGCTTTAGGCTATAGATAGCCCTGTAGTCCTTGACCAGTTCACTCTCATTGTTTCAGATGAGACGGATATCAGCTATCAGTTGTTCTTATAAGTATATATACCCGGTAGCAAAACAATGTTTCCCCAATATTGTCCCGATGTTGGATATTCGGTGAAAATTAATGGAAAGCCAAGGCAAAGCCAATGTTGTAGCAATACCAAATTCACACGCGGCCTGAGCCCTATCCAACATGGAAATCCAGTGTTGGTTTGGGAGCGGGAAAACGACATTGAGGGAATATTGGGCGAGCCATAATGAAGCAATACCAAATCCGCACGCGGCCCAAGGCCGATCCAACATGGATATCCAGTGTTGGTTAGAGAGCAGAAAAACGACATTAGGGGAGTATTGGGCGAGCCATAATGGTAATAAATTGTCGGTAGCCTCATAAGCCGCGACTTCACCTCATTTGAAAAATAAGGTTTCCAATATTGGCTAAAAATTTGTTTTGTATGGTTGAACGAGTATTTGGAAAAGATTGTTATGCCATTTTTTATATTGCGGACATGTTTCGTTACTGTGTTTCAGTTGTTATCCCAACACCGATTTTCATATTGTCTACGACCCACGGATCGTTTATTGCCACAATAACGGTTTCGCCTTGTCATATCATAATAAGAAGCTTTTAATTAGAATTCCACCCGAGTTTATTTCGACAATTAGCCAAAGAAACAAGAAACGAAACTTAAAATAATGAAATTATGGGTCTTGTTCCATTTCCGGGTGTGCTTGTTTGTAAGCTGCCTTTCTAATGGCTGCGACGACGTTTCTCACGGCCACCGTCCTCCTCCGCCGTTCTGGTGAGTAAAAGACCAACGGATATCAATATGCAACCCGGGCCGCCTTCGGATAACATCTGTAAACCAAGAAATTAAAGTTAAATTCGAAATTAATTAACGTATTGCGAAAATAACTGCCTACCTGTCACGACATTAAACAGCTCTGTTTCTTTAAATACAAACTAGCCATTTTGTTTCTTTTGCGCGTTATATTTCAGTCTAAGTTTTTTTGTCATGATTGCCCTCATTACTAGGGGAACAGTTTGCCCAACGGTGTCTCCTCCCAAGAAGGACAGAGACGTTACCTAACAAGTATAAAACAAAGTTTAATGTAGCTTTGAAAGATTTTACACTTAGTTATAATTACCAGTTGTTGACTGACAGCCGGTTGACTTTAAAAGAGTTATTCCAATGCTATCATGCCTTCGCCAACCTTAGGTTGAAATTTTCTTGATTCCCCAAAACAATCTTAATATCTTCAGCGATGCCCAACACCGCTTTCAAAAGATGCTTTTCGGGTGATGTTTGCCCATTATCTGGGAGTCATTAGAAAAATATGGGATGAGAAATATGGGATGAGAAAAATAGGATGAGAAATATGGGATGAGAAACATGGTATGAAAACAATTATGGTTTCCTTTGGCTTTGCAAAATAAAAACTCGCCCGTTTCTTCACCAAAGGCGTTGGTCACCAAATGTCTACTGCAATAAATTGGTCGCCATTTCTCATGTAAAGGGCTACTTGATTCTCTTCGAACGTAGGAGCCCGTTCAACTTCAGTAAGTTGGATGGTCCTCGAATTGACCTCAGCAGCGTCGCCGACAGATTCGTTTTCTTCTTGGCCAGACACTGAATCTTCTTCGTCAGAAGATCCACTGCTTGACTCCTCAGCATGAGGCCTAGGTTGTGAATGAGTTGTTGTAGATGGTATGTTGTTGTTATCTTGCGTTGTTTCTTGTATTTTTGAAGAGGCAGTTGGCAACAAAAAACTATTTTCTTTCGTGGCCTTCCTCGTCTTTTTGGTGGTAGAGGAACCATCAGAGCTTCTTAATCTCTCGAGTCCACTGCTTTATTCTTCTGTCTCGAATTCGCCATACCGGCACTAACCCCAGTCAAACAAACTAATGAATAAACAGCACAGTGAATAAAGAAAAGTTATTAAATCCAGGAACGGGATGTTAACCTTTAGGTATGAGGACAGATTCGTTTTCTTCTTGGCCAGACACTGAATCTCCATCGTCAAAAGATCCACTGCTCGACTCCTCAGCATGAGTCTTAGGTTGTAAATGAGTGGTTAGAGATGGTGTGTTGTTGTTATCTGGCGTTGATTCTTGTATATTTGAAGATGCAGTTGGCATCCAAAATAATTTTCCTTTGGTGTCCTTCCTCGTCTTTTTGGTGGTGGAGGAACCATCAGAGCTTCTTCATCTATCAAATCTAATGTATTATTTTTCTGTCTCGATTTTTTCATACCGGCACTAACCCCAGTCAAACAACCTAATGAAAAGCACAGTTAATAAAAAAAAGTTATTAAATTCAGGAACGGGTGGTTTCATACCTTTAGGTATGAGGGGAGCTTCAATCTTCTTAAGTTACACGAGACTGTTTTGTTGAAGTGGTTTGTTAACTAGACCATCTAAGTTGTTCCCTTCTGAATTGGACCCAGCCCTCTTGCCAAACCTACTACGCTTTTTTCGTTTCCTTTTGGGATTTCCGGGCACACGAGATACTTCAGAAGTTGTGTTATTGACATAGGAAACTTCTTCCAACACTTCCCTTTCATCTGGAATTCTGACCTGATCAGACCAATTCTATTAGCGCTGCCATATTAAACGAAAAAATTTTCTATTTGCAAATAATATTATCGAAAATTATTGGCTATTTAGTATTTAAATTCTTCATTTTAAAAATTTCCATTTGCCAAGCACTTTTTTAGCTTCTTAATTTTAAAAAACCTCCTGGCTAATTCCAATCGATTACTAAATCTTTGAAATCTGAAACCGAAACGTAAACAACGTGACTTCTAAGATGAAACGAAAATGGTTCATAACCCTGTTGGAATAGTTTTACGTCGTGTGAGATATTCCATAATTCCAACCATGAAATAACTTTCAGTGATAGGCTTGGATGATAATGGATAGTGTATTGTTCCTTCGTTTACGGTGGTTCTTCAAGGCTATCGGACATTTTTTTTTGAAGGCCCCTTGAATGTTTGTAATTTAAATGTGGATGAGATAGGTATGCTAATTAATAATCATTAAGTTGGAAATGTCAATTTTAACACTTAGTTTAATAATTATTCATAGGTAGCCGGAAAGTTTCTGTATATCCAGACATATCCATGAGACCACCTGTAGGAGAGTGTCTGAATCGCAGAGTTAAATTTCAGTTTAAACGGAATCTTGCCTCATGATAAATCTGGATTTTCTATCACTTATCCCCAATACCACCGCAACAAATCCGTTCTTCTTAGATTTGAAAGAAGACTTGACAGAAACTTACATTTTTTAATGGCAGCATTCATTAAATATGAACCTAAAAAAGAACCAGTGTTCTTCGAAGTTAACAATTTATCCCAATATGGATTGGATTTTGATGGTTTCTTGTATGTGGATACCCTTTGAATAAATTTGAAGTGTCAATTACTCTCCAAATAATCATAGTTGTAATAAGACAGTGAACTAATAAAACTCGCGAATTGAAATGTCTTTTTTTCAGTAACTGGAAAAATTCAAAATGTCCGATCTACAATAGCTTCGGATTTCCAAGAAAGATTCAGGTTCAGGATTCGGAAAAAATTCTGCAAAAAAATTTTATATATTACGAAAATGTGTTGATAGCGAATGATTTATAACATTTTACATAGGAATGGTGGTGGAAAATAGGTTCGATGTAACATCCATTATCCGTGGGCATCACCCAGCATTTTGAATGAAGTTTCAATTCGTAGATGGACCATACATGGGAGTTTACTGCAAGACCTCTTGATTTGTAAATATTAATTGACCTCAGCAACATCGGTTTACTGAAGAAACTCTTGAGTCTTGTAAATACTTGTCCACTGATGTTTGATTAAGTAATTCATTAATTTTGATTAATAAACCATTGTTGGTTAGGTAAAAGGAATCGGAGCGTGTCCCAGCCTTAACACTTTTGAAGTAATGGAGTCTTTCCTGTGCTGTTAAATATAGATGGTGAAACTCGGTTTTCAAAGGTTTGAATATGATTCAATTCCGAAATTCTTCTAACCATTTGCGCCAATAGTTTTCTGGGAGACCTTATCAGCTTTTTCAATTTCCCAATATAGTTTTCAAAAAGGAATGCCGAGAAGCGATCCAATGGGCCATGAATGTCACACTCGTCACTTAAGTGAATCAAAGAATGGGCATTGTATATTACGTGATGGACACCATATATTTTTCTGAACTGGTAAACGAAGTATATACAACCTTTTTTGCTAAACTTGAATATTTTGGCAAAGCAACGGTGAGGCCAATATTCTTATAGAAAATTGAAGATATAAAAAATGTTCAATTTTTTCGGATGATAGGTTTCCTTTTAATACAGCTGGACCGGAATAAAGAAGAAAAGATCGTAATTCGACAGCTTTCAACTTTTTAATTTGATGAATTTTTGTAGGTATCCGATGAAATTCCTTTGGATACGTTTTTCTTATCTGATGAAGTTTCTTGTCTATATTGGATCTTTCTCTGATTCCGAGTTTATGTTTGAATTTTTTGTGCGCAATTTCTCAGTCCAAATAGGTGCATACATTCATGTGGGAAGGATGAAATCATGTCGATATCTAATTGCTCAAGTGGGCTTACTCCTGTGTGATTATTTTTGTGCGTTTGTTTACGAAAGGAATCGTCAGTACGAAGAACAACATTTTCGATAAGAGAGAAAATTCTACATTTGTGTTCGTCGATGTGGACGCCTTTTTTAGTACAGCGCTCACAAGCACCGTTGTACAGTGTCTCTTTATGGACGTAACAAATTGCCGGGCAGGAGCATCGCAAATGATCGCACTTAGTTTAATAGTGTACTGCACCCCGTCAAATGTAAGTCCTTCAGATGTTCAAACATTTCGGTCAAAAACGGTTTCAGAAAGTCCTTCGCAGATTTGGGTTTTCCATGTCCAGCAAAAATGCTGACGACGAACGGCTCACCATCTTCTGTACTCATCACTCTGCATAAAATGGACAACATCTCGACAGAGTGCGTCTTGAAGATGGGGATTCCATCAATATTGATTTGAAGCACGATATCCCTGCTAAGTGGGTTGATAATTCCGGTTTTTATTTGCGGATGATACCTTCACGAAGAGAAAAGTGATGAAAGGACTTTTGTCCCACTTTACTCGTTGGGGTGTTCATGAATGTTCTTGAATCTTTTTAGAATATCATGTCCCAAATCACGAAGAAGTTTGGCGACTTCACCTATAGCGCTAAGAGATAACCTCTTTTTTGAGTACAAGAGTGCCAAACGTTGAACAATCTGTTCTTTCGTAAGAGTGGGGGAGGCTCGAAAGACACTTTCTACGTTTTGACTTGCGACAGGCGGTACTTGCTCATTTCTCTCACTATCTTCAGGCAAGCTTTAGGGAGAATTTGTACCTCAATTGAAGAGGATTTGTGAATTGCATCGTCGTTATAACATTCGTCATGGCTGGCGTTATCAACCGTTTCATCTATGACAGCAGGGATTTGTTGACTGGGTAGTGTAGTCTTGTGTGTTTCCATTTGACGAATTGACGGGATTGCGTCAATCATAGATCTGTGACAGAAAAAAATAATTACTGATTCAAAACATGAATAATAACAAAGGGTTTGCATATAAAAAAATAAAATATTTCTCTTCTAACTTCAGTTTAAACCCTTTAAGTAGTGAATAAATAAACATTGAACGTACCTAGGTATCACAGGGACAATAGAACTACTTTGAACACTGTTTGTTATTGCACGAATAAAGTCTTGTAAAGCCAATTAACTCTGTGCCTCTATTTTTGTCTTGACAGTTTATACATGATCAAGAATAAATCCCAGAACAGAAGACGATAATACTTTTCACAATGTGACAAGCTAAGTAAAATATGACTAGAGACTCTACTTTACAATCAATGACATTCGAAATGAAGGGAATAAATGACAGATTCACAATTGGGCCGATGACACCCCATTCTTGGGAATCAGTTGTAACATAAATTCATAAATAACTTGAAAAATTTAGAAACGGCGTTGTTACAGCATTGGCTGAATCACGCATTCTAATTTAAAAATGTTTTTTTAAGTAATGGGAAAATAATTCAGAAACGGTGTCTGAACAATGTTGGGCAAACCCTGAGATGGAGCTTTTCGAAATGATGGATAAAAAAGTCACAGAAATAGTATTGGCTATGCATTGGCTAAACCCCGGGATTGAATTATAGAATTTGACGAGAAAAATGGGGAAATATCATGAACGGTATTGGTGAAATATTGGCTGAACCCCGTAAGGGAATTTTAGGAAAAAATAGAAAAAATTCAAAAACGGTGTTGGTGTAAGGTTGGGTAAAACTCGGGATTCCATTTTTAGAAATAATGGAAAACAATGATAAAAACGATGTTGGTGCAATGTTGGCTAAACCACGGGATTCCATTTTTAGAAATAATAGAAAACAATTATCAAAACAGTGTTGGTTCAATGTTGGCTAAACCACGAGATTAAATTTTTAGAAATAATGGAAAACAATTATAAAAACAGTGTTGGTGCAATGTTGGCTCGAATCGAAATAATGGATACAAAAGTCAGAACGGTGTTGGTACAATATTGGCCTAGTATCGGGATTCAATTTTTGGAAATAATGGAAAATAAATCCAAAACCGGTGTTGCTACAATGTTGCCTAAATTTTGGGATTAATTTATTCGAAATAATGGACAAAAGAGTCATGAAAGCTATTGGTACGACATTGGTTCTACCAAAAAATTCCGTTGTTAAAATTCCGGTTTCGTAACGATAATAAAACCGATATCGCATTGAAAACATTAGAATGCCAATTCAAAATCAACATTGGTACAGTTTACGTGCAATATGGCATGCTACCGTCATCATCAACAATCCGTGAGTGATGGATTTGTCTCAAAATTTAAATGAATTAAGCGGTTCTGTTTCACTGACGGTAAAGAAATGTTAGATTCCATCTAATTATTGGCTAGTTGGCTCCTCCATTGACGAAATTACCGGGGCTAAAATTCCTCTGTCCAAGTTCTTAGGTGGTTTATTTATTTTTGATGGAAAAAATTCTAAAAATTTTCGTATCCGCGTGTTTGCGAAAGAAATTTCTGGCGAACTCATGTCTAAATTCTGGTTACGATCCATTACGATCCGTATTACGATACTTTCTTTTAAAAAAGATAGAAAACATTGCCAGAATTCCAACTAAGCAAGAAAAAGAATGTCTTGACGTTATCGAGAAAAAAAATTTCAAAGTATGATATAGTAAAAAAAAGAACGGTTGAGTTTCAAGTCAACAAATGGAAAAAATGTGGAGTGCATAGGAACTTTATTATACGTCAGAGAGAAACCACAAAGTGTCTCAATGGATGGAGTTGATCACGAGTAAGCAGTAAAAGAATAAAACAAATGGAATCGTGAAGCAATTTTTGAATAAAAAAAAACAAGCAGAATCACGCAGAGCTGAATAATCAAGGCAAAGTTTTTTCAATCCTACAGTTATAGATGTTGATGAGATTTATCATCCTAAATCTCACTAGGATTCATCATTTGAATGGAGAGTACAAGAAGGCGAGAAAAAAACGCAAAACGGCAAATCTTTTGTTACTCACGAAATTCTCCAGGCAACGTCTTCTACCACTGTTCAAATCGGCCTATAAAATCGTTAACATCTAGCATTCATTCATTGTGACGTTAAAAAAAATGCAATGGAAACGTTTCGTTTACGTACAGTCCCCTCAATAAGTATGGGATCACCCCGCGCCGTTCCATAAGGCGGCGTGTATTTTTCATATGGGTTTTTCGGGTGGCAAAAATCGGAAAAATGACATAAATTCACCAAACTTGGGATTTATGTCATTTTACGTCTTTTCTATTGTCTGAATTTTTTTCAGATTTTTTCCCCTATTTTTTAGGCCTAGAAAAGTGGCGCCCAAAGTATCGGATCACTCCGACGCCGCCCGTGTTGTCTTATGGCGCAAATGGGCTTTTCATATTGCTTTTTATATATTTAATTTTTTAAAGGGAATTTTTATATTCAAACCCTTTATACATTTCCCTTTTATAAATTAACTGTAAGATTTCCACTATGATCGGAACTATTTCCGAATTTTCCCCGATTTATTAATTTCCCCAGTTGCTAAAATAAGAGACTACAGAAGAGTTCATTTAGAGTTTGCAACCTCTATCGCCTGGCGTAGGCCGGAAAATTAGTGTCTTATTTTAACGCCGCTGGCGCTCCGCTACCTTTTTTGATTTGTGAAAACCCATCAAGGTCATTTTTCTCATTTTTAATTTGACAACTGCGTATACAATTTGGTTACTGTTTAGCCTTAATTTTTAACTTAGTTTGTCAGTGGCCGGTCGTCAGTTTTTCAGAGTGAATATTCGTAGCTATTAATTTGAGAAGCTTATTTGGAATCTGCAGTCAACAGTTCGATACGTTATGGCTAGTTATATCCTTAACATGTTTGACAAAGAGAGAAGAATCAATTTTTGCCGTTTGAACAGTCAATTGGACAAATTTGATTGGCGTAAAAAAATTTGTGGTGACGAAGCTCGTTTCACGTAAGCAAAGAAATTTCTAAAACATAAAAAACTTTACTAGTGGGACTAGCTTATACTTAAAATTAACTTGTGTACGTCTTTTCTGTATCAGTTTTGATAGCCAGGGTATTGTTTCTCAGTACTTTGGACCATCCAGCCGTAACGTGGAGCGACAAGTTTTTGTTTGGGCATGCCTCTCGGTTCAAGGACCTCGCATGATTCGACTGATTGAAGAAAAATTTGACACTCGCATGTATATCGCTTTGCTGCAACGTGACGTGCTGTCACATGTTTCTCGCCAGTCTTGTTTCATACAAGATCACTTCCCTGTCCACGTCGCTTCAGCTGTTAAGACCTGGATGAAGGAAAATGATTTCCATTTATTTCCCTCTTGGCCCGAAAAGTCAGGCGATATCATGCCTCTAAACTCTGTTTTTTCAAGAGTAGTAATGGATGTTAACAAGCAACATCAACCGATTCATTCGAAAGAAATGTTATGGGCCGAAATTGAACGCTACTTTTCGTTACTGTCAACCGATGATGCATACGTAACGGATATTTTTGACTCAATGCCTGTAAATATGAAAAGAGTTGTGGTCAATAATGGGGAACTTTTGGAATAAAAGTTATTACAAATCCGAAATTTTGAATCTTTCATTTATTTCTGATGAACTATCAAACTAAAACAAAAGCATTAGGGAAAATCAGCAAAGTGTTTTTAATATTTGGTATGGTAGCCTTTAGCATTCAGACAAGCTGCACATCTTGATTTCAATGACAGAATATATTTTCTCAAAACTTTCTTTGGGATTTTATTCCATTCTTTTTGAATTTTTTTCCACATAACCTGTTTAGAAGATCTTTCTGTAGTGTCCATTTTGCTTTTGACGTAATCCCAAATTTGTTCTATTGGACTTAAATCTGGACTCTGTGGAGGCCATTCCAAGTGAATCAAAGTTCCTGCATAACCAATTGGCAGAAAAAGCGAATGTTTTAAATAATCAGGCCAGGATACGAATAATAGAAAATTTTCCTTTATTCATTACCGTCTTTTTCTTTTCTAGAAAGATAACCTCTATTAATGTTAGCCGAATGCTTCGGATCATTGTCTTCCTGCCAATAGAACCGCTCTCCTTTAAATATTTCTTTAGCCTGCTTCACACCTTGAACGAGAATACCGTGATACATTTTGGCATCCATAGTTCCTTCAAAATATAGTTACAATTAGCGCTCAAATTAAATCTAGCCCCGATAGAGTAAAATCTAGAATAATGATAAAATATACCTTCGATTAATCTTAATCTGCTTTGTCCTTGTGCCGAAATGCCACCCCACACCATTATACATCCACCACCATGTTTTATTGTTGGTTTTACACAATTGCGGTGGAATCTCTCTCCAGGTTTTCTCCAACAGTAGCCATTCTTTTTGTCGCCAAACAATTCCACTTTTGTCTCGTCGGTGTTGAATATTTTCAAAATTTCACTTTTCTTCATTTTCAAAATCTTTTTGCAAAACTTTATTCGTTTTCGCACGTTTTCTAGTCGCAGCAAAGGTTTGTTGGCTGCGACACAACCTCGAAGACCCCAACTGTGAAGCACTCTCCTCACTGTTGCTTTTGAAACTTTCACGTTTCTGGAAACATTGAATTCGTCCATTATCTGAGACACTGTTTTTCTTCTACATCGAGTTGACAGTTGGTTAATATACCGACGGTCAGCAGCACTAATAATACTTGGGCGTCCGCTGCGATAGCGTGAATTGTTACTCTGAGTTGCATTGAAACGTCTGACAGTTCTATTAACTGTACTCTGTGAACATTTTACAATACATGCTATTACTCTTTCTGATTTCCCTTCTGACTTTAATTTCAAAATTAATTCTCTCTCTTTAACACTTAATTCTGGTCTCTTTATACCGAAATGAATGTGCGCTTGGGACATGTTTCTCTATCAGTAAACATAATTGTACTGAGGAAAATCTGAAAAGGATTTATCTCGGTAAAAGAAAACCAAATGGTTATTTTAGTTTTTTCAAACATCGTGAAAAAATGAGAAAAATGACCTTGATGGGTTTTCACAAATCAAAAAAAGGTAGCGGAGCGCCCGCCGCGTTTAAAAAAGACACTAAATTTCCGGCCTACGCCAGGCGATAGAGGTTGCAAACCCTAAATGAACTCTTCTGTAGTCTCTTATTTTAGCAACTGGGGAAATTAATAAATCGGGGAAAATTCGGAAATAGTTCCGATCATAGTGGAAATCTTACAGTTAATTTATAAAAGGGAAATGTATAAAGGGTTTGAATATAAAAATTCCCTTTAAAAAATTAAATATATAAAAAGCAATATGAAAAGCCCATTTGCGCCATAAGACAACACGGGCGGCGTCGGAGTGATCCGATACTTTGGGCGCCACTTTTCTAGGCCTAAAAAATAGGGGAAAAAATCTGAAAAAAATTCAGACAATAGAAAAGACGTAAAATGACATAAATCCCAAGTTTGGTGAATTTATGTCATTTTTCCGATTTTTGCCACCCGAAAAACCCATATGAAAAATACACGCCGCCATATGGAACGGCGCGGGGTGATCCCATACTTATGGAGGGGACTGTACTTCACCCTTTCACTCGGATATACCTTTTAACAGATTATTACGTTTTTAATAATTTTTAAAACAGTCATAACGTTATGAAACTAATGGGAGCAGCATGTGTTATACTATGAGAAGCCAATGCTCTAAGACATGGCATGCTACTGTAGAAAGCATCTCTGTACTTTCGCTCTCAAATCAATGCTACTAAGATAATCCTCAAACAGACATCATTTGAAAATCTTGCCTTAAACCAAACAGAAATGCAATGTGAAATTCAAATAGAAGGATCATGTTCAACATGTCTTTGAAAAATTTGAAAACCGCCAAGATATGCCCAAAAAAGAAAATACCAATCCGTTTGTCCCAGATTTTACGTGCCTTTTTCACTGCAAATTATATAATGGAACTATTCGAGGCCGACTGGTATTTTCGGGACATTAAATCTGATCCAGTTCCGTCTTTTGATAGCACCTCATCCACTTTTACTAAATTCTTTGAATTTTTGCTGGATCCGCATTGGGCATAACATTTGGAAACTTTCTCTACTGATTAAGAAACCATTAAGGTATTCGAATATGTCCTCAACGCGGTGAATTTTGACAACCTATTGTTTGCGCTGCGATTTTGCGCCAATTTTAAACTGAAAAATCAAGAAAATTTTCAAAGTGATGTTCAGAAGATACAAATTCATAAACTAATTTATGATTTGATTTTGGAACTTCTTGTCTCTTAGATGTCGCTGCCCGAAGAATTTCAAGCAAAAATCAAAGAAATCAGCTGAAGAGTCTTATGGAGACACATGCTGTAATGGAGCGAGAGCTGGAAGAAAAACCGAAGCTTTTAATTAAAGTGTGTAACATTCAAGCAACAACGAAAACAACAATTCCCCTAAAAATTGTAAACTTGCTATTTAAAACTAGTTCAGCTGTTTGGGGATTTCAGGAAATAAAAAAGTTGATTTCCCGTTAATGTAAATATGCTCTTTTTACTTCAAAATAAAAATATTTGATTTGTGACCCTTGGCGTGCCATAGACGTAACGTAGCTCGAACGTAAACGCACTTTTTCTTCAGTCTTTACTCTCAAATTTTTTAAACGTAAGTACTACATTTTAGAGTTATTCATTTTTAGGTTATTTATTTTAATTAAGTTTTGTTTTTAATTTCAGATGGGTAACTGAAACGCAACCCCAAAGTCGGATATTATGTCCGATGGAGAATTGATGAACGAAATTATTAACTTGTTGGCAGAGAAGGAGAGGTGGGTTCAGGCCATTAAAGGCCTCTTAACATTTGGCGTATTTAAATTCATCGTCGTCATTCATCCATACCCTTTTCAGTTTTCTGGCATAGTTGGACTTATTGTTTTATTTTTTTTTTTTAATTTAGTCTTGTAGTATTGAGTGTGATTGCTATTTATTTTACTATAACTATTTTTTCTTTATATCTTTAAAGCTATGCTATCAAAGAAAAAAGATGGAAACTGAGGAATATGTGTTTGGTAGCAATGATTTGGAAAGATGCGGAGTTGATCCTACTTTGTCAGTTGCATTGCTTCATGGAGCATGCACCACAGTTGGTGAAAGGTTTCTCCAAATTAGGTATCTCTGTTATAATTTGCTACTCAAAAAATAATAATAAAATTTAAAAAAATATTTTTATTTTAGAATCATTTGTATTTCTAACTATTTAAAACAACAATTAACAAAAAAAAAACCATTACAGTCCCATAGACTTATCTTGTTTTTAAAAAAATATATATTTTTTAAATTTTAATATTGCTTTGAGAATCATAGATTTTCATAATCGAGAATGTCATTTTCATGGTAGTTTCGGCCAACAGATTCTTCAGGCGCTGTTTGGCAAATCTTGAATCCGTACCATCAACATTTATAACCTTATCGAAATAATATTCTGAATTCTTACTTCTTGATCGTTTATTTCAAGTCACTTCAGCGAACACAATAGTTTGGAAACAGTTTGGAATTATATTGATGTGCTAAAATTCAAGCTTGTATAAAAATTAATTTTTTCAATCCAGTGAAAAGAACTACGTAGATTAGAAATACAATCTTAAATCTAACTAAAACAAGTTTTATTATTTTATAAAGAAAGGATTCGGAGCTATTTTAGGATGAAAATATGTTCGTTTATCAGGCTGTCCTCGTACGAGCTATTATAAGCAATCAGCAAAACATTCAAGCCAAAAATTTCGTACGGGGTCACAAAAATACATTAATGAGATAAAAAATGTGGAAAGAAACCTGTTACGCATGAAAGATTTTTCCTATCTTTATTTATTCATGACGTTTAAAATCTTCTTTTCAGATGATGATCAGACAAGCATACCTAACAGAATTCTAAAGATCAGGCTCATTTTAGCAGTTGAGTTGATGGCCTCCGCAATAGGCACCAGCCGAACCCCCATACAAGCTAATCAACCCCAAAGACCTAGACGACGTCCGTATCCAGGCCCTTCGTTCCATTGATGCTGTCATGAACAACTTAAAATAGTCTATCCCCATCTATTTTAGCAAATTGAGGGACGTGCGGCCCACAATCACCCTACAAGGACAGCCAGTACTGACCCAAAGAGAAAACCTCGTCCTCACGAGCGACCTAGTCGCTGAAGTGAACCAGATAGCCCTGGTAACTGTGGCCAGGTTAACGTTATCCTTCTAAAAAAACTATGCTAGCGGTTGTCCAGAACAAGGACCCAAAGGGGGAAGGTGACGAAGAAAGTTTATTCCATCAAACTACCTCAGGACTCCATAAAAACGTTATATTTAACCACGCTAACATCCCTCTGAACGAACATCACTAAGAAGGACTCTTAAACGGATTGAGCTTCATCCAAAAACGTAAACAAGAGCCCAGCAACCACTACCTATTAGGAATGAATTGTCTATGTCACTCCCAGTCATGTTTCTACGGTGACTCCAACCCTTCGGTGGGATAGTATGCCAGTTTCCAGCATTATGATTGGCTCTCCTATCATACAGAATTGCCAAAACATATAAATAAACGAGGAAAAATATATATTTTTACTTGACAATGTTGCCTATGCAGTGCGGGTTCCGCTCTTTAGCCGCGAGGATCTCCACGTCCTACTCTCACGGACACGGGACTGCCCCTCAAGGCCCTCCCTCCACTCCCGTGGGCTAGAGTCACGCAGAAGGTATCCTCGCTCATAGACTACGCGATGCACTAGTCCAAGCCTGGAGCTTTGCTATACCGCCAGTGCTTTCGTTTTGACACAGTCTATACCTCTCTTTTTTCAAGGTTGGATGGACCCCAGCGCATTCTAGTGATGGCGAATAATATTTTCGCCATTTTTCGCTTTTTTTGAATAACTATTTAAAAAATATAAACATGTGGTTGCTTTCAAGTATTGCGTTGAGTAAAAATTGCGTCTATAATTGTGGTTTATGAATTAATACATATTCAATTGAATTGTATTCTGATATTTCCATTTGCTGTTAATATTAATATTGCGGATACGAGAGATGGGTGAAACATTTCTCTCTGTTTGGTTATTTTTTTTAACTGAGGGTTTCATGATACGTCAACGCCCTTTTTTCACGGACAATCGATTAAAATGATGAACTACAAATATCATTCTGTGATTGTACGAAAGTCAACGTGTCGAGAGAATGGTGGTAAAGTGCACCGTACGGACTTATGGGAATACTAGAGGTAAGGACGCAAATGATATGAATATAATTTTTCACGAGTTACCCTCTTTTCTTACGCGAAATTTGTTGGTAAAAGCCATTTGCTTAACTGAGCTTGAGTTTCGTAAGGGAATAAGAAGTATTGGCGTTTTATCTTCCATTTGCAGTGACCATATTTTCGAGATTGTTACTCCTCAATAAACGGGAGGAGGAGTTTGAATCCAAGCAAAATTTCTATTGAATTTCAATGAAAAGAGGTTTGACTTTACAAATTCATTTATTGATATTCACCTTTATGTTACAAGTTGCACCTTTATATTATAAGTTGTGGTCGGCAATAAAGTTATTGAAAAGAAATGGAATGTTAAGTTAATTGAAATGTGAATATTAAATAAACCGCATATTTCCACGTTCCGAAAAAAGGAGTTTTCTACGACTTTGCAGTTAAATCCAGCGAAAACTTCAAATAAATACTCGGGCCCTCGGCTAATTCAAATAAGGAATTTTAAATACCACCAAATCCACTCCTGCAACTAACTGTGGTACGGTATAGTTGTGAAACATTGATAAGCGCAATACGTGTACTTACTTTCATACAGTCTGTTGAAAATGTTACGTCCACAACTTTTGCTGGAATTCTGGATAACAATTTGACCTTCCAAGCTGGTTACTGTTAACTTACAATTAGAAGCCCTACTTCACCAGAGGTGGTAGAAGAATGGTGCTCTTTAAAGTACTAACAAAACAATAAATCTAGCCAAGATGGAATTTTCTTAAAAAACGGTAATTCAAAATCAAGAGGAATAGATACCCTCATTGGCGAATCCTGGCTAGACGACCTGGTTAAACAAAAGGAAAGTTCTATTAGAAAACTGACGAATTTTTAATAGAACTACTTCTTTTGAATCAGGTCATCGATGACTGACTTAGTCTCATAAAAGAAAGAACCTTTCAAACCTGACGTATCCTCGAAATGATTCATTCCCTTGGCGGCTCCTTCATTCCGGCTATAAAAGCGGCGCAATCCAATAACACAATGTGGTCCGAAATCGTCAGGGAGAAATTTTTCGCTGGATTTTTCAAAGCTGGATTACATATTCATCCTGATTAACCGCAACAACGCACACTGGGCTCTGGTTTTGGTATCCTGCAAATACAAAACAATTAATTACTACGGCAGTTTGAAAAAGGATGATGGGGGTATTTTTAAGGCATTTAAGGATCTCTTTTTTCTCTGTCCCTTTGCCCAAAGAAGATTATTTTAGAATATAATGTTGTTTTAATTTACCCAATCAAAGAAATTCCTTCGACTGTAACGTATTCCTTTGCCAATATGCCTATTGCAGTGCCAGCAACCATCCGTTTGATGTTATGACGGGAATTATCGACAGATGCAGACAAACAATGCGAAAAGAACTATTGGAAGGGAAATTAAGAGATGGAATCGAGCCAGATGATCAGCTGAAAAAAAAAAACTTTATGGTATAAATGATCCACGACAACTGTCTTAGAAAAAGAAGTTACATTAAAATCTGTGTTTCAGTTAGATCACAAATGATAATTCTTTTAAGAAGAAAAAGACAAGATCATCCGACAATGCTATGACCCCTAAAGAAACCAAAGAAAAAAGTCGCTTATAAAAATACTAGCGGGTTACTCTCTATTAATGGCTAGAGGTGCTGGAGAAGAAGAAACCGTCCGACGGAAAAAAGCGATTAAAATGAGGGTTCTAAAAGGAAATTGTCAAGAAATGCACAAACAATAAAAGAAAATTAAAGAAGAACTCAGGCTATCTAGGGAAAGAGAAAATAACCTTAAACAGAAATTGATGAATTACACAAAACTGGAAGATCGAATGACTGATGGAGATATTTTTGCTGCTTTCCTAATAAATCAAGTAAAGTAAAGAGATTAATAACCAATATACTTGATAATAAAGTGACCATCTTTTTTACAGTTTGAAAATATAAACAAAACGAGATACATCTGGAATACTTAAGTTATTAAACAGTGCATCGTGATTCAAGGAAGAGCCCCGGGAACTTATGAATATCTTCGACAAAATAGAATCATGCTGCTTCCTTTCGGGTACACTTTACATGCTTATATTGGTAGATCAACTGACGAAGTTGGAGTAACTGAGCCTTTTTGTCAAAGGCTAAAACTAGAAAGAGAACGCCGTGTATCACTAGAAATAGACGAAATGGCATCATTCCCGAAAAAGCACGTTTATAAAACAATTTGGAAGAATAATTGGCGAAGAGAACACTGGTGGCATATTTAAAAAAAGAAAAGTAAGGCCGTTTTGGCAAACCGCTTTTTGGCATTCGTAGTAACTGGACTGTCAACAAGGTTCAAAATACCCGTGGCGTATTTTTTTGTTCGGAGACTTACGGGAACAAAACTTTATAAACTGACTTGCCATGTAATCAAAAAGATTGATTTAGAGGGATTTTCTGTTTAACCCATCGTTACTGACAATGCGTCAACGAATATAAAAATGTTTAAATTTTATGGAAACGGAAAAAGTCCTTCCGTTTCTTCCTCACCCGATGGATTCAACCTGAAAATTATTTCTAAGCTATGACTTTACCCATCTGATTAAAAATTTGCGTAATCTGTTCATTGACCGCACCTTTATGTGATGGAAATGGTATAGCAATATAAGTTGAAATGTCAAACCTTGATGTGGTGAAACGGTAACATGTTCGTATGTCAAAACATAAGAAACTCGCCTTTACTTATTTGGCTGCTGTACACAATTATGTGCTCCACCTGTATGAATTTTAATTTCTGTACGCAGGTGAACAGAACCCAAAAAATTGAATGAACCGAATTAGGAAGCAATTTATTTCCCTCGGAGAGCAACCCACTTTGAAGCTGTCGCCACTAAAATGTTTACAACACAGTACCGTTTTTTAAAACAAGTCTCTTCTTTGAGGTCTCAAGCCATTCCAGTCCTGTTACCCACAGTTTTCTTTCAACGTTATCAAAAGGCAATTGGTAGAAAGTAGTTTTAGTATTCCTTTTTCCGTACATAGAGTCACATGCATGGTTGCAACTGAGAACTTATCCGAATGACTGAATTTCAATAACTTGCGCATTACATGAAATATAATGTCATTCTTTGTCTTTGTGACGGTGTAGGGGGTTGTCTTACAAACGGAAAGAAACGCGAAAAAAACATACAAAATATATTGACTTTTGAATGCGTTTGAATTAGAACCATCGAAAATTATGAGCAGTAAAGAAAGGCGACAAAAGTGTTTTTTTTTTAAATCTTACCGCTTGCAGAAAAAAAACCCCAGAGAGCTTTGGAATTTGGATATCTGGTTCTTAGATGGCACCGGTCATTTTCAAATTTTTCGTAAAGCAAATTGAAATATCTCAAATATGAAAATAAATTTTAGGTATGACAATAAGGTAATTCAATACTTATTTTTCAATTCTGATTCTGATTCTCCTGGAAAAATTTTATGTGTCCGAAATAGTAAATGCCGTTGTGTCCGGTCCTTTATTAGATGAGACCATGTTTCTAAGGAGGAATCACACGAAAAATTAATATTTAATTTGAAAACACGAAGTGTAAATTACTCAGTTGGTTCTTGACGTCCCTTGGAAATCCATTATTTGATACGCTTTCGTCTGGACATCCATAGTATATCCTATTTTGATCCCTCCTTAAAAAGACAACTCGTGTCCTTGCCAGAAATTTCAAATACATTCGCCTTAGGGTTTCCAAACGACGTACTGTTAATTATGTTACTATGACGTCTAAATGAAGTAAAAAAATGACGAACGTATATCGAATAGACCGACGTCTCTATGATATCACTAAGATAAAGTGTGCTAGTAGAGCCGTTCATGGCTAACTGCGGTCTTGTATTGGGTTGTATTTGATTTGGTGTTGCCTGAGATTCCGGAATTCAAATCAGACGACGAATACGTTTTTAAAAATTCTTATACTGTATGTTTAAAAAATGGATGTATTGATTAAAATTGCGATTTTCTGCAACATAATCTTATATCCGTGTTTCAAGGTACGTTGAAGCGAATGGAGAATATGAAATATTAATAAAATTCTTTTCTTTCCCGTCATTTTTTTGCGCACTGTGATACCATAGTTTACGAAAGCCGACTTTCAAAGCCACTTTCGTATGTCGCGCTTTTGAAACGTTGGTAACCAACCACAAGTTCCCGGATTCGAGAAAAATCCCATTCCGTTGTTTAGAACCAGTGACCACGGACGAAATTTTATAGATTACGTTGTGGTGTTTGGCAAATCAATGTACTCATCGCGAAATATCGGTGCTATTTCATCGATCTATATTAACTATTAGGTGATCCGTCAACAAAATCACCAAGATTATTGAACAACAATACCTTTGATTTCATAGAATGGCAAACAGCAGAAGAAGTTTAATTAATTATAGATAATTTTCAACATATCACTGGATTTCCTGGTGCAATTGGTTCTCTAAATGGTACGCATATAGAAAAGCGTAACATCATTTAAAACTCAACAAGATTTTAACAACCAATCTTATTAGCTTTTTTCTCCCAAATGGTGCCTTTTCATAAACTTATGCTGGATTCCCTGGTAGTACTAACAATTCTAAAGTTCCGCTCCTTTGATTTATATTTCCTTAATGATGAAGATCCGTCTTTCCTTTTTCCAGGTGACCAATATTATGTAATGTCAGATTGCATGCATGTCATGTAATGTCTGCATGCATGGCATTCTGCCACGTAAAGAAAGTTGTCAGGATTATCTCCTGTTTCTATGCTTTGCTCAACTTTCTAAGAAATAAGAAAAGGGGTGAAAGAAAGTTTTTTTCATCGGATACAACAAGGTGTAGATCAAACAAAGATCTAGAAGATCAAGAAGATCAAGAAGATCTAAACGGCATTGCTAATGATTGATTCAGCCTTCAGTCTGGACTACCTGAAGACCATAATAACATGGCAGACGAAGAACTGATTTTGAAAGTCGAAACGAGATATAATAGGTAAGCTACACTCTCGCGCTATCCCAGTCTCTTTGAAGAAACGGTGGGTATTCAGTAAAGGGTCCCAAGATTCCCCGCCAGGTTCGCTAGTGTTTCAGGCTTATCGCCTTTCGGGGGTATAGTAAAAATAGGGGTTTTTCGTTCGTTATCTGTAAAATTACCAATCAATGTGTCCAGAAATTGATTTAGTTTAAGCTTTAGGTGATTCTCTATCTCTAAATACCTAATTCATCTAGGTTAGACAATTTTTTATATGTTTATTTTTTGAATTTTCGCCAAAAAAAATCAAATCAAATGTATTTTTTATTTCTTATTTTTGTTTATTTTATTTTAATGAATTTTAAAATTTATTTTTAATATTTTAAAATTTATTTTTAATATTTTAAAATTTATTTTTAATATTTTAAAATTTATTTTTAATATTTTAAAATTCATATTTAATATTTAAAATAGAATAAACAAAATCAAGTAATAAAAAATACATTCGATTTGATTTTTTTGGCGCAAATTTCAAAAAATTGTGAGAATTCAATGAAAAAATAAACAATAAAAATAATCAAAAAATTAGTTGTAGGACATGTTCCTCATGTATTCCTATAGTTGGTGTAGAGAAAACCTTAATAAATAATTGCTACATCAATGATAAGTAACTATACATGAAAGGTATCGTGAAATTGGCAAATATTTACTTCGTAAGCCACTAAGCATAGAGAGAAAGGGTGCTGCATTTCGTTACCTGCCAGTAAGGTGTAGGATTATTCAGGGATCAAATGGTGGGAGGAAACAATAAAATTTTTTTTTTGTAATTGAGGGTTAAATTACTGGTTTTACCTTACTTCAGATGACATTTTCACGAAGAAAAACACACTTACTTTACTTTTCATTTGTCACATTTACTACGTATTACCATTTTTTACTTGACATTACTACGCATTTCCCCTTTAAATAAAAAGAACCATACTTGATTTCTCTATTGAAATTCATTAAAAGAGAGAATGGTAAAGTGAAGTATAGTAAGCTGCGAACATTAAAAAAAGGAAATTAATAATAGATTGAACTGGAATTCAATGATTTACTCATAACCTTAACTTAGCTTTTTAAAAAGCTATGAACAAGTAAAGCTTTTAACATGTGCATTCTGAATCGCTGTCACGAGATTGTTTTTTAATTCAGTTACTGTAGCTTTGGCCACGTTAATCAGGTTTCGCACAAACAGATCTTTGCTATGTGCTGGACGAGATGGAATTGTTCGCTAATTATCCTTCTCAGCCTGCAACTGAATTAACCTGTAAAGGATAGTCTAAAAATTCTTCAACATGACGACCTTCTGTTAGAAAAAACTTGACAGGGAAACAAATTCTAGTGCCATTGACATCCTCTCTCGATTATAAGAGGCCAAGACGGGCCATAGTTAAAAATTTTATAAAAAGTTATTCGCCTGTAAAAATTATTCGTGAAAAATGTTTGGATTTGGTTTCCACGAAATAAAACCCATGATTACTGAATTTACATAATGAATTGAATTTCAATTCAGAAGAAATATTGATAACACTTAAAAGAGATTCCCAATTTTTTTATCTTCGTTTCTCAATCTAAGATATAAAAAAAAGCAGTGTTGACTACCTAAATCTTCTGTTCTCTCATATTCAAGAAATTTATTTTTGCTTATTGGATATCAAAATAGTTGTTCGTTTGATTCAGATAACTTATTTAGATTTTGTTTTAAATATTAAAATCAGCAAAAACATTTTTAATAAACAAAAATTCGTTGACAAATTAATCTGATAAAAAAGCGATTTAAAACTTTATTTTCTTAAAACAAATTTTTCTCCATACAGATACATAAGCAATTCGCCATTGATATTTCTGATTTTAGATAAGAAAACACAAATAAAATATCGACTACCCTGTTACAATACAATATCTTGCTTTCGCCACGACGCAAAAAATGAGAATAAAGCAAAGCGACTTTCTAAAGTCTATATTTTTTATTTTTTTAGAATTAAAAATCAGAGTATTCGTGATGTTCTCAATGTCTAATAATTCATTACACTGTATCTAGTAAGGTTGAAAAATGACACATCTTACGTTTTTCATTCAAATCAGGCTATTGAGTTCTTTGTGTTGTTGTTATCTGGGGTGCGCGACACCTAGCGGCTAGACGAGTAGTTGCGATTTTCTACCGTCATTTTAGGGGGGAGTAAACTTCAAAGGATAGGAAAGAGTTATTAAAGTACAGAAGTATAGAGATACAAAGTACAGAGATGTGCGCTCCCAAATGTATACTTTAAAAAATTATTGATTATAACCACCCGATACTTTTCTCGAGCAAATAAAAAGGCTATCCACCGGAAAAATTCATATGTAATTTCGTTTGATTATATGTTATTCTCACATTTAAGCACAGCAATTGTATATGCAGCTTATATATCTAGGTATCATACATCCTTAGTATTGCATATCTATAGCCAGGGTTGTTAATATCGCCGCGATGAACGATGAAATCGTCATCGGAAATGAAATTTTTTGTTCGAGCGATTATCGCGCGATAGGTTTCAAAATGAGTATCGATCGATAATCGCGTTTTCATCGCCGATGACGCGATAGCGATAGTTTTTTTTAAACTTGCAGACTGCTTAAAAGTAGCATTAAGTTACAGCTGAAAATGGATGAGCAGTACAGTGGTGTATTCGCCCATCCAAGTTTTTTTAATACCACGTCCGAGCTGGAAAACAAGGGATATTGTTAATATAGTTTTTCTGCTTTTGAAAAAAATATGCAGAAAAATATTTTTTTATTTTTTTTTATTTTGCAACGTTGTAAAAAGTATCGGCGACTATCGGCGATTATCGCACCGATACTTTTTTGAAACTTCATCGTTCGATAGTCGGCAATAAAAAAAAACACCAATATCGCTATCGCAATCGGAAATACTTATTTTTTGCGATATTAACAACCCTGTCTATAGCATATATCCTCTATCACGTATGCGGCACGTCCTCAAGTAGTGCTGCTCTTTGAAAAAACTACTATCAGTAGAAGGGAATGGTGTAATGGATAGGAGCCTGGATTGCCAGCTTGAAATGTCCCATCGGTTGAAGTTTAAATTCAATATTTTGTTTATTTCTATTGAAATCACATAGAATTCAACACAGTTATGTTTCATCATTTATACGGACTTCTTAAACCTTTTATTATATTTTAGAAGAGCATCGAGCTCAATTTTCATCATAAAGCTTGTGTGACCTTTCATTTAAGATGTCATGCGACTTTTTCCCGCTGGGTGCTCTCTTTTTAATTTGTATCATCAGCTGACACATTTCATCTTTAATTTGACAACGCTGTTAAACTAACACTGTGTGTACAGCGCAAGCAAAGAGTTTGAGGAAATAAGCTGATTGAAAACTAACTTGACCGAGTCGATCCTGTACGCACCCATAATTCAGCTTAAGCTTTGCTTATGCGGCGTTGCCTGTCACGTCGTTATTTCTACAGTTTAAACTAATTCTCTTTCATTATGCTAAATTAGGTCGCTCTCTGAATTGCTTGCACTTGTTTTGGGTTCTATTTTCTTAGTGCTATTGATATGCCGTAATCATTGCTATGTTTTAAGATATTAAGGTTTTAGGCTAACTAAGAACTGCAATGAATACAATGCTTTTAGCATGAATACAGTGTAAAACTGCTACTTCAAAGGAGACGACAGACAATAAATTTGGAGAAATAATTAAGACAAACAATCCGGAAGAAACACAACGTCGTTGATGGAAAAGTTGGATTAGGCTAATGCAGTGTGCTTCGTTTTCTTTGGGGTCCCTCTTCCGCATTAATCTTCAGGGTGGGGACGGTCGCATCTGCTCAAGTGAAGGCACCACGTCCTCCATAGAAGGGCCAATTTTACTGATTATTGCACAATCAGAAAGGTTTAGAATGAAGTCTTCTTCTTGTGGTTCCGCCTGACCCAGTGATGGAGGTGGCTCCTTCATCGTTGATGGTGACCGTAGTTCGTAAGGAGATGATGGAGGAAAAATGCGGTAAACGCACTCTTGGTTGTTGATCGGCAACGTCTGCTACAATGTGGCAGTGGTGGCGTCGGCGGAAGCGACAGTGGAGGCAGCCATGGCAACCGCAGCTTCTCTTGCCACTCTGATGAAGGCCTATTACGATCTTCTTTTTAATGCGAAGTAAATTACCCACTTTTTATTTCCACGCACTGTCGAATTTACGCGTAATATTGAAAACCAGAAGAGCTGGATACGGAAGATAGATGGAGGTCCCACAAGCCGGAAAGCACTGGCTGTGGCGGATTATAGAGACCAGCACATAAATATTATTAAGGACGGGACTTTTAAATTTACATCTTATTGCAACTCGTTCATCAGTGGTTTCAGGCAAAGGTTCTTTGTGTCTTTCCATTGAATTTTAATTGGCTGATTGTGAACCGATTTGCCAGCTATGAAACTGTGATAATGATCACCTCTTATTTGGAGAAGATAGTCAGCCGCAAGGACGTTTTCGCCTCCTCTATTGGTTCGAAGACACGTAGGAATACCCCACCTCAGCCGAGGTGCATGGAGAACTCTGATGACTGTTTCGGACCGATTGTTGTCTACAATCACCATACCCACGATAGCTTTTGTGAATCCATCCACAATTCCATAGACAACAAAGCCCACACATTAGAAAGAGAACACACGCACACACACACACAAATTATATCATATTGTGCCATAATTAAATTATGTTGCGAGGGGTTCACCAATAACAAATCTTGACCGAAAGAGTACATTTAGCCCAAAAGAGATTAATTTTTGCCTCCTAGGACCACAGTGGTGAACCCCCTCGTTATAATGAAATGCAACTTACCCGTAAATTTTCTGAAATCCGTCGAAATGCCATAAAGAAAGGGGACCTGACACATAATATACGCGTCGTTTTATTTACTTCTTGCAAGGCAAATACCCCTGCCTCATTTCAACTCTCTTATAAGACTCTCGTAAGAGGGCATCCTGAATTGTGTATTCCATCAGAGCTGAGTTTCCCTTTTATGAGTTGCAGTCCTGAAAATAATAAGATTTGTGTCGCACCGGCGTGTGACAAACTCATGTTTCAGCGTGAGTTATAATAGTTAATATATTACATATGACTTTTAGAATTATATTTTGTATGACTGAGAGTACATGATGGGCCGGCAAAATCAACTCCTGTTACCGCGAATGGATCATCAACCAGTACTTGGGTTAATGGCAGTTGCGCTGGTATTCTTTGAACGTTCTCGCATGCTGTATATTGCACTCTACACAATTCCTCAGTATTTTTTTTTCAACTTTTGTCTCATTCTGGGTATCCAGTATTGTCATCTGATAAGCCTTAGCATATTTAATCCTTTAAGGTGCATGCTTTCTGTTTTGTGTAGATCCCATACAATCAGTTTTGTGACTTGATGATCGGGTGGCAGTAGTATCAAGGGCAATATTTTCTGGTGCGAGAACATTGCCTCTTGCCTTCCCACACACCTTACGAACAAGTTTGTTTTGTCGAATATGGGTCTCAATTTTTCTAAGCTTCTTATATTGACTATTTTTCCCCTTTTTAGGGCTTCGTATAGATTAGGGTATTTCTAGTGTTGGGCTTGCCTTATTAGCGTGAATTTTGCCTCTTTTAGGTCCTCTGCTGGAGTCACCTTTATCGTATATTCCTTGTTCTTGAATTTTACTGTTTGGGTTGTTGGTCTCACCGTTTTTTTTGCAGAGCAAATTTTACCCGTTCAATAAATTTTTATATCCATCAATACTTTCCCTTTCTTTAGACAACATAAACTCCATAAACTTTGCTGAGTAATAAGTTATAAAGAATAAGCTAGAACACATTTCAATCAATCTCTTTTTAGATAACACCACTGTTGTGGCTTTTTAAATTAGCGTGGTAGTACGCGATCTCGTTCCTTGTCCGTCACTTAACCACACAAACTGTCGATTACTATTTTGAAGTGCGAAAAATTACCCTGACAGAAGTTCAATTACCGGGAATTTTGAATTATGTTGCAGACTTTGAGAATTGTCTTGTTGTCTCATCTCGAGCAACAAGATGCTTCACAGGAAGGCGTTCAAACTTCTGCTGTTCGTAAGGGAGATGTAATAAGATCTCTTTGCTGTGGCGTGGAACGCACAGTTACCGAGATTTCTATCTTGTATACCCCCAACTCAAATTGATGCCATTTCCCTAAGTTTTGCCGAGTTACAAGAAAAATATGCCTTTTACCACATTTGTTCTGATACCGTGTTGCCTCCAAAATCAAGAAGAAAAAAAACACGAATCGTTCTGCTGTGGCTGTTTAAGCTTCTCTGGAACCACACCCTCTTCTTTGTTAGAAGTTTTATCCAGCCGCCTGGAAGTGATCAGAGAAAGAGGCTTTAAGAAGTTTTTCAGAATTTTTTGCTCTCTAGCCCCCGAGGAGCTCTAGTTGCCACTTATCAATCGGCGCGGAAAAGCTGGCACTGTTTTATGGCAAAGGATTTCAATCCCTTATTGGTCCTGCGAAAATTTCTATTAATGAATTTACGAGCTGGCAAATGAGTCTTTCTGACATGATTTCCAACCCATTTAGTGTCATCTTCTTAACGACCCTATTAGCCTTCTTTGGCTACACAGGTTATTTATATTGTTATATTCTTTATTTAATTTTTCCTCCATCCACTGGCATACGGTGTTGATTCTGTGCGTCCCAGCCTTCCTGTTCGCAAATTCTCTCATTGGTTGAGTCACCGCGACACTGAATCTCTTCGGTGCGTGGATCTCGCGCGTTCCATCTACATGCTTCAGTCATCCGACCAATGGACTATTTCGTCACAACCACTCCCAATGGCCCAGTAAATGGAGCCGTTGGCGTTCAAAGATTCCAGGAGAAACTGGCAGCATGAAATAAAAGGAGATCGCATTTGTGGAAACAGATTACGAGTTCTCACAACGAAATTTACTTGACCATCACGGTCGAGCCCCCGATAAAACACGAAGGGATGGTATGCAGCTACATTGAAAAGAAAGTAATTTCCACACCGGAAAATATGGGCACTGAAGAAGTCGTTCATTTCGATTTATGTCGAATTCATCTAGAATATGAAACTGTGCTCTTCTAGCCCAGCCCTGAAAAATAATTTATTTTTTGCCCGATCTAGTCCTTTTTCCCCCTCATTTTCCCCCGCGCGCCTTTTTCTCTGTAAAACAGAGAAAAATCCAAATATCCACGCTTATGGGGGGCGACAATTCCAGGTGGGTGGAAATGGCGGGGAGGGAGGTGGAAGAAACGGGTAAAAAATAAAATCTGTTTTCAATTTAAATTGACTACATTGAATCTCATGCAAAAATTTTGAAAATACTGAGAGTTATGACACTTAAGAAACTCATCATAGCCATATCTAAAATGAAGTCTTTTTTTCGTTTAAAACCATCTTCGGTTTAATGAATTACCCTACTGAAATTGTTCGTTTATTCAACCACAAACGAAACAGAATAGCCAAATTAATTGCAATAACTAGTTGAAAAACAAAGGGTTGATCATTAATTAGTTATTTAATTAGTTAATAAGTTGATAAAAATATCACCTGTTTCACACGGATGTTTTCACTTGAAAGATCCTTCAGCTTCTTAGCTTTTTTGAATATTTTTTATTCTTCTCATTTCATTCTTGCCACAATCGCACTTAAAATTGTATCAATCTCAAACTCAAATTCAATTTTTGAATCGTCACTCTTTTTTTTTAGTTTTAGCTTAATGCATATAAAAAAGTTACCGATTGAACTTCTTCTGGTGGTACAATATTACCGTCGGAATCATCAATCAAAGTCCTTTAAAGTCATCAAAAATAAAATTTCATTTTACTTTAATCAATATGTATATGCTCTTTAACTGCTGTGTTTCCTTTCTACAGTTCGAAATCTACTTTAATAAAGTCTTCTCGCGTTATTAGTTGTAATCGCAAGCCAAGCTCGACCATCTCTTCTACGTTTCTTGATTGTAGCAGACGCTCCACTTTCTCAAGTAGCGTTTGCACCTTTAGTTTAAGTTATAAATTCTCTTGTTTTACTTGAATGAGAAGGAGAGTTGATGGAAACCCTCGCAGTCATTTCATGTCATTTCGTCCCTTGCTCCAATGGCTTCTAAAAAAAGGAGAAACGAAAGACAAAAACAAAGAATATGACAAATGAATATTAAAAAACTGGTACCTACCAATTCATCTTCGGTTATCATATATACTATTTCATCACCAACAGTTTCTGATACAATCACAGTTGTTGCCAAGGAATCAAGCCCTTTTACAGTTTCACCATTCGCTTTTGCACCTACATCACCAGAATCCACCTCTAGCTCTTTGTTTTCACTTTCATATGCTTGGTTACCATCATGACCTCTTTTATTCGAGGCATTGTCCACTCTATTTTCTTCTATACACATACTGTAGTTCTGAAAGACTTTCGTTGAAGGACTCTTTGTAAGCTTAGGCATGTCACCCTGCAGAACTCTATTGGGTCAGCTAAAAACAAATTTTATTTATTTTGTTTTTTGCTGCGAAGATGGTGAAGATTCTGCTTATTGAGCTAATGGGATATTCAGCCTTTTATTTTTTTTGGATAAACTTCGGGATAGTACACTCATGTTAATGCAGAAATAATATTTCACAAATTAACTGATATTGATCCAATGATTGATACACTAAGTACCTACCGGCCAAATTGGTACAGTGTACCAAATTCAGACGCTTTTAGCATGGCGTCTTTTGTCGCTACGCGACTTTAGTTTTTATTTTTTAATTAGCAACGTAGTTGCTATGATTTTTGGATGCGGGTTCAAAACTAAATTGTGGATATGCAAAAAAATTTCAAACTTCTATCCTAACATTTCCTTACCCCCTGCAATGGGCGCCAACTGTACCAACTTTGCAGACAAAAAGTCTGGTGTTTGCCGTGCATTCCTTATTGCACTTCCAAAAAAGTGTCATTTCTAATTTATACAAAATTAGCCGTTAGACTTGTCGTCCTTCTAGTTTTTAGTAAAAGACAAAAAATAAGTTAATCTTCAATTTATGTACTACAAATTTCTATTTTTAAAATAGCTAGCCAGCTGGTGTGAAATATTTACGTGAGAAACGTTGATATCACCTTCTATTTTTTTTCCTATAGGGAAAATGTCGAATCTTGATATGTTTGGTACAAAGGTGTAGCTCATTATTGTAGAATGACTTGATGGTACTACTTTGATTTTCACACATAAGTAGTGGGAGCCTTTTGAGTGAAGTTGACTTCATAGAGTATACGACGAAACCAACTGGTTTCTTTTTCAGCCTCACAGGCTGCCTCAGAGCTAGATGGGCTGGTGCTCAGATTTGGTGCTGGTGGAAAGTGTCACGCAAATTTTCTACTGCACCACGCTACTGATTAGTTTGTGAACATGAAAAAGCACTATCATAATATCAGAGAAAAAATATAGTCCATGCAAGTTTGTTTCTGATTTTCATTTTTTTTCACGGTCTTTTCATTCTATCAAGGAGCTTCCAAAACAAAAGCTACAAGCGTGCCAGAATTAGCCATAAAATGGCACAAAAAGGGTTTTGGAAAAAACAGGCCGAAAAAAAACAGGCAGGAAAATGGTTGACAGAAAAAGCAATTTCTGGAGGTTAAGTCGCCAGGATTTACATATTCCAAATTCAAATATGTATAATCTTTATTATTGACAGTATATTGAAGAAAAAATCAATGCATTTTTTGTTGAATATAACATAATAATGTATGTTTTTTGTATGTTCAATTAACTTACCAAAAGTTTTCAGAAGAGAACTATAATAGTAGATGACTAAATGGACATTAAATGTACGGCAATAGGGAATCAAAAATTAACATTATATTCATATACCATTTTAACATCCACATACATTTTTTAAATCTTAAATTAATATGCAAAAAACGTCCATGTTTTAGTAGGGTACAGAAAAAATAAAGTCATAAAATGGTGATAAATAATGTGAGACCTTTTTCTCACAGGGAAGCTGCAGTCTTTCGTTCGATGGTATATTCCCGTACAACGTCAACATAATTTAAACAACAGTCGATACATGCCTCAAAAGGTTGGAGGCATACACACAGCCGTAGCCGTATAGCCAGCGTCAAGCACAAGAAAGACACAAATTCGACAAGTTAAAAACGGGGAACGAGCAGGCCAGTAGCAGGTCGAATTAACGGCCTGACACTTGACTCGCGAAAGGGTGAATCAACACTATACTGGGTGAACAGCCCAGCGTTGACTAAAGAAAGAACTACAATCGATGGGGTTTTATACGACAAACAAAGTCAACGTGATCACCAACGCAAGGTGAACGTAATGAAAGGATGGAAAGGAAAATTACTTGTTTCTAGAAAGAGGGGGAGGATATTTTTCCAAAAAGAGTAAGCTAGTGCATTCCTTACAATAAGAAGAAAAACAATTATTCTTACATTGATGAATGAATATTAAGAAGACGCTGGTTAGACCACCTTGTAAAATTATGAGAAGTCATACAATTGTGTGACTGTAATAAAAATAAATTGTGCGGTAGGTGAAACATTCTCAAAATGATTTAAATTTAGACAACTTTTAATTTAGATAGTTATTAAATATACGAAAAAAATTCAGTAAAAAAATAAGTTGTAGGCAAAAAGCCGCATGTTGAACAAAAAATCCTGTTTTTTTTTCAAACTTTTGGGACTTTGTGCGGGATGAAGTTTTTTTTAGTAAATGATTATTGGCGATATGAATATTACTATGACATATTAAAAGTCCACTTTGAAACAAAAATAAAGCTGGAAAACGGACCACCCTAAGGCAGAAGCAGCAAAAAATGTATGCGTTGGCTCTAGCCAAAGAAATGGTATCCTTGCAAACGTTGGTTTCCATCCGAGGAAATTTTTGCTTGCTTTATATTTCGAACGCGATTTGGGCAAATTCCCATTTAGATTTTAATACGTGATTCAAGCATTCGAGGCAAATTCTAACGTCGAAGCAATCTGCATTTACTTGAATAATTCAACCATAGTTAGTTACGAGAAAAAATGTGGCTAGACCATATCGGCCGCTCTCACGTCTACTGCTAAAGATTTGGTGGCATTGTGTGAAATGCGCAACACTTTAATGGAGGCGGTACATGTATTTTCCGAGGTTAATGTTGTCGTCAATTGAAAATTGACAGGAGCATTGAGATATGAACACGAATTTATTTGTCGCTCCATGGAACACCCAATTGCAGAATTTCGTGTCGTGTAAATCGCTGCCCGAGGAAATAGCCGCCAATGCGTTTCAGTTAAATGGGATTGCGTTTAACGTTACGCTTTTCTCCTTTTTCATTAACTTTTAGAATTCGAGGAGTGAGAAACCACAGACAAAACGTGATTTTTAGTGCTACTGGAACACGTTTGTCATATCCCTCACCTACTGACACAACCAGCGAGTCTCATTACGGCGGTACAAGGCACGCTACACATATTACTCCAATCAGGTGGACTCTAACTTGACGCCTGGAGTCTCTCCGTGGATTCTACAGTCTGCAAAGATTTTTGACGCTAGTTATCGGGCTTCAGTTGGAAAGAAGCCGTGGCAACACTAACGTGCCATACGACGACGACGAAGGAGACCTTAAAAAAGAATTATAGGTTTTTGTAGCTTTATTTCCCCTATCAACAGATTGTTATTACTGATGCTGAAAATCTATATGATAGCATATTCTTTAATAATTGCACCATAGAGGATTCAGTATTTTAAAAAGTTGCAGTAAATGACGCAATGCAGTTATAGGTTAAAAGAAAGGCGTACTATTTTCAAATATGATTGCATATTTGGCCAACTTATCTCCCAACGAACGAATAGAAGGGCAGTTGATGGGCCACTCCAAGGAATAAACAGAGCACTGCGAAGCGGATTACTAATCCTAGTACGAGATGATGGACGACGACGACGAAGAACACAAAAAAAAAGAATTATTGGTTTTTGTAGCTTTATTTCCCCTGTCAACAGATTGTTATTACTGATGCTAAAATTCTGTATAATAGGATGTCCTTTAATGACCATAGCGGGTCTAGTCTTAAAAAGGTTGCATTAAATGACGCAATGCAGGTGTAGGTAAAACAAGGGGTATTTTTTTTAAATATGATTGCATATTTACTTAATAGTCGGAAAGGAATAGTTTGTGATTGTTTGCCTTTCTTTGGCCTAGATACTTAAAAGAGGGAGAATGGCCAACGGTAAAGGGTGAAACCCCGCCCTGATATTCAAGAAAGTTACCGAAAACATAAATTTTGGTCCAAAATATCTGTTAAGCGAAGTATATTGTGAATTGAATATGAAAAAAACCCACTTCTTTTAAACATATGAACTAAATTAAGATTCTACAATTGTGTAAAAATAATAACCTGAAATTATTACAGCCAAAGAAGATATAGATTTTAGAAGAGTTTATGATTTTCAAAATCCTTTATGTTTTCCATAATAAGCTACCTGTTCTGGCGAAATAGTGTAATGTCATTAAAAAACTTAAAAAATAAAATTTTTACATGAAATGTAAAATAAATATAAATCCTCTTTTTTTAGGGTTCGCCCACCAAACATGGCGGCTCTTTTGGAGTGGGAATTCAAACTTTAAAAACTAATTTTTCATAAGAATACTAACTTTTAAATTAAACAAATATACCAATGAATTAGCGTTAAAACTCTATCGAATAGAAATAAGTAAGACTCCATTTTTTTCGTAGTGTTACCCTATTCCTAGAAGAATCAGTCTGAGGATAAAGGGGCTTTGTACAGGGAAAAAGGCAAAGTGGTCTTTAAAAGTTTAATTAGAATAGGTCTACAATAGGGTATCTCTCTTTCATTCCTCATACAATTCAAATTGCCATTCGTTATCACTTCGTGATCACTCCGGTAGGAAAGAATGGTTTTGTCATGAAGAGAATTCAAATTTTTCAAATCTCTCTAGTTGTATTTATTTATTTTTTATATTTTTATATATATGGTGTAGTGTCCCTTTCAGAGAATCGTTAAACGCTGTTTCATGAAACTATCTGCAAAAAAATAAACAATGTAGCGTTGAACGATTCTCTGAAATTGGTCTGAATATGGAAAAAGTGGGGGTTAATAAAGTAATTTATTGATCCAGTCTAGAGATCACATAGAAATTTAAAAAATTCACACAACACGGGGAATATCTAAATTCTATTTAAAAATAAAAAAGGTGTTGAAACGTTAATTGGTTATTTCGGAATTTACGGTTTGTGAAGACTCAAATCAGTAAGCAAACGAGGAAAAATAATGGCTTTCAGAAAGTTCGTTTGAAGCGCCACCATACGGCATAGGACAAGCATAGCTTTGATCATTCCTCTCAGCTCTATGCCCGTTCGTTGTCTTTACCCTCTTAGTCTGTGCCATGGCTTGAGAAAGCGTCATTGGTTTGCTCTATTGAAAATAAAATTTGACCATACTTCAATCAAACAACTTTCCGTCGAACGGTAGACGGTTACGAGGATGAGACTATAGCTAAAAAATGATTTTTTTACAATGAATAAAAACTATTCCGAGTTTTGACCTGAAGTGAAACTGTGAAAGGTAAAAAAATAATTGCGCGATAAATGCATCAAAACAGAAACAATTTATTCAAATACATTTTAGTCAACATTAAGTAAATTTGACATTGTATGAAAAAAATTCTATTTTACAGTACTACAACAATTTCATCGTCTTCGTGTCTACTTGAGTTATTACTCGATGAAAAACGACTAAAAATGGATAATTTCAAATTTTTCTGTTTGGCCAGTTTTCTTCAATGTTCAACATAACTTGGTCGAAGCTTTCTACAGTAACTTAAATAGATCTCTTTCAGTGCGTTTGAATCTTCTATCAACACACCATGACCTCGTGCGGTCAGCGAATCACAATCATTTCAAATGTTTTAGGTTTCCTAATGCTTATGAAGCTACATTTTGTTATGCAGCATATGCATAACAACATAAAAGAAAACATCCTCAGTAAGCGAATCACATAACTGGATTTCAATAAAAGTAAGAAAAGAGGATGACAGGAGCAATAAAATGTTTTTGGTAAGAAATTCGCTATAGTGAAAGCATATCAGTCGCAATTCTGCAAGTTCCTGAAAATAAGCTGAGTACTTTTGCTCTTTTTATGGTTACTGCGGAATATAAATCCGTCCCCGAAAAAGTTGAACTATCGTAAACATTGTTGATGAGAGCTAATGAGCGTAAATTGGAACACAATTCGACAACAAGTGAACATTGATGACATCAAAACATGAAAGCTTGAGAACCTTGAGGGAACTTCCTATTTCTTTGAGAAGTGGATACAAGCCACCAGTTGTTTTTCTTTGAACTAGGGTTACAGTTTGCACAAAATGCTGGGTTTGGAATCGGAACCAGACAGTGCGACAGATTATGGTTTTCAAATAGTGTTGTTATTTAAAAGTTGTGGGTATGATCAAACCTTTTGTAGATGCTTGACCTCAACCGATATGCCAAAGGCGGACACAATTTTTTGTCAAAACCCAACGTAAGATATGTTTCCTGGATATGTTCAAGGAAATATACTGTCAAGCCCCGGAGCTATATATCCGTTTTCCGAACATTGTAGGGGGAGCTTAATGTAAAACGGCTAAACATAACTGGGTATTTTACATGTTTTTTTGGGTAAGAAATGTTCATAAAGTTGAAGTTTAATGAAAAAAAAGGAAGTCAGCGTTTGCGTTGATATTGTTGGAGTTGACCCTTCACCTAAATAAATAATTTAGATGTCGTTCTTCGAGAGTAAGTACCCAACCATTAAATTCTAATTATTTGTATTTAAAAGTGTGTTAAATTGTAGAAATCCACAACGAATACTAATGAAGTAAAATGTCATCATAGGATTTTCAATTCGCTTACGTCGTTTTGATGGACATACTCTAGTCCATCCTCTATGATGCTGCCATCAAAAGGATTATTTGTGTATTTAATTAGATAAACCCCAGTCTTTTCATCGGTGTCGATCAAGTGATGTCCAACAAAAAATCAGCAATTCAGAGGTTACTGAATGCAAAATTTCATGGTAGTCAAGCTGTCGAGTGTTTCTTTCATTACTCGGGGAGATTTATTTATTTAAATAGTTCTGTATGAATGACCCCAATTGCCCTGTTTAAATTTTAGACAATATGGAGTAGCAGGATGATGGCCTTCAAAATACCCTATAACAATCAGAACCACAAAGTAAGTGAAGGAGATCACAGCGCTTGCGTTTTATAATGTGATCATAATTCATTAATAATTTGCAGAGACATCCAGGAAGGAATAAACAAATTTTGCACTTAATTTCTCTTCTTTTGGATTGGCGAAGTTTAACAGAAACAGGGACATGTTGAGTTATATTTGGATGATGGATCTCATGAACAGGTGGTGGTAGATTCATATGTTCTGCGTCATACGTGGATCTGCGTGTTGAGAAGATTCTGGAAGAATGATTAAGTCTAAAACTAACGTCCGTTGGATGTTTTATTTGGGTCACTCCCCTATACTATATTAGTTCAAACGGGCGTCCATTGGATGTATTTTTTGGGTCGACCCGCAACATCATTTGAAAATAAATAAGCATAATTACATGATATCAGTTTTACATTTTAAATGTAGTAATTGAGCACAATACAAAGGACGATACACACACCATACAATACGTAATCACAATTTGTGAAAATAGCGTTGAAAAAGTGGTACGCGTTGGGCGTTGGTCAAACCTCTGACGACAAAACCTAAATCTTGATTATGCCGTAACTCTTGAAGATATTGAAACTGGGGTTCCACAACGAAACAAGACGGACTGGATGGTATGATTGGCATGACACATTTAGCATAACAGCAAACCTAACGAGAACTAAACCTAAATATAATTTAACGACAATGAAAATAAGGACAAGAATGAGGCATGTAGGTTTTTCTCAACTCGAGTGGCTTCACGATTACAATTCTCTCGTGTTAAAAAAAATCAGATTCTTCTCTCAAATGATTCTCCGCTCGTCGATGGCTATTTTTCAAGGTGAAGTCACGTAACTATTAGAGGTACACATAATTTTATAAGTCATATGTTTACATTGTTTAATAAACCTATTGCTTTAATTACTTGCTGCCTGATACAATCATTCTGAAAATTTCAGTGAAGTGAAAGCAGTCTTGTGTCACATACAAAGTTTCTTCTGATTATCCTTGTTTATCCAGTTTAGTTTAGGTTCCCATTTTTACATATATGATTACGATAATTCTGGATTTACGAAATTTTAGTTTCGATTTCACAAATTCAATTTCAAGACTTTGATGTTGATCAAAGTCAAAGGTCAGTGAAAGCAGATTTTCCCTCACTGCCTCTGCCTGTTCTCTCAGTACTGTAAAGATAATTGTGACATTACAAAATGAATGCCCGGTATAGATTTTTTAGTTATTTTCTACTTTTGTACCTCCTACGAACTGCTACCCTCCCCTAACAGATCGTCCTCATTGTCCACTTCCATTTCAGATGCCACTTTCAATGAGTTACGGTACTTCTCTGGCATTTCTTTCATGACTGCCTTTGTTAGTTTCTCCAGCTCATGGTCTTTGGCCCTCCGGCCTCCTGTGTTTCGCACAGCTTCTACAAATTAAAAACATAAGGACACTTATGAAAAATAAAATTGTCTTCAATCATACTTACCAAAGACAGCTTTGGTAATAATAGAGTTTTTCAGTCCTTGCTTCTGATGTTTCTTTGTGGCCACTCCTTTCCAATTCACAAAAGCCATAACCTTGATAGAAAAGACTCGATACGATGTGCGCTTAACGGCGCTAGTCTTCGCTTAACGGCCCACCTCCTAAGTTGCGAATAATCGTCACATAAGTTTGACAAATTATTACCGCAACCTTGTTTGACAAGGAAATTTAAAAAATTAGTAGGTTTAAATAACTTGATAATCTTACCAGTTGCTAGTACTTGTCATTAACCAACAAATTTTGCTCAAGGGATTTGACATCCTACATTTCCTTAAGCGGATCCGACATAAAATCAGGATCAATCTCTCTGCTCAGCGACTTGAGATTACATTGGATTAGCCATCATATCTATTTCACCCTCAATTACTACCATTTCGGTCATTAATTTTGAGATATTTTCTTGAAGTTTAAGCACCTATTTCACAAGTTTTGCTAAAACTGCTTTTTAACCTTAACATACAATTAATAGATGGATAAAACACAATAACCATTATAAGTATTTCCTTTTGACAATCGTTTAATTGATCAGCTAAACCAGGAAAGGGTTGAACTTGTTTCAAGACACACTATAAGATTGGGATGATTGACGATGATTGAATTCAGGTTGAAAATGTTGACCCTGTAAACGTGAGATATCAACATTGGTGGCCCAACAAAATTTTCATAAACGAAAAATAATTTATTTACCAGACCCAAACGGTTTGCGTGAAAAGGGTATTTTTTTTTTTTTTTTTTTTTTAATAGCTGGACGCACTCCGATGTTGGAGTATTGTCCGGAGTTTATTTTCCGTAGTCAACAAATAGAATACATGCGAAAGTGACATACACGAGTGGATACCAGATATATATATATATGTACATGGGGGAAACTGGGCCTATCTGCACCACACTGAGAGGGCGGAACGTACACGATCTCTGTTTGGCTTGCTGGAGCCAACTCGGTTTGGTTGGACCTTCGAGGCCGCCAGCCGACGGCCACCGATACAGCCTCCACCAAGACAGAGAGGGTATCGGGCGCGAAAAGGGCGTGAAAGGGGTATGACACTTGAGTTGGGTGCAGAGCAGTAGTCGATTCATAGGGAAACGGCTGATGATTCCAATTAGCCAAATAAGTTTCTGGTTGGGAAACCGCATTGGAAACCAGTACAGGCGGGATAACAGGAGTAGTGACGAATTTCTGCTGTGCTAGGTTTTGAGTGGGCATATATATTCCGACACACTCACCTTCACTCTCATCATTTTAATAACACTCATCTTGGACCGTTTCTGAATGCAAATACCTGTAAGGGTTGCTCCTATGACTTCTTCCCATTGCTGTATGCTGATCAGAATCAGAATTTATATCTGACTGCATAGTAGCCTGATTTTCCTTCTTTCAAGATTCTTCATAATAATATGACCATTAATAACAATCAATTTTTAAAACTAATTTGAAACATGTTGTAATTTTATATAACTTACTGAAAAATTTGCGAGTTTTGCATTCATAAATCTCTCAATTCGATTTTATGGGTTCCCTCTTCATTGCCGCAACACTACCCTTTGATCTTGGAGAGTAACACTTAATGTTGCCCTAAACAAGCCAGGAATCAGGTACAGTTGCAACGAAAGGCCCCAGCCAGAATTTTCCATCTGTAACGTTAATGACGAACATGTAAGATAAACACAAAGAAGTAGTTAATTGCATATTTTATAGGTACAATCTAAGAAGCCATGGTATATTGAATAATTTTTCTGAAAAAACCAACAGTAGGTAAACTGTGTGAAATAGGAACAAAAATGGGATAAGTTAATTTTTCAATAAAATTTACCTGTTTCTTCGAACATTCAAACACGGGACAGTACCATCACCTTTCAGTTAAGATGCTATAAAGCATGACCAGTCACAACAGATTTTTTGGGACCGTTCGTTCTCTTTCAGAAAAGTTACGAAAAGTTCATTTAATTCAAATATCACAGTTCATGAGTATATCTTTAATCTTGATTGAAAATGTTTTTTTTCCATTCTCTTCAATGTTATTGACGATTTTGAAAAGTTAAGCATGGCATTTGAGATTTGAATAACCACGTGCTTACAAATTTCCAAGCACAAGACAGCACAAAAACAAAGTAAAGCACACATCAAATTATGTATAAAACTATAAATACCAGGAAACCAAAAATGAATTTCACTTCCACAAAAGCACAGCGTAATTCAAATTTAGTCCGAGTGTTGTCTAAATGAATGTACATATTTATTGTCCGTGTTGGACATCCTATACGTACGAATGAAATTGGATCTGAAAGAAACATACCAAAACTGGACATAATTGGATATAATAGTTTAATGGTTCATGCAAGATCGGTACCAGATGGACAACCGCAGGATATATCACAATCGATCACTCGTAAAATGAGAGAAATTGGACGTCCATGGGATGTCCGTAATTTACGATAAACGGACAAACGGAAAAATGACCATCGGATATCCAATACACGTCCTATAGACAATGTATGCATAATAGTAGGGTTGAAGTCTACACGAAAACCTTACATCACGAACCAACGGGACATGTCAATGTCTCGCGCCAGATTTGTCCCTTCATATCAGAAATGATAAAATCCCCTGGGTGCTGACGGGACAGAAATGTCGCTTACGGCAGAAACAACAATTTTTTAAGCGATGGTTGGATAGAATAAGAAAATGGCAAGACAAAAAATTCCAAAGTGTAGGATCTTATTCGTTTATATCTATCACGTTCTACCTGGAGCTTTCAGAATAAGCTTAAATAGAACGGGGAGTGTCCTGTTCTTAGTAAATTATTCCCTAGTGGCAAAGCTCCTTTCCACCCATCATTACCAGATTTAATTTTGATTCCGTTTGGGCACTAATTAGTAAGAGAGAAAATGGCAAGACGGCAGAAATAAAAGAATTAAGATAAAAGTCTGAATAGATTGAGAAAGGCGAAAAGAACAGAAAGGGTCTAGTTCATGGTAGTTTAAAAAATAGAACTATATGGATTTTTTGGATTGAGAGAAAACGAAGAACATTACCTGCCCGGTATTTTGGTAATAGTGCATTCCTTCATGCATGTACGCAATATAGACCGTAGTATTGTGATGAATAATTGGATCCTTTTGTCAAGAAATAGCTAATCAAGCCGTTTTTTCGATTCTGTATTTAAGAGTTCAAAGATATGGAAAGTCGAAGCCCCAGAAACTTTCAGCCAGGAGAGCCACTGAAATATCTTTATAAATATTAGAAATTGCAGTTAACAGAAGAAAAAGAACGAGAAGCTGGGAATTTTACTGATGGCTTCCAAACTTCAACAATTTTCTTTCCTTTCAATTTGTTTCCAGATCATATTGAACGAGAAAGGGGAATATCTGATCGGAAAGGTCTCCCTTAATCTTCTTCAATTCAAGAGACGCGTGACTCTTGGTCTTTTGCTTACTGGGTTGGATGCTGATAAATGCCGTCTTAAAGATAAACAAGAAGCAAGATTCATTCAGACTGTTTTACCGTCGGCAGATCCTGGTGCCAAGCGAAAAAAAAACAGACACTGAGCGTTCTAGAGGAAATACGCTTCAGTGAGGTCGGAATCCATCATCCAATCTTCGGCAAGATTAGAGAATAACATGCGAGTGGCGTTAAGCCACGACCAAGAAAAAAACCCAGTGGACACACACTGGAATCTCAACCATTCTTCTCCATATAGTACATGCAAAGAGTTTCTTTGTATTTCAAGGTGAAGAAACTGTTTGGTGGGTTATCACGATAAACGTATACTCCAACTTGGAAGGAAACGTGTTGAAGCGGAAGAAGTTATCGATTACATTCCTGGACGAAAAAATGAGAAAGAGAGAAAACGAAAAATTCCGAAGTTTCGGATCTTATTATTTTTGATTTTTCGCGTTAGCGTTCGCGCTGTAGCTCATAAGACTCGAAATCAAAAATTGATTCGTGCCGAGACGTCCGACAGGAAAAAATGTCCGAAAGTGACTATTACTATATGTAACTGACAGGACAACAATTTTGTTCCGTCAGATTTTTTGCCGTTCAATTTTGCCGTTTTTCGGTGACTGATTTGCCTATCGGGACATTCCTGACGAGGAAAAAGTTCTAATCCGATGACAATTCCAGCTTTTTCGAAACAAATCAAATTCTTAAGTGACTAAAGCAGTGGTGTATACAATAAATGTCGACTGCAGAATTTTGATCTAAAATATACGAAGATTCCATTTCCTTGCAGTAAAATGGAGGATATTAATACTACAACAAAACAAAACAATGTAGTAAAAGAATTGAGTACATGAAGTATTGTAAAACAATGTAACTCAGCCATTACCAACATCAACCCAAAAGCATCCAATCCGTTATTTATAAACAGATCTGCCCAAGATAAGCGATCGTCTGTTGGGACCACGGACAGTAAACATATATCACCCAGCAAGAATTTGATTTCCACCTTTTTCTGTCCTGTACATAAAAAATTATCCCTGAGGGATTTACTTCACTAAATAACCGAAGGTTTAGAGGTATTTATGGCAGCACAAGTTACAGTAATCTGCTAAGAGAGGCACCCTGAATGTCTTTATTGGGAATTTTCTCGACCAATCAGAATCGAAGAAATCCGAAAAACACGATTTAAGGTATATTTAAGGTTTAGTTTTTAACTATAAGGCATGACAAAGTTAGGTAAAGAGCTTATTAGACGTTTCTGAACCTAAAAAAAAAACTATGTGATTCTTTTAACCTTTATGATGCATTAAAAAAGTGAAGTAGTGGCCATTTACTTTTTGACAGCTATTGTTTTCTGAGATATTTCCTAATGTGAGGGCAGATGGCACTACATTAGGTTAATGGGTAATTAAATCATTCCTCAAAATAGGTAGAAGTCGAAAAATATAAAACAGTTGACCGACAGTGGAAGCGAAAACATGGAAAAAAAATGTTACATTGTTGCATGCAACCAGCAAAGCTATGACGGAAACATAATAACAAAGCTGTATTGTATTCCACATAAATTAAGTGCGTCCAAAAGTAATTTGAAACAACGACAAGCAAACAAATTGAGAAGAAAAACTTGGCTTAGCAATCTGGGATGTCAAGCAACAGTTTCCAGTGAAACATATGTTTGTCAACGACATTTTGTTTCAGGTAAAATTTGATAAGTAACATGAATTGTGACATGAAGTAACTATTAATAAACATTATAGGAAAACCAAGCACACCTAGCAACTTCACCAACATAGACTGGGTTCCAACCTTACTACTCACACACTATAACATATTGGATAGCACACCAAAACAGGGTAACATTGTTTAAAGTAATACCGATATTGTACACCAATTACAGCAACTTCCTTTTGGGTTTAATTTCAGTGATAGTAACAGCAAATCAGAAGAATAAAAAACAATGTGAAGTTCGCAACTGCATTACTAATCTGAAGCAGAACAACTCCAGAATGTACTTGATTCCACATTTGGATGAAATACATAAGAAACATTCCTTAAATAGCACCTCTGAGAACACCAGGAAACGAAGACAGATGTGGTTGGAAACCATTGGATGTTTTGAACCCATAGCAGAAAATTCTTATGTTTGTCAGCATCATTTTGTCACAGGTGAAATATTTGATACAAAACTACACCACTATAACTTATTTTATGTGTCAAAAAGAAAACCAAGTAAAAAAACGGCAACCACAGATATTGATTGGGCACCAACTCTACTACTGCCCACAACTTTTCATGACAAAACAGATGACAATATTAATAGTCAGCAAAACATCAGTTTGTTAACAGCAAAACCGTTTTGCCGAAATGACGTGAAGAACACTTCAGTGCTGACCATGCGTATTGTAACAATATAATTAGTCTACTTCTTTGTCGATCTAAATAAGATTGATATAAATTTATTTCACATGTTTACAGGGAAACCATGGTAGCCTTTTGCACGAAACAGAAATCACAAAGACGAAAAGGAATAAAACTGTACAAGCACAGAAGATTATTTAAACTATTGCAACTGATGATCTCACTCTCCACATTCCAAAAAAAGGTAATTACATTCATGTTACACTACCAACAAGTTCCGCATGTCACGAAATAATTAAGTAAAAACGTAACACAATTTTTTTCAAATTTCGAAATGCAGAATCAGCAGAAAATAATAAAACCATTTGGTGCCAATAAAACAAAGCAAAAATTTACTTCAGCAGACATCTCCCGGAAAAGAAAAAAAAATTACCTCTACAAACACTCAACAGCAGTCACTGACAGAAAAATGTAAAAGCAAAGTGAAGGAACTTTTGCAAGACACGAACACTAGTTCGCTTTCATTGCATATGCCAACATGTCCAATGAAAGAACAATAAAAAAAAACGGAACGAGATCCAGTCATGGCATTGTTATCCTTTGCAGTCAACTCTGGATTAGGACGCTTCTCCAACGCTGATCAACTTCAAACGGTGTTTGAACTGATGAAAGATCCAAATTACGACAGTTCAGTCGTTCCAGAGGAATTCAAAAGCCTGGTAGCTGAAATAGAATCCGAAATAGTTTTGTCAGACACAGAACGAATTGTTCTTCAACACAACATTGATGTCAACAAAAGTGCTCCATCCACAGCATGTGCGTCTTGTGGCATGCGTGCGTTTGACATGGGCACAGTGCATCACTCTCGAATACCGATAACTCAACTGGATATTTTGAAATGCACAACAGAACGGAAATCCGTAATTGAAAAAAACCGAAGAGGAATTCAGGTAGAAAAAATTTACAATGACTAAAAATCAGACGTACATTATTCCCTTTTTACTTTTTCCCACAACTCACTCTATTCAGGAAAGGAATTCACTACTCCATTGTAAACAACGACTATTACAATTTGAATGCCAAATTCATCGAGTACGACTACATCAAAAGATTTATGCTGCCTCCCTTTGCGTTAGTTGTTCTGATGCTGTGATTGCGAAACGAATTCCAATGCATTCCCTTGCAAACGGCGTCGACTACGGTTACGCACTGACATTCGATTTAGAAGCAGTAACCTCATAGCTTTAGGCAGAGTGTACGGAACTGTACTGAAACTCACTGGCAACCAAAACGAAGAAAGACAGGCTGCTTTTACGGGCCAAATGATAACTTTTCCTCAGCCAAATGACATTCTAATGACAGAAATAACACGCATCAATAGCAACGGAGCTAATAACATCGCGTCGACGATTTGCATCTGTTTCTGAGCGTCATTTTCGTGGGCGCACGTCAACAGTGGGATGCATTTGTTGCAACTCCGTACTCAGAAATACCAGAAATTCAACTGAATCCTCAAAAAATTTATAGATATCTCCGAGTGTTGAAAGCCCTTCATCCAGCATACAAAAACATCGTCATCGACGACAGCAAGGAAATGTCTTCTAAACTTACTGACATTCCGTCAGAACTTTTAAAAAGAGCAGAAATCATTCACGGAGAAATGGAAAACAGAATGGAAAAAATGGTTCTCTACGACTGTGACAACCAAACTGATCCAACAAACGAAAATGTGAATTTTCTAAATTTGCCAACTGCGTTCATGACGCACAACGCTCCACTTCCCACAGACGTAGACGGACCTCATGTTGGCATTCTAAAAAGTAAGGACTACATACTTTACTCAGTCTTTAAAAAATTCTTTAATGTTTTCTAATGATTGACAGGTATGCAACAAGCAGTTACCCGCGAAAAAACGGAAGTCACAACCACTCCTTTCATTCAAATTCCTGTAGAAAAAGAGCCGTTTAACGAATTTGAAAACAACCTCTCTCTGTTTTACGCATCATTCCCACATTTTTTCCTCTTGGGATGAGGTTTATTTCAACAAGGTAGCATTTCAAAAAAAGCGGTGCAGCACTTGCTTTTGCAATACGACTGCAGATCAAGCCAATGTCTACGTTTAATCTTTTTACTTTTCGATCAAATGAAAAGACACGCTGCAGCCAAAACCGTAACGGCTAGAGTGAAAACCAATCCTGATTTCCTTTCACAGTTCGCAAACTGGATATGCTATAAATCATTCGTCAACAAATTGAAAACGGCTCGCGAACATCCCGAAGATCAAGCATCCAAAGAACTTCTCGCTTTGATAACAAAGCACATCACTTTATTTGAAAACAAGATTCTTTTCACCGCTGGACAACGACATTCATCAATGAATCACCTCCTGGCGATGATCACCTACCTGGGATTTCCCAGTGATTTTTTTACGTTCGCCTTCGATGATATTTACGGATTGCTCAACACCAGACTAAGCTTGCCGCAAATCAACAATCACACATTCTCGGTTACAGACAGTGGTTTGAAAGCAGCCCTGAAAGATGGTACAGAGACGTTTCCACACGTACCAACCACACCAGCAGCATTGCGTAGACTACTAGCCAAAAACCCAGTTCCGGCAGCAGAAACTTTCCGACTGCTAGTCAATTCAGTGTTCACAAACGCCATTGGTATGCCGCCATCAGAACACGCAAGAAGAACTATTCCGCTTCCGGAACGTGAGAAAAGATTTGCGGGTACGAGCACTGGTGCCTACGGAGCCATGGAGGACCAGAAAAGGGGTTCACTGCACATGCAATGCGTCTTATTCGGCTCAATCCACACGACACTTCTTCAGTCTGCAGCCGGTATACCGTTCATGAAACATTGCATTTCAAAAACGCTTGAGGCCAAAATCGGCACTTCGCTAAATCCTATAACTCACCAGCGTCACTTGCTAAACGAAATAAAAGGTGTCCCATTATAACGCCCCTCATTGTTCACAGCGCACAATCCAGCCACAGAGCCAGAAGAATTTCTCAAAGACGTGGAACGATTAGTAGACTCCTGCAACATGCATCGACACACCAAATCGTGTTTCATAAAAAATGACTTTCAATGCCGGTACGCTCGTCCGCAAACTGCTGCAGAAAATACCTACTGGATTAAGCTTCAGGGAGCTAAAAAAAAACACCGATACATCCCAACGTCTACGATGTTATGACGAACTTTTCGCCTCCGGATAAAGACACTCAAGAAAACTGAGATCTGTTCGCGTATCCTATTGGTAAATCGGACGATCGCATCATCATCTACAAGTTAAAACGACCAAGAATTCCATGTGTTTACTGTCCCTGCTGTCAACTCTCTCAACAAACAAATTTCATCGCATCTGATGCAGTCTACACAGAGCACGTTACAGTGTCCGACATTGTAGAATCAGAATTTTAACATATAAAACTTCCCAATGCCTTGCAATCTGAATTCGAACAGTTAACTCCGGAAATGCACCGACGCATTAACCGACATCTGTGTCATCGCAACGGATTAGTCGTGGAGTTCAATCCAGGGATGTCTGCCATTCTGGGATGCAACACAAACTTCAGTTTTCTTGGCAGCGAAGCAGCAGCTCGATGCGCTGCTTGTTATGTGTTGAAATACATAACCAAAAATCCAGCTGAACTTGCCAGCACCATTGCTCTCGTTTACAAAGCCCGCGTCGCCGTCAAAAGATTCCCGTCGAAAGCAGAAGACAGCGGCACACAGGTCCAAACTGCAATTCATTTCCTGAACGCAATTCTCAACTGAATAAACGGGTTAGAAGAAGTATCATCACAAATGGCATCAGCGGCAGTCATTGGAATGCCTTTCGACACGGTAACACACGATTTCCAGTTAACATTTGTTACAGCAGCCATGGCATATGCCAAACGAGAAAAGGAAGAAAAGCAAATGAAAACATCACTTATATCACTGAAAGACGAATTCAGAATCCCCGACGCCAAAAATGTACTCGAAAAAGAAACAATGAACGAAGAAGAGAACGAGAAAGAGGAAGAGAAAAATGCATCTTGGACTCCAGAGGTCGTTTTCGAACCATTCGTCAACGAAAACAAGAAAGAAGGCGAAACATGGGGACAGAACGAAGGATACTGTTCGTCTCCCATTTACACCGGATTAACAGAAAAAATGGCTTGTCCTCAACACCTACACTACGCCAACCGACATGACGCGTTTTCCTCGTACAGTCTCTTCTAATACGCAGGAGTCGTCAAAATAGTGAACAAGTCGGATGTCAGTCTTTCAAAAAAAAGGAAAAATTGGAAAATGAAACGTTGCGCATCCAGCAAACAACAGATTTACCAACTAACAAGGATGGGAAACCAACTTCACATAAAGGTCGTAAATCTAACGGTTCTTTCCCATTCAGCAAACAACATCCTCTGTTCGAAACGCATGAACAACAAATTCGTTCGAAGCATTTCATTCCGATTCCAATTGGCTCACCACCATGTCCACCTGGAAAAAGGCAGATTACTATGACAGACGCCTGAAAACAACAGGCACTGAAATTCGCTAAGTACATCCTCATTTTATTCCGCCCTTGGGAAGAGGACGAAGGACGTCTTCCAGGACCACTTACTTGGAAAGCATTTCGCAAATTTCTACACGATCTTCGAAACGATCCGGGTGATCAAAGACCGTCTATGTTGAGTCGTATCCGACTTGCATGGATAGGAAACATGTCGCGTGGCTTACAAATAATCACCGTCAAAGGAGTCGCAGCAACGCACTACAGAATGAGAAACGCGACGGTGCTAGGTAAACCAGACGGAACATCTACTATTATTCAACCTATCAATCAAAACATGAAAGGATCTAATTTTGATTTCGATAATGCTGCAATGGAGAGCAATTTCTGAAAAGACCGTCGATTCCAACAGAATAATCCAAGAACAGCAAAAGAAATGCTACGTATGGAAGCAGCAGCAGATGATTTACTACAAGAAAGGAATAAAAAAGAGCTAGCTTTTCATCAGGCGACCCTCAAGCAATTGAATTTGATTGTGGGTCATGACGCAGCAGCAACAATACAGGACACTGTGCAGTGCCTGCTTTACACCAATGCGCCTGAAAACACGTCTTTTGAAAATATCATCAGCAAACTGTCATCACCGATGCCTGTCCAACAAGAAGAAACACTTAATTCGCCCCAATGCAGTAACGAGACGACAACCGGCAACCACACACCAAACACAACCAACACACCCAAAGACGATCCGAAAGATGCAACTGTAGATTCCATGAATGATGGTCAGAAAGCAGTAAGCACATTAATCGACAATTTCTTGAACGCAGAGGAAGCCAGCAGAAAGGGTCTCGGCTGTAAACCAGAACCTCCACGTCTATTCATTGACGGTGGACCAGGAACAAGAAAAACATACCTAATCAACTTTATCAAGAAGAACGCCGAAAAATTAGGCCTGTCCGTCATTACATGCGCCTACACTGGCAGCGTAGTAGACAACCTTCCAAAAGGAGCGAGAACGATTTACAGTATGTTTGGATTCCGAGTGGAAGATCCGCATGCAGCTAAGGATTACCAGATGGGCCCAACACAGAAAAAAATGGTCGATCTGAGGAAAAATATCAATCTCGCCACGGTTTGCATGCTCATAATTGACGAAATTTCGTACGTCATTTCTAAATTTCTGGGAAGGATAGAAAAAAGGCTTCGAGAAATCATGGCGAAGAAGAACCTCCCGTTTGGCGGTTTGGCGGTGATCATTGTTGGCGACATGTATCAATTCCCGCCAGTGAGGGCACGGCTCTGTACGACTCTATGGCAGATTTGTATCTTCGAAACAAAAAAATGGACCCTGCCACTACCGCAGGCGTCCAATATTTCGTAACTTTTCGCAAAATAATACTCCAGCAACAAATTAGATTTACCGACGACGCACAGCACATGTCTTTAATTAACAAGCTGCGTCAAGATAATCTACCCATGTCTGAAGTAATCGCTGAGATCGAAAAAGATTACCAAATCCTGTCCAGAAAACTAGTCAAATCAGATCCGTTGTTCGCTTCAAATGCGATCGTCGTGACCAGTAACAACGAGCGGACCAGCATCAACAAATCTCAACCACGTACCTTCGCTCTAAAAAATATTACGCGACGTTTCTCTTGGCAAGAAACAGTATTCGGCTACAACATTTCAGAAATGGAGTTAACCCAAAACGAAATCAATTCACTTTACCTGCAAGACGACAGTCTTACAAGGTATTTCGTCGAAAACGCCCCGGGATTCATCACGGAAAACATCAAACCTGAAAGAGGTCTTGTCAACAGTACGGCAGTTACATATCATTCTTTAGTTTTAGACGAAAACGAAATTCGCGAACGAATTGCAGAACAACTGATGACATCGGCATCCAACGAAGACATTGCATTGCAGTACCCTCCAAAATACATCAATGTTCGTGTAGACAACGCCAATCCGGAAGAATTCGTTGACATGACCATCGTTCCAGGTGAAGTTTCCATTCCCATCACTGTTTTAGACAAAGGCACCGCAAATAATGACCTTTTCTTCTCGCAGTCACAATGTGGATCTCCAGTTCTCAAAAACATTTCATAAAGTTCAGGGAAAAACTTGCAAAAGAGTCACCGTGGACCTCAACGACAGACCATTCCGAGCAAACGTTTCCTACAGTGGCCTACTCGTGTATCTCTCAAGAGTAAAAGATCATCTGCACTGGTGCAGAATGCCGAACCAGCCAGGCACAACAGGTCTTGATTACCTGAAAAAAATCAAACCACATGCGGACTTCATTAAATTGATTCACTCATACGATAACTACGGCAACTACGAAAAAGAGTTGTGCCGTATTCCTTCTGCTAAACCACTTCTTTTAACAAAGGCTAAAAAGAGAAACGCAACAAAAACTAACAAAAATATAAAATTTTGTATAAACAAGTTGATACAAAACAAGCAGCCGTCTCTCATAAAAATTCCTCAAGAAAAATGCCGATTAATTTTCGTGGCGCAGGGACGAAATCCTAGCCTGGAGGAAGAATAGAGGGAAGATATTAGAATAGTACAAAGGGGTCCGGCGGTTTTTCCTCTTCTATTCTTCCCTCGGGGCAGGATACGCTCCACGCGACGTGAGAAGAAAAATCAAAATTTAATTAAAAAATCGGCAAAAATCAGCGCTTCATTAAAAAAAATTGAAACTTTGCCCAATTGTAGATGACTATGTCATCTACTGTTTGTGCAAGTTTCAAGTGAAAATTGACAAATTTAAATTTTTGGCAATTTTTTAAGTACCACACTCTGTCGTATGGAAACATATGGCGGAAAGTCCAATGTTTCCAAAATTAAAATCTATGGATTTCCGGGTAAAGTGCTAATCACAAAATTTTAAAAAAATCATGGTGAAAGCCTAGTGTTCCCTATAAAAAATGATTTTTTTAGTTTTTCTTTGCCATAACTCAAACGTGAGTTATCGCGAAAAAAAGGGAAACACTTTGGCCCGTGAGCCGCCGTGTTAAAAGCAAGGAAACACTCGTCGTGTTTCCAAACTTAGTGTGGGTACTGTAAGTGCATAAGATAACTGGTGTACATAATTAATAACTACCTTGTGACAGAGTACACCTACACAAAAATGAGAAGAAGGGCAAACGCTAAGTATCAACTGAAAACGGAAATCTCAAAAGTCAAATTCTTGGCTATTGAACGTTTAGGCTGGCCAAAACTGCACGCTGTCACAGGTGAAGCAGAAGAGTGATGTGGTCTGCTGCATCACACCTAGTTAGAAGCCAAGGCTTTTTAATTGTTCTGATATGATTTCGTCGAAGATATTTAAGTTCCCGAGGCTCTTGCTAGAAGCACAAAACACTGTTTAATAACTTCAGTATTCCAGGTATATTTCTACTTGTTTATATTTTTGAACTGTACAAAAGATGGTCCCTTTATTATCAATTATATTGGTTATTAATCATTTCATTTTACTTGATTTATTTGGAAAGCAGCTTAAATATCTCCATCAGTCATTTGATCTTTCAGTTTAGTATGTCTCATCAATTTCTGTTTTTGGTTATTTTCTTATTCCCTAGATAGCCTGAGTTCTTCTTTATTTTATTTTATTGATTGTCCATTTCTTGGCAATTTCATTTTAAAACCCTTATTTCAGCCGTTTTTTTTCGTTGGTTGGTTTCCCGTTTCCTCTTCACCAGCATCTCTAGCCATAAATAGAGAATAAACCGCTAGTATTTTAGCGACTTTTTCTTTTGATCCTTTGGGGGTCTAGCATAGTCGGAAAATCTTTTCTTTCTCTTGTTTAAAAAATTGCCATCTATGATCTTACTGAAACAAAGCTGAGATGATAAGGTAACCTCTTTTTCTAAGAATTGATACCACCAAAAAGAGATCTTGTAATGCCACCAAAATTACCCCATCATTCCATTTCAAACTGTCGTAGTAATTAATTGTTTTGTCTTTGCAGGATGCCGAAACCAGAGCCCGGTGTGCGATGTTGTGGTTAATCGGGATGACTGTGTAATCCAGCTTGGAAAAATCCAGCGAAACAATTTTCTTTTTGACGATTTCGGACCACATTGTGTTGGATTGGGCCGCTTTTTAAACCAGAATAAAGGAGCAGCCAAAGGAATCAACTCGAGGATAAGACAAGTTCTGTAAGTTTTTTTCTTTTACGAGGCAAAGGTATTCATCGATGACCTGATTTGTAAGAAGTAATTTTATTAAAAATTCGTCAGTTCTTTAATAGAACTTTGCTTTTGTTTTATCAGGTCGTCAAGCCAAGTTTCACCAATGAGTGTATCTACTCCTCTTGTTTTTGAATTACTGTTTTTTTAAGGAAAATTCCATCTTGGCTAGATTTATTGTTTTGTCAGTAATTTAAAAAGCACCACGCACCACTTTTGTACAATCAGCGAATGATATTTGTTATTTTAATCGATTGTCCTTGAAAAAACGCGTTACCGTAAAATGAAACCATCAGGTTATAAAAATAACTAAACAGAAAGAGAAATGTTTTCTCCCATCTCTAGGACCGCAATATTAATATTAAAAACAAATAGAAATATCAGAGTATAATTTAATTAAATGTGTATTAATGCATAAACCACAATTTACAATATAAGAAGCAATTTTTACTTGACTTAATACTTGGAAAAACCCGCATATTTATATTTTGGAAATAGTTGTTCTTCGCCATCACTAGAACGCGCTGGGGTCCCTTCGAACTTGAAAAAAGAGAAGTAGGGAATGCGACAAAACGAAAGCACTGGCGGGATAGGGAAACTGGGAGTGACACAGGCATGGTCTATGAGGAGGTGGTGCCGTCACCATGTAGGAATTGGCCGTAAGGCCTCGTCACAGCTTTTTGAGGGGGTATTTCAAAGTGAGATCCCCCGGGTGGGTCAACGAGGGGATAGGGGGAGGAGGGAAAGTGCGGACGTCCAGAGTATGGCATACATAACGCCGCTACTGCCACCACGCGTAGCTTTACTGAACTAGGAATGCCTTCAATCTCTTAAAGTTTGGGTTTCCAGAGTCGTTGTGTTTGTTTACTCGTCCTTTTTTTGTGAATGTCTCATTTTAAAACCAAATCAGGGAGGAATTTATCTGTGCTATTTGTGGAAATGTCTATGAAGACGAAAATGGAAAAATTGGTGTTTTCTCAGTACCAAAGAAAATGTTTTCTCATTGGAAATTGATCATACCTGAACTGAAAGAAAAAGCGAGACTGTGTGACATTCATTTTGAAGAATCAGGTATAGTGAAGGGTTTCCAAAACGGCCAGAATTTTTATCCCCTAGAAAGATGGAGATTACTTCAGTCAGCTATTACAAAATTTTTCTTGGGTAACATAACAAATTTAGTAATCTCAATTTACGATGTTCCAACTCAAAGTTTTTAATTCAGTTAAAACAACTGCATCATCCACATCTGCTCGTAAACCTTTAAAAGAGCTGTTAAATGTCACCAGCCGCAATAACCGCCTGCCAACAAAAAGACAAATTAATTGTCATTCAAGAGTACAAGGAAATTACAGCAGAAGAAACCACATATCTAGCACTAATTCAAATTTGAAACCTGTTGTAACATTTATTTTCCTCCCTTTCACAGGCTGCAGGAAAGAAACAAACAATGAACCCATTGCTGGAGAGAATATGGTTCAGGAAATAATGTTTTCACAACAATGGTAATCAAAATAACTGAATTTCATTTATATTCCAATGCTTAACTTTGTATTCTTTAATTTAGTGAAAAGCAACTTTGTTATTGTTTCCATCAATGAAGGTGCAAGAAAGGATGGCCTGTGTTCCGGTCCTTCACCAGTTGAGGATGGCTATTGTGAGCATGAGCAACTGAATCCTATGGACAGTATTTCTGCTCCGAACAGGTATTAGGAGTGATGGTTAATTTCGTATTGCAATGCTTAATCATTATTATGTCTTCAATTTAGTTCACAACAACTAGTGACTCCCAATGTCAACGAACCAGCAAGTGAGGATGACAGTATTTCTGATCCATCACAAGTTGAGGAAGCCTATTGCGAACGTGAGCAAGTGGACAGCGTATCAGCTCCACAATGGTGTATGACTTAATTACCTCTTTTTGGGTATTGCAATGTTAAATCACGTATCTTTCTTGTTTATAGTCCAGAGCAACTAGTGACTCCCACTATTCATGAACCAGCAAGTGAGTTTGTCCTGATTTCCGATCCATCACTAGTTGCAGATGGATTCGTGGAACATGAGCATTCTTCAATGAATGAGAATTCTACGGAAAGCATTACTGCTCCACAAAGCTATTTGTACTAATTCGATTTACTTAGTTTTCCAATGTTTAATTTTATCTTTTTTCCCCAATTTAGTCCAGAGCAACTAGTGACTCCCGCGGTCCCCGAACCAGCAAGTGAGGATGACCAGACTTCCTATCATCAATAAGTTGAAGATGGCTACTGCGAGCATGAGCAACTGACTCCTATTGAGATAATTGCTGCTCCACAGAGATATTTGTACGAATTCGATTTACTTAGTTTTTCCAATGCTTAATTTTATCTTCTTTTCCCAATTTAGTCCAGAGCAACTAGTGACTCCCGCGGTCCACGAACCAGCAAGTGAGGATGACCAGACTTCCCATCATCAAAAATTTGTTGAAGATGGCTATTGCGAGCATGAGAAACTGACTGCTATTGAGAGCATTGCTGTTCCACAGAGGTCTGTTTACAAATTTTATTTAATTAGTTTTACGAAGCTTTATTTTATTGTCTTCCTTTAATTTAGTCCAAAACAACTAGCAGCAACAAAACACAAAAGGAAATACAGGATTAAACTACCAAGTGCCTGCAGATTGTGCAATAAAGAGATTAAGGGTCAGTGTCCTACTTGTCAGTTGAAGGAATTTAAGGGGTTATTAAGAGAGAAAGACAAGCAACTGCAGAGTTCCATGAGACACCAAGCGAAATCAACAAGATGCGCCGACAGGCTTAAGTTAAGATTAAAAGTAAAGAGTAAGAAGTTGAACACATTCAAGCAACAAATTACACGAATGAAGTGGTATGCGAAGGTAACCGCAATCTTTATATGCTTATAAGAAAAAACATTTTTAAGCAGACTAATTCTAAAATTTCGATATGTTTTCTCAGGAAGGTGCTTTAACCATTGATAATCTGAAGATAAAAATATCAAACCTTACTGCAAACCAACTGGAAGATAAAATTAAACACTTAAGTCACGGAGTAAGTTTCCCACCAGTTCCTTCCTTGGATATCTGCATTTAACCAAGAAATATGACTACGCTGACTACATTTACAGTTCTCGAATGACGTATGCACAAATGACTAAATTAAAATCAATAATTTTGATTGTGACATTTGCAGAACGTTATGTATTGTAAATGTTGTTCCGATTTTTTACTAATACACTCACTGACTAAAATGTAATTCTAGCGTGGAGTATAACACTTTACAAAATATTAACAGGAACGAGTAATCATCAACAACTTCATTCAAAAGGGCAAAGCTGAACTGCAATCTAAATCAGGAAGAGCTCATTCTATGAACTACGACGGCGGTTTCCTGATGCAGTGCTTACTTTTGAAATTGAAAAGCAGCTTCACTTATGCACACCTGAGAAAGAGCAAAATCCTACCTCTCCCAAGCGCCTCTACAATTCGTCGCAGGCTAAGTTCATCTGAATGCAAGTTCGGTTTTAATGAACTTGCGTTGGAAAATATTAAAAAAGCACTGAGAAATTTACCTGATGCTGATCGTTGGGGCAGTCTAATGTGGGATGCGGTTTCTCTGAAGAAAGATCTGACATGGCATTCAAAGAGATTGGAGTGGCATGGAGTTGTTGATTTTGGCGAGGAAATTGAATCGGCTGTGAAAAACGGAATAGCTACACTCGCTCTTGTGCTAATGTTCAGACCATACAAAGGAAGTTGGGTGCAACCATTAGCGTCTTTTGCCTCGCTAAATGCAGCTAGTTCTACAATTCTGCATGAGGTCATTCTAAAAGCAACTGTCTTGCTTTACAATCACAAAGCCATCGTTAAGAATTACGTCTGTGATGGATGTTCATCTAATAAAGCAGCCATGAGGCTTTTCCGAGTTCATGGGAATTTTTCAAGAGCAAAGGTGGAGTCTGAACATGCTTTTTTCATTCGGCATCCCATGGATCCCTCAATTAAAATCTATTGGCTATTTGATGCACCCCATCTTTTGAAATGTACAAGGAACCACATTCTGAAGCACAAAGAGGTCCAGGTAGTGTGGTAATGTTAAATAAGTTTTTACTTGTTAATAATTTTCATTTTATTGAAACAGTATGCTGGTGAAACTGCGCGTTTCATTTACTACAAACGGATTTTTGATCTTGAGAAAAAAAATCCCTTTCGGAGATCATTCAAACTGACCTAGTCTCACATCCACCCTACAAATTTCGAAAAAAATGAACGTCGGGAAGGCGGCACAGTTGCTTTCGGACTCAGTAGCTCATGCTATACGTCGCTACAGAAGAGACAAGAAATTCTCATATCTATTTAAAGATTCAGAAACAACTGAACCATCTACGAAATTAATCAACGATGTCTTTGACGTCATGAATGGACGGTACATTGCACAAGGAATCAATGTGACCAACTGGTGGAAGAAAAAGAAGAAGTTGGACACCTTTCTCGACATACTTGATCTGACTGAGGAATGTAACCGCACCAGAAAACAAAATGATCCTAAAACACCTGTTAAGATGTTCCTGTCAAACACAACCTTGCAGGCATGGCGTGTCAGAGTTTTAAGTGTGAGGGAGTAAATTTTTAACATGGGATACACCTCAGTCCTTACAGGAAAACTAAATCAAGATCCTCTCGAGATAAAATTTAAATGATTTAAAACTATTCTCATACTCATGTTTTACATTATTTTTTCGTAGCGTTTTTTTTAATAGTACGTAGCATAGATGATACACCTACTTTTTTCTTGGCTTCCTTTTCTTGGCTGCAAATTTTTAGGATTCTGTCGCTGTACAACCCCACTAAGATGCATGTTGACATCGAGGAACAACTTCGAATCCTTGTCTCCTACGAAGAATGCCTTCTTAACAAATTCAAGTTTTGCGAAAAGGAAGCTGCCCCAATTCTGAATCGTTTCAGGAGCAACTATTGGAGGAGCTGGCGGTTCTGGTTCTACGCCATTATTTTCGCCGCTGACAAAAAAATTGTTCATTTTGCAACGCGGATCCATAAATGTCGTTGTCGTTACTAAAGGATAGGAATTGTCGTAATACGACGAAAATTTGGTCAATTCAACTTGCGTATATTTTTTAATCAACGGATGTTTTGTTTTGTTGGCCGTCACCATTTTGAGGAGATCCAGAAGCTTATTGCGCATAGGAACCACCAGAGAAAATTTTATTGCCTCGATTTAAGTCGTGATAATGGCGAAACTTTTGAGCACTTTAAGAAATTAATAAATTGAACTCCAACGAGTTTAAACATCCAATAACTGCAAAAGATCTCCCGTAATGACTACTACTTCCAGCGTGGACAACAATTCTTTTTCCTCTTCGTATTGCAATTCAGAACTACTGAAATTAAGGTCCGTCAGAATTTTTTTTAAATTTTAGAATTTTTTGGGATATCCCCGGATTGACGTTACTAGATTGCGCAACTGTAAACAAATTCTAATGGTAAACTCATTCAACAACTATATTATTATTTAATTATTACGCTCAGCCATGCACTCCAGTGCACTTTTTACAAAGAGATTCAATATGTGTGCAAAAAAGCGTATCCACTAAGCAGAAATAACATAATTAGAAACGCAGCGGAAAGAATATAACAATATTTATTACCTCGTGTACCTAACCTCAAAAAATTTCTTGGTATTTTCCTGTCTCCGGAAATACTGATTTCTAGAAGCAATTAAATTTGAAAAAATCTGCGCTGCCAGTTTCACATTTATTTTTTGAAACGATGTCGAGTAGAGGTTTTTCAGATTATGAAGTACGCTGGTTGTGTACCAGCTATCCTGCTGGTTTTAAATAGCAATTTAAAGTGGCTGAAATTCCCGTTTTACCTTATTTGAACTAAAACACGCAAGATTTGGGATATATCTTTACAAGATTGCGAAATTAATTTGTCAACGGAACTACGGAAGAACCACAATTAAGATTATCAAATATCTGAATGTCTTTCACCGTGAAAATGTTGCTTCGGATTGTTTTCAGTAAGTTTGGGACATCAACAGTAAAGTATCAATCAACGATTTATCAATGGTGATGTGGTCTAAAGAAGTTTTGTCATTGCAGCTGCTGTGTTCATCGACATCACACGATACTGATGTCGTAACGGCATTTTGATGGAAGTTTGGTGTACCATTTAAGGTATTGTAAATTGATTAGTACTCACTATTGATGCCGCAAAGTCGCATAACAGTTTTATTGGTTGGCTGCCCATCACAAACAATTGACTTAAAAACAGCAACCTGTTGATGCAGCATTATGAGCGTACTTGCCATGAGTTGGTTGATAACTCCGCCCGGACAAGCCTCTTTGGTTGCGTAACAGGCTATAGGCTGGGTCCATGGATATAGGATAGGGTCTGCAAATAAATACTAGGGCATGGTCCCTCAATCCACTCTCGTGGTTCTTTAATGTGATGTGTTCACTTAAGCCATCGGATCCGGACTATAGGGGGAGGGAGAATGTTGCTAGTTCTTCAATGGTCGCGTGTCAATTTACTTTTAATTTAGCAACACGCATTCTAAGAGAAATTCAGGATCAATCAAATAGATCACGACTTCTTTTGCTCTGCTTTTCTTAATGTAGCTTTAACCACCATAACTTCCTATATGGATATAAAGAATCGCAGATTTCAATAAAGGAACACTGAATTCACACTCTTAAGTTAAAAGTGTGAAATCAGCGTAAGGCACACCATGGCTGATTCCCATCGAATCTACAATTAAATAGTACATCACTTACAACAAGTCTAGTCCAGTGAGATTGCAATTTTTAAAAATAATAATATGCCTGGCCTGAGTGGCAAAACACCCCTTGACGTAACGTCGTCACAGACCACACCTTATTCCCGTAAAACCGAGACAGAGTAGAAAGATGTTGATTCGGCTAAAATATGGCCTGCATTAGATAACCTTGACCTAAAATGATGGTAAAATTTATTCTCGGTAGAGGAAAAGTTTAATTAGAGTATCCATCTGAATACGGGGAAATATTAACAACTGCGTGGGGGTCAAACCAAATATTTCATAATAATAAACCCAAGAGAAATTAACATTAAAAAATACAAATATTGCAAGACTGTCTTCGGGGAAAATAATTATCGCCGATAATCAAGATATCATATAGATAAATTCCAATTTTATTCCCAATCTACGTAAACCAGCAATTACTAGCTTCAGAAGTTTCGTAAAAACAGGTGTAGGCAACAAAGTACAAAAGGTAAAATCCCATAGTACTCATATAAAACATCTTTCCAATAGAAACGCAAAATAAAATAAAAAACTGATTTGGGAACACCACTTCTTAGTTCTTCAGAGCAAGCTTTGAAACATGTGTTTACACAAATAGGAATTTTGTTAATATTTCTTAATTTTATTTGAGACAAAAAGAATTGCTTCTTTAAATAAGAGAAGAAATCAGTGTATCAGAAAAGAAAGGATAAATCAATAAAACGAATTCTTTTAAGATACTAAAGAACGGATGGCCGAGCTAAAAAGTTCATTGCTTTACAGATTAACAAGAAAAAGTCCCAAAAATGTGTTGAAGTCTGAGAGTCGCGGTAAACCCACTCTAAAATCGGGCAGGCAATCTTTCAACAAGAACAGTTAGTTATCTGTGAAATTTTATTCGCTTCCTTCTCCAGCTAGCACCCTTCTTTCCTCTTTATCTTAGAAAGATGATTTGTTCAACAGTCGTTTAGTTACATCTCCAAAAGAAATCAGAAGAAGAAAAACACGTTAATAGAATGAAATCAGGTTCTTTATTACGTATGATGAGCAGAAGAGGCAAAGTGTTCGAGCGAAATTATGCCGACTGTAAAATAGTTTAAAAGTTAATTGATTACTTTGGGAGTGCTGCACGTTTGAGATGTTAATTCGACTCTTGAACTGGGAACGTAATACCGTTGCAGCATTCGGAAACAATACAAGCATTCGGATGACAAAGTTTTGGCACAATATGATTTACCAGGAATAAATAGATGCCCCGACTCGTCAAACAAGGAGACGATAGTTCGGCCAATAGTTCGACAACGTCTATTTTAGTCTCAAACCAAAAGTATCAAAAGGATAATGTGAAAGTGTGGAATTGGTTAATTCAGCCTCTAATGCAGTCGTCTTTTAGCGTGGTTGCTATTTTCTTCACCTTTTGTTTTCCCAGATGTTGGTACATTACATGTATCTCCATTAAACAGTTAGTTGAGTTTTAGAGGCTTTTTAAATTTGATCGTTTGTGTGAATAACAACCATTATCCCTGAGGTATATTTATATACGAAGGTCCTTAACAATATAGGGTGTGGGGTATAGGGGGTAGGGTAGTAGTAGCTAGTAGTGAAATTCAGAGGGTTTAATGTCCATTTAGTTATCCTTTATACGTTTCTTCCCTGAATGACCAATCGTCACCAAATTTTGTACATAATTCTGTCAAAATTTGATACATGTCCTAACGGGGTTTCATTTGTTTTCATTACTGTTTTAAAAATTTAATTTGCGTACTTGTTACCTAGCTGGTTGCCGAATCCTAGGCAGTGAATTCGCTTTTTTGCGTAACCTTCCAACTGTCAGTGCATGCTCAGCAGTGTAAACAAAAAGAAAAAAAAAGTTTGGATCTTCCCTAGCAAGACAAGTTTTCTGCTATGGGAGTGGAGAGTATTAATTATTTGATTTGGTTTTTATGTTCGATTTCGATTTCGTCTTTTTCTTCTTTTTACTTTGTATTTTCCCACTTTTATTTTTTTAACCCTTTTAGTTTCATAATTAACTCTTTTTGTTTACTATTTTTTATCTTGATTTTAATAAATTTGGTTGTCAGTAAAATGTCTATGCCTCCTTTTTTAACAGTTAGTCATCAACCAAGAAGTTGAGGAACATTTTTAAAATGTTAGATTATATTCATTTTGAAGCTCTGGGTCATCTCTCCCTTCTTCCTCTGTCCTCTCCTCGGTCATCAAGATCTTCTTGCGGTCGTGAAGAGTTACCACCGATCTTCCACTTCCATTTACCTCCGAAAGCTTATTAAGAGGAATTTTTCAAAAATTTAGTTTTCTTTTCCGTATTGATCGAGATTCGAACCCCGAACCATGCGAATGGGAGCCTCGGTTGATGACCATTAGACCATCATTGTTACATAAATAGAAGGGAAAAAATGGGTATGATGGTAGTTCGCTATCTATTAGCCAAGACTCATGTAATGCAACATGTGACCGCATGATATAATTGTATTGTTACTATAGTAATAAGTGTTACTTTAACTTAATCTAAACATGAAGTGCGACGTGGGGTGGCGGGGCGAAGCGTCCGCCACACCTAAGTCGCACCACTCATAATATTATGAGTGGTGCGACTTCGAATATTACGAATATTATGATAATATTGACAGATTATTAGTCAATTAGTTAATAAGAATCAATTAATTTAAGAGAATAAAGGGAAACAAAATTTTCCAAACATAATAGTATGTATTTATCTACTATTTAACCTTGATTTTCTGTCTCCTTAACGTTTAAAAACATTCCCGAAGGACATTACCGAAGGAATCTTGTTTTATTGGAAAAAAGTAATATCAAACGGTTAACACAATAGGTATTGAATAAAATAGCTATGATAAATTAGAGAGTGATCCTCACGGTAAAATTTTCTTTAATTTAATATATTTTTGTGAATTTTTTAAAACAAACTCATCTTTCCAAAAGAAGACGTGCACACCTCTACTTCATATAGCAGCCATGATGATATAATAACAATCAATCAATGACGAATGATAAAAACCAGTAACTGCTCTATCACGGTTCGCCCAATATTTTAGGGACTCGTCCGTTAGTCAAATTCACGGTTCTATTAAATGAATTACGCAAAATCTATACCTATATTAATTTTTATCAAGTGATACTAGATATTACTTGATCCATACACAAACTGTTTTAATACCAAAACCTAAACCTAATTAAATTAACTTCCTAAAACTTACTTAACTAACATCACCAACGCACAGCTGAAAATAACTTAAAATTACAAATCCACGACATAATTGATCGTACTCAACTCTTTCTCCTCAAGAAAACAATGGCAATGCCACCTCAACAACCAAATTCCCCTGTTTCTTCACGGGATGGGTCTGTACTGGCGACCGAGTTGAGCGGGACTTTTACAAGTCCCGGTCAGCTCTAGAAAAATGGTTCATGTCGATCCATGCCCACCCCATTTTTTCTACTACGAATTCGAGGGCGATGTGGCACTGCACTGCAGCACACTAGCTTTACCTAAACAAACCCAGGGAAATGCAAAAATTTCCAAGAACTTACGACTGTGTAGATAGGGCCAACAGTGAACCAGGAAATGGACATAAATCCCACAGAAACCACATTGATCTCGACATGGAAGAACCTCCATGGCGGAAATCGGGATGTTGTATGTTTATTGGGCCATCAGAGAACAAGCGGCTCTTGGCACCGAGCCCACCTCTTTCAAAGGACGGACTCAGGTGCCTGAAATTGCCCTTAACAACGCAAAAGTGAATGAATCTCTACCCCCCAAATTTTCCAAGTCACCACCGAAACCTACACCATGGATCCCATCCAATGGTGTATGGAATCGGCGGTAAGAAGGGTCGATGCGAAAAAGGAGGTGACGGCTTTGAGCTCATCACTGCGTTTATTCGTTTTCGTCACTTCTATAGTTGGTAGCTGCGACAAAAACGTCTCAATAATATAGACTTGTAATTTTTTAATTATATTTATTAATCAAGCACAAAACGATGTTGTATACAGAAACCACTATCCACGATAAAGAACACTTCCTCGTTTTCGTGTATTGTTGTGACGCTTTGTGTTCAACAAAAACTCGCAAAAACGCTTTTTTAGCAACTACTTTTTTGAAAAAGAAATAATAAATAACTTTTGATAAAGAATGGTAAAATTCTTAACTATGGTCTGTCGTTGCCTCTTCAAATCGAGATAAGATGTCAGTTGCCTCAGAATTTGTGTCCCAATCAAATTTTTCTTAACAGGTCGTCATGTTGAAGAATTCGGAGACTATCCTTTACTGGTTGTTTCGGATGCTCTGTGGAGTCTGTGGAGCATTATTAGTGGAAAATTACATATTGTCGAGCACTCTATTGCTATTTGTTTTTAAATCAGTTTGATTGTGCACAATCTGATTAATGTGGCCGAAGCCACAGTACTTCAACTCAATTAAAAAACGAAACCAATTACGTGATAGTGTTCTAGAATGCACATGGAAATATTTTTTATTGCTATTTTGACAGATAAGGTAAGGTTATGAGCGAAGCATGGAATTCCAGTCCCAATGTATCCATTAATAACTGCCCTTTTAAAATGTTAGCCGCTTACTGTACTTCACTTTACAATTCACTGTTACAAAGTATAGATACTTTGTCTATGTTTCACTATTCAGATCTGAATAGTGAAACAAAGTATAATACTGCTTATATCGAGTGAAAAAGTTTAGTAATATAAAAAAATAGTAATACGTAGTAACGTGGTAAATAAAAAGTAAAGTAAGCTAAATGTGTCAGTATAGTATGGTAAAATGGGTAGGTAAACTATCTGTGAGTATCTGAATCTGTAATCATTCTACTCTACTTAGGGCCAGGGAGCACAGATTCCTTCTGCATGGCTGTTAACAGTGAAACAACAAAAACCCTAAAACAGTTACGAAAAAAAAATTTTTACTTATAGAAATGAATTATTTCTTTTAAATACTATAAAATTATCAACAAAAGCCATAAAAAGGACGATTATGCGTAATCCAGTTTTTATGAAATTTACTGCAGTAACACATTCAACGCCTGTATACAGCGCGTCGTTACTGGAAGTAACCAAACAAAGGAAGGAAATTCTAGATTTCAGATAGGTGTTTTTTCTTAGTTTTGATTATAACGCCAATATTGTTTTGGAGAAAGAAGAAGAATGTCTTCTCCTGACGATAAGGTAAGATAAATATAGATAGGTTGATCTGTGGAAAAAGGAACGATTAAACATAAAAAAAGAGACAGCTTAAATATTGATCCTTTTCTTGTGGTGATGAAGAAGAACAGCGACAACCGTCTCGTGATCAATTTTCGTGATTTCACTCAGGATTGAATTCTTCGTGGCCATGGTTTCATCAGGCATCGTTGGATGACTCGTCCTCCGATACGACAACGTTTTCTTCTCCTTTTGGGGTGGTTTCAGTACCTATGACTCCCCTCTAGTGTCGCACACGCTGGCGACGATTACTGGTGGCAAACAAGTGAAATTTTCGATGACCTTTCTAACTGATGACGCACCGTAGAAGACGCCATCGTATACTCAGCCACCTACGAAGAGTTCGTCGACGCCATGCATGCCTAATATAGTAGGGCAGCAACCCATAATGTGGCAATCAGCACCAATTGTCTTTTCCCAGCCATCTGATAGTGACGTTCAGTGGATACGTGGCGTAACTTAGTTTGGTGGTTTACGCCTTGATACATGAAGAGTTGAAGTTTAGTTAGAAGTGAAGTTTACGTAAAAGTCGAAAGGAGACCATATTTTAATGATGACTTTGTTTGGGATCCTCTTGTTGCCCACTCATTTACTACCATTAATTAACTTAATTTTGTTCTGAACTGTCCAGTTATTTTATTAAACAAAGTACGGACAATTGATTGAAATATATGCATGCCGAATTTGGAGGGAAGCAGCTATAAACATTCCATTTTCAGAGCAATTATCGTTGAAGATCTATGTACAAAACGAAGGAAATTCGATCCAACGTCATTTACGAAATAATTCACTTTTATGTCACTACAGCCACAGATGCAGACTAAACCCAGTGGATAAAAAACAAACAATTCGAGCGTCAACGCTATGCCTTTTTTAACGTTGTTAGGTCTTTTGGCGTCACGAACTGTCTGGTAAAACTTTGGTTTTGTGGCCAATTGAATTGCGAAATATAGCAAAGTCATGTGGCTATGGAACTGTGGCGTGACCAAAGTTTGTTTTGGTTGAGCATTAGTTCTTTGTTTTGTCGTTTACATGTCGGATCCTTTAGTTCGAAAAAAATATCCTCTATCCAAGAGACTTGTTGCTGGATAACGCATGCGAAATTATGCGTTCTTGTAAGACTTCAAAAGCTCAGCTCACTTTAATTGATTTTCCTTTCACGCGGTGGCTTTTTCTTAAAGTCTTAAGGAATTCGTAACGATGACCGGAAGTCTGCCTAAAAGACGGTTTCACAGTCTTCACCATGTTTCTAGTCACTGTCATAGTGCCCCAGCTGCATCCCCAACACCGATGGAGCATCCAGCCAATACAAAAATAACAAGAATTTTGCTAATTTATGCAGTCACAAAGCACATTTTGGTTTGATGGCCGAATGGCATTTTTTTTATTTTCATATCATGGCGATAGTGCATGTGACGGCATTGAAGGCACACTGAAATATTTAGCAAGATTAGGCAGTCTGCAACGGCAACAATAACATGATTCCCTTGAGCAACAAGTATGCGATGTACTACCTGATCAAAAGACTAACAAGTCATGCATCAAATACTAATGTTTTCATTGCATTTTTATTTAGATTCATTGCATGCGTATATTTAGAAAACGGATTATGATATATTCCAAACAATTGTCAGTTGATGACGTAAACAACGAATTTAAAGTTAAATTCATGTCTCGTGATGGTGAGTAGGATATATCGAGGTGAAAAACACTCGAGAAAGTATAGAGACAAACGGTGTGGTATTTTTGGTTGGGGGTTATCTTGGCAGTTTCCTAATTTTTTAAAGAAATACTGCACAAGCTGTAGATGGCCAAGTTATTCGAAAACCTTTCGTTTTCAAATAAAACGATGGTCGGAGGAAAGACTATTTTGAAAAGAGGAACACAGCACGTGATACTCTAAAGGAAAATTCAATACCTGCTGTTCCGTGTCCGGTTCCAGAGCCTCCTATGGCTATGAGTGCTCCAGAGCCTCCTAACACTGCTGTCGCTTGGAACAAGTAATTTTTTTTTCAATTATTTTCTTTTACTATTTTTTTTACAGAAAGAATGAAAATGTGGAGATGTTGGGGGATCAAGAAGCGAAACCCTAAAAAAATTTAAAAATTCATTCCTTTTTAAAAATAAACACATCCTTCATACATGCGGTTTTTACCTTTGTACCTGTTTTTATATTCGTCGTTTTCCCTCTACTTGAAGATCTAAATGAGAGGCGTAAAACGTACTTCACCAAACTTCCTACAACCCCTTCACAAAAACAACCAGAGCCTTCTGCGCAACCTTCTTCGACAACCGCTCCAAGTGATATTTGTCCAGAGCCACCAGCCAACTCTTGGCAATGTAAATTTTTTTTAATTTTTAATTTTATTCTTTTGATTTATAATTTTTTTTTGTTTTTTTCAGCAAATGAAGTTGTATGAGGACTGAGGATTAATGAATCCGAAGACATTAATTTGAACGACTCAATTTCATTTGGAAAGAAAACCTAACAGGCTCATTTTAGCAGTTGAGTTTATGGCCTCTGCAATGGGCACCAACCGAACCCCCATACAAGCTACTCAACCCCAAAGACCCGAACGACGTCCGTATCCAGGCCCTTGGTTCCATTGATGCTGTCATGCACAACTTATGATAGGCTATCCCCATCTATTTTAGCAAATTGAGCGACTTGCGTCCCACAATCACCCTACAAGGACAGCCAGTACAGACCCAAAGTGCAAACCTTGTCCTCACGAACGACCCTGTCGTCCTGGTAACTGGGGCCAGGTTAACGCAAAAAAAAACTAAGCTACCGATTGTCCAGAACAAGGAACCGAAGAGGGGAGGTGACGAAGAAAGTTTATTCCATCAAACTACCTCAGGACTCCGTAAAAACGTTATATTTAAGCACGCTAACATCCCTCTGAACAAACATAACTAAGAAGGACTCTTAAAAGGATTGAGTTTCATCCCAAAACGTAAACCAGAGCCCAGCAACCACTGCCTGTTAGCAATGAATTGCCGATGTCGCTCCCAGTCTGGTTTCTACGGTGGACTGCGACCCTTCGGTGGGATTGCGTGCCAGTTTCCAGCATTCTGATTGCCTCTCCTATCATACAGTATTGCCAAAACAAATAAATAAACGAGGAAAAATATATATTTTCACTTGGCAATGTTGCATATGCAGTGCGGATTCCGCTCTTTAGCCGAGAGGATCTCAAGCACTACTCTGCAGTGGGAGTGCCCCTCCAGGCCCTCCCCCCACTCCCGTGGGCTAGAGTCACGCTGGAGTTATCCTCGCTCATAGCCTACGCGATGCACTTGTCCAAGCCTGGAGCTTTCCTTTACCGCCAGTGCTTTCGTTTTTGCACAGTCCCTACCTCCCTTTTTTCAAATTATATGGACCCCAGCGTGTTCTAGTGATGGTGAATAATATTTTCGCCTTTTTTCGCTTTTTTAAAATAACTATTCTTAAAATATTAACATACGGTTTCTTCCAAGTATTGCGTTGAGTAAAAATTGCGTCTAACATTGTAAATTGTGGTTTATGAATTATTAATACATATTCAATTGAATTGTATTTTGATATTTCCATTTGTTTTTAATACTAATATTGCAGATACGAGTGATGACAGAAAACTTTCTGTTTAGGTATTTTTATACCTGAGGGTTTCATTATACGGCAACGCCCTTTTTCACGGACAATCGATTATAATGATAAACGAAAAATATCATTCTGTGATTGTACTAAAGTCAACGTGTCGAGCGAATGGTGGTAAAGTGCATCGTAGGCACTAATGGGAATACTAGAGGAAAGGAGGCTAATGAAATGAATATAATTTTTCACGAGTTTCCTCTTTTCTTACGTGAAATTTGTGGGTAAAAGCCGTTTGCGAAAGCGAGTTTGGATTACGTAAGGGATTAACATGTATTGGCGATTCATCTGCCGTTTGCAGAGACCATGTTTTTGAAAGTTGTTACTCCTCAATAAAAGGGAGGAGGAGTTTGAATACAAGCAAAATTCCTATCAAATTTAAATTAAAATAGGTTTCACTTTATATTATATTCATTTATTGACATGCACCTTTATGTTTCAAGTTGCACCTTTATATTACAAGGTGCAGTCGGCTGTAAAATTATAGAAAAGAAATTGAATGTTAAGAAAATTGAAATGTGAATATTAAATAAACCGCATATTTGGTTTTCCACGATCCTAAACCCCACGTTTCTGCGGCCGTGCAGTTGATTCCAGCGAAAACTTCAAATGAATACTCGGGTCTTCGGTTAATTCAAAACTACCTGTGGTGCGGTATAGTTATGAAACATAAATTACACATATTGCGCATACGTGTACTAACTTTCATACAGTCTGTTATAAATATTACATCCACAACTTTTGGTGGAATTCTGGATAACAATCTGACCTTCCAAGCTGGTGACTGTTTGATTCCAATAAGAAGTCCTACTTCACCACTGGTGAACCACCATTCTTCTGCCACCTCTGATGATTCACCAGCAGTGCTGGATCACCGCGATAAACTTACTACTGCGGTACTACCGCGCGGTAGCGGTAGAACCGCGCGGTAGTACCGCACTAGCTTAAACTACCGCACTACCGCGTTATTTCTCAAATTTCCGTGCGGTAGCGGTAGTTTTCAACGCCATCTAGCGCTCATAGTAAAAAACACAATTACAAAACAACAGATGGCAGTCTTATTTTTCTCGAGCATTCTATCAATTCTGTCAAGATAACCGATCAGTCTGATCTTTCCTGCTTTCAGACATTAGATCATTGAATCATAGTTCATATTCCTAAACTAATTGATTGACAAATTTGAATGAAATATCATGGCGGGGTAAGTAGAATTGAAATATTTGTATTATCTCATGTATTATGTCTTTATATGTGGTTTATTATTTGTAGTATGCGAGGAAGGCCACCGTCAGTTACATCCCTAAAAAATAATGAAAAAGGCACGACAGTCCATCATATGTCTACCCGAAAAAAGTCAGTGCCCAGTTCAAGTTCCAAGAAAAAACGTGCTTGTGACACAGAGCAACAGGAAGGGAACAAGAACAATGAAACTGAAAGTTAGTTGCAAAGTGAATCGTCGACTTCAACCTCATTGCCATTGTCAGTTGGAGCTGTTCCACAAAGTAAGTTACGATCTGAATCAATCATTTGTCTGATACTTTACATAGAGAATAGGCCTAATAATCTAATGTATCTCTAGGATCTACAAACACCCAATCATTAGATCCATCACGTAACTCACGATACTCTTCCTCTTCGTCCCATACTTCAACATCAAGTCGTCATAGTGTACCACAGGATGTTCTGACAGAAGGACATGTCAAGAGGCTTGCCTACCCATTATCTTTCTTTGAATATCATGGACCTTCACAGAAAGAAGGAAATTCACTATACATCTGCACAGTTAAGGGATGCAAAAGAGATAAACCATTTTCCACCGTAAACAATTCCAGGGGAAATCTTCGTTCTCATGTTAAAGTGAGTATCCAAGGAAAACAATTGTAAATATTCAAATATTGGAAAATAATTCTATCTATGGTTACATTTAGTCGTGTCATAAGGAGAAGCTAGAGGAATTCAATGCAGTTTGCAGGGATCTTGATTCAAAGAAGGCAATGGCTACAGGTTTACCTATCTCAACCAATAACAGTGCCAAGGACGATCAGAATCAGTTGGAGGGAAACGACGAAACGCAACAGAAATCCTTTACTCAACAAAAGATTCATTTTTCGGGTTACAGGAAACCATTGACAGAGAAGGAATTGGACGCCTGCGTTACGGTACTAAGTTGAAAGCTGTTTTATTAATTACTTCGTGATAACAATGTGTTTTCAATATTTTGTTAGAAATATCTTTGCGATGGTGTTTTGCCCGTCTACCACACTGAGACAGAAGCTTTTCGAATGTTTGTGAAAATGTTGGCCCCCCGATGTAAAATGAGAGGTCGGCGATTTTATCGGAAACAGATTGCAGCAACGTACATAACAAAGAAGGCGGTTCTTAAAAATGAATTGAAGGAGGATGCCAAATGAATCTGCACGACAGCCGATGGGTGGACGTCTCGAAGAAGAGCCTTTATTGGAATCACTGTCCATTGGCTAAATCAGAATCTGAAAAGACGTTCTGCATGCCTAGCTGTCCGCCGAGTTGTTGGCACATGTGATTATGACGTTATTGCGAAGCTTCTTGAATCGGTGTATGAGGAGTTCGACATCTTGGACAAAGTTATTGCGACCATCACTGACAACGGAAGCAACTTTGTCAAGGCCTTTCGTTTGTATGGATCGAAATCCAAGCACCAGATGATTACCCCCACTGTAACTACAGTACCTGCACCAGCCATGACTGTTCGGGCAAGCACATCTAGTGTTAGTAAATCTAATCGACTGGTATGTAACATTAATAAATCTCAATTCTGTATAGATATTTGTGATTGACTGATTGCTAATTTAATAGGTTCAAGAAGATGCTGATATTTTGGATGTGCTTGACGAGGAAAATTCTGAATTTGACGAAACAGACGACGATTGCGATGATATCGGTGGTGACCTTGTGATTGACGACCGAGAGGCGGTCGAAAATAAAGAAAAGGACCCTCATGATGAGGAAGATGAACGCCACGAATGGGATATATTTGACCAAACTTTTCCTTTGATGGACATTTTAGATGAACGTTTCACATCTGAGAACGTCTACGTCTTGCCACCACATCGACGCTGTGCATGTCACACGTTGAACCTTATCTGCAAATGCGATATTTATAAGAACATGGAACCTTCTTTGAAGAATCTTTTCGAATCAACAGATAAGAAATTCAAGGCAATATGGGCCAAACAAAATCGAAGCGCCAAAGTCTCTGATAATATCCGCAAGCGCCTCGGCAAACTATTTATCATAAATAATGAGACCAGGTGGAATTCTTACTACAATGCCATGAAACGAGGCAAACATTTCATCAACAAGAAGCGTTCCGAGCTTAAAGCTCTTTTTGAAGTCTATGGTATTCAGTATTTTCGTCCAGCTGAAGAAGAACTGGTGCGTGAATACGTGAAGATAATGAAACCTATGTCAGAAGCTCTGGATGTCCTTCAAGCGGATGTGAAGGTTTCGATCGGATATCTCTTGCCAACGCTGACTATCCTTATTCAAAAACTGAAGATGCTGCTTGACGATAGGACGATTAAGCATTGCAAATCCCTCATCAGAGTAATGCTTTCATCAATAAACACTCGCTTCCAAGACTGTTTTGAGAACCAGGAATTAATCTTAGCAGCCATTTTGCATCCTCACTTCAAAAACAAATGGATTTCGGAGGAAGATAAGGAGGCGAAAACACAGCTACTAATGAATGCCTTTAAGTCACACAAACAAGATCCAGTCCCAGTGAACGGTACGCCAGAGAGTTAGATTAATCAAAATATAATCAGTAAATTTAATTCTAATAGTTGTCTTTTTCTATCACAGCAACAATAGGAAAAGAGTAGCAACAGAAGATGCCAGTGAATCTCAAGACAGCGACTTCAGCCCAAGAAGGAAAAAAAAGAAAAATGATTTCTTTAAGGCATTGTTTAATCCAGTTGATGCTGATGTGGATAATGAAGTTGATCTTTTTTTATCGGATACTTCAACAAAACTTTCAAGTCTGAAGAAATATCCGACTTTAAAACAGCTTTTTCTGAAATACAACGCAGCACTTCCATCCTCCGCATCTGTGGAACGTTTGTTCAGCATTGCTGGAAGGATCTTTGTACCGCTGAGAAATGGGTTGTCAGATCAAAATTTTGAAAAACTTTTGTTTCTGAAAGCCAATAAACATTTCTAATTCAAATTGAATTAGATTTCAAACATTTCAACGCTTTTATTTCATTTTATTAACAATTTAAACCAAACTACCGCTGAACGACTACCGCTATCGCGGTAGCCCCTTAAACTACCGCGGTAGTACCGTACCACGGTTAAATTTTTTTTTTAAGTTCGAAAAAAGCTGGATTACATATTCATCATGATTAACCACAACAACGCACACTGGGCTCTGGGTTTGGTATCCTGCAAAGACAAAACAATCAATTACTACGACAGTTGGAAATGTGATGATGGGGGAATTTTTTATCGCATTACAGGATCTCTTTTTTCCCCTGTCCCTTTGCCCAAAGGAGATTATTGGAAAATATAATGTCGTTTTAATTTACCCAATCAAAAAAATTCCTTTGACTGTGACCTATTCCTTTGCCAATATGCCTATTGCATTTCCAGCAACCATCCGTTTGATAGTATGACGGGAATTATCGACAGTTGCAGACAAACAATGCGAATTGAACTATTGGAAGCAAATTAAGAGATGAAATCGAGCCAGATGATCAGCTATGTAACGAAAAACAGGTATCGAATCGTAAAACATGGCGAAAATCTGCAGCATGAAAAGAAGAACTTTATGGTATAAATGATCCACGACAACTGTGTTAGAAAAAGAAGTTACCTTAACATCCTTGTTACCTTAAAATCTGTGTTTCAGTGAGATCCCAGATGATAATTCTTTTAAAAAGAGAAAGACAAGTTAATCCGACTATGCTGGACCCCCAAAGGAACCAAAGAAAAAAGTCGCTAAAATACTAGCGGGTTACTCTCTATTAATGGTTAGAGGTGCTGGAAAAGAGGAAACCATCCGACCGAAGAAAGGGGCTGAAATGAGGGTTCTTAAAAGAATTGTCAACTAATGCACAAACAATAAAACAAATTAAAGAAGAACTCAGGCTATCTAGGGACAGAGAAAATAACCTTAAACAGATAATGATGAACCACACAAAACTGGAAGATCGAATGACTGATGGAGATATTTGTGCTGCTTTCCTAATAAATCAAGTAAAGTAAAAAGAACCATTTTAATTGATATTTGATAAAGTGACCATATTTTTTATAGTTTGAAAATGTAAACAAAAAAAAAATATATCTGGAATACTTAAGTTACTAAACAGTGCATCGTGTTTCATGGAAGAGCCCCGGGAACTTATGAATAACTTTGACGGAAAAGAATCATGCTGCTTCCTTTCAGGTACACTTTACGTGCTTATATTGGTAGATCAACCGGCGAAGTTGGAGTAACTGAGCCTATTTGTCAAAGGCTAAAAGTAGAAAGAGAAAATCTTTTTGAAAACGAACACCATGTATCACTAGAAATAGACGAAAGGGCAATATTCCCGAAAAGCACGTTTATAGGACAATTGGGCAGAATGATTGGTGAAGAGAACTATGGTGGCATATTAAAACAAGGAAAAATAAGGTCATTTTGGCAAACCACCTTTTGGCATTCGTAGTAACTGGACTGTCAACATCGTTCAAAATACCCGTGGCGTATTTTTTTGTTCGGAAACTTACGGGAACAAAACTTTTTAAACTCATTTGCCATGTTATCAAAAAGATTGAGTCAGAAGGATTTTCTGTTTACCGCATCGTTACTAACAATGCGTCAACGAATATCAAAACGTTTAAATTGTTTGGAAACGGAAAAGTAATTTCCTTTGTTCTTCACCCGATGGATTCAACCTGAAAATTATTTCTAAGCTATGACTTCACCAATCTAATAAAAAAAATTGCGTAATCTGTTCACTGACTGCACCTTTGATGTGTGCGGCGAAACTGTTTTATTCAAACCCATTGATAAAGTAAATACGTGAAATAGAAAAAAAAACTTCTTGTCCTTCCGCCCAGGGAGGAAACTTACGAGAACGCTTACACAGCCTAAATCTCTGGAAGTAATGAAAGTGAAATTCACTAAGGACACATTCAGCAGAAATGATATACACTACGAAAAATGAAACACTACGATTGCGTCAAAACTACGACCTCGAGGGATTTCGTGATATAGACGCAAAAATTGAATTACATGGAGATGAATTGTCTGTGGTTTGTTATACACGAAATGTTTATCAGACTACAGCATACTACAGCCCGAAGACCAGAAAAAATCAGAATTTACTGACCTCTACGATTGGAGGTTGGATTTCTTGGAAAACAAACCACCTCGCATACTACAAAACGTGGTAAAAGTATTGAATAAAGAGCAAAAATTTGTTCGGTTATCTCATCAAGGAAACCTATGAAGCCCTCCTACTAACCATTCGATCTACCACAACTTTCATTCGCTATTTATTTTAAGAAAAAAGTTTAAAGATGTGCTGACAAGAAAATGTTCTACTGGCCATGTTGAAATGATGTGTGGTGCGATTCGCGGCCTGGCTGGAGGTAACAAAAAGGGAGACTTCAGCTTCCTTTGCTATGGATAAGATCATTTGAATACATCTGGTGTATTCTTCAAGTGAATACGATTTGCCTTTTATAAAAGAAAACAATAAGGCCTCAAAATATATAGGCAACAACAATTGGACCAGATGCCAAATTAATCAGAACAAAAGATTACTTAACACAGTTGGGATCGAATAGTCTGTCAATTCTAGAAGAACTTCAGAAACAGCCATGTAAGTTATAAATAAAGTCTTATGAGGGACCTGTTTCTAAAACTACTTATTTCCAGCTTACCCACTTCCTGGTTTTAAAAACACTGCATAAGCCCAAGCCTGTGGATATGTATTGAATTGTCTTAATGATTAGGAATTTTGTCAGGAATTTTTTGACAAGCTGGAAACCCGGAACAATACCACTAGGAAAATATTTAGAGTATTTAACCTAACTGAGGAAATGGATAAATGATATAATAAAAAGTATTGCCAAAATATATTAACTTTATTTACCATAGATCGTTCCAAGTAAAATTATCCACATTGGAAATTATTGTCCAGACTTTCTACAGTAGTGACCTTCCTCGAGAAACGTGTTCCTTCCATGAGTGAAACAATACACATGAACGACGACTTGACGGATTTCTTGACTCCGTACTTGAATAAACGTGACATCATGCGCTGTGGGAATAAGCTACGCATAAGCTGAGCACAGTGAACAAGTTGTTAAGTGGATTTTAGTGAAATTTCTGCGCACCACGTTTGCTTACTTTTGCGATGATGTATCTGATTTGGAAATGCAAAAGATTAATTTCAAATCGAAGTCTCTAAATCAAAAATTCAGGGCGTTTTCATAACTTGACGTTTACCATCAATAAACACAAGACAAAATGATACTTGGGAGAGCTGCGTCACTTTTGCGGTTCAATATTCCAGGTTTGGACTAGTGCATAGAGTATGCTATGCCTCGCTGCATCCGATAACATGCGGCTTGCATCGACAAAGTTAAAGAATAATAAAGTTTTGGACACGACGTTTGAAACTCAAACTTTTAAAGTCGCTGAATGGGTCGCGATCCACTACACCAATTGCAACTTACTATCATCGGCAATAGAGTGTTTTCTCAAACGTGTTTTGTCAAACGCGGTTTCTTTTTTTGCCTTTCGGTGGCTCCACCAGGAGAGAACAGATCACAATGCATGTAACACAAAAATGCACTCACACCGAAGGGTCGGAGACCATGTTAGTCGGTCCATAAACCTCCAGCTTTTCTGGAAAGTCAGTAACGTCATACCCGCGTTGATTCCAACACGTTGTACCGTCGCAATCTTAGATGGACTGGGAAAGAACAAGTGGGGCAAAATTCCTGCCTCTGATTAGCGGGTCTTCTCTTCTAGTTGGGTGCGATGTAGCAGACCACATCACTCTAGCCTGCTTCAATTTTGACAGCGTACAGTCTTCGCAAAACTAAACGTTCAACAACCTAGAATTAGACTCTTGTGATTTCCGTTTTCAGTTGATACTTTACATTTACCTTCTTCTCTTGTGTGTTTAGTGGTGCTCTGTCATATGGTAATTATGAATTATGTACGCCAGTTATGTTTTGCACTTACAGTTGTGTGCTATTGTACGTTCCTTGTATTTCCAAACAAGAAGCCTGGTGCCACAAGAAATAAAAGTATTTCCCTTGATCTTTAAGAACCCCATCTTTCAAGCCACATCTCCAGACTTCTTCCCTAAAAATGGGCATCCCCAACAAAACTATCGAAAACAAACGCTTGGGATAGTTATCTCTCATCATAAACAAAGGCACTTCAGAACCTGGCCGAACCTGGCACAGAGGCAAAAAACTTCACTTCACCTGCATATCATATCCCCTCACCCAAACATTTCCAGGACGGGATCATCGCGCGTTTTCAGACCCTGCAGAATACCACACACCTCATCAACCTTCTCAACGCCATACGCAACCTACAGGAGGATTTTTTTAAATTTTCAGTGGATGTCAAATACCATTGGATAAAAGGATGGATAATAGCATAACATTGGACGGATAAATAGCTTCAGCAATCTGCCTTTTCCAGATCCTTCAATGGACATCACTGCTGATTGAGCTGGTTTCCAAAACGCAGTCCTTGGCTGAGCTTTCCCAGTGGCCGCCTCCGCTGGATTCCATTCCTCAGAGTCCTATCTTGTGGGCTGAATTCACGTGTTTTATGTCTCGAAGCAAAAGGCTTCTTTTTAGCCGTGCTTGCGTTAGGCCACTTGAGTCTTTGAGCTGATTTCACAAACTAGAAATACTGCTTCTTATATTTTACACAAAAGTAATTATATGCCATCCATGTCAATAATTCCTAATGCTTTCTTTGTTTCTTCTTTCTCCTATTTTAATTACACTCCTCATTCAATGTCAGATTCCCCAGATCGGAGTGTGAGGGATTGGGGGCTTCAGGGTGCCTCTCTCTCTCGGCTATACTGGTGGCCGCCACCGAGGCGGCCTTGAAGGTCTAACCATGCCGGTCAGACGCGAAAAATGAGAGAGTGGTAACCGGGTGACCTTCATGAAGTCACACGGCCGATAAGCCCAGTTTCCCCAATCTTATTTATCTACCAGTCTTGCCGACCCAATGTATCATTGTAAATATTATGAAATTATATGCTGGAAATACAATTGGGTAGCGCTCGTGTCGATTTTAATTAGGTCCATTTTAAAATTTAAAAAAATATATACATACAGAAGAAACGTCTTCCACCAACCCCAAGCTGTATGGCAATTCGTTTTGCCAACATAAAAAAATGGTCTGCTTTGGTCTTCACCCTCACTCTAACCAATACATTGCACCTAAAAGTTTCCAACAAAAAGAAAGATCTTACTGTTTTTAGCAATTTTCTTGGAGGGGTATCCATTTATGGATTACCGTATAGAGTAGGGTTACAGGAAAAATTTTCCGTAATGCATGAAATGAAAATTGATTGAATAACTTTTTTTATGTACAGGACAGACAAAGGTGGAAAAAATATTCTTTTGGGGTGATATATGTTAACTGTATGTGGTACCAAAAGACGATCGCTTATCTTGGGGAAATCTGTCCATAACAAACGGATTGAATGTTTTTGGGCTGATGCTGGTAATGGCTCAGTTACACTGTTTCGTAATATTTTCATGTGCGCAATTCTTTTACTGTATTGTTTGTTTATTTTGTGTAGTACTAATATCCTCCATTTCATTGCAGGGAATGGAATCTTAATATATTTTAGATCCAGATTCTGCAGTCGACATTTACGTCTACACTACTGCTTTACTCACCTAAAAATTTGATTTGTTTCGAAAAAGCTGGAATGGTCATCGGATTAGAACTTGCAAAAAACAAGAGACACAAAAATTTACTACTGGGGACTCGAAAACTTCCCCAGTGCTACAAGCAGTCTGGCGATTTTTTTACTAAAGTAGATAAGATTAAAAAACAAACCTCAATTTATTGTTTAAGTGTCCTTATTTTTTAATATTCCAGGATTCATCAACATTTGGTGCAGATACTTATTTACACGATAGCGGCAAGGAGGTTGATTACGTCGAAGCTGAAATTCCTTTTTTACGAAGGTTTACGAAAATTACTTCGTGCGTATTTCATTGTTAATTTTTTATGAAATCGACTAGAACAAATTACCACATACAGATGCTGTGCAGTTAATTCATTCAAGAAGCAACCCGGGGTTAATCTTGAAGAATCACTATTAACTGATCGATGGACACGGCTAATACCAAAATGATGAACACTAACTCATTCATACACCGGTCGGGAATGTATGCCTTGCCGTTGGCAAATATGCTTTGATTTTCGTTTGACGTTGGTCGTTATATTTATGTAAGCTAGAAAAGAGAAAGACTGGAAACCATCAGAATTAAATTGTTCGTTCCCCAATTTCCAGCAAAGCCATTGCTGGTGGTTCGTGTCGTCCTTCTTTGTCGATGGTCAAAATTGGCGCATTTGCCTTGAATATGTGGAATTTGAAGATGACAAACATGACACTTACATAACGTACACAAAATTTCATGATGCCAGATTCAATCTGTGCAGTGTTGTTCAGACTTCAGACTTCAGTTCACTCCTTAAAAAATAAAATATCGCAAAAAATCTCAAAGAAAACGCAGGAGGTTCCACTAACACCGTGGGGTGGCAGAAAAAAAACTTCCGCAGCCTGCAGAAAAAAAAACTTCCGCAGCCTGCACAAAGAAATATCATATGTGTCAAAAAAATTTTTGAAAAAATTTTTGTCATTTATTTTACAATGCTACATAAAAATCAGAATTACCTGGATAATTGCATAGTTCATGCCTAGTTTCTGAATCATTTGCAAATACTAAGTACAGTATCTTCCATAAAAATCCGACTACCCTTTTTTTAAAAAATGCCGCCTATCGGTTCGCGGCAAAACTACATGATGTAACCAGACAGTTAGGGTATGGGGTAATATTCTAGAAACGGACAAAGGCTTAATTTTCATGACAACGAGACAGCCTTTAAGGCATTTAACTCTGAAGCACATGGCCTTGATTAAGAAGAGGTTGGGTCACGTTGCCGCAAGCCATCCAAAACAATTTTCCATTTTGTCTGGCTTTTTAATCAAGGCCATGTGCTTCAGAGTTAAATGCCTTAAAGGCTGTCTCGTTGTCATGAAAATTAAGCCTTTGTCCGTTTCTAGAATATTACCCCATACCCTAACTGTCTGGTTACATCATGTAGTTCTGCCGCGAACCAATAGGCGGCATTTTTTAAAAAAAGGGTAGTCGGATTTTTATGGAAGATACTGTACATTACTGTTACTAGGTAATTTCTAGGTAGAAAAATTGACCAACAACTAGGTAAAGGTAGCAAAAAACAACTACCGAAAATGCCAACCACTAATTCTGAGTAAAAAATAGTTTAACACGGCTAAACGGTATTTCTTGGTTTACAATTGGTTAAGAGAGGAGAGAAAGATTAAAAAAAATCTACAGGTTGAAACTATTCGTTCTAAAACTGTCCGTTACGAAACAGATAAAAAACGCAAAATAAAGCAACAGAACGTTGAAACAATCCAGCATTTATCTGTATACAATATTACATCCAACTTTTCTAATTTCGGATGGGGGTTGGTAGTCTACGGAAAACAAATCAATTATTGCGAAATTCAAACTCCCTGGAACAAGAACTTCCAAGAAATAATTCCTCTTCGGTGGTTTCGAAACTCTGAAAACAAGACCTAATCGTTGTTCAACAAAATAATCGTAGACTTAACCATTTGGAGAACTGTGTAGAACACAAAGATTGCATTCAATAATATTGTAGTAATTATCAGCCTGGATTTTTGGAACATATTGGTCAAAATTTTCCGGAGGTAGTGAAGGCAGTGCAAAGATTTTACGCGATCAATTAGTTAATTGATGAACATTTCCAACTACTACGGATCCATTTCTTTGATAGTTGAATAGTTCCATAGTATGACTGAAGCAGACATATTAGATAGAGCTTGTACATCCGTCTCCATAAATATCTGACCCTCTCAAGCGGCGGGAAATATTGTAATACCGCTGCAATTTATTCTTGACACTGAATATCACTGCAGCGGCATGCCAACATTATTTCTTTGGTATTCTTGCTTGACTGTTTTCTCCCCTCACCACAATTTTAAAAGAAAAAGAATACAAAAAAAAAAGAATTTTGACATGCCGCTGCAATGATATTCTGTTACAAGAATAATTGCAGCGGTATTACAATATTTCCCTTCGTTTGGGAGGGTCAGATATTCATGGAGACGGGTGTACTTTACATGGATGGAGTACAAGATGATTGCGATTTTGACTAAGATTTTTCTGCAGAACCAATTTCGATAGAACTTCTTGCAGTTGACCTACTTCGTGATCTTTTCTTGGAGTTGGATGGAAATGTATGAGAAAGATCAGAGCTTTTCCTAGACTTCGATCTACTGCGTGAGTTAGATTCTTTCATCTAGCAATTTTACGAGATCTTCTTGATGTATATGGAATACTCGGGTAGGGATTTTTCAATCACATGTTCTTGTACAGACAAATAAGTACAATACTGTCTTTTTAAAAACTAATCAATCAATTTACATTATTTTAAACATAACGATAGTTTAGTGATAAGAAAACTATACTACGGAGCTAGTGTCCTAAGGTTCAAATCCTGGAACAAAACTTATAATTTACTTCAGCGTATCTTAATTTGGACATACATTTGACGTCAAAGAACTTATGTCCGATGAATATCCATGAAAGAAGGTACTTAAGAGTGGATATTAGGAAGTCGCTGTGATATTCATCGTATGAAGAAAAGGATATCCAAGTAGAAGGTGCAGGACATCTCAAGGATATTCCTATGACGACGGAGGGTTCGTGGGGCAATGTCTTTTCTTTCTAGAAAAGAAAATAAAGGTGTTAAAGATAACACAAGATGCAAAGCTCAAGAATAGCTCTACCAAACCCAATTGATATCCTCTCTCGATTTAAAGAGGAAACGACAATCTTTAGTTAACAATTTTATCAAAAGTTATTCCTTGTGTAAAAATTATTCGTGAAAAGGTTTGAATTTGATTTCCACGAAATAAAACCCATGATTACTGAATTTGCATAATGAATTGAAATTCAATTTGGAAGAGTATTAGTAACACTGGAAAGATATTCTCAATTTTTCGTATCTACGTTTCTCAACCTACGATATAAACAAAATAACAGTGTTGACTCCCTAAATCTTCTGTTCTCTCAGATTCAAGGGAAGAGGGTTTGCTTGCACTTGTGTTGGGTTCTATATCCTTTGTGCTTTTGATGTGTGGTAACCGTTGCTATGTTTTAATATATTAAAGTTTAAGGCTAACTAAGAACTGCAATGAATACAGTGCTTTTAGCATGAATACAGTGAAAAGCCTAAAACGAAGAATACCTGCTACTTCAAAGGAGACGACAGAAAATAAAGTTGGCGAATTACTCAAGACGAACGATCTGGTCTTAACAGCCTTGATGGAACAGTTGGATCAGGCCAATGCAGTGTGCTTCGTTGGATTTGGGGTTCCGTCACCCGCAAGAATCTTCAAAGGGGTGACGGTTGCTCCTGCTCAAGTGAAGGCTCCACTTCCTCCGTAGAAGGGCCGATTTAACTGAAAATTACACAATCAGAAAGGTTAAGAATAAAATCTTCTTGTTCTGGTTCCGTTTGACCCAGTGGTGGAGGTTGCTCCTTTATCGTTGACGGGGACCTTGGTTCGTAAGGAGATGATAAAAGCGAGAAATATGCGGTTAACGCACTATTGGTTGTTGATCGGTAATTTCTGCTACAATGGTGGCAGCGGCGGGGTTTGCGGCAGCGACGGTGGAGGCAGTCACGTCAACCGCAGCCTCTCTTGCCGCTTGTTGGATCAGAATCTGACGAAGGCCTGTTGCGATCTTCTTTTTATAGTGAAGTAATTTACCCACGTTTTACTTCTCCGTGTTATCGAATTTACGCGTAATATTGAAAGCCGGAAGAGCTGGATTCGGAGGATAGATTGAGGGTCTATAAAACCGGAAAGCACTGGCTATGGCGGATTAAAGAGACCACAACATGCCGCTCAGTTGGCTGATTGTGAACCGATTTTCCAGATATTAAACTGTGGTAATGATCACCTCTGATTTAGAGAAGATAGTCAGCCACAAGGACTTTTTCGCCTTCTCTATCGGTTCGAAGACACGCAGGAATTCCCCACTTCAGTTGAGCAGCATGGAAAACTCTTATGACAGTTTCGGACTGGTTGTTCTCTGTAATTCCACGGTAAAAAAAACCCACCTTCGAAAGAGAACAAACGCACACACACAACAAAAATTATATCATATTGAACCACAATTAAATGTTATTCCTTTAAAAAAATTATACTAAAAAATTTTATCCGAAAGAGTAAATTTAGTCCAAAATAGGTTCACAGTGGTGAACCTCTCGTTATAATGAAGAGCAACTTACCCGTCAAACTTGTGAAATCTGTCGAGATGACATAAAGAAATTGGACCTTACAGAGAATATACACGTCGTGTTACATTCTTCTTGCATGGATACCCCTGATTCAGTCCAACTCTCTTATAAGACTCTTGTAAGAGGGCATTTTGAATGTTTATTCCATCAGAGCTTAATTTCCCTTTTATGAGTTGCATTCCTGTTAAAAAAGATTCATGTCGTACCGACGGGTTGGCCGGTGGGACACACTCATGCTTCAGCGTAATAATTAATACATTATAGATGGCTTTAGAACATAATTTGGTATAAATGGAAATAAGGGCCAGCTTATTATTTATCACGAGAGGTTACAACAATATGCAGTGACGGCCGATAACTTACCATAAACTCACCGCGTATAGAACATAAAGGTTTTCACTGTTTGCTCACTAATTATTCACGAAACTTATATCTTACAGACTTCCTCTTTTTACTCACAACCTCACTTGCACTTTTTCTTACGCTCACCTCCGCATCCTTTTCTTACCACTCTTTCTTCCATTCGTAATCCCTTCTTAAATTGTTTCAACAGGTCACAGCCGTTAGGGTGGGATGAACTGAACGGCCAACGATAGAAGTTCCAGTAGAATGGATAAGCCAGAAAAATAAACTTGGCCACCTAGAATGGAAGATCATCTAACGGGCAAAGAGGTCGGAAAAACTAGGCGGGATGGAACGAAGAAGCCGGCGATGAAAGATGGGGTGTGAAGAATAAGTACATTTTCCAGCCGGGGATTGTAATACTACAAACTTAGCTCACTGATGTCACGATCCAAAAAATAAACATGGAAAGTTAACGGTCCGACGAAAGCCAACCAACGCAATCCCAAAAGCACAAGAGGAAGATTCAAGGACGATCTAACAAGACCCGAACATGGTTTTGATAATTAAATTCGGCGCTTCAAAGCCTAATTTTTGTCTACAGATATATCTAAAAAACCTGGGATATATTTTGACAAAACTTATGCCCCTGTCATAAAATAGGTTTTTCTTAGTTAAAGCAGGCTAATCACTCATGGAACTCATGGAATTAAAAGTTTGATTTGTTCCTTACGAAGATGCTCCGCAACTCAGCTTACTTACGTGTCTATTTGAATCACGACAAAAAAGGACTAACTTTAGTTGTATCTGGGTTTATGATGGATATGTAGTTACAACCAGTAAAAAAAAACAGCATTGACTAGTATCTCAACTTAAATTACATCGGTCCTAACAAAGATGTTTGTCGGGTTTGAAGATCTTTTGCTATTGCCCTACAATACTTTTTCTTTACCAACCACTACATTTAAAAAATATTCCATAAGTTTAATATATGGCTAATTGTAACCCAAAAAGTGTTCCTTCAGATATACCCTCCCTCAGTCACTTGGGTAAGACGATGTGTCCATCTTTTACAACTGAAATAGATTGAATGCCCAAAATTTCTTATCGTGAAACAGTAGATTCCCCTTTCTTCAACCATGTGGCCCGTTTCTTTCTAAACCCTTGTCTTATACACTGGGAAAGTGTCACAATGCTGAAACGCTTGTAGCTTTTTCAGACTCGGACTATGCAGGTGATGAATAGATCCCGGAGAACCACTTCAACATGTTTTCATGTTCAACAACTAACCATGCAGATAGCTTGGTGCAGTACGTAGCACATTTGTGTGATACTCTGGAACCACACCCTCTTCTTTGTTCGAAGTTTTATCCAGTCACCTGGAAGTGATCAGAGAAAGAGGTTTTAAGAAGTTTTTCAGAATTTTTTGCTCTCCAGCTCCTGAGGAGTTACGGTTGCCACTAATCGATCGGCACGGAATAGCTGTCACTGTTGTATGGCAAAGGATTTCGATCCCTTGTTGCTCCTACGAAAATTGCTATTAATGAATTTACGAGCTGGCAACGTAATCTTTCTGTCATGATTTCCAACCCATTTAGTGTCATCTTCTTAACGACCCTATTAGCCTTTCTTGGCTACATAGGTTATTTATATTGTAATATTCTTTCCATATCGTTTATAATTATGTTATTGGTACCTTGAACACCCCCTAGTGGAGCTTTTGAGTTTGAATTGGGTACCGTTTTGAAAACCCATTTTAAACCTGTTTTAAGAAGTTTGAAAAGGGTGCATGCAACGCAAACCATATTTTTATAACACCCCCTCTTTTTTCTTGATCTCTTTCTTTTGTTAGCCCGCTTCCGTGTATCAAATCGGTTTTATCTGGGTTTCATCTCGGTTATACTCACCGAACGCAGTTTTTACAAATTTCTAAGTATATTACTCTATAATTGGTTCGCATAGACGAAACTCAGACCAAACCGAGATTATTCAGAAAGAAATTGTACAGTACAAAAACATAAGTTTTATATGGTGATAACTTAGGTTTCTTCCACCAGGGTTCTCCGCGTTTCCTACCAGTGTAAAACACCCAAAAATAGAACATTTTATAACTGTTTTCTGGTATTTAGCACCAGAGTTAAACGCAGAAAATTTCCGTTTTTAATGCTAGGTTTATTTTGATTTGTGACGTCATCGACATGCGTACATATTTTTAAGTATTTTTCAAACTGTAGCTACAGACTAAAGTGGTAGAAATGAAAAGAAAGAAGTGGTTTGCAGACTTCAAACATTTTATTACAAGGCGTATGAGAGTTGTGAACCATTTAATGTTAGAAACAGGAGGCAACGTGATATCTGGCAATTTGGAATAATTTCCCAATTTGTAAGGGGTGGTACACATTTTACATAGCAAATAATTTAAATTCCATTTGCCAAATAATCCGTCAAGTTTTGAAACAATAAATGTGTTATAGTCATATGACGAATAAGCCCGCACGCAAGCGGGCTTATTCTAATCTAATTTAAATGCAGAACCAACAATCACAAACATATTGCTTGGGGGGAGACTCAATAATATCCTGACACACCACTATTTTGCCATTTTTCAATTAAAAATTTTTATCGGGTTACTTGTTAGTTAATATAAAATTAGGAAAAACATTTTTTTGTACCTTTTCAGTCGGTAAGTTTTTAAATAATTTTTCTACCACTGTTCTTAGCTTCAATAATTTCAATTCAATTTGGAACTGCCTGGAAAATGGAATTATACTACCGTCTGCTGATGTCGGCAATAGGTATTTGGATCTATCTACAAGCCTATTCCTGATTTGTTCCAAGGGCATGTTTCCTGAAGCAAGAACGTTTCTGAAAAATCTGTAAAAAATTTCAAAAAAAAAAATGCGCTGAATGCTTCTTACCCACAATTGTATTGTGATGCGTCTTCAGGTAAATGAGATACAAAGTGAGTTATTGGCCGGATTGGATACCCAAAATGAATTACTTGTTGAATGTATAACTTTAAAACGCCAGAAGCTGTTTTAATGTTATCATCGGATATTGGAGCAGAGTAAAAACCACCGATCAGAGGCAAAGAGTACTGTAACAGAAGAAGATTCTCTAACTTATCGTCTTGTAAAATCCCACTATAGACCGGAATTAAAATATACATCACCATATCATGATGCTTATATTTATTTGCACATTTACTTAAACTTCTCACATGTCTATAAAATTCTAAAGGTTTGCACATTTTGAAAAGTGCTAACCTCTGGTCCACCTGACTTAACTGCAACGAACTTAATTTTCCCTCATTTTGTTTCAAAGCAATTCCTTTTATTCTACCACATGCGCCGTTGATGTGTTCATCCGGACAGTCATCCGATTTGCAGTACGAAAGAAAATCCTCATCTGTTCGGGGTGGGACGTTGATTTCAAGAATCTGAATGGTTTCTTTTTTTTTTACTTTACTTAGAATGAATTACACACGAAACACCCGCTTGTACGCATCGCTCACTACTCCAGTATCCCGAATGTCTCTTTACTCTTTTTAAATAAGAACGCATCGGCCAATCAGCAATTACGCATCGATTGAAAACGTGAATTGGCGATCAGTTACGTCATGGTTGTTGGGATCGAGTCTTATGAGTTCTTGCAAGAGAGGAGATAAAAAATACGTTGATGTTTGGTTTCTCTTTACAGTGGACAACGCCGATAATGATGGCCGATCTAATTTTAAGAACTATTTGCCTACTATTAAAAGACTCACTAACAGAATGAACCACAACGGAAATGGGGATGCATTCAGTCTTCTCAGATTTGTTGAAAATTTGTACACCGTCTGCGGATCACCTTCAAAGTGTGGAACGTTCTTGACCAATCGTGAAACATTTACTTTACTTGCTCTCTCACCTCTTAGAGGCAGCTTTGCGTCTTCTATTGCTGCATCGGTATCCAGCTGCTGAACCTTGTGAAATCAGAAGAAGAACAAAGTAATTTGGTTTAATAAATCATTGGTAGAGAAATGGAATCCATTACATTCCTGGCAAATTACCTTTTGCCTAATGCAATTAGATAGGCATTCTCGATTTGTTTTTTATATTTGTGCGTACTGCAACAAGTCTGCATTCCAAAAATATGACCCAGGTGATATCCCTTCAAGTGCATTTTCAAGACCAAAATGACAGTATCTTCCGTTATTGTTTAAATCAATGACGGGTGGTAGTGGGTGTTTTTTACTTTTCTCGCTAGAAGTTTAAATTAAAATATAAATAATTAATTTCTAAGAATCCATATCAATTCAGAAAAACATACTTTGCAGTGTGTTCCATTGTTTTCAATTGGATGTTTACCAGAACATGGTAATCGGTCAAAATCTATCAGTGGTTTAGGTTCTTTTAGCAACAGTAACAGATAGGTTAGGTGACTCTTCTTTTGATTAGTGCTAGCTGCCCAGTGAAGAAGAATCTGTTTGAACGACAGTAAGTTACTGCCACTGAGGGAGGAAGTATCAGCCACATCAATCACAGTTGTCTCATCGAATTCACCAAAATCTGCGTTATCTGAACTTTCGTCGTCGTCTGAAGTTTATGACTCTATGGAAAAATAGAATTTAGTTATTTTCATGTCTAACCAACTCTTTGTAGTAAGCATGAGGTACAAAAAGCAGTCAAATTTAGTAGGAGGTGAGGAACACAACATTTAATGTTTTATTAATTCTGTTTACCTCTTTCACGATTGATATTTTCTTCATTAGGATGACTGATTGGTGAAGAAATTTGAGGTAAAACACATGATTCAGACTCGGGATGGAATTGGCTCTCCATGCTAGACCTCCTGTTCTCTAACAAACGAGGTTTCAGTTTCCTAAATGTTTTGCAATCATACACAACACAAATTATAAAATGCGAACTAAATTGATTTAAAATGGAAAAAATACCAAATGATTATTTGCAGACTGGTCACACAATGGTATGTTCGATGCATTAATTATTCCCGCATCAGCTTGTAATGCTTTCTGCTTTAATCCAAATGTCCCAGTTGTAACGGTTCCTTAACCGTACACATAGCAACAGCCGAGACACTCTCCTTATTAGGCGGTAGCATGCAAGCTACACGCCAGATACACGTGAACGATCCCTATCTGGATTGTCTGGAAACTGACCTACAGTCTGTGCCCTCAAGGCACAGCCACGTCAGCATCCTCACTAGTATATAAGCGGAGTCTACCTGAGACTCCGCAGGACTGTATAACCCAACTGTTACTGTATGTAACATGCACATCTGTGTTTCATACCAATACAAGTTGTCTCCCATACTTTGAGTTTGTCCATTTACTCATTGTAACTACCTGTTACATTTGGTGAACGTGCCTGCGCGAAGCTGACATCTTCAACATCTTTCAGCCCGAACCTTCCATCATCTTCGAGACAGCTCTAATCACAGACCAACCGGTCAGGCCCTTGGCTCGACGTCGCGGACGCCTTCCTGCGTCTTCAGTCCCCGCGAACACAAACCGTGAGTTATGAACAATCTACCTGTCGTAACGCCACATAGTTCTGATGCACTAGCCTTGACGTATACCACACCACTTAGCATCGAACCACCACCTACAACCTTATACCCCCTTTTATCCATCGAATCAGCAGTTGATGCTATCGAACCTATTTCCATCGATCCTCCAGCCTACAACAATCTTCAAATACTGCCATTTTGCCTAAATCCTTTTGATACCTCAACAACCGCCCCAGCAGTTCGCTCTCGAACGATTCGACCACCCACACCTAACCAACCTGGCCTTTATCCTCCCCTACCACCAATTAAACGAGCAAGAAGTGCTGATAGTCCTCCGACTTCAACTTCCCCAACTTCCATCCAAACCCTTACCCATTATTACTCCGAAGAAACTCTGCCAAACGAAAAGCGAAATAGACTCGTAGACGACTTAATCTTATATAAGTACGCCGTTGAAAGTTGCCAATCATCCATTAAAGCCGTTCAACTCCAAATTTCCCAAAGTACCGATAAGAAACAAACATCTATATTAGTTCAACAAATTCAACACAAAAAAACTGAACACAAAACGCTTAAAAAACAACTTAAAAAAGCAGAAAAACAAATTGCCCAACTAGAATCCAACACAACCCGTTTGCAACTTTCAAACGAGGCCACGGCCCGAACAGCAAACTTTCACACCAACGAACTAGCAGAACAACTACAGATTACCTTTAACGAAAAAGCTATCCTTGCCAGCAACCTTCAACTCTCGTTAGCAACAAACGCAGACAGCACCGCTAGACTACAAGACGCTCTTACAACTTTTAGTAATAAAGAACTATCCTTTCAATCCGAATCCGCAGCCTTGCACAAACAAATTTCAAGTCTCCAGAGCCAAATTAAAATCAGTACAGCCTTATACAAAACCCAACTTGACAATATCACCGTAGAAAATCAAACCATCAAACGTGAACTAGCCGAAAAAGAATTATTATTAGCAGAATCACAACAGAATTTATCTTCTGATAAAGCAAATCTTGCAGACGCCGATAAGGAATTAACAGATATCAATCTCCACTACAAACAATCGCTTGTAGCTAATTCAATTTTGTCCAACGAAAACACATCTTTAAAAGCAGACATTCAATCACGCACCACTGAACTTTCTAACGTAAATCAGAACTACGCCCAACTTTTGGCCCAATATAAACTTGCGCAGCAACAGCTGACCTCAATCGTGCCAGCTTTTACCCACCCAAAAGTTGATCACCTTGAACACACAAACACTCAACTCAGACAAACCTTGGAACGAGTTAACGACGAAAACAAAATCTACGAGATTACAATCAAAAATTTAAAAGGGCAAATTGCAGACACCAATCAAACGGAATCCGTACTCCATCGATTAAAAGAAGAATATCTGTCTGTACGAAATTCAAACGCAGCCTTAACTTCACAAGTTGCAACCCTACAAGACTCATTGTTAGTTTCCCAACTTGCTAACGATCAAGCCATTAAGATATTAAACGAACGTAGCCAACACGACCAAATTGAACCTGACTCACCATCTACCGACTCTGACCAGCCTATGATTAGCCCTTCCCCACAACCCCAGATATCTGAATTCTTCCTACAACCAAACCCAGAGGTAATCGCTCCCCCAGTCATGGCGGACGCTCTACAGGACCTCATCACGGCCCTGAACCGGCGCGAAGACACACAAGCCATTTCCTCCTTCAGCGGCAACGCAACAGACCAATATATCTCATCATGGCTATCTGAAGCCGAAGCAATCGCTATCATCCACAATTGGAATGACGACGTTAAAAGACAAAATTTCGCCTCAAGACTCAAAGGCCCCGCCCTTAAATGGCATTCCCAGCGCACCCGCGCTCACCCGAACGAAGCTTACGCAGCTTGGAAGCAAGCGCTCAAGGACCATTTCAAACATCCAGCTGACAGGGACAAGCAAATTCAAAAGCTTGAAAATCTAACACAGAAACCCAACCAGCCTGTTAGAATGTTTATCGAAAAAATCAACAGCACGTACAACGCTATCTACGACGACACGACTAACAACAATTTATCAATCAAAAACGATCTACTCGTCAAGATCCTCCTACGAGGAATACTAAAACCAATAAAAACTCTTATGGTTTTAAACCAAATGCTACCGGAAGTCACCACTTGGGATGACGCGCAAAGAGCGGCATTACGATGTGAAACTACCCTCTACAAAACGCAGACAAGCAATGGAATACTCGAACTACCCACCTTCGCCAGTTCCAATATTGATACCCTAACAGCCACGGCTCTACAACAACAAAATCATAAAATAGAGGAATTACAATCCAAATTAAGTAAAATCAATTTTATAGGAGAGTCACCAGAATCAAAAGAAGACACCATCTTCTACTTGGGACCCAATCAACGCGGAAGACCACCACAACGTAACCAGCCCAACACTGCCGTTCGTTGGTCCGACAACACCAACAACTACCCAAACTCCGAGCAACGATACCGCTCCCAAAGCAGAGACCGCCAATACCCAAACTCGTCCAACAACGGATACTACCAACCACAGCCACAGGCACCTCAACAACAATACAACCAACGCCCCAAAAGCCCTGCCAATAGACCAAATACACCAGGCGCATCCTCGCGTTCCAGCAGCAGAAACAACGACCCTCAGAATCTCCAATGCCATCGCTGTGAAAACTTCGGACACGTCGCTTCAGAATGTCGGACAAAAGACCCCAAACGACTGCGTCGACCCGTAAAATAAATTACAAGCATAAATCTTATAGTCTTTTACGTGTACCTGTAGTTTTTCATAACATTAGTAAATTCGCATTAATCGATACCGGAGCTTCTGCCAGCTTTATATCCGATGAATACCTAGCTACCATACCCGACGAATCAATCAATCATGAAATCACCAACACCAAGGAGCGAGTCTTTAGAAGCGCAAGTGGTGAAACCATGCGTATCTCGAGCATGTACAATATAAGAGTGAAACTTTCACCTGATTGTGCAGTAAACCAAGTCTTTTATGTACTGCCTAAACTAGAGGAGGAGTGTATCCTCGGAATAGACTTTCTACACAAGAACGAGATCTCCTTGGATGTTTTTAATAAAGAAATGAGGATCGGTACTCATCGGGATGGACAGATAATCAAGCTTAACCGGATCACAACAAAATCTTTTCCACTGTATCGTATCGTCGATCAACCACACCTAGATTTTGAAATAGGTCACCTTAAAAAGAAACCACTGTATGTTAAATTTTTAAATCTTTTATTATCATTCACTTCATTGTTCGCCAGTACATTACTGGATCTTGGAAAAACAACAGCTATAAAGCACCACATTGTAACAAATGGAGCCACAATCGTCCTTCCGTCATACAAAACTCCGTTCGCACATAGACCACTCCTTAAAAAGAAAATTTTGGAAATGGAAGCCGGTAAAATCATCGAACGCAGTACCAGCGCGTTCCGTTCCCCTCTACTAATCGTTGGTAAGAAATCTGGAGAAATGAGAGTCTGCCACGATTTCCGGGAACTCAACAAAATCACGACCAAAATAAGATATCCATTGCCAATAATCGAAAGCATTTTACACCTCTTACACGGAGCAAAATACTTCACAACACTGGACCTGTTTAGCGGATTTTGGCAAATCGAAATCGCAGAAGAAGACCGACACAAAACCGCATTCTCATGTGAATTTGGACACTTTCATTACATTCGAATGCCATTCGGACTCTGTAATGCCCCAAGCACATTCCAGAAAGCAATGGAAACAATTTTGGAACCCATTCTTAACACCTTTGTAATGGTATACATCGATGATATTATCGTCTTTAGCAAGAACTTAGCGGACCATATCTCACACCTCGAACAAGTTTTTACACTTCTAAACGAGGCAGGTATGAAAATTAAGATTCAAAAATGTCGTTTTGCAAAAGATGCAGTCGAATATTTAGGACACATCGTCTCCCACGAAGGCATAAAAGCTGACCCAAAAAAGCTACTAGCAGTGAAAGAATTTCCAATACCCAAAAACCTGGACATTTTAAGATCTTTTCTGGGATTTGCTAATTACTACAGAAAATTTGTGGATCAATTCGCCGAAAAAGCCCACACACTCACCGAACTTACCAAAAGTAAAGTGTCGTGGAAATGGGGAACTGAGGAGCAGACGTGCTTCGAACGCATCAAAGAAATATTGTGCTCTTCTCCTGTCCTCGCGTATCCCGACTTCACCAGGCCTTTTATCATACACACGGATGCATGCGGATATGGAGTCGGCGGAATTCTTTCCCAGATGCCTCAACCTCAGGAAAACCAGGACGTCCATGAGGAGAATGTTAAATTCTCAAGAGAAAACCCCATCGCTTATACGTCTAAACACTTAACGGAAACTCAAGTCAAATGGTGTACGACCGAAAAAGAAGCCTACGCCATCATTCACACGGTAAAAGCCTTTTTCCCCTACTTGTACGGTGCGTTATTTACCATCGTAACAGACCATGCCGCTCTCGAGTACTTGATGAGTAAACGAGAATCTACAGGCCGCCTCACAAGATGGGCTCTCTACTTACAACAATTTGACATGGAGATCAAATACCGGCCCGGAAAGTTGCATCAAAACGCTGATGCCTTGAGCCGTGTGCCGGTGCACCTAATAGTGTCTAATAGCTTCGAAATTGACGATTGGATTATCGCTCAACACGAAGATATATTCTGCCAAACAATTATGGTGGAACAGGATAAGCCTGTGGGAGAGAGAAGGAAATTCGATAATCAAGACGAATTCCAAATTCTTCCCAACGGCCTTTTGGCCAATGCAGAAGGAAAAATTGTAGTACCGGCGAAACTACGTAAAGAAATCCTGGTGAGATTTCATGACCACAAATTAGCTGCTCACCAAGGTATTGAAAAAACTATCGCAAAAATTCGCGCCAAATATTTTTGGCCTAAGTTAGCTAAAGATGTAAGAATCCACATCATCAACTGCTTGACATGTGCAAAACGAAAAGTTGCCGGGACATGCAAAGCCCCACTCCAACCATTTCCGATTGCAGAGTACATCTGGCAACGAATGGCGATGGATATTGTGGGCCCAGTCCCCGTCAGCCAAAAGGGTAACAACCACATTCTTGTCATGTTGGAATACGTAACACGATACGCAATTGCAGTTCCATTAAAAAACACAACTGCCCAAACCATCATCCGAAAATTCATCAAACATGTCGTAAACGAAGAAGGAATCCCTTCAGAAATTCTAACTGATCAAGGAACAAATTTTATGTCTAATGCGATGAAAGAAATGTGCACGCAGTTAGGTATTAAACAATTGCGCACTACAATCTATCACCCTCAAACCGACGGTGCAGTAGAAAGAGTTAATCGCACCATAATTGACATGGTTACCCCTTTTGCCCACAAAGATCCCAAACAATGGGATGACCATCTTGATTACGTCGTGGCGGCGTACAACAGGACTCCGCACGCCAGCACAGGAGAAACACCTTTCTTCCTTCTCAAAGGCAGAGATGCACTTGAGCCAACAGATCTAAGGCCCCCTATGCGAAATCGGTTCCTAACTGACCAAAACAACGTCTTTTCTCAACAGTGGCGAGAAGCCGTTGAATTGGCCAAAAGCAAATTAATCGTGGCGCAAGAAAGACAGAAACATTACTACGACCGTTCGGTAAAAGAATGCTCTTTTAGCCCAAACGACGTCGTGCTTCTGAAAATACTCGGCGTCCAAACCGGAAAGTTTTACATGCGTTGGGAAGGCCCATACGTCATAGTCGACAAACTTTCCGAACAAAATTTTGTAGTACGCCACCAAGAAGACGATTTTCAAGTCGTCGTACATGTCAACCGCCTTAGAAAATGGAACGGCGACCCTAAATATAAAAATACTGTCGAAATCGGAACAACAAACGGAAACCAAACGATCCCTCCAAATGTCACTAATAATTCAGACGCCACAACCGCGGCGAATGAAAATGTTGTTATAAATGAAAATGCTCCAAATTTAAATGTAGCTACCAACGATGCGTCAAACCTAAATGGCGCCTCGGCCACTATAAATGTACCCCCTGTGGAAAACCCCACAAGTATAGTTGTAACACCTGTGCCAATAGGAAATCAAACGGAGACGGCTCCAGCGGCCCCAGAAGTGAATCAAACGATAGTGCCCGTGAAACGGAGACCAGGGCGCCCGAAAAAAGGCCAAGCACCCCCTAAATCCACTATCCCACCACCACCACCACCACCGCATACTCATGCTTTAAGACGATCCATCAGAATGCCTCAATAAAAACCTATAAATTTTTATCAGATGCATCCGTCGGCACTACTCGTCGTTCTCTTCTTCTTCAGCACCAGAGCGCCTGTCTCCGCAATCCTCATCGACACATGCAACTGTACACTCCCAATTTTCAAAGGAACAATCGATTTATCGGACCCCTATTACTGTAATAATCCTGCACCTGTTCTTCAGCCTATACATGTAATTTACAATATTATTACTAAAAACAAAGATCCCATTACTTGGACTGGGTACGTCTGCACTCAATGGCTCTCACAAAAAGAAGTATCGACTAATTTCCTCCTCTCCCATGACACTACTTACACAAAACAAGTTTTGAAAGTCAGTTCATCGGACTGTTGGAAATCTGCCCAATACCCACAAATGTGCGATACCAATCCTATGACAAAAGATGGTGACACTCTGAAATTCTTACAAGAACCCGACGGCAAAGGTCAATGGATGACCACTCAAACATTCGTTGCGAAAAACTGTGTAACACAAGCAATCAAACTTGCCAAAGAATGCCACGAATGTCCCGTCACATCACCGTTCGGAATAATTGCAAACTCCAGCAATGAAGAATTTGCCAACCACAACGATCTCACCATCGTTTGGCGTCGTCCAGATGCCACCCAAGAACCGGAATGCGCGTACAAAACAATTCTTTCGAGTCGCGGAAACTTAACAAGAGGATTCAGTCAGTCCAAATTAGAAGATTACTCTGCACAATTAGAACTCATTTTTAACAATAACAAAACTATATTATGTACCAATGATACTGTATTAACTGTTATGGGTGTCCCAGACACCTACGTCCAGTTGGTTAACCCAAAAGTACGCGGAAAAAGATCAACGAATGACGTACCAACTGGAATAATTCGACTCGCCAATCACACCAAATATTGCTTGACCTATCCCAAATTGGATATCTACATTAATGTAAACATTATCTCCTGCGCTACTGACGACAACATAGAAACTTCAGACGAATACCTTTCAACAATCGAGCGAGGTCAGAACTTCCAATTTCTAGAATCCGGTTTAATCATGCTAACCGGAGACACATATTGCATCCATTCGTGGAGCGACAATGAAATAGCTGCAAAATCATGCAATGGCGACCGCAACCAAGCAGCGTACGACACTGACACTTGGATGATAACGGATGACCCCGGACGTCATGATTTAACACCTATTCAAATCATCCTGACAGACCAAAACTTATGCCTTTCAGCATCTGCAAACGAAACCGCACCAGGCAGAGTCTTTCTAGCTAACTGCTCGGACTCTAGCGATCAATTTTTTATTTTTGAGAAAGTGATCCAAAACGAAAACCTGCTTGAATCCAAAGCGCCCAAGGAATCAACGACAACCCATCAAGGAGAAGAAATACCACGCCTTTTCGGCATCACTCCCCAATTTCACGGTACAATTCTTTCAAAAACGAAAGAAGAATACTGCCTGTCAGTTACAGATACCCAGGTGCTTTCTCTTAAACTATGTAAATCGATAACCGCTCGCAACAAGTTTCCACAACAAAAATTCGCCTATTACAACGGGCAGCTTACAATTCGCGGAACGACAGATTGCGTGACCCCTGATAAGTTATGGGAATACGACCCATCGCTACTGTCAATGTCATGGAACAGACAATGCATTGCCTTAATTCCCACCACTATCATTCCCCGCCTTACATTTACCACATGCAATATCTCTGATCCACTTCAGCAATGGAATTTTCAACATTCTCTTGCTGAACTAAAACCCATGCCATTAGAAACCATCCCGGCGTGGAAAGACCTACAAAAGCAACGTAACCGCAGATCACGAGATAGAAATTGGCCAAATTTCGCATCATCTTCAACCGGCAGGCCTACTTCAACCACACCCAAACTACCAGCCAACCCTCCAAAACAGGTCTCAACACCTACAGCAAGCCAACCCTCATCTCCTTCAAATCAAAATACCACAAACCAAAATATAACAAAAAATATATCAGACAGCGATCGCCAGATCCTAGATATTGAAAACCGACAATTCATTGAAGCCCAAGCAGCAAAGCATGAATCGGTATTAGCAAACGAAATCAGAAATTTATACTGCAAAATCACTGCCATCCAACGAAACCAAGCAGTTATCATGGCCCAATCAAACAGCATATTAACCGGTAAAGCTTTAAACTTGGAAAAATGCAGCAGAGTCAGCAGCAGCGGCATCACTCTTGTTTTACAACAATGCGCCGTTGTACCTATACAACTATCAGCAAAACTGACATCTTGCGGCTATCAGCCATTTTTTCAAGCAATTTCCGCAAATTATACTATAGGTAAAGACGGATGGTCACTTCACCCTTTCCAAGATTGCTTTTGGACATCGCCTTACGTCTTCCTTAACGACAAAACATACCAATGGATAAATGATGACTGGAAGCTTCACGAACCTTCCGTACATCTAACCAAGCTTCATCTCGTCAAGAAATTCGACGATATCCCGCTAAAATCCTATAACTACTTACCAAATCACCATTCAATTTACGAATCGAACACTATTGAACAAATGAATGTCCTATCCGAACTTATCAGTCGGATACAACTATCCAGCAGCAACTCCCTCTCTTCTCTTGTTTTGGATACTAAATCACAATCCAATTTTGGAGACATGTCCAGCTGGATATACATTTTCAAATATGGCCTGTTAGGCCTCCTAGCATGTATTATCCTTTTTACTTGTATCTATCTAGCTATCGCCTGCATTCCGTGCCATCGCCTTCCAGCGATACTAACACGTAAACAAGTTACAGTTGATGACATTGAATTAACAGCCCCTTTGAACCCTCGACTAACAATTGCAAAGCAGCACAACCACACTCACACCATCATCGACCCAATTAAAGGTCTCTGTTGGAACGACGGCTGTGTAATTGTCCCCCCCTCAGCCCCAGCTCTTTAAGTAAAAATAAAAAAATAAATAAATAAAAATAAAAATAAAATAAAATAAAAAGTGAAAGTAAAAGTGAAAGTGAAAGTAAAAGTAAAAAAAAAAAAAAAAGAAATTTCCATTATAATACCAAATAGTAATAACAACAGTAATAAAAAAGTATATGCCTTTATTTTTCCCCTTTTTTCACTAAACCGTTTTACATCTATGCATTACTAACAACTTGTCAATTGAGCAACTTACAATCTGCAACAAGCATTCCACCAACCCCGACTTCCGTGCTGATGGTTATTCTGCCTTTCCGGCAACGCCATAAGAGCACAACGACGCGCCCATCTCCAGTCGCCCTCCGTCAAGTCGTACGGATCCTCCACCACATCGTCGGATGGATCGTAGTGCCGAATAGCACTATTACGACGTCGTACAGATGTTCGCCTTCCACGCCGACGACGACCGTTCACGGCTCGCACTTCAGGAAGCCACGCCCCTCGCAGCCCCTCCGGATAAAATACATCAACCCCGGACTCCATCCACCACAAAATCCGAGATTGTATCGCAGTAAATTTTTCCCTATACTTTCTGAAACCCTTCTGCCACCTTTAAAACGAACAATGATTTAAATTGTATACATGTAATCATTTAAAATTGTAAAAGTATACTAACCATAATCTTTTTTCCCTTTTGGTTTCTGCTGTCCATCCCGGATAGACAGCATCCCACTTGGTTAAAACATTCTCTGTCTGGTCGTAATAACCATCTTTAAACAGAAAATAACTCTCGGCCCTTAAAGGTAGCCAAATACTTGTTTTCGTGCACTCTTCGACATTTTGCAGACCTCGATCTACTCCTTCGGGATTGACAATGATCGTAATACGATCAACATCAAGAGGAATCAATTCGTATATGCGACCAGCCATTGTAGCAAACCGTAGAATACTAACCATATACCCTACTTTTTCAAAAAAGGGAGGAAGCGACATTGTCCCCGACCTACAGTAACCTTTTCATTCTTGACCTTCGGTGACAGTCACTGGGCAAAGCAAAAATCAAATAAAAAAGAGAAATCTTTCCTTTCCTCTAACATATTCATTTCCTTCAAAAAAGGGAGGAATGTAACGGTTCCTTAACCGTACACATAGCAACAGCCGAGACACTCTCCTTATTAGGCGGTAGCATGCAAGCTACACGCCAGATACACGTGAACGATCCCTATCTGGATTGTCTGGAAACTGACCTACAGTCTGTGCCCTCAAGGCACAGCCACGTCAGCATCCTCACTAGTATATAAGCGGAGTCTACCTGAGACTCCGCAGGACTGTATAACCCAACTGTTACTGTATGTAACATGCACATCTGTGTTTCATACCAATACAAGTTGTCTCCCATACTTTGAGTTTGTCCATTTACTCATTGTAACTACCTGTTACACAGTCAAGGGCGATGAAAATTCAGACAAATGTGTCATACCACTTTCGGAGACTCCTGTAGATATCTATTGTGTTAGTTCTTTGGCTGCCATTCTTTTCATTTTCTGCCTACATTCTGGTGTGAGACAGTCGGCTTTAATTTTTCTCTTTCGTTTGAGTTTCCTACTAGCCAAGAGAATTTCATTAACTTGGTAATCAGTTATTAGTTCTGCTATGTTTTCCATATTTCATTAAACACATAACAAAATCAATATTAGATAGTAGCTATTCACTGAAATGTTGGTTCACATGAGATATATAAGAGAATGCCCCAGCATCATGACAGTCTCTTCACCAATACCAGATGACATGTAACATGATGGATGCTCTACAGGCATACTAACCGTTTCACGCATCGGACCCAACACAAGATATTCAAGACAAAAGTTACTGATGGGGGATTTTTTAAGATATATTAATGATGATTTGTATAATTTTCAAATTCTAAATAAAATTTCACTTCTTTTTTCCTTTGATTAGTCGATCTGTGTTATTAAAAATGAACTGTAATAAATGGAAGTATTTGTACAATCGCAACCGTCTATGTCACTTGAAAACCGCATGGACGAAGACGCCATCGATTGTGGTTTTCATGTATTAAATCCTGCATTTTAATTGAAACCTTAAACATAACGTAGTCTTTGTTGAATATGTTTAGGTAGGGAGATTAGCAAATTTTTGGAAAGGCCAATATGAGTTGGAGAGATACTTTGCATTGAATGACGAGGAAAGCAAACAGAGTTCCCTTAAATATTACTTGATTAGAACTGTAGAGACCGATGAAGACTATTGTTAAAATACTTTTTATACGTGTGTGTCTACAACATGGGTATTACTGTGCGAAACTTTTATGTTGTACCCACCAGTTGGGATTTACAGTGTTAGTGGAAGAACCGTTGAGCCTCCAAATTGGAAAAGGACTATTTTCAAAAGATTTCGTTTCCCAAATCGTGATGACTGGTTTCAAAATTATATTGTCCACATCAAAAAAAGTAAAAAACCAGGTAGCAAAGAGCAATTTCGAAATAAACAAACAATAGATAAAAAAAATAAAATTTTGATCTTCCTGCTCCGATTGAAATCCTAAGAGAAAAGTTCTTTTTTCCTGGTTAACCTTATATTTATTGCCGGGTTCACTGGGGTCTTTTTAAGTTCTTGGGGAACGTCAATTTTTTTCGAGTGATTTTTAGGGGGGAGAAGAGTAACACCCCGATAGCTAGTATTGCATAAATTATTCCGAGAGTGCCGAATGCTTCTTTTTTACCTCTTTCGTGGCTAATAATGTGAGAAATTATACCAAACCCAGGCAAAATTAAAATATACACTTCAGGATGGTCAAACAACCAAAACAGATGCTGGTGTTATTGAACATATAGATGTCAATAAAGAAAATCCAAATAAATTTGTAAATTCTCTTGAAGAACAGCAAGCTGAGGCTAGTAACGTCGGTTACCCTCGGTTCGAAAGCGATTGGGATAAAAACAGTCGTCACAGCTTTGACCGTGGTGGTATGTAATCACTATAAAAATATTAGTTTAAAATAATTTGATTGAAACAATTTAGATTATAGTTTCCACTCAACTCAATAATTCTGGCTTGTTTGATCAAATTAGCCCAATAACTGACGATTTTGTCGATGTAAACACGCTCCAAGCCATGAATGACCAAGGTCAACGTGAAGGGATCATTCAAAAAATTTTCTCTTATACTGATCAAATACTGTCAATCAGTGTGCAGGAATGCCTCAAACGGCTTTTAACCATACAAGACATTGTTGAATCGTTTTCAACAAAGTTCCAGGCTTTTATGGATAAGCTAAGTGATCTAGAGAGAAAAATGGAAGAAATCCGTGAAGTGGATATGTTCAAAAAAGCAAAAAATTGCTTTGATCACCACAACAATATTGTATCAAACCACACTTTAAAGACTTGCCAGTGCAATCAACCAAAGCCGTGGAAGCTTTAAATGTGGCGTTGAAAGACGAAAAACTCGCCTTCTGCCTGGTAGAAATTGATGATAACGAATGTTTTGAAATGGATTCTAACTTTTATTTAATGAGAGTTTCAGGTAAATTTCTTCACAAAAAATGAAAACAGAGAAAACGGTTAATTCATTTGAGAAGTTAATGTTTTCATTCTTAATTTCTGATGTTACCAGCAATGCGATGCAATGGAAAATGTACCCTATGGGTAAAGACAATTGACCTGGTCTAGCTGGATTGCATCATCTTTTTGCCGTTTCCAGTGGTATGTTAAAGTTAAAGGAATTGACCATGCAACATATTTTACAAATATAATCTCTGTGCTTTTCATATAGTTGCTGTCATGCATTTCGAAAAAAAAAGAGGTGAGGCTATAAAAGTACCCATATTCCAACAACTTTTACGTGACGCCAGAAAGGTGAACTCAAGATTCTATCGTTCAAAATCAATCAATACTGATGAGCAGGAGGCTGACGATAATGCTACAGCTGATTTCGCTGCCACAGCTATTAAAGCCAGATTGTGATAGTGTACTTTTACAAGAACATATTGAGAAACTCAACACAGCCGTCAGCAAATTCAAACTTTAAATTTCATTCCTTTTTTACACTGCTGCCATGATGGCCAGGTCAGGTCAATTCTTTTTTTTAGTTACGTACTTACAAAGAACACTGAAAAATCTCAATGAAATAGTCAACAAATTTGTCCTTTTCAGTTCACCCTCTAATTCTTTGGCCATCTTAGCCTGTATCAGATCTTATTGTGCGCAAAACTTATGAATTTTTTAACGATAATTATTTGTTCTGATTTTCTAGTTCAGTTTACAACCAATTTCTGTTTTAAATATATTAACAGTGCAAAATTCAATCCCTTGTAAATCCATTTATTTTCAATATCATTCCAGGATGGGATTGGTTTTCATGCATCACTAATATTTAGACAAGGTTTTAAAATGGTGTACGAAACCAGTTAATAGACAGGACTTTAACCTGGCAAATAACGGGGAAAAACGGGATTAAAAGTTGGTTTTACGAACCAGTAAATTTAGAGGGTTTCAAACAAGTGTAAGAAACTATACTTTAGTAAGGATAATTTGCATGAAAATTGGGGAAAAAACTAGAAAAAACACTAGATAGAAACCGGGGTGAAAATGCAGTCCTAAACTAGTGTAACACACCATAACAAATAAAATCCCCCCCTCCCCCCAAAAAAAACGAGAGTGTTAAAAACCGGCTAAAAACCCGCCCTATCACGCAAACAAGTGGGTGTAACACCAGTGTTAAACACATATATAGATCACACTTCACACCAGTGATCAAAACCGGTTTGAAACCAGTTTTGACCCGACAAACCTCCACTAGGCCCCTCACTATTGACACACCAATTCATATCTGCTTGGTTATATCTCATCAATATCGCCTACCATCATTAATTTCTCTTAAATAAAACAGTTAACGACAGTTCGCACCCCCCCCCCCATCTTAGTTATCGCCGTTCAGTTCACATCAGTGGTAAAATTTGTTCCTTTTCACCGGAGATCTCTACTTATTCGCTCAAGCCTTCAGCTAGATTCTACCACAATTTATCACGTTGCCGCATCTCAGGGCAATCGTCGGTAAAGATTCTGATCGTTTCAGTCTTCCTGCTGTATCTCATATCATCGTTATTTAATTTTTCCTCCATCCACTGGCATCCGGTGTTGATTCTGTACGTCCCAGCCTTCCTGTTCTCGAAGTCTCTCATTGGTAGTCACCGCGACACCGAGTCTCTTCGGTGTGTCGATCTCGCGCGTTCCATCTACAAGCTTCAGTCATCCAACCAGCACCTCTGGATTATTTCGTCACAACCACTCCCAACGGCCCAGTAATTGGAGCCGTTGAAGTTCAAAGATTCCAGGAGAAACTGGCAGCATGGAAGAAAAGGAGAACACATATGCGGAAGCAGATTACGAGCCATCCCAACGAAATTTACTTGGCTCCCAATGTGCCACCAAAGGATGGTAAGCAGATACATCGCGAGGCAAGTAGTTTCCACACCGGAAAATTTGAGCAATGAAGAAGTCTTTCATTTCGATATATGTCAAATTCATCTCGTCAGTGGCACTGCGCTCTTCTATCCCAGCCCTAGCCTAGCAACGTCTACAGTGATTTCTTGCTGGAACCGACAAGGCGCTCCAATGATCTGCCAAAACGTGTGTGGTGGCGAGAATTTCCAGTCAATTCCACGGTTGATCATTTCCTATGTCACCAGCTTTGAGTTCAGATTCACAATCCTCTCGCGCAGTTTCTTCTCAACCATGACTATAATAGTTCCATTGTCGGAGAAAACGGTGCTTAAATGGCCTCAATCGGTGATTAACCGGCGTAACGCCATCAAAAAAATTTAGCAGAGAGAGAATAAACTAGCCCCAGGTGAATGACAAAGGTGGAGAACAGGTGATGAGGATGGCCATAGCGCTTCTCCATGCTCCGGCCAATCACTGTGTTGAAAGGCCCGAAGAAGTCAAGATTAGAAGTCGAGATGGGTCGGAAGAACGGTGACATCCTTTTCGTGGGAAAGCCATTGCCGTTTGTTGAGGTTGCGCACATCTGCACTGATATTTGACGCAACGCGCTAAGGTTTTCCGTACAGCCCGCGGCTCCTGAATATAATTATATTTTCGTCTGACAACTGAAAGAGTGTGCTCTACTCCTGCGAGGCGTATGGCGAGAATGATAAGATGCCGAGATTGTTCTTGAAGTTCATCATGACAAGTTCATCGATTCCGGTTAAAAAAAGTTTAACGCGCACCTTTTTTTTTGTATGTTTTTTTCACTGATAAAGATCACGTGGTCTTTTATTTTGTTTGTTTTTTTAATTTCTAATCTTCCAAATTTAAATTTATTTGGCAACATCTCAGACTAACACTTTCGAACTTTGGTGAGACCCAGGCTATGGTGAGACCACAGTGGTCAAACGGCTAAACGAATTTTCAGTGCTTGGAAAAGCCTCAGTCTGAGCAATCAATTCGAAAAGTTAAAAACTATTGCCTTGAAATAGCCTTGCGCAAGCATTGATGATATTAACTTTCCCGATTTTGTCCGAAATCTTATATAGACTCGACCGAGTCGCCTTTGATTTTGAAAGCTCCACTCACTAGTTGATGAATGACTCGAAGCAGATGGTGCTTCTCTTCACCGCTAGGCGGCACCAATTCGAACACAGATAAACAACGGTTTATCGTCTGGCAATCTGGCATAATATTGGCGCGAAGCGTCTGTCGTTGGCAATAGATTTTTACAACCATCATAATTAATTAATAATCCCGAAAAATTTATAAATAGTTAACCGGTTAAAAATAGTTTAACGCGCACCTTTTTTTGTATGTTTTTTTCACTGATAAAGATCACGTGGTCTTTATTTGTTTGTTTTTTTAATTTCTAATCTTCCAAATTTAAATTTATTTGGCAGCATCTCACACTAACACTTTCGAATTTTGGTAAGACCCAGGCTATGGTGAGACCACAGTGGTCAAACGGCTAAACGAATTTTCAGTGCTTGGAAAAGCCTCAGTCTGAGTAATCAATTCGAAAAGTTAAAAACTATTGCCTTGAAATAGCCTTGCGCAAGCATAAATAAAAAGGGGAAATATTATACAGAAAATAACATGCTTGGAGCGGCTTTAGTTTAAGCAATTAAAAAAAGTTTATCAAATACTTCATTGGGGTATACTTGGTGCAAGCTGGTTCCAAGCTCAAAGCTTGGAACCAGTTTGCTCCAGGCAGTCGCGCCATCGGCTAAGCTAAATTTTTTTAGCTGCAATGGGCACCAGCCGAACCTCCATACAAGCTACTCAACCTCAAAGACCCGGACGACGTCCGTATCCAGGCCCTTGGTTCCATTGATGCTGTCATGAACAACTTATAATAGGATATCCCCATCTATTTTAGCAAATTGAGCGACGTGCGTCCCACAATCACCCTACAAAGACAGCCAGTACAGACCCAAAGTGCAAACCTCGTCCTCACAAACGACCTCGTCGTCCTGGTAACTGAGGCCAGGTTAACGCAAAAAAACTAAGCTACGAATTGTCCAGAACAAGGACCCACAGAGGGGAGGTGACGAGGGAAGTTTATTCCTTATTCCATCAAACTACCTCAGGTCTCCGTAAAAACGTTATATTTAAGCACGATAAGATCCCTCTGAACAAACATCACTAAGATAGACTCTTAAACGGATTGAGTTTCATCCCAAAACGTAAACCAGAGCCCAGCAACCACTACCTGTTAGCAATGAATTGCCGATGTCGCTCCCAGTCTGGTTTCTACGGTGGACTGCGACCCTTCGGTGGGATTGCGTGCCAGTTTCCAGCATTCTGATTGCCTCTCCTATCATACAGTATTGCCAAAACAAATAAATAAACGAGGAAAAATATATATTTTCACTTGGCAATGTTGCCTATGCAGTGCGGATTCAGCTCTTTAGCCGAGAGGATCTCAGCACTACTCTGCAGCGGGAGGACCTTCCCAGGCCCTCCCCCCCACTCCCGTGGGCTAGAGTCACGCTTAAGTTATCCTCGCTCATTACCAACGCGATGCACTTGTCCAAGCCTGGAGCTTTCCTATACCGCCAGTGCTTTCGTTTTGACACAGTCCACAGTCCAGTCAGTAAAGTCCACGTGTCGAGCGAATGGTGGTAAAGTGCATCGTAGGCACTAATGGGAATACTAGAGGAAAGGAGGCTAATGAAATGAATATAATTTTTCACGAGTTTCCTCTTTTCTTACGTGAAATTTGTGGGTAAAAGCCGTTTGCGAAAGCGAGTGTGGATTACGTAAGGGATTAACATGTATTGGCGATTCATCTGCCGTTTTGCAGAGACCATGTTTTTGAGAGTTGTTACTACTCAATAAAAGGGAGGAGGAGTTTGAATACAAGCGAAATTCCTGTCGAATTTAAATTAAAATAGGTTTCACTTTATATTACAAGTTGTAGCCGGCTGTAAAATTATTGAAAAGAAATTGAATGTTAAGAAAATTGAAATGTGAATATTAAATAAACCGGATATTTTGTTTTCCACGTTCCTAAAGAAGGGGTTTTCTACGGCCGTGCAGTTGAATCCAGCGAAAACTTCAAATGAATACTCGGGCCTTCGGTTAATTCAAATACGGAATTTTAAATACCACCAATTCCACTCCAGCAACTACCTGTGGTGCGGTATAGTTATGAAACATAAATTAGCGCAATACGTGTACTAACTTTCATACAGTCTGTTAGAAATGTTACATCCACAACTTTTTGTGGAATTCTGGATAACAATCTGACCTTCCAAGCTGGTGACTGTTTGATTCCAATAAGAAGTCCTACTTCACCACTGGTGAACCACCATTCTTCTACCACCTCAGGTGATTCACCAGCAGTGCTCTTTAAAGTACTAACAAAACAATAAATCTAGCCAAAATGGAATTTTCTTAAAAAACAGTTATTCAAAATCAAGAGGAATGGATACGCTCATTGGTGAAACCTGGCAAGACGACCTGGTAAAACAAAAGGAAAGTTCTATTAGAAAACTGAAGAATTTTTAATAGAATTACTTCTTTTGAATCAGGTCATCGATGACTAACTTAGTCTCATAAAAGAAAGAACCTTGCAGAACTTGTGTTATCCTCGAGTTGATTCCCTTGCCTGCTCCTTTATTCCGGCTATCAAAGCGGCGCAATCCAACACAAGGTGGTCCAAAATCGCCAGGGAGAAATTTTTTTCGCTGGATTTTTCAAAGCTGGATTACATATTCATCCTGATTAACCACAACAACGCACACTGGGCTCTGGGTTTGGTATCCTGCAAAGACAAAACAATCAATTACTACGACAGTTGGAAATGTGATGATGGGGGAATTTTTTATCGCATTACAGGATCTCTTTTTTCCCCTGTCCCTTTGCCCAAAGGAGATTATTGGAAAATATAATGTCGTTTTAATTTACCCAATCAAAAAAATTCCTTTGACTGTGACCTATTCCTTTGCCAATATGCCTATTGCATTTCCAGCAACCATCCGTTTGATAGTATGACGGGAATTATCGACAGTTGCAGACAAACAATGCGAATTGAACTATTGGAAGCAAATTAAGAGATGAAATCGAGCCAGATGATCAGCTATGTAACGAAAAACAGGTATCGAATCGTAAAACATGGCGAAAATCTGCAGCATGAAAAGAAGAACTTTATGGTATAAATGATCCACGACAACTGTGTTAGAAAAAGAAGTTACCTTAACATCCTTGTTACCTTAAAATCTGTGTTTCAGTGAGATCCCAGATGATAATTCTTTTAAAAAGAGAAAGACAAGTTAATCCGACTATGCTGGACCCCCAAAGGAACCAAAGAAAAAAGTCGCTAAAATACTAGCGGGTTACTCTCTATTAATGGTTAGAGGTGCTGGAAAAGAGGAAACCATCCGACCGAAGAAAGAGGCTGAAATGAGGGTTCTTAAAAGAATTGTCAACTAATGCACAAACAATAAAACAAATTAAAGAAGAACTCAGGCTATCTAGGGACAGAGAAAATAACCTTAAACAGATAATGATGAACCACACAAAACTGGAAGATCGAATGACTGATGGAGATATTTGTGCTGCTTTCCTAATAAATCAAGTAAAGTAAAAAGAACCATTTTAATTGATATTTGATAAAGTGACCATATTTTTTATAGTTTGAAAATGTAAACAAAAAAAAATATATCTGGAATACTTAAGTTACTAAACAGTGCATCGTGTTTCATGGAAGAGCCCCGGGAACTTATGAATAACTTTGACGGAAAAGAATCATTCTTCATTTCTTCATGAATCATTTCAGGTACACTTTACGTGCTTATATTGGTAGATCAACCAGCGAAGTTGGAGTAACTGAGCCTATTTGTCAAAGGCTAAAAGTAGAAAGAGAAAATCTTTTTGAAAACGAACACCATGTATCACTAGAAATAGACGAAAGGGCAATATTCCCGAAAAGCACGTTTATAGGACAATTGGGCAGAATGATTGGTGAAGAGAACTATGGTGGCATATTAAAACAAGGAAAAATAAGGTCATTTTGGCAAACCACCTTTTGGCATTCGTAGTAACTGGACTGTCAACATCGTTCAAAATACCCGTGGCGTATTTTTTTGTTCGGAAACTTACGGGAACAAAACTTTTTAAACTCATTTGCCATGTTATCAAAAAGATTGAGTCAGAAGGATTTTCTGTTTACCGCATCGTTACTAACAATGCGTCAACGAATATCAAAACGTTTAAATTGTTTGGAAACGGAAAAGTAATTTCCTTTGTTCTTCACCCGATGGATTCAACCTGAAAATTATTTCTAAGCTATGACTTCACCAATCTAATAAAAAAAATTGCGTAATCTGTTCACTGACTGCACCTTTGATGTGTGCGGCGAAACTGTTTTATTCAAACCCATTGATAAAGTAAATACGTGAAATAGAAAAAAAACTTCTTGTCCTTCCGCCCAGGGAGGAAACTTACGAGAACGCTTACACAGCCTAAATCTCTGGAAGTAATTAAAGTGAAATTCACTAAGGACACATTCAGCAGAAATGATATACACTACGAAAAATGAAACACTACGATTGCGTCAAAACTACGACCTCGAGGGATTTCGTGATATAGACGCAAAAATTGAATTACATGGAGATGAATTGTCTGTGGTTTGTTATACACGAAATGTTTATCAGACTACAGCATACTACAGCCCGAAGACCAGAAAAAATCAGAATTTACTGACCTCTACGATTGGAGGTTGGATTTCTTGGAAAACAAACCACCTCGCATACTACAAAACGTGGTAAAAGTATTGAATAAAGAGCAAAAATTTGTTCGGTTATCTCATCAAGGAAACCTATGAAGCCCTCCTACTAACCATTCGATCTACCACAACTTTCATTCGCTATTTATTTTAAGAAAAAAGTTTAAAGATGTGCTGACAAGAAAATGTTCTACTGGCCATGTTGAAATGATGTGTGGTGCGATTCGCGGCCTGGCTGGAGGTAACAAAAAGGGAGACTTCAGCTTCCTTTGCTATGGATAAGATCATTTGAATACATCTGGTGTATTCTTCAAGTGAATACGATTTGCCTTTTATAAAAGAAAACAATAAGGCCTCAAAATATATAGGCAACAACAATTGGACCAGATGCCAAATTAATCAGAACAAAAGATTACTTAACACAGTTGGGATCGAATAGTCTGTCAATTCTAGAAGAACTTCAGAAACAGCCATGTAAGTTATAAATAAAGTCTTATGAGGGACCTGTTTCTAAAACTACTTATTTCCAGCTTACCCACTTCCTGGTTTTAAAAACACTGCATAAGCCCAAGCCTGTGGATATGTATTGAATTGTCTTAATGATTAGGAATTTTGTCAGGAATTTTTTGACAAGCTGGAAACCCGGAACAATACCACTAGGAAAATATTTAGAGTATTTAACCTAACTGAGGAAATGGATAAATGATATAATAAAAAGTATTGCCAAAATATATTAACTTTATTTACCATAGATCGTTCCAAGTAAAATTATCCACATTGGAAATTATTGTCCAGACTTTCTACAGTAGTGACCTTCCTCGAGAAACGTGTTCCTTCCATGAGTGAAACAATACACATGAACGATGACTTGACGGATTTCTTGACTCCGTACTTGAATAAACGTGACATCATGCGCTGTGGGAATAAGCTACGCATAGGCTGAGCACAGTGAACAAGTTGTTAAGTGGATTTTAGTGAAATTTCTGCGCACCACGTTTGCTTACTTTTGCGATGATGTATCTGATTTGGAAATGCAAAAGATTAATTTCAAATCGAAGTCTCTAAATCAAAAATTCAGGGCGTTTTCATAACTTGACGTTTACCATCAATAAACACAAGACAAAATGATACTTGGGAGAGCTGCGTCACTTTTGCGGTTCAATATTCCAGGTTTGGACTAGTGCATAGAGTATGCTATGCCTCGCTGCATCCGATAACATGCGGCTTGCATCGACAAAGTTAAAGAATAATAAAGTTTTGGACACGACGTTTGAAACTCGAACTTTTAAAGTCGCTGAATGGGTCGCGATCCACTACACCAATTGCAACTTACTATCATCGGCAATAGAGTGTTTTCTCAAACGTGTTTTGTCAAACGCGGTTTCTTTTTTTGCCTTTCGGTGGCTCCACCAGGAGAGAACAGATCACAATGCAGGTAACACAGGAATTCAGTCACACCGAAGGGTCGGAGACCATGTTAGTCGGTTCATAAACCTCCATCTGTTCTGGAAAGTCAGTAACGTCATACCCGCGTTGATTCCAACACGTTGTACCGTCGCAATCTTAGATGGACTGGAAAAGAACAAGTGGAGCAAAAACCCTGTCTCTGATTAGCGGGTCTTCTCTTCTAGTTGGGTGCGATGTAGCAGACCACATCACTCTAGCCTGCTTCAATTTTGACAGCGTGCAGTCTTCGCCAAACTAAACGTTCAACAACCTAGAATTAGACTCTTGTGATTTCCGTTTTCAGTTGATACTTTACATTTACCTTCTTCTCTTGTGTGTTTAGTGGTGCTCTGTCATATGGTAATTATGAATTATGTACGCCAGTTATGTTATGCACTTACAGTTGTGTGCTATCGTACGTTCCTTGTATTTCCAAACAAGAAGCCTGGCGCCACAAGAAATAAAACTATTTCCCTTGATCTTTAAGAACCCCATCTTTCGATCCACATCTCCAGACTTCTTTCCTCAAAATGGGCATCCCCAACAAAACTATCGCAAACAAACGCCTGGAATACTTATCTCTCATCATAAACAAAGGCAATTCAGAACCTGGCCGAACCTGGCACAGAGGAAAAAAACCTCACTTCACCTGCATATCACCTCCCCTCACCCAAACATTTCCAGGACGGGATGATTTTCAGACCCTGCAGGATACCACCCACCTCATCAACCTTCTCAACGCCATACGCAACTTACCGGGGGATTTTTTTCAATTTTAAGTGGATGTCAAATACCATAGGATAAAAGGATGGATAATAGCATACCATTCGACGGAGAAATAGCTGCCTCATCCAGATCCTTCAATGGACATCACTGCTGATCGAGCTGGTTTCAAAACACAGTCCTTGGCTGAGATTTCCCAGTGGCCGCCTCTGCTGCATTTTATTCCTCAGAGTCCTATCTTGTGGGCTGAATTCACGCGAAATTTTCTCGAAGCAAAAGGCTTCTTTTTAGCTCTGCTTGCGTTAGGCCACTTGAGTCTTTGAGCTGATTTCAGCAACTAGAAATACTGCTTCTTATATTTTACACGAAAATAATTATATGCCATCCATGTCAATAATTCCCAGTGTTTTCTTTCTTTCTTTTTTCTCCTCTTTTAATTACACACCTCATTCAATGTCAGATTCCCCAGATAGGAGTGTGAGGGATTGCGGGCTTCAGGGTGCCTCTCTCTCTCGGCTATACCGTCTGCCGCCACCGAGGTGGCCTTGAAGGTCTAACCATGCCGGTCAGACGTGAAAAATGAGAGAGTGGTAACCGGGTGACCTTCATGAACTCACACGGCCGATAGGCCCAGTTTCCCCAATCTTATGTATCTACCAGTCTTTCCGACCCAATGTATCATTGTAAATATTATGAACTTTTATGATGGAAATACAATTAGGCAGCGCTCGTGTCGAGTACGCCCATCTTAAAATTTAAATATATATATATATATATATAGAAGAAACGTCTTCCACCAACCCCAAGCTGTATGGCAATTCGTTTTGCCAACATAAAAAAATTGTCTGCTCTGGTCTTCACCCTCACTCTAACCAATACATTGCACCTAAAAGTTTCCAACAAAAAGAAAGATCTTACTGTTTTTAACAATTTTCTTTGAGGGGTATCCATTTATGGATTACCGTATAGAGTAGGGTTACAGGAAAAATTTTCCGTAATGCATGAAATGAAAATTGATTGAATAACTTTTTTTATGTACAGGACAGACAAAGGTGGAAAAAATATTCTTTTTGGGTGATATATGTTAACTGTACGTGGTACCAAAAGACGATCGCTTATCTTGGGGAAATCTGTCCATTACAAACGGATTGAATTTGGCTTATGTTGGTAATGGCTCAGTTACACTGTTTTATTATATTTTCATGTACGCAATTCTTTTACTGTATTGTTTGTTTATTTGTTGTAGTACTAATATCCTCCATTTCATTGCAGGGAATGGAATCTTAATATATTTTAGATCCAGATTCTGCAGTCGACATTTAACGTCTACACCACTGCTTAAAAATTTGATTTGTTTCGAAAAAGCTGGAATGGTCATCGGATTAGAACTTGCATAAACAAAAGACAAAAAAAATTTACTACTGGGGACTCGAAAAATTCCTCAGTGCTACAAGGAATCTGGCGAATTTTTTACTAAAGTAGATAAGATTAAAAAACAAACCTCAGTTTATTGTTTAAGTGTCCTTATTTTGTAATATTCCAGGATTCATTAACATTTGGTGCAGATACTCATTTACACGATAGCGGCAAGGAGGTTGATTACGTCGAAGCTGAAATTCCTTATTTACGAAGGTTTACGAAGGTTTTCTAGATTTTATGGGAAATTATTCGTTCGTATCGAGTGTTTATCGTTGTTTGGTTCTCACATAGAAATAAAGATTATTTTTCGGAATATTTGCAGTAATTCATATTTCAAATTACTTCGTGTGTATTTCATTATTAATTTTTTATGAAATCGACTAGAACAAATTATCACATACAGATGCTGTGCAGTTAATTCATTCAAGAAGCAACCCGGGATAAATCTTGAAGAATCACTATTAACTGATCGATGGACACGGCGAATACCAAAATGATGAACACTAACTCATTCATACACCGGTAAGGAATGTATGCCTTGCCGTTGGCAAATATGCTTTGATTTTCGTTTGACGTTGGTCGTTATATTTATGTAAGCTGGAAAAGAGAAAGACTGGAAACCATTAGAATTAAATTGTTCGTTCCCCAATTTCCAGCAAAGCCATTGCTGGTGGTTCGTGTCGTCCTTCTTTGTCGATGGTCAAAATTGGCGCATTTGCCTTGGATACGTGGAATTGTCATGACAAACATGACACTAGCATAAAATACACATAATTTCATGATGCCAGATTCAATCTGTGCAGTGTTATTCAGACTTCAGACTTCAGTTCACTCGTTAAAAAATTAAAGATCGAAAAAAAAATCTCAAAGAAAACGCAGGAGGATCCACTAACACCGCGGGGTGGAAGAAAAAAAACTTCCGCAGCCTGCACAAAGAAATATCATATGTGTCACAAAAAAATTTTTTGAAAACATTTTTGTCATTTATTTTACAATGCTACATAAAAATCAGAATTACCTAGGTAATTGCATAGTTCATGCCTAGCTTCTGAATCATTTTTAAATACTAAGTACATTACTGTTACTAGGTAATTTCTAGGTAGAAAAATTGACCAACAACTAGGTAAAGGTAGCAAAAAACAACTACCGAAAATGGCAACCATTAATTCTGTGTAAAAAATAGTTTAACACGGCTAAACGGTATTTCTTGGTTTACAATGGGTCAGAGAGGAGAGAAAGAAAAAAAAAATCTACAAATTGAAACTATTCGTTCTAAAACTGTCCGTTACCGAAACAGATAAAATACGCAAAATAAAGCAACAGAACGTTGAAACAATCCAGCATTTATCTGTATACAATATTACATCCAACTTTTCTAATTTCGGATGGGGGTTGGTAGTCTACGGAAAACAAATCAATTATTGCGAAATTCAAACTCCCTGGAACAAGAACTTCCAAGAAATAATTCCTCTTCGGTGGTTTCGAAACTCTGAAAACAAGACCTAATCGTTGTTCAACAAAATAATCGTAGACTTAACCATTTGGAGAACTGTGTAGAACACAAAGATTGCATTCAATAATATTGTAGTAATTATCAGCCTGGATTTTTGGAACATATTGGTCAAAATTTTCCGGAGTTAGTGAAGGCAGTGCAAAGATTTCACGCGATCAATTAGTTAATTGATGAACATTTCCAACTACTCCGGATCCATTTCTTTGATAGTTGAATAGTTCTATAGTATGACTGAAGCAGACATATTAGATAGAGCTTGTACATCCGTCTCCATAAATATCTGACCCTCTCAAGCGGCGGGAAATATTGTAATACCGCTGCAATTTATTCTTGACACTGAATATCATTGCAGCGGCATGCCAACATTATTTCTTTGGTATTCTTGCTTGACTGTTTTCTCCCCTCACCACAATTTTAAAAGAAAAAGAATACAAAAAAAAAAGAATTTTGACATCCCGCTGCAATGATATTCTGTTACAAGAATAATTGCAGCGGCATTACAATATTTCCCTTCGTTTGGGAGGGTCAGATATTCATGGAGACGGGTGTACTTTACATGGATGGAGTACAAGATGATTGCGATTTTGACTAAGATTTTTCTGCAGAACCAATTTCGATAGAACTTCTTGCAGTTGACCTACTTCGTGATCTTTTCTTGGAGTTGGATGGAAATGTATGAGAAAGATCAGAGCTTTTCCTAGACTTCGATCTACTGCGTGAGTTAGATTCTTTCATCTAGCAATTTTACGAGATATTCTTGATGTATATGTAATACTTGGGGAGGGATTTTTCAATCACATGTTCTTGTACGGACAAATAAGTACAATACTGTCTTTTTAAAAACTAATCAATCAATTTACATTATTTTAAACATAACGATAGTTTAGTGGTAAGAAAACAATAGTACGGAGCTAGAGTCCTAAGGTTCAAATCCTGGAACAAAACTTATAATTTACTTCAGCGTTTCTCGATTTGGACTTACATTTGACGTCAAAGAACTTATGTCCGATGAATATCCATGAAAGAAGGTACTAAAGAGTGGATATTAGGAAGTCACTGTGATATTCATCGTACGACGAAAAGGATATCCAAGTAGGAGGTGCAGGACATCTCAAGGATATCCCTATGACGACGGAGTGTTCGTGGGACAATGTCGTTTCGTTCTAGAAAAGGACATTAAGGTGTTAAAGATAACACGAGATGCAATGCTCAAGAATAGCTCTACCAAACCCAAATCAAAATCTGCTAGTGCCAACAAAATATTGCACTCCATTATCAAATTAAGTGCCCTCTAGAACTGTTGGTTTCGTTCCTGATGCAAAAAATCTTTACCCCCAGTACTTATCAATACTTCTAGTTCAGGTAAAAATATTCCATTTATTATTCAAAGTGAAATTTATACGAACTCTTTTTTATTTAGCAAGAGAAATTAAAGCAAAAAAAAAGAAAGCAGCAATCAAAGACCAACCTATTTAACCAAAACCGGGCGAAGAAAGGGAATTTAGTGTGAGTGCTGTAAATTCTGACAGTAAGGGACCAAGTTCTGTTGAAGAGCTTGGGCTGTCTCCGCTTCCTCCTCCCAAACAAAGAGAGGGTTTTGAAATGTTGAAAAATTTATCGGGAAACAAATTCTGAGGCCATTGACATCTTCTCTTGATTTGAAGAGGAAACGACAGACCTTAGTTAACAATTTTATCAAAAGTTATTCCTTGCGTAAAAATTATTCGTGAAAATGTTTGAATTTGATTTCCACGAAATAAAACCCATGATAACTGAATTTACATAATGAATTGAAATTCAATTTGGAAGAGTATTAGTAACACTGGAAAGATATTCTCAATTTTTCGTATCTACGTTTCTCAACCTACGATATAAACAAAATAACAGTGTTGACTCCCTAAATCTTCTGTTCTCTCAGATTCAAGTAGAGAGGGTTTGCTTGCACTTGTGTTGTATTCTATAACCTTTGTGCTATTGATGTGCGGTAACCGTTGCTATGTTTTAAGATATTAAGATTTAAGGCTAAATAAGAACTGCAATGAATACAGTGCTTTTAGCATGAATACAGTGAAACCCTAAAACGAAGAATACCTGCTACTTCAAAGGAGACGACAGAAAATAAATGTGACGAATTACTCAAGACGAACGATCTGATCTTAACAGCCTGGATTGAACAGTTGGATCAGGCCAATGCAGTGTGCTTCGTTGGCTTTGGGGTTCCGTCACCCGCAAGAATCTTCAAAGTGGTGACGGTTGCTCCTGCTCAAGTGAAGGCACCACTTCCTCCGTAGAAGGGCCAATTTAACTGAAAATTACACAATCAGAAAGGTTAAGAATAAAATCTTCTTGTTCTGGTTCCGTTTGACCCAGTGGTGGAGGTTGCTCCTTTATCGTTGACGGTGACCTTGGTTCGTAAGGTGATGATGGAAGCGAAAAATATGTGGTTAACGCACTATTGGTTGTTGATCGGTAATTTCTGCTACAATGGGGGCTGCTGCGGGGTTTGTGGCAGCGAAAGCGGAGGCAGTCACGTCAACCGCAGCCTCTCTTGCCGCTGGTTGGATCAGAATCTGACGAAGGTTTATTGCGATCTTCTTTTTATAGTGAATTAATTTACCCACGTTTTACTTCTCCGTGTTATCGAATTTACGCGTAATATTGAAAGCCGGAAGAGCTGGATTCGGAGGATAGATGGAGGGTCTATAAAGCTGGAAAGCACTGGCTATGGCGGATTAAAGAGACCACAACATGCCGCTCAATTGGCTGATTGTAACCCATTTGCCAGATATTAAACTGTGATAATGATCACCTCTGATTTAGAGAAGATAGTCAGCCACAAGGACTTTTTCGCCTTCTCTATCGGTTCGAAGACACGCAGGAATACCCCACTTCAGTTAAGCAGCATGGAAAACTCTTATGACAGTTTCGAACTGGTTGTTCTCTGTAACCTACCTATTTTAGCTTTTGTGAATCCATCCGAGGTTACAATGAATAATTCCATGGACAAAAAACCCACCTTCGAAAGAGAACAAACGCACACAAACACACAAAATTATATCATATTGAACCACAATTAAATTATATTGCTTTAAAAAAATTATACTAACAAATTTTGTCCGAAAGAGTAAATTTAGTCCAAAAGAGGTTTATTTTTGCCTCATAGGACCACAGTCGTGAACCTCTCGTTATAATGAAGTGCAACTTACCCGTCAAACTTGTGAAATCTGTCGAGATGACATAAAGAAAGGGGTCCTTACAAAGAATATACACTTCGTTTTATTTTCTTCTTACATGGATACCCCTGATTCAGTCCAACTCTCTTATAAGACTCTCGTAAGAGGGCATCTTGAATGTTTATTCCATCAGAGCTTAATTTCCCTTTTATGAGTTGCAGTCCTGTTAAAAAAGATTCATGTCGTACCGACGGGTTGGCCGGTGGGACACGCTCACGCTTCAGTGTAATAATTAATATATTACATATGGCTTTAGAACATAATTTGGTATAAATGGAAATACATTTAAGGGCCAGCTTATTATTTATCACGAGAGGTTACAACAATATGCAGTGACGGCCGATAACTTACCATAAATTCGCCGCGTATAGAACATAAAGGTTTTCACTGTTTGCTCACTAATTAATCGCGAAACTTCTATCTAACAGACTTCCTCTTTTTACTAACAACGTCACTTTCACTTCTTCTTACGCTCACCTCCGTATCCTCTTCTTACCACTCGTTCTTCCATTCGTAATCGCTACTTAAACTGTTTCAACAGGTCACAGCCGTTAGGGTGGAATGAACTGAACGGCCAACGATAGACGTTCCAGCGGAATGGATGAAGAGCCAGAAAAATAAACTTGGCCACCTAGAATGGAAGATCATCTAACGGGCAAAGAGGTCGGAAAAACTAGGCGGGATGGAACGAAGAAGCCGGCGATGAAAGATGGGGTGTGAAGAATAAGTACATTTTCCAGTCGGGGATTGAAATACTACAATTTTAGCTCACTGATATCACGATCCAAAAAATAAACATGATGCGTGGACGGTCCGAAGAAAGCCAACCAACGCAATCCGAACAGTACAAGAGGAAGATTCAAGGACGATCTAACAAGACCTGACCAATGCAACCCGACAGTACAAGAAAAGATTCTCGGACTATCTGACGAGACACAACCAGTATGCAATTTAAACATGAAAGGGGAAAGATTTGCGGATAGTTTGACGAGATCCGACCAACGCAATCCAAACAAAGGCTCCAGAATAAAAATTCGTGGTCGCAATACTGATAGCAGACCAACGAGTCTAATACAATCACAACACATTATATTTTAAGAAAACGAATCAATTGAATACAATTGTCTAAAAAATTAAAAAGATGAAAGCGCAGACCGATCTGGTATGCCCTTTTTTTCCCGTTTTGGTCTCTCTTCTTCGGTTGGAGTTCCATCTATCCACCTGAAAGGGAGCAGGGTCTTTGGGCAGAGGTTCATAATTGTTTGCTATTATCAATCGTCAATAACTGGCACCGTTGAAAAATAGAAAATGATTTCGCTCCCTTGTCGGTCTGACAAAAATGGCAATTAATTGTTTCCGTGTTGGCAATTGAGCCTTCCCCCTGTCATAATTCCCACCCCTTTCTTCGCAGTTAATCTCACATGCTACTTTACTTCAAAGTCTTGTGAGTTCTCTCATTGCTAGTTTTTTGCATTGCTCTCTCTTTCTAGAGATTTATTTTCCTGATGATGACATTTATTTGCGTCATCTTTCTTCTGAAAGTTCGTTAATGTAATTTGTTCAAGTTCTGAATCCAACCTTTTTTTATTGTTATTATTCCTAGCTTACATGGTGTCATTTAGTTTCATCTTGTTGTCGAACTACAGGCCTTGGCTACCTGTGCATGTATGTGTGTGCGTGTGCCTTGTTAACCAACCGATTAGGCTTCCTTGGCTTCTCACGTAATAAATATTGTTAAACTGTTTCCTTATCGTTTCTAATTATGGTATTGGTTCTTGGTACCACGCATACCCCCATTATTCACACACCCATTATTATATCTGCTTTTTTAAACTTCACCTTTTCACCTACCAACATTCATTTCTCTTCGGAAATAATAAAGTCGACCTACATCAAGCCTATTTCAGTTCCATGCACGACATTTTACGACAGCTTGCACCCCCCAACCTCCGAACCGAACCGGAGCTCTCCATTTATTCGCTCCAGCCTTTTTCTACATTCTACCGCAACTTATTACGTTGCCGATTACCAGGGCCATCTTCGATGTTGATTTAGATCCCCCCCAGTCTTCCTGCTTGATCTCTTAACATCCTCGTTTTTTTTCCTCCATCCATCGAAATTCGGCGTTGATTCTTCTCGTTGTTTCGTCCCAACGCCTGCACCCTGCATTAATTCTGCTTGTCCTAGCTTCCGGATTTCATGGCAATAACCTCGTTGGTTGGGTCACCTGGACATTGAGACTACTCTGTGTCGTTCTCACTTAACTTGGCAGAACAAGTTGTCATAAGATATAGTTATCTAACAAATATCTTAATATCTATTAGGTAGATATCTGTAGCGAGACTACACAAAGAAGAAATGTCATCGATAAGAAATATGTTGATCATTCAGTTTATTAAATATCTAACAAGTAAAAATCATGTCTAATATTTTTCCTACATACATACATATAAAAATGGAAAAAGTAAAGGATAATAATTTGAAAAATTCCGTTTAATTCCATTAAACGACATAAATCAAATTTAACGGCAGAAAAAAGCAATAAATTAAAGTTAATTAAATAAATTTGTTCTTGATTCCATTGATCGTCTTGTGTGACGATCCAGCGATGAGAATTCTTTTCCAGTCGTAATTTTCTTTTCTGCGCTCCACCTCTTCCCGACTGCAAGCTGTACTATGCCTTTTTTTTGCTTTTCGCAGATGTGATTTTATTTCGACTATAAATGTGGCATTTTCCAGTCCTAATTTTGAATTCACTTATTAATAAATGCAAAAATTATTCTACGGCCTTTATTATTAAGTTGACAATGATTTCTCGTATTCCTATACCGATGTTAACTCCCTTACACTTTCTTCCAAACCAATTTACCTCCTTAGAAAAGGAGTCCACTATCTGAACGTTCCACGCTCTATTGATATAGCCCAATTTGTTGTTTTCGGGTCGTGCTTCTCTCAACGTTTAACGCGAAGTACCTATATCAAATGTTATAAACGTGAAAAAATCCTAGTCATAATCCCAGTCCTCCTGGTCCTCTAAATTTTTTTTTGCTTCCTAAAATGTATTAAATGCTTAGAAGTTCATTGTGTACTTTTTTTCCTCTTTTAAGGAATAATGGATGAAACAATTCATTATCTTGGCCATTGATATTATCTTCATCGCTTTCACTTTTTACTGGCTTTATAGCCATCTTCAGAATATCTAGTTTCTCATTGATCTTCTTCGTCAAGGTTGGTAGAAATTCATTACTTCTTGAACAATAATTTTGTGGATAATTTCTTGGAAATGCAGGTCCCCTGGAATTGATGGCTTCGATTTATCGCTGCGATCAAAAAAATGTTTGCATCTGCTGTGAATTATTTCCAAATGGGTACGAGAAAACATTTTCGTGACCACTATAGGGAGTAGAAGTTGTGTAAATGTCTTATATAGGAAACATAAAGTTGGTTAACGAAAATCAGAGAAATATATTAAATCAACGAAAATGTTCAATTAGCAAAATCTCTACCGATGATACTGAAACCAGGAAAGGACAATGACACTTATTTGGGCTGAAGGATAAAATATGCAATGGCTGTATTGACAAATTAAACTGGTTCCTAAATAAGCAAATGAGAAACTGACATAAAAAATCAACATAACAACATAACATAAAAGATAAGATGATACCTAGAATCCACGATTATGAATTGACTGTTTACCAAAGATATCAATATGAGTGTGAATAAATAGTAATCGCACACAAAATCCATCGAATTCAATCTATCAATACGCTACTAGCATTAGCATTAGCGTCATATTAAATGTTATAATAGTCGTTTAAAAAACTGAATGTAGAGTCAAATAGTTCGTGTAGTATTGTGTATGCACATAAATGAAATGCACGAACAACGTGCTAAATTATAAGAGATATCAGAACTCAACCACTTAGACAGAAATGACATCTCACTAACCAGAAAGAAAAACTGGCATGAAAGGCTTGATTCGCGATCAGCTGATAATCGAGGCTCACTGTAAACGTGCGATATCTACAATAAGAAAATATAAACAACCAATAAATTTTACACAAGACGAATAAACTAAGTGCGATTTTTTACTGGAACATAACAATTGACGTATAGATCCTGGCTATTTTCTTCGTCACTTCTCCTTTTGTTCAAATTTTTATTTGAGTGCGGAGTTTCATTGTCAGAACTGTCATCAGGGTCTCTGTATCTCCTAAAAACTGAGCGATTTTTTTTATACGCCAGATGTTAAGCAGTAGGTTGAGTTTTCTTAGTCTTTCTGATACTTTATCACTGTAATGGATAATGGTTGTCTATAAAACAGTTAAAAAATTAAAAAAAGCACGTTACAAAAGTAAGTTACAATTTAATGGAGATTGAGGTGTTGCTACATTGTTTCTAATGTTGCTCGGTCCTCCTTTTTTGTTAATGTCTCGAAATTTTTTAAAAAGCGTCATTACCAAGAATTGAAAAATGACCACAATTTAACAACCTTTTCTATTTATTGATGATGGTGGTGTCGGTAGTTTACCAAATGCCGATGAAAAAGATTAAGTAGTTGATTTTCTTCTTAGACAGTGACTGCATTCTAGAAGTTAAAGGCAAATTAAGAGCAACATCACTGTCATGATCAGTTGTAGTCTCTTCCCCAGGTAATTTGTTTGTTTTCAGCATTCTTGTTCTACATCCCTTTCCAAGCTACGATAATTCAGTGGATAATGGCAGGCCTTTCTCAGACCATGGAAGATTTATTCTGGCATCATCATATGAGTCCATTAATCACAACATTGACTTACCTAAATCAGCATAAAAGAATCATATTGTAAATTTAACTTACCAAAGCGATGAATTACTTTGTAACAACGAATAGAGTCCCATTTTTCTGTTTTCCAGTTCCATAAAACTACGAAAATTACGTTATGCTTTTAAGCAGAAGTTAAGAACTATCAGGCAAATACAGCATTTTTCAACCATCAAATTTTTGGCTACAATATCCACTCAACTCCCTTTTAATTGTGAATCCTTCAGAATTTCTATGATCAAACATTTTCAAGGTGTTGCCATCCACTTTACCTTAATAAACAGTTAGAATTGCTTTAGCGTTCAATATGGTGAATTATCTCACATATTTCTTTCAGTGATTTCAGTTTTCCGTTTTCCGTGATAAAATTAATTTTTTGAATTGCTAATACTATCACAAACAAACAATAAGAGCAACTAGAAAAATTATCATGAATAAACTTTGAACACATTCCCGTTTGTACCAAATTAAAGAATAAGCCTCAAAACTAATGAAGGTTTAGTACAAAACTGCGTTATACATAGATAAATTACTAACATTCAACTCAGTTCTGAGAGTCTGTGTTGGTGTAATGTCGATTTTAATACATAGTTCGTCTTTTTTGTTTGAATATGATTTTGCGTACCGGGATCCTTTAAAATTTCGATATGTCAATAACGGATGCCAGTATTACCTCCAAAACTCATCCAAAATGCGTCCGTAATCGATAAACATTATGTGAATTCGTATTTTTATGGTGAAACGTCATATTCATTAAAGTGACTAGTCCTGACTTACCCGTGTCATGCCTAGTCTCCACTACCCACCTGGATTAGCCTGCCCATTAGTCATCCCGTTTTCCAAGAGTTTAGCAGCTGCTTAACATTAAAGGTATTCATTAAAAGGCAAATCATTAAATTTTATTTGTAAAGGAAGTTTCGTAGTAGTTCTTGAAATCAAGTGATTCGACCGGAGCTATCAACTTTGTTAACCCTGCTCGTCCTTTTTAACTGAGCTAGTTTCACCGTTATAAGGTACTACACTCCCCAATCTATATACTTATTGTCTGTTCAAGAGGGTTTCTGTTGTTCTTTAGTAATCCCATTGGGAATAGGAGAAGCAATAACTGCTAGGCGTAAGAAGAAATTTTTTTTGACAGAAACAAGGAGCTCGTAGTTTTAGGGAAAATATTACTGATGAAGTAAATTTAACGTCTCAAGAAGACATCAGCGAAGGAAATATTTATGATAAATTATATTAAACATCTGAGGAAGACATGGAAATCTTTAACCAATATCTGTCTTTTACCGATTGAAGCTGTTCATTTCGTGGTAAATATTCGTATGGAGTGAAGAACATTCAGATGAACTATCGATTTTGTCATATTTTAGTGATGCTGATGGGACTTGTAATGCGTCTAACTGGGATAACGATAACATTTGGGATCTAGATCCAGAAGAGGAATATGTCGGGGAACTCGATAGTTTAGACACTGACGATCGATAAGATTTAACTGTGATTGAGATTGCGTCCTTAAATTTGTGGATTAGGAATTCAGTGTTGAACAGAGGCAACGAATTTTTAGATAAAGTATAGCTCTATGGGCCGTAGAGTTCAACGTTTCAAAGTTAATGCAGTTAATGTAAATAAGATTTTGTCTGTATTTTGTACCCATCCCAATTTGTCTTTTCTCCCCAATACTTACAAACCACTGTTATGTACCTCTTAAAGTTAACACAATCGAAGTTAGCCCAGGGTTGAGTTTTATCTACTCGAAGGTATAACAGCTTTTTTTTACTTAATAAATACTTCTTTTGAATCAAGTGAAGCTGTCGTTAAAATGTTAATTAGATGTAGCAGAATGCTTGCTATAAAAAACCACGAGCACCTGCAAAGCCTTCTCGGTCTCCTTATATTGGAAAGTGCCAAGCCATTTGAGATGTGATTTGAGGAAATTGGTTGCATCTTGTGTATTTCGGGTTTTTCAAAACACTACTTTATATCTGGTTTCAAAGAAACGAACAAAGAAGAAGCATAAATATTAGAATTTTTTCCAACTAAATTACCGAAATATGTCACTTGGTTGTCGCTATTGAAGAACTTATTCCAATAGAATTCAGTAGGATAACGAGGAAATTAGAGAAACCACTGTCAAAGTTCAGGTTAAATTTTACGAATTGAAACAAACAATATCTACTGACATTCTTTCACGCTTTCTCATCTTTCTCCTCGTATTTCTGACGTATAAAATAGTAAGTTGTGAATAATATTCTCTCTCATTAGCTTTGCTGTGAATCTGTCTTGACATTAGCTTTTCATGATTGAAATTGTTTGACGCTTATCTGCTGATTCGTTCAAGGCATGAAAATGTCAATAGATTTCAATTGGACCCGTCTGGGTTACGATCTCGTCAACGTTATACTTACTTTTAGCGTCGAAGTTTCGATTCTTGAAACTACAGACGGACAAGGTGAAGGAAAGAAGTGCTGAGATTTATTTTTATCGCCAGTCTTGGGAAAGAGGGCATGGGAAGGGTTGTTGTGTATGCATTGTACACGTTCTCAACACCACTCGCTTGATGTCATGCATATCGTTCCTGATTCTGGGCTCTCAAGCTGAAAATCTGACCCAACTGGAATTTAGAATCTGACATAATTCAAGGTCAGATTTCTTTGGTGTACATAATATTCTTAATGGGGCCTGCCAGCTTTTCTCTTGCCAGAACAATCGGATGCTTCTTGTCTAGATTCTGCCTTGGGACTTTTTTTGATTTGGTGACAGCTGGCTAATTCAGGATGAGATAGTCGGTGAGCTCAGCAAAACTGGAGTGGATTGCCAGTAGAAAGGCTGACTGTGGGGAGATGACCGCCATATCGGGTTATGGATTCTCGGTCGATGGACAAATTGTTGCAAGTACACCTTTAGAAAATTATGTTAAGCGAGGTCGTTTTATTTGGAAAAAAGAGCAACTAGTTTTCTGTTTACATAATTTAATTTGCAGAAGATCAGTTTGATGTCAAAACAATGAACGACGGCATTTACCCTCAACGAATTCAAAGACCTTCAGGAGAATTCCACAAGGATGCACTCAGTACGCGCTTAATTTTGTCGTTTATCTGGACATAGAAGAACCATCCAACTACAATTAAGTGATACAAAAAAATGAAGCCGTCAACTAGATGATGCCATGAAAGAAGAATTTGACTCTTTAATCGAAAAAATGGGTCCTCACGCACACGGGAGAATGATCTTAAAATTTTTAGGTCTACAAACGAAAACTTGGCTTTGATAATAAAATTCGGCGCTTCAAATAGCCTAATTTTTGTCTACAGATATATCTAAAAAACCTGGGATAGATTTTGACAAAACTTATGCCCCTGTCATAAAATAGGTTTTTCTTAGTTAAAGCAGGCTAATCACTCATGGAACTCATGGAATTAAAAGTTTGATTTGTTCCTTACGAAGATGCTCCGCAGCTCAGCTGACTAATGTGTCTATTTGAATCACGACAAAAAAGGACTTACTTTAGTTGCATCTGGGTTTATGATAGATACAGTGGGTACCGAAAGTATCCGTACGGCTGAGAGGATCAGTAGGGAAAACGCGTTTTTCAAAACGCTCCCAAAAATAGAATTCTCGGTGGAATTCGATAAAAAATTTTTCAAAGGTTAATATTAGGGCGGGGTATCATGTGATTTTTGTTGGGAATTTTTCGACAACGCGATATGTGGTTTTTATCGCGTTGCGTAAGTATCCGTACGGCCGAGAGGCCTAGCAGGGAATGGGCTTACTTTGGAGGCCTGTCATTCGGTATCTACGTAATATTATAGGGTGGGAAAGTTCTTAAAAAAAAGAGCTGCATTAGCTCTATGTGTGGTCATAAGATCACATTTTTCAAATTTCATTTATAGTAATGAAATCGAAATTGAAAACACGAATTATAAGTTTTCCGTTTTCTTCCCCTCGATTCCCCATCACCAGTGTTGCCATATCAAAAAATATTTATCCTTTCTCTTTTTCCCTCTTCCGTCCAAGGGAAGAAAGAGATTTTGAGATATGGCAACACTGGTGATGGGGTGGCTGGTGATAGGTTAGGTGACTCTTCTTTTGATTAGTGCTAGCTGCCCAATGAAGAAGAATCTGTTTGAACGACAGTAAGTTACTGCCACTGAGGGAGGAAGTATCAGCCACATCAATCACAGTTGTCCCATCAAATTCACCAATCTTAGTTATCTGAACTGTCGTCGTCGTCTGAAGTTTATGACTCTATGGAAAAATAGAATTTAGTTATTTTCATGTCTAACGAACTCTTTGTAGTAAGCATGAGGTACAAAAAGCAGTCAAATTTAGTAGGAGGTGAGGAACACAAAATGTAATGTTTTGTTAATTCTGTTTACCTCTTTCACGATTTATATTTTCTTCATTAGCAATACTGATTGGTTAAGAAATTTAAGATATGACACATGATTCAGACTCGGGATGGAATTGGCTCTCCATGCTACCCTCTTGTTCTCTAACAACCGAGGTTTCAGTTTCCTAAATGTTTTGCAATCATACACAACACAAATTATAAAATGCGAACTAAATTGATTTAAAATGGAAAAAAATACCAAATGTTTATTTGCAGGCTGGTCACACAATGGTATGTTCGATGCATTAATTATTCCCGCATCAGCTTGTAATGCTTTCTGCTTTAATCCAAATGTCCCAGGCAAGGGCGATGACAATTCAGACAAATGTGTCATACCACTTTCGGAGACTCCTGTAGATATATATTGTGTTAGTTCTTTGGCTGCCATTCTTTTCATTTTCTGCCTACATTCTGGTGTGAGACAGTCGGCTTTAATTTTTCTCTTTCGTTTGAGTTTCCTACTAGCCAAGAGAATTTCATTAACTTGGTAATCAGTTATTAGTTCTGCTATGTTTTCCATATTTCATTAAACACATAACAAAATCAATATTAGATAGTAGCTATTCACTGAAATGTTGGTTCACATGAGATATATAAGAGAATGCCCCAGCATCATGACAGTCTCTTCACCAATACCAAGATGACATGTAACATGATGGATGCTCTACAGGCATACTAACCGTTTCGCGCATCGGACCCAACACGAGATATTCAAGACAAAAGTTACTGATGGGAAATTTTTTAAGATATATTAATGATGATTTGTATAATTTTCAAATTCTAAATAAAATTTTACTTCTTTTTTCTTTTGATTAGTCGATCAGTGTTATTAAAAATGAACTGTATTAGATGGAAGTATTTGTAGAATCGCAACCGTCTATGTCACGTGAAAACCGCATGGGCATAGACACCATCGATTGTGGTTTTCAGGTATTAAATCCTACATTTTGATTGAAACCTTAAACATAACGTAGTCTTTGTTGAATATGTTTAGGTAGGGAGATTAGCAAATTTTTGGAAAGGCCAATATGAGTTGGAGAGATACTTTGCATTGAATGACGAGGAAAGCAAACATAGTTCCCTTAAATATTACTTGATTAGAACTGTAGAGACCGATGAAGACTATTGTTAAATACTTTTAATACGTGTGTGCCTACAACATGGGTATCAGTTTGCAAAACTTTTATTCTGTACCCACCAGTTGGGATTTACAGTGTTAGTGGAAGAACCGTTGAGCCTCCAAATTGGAAAAGGACTATTTTCAAAAGATTTTGTTTCCCAAATCGTGATGACTGGTTTGAAAATGATATTGTCCACATCTACAGAATTAAAAAAACCAGGTAGCAAAGAGCAATTTCGAAACAAACAAACAATAGATAAAAAAAATAAAATTTTGATCTTCCTGCTCCGATTGAAATCCTAAGAAAGAAAAAGACAACTGTCATAAGTAAATCGCATCGGACGAACTGGAAAAATTACAGAAAAAAGCGTAGACATCGCCACTGTTATTGAACATATAGATATCAATAAAGAAAATCCAAATAAATTTTTAAATTCTCTTGAAGAACAGCAAGCTGAGGTTAGTAACGTCGGTTACCCTCGGTTCGAAAGCGATTGGAATAAAAACAGTCGTCATAGCTTTGACCGTGGTGGTATGTAATCACTATATAAATATTAGTTTAAAAGAAGTTAATTGAAACAATTTAGATTATAGTTTCCACTCAACTCAATAATTTTGGCTGGTTTGATCCAATTAGCCCGATTACTGACGATTTTGCCGATGTAAACACGCTCCAAGCCATGAATGACCAAGGTCAACGTGAAGGAATCATTCAAAAAAGTTTCTCTGATACTGATTTAACACTGTCAATCAGTGTGCTGGAATGCCTCAAACGGCTTTAAACCATGCAAGACATTGTTGAATCGTTTTCAACAAAGTTCCAGGCTTTTATGGATAAGCTAAGTGATCTAGAGAGAAAAATGGAAGAAATCGGTGAAGTGGATATGTTCAAAAAAGCAAAAAATTGCTTTGATCACCACAACAATATTATATCAAACCACACTTCAAAGACTTGCCTGTGCAATCAACCAAAGCCGTGGAAGCTTTAAATGTGGCGTTGAAAGACGAAAAACTCGCCGTTAGTCTGGTAGAAATCTATGTTAACGAATGTTTTGAAATTGATTCTTACGTTTATTTAGTGAGAATTTCAGGTAAATTTCTTCATACAAAAAATGAAAACAGCGAAAACGGTTAATTCATTTGAGAAGTTAATGTTTTCATTCTTAATTTCTGATGTTACCAGCAATGCGATGCAATGGAAAATGTACCCTATGGGTAAAGACAATTGACCTGGTCTAGCTGGATTGCATCATCTTTTTGCCGTTTCCAGTGGTATGTTAAAGTTAAAGGAATTGACCATGCAACATATTTTACAAATATAATCTCTGTGCTTTTCATATAGTTGCTGTCATGCATTTCGAAAAAAAAAGAGGTGAGGCTATAAAAGTACCCATATTCCAACAACTTGTACGTGACGCCAGAAAGGTGAACTCAAGATTCTATCGTTCAAAATCAATCAATACTGATGAGCAGGAGGCTGACGATAATGCTACAGCTGATTTCGCTGCCACAGCTATTAAAGCCAGATTGTGATAGTGTACTTTTACAAGAACATATTGAGAAACTCAACACAGCCGTCAGCAAATTCACACTTCAAATTTCATTCCTTTTTTACACTGCTGCCATGCTGGCCAGGTCTGGTCAGGTTTAATTTTTTAGTTTTTTTTTTATTTTTTAGATCATTCCAGGATGGAATTGGTTTTCATCACTAATATTTAGACAAGGTTTTAAACTGGTGTACGAAATCAGTTAATAAACAGGACTTTAACCTGGAAAATAACGGGGAAAAACGGGATAAAAATTGGTTTTACGAACCAGTAAATTTAGAGGGTTTCAAACTAGTGTAAGAAACTATACTTTAGTAAGGATACTTTGCATGAAAATTGGGAAAAAAACTAGAAAACACACTAGATAGAAACAGGGGTGAAAATGCAGTCCTAAACTAGTGTAACACACCATAACAAATACAATACCCCCTCCCCCCCCCAAAAAAAACGAGAGTGTTAAAAACCGGTTAAAAACCCGCCCTATCACGCAAACAAGTGGGTGTAACACCTTTGTCAAACACATATATGCCCCGAGAAGCGTCTGGGGACTATTCCGTTTCAGCCCACTCAAAGTCAACGCATAAAAATAGAGTTGTATTAGAGTTTTTCTGAATTTTATGTTTTCCAGCCGAAGTTTGGGAATTTGAGTTTGTTATTTTCAAAATAAATGCAAAATATATGGAAATGATAAATGCAGTCAAGAATCGTTAGCTTTCTTCATTATAAATTGATTTTTTTAAAGTCAATTCTCCGATTTAAAATTTTCATCAGAAATATTTTAATAAATTTTATATCACATATATTTGAATATACGAACAATAAAGATTTGTCTTATCCGGGGCTTGATCCTTTGACCTTTTTATTCATGATCCAACTCTTTAACCGATAGAACTTCAGATGACAAAAGACCTGGCTGATTACAAAATAAAAGTACCGCTGACATTTCGATGGCAATTTTCAAAGTTGTATTTAGTTGAAATTATCAGATGTATGCAACAGAGGAACTAAATACCAACGTAATTCCTCATTTTCAAAAGATATTGGTGGAGTTGGATTAAGAGGAAGAGCCATCATTTTACAAAATACTTGTGAAGGATAGCGGAAAAATGTAGGCGCACTGAGGGTATGAGCAGAAAATATGTTGTGATCTGACGATCGATATGGCTGAACATGGGCATTTTCAAGAGATACAAATTTACGTGCAACAATTTTAACTAATTCCATACCACTACACGCAAGAATGTCAACACAAACGAAGGCAGATTTTTGGTTATCGAGGAAAATATTATTGGGGAATAAATTAGTCAAGATAAAGTTATTGAAAATAAATTTTTTAGGCCATCGACCTCCCTTATTACAATATTTAAGTACCCTGTTGTTATTTTTTATTCCTTCCAGCACTAATTGTACTTTAGTCTCAATAATAGTTCCACATAAAGTTGTCGGGAGTTGGTACTTAGACTTTTCAACACATCTGTTACGTATCTGTTCAGCTTGGAGATTTCCACTTCTTATACATCTTCGAAAGAAAACTTGGAAACTCTCGAAAGGAAATGCACCCAGAGTTTCAATCCCGCATTGAAAGTTTTCTGAATCCTGCCACAAATGAGAAACTTGATGGCTGACAAATCGACAAGGTATTTCTCTCTCAGTCAGCTCCACAGAATATCTATCTAAGATGTTTTTGGCCTTTAAAATTCTTTTTTTAGGAACGGGTTCTCCATTGAAAGACCCCAATAACATCATGCCATATTGTAACAACATAATATGTTCGAGGTCATTTTCACTGAGAATTCCTTTGAAGAGAGGAAATAATAGATAATAAAGAATGTTACGTTTCACTTTGTCATATCCTGCTTTAACTGCACGTCACTGATTCATAGCTCCCCTTGTATAACCGTCATTTGAACGTATTTTAGTATATGAGAAAATGCGGTATAGAAATTTTAATATACATACATACATACATGAATCTTATAGTTCTTGCATTTTTCCAGCTTGTCAACAAAACGGTCAAATCCGTATCCGACAAGTGAAAGAACTTGATTCGTTTGTTGGCTTCAGCTATCTGTGTGCTTGTAAGTTTGCCCTCGGCTGGCACGAAAACAAATCCCTCTAAACGTCGGCCAAAGGCACCCTCGATAACAGTATGCATAGGATCAATGACAAAGCCTAATACCATTGGCAAATTTACATTGAGGAAAGGACTAACATCGTTTGGGTCTTTCAAGTGTTCATCAATAGAATAATCGTTGACATGATAAGTCAAGAAATCTGCATCGGTTCTAGCAGGGGCATTAACATTTCGTAGTAAGATAGTTCGAATAACCATTTCACCTTTCTGAATACAACGGTCACAACACCAATAACCGGAATGGCCTTTATTTCTTTTAAGAAAAGATCTCATTGGACCATCAGCAATGACACAACGAAGTGAAGCTGTGCAGCAACGCTCATTTATGTCGGCAATGTTTTCATTTGAAGGGGAAAGGTGAGAAAGTTCCCGAATAAGGTCTTGAAGAAATCTGTGAATATCGGTAGGCTTACCCTTTCCAACATAAAAACCGATGATGAAAACTGAAGTCTCCAAAAGAGTGATGTTGTCAAGACTTTTTGCATCTGACTGAATTGAGTGAATTCTTCCAAGAATAGGTGTTATCGTAGGAGCATTTTCGTCTTCGTTCAGCTTGGCTTCGTCGATGTTGATATCTATGTTGAAATGAGGGGTTTTCTCCAAACACAATTCAGGAACTACAATTTTTTCTCCTCGTAGAGTGGCTTTAGCTTTCTCCGTAATTGAGTAAACGTCAAATGCTTCAATCTATGTAAAGATTGAGGAAATTATATGCACTGTAAGGTAAAGGATATAAATATAATATTTACTCTTTTCCACAAATTTTTTGGAAGAATACTTGCATTTTTATAGTACAAATCAACAAATTGCATCAAATCTGCGTCGCGATGGATTAGTCCAGCAGAATTTCCACTTAAGGCATTTTCTAAGCCAAAATGTACATATTTTCCATCATATATTGATACAGCAGATGGCAACTGTCTTGATTTTTGTGCATTATTTGTTGAAGTGGGCCAATCGCTTCCATCCACATGCATAAGTTCTTGTCCAGTGCTTGGTAACAAAGAATAATGTGGAATAGGCTCATACAGCTTCAGTAATTTGAGTAGATACGTTAGGTGTTTTTGTTTTTGATTTGTGTAAGCTGCAAAATGCCGTAAAATCTTTATTTAAAGTCATTTGCCCATTTCCAGGCTGTTCATTCTGTTCCAGTAATTGGGCTTCGTTCTCAAATAGGACAGTTTCCATCTCCTTAAACTCATTTATTGTTGTATCCTTCGACTGATGATCAACTGAGTCATCATTTTCCTCTACAAGTGATTTTTCATCAATAATCGATGCGTTTTCTTGATTATCATTTGAAGCTTTCTGTTTAATAAAAACAAATTTTATACAATTATATTTATCGAACTGTTATTATGATTCATATGATTTGTTACCACATCACGCTGAAATTTGGATTTCATTTCTTCCATTGGTTTCAAATTAAACCTCAGTACAAGATTCGGATCGCTTTAAACATTGTTCCATATTCTTGTTGGAACGCCTTGTGTACACCAATCTTCAATAACTCGCAAAGCTTTTCTTCGCAAAACTGATGCGTATGTTGGTTGCAACTCTTCCAACGTACGTTTTCTCTTTCGTACCGAAAATTCACAATATAAAAGAACTTTTTTTATTTCTTCGTCGGTCAACATTGTAGCTAATATATGTTTAGGCCAGTGTGTATTACAGATTACGTTTGAGCAAGGCCTACTGAATGTTTAAGGCCTGTAAACTTGTAAATCCTTGTAACTTATAATCCTTTCTGATCACGGTTGATCAGAGCAATTATAAGAAGAGGGAGGATACAACGACACCATCTGGTGCTCGATTGTGCCCGCATGCCAAAAAATACCTATAAATCTACAATTAATGAATGAAGGCCTACCGTTACAGGATTAGTTTATTACACACCCGCATGCATAATAGTCCTGCTCATTACCTAACTTCACTACTTCGTTCATTTCGTTCATTCAACCTAAGGGATCACAAATCAACTTTAAAGTAAGTTCTTAAAATTTCTCTAGTTTTTGAGTTTTTATTATAGGAATAAATTGGATTGATGTTTTAATTGTTGTTCTGTTAGTTATTTATGTTTCATTTCGTAAAAGGTTAAGGAACGGACGAAAATGGCATATCAAACAACAAAGAGTGGAACGTGTTATCCCTCAGAAGAACAAGTAATTACATTTTAATTTGAGCTGGTAGTTGTTTGCTATCCGAACTGGAAGGGGATATATAGTGATATTGGTACTCCTGCCAGTGCTCTTCAAGCGCCATTAAATTATCACGTTGTTCTTACAACAGAACCTGATGCAGATGGAGGCGTGCAGACGTTTGTTTACAAAGTTCCAGAAACCTGGATGGACGTCAACCTTGCATACTTTTTATATCCCTCGCCTGGATTTAATGTAAACGGTGTAAAACCATGGAATTGGGGAGACATAAGTTTAAAAAAAAGGCGTTTTCCTGAAACTTCCTATGTGGAATACGACGTAGTCGATTTGTTAACGGAAACCGGCCCAGGTAATTAATTTTTCAAAATCTTTTTCGTGCTTTTTTTAGTTTTTTTCTTTCATCAGTGCCAAATTTCGACGCCATAAGACATATGGAAGGCGCTCAAGTCCAAGTAGAACAAGACGAGATATCTAATACGAGACGACGGATATCGACGAGACTAGAAGACGAGATATCTAACTCAAGACGGTTATCAAATAAACGCCCATCTTCCGAAGAAAAAAATTATGAAAACCATCCTGGTATATCACAGCTAGTAAATTTGTCAGGTGACGAAGAATCGGAATGGGAAGGTCAAGCTGAATCGCATCCAAAGGCAGGATCATCGAAGGTAGCGAAGCGAATTTATGGCACTGCTGAATTAGGTAAGAAAAGTGTTCCAGATTCTCCTAATTCTACCCCCGAGGAGGATTATGATCATCAATTGTCACCTATTAAGTTATCAATGAAGGAAGCCTCTGCAACAGGTACTTCGGCAACTTCCAATATTTCAACGTTATATTTTTAATTTATTTAATTTTCTAATATTTTCTATTTTGTTTAATAGAGGAAAATGGAGAAGCAGAATCTCGTTATCAACAAAAAGTCCTACAGGCTTTAATAAGTTCAATTTTGGATGTACTGAAATCAATGCGAAATGAAAGGGCATCGTGCGAAACTGTGATGAAGGATAACATGGAACACTTCAAAGAAGTAGTAAAGTCACAGCTTTCCTTGCCAATCCTACTTCCAGAGGAAGTAGCTGTTCTCAACGCTGCTCTATGTGACATGGAGCTTTCCATCTCTCTGGTATGTACTATTAGTAAAATGTAAAACTTATATTGGTGTCAAACATCATTTTCTTGTAGTGTGCTGTTCAGATTCATAATCTGAGAACATTGGGGTCGAAAAACCAAATCGCCAAAGCAGTCTTACTAGCGGTTTTCAGTAGATCTCTTTGCTCTAAGATCCAATGGAAGAAACGAGGCAAAGATTTAAGATTTGCATTTGGCCACTTGATAAATTTGAATGCAGTTTTTGGAGGTTATCATATAATAAAGATTAAGTGAAAAATAGTTATTAATCTCTTAACTTTATCCTACCTCTAGTTGTCATTAATAGCGTACTGGCAATTCACAAGCGACCCTCCCTGCCTATGTCAACGATGACCGAAGTTATTCAAAAAGCTCGGAGATTTATTGGGTACGAGTACAGCCAGTCCGTAACTAAGTCCACGTGTGCAGCGGCAACTGAAAACCAAGTTGATGACGATGATGCAGCAATAACTAAAGCTGACAAGGAAACGATCATGGCTATCGACCAACGGATGGTGCAGTTGAATAAAGCTCTTATTGAGTACGATGCGCAACACGAGCAGCCCCCCAAAAAACGTAACTCTGTGTAATTTCTTTTCTGTAAAATTCCACATTATCATGTGATTCTTTCGTAAGAGAAGAAAATTTTGTAAGAAATAAATAAAAGAGATCAATTGTTCAATTTCATCCCTAACACACATTTAATAACTGAAAAGAAATTACCAATTTTTTATTTTTACCTGGTTATTTCTCATTATTTGGAAGCATACATGAAACATGAGTTAGATTCATGTAAAAATTTAAAACATGGGAAAAACTCGTTCTTTGACTTACTACGATTTAATTGAAAATGAAGCTACATAAGAGGCCTGTGCTAATTTCAGGCAAGTTTACCACAAATGAGATTTTCGACCTTTTCCAGACCTGGCAACTCAGCATCCTTTCGTGGTCTATTACATTAATCATTATTTATAGCAGACGACAAGACAAAGTAAACAACTAAACATTACGTCTTGATTGCACTCCGGGGTCCGGAGCGCTCTAGTGTCAAAAGTGGCTATTGCACTCCGGAGTCCGGAGTCCTCTAGCGTCAAAAGTGGCTATTGCACTCCGGAAATTTATGGCGACGAATGGCAAACAAATAACGAATGATTCTGTGTTTTGACTTTACAATGGTTTTGAATTCATTAAATATTCAATTAAAGGTAAGAAATAAATTTGCAATGTAATTATAATAACAATCAAATATATTTTAATTTCACTAATAAACACAAATAGCCAGTATAATTGTATAAAAGATGGAACTTGGTTAGTATTGTTAACTTAGCTAGAGTCCACCATTGAATGCGAATTTTAGTCGGTTGAGCGCCGGCAGAAAGCGCACCGTTGGCGAAACTAAGGGCCTCGTCATTCATATGCCTGTAATAACGTGCAACAAGGTCATTCCAGGAAATATAACATGAGATCCAATCATTTAACCAATCGAACATACAACAAAACCTTATTACATCACACGGAATGTAAAGTAAATAGTTCTAGCACATTAATGAAATTTGGGAACCAATGTAAAAGTAAATCCTACCTTTTTCTTGCATAGGTCTTGACATGTTCCGCAGAAACAGGGTGGTCTTTATGCTCCAACTCCAAGACCTTGATCTCAAACTTTTCACTAACTGGATTTAAAACAAATCTAATCTGCACTGGACAATTGTTTGGCATCACATTTTGGTTCAGTCGTGAACCCTTTACTGATCGTGATTTGTGAGTACCAAAATGAGGGCACGTGTATTGAATTATTTTAAACTTAAACTTTTCGTCAAGTGCGATTTGATTTCTTCGGTCATTGTTGTAACTACTAATTGACTCACAATGACCACGACGCAGATATACATTTTCTGTCATTAACTGCTTAATAAACCCTTACAATCTCAGAATTACTATCAAAAGTCTGATTTAAGGCAAGTGATTTTAGCAACGACATTGGGTAGCCAAAAAGAGCAGTGGTTAACTTTGTTTATGATTATTTCCGCGGCGTTGGAACCCAAAGCAACCCATCATCAAAGGACAAGGCGCTTCCATAATCCGCTCTTAAAGGATCTTTGATTGACGCCGCACCATGTGCCAATTCTTTCCCCTTTTAAATCAATTACTTTTTCATTGTCAGTTCATTCATGTGATGACAAAGCACCGAGTGAAACTGAACACGAAAATACCAAGTATTTTTTCGCACTCAAAATTTGAAATGTCTTTTGATATTCTCACTATAATAAAGTAAACTGCATCTGCATGTTAAGTTTTGTATTGTTTTGTTTCAAGATATGAAAGACGTGTTTAGCTGTTAGTTTATTGGAATAAGAGACACGAGCATTGCATGGTTTATAGCGTGAAATCAGCTGAATCACACGTTACGTGTCAATCAGCAGAAATAGTGAGTTGCTGGTCAATGCGTTTAAAGGTCACAAAGAACCCCTCGAAGCCACATTCTGAGAACTCCGGCTCGACCTTCAGGCAAGTAAGGGGGCGACAGAGGGTGACTCATTTCCTTTCCGGAGTGCAATAACCACTTTTGACGCTAGAGGACTCCGGACTCCGGAGTGCAATAGCCACTTTTGACACTAGAGCGCTCCGGACTCCGGAGTGCAGTAGATTTTACCTTACGTCTTCCGTGTAAGTGACACCTGAATTTTTAAAAAAGATTCTAATGCCAAAGTGAAGGATTTTAAACAATAGTAAGTCACTGGAATCATTAGAATTATTAAAACAAAGAAATTTCAGATTTCAGTGGTAATTGAATAAATTATTATTTGCATTTTGGGTTATGACTTTTATCACCTTTTAATGATAGAAAAAATTGACCACATTTTCCAGAAAAGAAAACACAGTCTGATTTCTCTAATGTTAACGTCTTTCTTTCATTTTGTGGCTCTTCAGGTAGCTCTCACCCAAAACAATACAGCATTCGACTCCTGTATCTGATCATTACCCTAATTAGGTTAAATTCATTCTGATCACATTTGTACAACAAGGCATAACGTGTGTTTTGAAGAAAAAAAAGCTTTAGACAATGTACTGAATCAAAGAAAAACAAGGATACCTATTTCAAACAAGAAATCAGTAACCAGTCAATGAATATATTGATTATGAAGCACGGTCCAGTTGATTATGGTTTTGATGACGAAAGCTGGAAAAGAAGGCTGAATAGTAACTATCACAAAGCTAAGAAACACTGTGCTGACATTTATTACCGATTTTTTGTGTTTGTTCTAACCATGGTGGTTCTAACATAAAAGAGAGAGAACAGAGCCAAATTTAAAAAGAGAAGACAGACGAAACTAATTTATTTTCATAATTTTATTATATTATTTAATTTATTTATTTTCATAATCTTAATCGTTTTTCGTTATTTTGACTTTAGAAAAATGGAAGAAGATGAATAAAGAAATGAAAGTAAACTGATAGCCTTTTTATTCTGTTGTATAGCATCAAAATGAACTGGAGTTTGTACGAAGACATCGCCACCGCCTATATCAAATCTGGAAATGCTTCAGGCCTTGCCAAACTGGTAAATTCTCTACTGCCAGATGGGGAAGAAGATGAAATGAAAAGCGAAGTGATTGAATTATCCGGTCAAATAATTGGGTCAATTTTAAAAGAGATTTGCGAACAAACACCGTAAGATACTACGTCATCAATGTACATTTCTACTATTCCTTAAATTCTTCTTTTTATTTTCCAGTTCCGGACAGCTGGAAGTAATTGAGCCTCTTTTAGAAGCTTTTCGTGATCAGGGATTGACCATTTCTTTGAGCGTGGCCCAATTTGTACGTGACAAAGTATCAGAAGGCCAGTTGACTCCTGCTTCCGTTGATCTCTTGGCTGAACTAACCTCGGGACAACTAATTCCTGTACCGTTGAATCCCTTGCCTAAGCGCCTTCAGTTGGGAACGAATAGTCAGTCAAATAAGAAAAACATCAATAAATTCTGTGCATTCGTACGAGAGCGTAAATTACACGAAGCATTGACATCGAAAAAGGTTTGTTTTATTTTTCGTATCTTCTTCTTTAACCAAATTACAAATGAGTAATGTACATATTTGACCAGGAGCTGGAGGCCCGCAGTGTTTTTTTCAAGATCGAATTAAATCTCTTGTTAATGGACCTGTACGGCCATCACGGACGTTTGGACGAGGCTCTCGATTTATTCTCCCGACTGCACAAGGACCCCGACCTTATCATCCTGCCTTCTAAAATCATGAATCTCTCTGCTCATCTGTTGAAAGGAGGTCGGCCAGTTGATGCGATTCGCTTTCTAGAAAAATTGAAAGCTGATCCGCAAGTGGCTGAAAAATCGAGTTGACGAGATCCGTCAACGCAAGTGCTGTTCGACTGATGGACGCCGCTGCCAAAAATGGCAATGTCGAAGTAATTCAGAAAATATTCGACTGTCTGGAACAATCGAAAGCCTTGAAAATGAGTAGAGCCCTGTTAGGTACACTAGTCAAAGTCCATGCTGTTCGGTACGTTAAGTTTCAGTTTCATTTTCATTTGTGTAACGTGAGTCATCATTTTGTTTTTAAAATTAGAGATGATTGGGACAGTTCCCTAGCCGAGTTTGATCGTTTGACAAAAGAGCGACGCTCGACACCTTGGAGCACCGAATTAGCCGCCAGTTTGATTGAAAAAGACGACACGAGAAGACTTGACCGACTTATGAAAATGAACAGTCAAGTCCACGGGGAGAGGGACAGTCTCTTTGATCTGTCGCTGGCTTTTCTTAGCTGTCAGCGAGTCAAAGATGCAAAAAAACTCCTCGAGGTATGTAAATAAATGTGTGTGTGTGTGTTTGTGTGTGCAATGCATATATATTTAGATAGTCTATAAATAAGTTCCCGAAATAGTTCCTCGAGTATATACAGCGAGAGAATCTTTAATTTCTAATTTCATCTTTGAATTTTTGGGGACAACATTTTTGTGTGTAGACTCCTGGACTGCGTATCGTCAACAGTCGACTGGACAACGTCTGCTCCTTCTACGTGCGTAAGAAAAAACTCGACGAACTGGAGAATTTGGTGAAGATTAGCCGGAACGTTTTCAACGTGGACCGCCACATGTTGTACGATCATTTATTGGCGGCTTGTATCATAATTACAATTTTATTTTAATTTATTTAACTATTTCACTGATGTTTATATGTGTTAACATAAATATGAACCTAAATAAACTTGTAAATATGTGTTTTGTCACATTAAATAAAAGTATATTTCGATTTAATTATATTATACTTATTTCAGAAGCAATTGTCAAATTAATGTAAAACATAACAAATCGGTACATTTAATTAATTTCTGATCCGGTTTACAGTTGAATTGTAAACGCAGTCGATTTACTGTTTTAATACCGTCTAAAAACCGAAACAACAGCGTTAAATCTCGGTTAATAATCAAAATTGTCGCATGCATTTTAGACGCTTTTTGCATCGATTTGATGGATTTAAAACGAAAATTCGAACGAAAAACTTTTACTCGGGATATGTATCACACTTCACACCAGTGAACAAAACCGGTTTGAAACCAGTTTTGACCCGACAAACCTCCACTAGGGCCCCAACTATTGACACACCTATTCATATCTGCTTGTTAATACCTCATCAATATCACCTAACATCATTCATTTCTCTTAAATAAAACAAGTAACGACAATTCGCACCCCCCCCCTCTTAGTTATCGCCGTTCAGTTCACATCAGTGGAAAACTTTGGTCCTTTGAACCGGAGATCTCTACTTATTCGCTCAAGCTTTCAGCTAGATCCCTCCTCCACTGGCATCCGGTGTTGATTCTTTACGTCCCAGCCTTCCTGTTCTCAAAGTCTCTCATTGGTAGAGTCACCACAACACTGAGTCTCTTCGGTGTGTCGATCTCGCGCGTTTTATCTACAAGCTTCAGTCATCCAACCAGCACCTCTGGATTATTTCGTCACAACCACTCCCAAAGGCCCAGTAAATGGAGCAGTTGAAGTTCAAAGATTCCAGGAGAAACTGGCAGCCTGGAAGAAAAGGAGAACGCATATGAGGAAGCAGATTACGAGCCTTCCCAACGAAATTTACTTGGCTCCCGATGTGCCAACAAAGGATGGTAAGCAGTTACATCGCGAGGCAAGTAGTTTCTACACCGGAAAATTTTAGCAATAAAGAAGTATTTCATTTCGATATATGTTGAATTCATCTCGTCAGTGGCACTGCGCTCTTCTATCCCAGCCCTAGCCTAGCAACGCCCACAGTGATTTCTTGCTTGAACCGACAAGGCGCTCCAATGATCTGCCAAAACGTGTGTGGTGGCGAGAATTTCCAGTCGATCCCACGGTTGATCATTTCCTATGTCACCAGCTTTGAGTTCAGTTTCACAATCCTCTCGCGCAGTTTCTTTTCAACCATGACTATAATAGTTCCATTGTCGGAGAAACGGTGCTTAAATGGCCTCAATCGGTGATGAACTGGCGTAACGCCATCAAAAAAAATTTGCAGAGAGAGAATAAACTAGCCCCAGGTGAATGACAAAGGTGGAGAAACAGGTGATGAGGCCATAGCGCTTCTCCATGCTCCGGCCGATCACTGTGTTGAAAGGCCCGAAGAAGTCAAGATAAGAAGTCGAGATGGGTCGGAAGAACGGTGACATCCTTTTCGTGGGAAAGCCATTACCGTTTGTTGAGGTTGCGCACATCTGCACTGATATTTGACGCAACGCGCCAAGGTTTTCCGTAACGCCCGCGGCTCCTGAATATAATTATGCTCTACTCCTGCGAGGCGTATGGCGAGAATGATAAGATGCCGAGATTGTTCTTGAAGTTCATCATGACAAGTTCATCGATTGTAATTGAAAACAGAATTTACTTTTTTGCCCGATCCAGTCCTTTTCTTTCCCCTATTTCCCCCGCGCTCTGTAAGACAGAGAAAAATACAAATATGCGCGTTTATGGGGGACGACAACTGCAGGTGGGTGGAAATGGGGAGAAGGGGAAGAAACAAGAAAAAAAATAAAATATGTTTTCAATTTAAAATTTACTACATTGAATCTCATGCAAAAATTGTGAATATTAAGAGTATTATAAAACTTACCAAGCTCATCATAACAATATAAAAAAGGAGTATTTTTTTTGGTTGAAAACCATCGTCGGTTTACTGAATTCACCTACTTAAATTGTTCGTTAATTCAGATAACGAAACTGAATTGCAAAATTGATTGCAATAACTAGTTGAAAAAAAATTAGTTGATTATTAATTAGTTATTAAATTTGTTAATAAGTTAATGAAAATAACACTTGTTTCAAACGATTGTTTTCACTTAAAAGTTCCTTCAGCTTCTTAGCTTTTTTTGAATATTTCTTATTCTTCTCATTTCAGTCTTGCCACAATCACGCTTAAAATTTGATCAATCTTAAAATTCAATTCAATTTTTTGAATCGTCACTCTTTTATTTTTGAGATTCAGCTTAATTCATACAAAAATTACCGATTGAACTTCTTCCGGCGGTACAATATTACCGTCGGAATCATCAATCGAAGTTCATTAAAGTAATCAAAAAGAAAATCCTTTTATTTAAAGCAATTTGCATATTCTCTTAACCTGCTGTATTGCCTTTCTCCAGTTCGGAATCTACTTTAATAAAGTCTTCTCGCGTTATGAGTGGTAATCGCAAGCCAAACTCAACCATCGTTTCTGAGTTTCTTGATTGTAGCAGACGCTCCACTTTCTCAAGTAGCGTTTGCACCATTAGTTTAAGTTCTAAATTCTCTTATTTTACTTGGATGAGAAGGAGAGTGACAGAAACCATCGCAGTCATTTCGTCCCTTGCTCCAATGGCTTCTAAAAAGAGGAGAAATGAAACACAAAAAACAAAGAACATGACAAATGAATATTTAAAAACTGGTACCTGCCAATTCATCTTCTGTTATCATATATACTATTTTATCATCAACAATTTATGATACAATCACAGTTTTTGCAAAGAGAAGCCCTTTTACAGATTCTCCATTCACTTTTCCACCTCCATTACCAGAATCAACCTTTGTTTTAACTTTCATATGCTTGGTTACCATCATAACCTCTTTTATTTGAGGCATTGTCCACTCTATCCTCTTCTAAACACATACTGCTGTTCTGAAAGACTTTTGTTGAAGGACTCTTTGTAAGCTTAGGCATGTCACCCTGCAGAAATCTATTGGGTCGAACTAAAAACAAATTTTATAAAAGAACATTAGGACTCAAACACAAATTTCTTTAAGTTAATAATGCAATGTACTAACCACTTGATAAATTAGGTTGTGCCACTTTACTTGTGTCATTACGACATTTTTTTTGCTGTGAAGATTGTGAAGATTCTGCGTATTGAGCTACTGGGATATTCAGCCTTTTCCAATTTTTGGATAAAGTTCGGGATTGTGAACCCATGTTAATGCAGAAATAATATTTCAAAAATTAACTGATATTGATCCAATGATTGATACACTAAGTACCTACCGGTCAAATTTGTATAGTGTACCTACTTCAGACGCTTTAAGCATGGCGTCTTTTGGTGCTACGAGACTTTAGTTTTTTTTTTTAATTAGCAACGTAGTTGCTAAGATTTTTGGAGGCGGATTCAAAACAAAATTGTGGATATGAAAAAAATGCTACCCCTTTCCTAACATTTCCTTACCACCTGCAATTGGCGCCAACTGTACCTACTTTGCAAACCAAAAGTCTGGTGTTTGCCGTGCATTCGTTATGCGCTTCCCAAAAAGGGCTAAAAAAATACTTGAGGTCCTTCTAGATTTTAGTAAAAGTTGAAGAATAAGTTAATCTTCATGTTAGGTACTACAGATTTCTATTTTTTAAATAGCCAGACAGCTGGTGTGAAAAATTTACCTGAGAAACGTTGATTTCACCTTCTATTGGTTTTCCTAGATGGAAAATGCCTTTTGAGTGAAGTTGATGTCATGGTGTATACGACGAAGCCAAATGGTTTCTTTTTCAGCCTCACAGGCTGCCTCAGAGCTTGTGGGCTGGTGCTCAGCTTTGATGCTGGTGGAAAGTACCACGCAAATTTTCTACTGCACCACGCTACTGATCAGTTTTTGAACATGAAAAAGCACTATCATAATATCAGAGAGAAAATATAGTCCATACAAGTCTGTTTCTGAGTTCCATTGTTGAAGTGACTCTACCCAAGCAACAATATCAACAGAGAAAAAAAGGCACTCTGTTAGTTCCGCTCAGTTTGTGTCCAAACAAGGAAAATTTTCATAAAGAGCTGTCGTAGTGACCCTCTCAGACAAATTCTCCGCCGATACAGTAACAAAGGCACTCTGTTGGTCTACGGACCAGAAGACAAGGAGTTTCCGATAAAGAACTGTCGACGTGACGCTTTCCAAAATAAATATTTGCGAGTATCAGCCGTGGAGTAAAAGAGACACCAAACAGCTTTGACACGTAGAGAAACTTTTGGAAAAAAACTTTATATGCAGGGAATCAAATTCTAGTGGTGGAAAGTGACAACATCAGAGATCAAGTAGGAGAAAGGAGCGTCGGGATATGACTGCTAAAAACCCACTTAAATCGGAGGTAAATACAAAAGCGGATTCAATGTTCTTCAGAAGAAGTGAGCGTAGAAGAAAAACCCGACTCCAATGTTCGGAGATCAGGCCAAATTAGAAGTCGCCTACAAATACTGAGTACAACAAGTTTGGTTCAACTCAAACATTATATATTAAAAATCAAAGAAAAACCTAAAAAAAGATTAGCCAGAATCTCAAAATTAGAAAACTAATTAATCACAATTGACAAGGAATTCTTTGAGACATTTGACAAAACCTCAAGCGCAGACTGCTTGTTTGACACAAGCCTGTAAAAATTCCAGAAAGGAAACTCCTCCGAGCCGAAAGATACTGACGTAATAATGGTCACAAACCCGACAGCTTTTCCGGGGCCCACAGGACCAGGCTGTGCCACAAGAAACGGACGGCCGACAAAGGCCCTAAGGCCCCCTAGGAAAACCAGGACAACAAGGACCACAAGGACCATAGGTACCACAGTTGGGAGATTGATTGTACTCTATTGCCTTCCAGTGAGACAAATGCAAGAATCGATATTGTTCAGATTTTTTTTTAAACTGCTGATTAATTTTGTAAATTCTGCCATACTCAGCATGCCATACATATAGAAAACAATTTCTTTTGTGCGATGTCCATAATCTAATGCACCTTACCGATGACGTTTGATTGTATAGTTCATTAGACTCTTAAATCGGGTATTAATTCAAAAATGTTGAAAGTCATAAAAAAATCTAGTAAGAAATAACCCCTTTCACTATTCTATTTTAGAGACAATCGGATAAATCAAAATTTGTCAGAAAGCCAACATTGGCATTGCGGTAATTTTTTCTAATTTGAAAGATCAACATTACGATGACCCAATGATTGAATGACGGAATTTTTTGTGATGACTTTAAAATTCTCCATCACAAGAAGTGCTGAATTGGGTGCAAAAAGCCGAATAAATGTGAACTTCTTTTCGATAATACTGTAGCTATTGTATACAATTTCGTGAGGTGGTATTCGTTTTATTCATATTATTGGAAGAGTTTTCCCTCAAAAGCTTGATTTTGTTAATCTTCCTGTAAAGTTTAGCGCCATCGATTGTTTTTTTTTCATAATTTAGAATTAATGCTGTGTCTTCACCCATAAGTTCTTTTAAATTCCATCAGTCTTTTAAAGGGATCAATTCTCCTCCTTTATTGAAAAAAAAAATTATTTTGTGGTATCTTCCCTTCTCCCTCATGATACACCAGAATCAGATCAGATCAGCACCATAATTAATTTTTGTAAGTATTGTAATTAACAGGACATCAAAAATTTTCTTTTATGAAAACTAAGAAAATGGTATTTTATAAAATGTAATGTCTCTCCGTTTCGGATTGTAATGTTTAAAGGTGTAGTTTCTAGTAATTAGTAACACATTTTTTTAGTCGATTAAATTTTAAAAAAAAATCCTATCCTCCATTTATTGTTTATTTTATATTTCAAATCCACCATGAAAATAGACATCCTGAGAACACCCAACAGACAGTGGCGACACGCATAAGAATAAAGGTCACATTGGGCATCTTGGATGTACATAGGATAACAACTGGATGTCCCAGAACCCATTCTAAGAAACATTCATAATATACCGTCGCTTAAACATTCATTTCTTGTTTCACAGGGGATGGATCAGTTTTCGATGACAGGATGTCAAGTAGATGGGACATAATTTTAAATTAAGCAGTACTGCCGTCACCGATTTTTTTTTTTAGTTTAAAATATATTTTTTAATGAATCTGTTGCAAAATTCTGTTTTAACGCGTTTGATCCCCCTTTTGCATCATCCCCTCTATTTTTGTCTAATTTTGTCTGGCATTGACTGATTTGGAGTAGTCGAGAGAGTGACCTACTTATTCAAAAGGGTTGCACACTGAAAACCCATACATTTTTCATGTGATTTCGATTGCATGCGGACTAGCGCGGTATCTTTTATAGAGGTTTTGTCAAATTGACCACTCACTTATCTATGATACTATTAAAAGAGATAAATCTGTGTAAGGTAAACAACAGATGACCGATTTCGTACGAAAATACACTTTACCGGCTACACTTACAAACAGTGTAGTCCGATGAGGTTGCAATATCTATGATTGTAATTGTCGGGCCATAAAGAAGCAAAGGACCGCTTGACTTAACGCTGTCCTGAACTCTAATGACGCCTTAATGACGCATCCGAGTAAATTGACAGATTGTATTCGACTGCTGTATGGCCATGCCATTAGATAACCTTAACCTAAAATAATGGTGAAAACACGGTGGACACCAAAATATACCAACGATAAAAAACGTACTCATATAAAAAAACAGTTCCTATATAAACGCAAATAAAAAATCATCTTGCTAGTGGTGATGGTGTACTTTACATAAATAGAAAAAAAAATTTACGCAGAGTCGCAATTAACTTATTGAATAACTTATTAACTTACGAAATCGGGCAGGCGAACAAAAACTGTTAGTCTGTAATTTATCTATAAAATTGGATTTGCTTTCTTTTTCTGCTTCACCCAAATTCCTCTGGAATCTCTTCTCGTTTTTTTTGTGGATAGTCTTCTGTCTGTCATTCCCATTTTTTACATCTGGCTACAAATACTGTTCCGTTTATCGAAAGAAGATTATTTTTTCACCAGTCGTCTAGTCACATCTCCAGAAGAAATTCCTGATTTTTCGAACGTGATCTCTTCAAGAGGTATGATGATTGGAAGAACCAATGTATTCAAGCGAAATGCTTACGGGCGAACAATAATTATTACTTTTGGAGTGCTGCACGTCTGAGATGTTATTTGACGAATCTAGCATGCCGGATGCAGGAGAAAAATTATACCATGCATTCTTCAAATCTTTGTATATCTTATTTATGGAAAAAGCAGAAATTTTGTATTGGTTTCTTCGTTTTATTCTTTTATTGTTATGCTATACATTACTATCTCTTTATAAAGGTATTACTAAAAAGGATGGTATGGTCTTCACTAGGCCCAGACTTTAATCTTATAGAGCAAATTCTTATTGAATCCAGATTAGAAAAAAAAGGACTAATGAACTGAGCTGGAGAAAGGGTGAAGTCAATTGACACCTGAGATTTTAAATAAAGGTTATATAAATATATATAATTGAAGATCGTTGCAAGAACTCAAAACAAATTACAAAAGTATTGATTGATTGAAATCATAATATTCAATTGCAGTATTTTTCTTGAATTTTTGGCGGACTTAATTAAATTTTATTAGAATTTTGTTTCCAATAGTTTTTCCCTAGGTTATCGACCAGCTATTTGCCTTTAAGAAATCACCGACAGATGTTTCGTGCAGGCCTTTACGAATTGGATTTTTTAAGTTTCATTACATTGAAAAATCTCTTCCTAGATAAATGGCAAAGGGGAAAAAAGAAATGAAATGCCGAGCTTAAGGTTAGGGAATTGCGGCTTCCAACTTGGATGTTTTCGAGCAAAAAAGCGATTACAATAAAACTCATATTCAAGTTCAATATTCATGTTGTAGAATTCAACAGTCGAATGACTGGACAAATCATCTAAATAGTCGTCTAAAAGTTGAAGTTAGCTCGTAAAAAATTTTCAGCAGAGACGCTATCAGAAAATTTCTGAAAAGTAACGACAGTAATTGAGAAAATAGCTCACGAGCATTCTTTGGTTTAACTAAAGGGAATTTTTTCAAATACTTTGTAGGTAAAATTAAAGAGTTTTTGCCATTCAGAAACTGTGGTTACGAAAAATTTCTTGACAAATGTAGAAAAATATTCGTTTGGAGTGAAGAAAAATATTCTTTTGAGATTGTTCAGACTCCTCACGGAACGCATCTTGGTAGGATTTGTCATAAACGATACGAATGATATCAGTTCAAAGGGTAGGGAGCGGAATGTTACGATTTGCAAAGTATGCAAGTGCACACTTTATGGATAACTCTTCTGCTCTCTTTGGGGAAAAAGCAGTGAAGAACTGTTGTTAAACTGGTCGATCTGCTCTCATTTGTTGTCGAGCATTATATACAGCCTTGTCTGCCTTTTTTATTGATTTAGTTAGAATAATACCAGGTATTGCAATGCTGATTAAAACCTGGTTCAACACGCTACCATAATCGGCCCATATTGACCATAATTGTCAGTTTTTTTCTGTTTAAATTGTGTAGACACGAAGGTCTGTTCACTTTTTGAGAAAACCATGATGTACCAATAAATTAGAGATTTTTTTGTCCCAAGAACGTGACGCTAGCTTTAAACCACATTAAGATTTTTTGAGACGAAAAACCATATTTTCTTGGCCTTCAATTTCAATATCTGGTGGCTGGACCACGTAAGATCCTCATAAATATCCCCATTCAAAAAAGACGTTTTTATATCCGATTGTATCATTTAAAGGTCAGCACTGTCTGCAATGGCAATAATTTCACGAAACGAGTCGTGCCTCAAACTGGAGTACGTAGTCTCCTCGTGGTAAATTTCAGGACTTTAGGTATATCCCTTGGAGACGAGGCTTGAATACGGTTTCAGCATTTAGTTCAAATTTGTGCGCCCACTTATTTCGGATTGCTCCTATCCATAATGGAAAATATATGCCCCAGGTGTTGTTCTTTATAAGCGACATTTATTCTTCGTTCATGGGCTTCCATCCATATCGTATATTAGGATGAATTAAGAACTTCTTAAACAGCTTCTGGTTCCTTAAAATCCACTTCCACAATTCCAGCACATTTTTTGGTTTGAGACTTATTCGATGCAACGTTTAGTGTGGTTTCTGTTTCTCGGCCAAGAAGGATTTTCCTCTCTATGTTTTCCTTTTATTCGTACCGCTGTGACTGTTTTCAATAGTTTCTGATAATTCTTCTTGTAATTTACCTTCTTCTCTGAAAGCACTTTATTTTAAAACAAAACATTTCCACCTGGGTGTGTTATGTTGGTTAAGCTGGTTTTAAATCTGATATTTCACACCCTCCAAGTTTGCTTTGGGTGGATAATAGAAGTTGAATACCCTTGATTCACGTGGAAAAATTTTTTCATCATTAAAAAATGTATCCTTACTTTCCTGCTGCTTGGGTTCAACAGTGTCACATCTTTCTGTGTTTACTCACAGTCTTAGTACTCTACACCCACACGCTTTACTTCCTTCTGATCAAACATTGTTATTCATCCATTGTAATATGCGTAGTAGCTGACACACTCACTAGAGGCGCTATTTAAAGTTTCCAAATCGGCTTAAGTCCTGAAACCGGGATAGGGAAGCCAACACAGCCGTGAAGCGACCAGGAGTCTATAGCTCTGGTTTGGCTATAGGCCACAGTGGTGCGCATTGGCGTAAGCTGCGCACGACTTTTGGCTATGTCGCGTACTTTTGAATTGCAATAAGATCTATATGGAGTAGCAGGATGATGGCCTTCGTAATACCCTATAACAATCATAGCCACAAAGTAAGTGAAGGAGATTACAGTGCTTGCGTTTTATAATGTGATAATAATTCGGTAATAATTTGTAGTGACATCCAAGAAGGAATAAACAAATTTTGCACTTACTTTCTCTTTTTTTTTTTTTTGATTGGCGAAGTTTAACAGAAACAGGGCTATGTTGAGTTGGATTTGGATGATGGATCTCATGAACTGGTTGGTTGTAGATTCGGATGTTCTGCGTCATAGGTGTATCTGCGTTTTGAGAAGATTCTGGAAGAATGGTTAAGTCTAAACCGTTATTTTTATTATGGATTGGAGAGGAGGGGTATCAAGAGTATTGTACCGTGTGACCGTTTTTGATGAATTAATCATCAAATTTAATTTGCGTTTGGCAATCAAAAGTTGTTTTGTTGGTTTGTCGTCAGTTTGCACCAATTCTTCTCCTGATGTTTTGTAGACTTGTTTTATTGAAGACGACATTCCTGCTACTCCTTATCTTCCTTATGAGTGGATCCCAAAAGCACTATGCTTTTGGGGTGGCGCAGTATGCGACGAAAGAGCAGGTAATGCTTTTAGAATAAAGCTTTCTTCTTTCCGCTTTCGGCACATGGATTTACGCAGTGGACCCGAAGATGCGTAGGTTAGAGACACCTGGCTTAGTATCAAAAAAATTTTTATAGGTCGTGTTGGGAGCTGTTTTTGTGGACATAAGGTTCGTGTGTACAATGCGCAATCGATCGTCTCTTCCCACAGCTCCAATGAGATTCTTTTGCCATGAATGTTACATCGGGCACCTTCCATTAAGGTCCTGTCGGCCCGTTCTGATGCACAATTCTGTTATGAATTAAGTGTGTGGCGCTGATGTTTTCCAGTCTGATTCCATTGGTGGACATCCAGCATTTGAATTGATGTCCAGTGAATTCACAACAGTTGTTAGCTCTTAGAGTGTGAATTCATTTGGTTGGTTGGCTACTTCTGATTTCTGTTTTAGAAAAAAGACAGTACGATAACTGCTAAATTCGTTAGTGAAAAGAATTAAGTATTTGAATCCACTTTGGTATATAGCAACATGCATTGTACCGCATACATCGGAATGGAAAAGTTGTCCAATTTCTGCTGCTCTTGTTTTGCCCAATTTAAATCTAGAGCGTTTAATCTTCCCATGCTTGCAACCCGAACAAGGCTGGTTGATTGAGATGCCGTGAACGGGTAGACCTGTTTAGTTTCTAATGTACTGCAGTAAAATGGGGTTAAAACGGAAAGAAGAAAGAATCCATGCGAAACTTTCCAAAAAGAATTCAAATGTAAAACTATACATGATAGAGAGGAATGGGAAGGAGAAGAATTAGAAGATAGAGAAATCGTCAGTGAAGAAGAACGTTATGAAGAAGGAGAAATAGAAGAAGAAAAAAATGAAAGGGACCAAATGGTGTTTTGTCGTTCCGTGTTATTTGTGCCTTATGAGGACACCAACATCAATTCATCAAGCGACACGATCCTCAAGCCCGACATTCCCATAGAAGAAGATATTACACGTTAGTCCATAATATTTGTATGTAGTGTGATAATTGTTATATTATAAACATATTAGGGTGAATGTTATAAACGTTTGGTGATGAATGTCTTCTTTTTGGTGAATACATTATACACATACGATAAATATTTTGCCTTTCTACCTGGAATTTCTTCAGGAAAGGGAGGAATGTAGCAAGGCGGGAACCGACAGCTCTTATAGCAAGTCGCGCCCTAGCTGTTAGCCTTGATGATACGATTGCGTTGGATCGTGCAATTGTAACTGCACCACCCAACCAACACCTTTCTCTTTTTGCACAATCACATCCTGGTGATGGTGCAACCATCAACCGTATCTGTGTTTGCGACTCACGTCTACAGTGATGGTGTAATCATATATGTGTGTATAAAAGCCACGCTCTGTCTCTTCCCGGCAGAGTCATCTCGGCAGTGTATCCCCCAGCATCGGCAAATATAAGTATCCTTTCTATAATATATATTCAGTGTTTGTGTGTGTAAGGCTCGTTCCAGCCTTACTTTACTTGTTCGAAATAACGGTACGAATGTTCGTCAGAGGATGACGCTTTGTATTTTGATACACAAGGTTGTAAGAAAGATACTTGAATACAAATGTTCAGAAATAAAATAGTAAGAGAGAGTTTACCAGCGCGAGGGCTTGCTCGTGCAAGACTAGTTATTCAAGGGAAATAAGGGGGCTTTTATACTGGTCAAGGCGGAAGTCGTCGTCGGAGATTGATCTCGTTGTTTCCTATATCGCAGTGTTGGGATTGATAGCTTGCTGGTGTCGACATCCCGGTGTTGGGACTGGATATATCCCGTGTGTTGACAGCAGGGTGTTGGGAATGGATACCTCCAGTCTGTCGACGTCAGGGTGTTGGCAATGGATACATCCCGTGTGTCGACATCACAGTATCCGTTAGCGGATCCTATTCGCTCGACGGACTCGTTCGCGCATACGCTTTTTGAAATGCGCGCGTTGGTCTGTGGTTGCTATAGATGTGCCGCTTGCTGGTTGGTTACGGGTGCCCTCTCGTGGTTGGGTTCGGGTACTTCTCTCTGCCAGAGAGTTGTGATGCAATGTGAAAAAATCGGTAACAAAGATAACAAGAGAGAACGAAAATTTTTTTTATTAATTCTGAAAAGATAAATATTATTAATACTTTTATTCAAGTTAAAGCGTTAAAACAATAAAAATCTAATTGGGGCTGTTGTCTACGTTAATGAGAATCAATATATTATTTAACAAATTCAAGTTGTCTCGAAATAAAGTCATGTTCGAGCCTTGAATTGCCATTAAAAACAAATGAAGATATCATTATTTGTAAGTTACTTTGGGAAACATAAACATATCCGATTCTACCAACACTTCTACAGGAAACATTCCGAGTTTTTAATATCGATTGAGCATGGCTACAAAAGTCCATCATTTTAACATTTAATTTTCAGATGAAAAGTTTCAAAACTTCTTACAATTTAATGTCTTTGCGGATTGAATTGGTTTGAACACAGTCGACTTGGGTCTAAAAAATCAGACGGTTTACTATTTTTAAGAAATGTTAGTATCAGAGATAACATGTCTGTTGAAGAGTGTTAAAAAAGAACACACAAATGTCAATACGTATTGAAGAGAGTAAAAGGTTTCTCTGTTTTGAGTACTGGTTTTTTATTCAATGCATTATATGTTTTATTATATGCCTATCTTGCATTATAGTCGTTACCATGTATATCTTGGGATGATAAAGCAAGTTATATCGGTTTGGACGATGAGAAATCATAAGGATCGGGGATTTACTGAATAACTACACGGACTATCTTTTAAGGTATTCTTTGTTGGGTTTATAATATATTTTGGTTTTTGCTACCTCCATTTTATTAATAAATCAAAAATCGTTTACACTAGGCAAAAAATGAATTATTCGTTAGGATTTTGAATGATTTTATGGCTTCCTTTATGTATTACTTTTAATTGTCCATATCACTTACTTCATAGTTGAGATTGTGTTAAGAAGTGGGGTCCGTTTTGGGTGACATCTGCATTACTTAAAAATTTAAATGCAATCATTGTCGGCGTGTTTAACCCTTTATCAACTCTCGGGAAAATTTTTGACGGATTTTAGTAGTATCTGCTGGGAATAATCTCCCCTCCGACACGAGAGACCAGAAATCAGCTAAAATACTTGCGACGGAAGCTCTTATCTTGGAATTCTACCGACAGAATTGAAGAGCCTTTTCACTAAATATCAATTGTCCCTTACTTTGTCAAGGGTTTAAGTGGCAGTTGAAACGTAAAAGTCGTTCTTGTTTTTTACCCTTTTTGGAAACGAGTTAAATATTGCCCGACAGGCAGCTATGATTCCCTACTAGCACAGATATATCCATAGGATATACTATGGATGTCAGCTCCGATTCAGTTGGAATTGTTGGATATACCAGTTGGACGCCCTAAAGATGTTTACAGGATATACTAACGTGAACATCCACACTACGTCCGAAGGAACGTTCATAGGATGGATGTAATGAACGTTCGTGGGATGTCTGAAACTAACTTCCATAGGATGTTTTATATTGGTCACCCCTTTATACTATATTAGTTCAAACGGACGTCCATGGGATGTATTTTTTGGGTCGACCCGTAACATCATTCGTAAATAAATTAGCATAATTACATGATATCAGTTTTACATTTTAAATGTATTAATTGAGCACAATACAAACGACGATACACAATACAATACGTAATCATAATTTGTGAAAATAGCGTTTAGAAATGGTACGCGTTGGGCGTTGGTCAAATCTCTGACGGCCACACCAAAATCTTGATTCTGCCATAACTCTTTAAGATATTGAAGCTGGGGTTCCTCAAAGAAACAAGATGGACTGGATGGTATGACTAACATGACACATTTAGCATAACAGCAACCCTAACGAGAACTAAACCTAAATATAAGGTAACGACGATGAACATAATAGGACAAAAATTAGGCATATAGTTTTTTCTCACCTCGATCGGTTTCACGATTACAATTCTTTCGTGTTTCAAAAAAATCAGATTGTTTTTTTCAAATGATGCTCCGCTTATTGATGGCCATTTTCCAAGGGGAAGTCACGTAACTATTAGAGGTACGCATAATATTATTAGTAATATGTTTACATTGTTTAATAAACCTATTGCTTTGATTACTTGCTGCCTGATACAATCATTCTGAAATTTCAGTGAAGTGAAAGCAGTCTTGTGCCACATACAAAGTTTCTTCTGATGATCTCTGTTTATCCAGTTTAGTTTAGGTTCCCATGTTTACATATGATTACGATAATTCCGGATTTACGAAATTTTAGTTTCGATTTCACAAATTCACTTTCAAGACTTTGATGTTGATCATAGTCAAAGGTCAGTGAGAGCTGAACCTCCCTCACGGCCTGTTCTCTTAGTGTGATGATACCATCTGGCAACACGGCACCCGTCGGCTCCATATATAGGAGAGGACCCCCTCCCTGTCCTCTCAGTCTCTGTCTGCTCTTCAAAGAGCATTGGTCGTCCAATATACTGATCCGAGCCGCAATCTCTCTCTCTCTTGTTCTGACTTCATCACACTTAGTACTGTAAAGATAATTGTGACATTACAAAATTAATACTCGAAGAAGATTTTTTAGTTTTTTTTTTTTACTTTTGTACCTCATACGATCTGCTACCCTCCCCTAACAGATCGTCCTCAATGTCACTTCCGTTTCGGACGCCGGTTTCAATGAGTTATGGTACTTCTCGGGCATCTCCTTCATGACTGCCTTTATTAGTTTCTCCAGCTCATAGTTTTGGCCCTCCGACCTCCTCTGTTTCGCACAGCTTCTACAAATTAAAAACATAATGACACTTATGACATATAAAATTGTCTTCAATCATACTTACCAAAGACAGCTTTGGTAATAATAGAGTTTTTTCAGTCCTTGCTTCTGATGCTTCATTGTGGCCACTCCCTTCCAATTCACAAAAGCCATTACCTTGATAGAAGAGACTCGATACCATGCGCGCTTAACTGCGCTAGTAATCGATCCACCTCCTAAGTTGCGAATAATCGTCACTAAGGTTGAAAAATTATTACCGCAACTTGGTTTGAAAGGGAAATTTTAAAAATTAGTTGGTTTAAATAACTTGACTATCTTACCAGTTGATAGTACTTTTCATTATCCAAGAAAGTTTGCTCAACTGATTTGACATCCTCCATTTCCTTAAGCGGCTCCAACATAAAATCTGGATCAATTTCTCGTTGTTCAGCGGCTTGAGATTAAATTGACTTTGCCATCATATTTATTTTACCCTTAATTACTACCATTTCGGCCATTAAGTTTGAGATGTTTTCTAGCAGGTTAAGCACCTATTTTACAAGTTTTTCTAAAACTGCTTTTGAAACTTAACATACAATTAATAGATGGATAAAACACAATAACCATTATAATCAGCATTACCATCTGACAATTGTTTAATTGTCAGCTAAACCAGGAGTTATCAATGGAATGGGTTGAATTTGTTCCAAGACACCACTCTTACAATGGGATGATTGTCGATGATTGGATTCAGGTTGAAAATGTTGACCCTGTAAACGTGAGATATCAACAGTGATGGCCCAACAAAATTTTCATAAACAAAAAATAATTGCTTTACCAGACCCACGCGGTTTGCGTGAATTGGGAACGATACTTGAGTTGGGAGCAGAGCAGTAGTCGATTCATAGGGAAACGGCTGATGATTCCAATTAGCCAAATTAGTTGCTGGTTGGAAAAACCGCATTGGAAACCAGCACAGACGGGATAACAGGAGTAGTGACGAATGTCTGCTGAGCTAGGTTTTGAGTGGGCCCATACATTCCAACACTCTCACCTTCACTCTCATCATTTGAATAACGCTCATCCTGGACCGTTTCTGATTTTAAATACCTGCCAGGGGCCCACTTCCTCAAATAACCTCTTCCCATTGCTGTATGCTGATCAGACTCAGAATTTATATCTGACTGCTCAGAAATCTGATTTTCCTTTGATCGAGATTATCATAAGAATCTGACCAACAAACACAATCAGTTTTTAAAACAAACTTGAAATAAGTTGCAATATTAAATAACTTACTGAAAAATTTGCGAGTTTTGCATTCATCAATCCCCCAATTCGATTTTTTGGGTTCCCTCTACATTGTCGCAGCCCTTGATCTTGGATGGTAACACTTAGGGTTGCCCTCAAGGAGCCAGGAATCAGGCACAGTTGCAACGAAAGGCCCTGTAGTAATAACCAAATCTACCAGTCAGTATTTTCCGTCTTTAACCTAAATGACGAAACATGTTAGATAGCCACAAAAGAAGTAGAAAATTGCATATTTTATAGTTACAATCTAAGAAGCCATGGTATATTGAATAATTTTTCTGAAAAAAACAACAGTAGATCAACTGTGTCAAATAGGAACAAAAATGGAATAAGTTAATTTTTCAATAAAATTTACCTGTTTCTTCGAACATTCAAACACGGGACAGTACCATAACCTTACAGTTAAGATCCTATAAAGCATGACCAGTCACAACAGATTTTTTGGGACCGTTCTTTCCCTTTCAAAAAAATTACAAATAGTTCATTTCATTTAAATATCACAGTTCATGAGCATATCTTGAATCTTGATTGAAAATGTTGTGTGGACGTTCTCTTTAATCAATATTATTGACGATTTTGAAAAGTTAAGCATGGCATTTGAGATTTAAATAACCATGTGCTTGCAAATTTCCAAGCACAAGACAACACAAAAACAAAGTAAACCACACATGAAATTATGTATAAAACTATAAACGATACGATACATAAATTTTCTCTACCATTTGATGTTTACGTTGACTTGAAAATTTTCTTATCATCACATGAAACTTCATTCCTTGATAGGATTTTTATTTTAAGTTAAAGCTTTGAATTGATTGATTGTCTTTGTGTTATATAGATACCCACTATTCTTACGTTTGATGTGCATAATTAGTGTTGTCGCTGCTTCACTTAACACAATGAGACAAGCATTTTATTGGATTCCTTTTTTCATAGATGTGTTTATGTTGTGTTGCAAATATTAAATACTATTTCATTTTTCTCATTCCCAGATTGCCGTCCAGCGTCGTCCGTCGAGAATTCGCGCCCACCTGGCAATCCGAGCTATACCATGAATTGCTGATTAGCCATGGTGTCTTATCTGTTTGCAGCAATGTTCAACGTTGAACTCTGGCTGTTTATTCTGTATCTAGTTTTCTTTATCCTGAATTGATTTTACGAATCTACGCCTTTAAAGCAAATTAATTTTTCAGAAGAAGGTCGAGATGACGGGGTAAATTAAATTCCATAGCTTTAAATCAGTAGCCTTAGATAATATATATATATATATATTTTAATCAGATGAACGAACTAACTCGTACGGTAAACTTGTTTCGAATTCAATATCAATGGACCTTTACGGAACACAAATTCAAGCAGTAAGTGATTTACAAAATAAAAATCAGTTTTTAGCGGAAAAGATTGAACAGCTGGCGAAAAACATTAAAGAACTAAATGAAGCAAAACCCAAACCGATCAACTCACCTATGAACGCAGTAAATACAGCACAGATTTTTTATGTTATGCGTTCGTTACTACCGATTTTAAGGTATTTTTTCAACCTTTGAAATTTAACCAGTATGCTCTAGATGGCTTTATTGTAACACTTTACGTTTTTTACGGGAAATTGACAATTGCGACAGTGGCGCAAAAAAACAGAAAACAAACGACAAAATTCCAACACGTATGAAGAACATAACGAAAAATAAACCGTGCGTCTTAAGCCCAAAATGTCACATGCCAAATAATGTTTTGTTGTTGCTCTTGTCATTAAAAAAGTTTTTCAGGCATTAACTAACGCTTTCATTTGTTTTCTCCTCAAATCAAACATACCATATTTCCGATACAAACGAAATCGCAAAATTTTGACCCTGAATTTTTTCTAAAATTTGTTCAAAATACAAATAAAAAAGCTTAATTTTAATTCTACACTTAATTCTTTATCTGTTCAACTTCAGTTTTTAATCAAATTTTTGTTCTTTTTCTTTCTATAAATCTTTTTTTGTTCTTTATTCTTCAAAGTTTGATTTTTTTCTATTCATTTCTATTCCTTTTTTGGCAAATAAATAAATATTTAAAATTTTTTTCATCTACGATGGTGTTGCCACTTAGGAGGAGATGAAGGAGAGACAACGCTATGTTAATAAAACGACTCACAAGGTCACTCTCTTCTAATAAGTTGCCAGGTTGAGGAAATTATAGTCGCCCTGAGTTGCCAGTTGATAGGAAAACATATTCAGGGGACTTCTGTTTTGAAGTTGGTTGTCAAGAAATTTTTTATGGTTGTTTTCTGCTTGTTAACATATAAAGGGCGGGGACAACCAAAAACAAATCACGTTGGGTAGACGACACGACAGTCTATCGTCGTCGAAGCAGAATTTTCCAACACTTTAACGCAAGGCACAGTTTTGAAAACTGGATACCCCAGGCATAGAGTATCATTCCGCAATCTGACATCTTTCAGTAGGGGGGTTACGTGTGTACAAAATTCATTCTGCAGGGTCTTATGGAGTGTTGTTTCTTCTTCTTCCGGTTCTTTTCTCATCCGTTGCTCTCGGCAAAATCACCACCGTAAGGTGACATCATCTTCCCATATGGGACCATATCTTGTGAAGTAACACCACCATCAGTCAAAAAGATTTGGCAGAATCGAATTATTCAAGTTCCAACGTGTCAGAAAACATATTTTCGTCACCTTCTTCGACATCATTTGAATCCTTGTTCTTGCTGATAGCAACACTTCGATTTCCATTTCGATAACTTCTCGTAAGTGATTAGCTTTGACAATGCAATAAAATGCTTTTATCATGTTAATTCAATTGTCCACTGTCTGCAGCTATGATACTTTTGTATGTCTTTTGTTCTGTCTTGAAATACTTTTGAATTCTTTTTTTGCAACGACATCCCCGGTATGGGGAGGATGGAAATATGCTAATTCAATTACAACTTTATCGCGGGATCACATAATGTAGAGTTATTCCGAGTTATGCTGAGACAGAAATGTGGTGTTAAAACAATAGACAATACCTAAATAAGAAGAAGTAAGTCCTTTTTTACCAGATTTTTGCCGTGGCTATGCTCTTGGATAGAGAAGACTGAATGCGTTTTTTATTCAACTCTCTGCTCTTTTTTGCCAATTCAGTGATATCATTAGTCAATATTTTACTGCAGGGCAATGAATGTCTTGAATCTAGATTACTATGTATGAGATGAAATCCTTTTTCTCTCATAAGGATGGAGAGAAGGAAGATGTAGTAGAAAAAAAGTAATTCTCTTCCGAAGAAGGATTTGTTTTTGCCATATTGGTGTAGAATTTTTTTTAGCAATCTGTGAAACAACTCTCTCAAATGGTACATTCTTCATAAATACTGCAATCTAAAATTCTTACCTGGGCAAGTGTTGATTATTTCAAATTCGCATCCATATAAAAAAAAAATTTCGCTTTCTTAGTAGCTGTTGCTTGCTGGTAGTCAGAAACTTCTTTTAAATACTGCTGGTATTCTTTTTTATGGGTTGGTCTCTTTAGATCATTGATTAATTTCGCGGAGTTTTTACTAAAAATTTCGGCATTTCATTTTACATCTATGCATTTGCACAAAAAATAATTGGGAACTGGGTTACGCTTTCGTAAAGTAGGCTTCTTTATCGTCGTCGTCAGACATCATTTTTAATTTAATGAGACTATATACTAAGTTTTGCCTGAAGGTTTTTCCTGATACTAGGACTAGACTGTGCGTAATGTTGTGCCAGCTGAGTCTATTGAACGTTAACTTGTAGTGTGCTTTAAACTTATGTGTTGTATTTTGTGTTTTTCGTCGTGAAAATTTCATCTGAAGTAAGGTAAAACCAGTAGATTAACCCGCAATTACAAACAAAAATCATTGTTATTGTTTCCTCCCACCATCACTTCCTTAGATTTCCATCCATTAGATCAATCCTACACCTTACTGGCAGGTTAGGAAATGCATCATCGCTCCCTTTCTCTCTATGCTTAGTGGCCCATGAAGTAAATATTTGCCAATTTAACAATACCTTTCAATTATGTATAGTTGATTATCATTAATGTAGCAATTATTTCTTAAGGTTTTCTGTACACCAACTATAGGAAAACATGGGGAACATGTCACACGACAACTCACAACATGATAGTTGTTATTCTCCATTTGAGACTACGACTCTAAATCAACTTTAACCAACTGTACACAATAAGCAAGATGATGCATAATATAACCTCTAGTTAAATGCTGAACCAAAATGTTTTGCAATTTTCCATCATAAGAATGTGAGTAAATTGAAGACAAATACAAACAGGTGTTTCGAATTTCAAAATCAATTCTTCATCTTCCATGTTATTATGGTCTTCAGGTATTCCAGACTGAAGGCTGAACCAATCATCAGCAATGCCGTTTAGATTTTCTTGATCTACACCTTGTAGTATCCGATGAAAAAAACATTCTTTCACCCCTTTTCTTATTTCTTAGAAATTTGATCAAAGCATAGCAACAGGAGATAAGCCTGACGGCTTTCTTTACGTGTGGCTAAAATGTACCGGAAACTCTTCCATGTGTTTTTTAAAACTCCAAATGCGTGTTCAATCACAATTGGGGATTTTTGTAAAATCGTTTTGTAGTTTCTTTTGTGAAAAATTCTTGCAAGACATTGATTTTATCGAAAGCATGACATGAGGGGATCAAGGAAATGCAGAATCTGACATTACATGATATTGGTCACCTGGAAAAAGGAAAGAAGGATCTTCATCATTAAGGAAATCTAAATCAGAGCAGCGGAACTTTAGAATTGTTAGTACTACCAGGGAATTCAGCATAAGTTTAAGAAAAGGCACGATTCGGGAGACAAAAGCTAATAAGATTAGGGAATGCCACATTTTTTGGTTGTTAAAATCTTTTTGTTTTTTAAATGATGTTGCGCTTTTCTATATGCATACCATTTATAGAACCAAATGCACCAGGAAATCCAGAGATATGTTGAAAATTATCTGTAACTAATTAAAACCTCTTCTGCTGTTGGCCATTTTATAAAATCAAAGGAATTGTTGTTCAATAATCTTGCTAATTTTGTTGACGGATCGCCAAATAGTTGATAAACATCGATCAAATGGCACCGATATTTCGCGATGCGTACATTGATTTGCCAAATACCACAACGTTATCTATTAAATTTCGTTCGTTGGCACTGGTTCTAAACAACCGACCGGAATTTTTTCGTTTCTGGGAACTTTGTGGTTGGTAACCAACGTTTGAAAAGCGAGACATAAGAAAGTGGCTTTGGAAAGTCGGCTTTCGTAAACTGTGGTATGATAGTGCGCAAAAACCTGAAGGGAAAATGTAATATTACATTATAATTTTATCTAAATTGACCCCTTAAAGTAAAGAAATGAATTTTATTAATAATTCATATTCTCCGTCCGGTTTAACGTACCCTGAAACACGGATACAAGATTATTTTGCAGAAAATCGCAATTTTGGTTAATACCCCATTTTTTAACATATAACATTTTTAAAATCGTATTCGTCGTCTGATTTGAATTCCGGAATCTCAGACAACACCAAATCAAATACAACCCAATACAAGCGCGCAGTTAGCCAAGACCGGCACTATAAGCACACTTTATCTTAGTGATATCATAGAGACGTTGGTCTATTCGATATACGTTCGTCATTTTCGAATTCATTTACCACATTTACTCAAAGAGGCCAAAATTGGGGGTTTTGGGGGTTTACAGTTTTTGGAAAAGGGTGACCAAGGCATCGCAGCCAGTCCCTGTATAAACCATTTTGTGCGAAATTTTACGGAAAACCCAATGGTGAAATCCTATAGCTAGCATAGTTTTTACGTTATTTAATAAAAACTAAGGTACCCCCCAGATATTGTAGCTTTTTTTCTAATTTTTGACAACAGTTTTCGGGCAAACCAGACCTTTAAAAAATCTAATTTTTCAGAATGAAAGATTTAGCCCCCCTTTAGAGACATCTCGCCCCGTTTTTTTTAAACGCTTATTAGCATAGTTTTGTGCAATTGAAAATCTTGAAAGTGTTCTGAAGATTTTCGCCATTGACAGACGACATTTCGCCACGCCATCTAGCGGCCGATTTTGAAAAAAGCAAGGTAGATCTATTCTTCTGGTCATTCCTTTTTTTTCGAACTCCAACCAACGATAGCTAACCAAGCCCAGCTGTTTTACATCGATTCCATTCTTTTCTGAACAATCAAAGAAAAAAATTAATGGGCAAAAAAATAGATATCCTGTTCTCACTCAGTGTTAATATGCATTTTAAATGTTGTGTTTGTAATGTTACAAAATTAATTAATTAAAAACTCATTCTAATGTGTACATTAATAAGCTATTTAATTTTACCATTTAGCATTACATTTACCATTACATAGCTGTTTACCATTATATTTAGCATTGACCATTACCGTCACATTTACAAAAAAGTGGCACAAACGGCTTGCCATACCAAGAAACTTTCGGTGATGAAAATGAAATTGCATAACTTATGAAATATTGAGTAATAATTGTGTTTAGAATTCTTCCTTTAATCTTTTATTGAAGCCATAACTAAAATTGAAAAAAAAATAGGACATTTGCACCCAATAAAAATATAAAAAGCACAATCCAGTTCGTCCCAGGTGTTTGCGTGCTTAAACTTTTAGTTTCTCATTGGATTTAATTATCCAAACTATCACCCCAGCTCCAAGCTTCTAGGTCCAAGCTAAAACCACACACGAAAGCAATAGCAAAGATGCGCTATCGAAAAATTGTCGGTCATTTTCAAGAAGCGGAGAGGCAGGCGAGATAATTCAACATGATTGACTTATATTTATTAACTATCATCATTTATCTTAGCATCATTCATGTTGTGTGTTGCTTTTAAAAAGGGGTTCATGATTAGCAATTTTTGAAATAGGTGTAAGCAACTAATAACCCAGATGGAAGAGTGGTGGATATGAGATTTCGTAGATTCAAATCACCAGTCAATTTTAGTTTTTTTTTTACTTTTTTCTATATTTTTGGATAGAATACAAAGATTCTGTAAAAGATTCGAGTTTTATCACATTTTTTTTACAAAATTCAAATTTGTTTTCTTCGGCAAGAACTTAGAAAAAAAAACGTGTTTAGACATAGTTCTGGAGAAAATTCGCATGAACTTACATTCATTTTTTCTGAATTAAAATGAAAAATTCAAGACAAAAAAATCAACCAGAATCAAAAGATTTGACTATGGCATATTTTAAAAAAGTTGGAGTTCATGAACAAAAAAGAAAGAAAAAAAATTCTCTGAAACAAAACAGCAAATGTCATCGCTGAGATGGGCTCGATGTTGCCACGTTGGAATTGTTTTCACGGGTTTTTAGCGTACACCAGTCGTCGCTGGGCCAAAATTAGTTGCATTCTTTGGCCTCCTTGCATTATGGCGCGCATTGCCCTCCGAAGGCTACTTGCTTGACGTAGCCAATGTCGCCATCGGGGAACCGTTTTTTACACCGTCGTTGGTCACATGCTAAGCAGAGTTTTCCGCTGTCTTCCACTTCTTTCCACGTGTAAAGGGTTCATTCAAGGAATGGAGTCTGTTTTCGAGAGCTCAGGGTAATGACTAGAAGATGGTGATCCCCTGATGGAAGACGCCTCGGTCGATGCGGACGTCAATCACTGCGTGCACTTATCCATCGGGGTCCAGAAAAAAACGCGGATGAACCGTCCAAGATTCCACTGTCTGCGTTTTTAATTTTTGTCCACTTATAACACGAGGTCTCCTACGGCAAAGTTAGTTGGAGGTATCTTCAATTTTTGTCACCCTGCCATCGATTGAAGGTAAGTTCCTTTCCATCGATCCCCAAAAAGATTCAGTGTTCTTTGTAGATATCGAAAATGCTCTCTCGGCAGATCGTCATCGAAGCTGCCAACTGTTGGTGTAGCGGTATTAGGGCCGATTTAAGATCAGCTTGAGTTAGAGTCTTAAGTCTTCCGGATCCTCGCTGAAGGTCACCAACGGCAGCCCATTAAGCAGTCTGCTATCTCATATATTAAAGTCCAAAGGGTCTCCTCTATCGGATGACGAGGGCCTTTCTTTTTCTTGTCCAATACCACGTAGAGGGCACGTTTGGTGCTAAGATGAGAGCTTCGTGTGCTCGCTAAAACGCGGTGTCCTGAGCAGCTGAAATGTCCATTCCCTGTGATTATGAATATACTTGACGGTCCACCATCATCTGCTCTTCTGGCTTCTCACAATCACGCCGACACTTTTCACATTCCCACCGGATCGTCTTTACCAGCTGCCGACCGCGTGGAATCCAGAAGTGCTGCTGAATGAAATTAAGCTGGTAATCCACCCCAACGTGTTTAAACACCCGATTGAACATACGCACAATCTTAATTGTAAACTGGTGGGATGTCAAAAGAACGTGAGAGTGCAGTGGCTCATAAGGGAGCTTCACCCGTACGATTCTGCCAAAGAATTGAAGGAATCCATTTCCCCCGATGACTGGAGTGACAGCAACGGTGAATCTCGTCGGAGACACTTTCCCGCACTTTCCTCTCCGGAGCTTCTTGATCTCTTCGGCGTAGCTTTCTTCCTGGATTCTTCTATTTAGCTCCAAATAAGTCTTTTCTAGCCCGGGGAGTACAGGCAGATCGTTCTCGTCGATGTTGAAGCCGTCTTAGTCCAACGTGGGTGTGTCGATACGGATCTGACAGACTCGGATGGACCGGGTTTCTTCCATGACAGTCATCCACGGTAGATCTGGCAGCCCCTACTCTGTGGGCTGCCGGGGAAGTCTGTTCCGTCCTAGCACAGGACTGACAACACCTCCTCTTCAATTGTGGACCACGTCGCCTCGTCGACAGGGTTTAGTCGGCCTGGGATGAAACGCCACTCTACTTGTTCGGTGAAGGGTTGGATTTCTCCCACCCGGTGACCCACAAGCATTTGATAAATTGATGCAATCGCGCAAATCCAGTTCCTCACGGTACTGCTGCCCGTCCAGAAGAAGCAAGGATTGATCTTCCGAGTCATCACACCTCCCACCCTTCTGGCCAGTCTAACCGCTTGTAGCGTGGCGGTGAGAAAATAAAAGAATATACATGCACTAAGATACTAACATGACATTTTCGAGGAAAATCTCTTCTTCCATAGATCTGGGCTTCCAGAATTCAGAAAGAAAATGCAAGAGACAAGATGGGGAGGATTTGACTTAAATGGGACTTTGTGTTTTATGGACTTACCTGAAAATCTTACCTGACAATAGGGTTGGTGCATGAAAAAGGTATTCGTTTGAAAACAATACCATTAGAATCAGTTTTTACGCGGATTCTCATGGTATTTTTTTATATTTTTAAAATAATAATTTCGCCCCGTAATCTCACTTCAAAGTTGAGATTAGCTCCCCCATTTTAAAACGGACTCCACGCCATTTTTGGTGGGCGGTCCTTAAAATCTGATGAATTTTGCCCATTTTCACCTCTTTTCACTCTTTTTCGAGCTGCCTATACCCTTTTTTTTGCCCTTAGGGCCGAAAGGCGAAAGACGAAAAGGGTGAAAAGGGGGGAAATTCATCAGATTTTAAGGACCACGCACCAAAAATGGCGTGGGGTCCGTTTTAAAATAAATTGTAAATTCAATCATTTTATTTAAATCATGAATTATCTAAGCGTTATACGGCGAAGTAACTATATTTGAAAAAAATGAGAATCAACGTGACATTTTTTCTAATAAGTGAATAAAGATGTTTGCTGAAACATGTGTTATTTGACCAAGTTACCCATTCGCTTGTTCGAGAGAAACAACTTTTTGTTCTTCAAATAACTTAAAATAAAGTCAATGGACATTAACTCCAATATAAAGGCACTTATTGTATGGACTGGATTTCCTTGATCTAGGTAGGGGCATCCCCCTGTGGGGATCTGGAAATTTCTTTTTCCAATCTTAATTTTGACAATCAGCCTCGCCTTCTCCTCCCTATCCTTCAATATAAATAAATCTTCAATCTATAAATCAAAATTGGATTTAAAATGATTAGCAGCTTAGACAATGACATTATGAATAGGATATTTAAAAAAGGATTTTCAAGACGCCAATATGATTGTAAATAATTACCTTATCCCTCGTGGAAAAATTTTCATTTAGTGAAGAATCGGTGTCTGTTTGAATAAGGCTGGAAGGCTTATCGCTTATCCCTACCATTTGGTAAGTCCGCCGAGTTTGAAGCTTCAATAACTGAAGGGGATTGTTTATGTCTTTCTGAAAGAACAAAAAATTTGCTACATTTGAATATTTATTATCAATTTTTGCGTGTATCTTTTGGGCACTCTGCCTTAATAATTGTATCATTAAGGTTTCCGATTGCTCGATACTATCTCCATCAGTCAACTCTTGAAAATCAGAAAGTCCCTTTGAAGTACTAAGACCGTAAAAGAGTCTGTACAAGAGAGAGAGATAGAAGCAGGAAGAGTAATGCGGAGACGCAGTACTTGCACAGTCAGAAAGATTGTTTTAATCGAAGGTAGGAAATTCATTCATATTTTGGGTAAATTGAAAGTCTGTAGGTTATACGAGGACTACATGAACTTGTAATTTTTGAAAAAATACCTGCCCATGAAATAGAAATGAGTTATTCAAAGGTATTTTGTAACTTTGAATAGTAAACCAAAAGAGAATTATTAAAAATGGACAAAATCACTATAAAAAAAACAATTTCAGTAAGCCGCTGTAAATCTCGAATGGAAATTACCAACACAAATATTTGCTTAGATTTATTAAAAGTGGACAAAATCTCTTAAGAAATTGTTCAGTAAGCCGATTTAAATCTCATATAGAAAATCATCAAACGTATTTCTAGATAGTTTCTTGTTTTCCCAACAAATCTGGTAGAAAATTTGATTTGTCTCCCCTATGCTGAAAAAAATCAAAATAGTAATGAAGAAAACAAGAAAAGAACACTAGAGGTATCGTCACAAAGAAAAAATTACCAAAGATTTAGATGCTAACACGAATACAAGCGATGCAATCGTAGAGTTACATTAAAAAAAGGAAAACTGAGGTCCCATTGAAGACTTCGACTGTTAAACGAACTTAAAAATGTTTTCTGAATATGATGACTCATATACTGGTTTATCAGAAACTGTCTCAAAGAAAATTTAAAACCCTGTAATTCATATTTTTTTTCATTTTCAATTGATAAATGAATGTGATTTCATTTTGTTTTTGTTTTCTGTCATAATATATTGTGTGTAATAATGGGAAAGAGTAGGGGAAAAAACAGAAATAGATTTTCATTGAAGATAAAAGAAAATCTTCTAAAAATAAATCTAAGTAAAAATAAAGGACTTAAAGGAAGTTGTGGTTAAAGTATAATGTAATTGATGGAAAAGTATAATGGGCATCACAAGTGGTCGGTAGCTGGTGTATGTCGTGACTTCACTTGAACGTAATTAGTTGGACGTCGACAGACAATGCATTTTATGTACTTTATGGTACCGTTAAGTATGTTTGGTCAGTGTCAGGTGTGAACTGGCTGTCAAATGTTAAACTGAGGAAACTCCAATTAATATACAGTACCCACCAAACTATTAGGTACACCCCCCTATTTTCAATGCATTCTTATGGCACTACGTGTCCTAGAAAAAATGCAATAACTCTTGAACCGCTTGGGCTAGATTTTTTTCCTTTTGGCCCTGAGTAGATCTAATGATGATCTACATTTTTTCTACACATGAAGTTGTCGTAGGATTAACCCCCACGGCGCTACGGTATCGTTCAGTTTATTAGGTACACCCGTTTTCCCCCCATATGCGCCGTGTTAAATACGGCGTTTTCCAAAATTTACAAAAAATACTAAAAATCAAGCTAAAATCTTTTTCTTTGTGCCAAAAGATGCAGAATTCTTCACTCTATACGAATATAAAGAATAATTTACAATCAAATCAACTCAGAGAACCCTTCCCTATACCTCAAAGTTTTCCACTTCAAAATTTGTACTTTTTTCAACAAACTTGCACTTTCGCCAGCAGAGGGCACCCAATTTCGCCAAATTTTGAAGTGGAAAACTTTGAGGTATAGGGAAGGGTTCTCTGAGTTGGTTTGATTGTAAATTATTCTTTATATTCGCATAGAGTGAAGAATTCTGCATCTTTTGGCACAAAGAAAAAGATTTTAGCTTGATTTTTAGTATTTTTTGTAAATTTTGGAAAACGCCGTATTTAACACGGCGCATATGGGGGGAAAACGGGTGTACCTAATAAACTGAACGATACCGTAGCGCCGTGGGGGTTAATCCTACGACAACTTCATGTGTAGAAAAAATGTAGATCATCATTAGATCTACTCAGGGCCAAAAGGAAAAAAATCTAGCCCAAGCGGTTCAAGAGTTATTGCATTTTTCTAGGACACGTAGTGCCATAAGAATGCATTGAAAATAGGGGGGTGTACCTAATAGTTTGGTGGGTACTGTATTGTTTACGCCAAAAATATGACGTTCTTTCATGCAATTATTTTACTTCGCTACACATCAAATAACTTCTAAATTACGATAGGCATTTGAATATTTTTAATACATCCAGCTTTAGTTTGACATATTCGATAGCACTTAAGCCATCTGTATAGGCCAAGTACTGTGTGGAATAATGCAACTTCCCTATACGCCGAGGGAACAGAATCCGCGTACGACGAAAATTAAGGAGACTTTCCGAGGAACCGTTACTATCATATACGCTGAGGGTAAAGACCTGGCGTACGATGGCAATTAATTAGACGGTCCAAAGAAACTAGTTCCATTCGAGGATACTCAAAGTCAGCCTGGAGGAAATCGGGTCAAATGGTACGGAGGAGACATCGGAGGTGGTAAACTAACATCAAGTGACCCCTGAAGAAGAAGACAGACGCCGAGAGCGAAAAAATGAGCTGGACATTTGACGGACTTTTTGGATAATTTTTTTGTAATTCAGATCTTCTATTATTTTTGCGTTCTACCAAACATAAGGACGAACACTTAAGGAAATTTTTTTATCATACCTCCTTACGATGGTTTGTATCGTTAACATGGACACAAATGTTTTTTCTTCATAATATAAGATCCAAGTACATTTTTTTACAGTTGTTACGTCTGTTTGTATGTTCAATACACTATTTTCCCTCGTCTTATGTTACGTAGTAGAAAGTTACCAATATAGTTTTATTAATAGTTTTATTTTACAAATGTTTAATAGTTAATAATATTACGTATGATTTTTTAATAGTTTGTTTCTCTCAGTGCATGTTTCGTATAACTTAAAATTATTAGATATTCCCTCATACAGAAATTGAAAATCTAAATATTTTTTGGTTTACCGGCCGCTTCCTAGCTCTGGTGATAAGACAAGTAGATAAGTAATTTAAGATAAGTAACAGTAATTAAGTATAAAGAAGTTATAAAATCTGACGCTATTGACTGCTTTTCAAAGTTCTATTGAATGACAATATTTTTATTCTTCTTTTCGAGGTAAAGTGCTTAGCGAACATTGTTAGAGCAGTTAAAACGTTTGCAGATTTCCCCTAAATTTTAATCCTTACGTTAATCACTAAATGCTGAAATATACTTGCTTGTTTCAGATGAAAAGCAATATGAGAGCCTCGCTGGGTGATAAAATTTCCTGGAAATAGAAATAAAAAATTAAATAATGTTTCTACCTGTGTAGGTAGGTTGCCAGATGTGTGCCATACAGAAAATTTTACGATGGTATTTTTTGGCAATTATTATAGTAAAATATTCCACCATTTAAAAGCTTCCACCTCCCATATTTGTGCCAATGATTCGTATTAGGATAAAATTGCGATTGTAGATAATTTGATGTGTCATTTAAAAAAGGGAGTTTCAAATCACAATAAAAAAATTAATTTTTGTTATTCTGCACTTTACAATTATTATTTTTTAAAAATTCGAAAAAGTCGGTGGTTTTGGTCAAGTGAGATGTTCTTTAAGGAGAGCGGGTTGTGTTTTTGTGGAAAAAAAACGACAAAGGTGAGGGGTGGTCCAAAAAAGCAAAATAAACACGCGACTTACTTTATGATTGGCCCCAAACTTAAGCTAACTAACTTAGCCTAAGATACCTCAATCTGGCGCAGGGTGTTGATAGCTATGAGGAGCAATATGGTTCTTTATTTTCCTCCAGCAATCGTGATTAGCTGGGCCGGACAACCAGCTGACGGTTAATCGAACCGGGCAAACAGGACAGCTGCAACGGAAAACCAGCTAACGGAAAACAACTGACGGACTGATAAGTCAAAGAGACATATGGTAATGGAACGGAGGACCAGCATACGGAGCATAGTAGAAGGATTACCTTTTCGACATTGCCTACATCGATACTCATCATCTGGCGCAAGGTGTTGAGAGCTTTTGAGGAGGCAAAATGTTTTACTCCTTATTCTCCAACAATCGTCGTGGCCGACCCAGCTGAAAAAGAACTGCAGTATTTTTCCGAAAACTGCAGTATTTTGCAAAAAAATGTAGTTATACTACATTTTACTTTAGTTTTCCATTACTATATTTATTTTACTGTAGTTTATCCTTGTAAAACTGTAGTTTTACCAAGTCTGTTTTCCCAAAATTAAAACAACTGCAGTTTTTTTTAATAAACTGTAGTATAAATTTTAAAAACTGCAGTTCAGCAAAATTTACTCCAGTTTTTATTACTATGTATAGGTAATACTGCAGTTTTAAAAGTTGTTTGATTTATAAAAATAGTTAAACAAATATGAAATTGTACGTGAACAATACATTTAATAGGAATTGTTCACAAACAAATCCAGACTTGGCAGTTATAAAATTAACAGTGAAAAAAATTATTAAATATTATACAGCAGGAACACATTTAATTCATTTCAAATCTACAATTATTTGGGACAAATGACTAACTCTTTTAAAATAACCCGTTCCCGAAATGAATCTGGGACAATAATCTTCATAAAATTAACGAGATTAATTGTTCTTGACTTGACAAGTTTAGTTTTTCTCTATATGCAGCAGCGGTACAGAATTATTTAAAGTCTATTTAATAGTTTATAGTATATCCATTAACCACTTTAGGCCTATTTAGTCAAAAGTAGATCAATTTTCATTTGCACTTAGCCATACATCACATTTTCCAACTTGAAATATTTTTATGCATCTTGCTTATAATTTTACCAATTTCTTAAAACGTAAGTAGTCTAACGTATAATGTTAAGTCTAAGTACTATAATTGTATTTGTGATTGTTTTCGACAAACACGCCCGCTACCTTCTTCCTCCTGTTTTCTAAACTAACAAAGACTAGAAAACTTTCCAAGTCCATAGGTTGAAAACAAAAATCATAAAGTATTGCATAAATGTCTATAATTCCAATAAGTCAATTGGTCTAGTGGTTAGCGAGATGAGTTACCATTCCAAAAGTTGAAGGTTCTATACTGGCTCAAGTCGAATCTTTCTTTCGAAGTTTTTTAAAAGTATAGTAATAAAACTGCATTTTTTATTGAAGAAAAACTACAGTTATTTGAACTAAAAAAACTATAGTTTTGCGGCCAAATTACTCTAGTAATGGAAACTATAGTTAAACTACAGTTAACCGAAGTTCTTTTTTAGCTGGGGAATGAATTTCGGGTATTGCAATTGGGTCCTTTTTCTCAGACACAGACCTAGTTTTTGTGCAGGTTAACTTTTAAATAACCCATTACTGCCTAAATTGCAACACATTTTTTAATTTGGAACTTCTTACAGGCTACACGCTACGGTGGTCTCTGGAGATAAAATTGAATTCGGTTTATTTGGCTTTATTTTTAAACAATAAGTTCCCGTACCGACAACTGTTGACCAAAGGAGAAATATCCCAGATACATTTTTCTCCCGTACCAGCTAGATTCCTTGATTTTTAATCTATAATTCTTTTTTCATACTTTTCCCCACTACACTCAAAGGATTATTCACTCCCATTGCTATTAGTTTATCATTTCAATTAATTCAAGACAAATTTAGGAAGTTACAAATTAAATGATTTTTTTTTGTTTATTATTAGATGATTTGATTTTTAGGTGTATTATTATCATATTTTGTATTCATTGTATTTGTTATCAACGATTTTCAAGTATGAAATTGTTTTTGTTATTCACTAAGTTCTTCAAAATCCTTGGAATGTTAATTTTTATTCAACACGTCACCATTCTGTCCAGCCTTTCAAAAGCCCAATTTTTAACTTTTTTGTATCCCTAACGGAATTTTTTTATCCCACCACTTCAGCACAGGCGAATTTAAGAGAAAGTCATGACTCTGATTGTGTGAATTCGGTGGAATTAATGTGCAGACAATGTGGGATTGAGAGGCAGCAATCGTCGGTATCGCGATCCAGAGAAAATTTTTAAAGAATCTCTTTGAATGATATAAAAATTTCTAAAGGATTGATAAAACATCGTACGTGTTTATTTTCCCAGATCTGCATTTTGTTGGTGTAAGCACAGACTAAGAGGGTAAATACGAACTGGCATAGGGCTAAGAGGAATGGCCAATGACATGCACGTCCAGTGCCGTATGGTGGCGCGTCGATCAGTTGATCTGATTAGAATTGCTGTTCTTCTCGTCTCCCTACTGACGATGAGTCTTCACACACCGTAAGTTTCAAATTAAACCAATTTACATTTAAATTTTGTATTGATATGTAAATTTATCTTAGATATTCCCCATATTGTGTTATTTATTTCATATTTTTATTCTTCTCTACACATGAACTATAAAATACTTTAGGAGCCCCCTTTTTCCCATTTTCAGGCCTATTTCTATAAATCTTTCACCACTGCATTGTTTATTTTTGGTTATGTTCATAATATTTGCAGATATTTCACTAGGCGCTAATTTCAATTTCCATTGTTAATGTCCAAATATTGATTTTTTTTGGTTCGTGACAACAACAACTGTTTTAATTACGGTGTGTTTATGAAGTAAATATATACATACAAAAAACAACTTTCTAATTTGATAACTTTTTTTATTTTCTGACGAAATTAGCTAGTTTTTTTTAGTTTCATATTTTTATGAGATTCTGTGCGTTTTTTTTCGACTATTTCAATAAATCTTTTTTCACCGAAGCAACGGAAACGTAGAATTAGATATTGGAACATCACACTTGTCATCAAATCTTTTTGATGAACAACACAACCAATTATTGGCAATTTCTTGCAGGCAATAAGCATTAACGTTGCCTCAAAGGCATCACGTAAAAACACTCGGTCACTTTTCAACAATGACAAGAATGACAATTCAACCTCACATAGCCATTTAAACAAATTATATGAACTAAATATGAGCTTTCCACGTTTTTTTCATCTCAGTTAGCATAGCTGCTGTGAAGTGGTGGGGAAGGTCATCGATGCTAACATCTACAGTTGAGAAACAATTTTTGCAAAACTTTGAATTGGTTCTCTTTCCTTTCTTTCTAAATGCATGGACTATATAGCCACATATGTAGTAAATGATGTCCGAGTCCAAAACGTTGACTTTCATCTCTTCAGGTACATTTTCCTCACTACTTGGATCTACCACACGTTGACTAGTCAGCTCACGTTCGATGCCTTTTAAAAGGATATCCCGAAGATGCTACTTTCTTTCCTTCAATTGTTTTTGGTTTTCATTAAATCGAGATTTGATCCATAAACTGTATGTTGTTAGTACAGCGTTTTGTTCTTCATCATCACAGTTGCTTCCGCGAAGTATTTGTTTAGTCGGGTAATAAAGGGTTAGCAAACGAAAAAGCTCAAGAAATGAGGTCACTGTCGGTTTGTCATCGCACCTGCCACTCATCCCAATTATTCCGAAAAACCTCTGAAAAAAAATCACATTACAAATGTTACTTCATAAATTAGTTACCTTTTAACAAGCAATCCACCACTCAACCGCACCAAATCCATGGACCCCCCTTTTTTTCCCATTCCGCTATGGGATCTAGAAATCTGAAATAATTCAGGCATATCCAGTTTTTTACTCCGGATTCATCTGAGTTTGCAGAATTTAAATATTCCCTGCCGTTCGGGAGATATTTAATGTTAAAGTTTGAGTTTTTTCAAATTTTAACAATTTTAGGGGGTCTTTGGCATCGCATTTTGGGTAAATGCTAACCTTAAAAAAAACAAATTCAACCAAAAGTTTGCTCGGCCATCCCTTAATACCAATCCAAAAGGAATTTACATTCCGAATTAGATTGGCCGAGTTATTCCCAATCTAGTAAAGTGTAATTTTGACCAGTTTCCCACCCAGCCTAGTCGCCATTTTTTATCACTCTCCCTCGCGTTCCTGGCGGATGACAGCCGAAGCATACGAGTTCTCTACACCTCGGGCTTCATATTGCTGGCCACTAGACTATATGAAAGGACCCCACAGTATGTCCCCCGGTCTAAAGTGAAGGCCAGGAAAGCGTAGCTAAATAAGCCTAAAATTGTTAAAATTTGAAAAAAACTCAAACTTTAACATTAAATATCTCCCGAACGGCAGGGAATATTTAAATTCTGCAAACTCAGATGAATCCGGAGTAAAAAACTGGATATGCCTGAATTATTTCAGATTTCTAGATCCCATAGCGGAATGGGAAAAAAAAGGGTGGTCCATGGATTTGGTGCGGTTGAGTGGTGGATTGCTTGTTAAATGCTTACCTCAATACAGTCTTGGTTTAATTTTCCTGTTAATACGTAGCTGTAGCCGGAGTCCAGCAAAAAAATGACTACAACAATGGTGCTTAAAATCGTGACTATCAATCCATTCAGCGTGATTATGGATAAAAACGGTTCATAAACTTCATTCGAGTAGACATCTTTCTTATATGTAATATTGAATGCGTCTGCTGAGGAGCACCATTCAAAGTCGATAACTTTGATTTCTTTCCCCGCTTCATAATTAATGCCAGATAATTCATGATCAATTGAAGAATCAGTCAACAATATTTCATCTTCTCGTTTATCTTCTGTGAAATGACCACAAGCTGCAAGTTCTGTTTCTTCTAGACATTGGTATAATTTTGATAAAACCTGAAATTGCATAAATGATAATTATAGATCAAGATTTCGATAACGATAAAAAAAGTTATCGATACCTCACGTCTCTCGTTCCAATTTTGTTTACGTATTGCATAAATGGGTCTTCGAGAATTCATCACATCAAATGAGTCATTGAGGAGCCTTACTAGATTTTCTAGCGGTTCACAGTTTTTGAATTGACTTGCTAAATTTGCATCTTTGTCTAGGCGATAGCGCTTCAGTCCGTCAGCCACAGAATTAGAAAGAACCTTGCCGTAATAATGATATGACTATTTGTTTAATTATCAATGTTTATATGTAAATCCATACTTAAACAGCTAGCTTTACGCCCATCTTTTGAAAACTATTTGGGTTTAGATGAACCGGTTTCAATTTCGGAACAACACTTAGGCCTCTGCTACCCCTTACTGTATCATGTTTAAATAAATTCAGCAGGTCTGAATACTTAATTGTTTTTCCAGAAGCCTACATCAAATGCAAATAGGTTAATCTAAATTTAATTGAACATAACATCTTATAAATAATGTTACGATGTTTACATACTTGGACATTTGTGTGATTGAAGATATGGTTCCGAATACACTTCAATAAGTGAGGAGCATCTCTCAGGAAATAGATATCTGTGTCTGCGGTAGGGTGCTTTATTGAATTCTTCATGCAAACTTTTTCAGTGCTGGTTCCAGAAATTCCAAACGCACTCCAAAGTGAATTATTTGGAGAAGAACCATCACACACTGTAGTGAGAACTCGTGCGTCAACCTCTTCTAGGATAACCAAGGCTTTCATGGCGATTTTTTCTTAATTCGACACCAGAAGCTGCGCTTTTTGAAGCAAAAACACATATAGGCTGAATCCATCTAGCCAGGTAGGGCCTGAATACTAACACAAGCGCATGATCGGCTAAGTCGGGAGTTGATGTTTCTTGAGTGCTTCCATCTTCGTTATCATCATCTTCAACCCATTCTTCATCCAGAGTTAGGAATAACCAGAGGGATCGCGTAACGATCCCGAAGAGTAATTAGAATTGTTCGAGAATAAATGAAGCGACGACCCTAAGGGTGTAGACACATATATTTTAGCTCTATAAATAAAAAAACAAAAAACCCGTACTCTTCCTGGGCCTGACAACACCCCCATATCCTCAGACTTATTTTAGCTCTTACGGTGTAAAGATGTCTGGTTTTAGTGGCAGGTATAGAGACTATTGGGTTGACCCAAGGGTCGCTAACTTTGAGAGAGAACAGCAAGAAAGGGACCTTGTGGAAAGATCTCGTTTACGGGAACGTGTCATTTCGCAGCACAACTGAGAAATTATTTTCATCTTCTTCAACATCTTTTGCGCTGGGGTATAAATAGGTAAATACTTTAAACTGGAAACTATGTTTGTCAAAACGAATGTCTTGCATGATACTCATCCCATCCCACATTAGGGAACCGTATCTCTCTGCTACTGACTTGTTCTTAAAATGTTTTTTTATATACTCAATGGCAAACTCATTAAAGCCAAATTCACAGTCGAGGCTACTGGTCATCTTCCTAAGTGTGTCTTTGCATGGAAGGGGTAGGATGTTATTGATTCTAAGATGTTCATACGTAGCCGGACTTTTCACTCTTATTAATAAGCATTCCAACAGCCATTCCACCTCATACCTCATGTCCCGACAATATTTGTCTCTGCATCTTGCTTCTGTAACAATTGTTTTAACCACGAGCTTACCCTGTAAAAAATGAAGTTCATGCACATATGTTATTGAAAATTACAGCGGGTTCATGTCAGTTATTTGTAATGCAGTTGTTTAACGAATGTAATGTCGTTGTTCATTGAAAGAAAACAATTTAAGTTAAAGTTCTTAAGGAAAGTAAATTTATACGAATACGTATGAAACACTTGTTTGTTAACATCTACATTTACTAGTAAAATAGTCAATACGTTTAATAGCAATTACGAAATATCGCCTAATAACACTTTCTATGCTAATACCGGTAATACACTGCATCAACCGACAAAACAAAACTTAATCATCAGCTTAGAAGTGCGGAAAGTACTAAAATTTTAATCTTTACTTAGATACACAATTATTATTAATTTTCGGGAAAATATTAAATTTCATTACTTTGCGCAAGTAACTAAATTATTTAGCTTTTTTGTTGTTTACCGATGCTATGTACACACAGTCATGGATTATACCTTATCATATAGGTCGTCCAGAATAGATTTAAGTTTATCTTTCTTAATGGATTCGATTTCAACGCGAAGTTCCTTTATCTTTAATTTTAGTTCCTAATTAAAAAAATATATTATAAGTGGTAGAAGAAATGGTTATTACATAGATCATACATACTTTGATTTGAATGTTTTTTTTCTCAAGTTTTTTTTTTCAACTGCGATTCATTTTTTCCTTTCTGTCTAACTTTCTTGGCTTGTTGTTTGAGACTCGTGTAGTGGTGATTCAGTTTAGAATGGTCTTTCACAGTTTTTTTGGCGTTTTGATTGTTTCCTTAAAGAAAGGTCGAGTAATTGACAACCAGGACGGACTTTCTTTGTTTCTTCGTTGGAGGCAATCATAATCCTACAGCTAAAGAAATATATTAATATAGCATTATTTAATGACTGAAATAATGATTGACATATGGTTGATATTTATTTACATACCTGTTAGCTCTCCAAATACTAGAAATAAGATTTCCATTACGAACTACTGTTGAATGATGTGGGTGCTTTAAAGGGTTGTGCATAATGCCAGGACATATTTTCGACTTGTGTATGCTAAGCAACAATGATTCCATATATTTTAAAGTACTTGGAATACACTTTCCCTCGAAACTGGGAACTGTTTTGGAGTGATGTTACGGAAACTTTTTGATTTTTAAAATCAATATTGACATCCTTTTCAATTGCTGTGGTTCCATCTTTAGCAACAACTTCGAAAAAATTACAGCTATCAGCAGTGGGTTTACTGACATACCAAGAACTTGAAGGTAATTCAACATGGTGTGCTTCATCAGCAGAAAATTCTTTGTTTTGTGGTTCCAGTTCAGCAATTTGTACTTGTTCTTCTGGCTGTTTATCCATTAACAAAGAATCATCAGAATTTGTGTCTTCATTTTGATGGGCCACATTGTCTGTTGATTCTTTTCTTCACAATACGTCTCTTCTTGAATGCTACCGATGCAGGCGATGCTACAAAATGGTGTGTTGTATAGTTGGTGATGTTGCCAAGAGGTAATCGAACTGTAGGAGGTTTTCTTACAGCTTTTTTTTTAGAAACAACTCTACGGGGGTTCCTAATAAACAAATAATATGAATATGTTGTATTGTGGATGTTGGATTTTATTTCTTAATCGATTACCTGTGAAGATTGTTGGGAAAGCACCCACGACTAATTTCCACCTTCTTGGCAACTTAATTTCCTCCCCATTGATGATTGTAACATCATTTTTGATTATCTTGAGATTCATCAAAGTGTTCATGACAAACAGCGTAACGATTTGGTAAAACAGCTCCATCTTCTTTTGGAATTTTGTCTTCCCAGACTTTTGAGAAATTTAGATCACTTGGTTTGTAAAATAATGTGAATTTAATTTTCTTTTCGAAAACGTCAGTTCCCGAAGCTAGCACAATTTTATTCTTGTAACCATTTCTGCAGCCAATAATTACACATCGAGGCATTTCCTTAATATAATAAACAATTGAAATAGTTTATCACGAATTAATAAAATTTAATTTACTTACAACAACTGTAACATCATAAGTATCTGCAGCACAGTTAACAGAGAAGAGAGAGGACTATACTGATATTTACCGCTCTTTTTTGGCAGCTAGTTTTTTTAAACAGCGGTGAAAGATTTATAGAAATAGGCCTGAAATTGGGAAAATGGGGTTCCTAAAGTATTTTATAGTTCATGTGTAGAGAAGACATAAAAATATGAAATAAATAACACAATATGGGGAATATCTAAGATAAATTTAAAACTCAATACAAAATTGTAATGTAAATTGGTTAAATTTGAAACTTACGGTGTGTGAAGACTCACCGTCAGTAGGGATACGAGAGGAACAGCAATTCTAATCAGAACAACTGATCGACGTGCCACCATACGGCATAGGACGTGCATGTCGTCAAGGGGTTTATAGACGATCGTGGTCTTTACCCTCTTAGTCTGTGGTGTTAGTGGAAGTGGGTTGAAGGGGGGACTAAAAAATAGGCAATTTTCCTTTTTTTCTCACTCTAGATTTCCCTAGATTTCCATCTTTACAATTCGTGGAGATTTGGGACAATGCAAAAACTCTACACGAGGGGAAATGAGAGGAGAAAACGGTTAAAATTCAAAAACAGATTTTTAATTTAAAAATTCAATAAAGTTCTATTTACTCAAAAAATCTGGAACCTTAACAAGTTATAAGGCTAACGCAGCTTATGTTTTTAAAACGCCTTTTCCATAAGGTTCCCTGGCGCGTTCCCGAAAATAGGTGAGAACTGTATTTGTTCCACCTCCAAGGCGACTTTCTCACGGGTACAAATCGGTACGATCAATATCGTATGAGTCTCATTTTCTAGATCTATGAACTCCTACATGATGTACGATTTAAAAGAGTCTTTGGGTGATTCGATATGTTTAAAGTAATACAGTCATCCGCGAAAGTTTCTTTAGCAGGCCAAGTTGCAGTGTCTTGGACTTCACATACCTAAATCAGGAATGGAAGAGTTGGAAACAGTAGCATTTGTTTTTCTTTTGAAATTTAAAGCCACATGATTCTTGTGACACTAACTCATAATCTTCCCAACATGCACTTGTTGCTTTGCATTTTATCCAACCAGTCGCTGCAATTTCTTCAATATAAAATCAAGTCCTGGCCTTGTAACTCAAATCTTTCACTCGTCTGATTACAGGTATCTGTACTCAAATTCACAAAAATTAAGTCGCTTTATCTTTTTTTCTAATTATTTTATTCCTTTTATTGTAGCAACATTAAATTTAGATTTTTAGAGATGAAAAACCCTGCCATGATTCTTCCAGTGTTCTACCTCCATTAGAATTGTTATGTATTGCTCTGTATTAGCTTTAACCCTAGTTGTGCTGGACAAGGGTGTCGATTTGTATGCCTAAGTTTTGGGACAAGGGCAAATTACTTTTCTGTTACTTACTTGTTGTCTTTGTAGGTGCCGTTTTGGCGAGTTGCTCCATTTCACCGCATGAAGATGTTGATGGTTTCTGCGCGTGGAACGATGTGTGTTTTTTTTAAGTGATTGTTTTCAGTTCTTTTAGTTTTCGTTTATAAAGTTGGGGAAGCTGATTGATCGCAATCGACTATCTTTAGAGCATTATATTTCCAGAAGTAAATTTAAATATAAATTTTTCAAAACATTTACAGAAAAAATTACCATTTGTTATTTTTGGATTCCTTTTCTGTGATCGGTCTTTTCTAACCTTGATTTACACTTGATTGTTCCCCTTTGAAACAAATAATATTGAAAGCTGTTGAAGATACATAGATTTCTTCTTCATCTGTCTGTTTTGATTTGCTGTTTTCGATGCTGATTGGCTCCATCCTTTATGTGGTTTTGTGGTGTTTCCTTCCTTCATCAGAGAAATGGATTAAGTGTGAGATTGATCGTTAATTTGAAGATGATGCTTACCATGTCTTTCCTTTTGGACTTGTTGTATGCTATACCGTGCTGGGACTGTGTCTTCATCAATGTTACAGCAGCATTACTCATCATAACAGTATGGTGATTGATGAATTTGGTTTGACGTCTTTTTCAATTGAAATGGTTGCCCGTAAAGTATTAAATATTGAAACGAAAAGTAACAAGTATAAAATGCTGTCATAAAAAACTGGAAAGGTGAAACCCACTTCATCATCTCATACTCTCTTTGTTGACAGCCAGCTCACCAAGAACTTTTCTTAAATGATTGAATAGAAATGCATTTTTTTTGTGAAAACCAACGCGTTTAAAAATATCAGTTTCCCACACTCAAATGAAGAGGAGTGGGACAAATAAAACACGATATTGTTTTGTCAAAAGTAAAAAATGGTCGGCAGCTTACGTCAGGTGCAGAATACGTTAGTCAGGTGTTGATGTAACCATACAACTGAAACTTTCTACATGCCTTATATCTCTAGTGCTAAAAGCCATCGCTGTTAGCGCTCGAGTAATTTAACGTTTGAAATTCTAATGGCTTTATTTTTTTACTGTTATCCTGATGCTTTATAAAATTACAAAGGAAGAAAAAAGGCTGATCTATTAAACTTTACTTTATTGAGAAATCTTTTCGCGGAAGAGTTTTTTCTGTGAACGAGGATTTGGCCTGGGAATGTGTCGAGTATGAGGGAATCTCTAGAGGATCTCTACACTATACATAGATAACTTTTATGCATTACTGGGAATAAAGGAAAAAGAATTCCGATTTTGTCTGAACTTTATTGACTTTATAATGATTTCTCTTTTTTTGTGAGCTAGTTTGAATATTTTTAAATCCGTGTTTTGTTTTCTTCATATGGTATAGCATTTGTTGGAGAGAAAAAATTCTTTTTAACTATCTTTTGAAATTTGTAGTTTAAAGAACACATGATTTGACGTCAAAAGGTCGTCTAGTTGATATGTTTAGAAAATAAATCTCAATCCTACGTTGAAGGAGAATGTTGGTTTTACGTTGCTAGCTAAATAAGATGTCTCTATCGTTGTCTACTTTGTTCTGAAAGTCATTTGCCATTTCAGTTAGCATCTAGACTCTCACCAGTTTTGTTCATTCATTCTCTATTTGGTTTATTTGAAATATGTTGATTCCGGTAAAGCTGTTGATGGAATTGTTACCCAATTTTGTGTAAGTATATGATTAGAATTGTTTATATTATTAATTGCAATGTACCACATTTTCTATTTTTTTTAATTGTGCCGTCGTAATTCGTATGGTGTCGGTTCAACCGATACTTCACGCTAAAAATGGAAGTTATTACGTAACCTTTCATGTTATTGATGTAAGAGGTACTCGTGCTCGCATGATTTTTTATGGTCGTGATAAACTTGATTGCGAATGTATTGAAAAACAATTGCCGGTAATAATTCCTTTAAAAGATTTTCCAGTGACTCTTTTCATTAATATTTTTGATCATTTAGGTGAATGGTGTTTTTTAAATCGAGAGATTTACTGTTAAGTTTGTTCCGGAGCAATTTAGGATTGGAGAATGCCAATACAATATCCAGATGACCAAATTCACAATTTTGACAAATGTTTCAGAAACGGAAGAGGACGTAATTCTACGAATTACGTGCATATGTTCTAAACATTGGTGAACTTCTTCTTGATGATCAAGTATCACCTCCAAAAATAACGCGCGAAATTAAACTTGCGGATGAATTTAATTATTGAGTATGCTACATTTTTTTTTTAATTTTCTTTAAAATTTACTTTATTCTTTTTCGTTTTTACTTCCTAGATATACATTACGTTATGGAAAGAGTATGCGAGAAGTTGCACTTTGAAAGAACGTAATATTATCGCTCTTTAGCGCGCGAAAATCTCTTCGTATCAGGGTTTGTCTTTGCAGGCAAATAGTTGAACAACAATAGTGGTAAGAAAGTGCGATTATTTTTTTTCCGTATAAATAATGATAATAAAGTTTGTGCAAAAGGTTCAGCCTAAGGATATCGATTTGATTAATCTTGCTAAAGTTGTGGAAGGAAAGAAAATGTGATGATGGCGCTTCGACTTCATCGTCTAATGATGAGGAGAATGCAGGAAAGAAAAGCTGTGAAGAAGGGAAGGGGGGTGAGAATGTGAATGCTTAATTTTTGTTGTTATAAGTTTGCTATTTTGGACGACTAAAGTTAATTGATGGAACGTTACATTTTTTCTACAGCTTCAATTCAATTATAGATAGTTAAATACAATAAAGATCCGGACCATGGTAGTGAGGTTTACTAGTTGTAGGTCATTTTTTATTTTTCTGTTGAGGATACTTAAGTATAATTTTGATTCGGGTCATGGTAGTCAGGTTTACTATTTTGAGGTAATTTTTTATTTTTCTGTTGAATAAAACAACGAATGCACAAGAAGAATGCAAAGACAATTTATGAACTAAATCGACGGTTTAATGATTTAAATGAACATTACGATTTCATAATATCGATGAATTTTGTTTTAACTGAGCGATGATTAAGACGTTGCTACGTTTTCTATGTTCCTTTCCCAAAATAGTAGTGCTTGATTTGAGGATATTGGAAGTTATAGCTATATTTTTCTATTTTTTAAATGATTTCAATGTTATTGCGTTCTCCATTGTAATCGTTCTTTCGACGTCTGAATGTGGATTTTCATCACTCGTTGATTGCTGAACTTGGATGAGGTTTACTGTTTCTTTGCTCCGATATGTTTCCATCATTTGACGATGTGGACTACGAATTCGAAAGTAATATTAAGAAAACTCGTGAATTATCTTGTGTGTAGGATTTTTACGAAAATTCCATTAAAAACGACGAAGAAGATGGATTTAAGAAGTTAATTCAGATAATAGAATCACGTAATCCTGATCTTGACATGGAAAACTGGAATATGGGGTATTTTCCATTTTGAGCTACGGTTTTTATTTAATCGTAAAATCTGATTTTTGATTTGCCTTATTTTTTTTAGATTCATGAACTTCATGAAATGTTTGTCAAAAATTTGGACAGTGGTCTCCGCGTGCAATGTCATGATTTATCCATGATGAGTGCCGAAGCGAGTAATATTTTTTTGAAACTTCAAGATATTCGTCGAAAATATTTCCGAACATGGTCTCGATTTAAATCTTCACTGGATCAATATTTTAAAAATGCAAGATGACTGAATTCCTTTACTTTTGAATTTATTCCGATATGGGGATATGTGTCGTGATGAGTTGAAAGATTTTTTTAGAAATTTTGACGTTCATGTCTTGCCGTGGGAAGTGTTAAAGAATTTTGAATTGAATATGCTGTGTATTATAAGAGCTATTTATTTCTATAGAAATGTGGCTGGTGTCTTAAGAGAAGTTAGCGAGATGATTAATATGATATAATATGTAGTAGTCAATCTTAAAGAGTCATTGAACAGGTTTTTTCTTCATTTAATTAAGATTGAATGAAATTTGTTTTTCAAATTAATGATTTTTATGAATATGTTTGGCAGTATGAATCGTTATTTCAACGTTGCCTACGTCCATTGTTCTCAGTTGGCAATGGCTTCCAAATGGTTTAGATTGTTATTTTATGGTGATGTTCATTGTTTATCATCAAATCTGATATTCGTTAGAGAAATCGTTTATTAATACAAAGAAAGTGAGTAATTTTTTTAAATGAATTATTTCTTTTCAATTAAATTCACAATATCAGTATTTCACATAGGTGAGCATTTGAAGAAAGTTGATATTTGAGTGGAAAGGGGATGCAATAATATGAAATCAAAAGTTGTTTTTGTATGAAGTCAACATTATTAATTACCGTTTCATATTTTTGCAGATATGAGTTGTTGTTATGGGGAAACGAAAGTTACAATTGAACCCACAACGAACAAAATCAAAAATTTTGAACATAGATTCACAAATTATTCAGCCCAAAGTGAGTTATTTCTTTTAATTTTGATAAAAGCAAACTGTTTAGAACTTGTAGGCTCTAAGTGTGAGTGAACTCAAATGAATCAAGCTGGCTAAATAAGGAATTATTTTCTAGGTTAGTGCTACAACAGATTCATCGATCAATCCTCCCTCAGTGAGTTTTTATTTGTGTGTCGTTATTTATTTTATAGTAATTCGTTTATAATTTTGAATGAGTTCGAGTAAGTAAACATGAATTAAGCTAGCTAAATATCGAATTATTTGGTAGGTGAGCGCTACGGTTAACGTCAGCAGCACGTCATGGAATGGGAATAATTCGACGGCCGTGTTTCGATAGATGACCTTCAACTGAATCAGATCACCCTTCAGTGAGTTCCTTTTTCGGGATTGATATTTATTTTATAGTAGCCTTAACTGTAAATATTTTGAATAAGTTTTGAGTTAATAAAAATGAATTAAGCTGGCTTAACATGAAATTTTTTGGTATAGAGCGCTACTTCTCTGTCGTTGTCACCACCACGCTGTTGAATCGGAATAGTTCGACAACCATGTTCCAACGGACGAACTTCAATTGAATCAGATCACCCCTCAGTAAGTTATTTTTTGGATGACGATTTTTATTGTATATGGTAACCTGTTTATATCTTAAATGAGTTCGAGTGAATAAAAATGAATGAATCTAGCTAATTATTGTATAATTTGGTAGGTGAGCGCTACTTCACGCTCATTATCACATCCACGCCATTGAATTGGAATAATTCGACGACCGTATTCTGATGGTCGACCTCCAACTGAGTCTAATGTTAATTCAAGTGACCAAAAATTTTAAGTTCATAAGAACAGATGAAGTACTCATTTGCATTTTCTCGCTTTAGAACAAAATGCAGAAAATGGAATCGGAATTTCCAAATACTTTAATAGGTAAAAATTAATTCATCTTATACTAAATGTTGCGTTGCCTATAGCTTAAATAATTATTTTGTGTTCTCTCTTGCATTCTTAACCTTCAGTAGGAACTATGGTCGTCGAGTATTGCCGAACCGTCTTTCTGAAAGAATTTCATGGAATGATAATTGCGATAGAAGTTCAGGTACATCCAAACAACAACTATTACATTACATGGAAGAAAAAATCGATGCACTTGACGACGTTGGTCTTCCGAAACCTGTGTCACTTTTGGAAATCGGTGAAATTATGGACGAATTTCACGACGCCTACCATGACCTCTTCTGTGTGTGTTGCGTTTGCGACCCCATTTGTGCGCGTTCCGAAACAAAAGAATGGAGTCCGGGACAACTGAATCCTACGTTTTTTACACCATTAATGGAGCCGGTATAAGACTGTGGAGTACCGACACTTCACGGAGACCTTATTCGTCAATATGATGTCTCACAGTTTTTCAACGACAACATCGTCTTGTCCTTGCGCAATATTCTGCTTTCGCCACGAGGACTAATACATCACCGACAGGAAGACGGATGCGAATCTCGCTTGATGATTTTTTGTCGGGATTTTTTGTGAGCGCTTAACCAGAATCGTCTTCCCAAGTTCGCTGTTGCCATCGGCAGTTGGTGCGGAAGCTTCCCGAAGACCTTCGAAGATTGATAAACGGTACTTTATCTCTTCTCCGTCCTATTCAAACTTTCGGAAGAGTAGTCAAATTCCATGGACGCGGCTCACCGAAATATGGATAGCGTTTAACCGGACACATGTATTCAACAAGATTAGACACACCCTTGATAAGAAATAAAGTGCCTTTAAAACCAACAGACGCCCCTGTGCGTGTAGTGGTACTATCACCCTTTGGCAGAAACGAGACAGCTGCAAGAAAAACTAAAATTGCTATTACTAAGACCGTCTATGTCATTGAACCGGAAAAAAATTTCAGGTGTGCTCCATTTTTGGCGAAAAATGTGAAATCCACACATGGCCCCCATCATTACCGATACAGAAACACTGCAACAGTTGCCTTCTGGAGAAGTTTCCAATGATGTTTTCTGCATAAAAGAAATTGAATCTGCGCCCACAGCTGAGGATTCGGGTGCAGAAGTAGGTGGCGAGGAGAATAAAACTGGTGATGGGGCATCTTGTTTGGATAATACGTATGAAGAGACTGCTGACGCTGTTCTGTTGTCATCTACAGCAACGATTGGAAGTACTGAGTTTACTTAAAAGAATCCTTAAAAAGAAGTCGTGGAAGTTTTGCGGAACGACAATGTAATTCAAGTTGCAGACAACAATGAAAATATGAATATTGTTCGATCTAGTGAAGACGATCCGTGTTACCTAGAGAAATGCTATACAATTTTGCTACCGTTTGGAATAGGAGGGTATGGTGAGTTTCGTAAAATCCCCATATCCCAACAAGCTTTGGTATGATACCTGCTGAATTTAAGTACCCGTCAGTTTCAACATGTTGATTTCGTCTTCCCAACGTAGGACATGCTTACCCGAAAATGCATGTTCAACAAAGTCATGGCGAGTACAAAACTTCATTCTCGAACTGTTGATTGCAATGGGCAATCTCTGAACAAAGGAGAAGTATTTGGTCAGATATCTGCTATCGATATTCAGAAGGCAGCTGAATTCAAACAACACAATCAAGACAAGACAATGCGCCACTGCTGCAGCCCTCGAAAAACGTATGCCGCCACTTCCCACAAGTGTGAGTGTATTAGCCGTAGAATTCTTCACTCAGCTCAAAGCGATTTCTTCGCCAATGCAGCATTCTCAAGCTGCAGCTGCAAGAAGTCGTTTGGATATGTATGCTGCTTTAAACAATCTAAGCAAACCAGGTCTCTGTCTAACGTATTGTTAAAAGGATTCCTGTATCACGATATAAAATTAAAGGTACACTCTCGGCTATCCCCAGGACCGGCGGGTGTTCAGTAAAGGGTCCCAAGATTCCCCACCAGGTTCGCTAGGTAAGTGAGCCCCTTGCGTCTCAGGGGTATAGTAAAAATGGGGGTTTTCGTTCGTAATGTATAGCAGCAGCTCTCCATTTTGAACGTGTTCAAAATTTGTTTTTCCGTAAAGTCATTGGTAGGGATCAAGATGAAAAGCGTCCTTTCAGACAAGGCGGTATATTTGGCGTCCCAATGCTTTCTGTGGAGCTGTCGAAGAACAAGGACACCTGACGTTACATATTCATTGTTTTTTGTGGCTTGCGGGCCATCGCAACCTTCACAAGCAGATTGGACGTGAATATCTTGAAAAAACCTTGAAAAGGTTACTTCCTCTCATGATATAACGTCAAAAATATGGTTTGTGGAAGCTGACTCGGTGGTAGGTGGAAAGCGGGACTAGCTTTGACACCAGTAACGAAGATATTTCACATCGTGTAGCAAATAATGCTTCGACTGGAAGAGAGGCTAACGAACGCTGTACCATTTCAAATGAACTGACGAACTGACAGATGAAGAAGATACAATCAACAACATCGTTGAAAAACTCAACATCTATCTACGACGAAGAGCTCCTGTTTTGTTCGTCCCAGAATTTAACGAATCCATTATGGCTGTTCTCAACTGCAACAATTGTCTACGTTACGTCGAGGATCAAAAAATTGATCTTATTTAGTTTTATACACAACTAAACACGGTACAGAAAACGAAAAGAGTTTAGCGGAAACCATGCGATCGTTGACTGTGCACGAAAACAAAATCCGGAAACAAACGGAAATAAATTCCACGCAACGGTCACTTTTTTCCATGAGTTTGGGCAAACTTCTTTCGGCAGAACGAGCGGCTACTAATGGTGAAACAATTGGAGGACCGTTGGCAGCATTTTACGCGAGAGGAAATCACATTTTCCACATGTCTCATACAACTTTTCCACTACTCGTGGATCAGGCAGAAGCTTCGCTGGCTGGTGATACTGTTTCAGCCTCTATCAATAGACATGGAGCCGAACACGCTACAATCAATGACAACCGATTCCGAAGTGCCCAGGCTCACATTGAAGAGCTCACTTAATAGGAATATCTGGCGTCTAAAGAAATATGTTAAAGATCGGATTTAAGAAAACAGTGGAAACGACAGGCGGCAGGGAACCAGCACAGCCAGGAGAACGACAGCTAAACAGGTAACATAATCTTTTTGAGGAATTCTTAGTCAAACCATCAGATTAAAATAATCTGTTATTTTAATTAGAACTTGCTGACAGCGAAGATGAAACCGATTTATCGTTCAATATGAAAATGAAGGATACGACAAATACCAAATAAAGTGATGCATCGTTGAATGGTAAACTTTTAATTTTTCCTTTTACGAATCATATTTCTTTTCGTAATTATTTGTATTTTTCTAGACAAAGCTAACAAGCAGATAAATCAGAGAGGACACATTATGAATCAGTTTCTCTTTTTACCCCAGCACCCACTTCACCGAACACATGCACATCGTAAACGCAATTTCGTGCGTGGCCAAAATGTATAGGACAAAGACTACCAAACTTGCAGCAACTGGACGACGATTTGAAAGTGCCAATCAATGAGAGGAACCACAACCCTAGTATTTTACGGTTTTTTCTCTTTTTTCTTTCGTGGGCAAACGAAGAGATGAATTGAAGAAAAAGAGAAAAAGGTGAAATATTTTTTTAAAATGAAGTGATTCTTGGATCGGTATTTTAAATCCGGATAAAAATGTGATTCATGGAAAGGTGATTCAAATATTTTAAGATTTAAATCACCTATTGATCTCCCGAACACTGAAACCAAGGCTGACTAAAAGAAAACAACAGAAATGTAAGGGCTGTGTAATATATTAAATTTTTTGTAAAGAATTGCAATAAATATAAAATTGTTAATGTCGTATGTTTTGAAATTCAAATTATACAAAAAATTAATTGCGTCCTTTATATTTCTGTTTCTGTAGTTGGTAATACCTTAGAACAAAAAATAATATTGGCAATGCCATATATTTGTTCTGCAATAACACCAGTTTATAAAACAAATGGCCGGGGAAAGAGCTCATGTCTCCCGAAAAATAATTCCCTTTAGTAAGATTTATAAAACATATTGTAAGTACTCATTAACCACACAAAGTTTACAAATTAATGTCGTACATATACTTTCAATTTTAGTAGGACAATTTGTTTCATTAGTTGAGGGGGCAGAGTTCCATGTCTACAATAGGGTCCTTGCATGAACAAGGGATTTCTTTGAAAAAAATATCAATAGAATCAGTTTTTCACGCTGATTCTCATGGTATTTTTTATTTTTTTTTTAAATAATAATTCTCCCCCGTAATCTCACTTCAAAGTTGAGATTAGCTCCCCCCACTTTAAAATGGACCCCACGCCATTTTTGGTTGGCGGTCCTTGAACTGGGATGAATTTTTCTCTTTTTCCCCCCTTTTCACCCTTTTCTTGCTTCCTATCCGACCTCCCCTTTTTTTCTCTTAGGGCCTAAAGGCGAAAGACGAAAAGTTGTTGGTTATAGGATTGCCGTTAATTTTGAGCCTCAGTACGGGTATAGTTGTGGTTGTTTAAATATTGAAGTTTTGAGTGCCTTCGTGAAGATTCAAGTGTAATAAGGGATGTATTTATGTGTTCGTAATTAATCTAAAACCTGTTGCACCTCTTCTTTATCCCTCTTTAAGTCTTTTTCTCCCCTGTATATTTTTTTTCTATTGTTACCTATTATTTGTTCAAAACACCACCACCATTCGCCTTCTCTTCAACGTGAACAGCGTTCCCGTCAGCCACTTACTCCACTATCTGTCATCATCATAATGCTAATAACTTGATTGAAGGATTTTCTGTGAACAGATATTTTCAAAATTTAGATTGTGCCTATGGATACTACCTAATATGTCAAATAAATATTTCATATTGAAGTATTTTTTTCTGATTTATGTATTATAAACGTCATTTTAAAGATATATCTTTTTGCTATATTTCCATATACTTCCATGTACTAAAATACATTTTTACTAAAGGGATGGTAGTTTTACTTCTATTGCTATTTTTTATGAATTAGCCATTCTTTACAGGAGAAAATAAATTTTATGGCTGGAAGTATGGCAGTCTTTAACAGAGAAACCTCTGTATTCAGAGCCGAAGTGATTAAGCACTTACCAGTAGTAACTTCGAGTTAAAAAGCCGCATCGTCAAGACCCAATGGAGCATAAGGGTCAGCGCAGCTTTCGGGAGATAACATCAGCTGCTTAAGAACATAGAAAAGTTGCTTTTATTTTTGTTTTTTATCTCTTATCCCGTCCTCAGTGGTTTAACTTGAGAGAAGCGTAATCTTTGTAGATGCTACCATAAGAAAATATTTTTGGGGGGAGGGATGGGAAAGTGGAAATCCAATCATATAGTCAGGATTGCGTTCCCATGATGCCATAACTGCAAGGTTCAATACCTGAGAATGCATCACGGCTGGTTTTTCGTCAGCTGTTGGTCCGATATGGAAGTTCCGTGGTAGTAATAGTAAATGAATCCACGCTCGCAACTTAGTTTAGAGTGAGGAAATGGAAATGAGCTGCTCAGTAGTAGATGGGGGAACAAGGGGAAATAAAGAGAAGAAAATACCATAGTTTTCACAAGTGATAAACAGTAATTAGGCGAAAAAGAGCCGATACTATAGACACATTTTCATGGTCACGATCATCTCCACGTAATTAGGGGTGACGAGTGGGTATCTCTTTATAGATAAATTATTTTGAGTTGGCTGCCGCCTGTCAGTATATGCCTAAAAGACGACTCCTCGAAAGAAGGAGGAAATGGAATTGTGAAACAAACTATTCGCATGGTAAATGACCCTGGAACCTTCTGATTGCTGCTGGGTCGTTCAAATCTTTTACTGGCTCGAGCGTTTTCAGATTTTGTGTTTGCACTTCAATGAGGACATTAGTTGGCGATACATAGCCTTAAAGATGTGGAGTGATACGATGTAGATTGCTTCCGTTAATTCCAGGTTCTCTACGCACAACTGGGCTTAATCTTTTAAACAATCTTGGAAATAAACTTATTTTGTTCGCAGAGATTATGGATTGGTAAACGGCAGCGTTAAATCCTTCACAGAAAAGTGTCCATTCCAGTTTGAACGGCTTTATTTGACGTTTCGTTAGTTGTTGTTTTTTTAAGTAAAAAGCTCTGACTTGATAGGAAGCTTTAGCTCTTGCCGTTTCTTTCAGTTTCTGCCATGATGGCTTTGTATTCACCCTTCTTGCTGATTTGGCTCCCATCAAAAGGTTGTGGATCGTAAGATCCATCGTCACAATCTCGTAGTCTTGGTTTTTATTGATCCACGTGGCCTTTGAAGGACTTCTAAGAAGCTTCTTTGTTTGGAAGAGCCACTTTGTTTCATTTAAGAGAAAAATTAAAGTTAAGTTGAATTGGTTTTAGTTTTAAAAGGTGTTTGATTTATTTAAGCCTTGTGTCTCAGCTTGTGTGCCACTTGATTGGCTGTTCTCACTTTCCTGGATTGCAGAGCCTCTTATCGCTAGCTGCCACCCTCGTCTGCCTGTTTTGTAGAAGCAGGAGTTTTTTTTCTTGCTACTTTAATATTTTTTTACAAGTTGTTAGAGATTTTGGCTGAATTGCCTTACTCCTCATGCGGTTGGGTGGTGTTCAATTCAATTCAACACAGAGGTTGAAAGGAGGTTTTGTTTTTAACGAAAAGTTCCTTTAATTTAGAAGTTAGAGGGAATTTTTATGGGAGAAACAGATTGTATTTAACTACAGCATTTGTCGTTATATCATAATACATAACTATTAGATGGAAGAAGCAAGTATTTCTTCATTTGTTTTCCCAGTTCTGGTATCAATTCAACTCCAGTGCTCCCTCTCTCCTGGCTGGTCTCCCTTTGCCTCTGGCTACCTTGGGTGGTAGTGGTTCTACCGCTGGAGGTGGTGGCATCACTTTCGGAAAGGCTTCTTCTATCTTATATTTTTCCTTCCTCTATCTTCTTTTATTCCGCGCTTTCTTCCTCTTTTTGTACCGTTGCTGCTTGCTCTTGTTGTTGTGGATTGGGGCTGTTGGCTAACGGCCCCCTTTGCCTCGGCCCGAAGCGGATGTCCGTAATACCTTGGTAAGAGAGATCAATTGGCGCTTCTATCTGCCAATAATAACGAAGCTTACAAAGAGTCTTGCAGATGACATTTTAAAACTCTAGAAAACTCCTGTGCTACATTGTCACGTGTGTAGTTACTTTTCGTAAAGTTGTTTCTTTAATTGTTTTACTTTAAAGATCGGTACAAAACCTAAAAGAATACCGGGAGAAAAACGAGACGTTTGGTCAGAACGTGAGACAGAAACTTTGCTGACCATTACATTTTAAAAAGGTATGCAATATAGTTTTTTTGTGGATATATGGTCAGTGTTTGTTTGTTTACCTTATATTTGTTCAACTATAAACCTATGTAACGCGATATGCATTTTAAATTTGTTGTATAGGATACCATCACAGGTTCTTACAGCGCGACAGTTGCCAAGGAAACGAAAAGGCAGCATGGAAGGATACATTTTCAGCAATTGAACAAGAGCCCAGATTCAAAACCAAAACTGTTGAAGAAGATAAAAAAAAATGAATAGCCTTAAAACAGCTGCTAGTACAACTGTAGTACATCAGTGCACATCGTTTCTTACTGACGGGAATATGTAGCCAATATATATATATATTGTATTCATATAAAACATTTAATTAAAATATTATATTTCAAAGGTTGAGGACACGTGTTTTTTTATTGAAAAACTGTACGAAAAGATTATACACTCAGTTATTTAAAAAAAAACATGTCTTGCTTGATTTGACAAACCAGTTTAGTGTTGATACATAAACTTTAGACAACCCCGAAATCAAAGCTCTTTTTCGAAACGAATTGCAAGGAAATGGTGGTGGTGTGGAACTATTGCTCGAGGTTGTAGAGGAGCAGTAAGTTCTTCTATTCTGTGAGCTTTTATATCTAGCTAGCCTAGCCTAGCTTATATCTATATAGCTTTTATATATCTATTCTTTATCTTTATTTAAATCTAATTTACTATGTAACAGCATATTTGAAATTTGAAGCCAACTCCCATTCCCACCATACCGTTTCCCAATTACCAGCTAGCGATATGTTATGGCACGGCAGTTCACAAACCCTTGGGCTGGCCAATCATTTTTGCAGTTTTTGCCCTACCATCCACGCCAAGCCCTTCGTCAGCTTCCAGTTCCGACACGCCTTCCGGCTCCGTCACACCTCCAACCATTTCAAAGCAGAAAGACAGCAACAAGTGTCCATTAATATGCCAATGAGTCATAACCAGGCGATTAACAGGCGGTTAAAAAAGCTAAATTCGCTGTTTCTTAAGAGACCTCCGCAAGATATCGAATGAAAGAAAAGAGACGAAAAGTACTTTTTCTGGCCATGCAAGTCCGACGAGAGCATGGCATTCCATTTGAATGATCTTCCAGTTGATTTACATGAGTTAATGTTTAATTCATAAAACGAACTTTAATTTATTGTATTTTTGTCAACATGAAAAATACAACTATAAAAATAAGATTTGTTATTCATTGGCGCTTGCAAACCACTGTCGCCGGATTAACCTGACGCTCAAATTCTTGTTTGGCACTATGGGGAAATGGTCTTCGTCAATCGTAATTGGTTTCCATTCAAAACAATATTGTGTAACACACAACATGCTGGTATTACCCTGCATCGATTTTATAAATGTTATATATATATAGATGATGAAAGCAAGAAATATTTCAAAAATATGCTACAAACCGCGAGGCTCTAGTTTGAGTGAAACGTAGTTCTCCGTGTAGGCAATAAAACCTCTTTTTTTTTATACAAAATGATCGCTCCACAATGCACTTCGTTGATTTGTGGGCTTGGTTGAAATGTTTCTGTAATCGAATATAAGAATGAAACAAAAATTTTTAATAAAATTAAATCATTTGAATTATTATATATATATCTCTTTAGCAGTGGCGGGATAGCCGTAATAACTTCATAAGGAGTTATGAGATACGTTGGACAGCTATATACCCACTGTCCCCGAGAAGGAAGCCATGGCCGAATGAGCCGTTAGCAAATTGTTTTTTAATCACACTGGCTTCGAATATCGTAGAGTCGTGACAACTTCCGGGCTTTGTTTCGTTGGAAGATATAAAACGGCATCACATTTTCCCTGTTTTTATTATGAAGCATTTGATAATTTAATAATATTTGATAATTGATAAAATACACTCAGATTCCTATTACTTGGACAAAAATGGATTGATAATTCTTTCTGTAGACTTAAACCTTTTCATGGAGGAAAAGTCGCGCAATGCGTACGTGATTCCCATCAACACATTCTGACACAACATTCCGGTGACATTTTGAAAATCTCGTTTAACCTAGTAAAATTTGATATCAAATTTGGTTTGACATTACGCTGCACTCGCCTCAGCAAGATCATCCGGATACAATATATAGTTTTTAGATACCAAACTGAGTGCAAAAGAAAAATTGTGCACTGCCTTGACAAGGAAGACTAACTGATCCTTAAAACATTTCCGACTAGTCTTAAAAGATCCCGTAGCATAAAACTGTAGGGCCGTAAGAACTACGTCCAAGTCGTGATCCTACGTTTGGCTCTAATTTTCCCTTTAGGCAAGTGAGGGGATACTATTTCTGAAAATCAAATTTAAAACCATAAGACAATAAAAAAAGACGAGCAGTGTTACAAAAACATATCTGTAAAAGAACTGAATTGATGGTCTATCAAAGCGAAAGATTCGTCGCACCTTTCGTTGTAAAAATGTTCAAATACATAATTCCGTTTCGCGTAAAATGGTAGAAAACGCTCACGCTTTCTCTTTCGAATCTCACGACCATGCTCACTGTCATCATCACTATTTGAAGATACGTTGTTGTTCGTTAAGGACTACATCAAAATTATTTTTAAAAACATTCGGAAAATTCGTAGAATTCACTGAATTCGCTGAAATTGCCGCTAGATTCTTTGTTTGACTTGGAGGCTGTGCTCGACAGCTAGTGTGTTCGTTTACTAGCACTCTGAGGTTTAAATTCTCGAAAATTGGTACACCAATAAATATTTTACAATAGCTTCCATATAAATATTGGCCGTAAATCCACTAATTTGTTTGCTTGAAATATTGTTTAAATCAGTCAAGTACAACATTTGGAAATCAGCTTTACTTAGTGACTTTTGTTTAGGAATTGTACTATTAAAGTACGAAAAACGCAAAGTTAAGTAAAAAAAAACACAAAGTCAAGTACGAAAATTGGATTGAACTTATACGTTTAGAATTTCGCCCGTGGTGTTGGCGTTGAATTTCTCGTATTTGGTCTGTTGTGCTAAGATTGGGACGACCGGGCCCAATTTCTGTTGAGAATATACAAGGTTATTCGAGTCACATGAGGCATCCGTATTAACTAATACAGGGTACAAAGTTCCAATGTGTGGAACATACATAAGTGACACATTATAACATTGAGAAAACTCACCAGAATCGAATAAGAACAATACGGGTGTGTGCAGTTTCCAAATAGTTTATTTGGAACAAAAAAGGAAAAACGAGAGTTTTGAATGACAAGCGACTATGGCGTCGTTACCAGTTGACAGGCAGAGAGAGAGAGAGAGGCATAGGCTAAACAGCACCCACAAGTAAGGAACCTTCACTAGATTGTAGGCCGGTGGGCAGTTACAGATCCATCCAGCGGTGTGAGTTTGCGCTCCAAAAACAACAATTTCTTCAAGTGCTGTAGTGGTTAGCGGAAATAAGCATCTCTTTTACCCTCTCTGGAATTCCTGTGGAGAGGAGGAAAACTGAAACAGAACTGAACAAAATTGATTTTTAACAGTCCACTCTGGTAATAGTTTCCGCTTACTAGCCTAAGCCTGTTTCCTTTTCTGTTCGGAAGAAATTTCTAAAGTAGAAAAGGTGTTTCTGTTTGGAGCTCCACTAGTTGTGGAGGACAAGAAAGGGGAATATTGATTTAAAATGCACGGAAAGAAATATTAGGTTCAAAAGGAGGACTGTTTAATTCAATTTTATAATAATAGTTTAAATAAGAAAGTTTTACGATTAGCGAATTTACAAAAAACTGAAAATTGGGAAGAAACAGCTGAGATGGTGTATGTGTGTGTCGGATGGTGGTTTCGATTGTGGTTTCGACGAAAAAATGGCGATGGTTGTATACGATTTTTGAAATCACACAAACATAAATTTAACTATATTTCAATTTGATTCTTCTAGATAAGTTTCACAAATATGTAGCGAGGCAGACAAAGAGGGATCAAATACAGTTTGCTTTGCTAAATTGCGTTGGATTTTTCGGGATTTAAGGGATTTGGGCACAAAAATACAGTTTTTGGGACGACGGCAGAGACACTCATACAATTACTCGTTGTGTTGCTTAACCTTAATAAGGTTAGTGCACTTCTGACTAAAAATTAATATTGAAAGAAATTTTATATGCTCTATGATAATAAGAATTACATAAGATATAACGAATGATACCATAGTAGACCATAGTAGACGATGTTTCTTCCAGCTTCTTTAAAGATTTTTTCCTCAACGCGCAAAACCCCTTTTTCGTCAGACTTTTTTGGCGTTTAAGTTATGTTTTTAGATAACATATAACAAAATATGGGCTCGTTACACATGGTTGCAAATAAGTGGTGAAGAAGTTAAATGAAATCATAAATTAAACTGATGAACTCGAGGAAACCGAAAGCAACGTGAAAAAAGTAAGAAGGCAACGATGGTTTTCAACAAAGGGTATAGCTTCTTTTCCCCTACAACAACTGAGAAGGTGTGAAGGATGCTGTTATGGCAAAAAAACCAGGCGTCCTGGAAAATTTTCCAAACACGGATGTTTACTTGCAGTCAAGTAGTAGGATTGGCGAACAGCTCTATTCTTTATTATTGCTCGCTCTCCGTTTAAAGATACACAAATTAAATTAATCGAATAGTTACATACGGAAGAACCAGGTGGGTTGGGTAGGAATTAGACCTTTAGGGTCGCATTCGTTTGTTTTCCAATATAATTTAAATTTAAATTTAATCGATCGGAATGCCGGATGCAGAGAATTTCAAAAAACATCCCTTCCCCTTCTTGTGGAATAGTAGCTGAACACCGATGTGTCCACCCCGATTCTTTGAGAGAGATTCGGATACATCTGCTAATGGTGTCGGCCGCCATACTATGACGTGGTAAATTGCACAAAATTAATATTTGAATTCTCCCTAAAGGTTTCCGTTAGCTTGATGTAGACTTTAATGGCATGAAGCGAGTAACAATCCGCTTCAGGGAGAGCCGTGATAGAGAAGGTTTGCTAGTTTCCGCTCTGCTGTGCCTTTCTGGGCTTAAATAAACTAAACTTGGCGTTTTTTTCTGAAAAAAAAACGATAGATTGGAAATTGATGGCAGCCAGCTCCGATACGCGGAGCAGCTATGCCAAAGCGATTAATGTTGTCGTTTTTCTTGTCAACAACGGAAGAGAGCATTATCCAGCTTAGCCATGAATTGAATAACGACGCTCGTATCCCACGAACAATTTTACTTTGGTTTGGGAGGGGATGGGGTTGGAATTTTGGACAACATAGATCTGTGGAAATCAATTGAACTGAACGACTCCGACGAAGTATCGCAGGATGACTTTCATGTGGCTAACTGCAATGATCCGATTTGCTTGGATGAGTATCCCCGGTTGCCGAAACCAGCAGATCTTGGGATGCGTGGAGGAGGACCAGAACGTCGTATGCGAGCTCCATAAAGACCTGAAACCATAGCTGGGCAAGGGGCAAATCAAAACTAATTTAGCTTTTTCCCTGCGCAGCTTCTCTTATTTAGGGATTAGGGCGAAAGAATGAAACGCATAGTCGGCATAATTCCAACTGATTTAAAGAGAAGGTATTAACCACGGTTGCCTCCCGCTATGGGCGCAAGGAAACAAAAGGGTGCAGCTGCGCGTTCCGGTAAGAGCTGAAAAGGTGATAATATCAACCGGCAAGATAAAGTTCAAATTATTTAACACCAATCGGTTCAACAGCGAATCGCTCACATTGCCCTTTGGATCGTCATTGTTTATCCGCTTTTCATTCAGTTCGTCACTCCCGGAAAGTGAACTGCCTCGATTGACAGCTTGCTTTCCTCACCAAAACTCGGTCAAGCCTTTAGCTATCGTGGTAAACTCACTTGATTTCGATCCTCACCCTTTTTTTACTTAACCCATTACCGGTGTGTTTTCTAAAAAAATTTGAATCGATAGGTCTCACTTTCTCCCTGCAGATGACTTTAGCGTATACAGTAATCATATAAACTCGAGTGAATTAATGTGTAATTTCGCTTGCGTCACCGTACAAGGCCCACGAATAGTGACGCCGTTACATACTGTGCCCCAAGCCTTATAATGAGGCATCTGAAAAGATTTCAATGTCGGGGATCTTATGGATTAATCTTTGATTCAATTCATTTAAATTGCGAATCCACCACTGTAAATGCAATCCAGCCTGTTAAAAAGAACATTTGATGCTCATATCACCGCCTATCCTCTTCGATTCGGAGTTGTAGAAATGATGCATACTCCTATAGTGAGATTGTGTGAAATGGATAGTCGGGATGGTCCATGTGAAAATCTCAAATATATAGACACAATCGCACGTAACGGAAATTGCCCTTGGATAAACCTTTTTTGCTTGACAACAAAAATGTCCGAAACTGGTCTAGTGATACACAGGGAAAGTAAATCAATTCTTATTGGATTGGGATTCTCGCTCCAAAAATCACCTCTGGAATCTATAGTCTACTGTCGCGATCTCTTAAAACACTCAACATGGAAAAGAGGGGGGGGGGGGGGGGGGGGGGTAAAAGAAATTTTTTTAATGCACTCAAACTTAAAAGGAATATAAAAATTCAATTCGTGGGACACCGGTAAAGGCTATACAAAATTCTGGCATAAAAAGCGTGGGTATTGAATAAGTATCTAGTCACTTTTCCTCACTTTGAATTCGTAACTATGTTGACTGTAAACATGCCTACTATTACTAAAATCATTGTTTTAAAACACATATTAAACCTGTTTCATCGTGAAACCAGCTGTTTCACAGATAATTTCGTTGGCAACCAACATGCGTCACATTTTCACGTGTTTCGTGTAGATTTTTCGAGTGGTGGCATGGCATTTGAATTTGTAGCTGTGACATTTGGAAGCTAGTGGCGCCTTATGGGGAAATGGGTTCGTAAAAACATAATTCTTCCTATTCCACTGTGAATTCAAATATGTTTTAAAAAGCATTTTGTGGGCAACCTACCTGAAGCAAAAGAGAACATGATTTTAGTCACATTTTCATGTATTTCTTGTTGAAATATACAAGGAACTGTGTATGCGTTTGAATAAGGTCCGTTTTGAATTCAAAGCGGTGACGACGGGAAACTAGGAGACACTGAGACAGTATTTTGGCGAATATAGAATCCCGCAGTTTAAAAAAATTATGATTTTTGTTGGTGTCAAAACGGGGAAAAATATGTGTCAAAATTACCAAAATTGATGCCAAAACTAACGTTTAAAATAATATATATAGAGGCATGCGTTTTTAAAAATAGGGTGTCGACAATGACGAAATCGAAATAAAAAGAAATGTCGAAACGGGTTAACAAACAAATGAATTAATGTGTGTGATTGAATTTACCCGATAATAATGTTAAAGATCTTTGATAATTGATTACCTAGGTACTCAAAATTGATAAACAGTACTTCAGCAATAGTCATGGGAAACAAATTTCCACAAATAAAAACTCGGATGGGAAAGTGTTTAATTTTTCGAAATGAAGATCAGGTAATGCTTTTTCAGCAATTAGTTTCTTTAAGCTAAACTTAACTAAGCTTAACTTTACTGCTAGGCAGGAAATATTTTGAAGTGAAAGAAAACAATTTTTGCCTGCTATAGCCTATGCAATTTTTGGCTCATTAGAAGTTAAAAGCATAGATATTATCGTTTAAAAAATGTTTAGTTATTAATAACCTTACTTTTTTTCTTTTGAGTTTTCTCAAAACTAATGAAAATAGTTGAATCTCTTGTAGAAATTTGTGAAGGAAAGATACACTTGCAAAAAAATGGCACTCACAATGTTTTAGTTCAGAAAGAAGATAAAATTAGTATCTATAAGGCAACGGTCTTGAGAATGAAACCGACAAGGACGATAAAGATAAAGGTTTGGGCCTTAAGATACTTTATTTTTCTATTATTTTTGTTATTTTAATAATTTTTTTCGAGAAGACCCCTCGTTTTATGTAGAGGGCATTCCCAATTAGGCAGCAATAAATTAACTAGCCACAGAACTCAAATATTACAGTTTGTGCTAGATGTTTTTATAGAGTCTCCCTTTACTCAACAAAAAGTCCGGAATTAATAAAAGATAATTTTCCAGCAAGAGTTGGAGAAAATAAAAAAATCCTCATCTATCCATGGGAATTGACCCAGAGTAGTTTTCCAACAAATACATTTTTTACGTATTTTTTTTGATTTTATACGTCAATTGCAAAATATTTTTTATCGTATTAGAAAAATCCATGTTAAATGAAGAAACCTTTTTACGATTTTTTGAATTATTCTATTACATTTCATTTCTACATAGCTGAATCATTGGAGAAATGTTAATACTTCACGATCCTTCTGATTCACTCTGATACAATGACCAATTGAGATAGATTTTAGATGATGATGGATGATAGATGATAGATGTGTTTAAATACCAATCTTTTTTCATACTTCTCACCTGGTCACGATTATCAAAAAGCTATGTTTCATCCTTCCAATGATAGCTAACCAAAGTATTGACAAAAACCTTGTCCAAATGATTTATTTGAGATTTGAGACAAGGTAGAGGTAACCCATTGTGAGTAAAAAACTTGTATTCATTGGAGTAACCTTTTATTTTTTAAAGTTTGAGTACGTTCTTTGCTTTTAATTTTCAAGAACTTTAAAATCAACAGAATCTCCAGATTTTTCTATGAAGATTAAAAACGATATAATTTAACAATATCTGTCAAAACAACACTGATGTAATGCAGTCTAATTTCAAAGCAAACAAGAGTTATAAATTTTAATACTCAGCAAGTTGATAGCTGCTAAAGCTGAGATGGGAAAGTGGGACTGGGTGATCAATCCACATTAGGCCCTCTGATGAGACTGATATGGATTCTTTGGGTTAACATCTTCAGGTTAGCCGAACCTTCTGAAATTGCTGCGTTGAGAAAAATAAAACAATGGAATTCTCTCTGCATAGCTTCTAAAAAAGGACAACAAACTGGCTGAGATGAAATCAAGCTACTACACCCAAATATCAGAAATATAAAAACGGGAATATAGCAACGGTTTGTGAAAGCCAAGCGACACAGTATTTATATAATGTCATTTTTTTAACGTTGCGGTCTCTTAATTACACAATTGGACCAGAATAAGTATGTCAACTCTTGCAGAATCCTACTGCTGTACTGCATTTGCCAAAAATACGTTTCCTTTGTAAGATGAGGCGAAATTCAAGCCGCATGATAGTTACCTTGCTGAATTTGTAACAAAGGCCAAGGAGGAGTTGACTAGAACTGGACTCTTAAACTTGGAAAAAGATACCCAGATTTAAACATTTTGTGTCTTCGCTGCAAAATAATGAAGGACTGATTTCATTCAAACTACCTAAAAGGAAAAAATCTTTGTGGCCAAGAAGCTAAAAATCGCTAGAAAACACCCTGATGAAATTTACGTGGTTATTAGTAAGTGTTTGTGTTTTATATACCTTGCCTGGGAATCCCAGTGGGAATACTTTGGCTCACGCTCCTTTAGTTTTTCTCATAGTTGGAAAATTGTGGTTGGAACTGGAATAAGGGAATGGGAACAGCCATTTGCTGAATTGTAACGGCTGCATTTAAATAGGAAGAATGGGTTTAAGCAGAAATTGAACCGAAGGAGAAACACATTCGACATTTAAACAAAAAATATCAAATCATCAACTGCGTTTGCCTAAAAATGAATTAATAAGAGTTGTTTAACTCTTTTTCTTTTTACCACTGATAAACACAGTGACTTGAACTGAAAAAAAAAAAACAGACAATATCCATGGTGTAAAGAATTTTTGTTTCGAAAGAAGGTTCCAAAAGAAATCAACGAAAAATTATTAGGGAAATGAAAGAAAATATTTACAGCTACAGAGGGATCTTGCCAGCACTTACTATCCATTCCCATACTAGTAAAAAAAACTGTGCCGTATATCCGTAGATAGTTAGTTTTTCACTGGCTGAGGGGCAGCTGGGGGGTTAACTCTTAACGCGCTGGGAACTGCCAAGCTTACTGTCATCGGCAGCACACGGTCAGATCCGCGTTCGGCGACATCAGAATGAGAGATTCAAGAAAAATAATATCTATTACATTAAAAGAAGCGGACGAACGACTGTAAGTGTGTGGGGTGGTTTGTGGTTGGGTGGCTTGACGCCACTGTATCGCGTTCAAAATAATTTAAATTCAGCGCAACACATAACGAATATTTTAGAAGGAATTCTACTTACTTGCATTCGCCAAGCATATTCACATGGGGAACCTGTCGTTTTTGTTCAGGACAAGTATTTATAACACAATAATAATAATCATAATGCAGATTACTAAATTTTTTATTATTTTATTAGTTCTTCTGTCCATAATTCGCGCACTAACCGATAATGGTTAGCTGAACACCAGGAAATTTTGGCTCTCGATCGGCCCGTGAAAGGAGTGGGTATGAATTCCATCGAAAATGTGTGGGGTCATCTTGTTGTTGCCCTCAACAAATCGAGATATGAACAGGGATTGCCTTTTCACGCACGTGACGCAAATGGAGCTGACGAGTTATTCGCCCAAGTAAATTCTGAATGGCAAAAGTTAATTCGTAATGAAACGTATATCGAGAGCCTGATAGAAGTTATGCAACGATGACTTCAAGAAGTAATCAATGAAGAAGGGGAGTGGACTAAATATTGATCCTTGACTAAAACAATGTAACAAATTTTTTTCCGCTAAAATAAAAAAAAATTTGCTGGCCCATCCCTTAAGTTTATTTTCTTCCTTTCACAAGCTTAAGTAAACATACCGTAAAGGAATATTTGAAGCGGTAAAACTTGCAGGCGGTGTTCTACATATTTATGGAAGTGTACCACCTATACGCTCGGACTTTTCCACCATTACGTCAATAGTGAAATCGCGACCGATATTATCCCTGTCAATTACTGTTTTTTTACAGTCTGGTGTAATTTTATGTTGTCATTTGTACTCTCAACCAGTAAATAATGAATAAATGAGATATGAGCAAAGTGAAGTCTTAAATTATCAGAGCTGCAAACCAAACTGGGCAAGCAAAATTTCTTTTTCTTATAAGGCTCTCAGCCTCTCAAAGATGACGGTGTAGTAGTGTTAGGTACTGAGGAAGGTTAATTTAATGAAAATGTATGCACATTTTTTCTTTACCGAAACAATGCCGAAAGGGGTAGCACAGGAGGTTTCTAGGGGACCATGGGGATTTTTTTCAACACAAATTATTTATGAATGGTGGATCACACCCGTACGCCACACATAGCTTTTTGTTTGATTGCCACTAGCTGGTGTAAGGAGCGTGTCAGCTAGCCTAAGCTATATCCAAAATACAACTTGGTTTAAATCGATATAGACTAGATCTCTATGTAGAATAGCTTTTTCCTGTAGTTGTTTTAGCTATTTCTGTCGAAGCTAAATGTCTAAAATATTAACAAAAATTCTTGTTATAAAAATTATAACAAGGGACTGTTTGCAGCTAATTTTTACTTTGTCCTTATAAATTCCATCACATCATCTTCTTTTGGAGCTAAATTCAAATTAGTTGTGGATAAGACTTTTTCGAGTTTCCTTAGGCTACTTTTTTCAGTTCCCGATTAAAGTTTTAGATGAAAAGCATAAAATATATACAGTTCAGCTTATAAGTTTAGCGAAACGCTTTATAAGCAAGCTCTGATCGGCAATGACTGCCTACCCAATTTTTAAAACCTACCTGTTACTTTTTGAGTTTTAACAACTCCTAAAATTACCACTTTTGACATTACCCTTTTCTCCCGCTAATCACCTGCCCTTAAAGCATAAACATTGTTTTTTGGGTAAAAAAAAGTTGGGTTCCTGAGGGTTCAGGTCAGATTTGCATCAGCTTCGTGTTAGACTGCTGAAGCCCAGAGATACTTTCAAGGGACCTTTATTGATGGGAAAGAAGTACCAAATATTTACGGAAAATCAAAACAAAATATTCCCATGTCTTCGCTGTGGCTAGAGAAGTTCTTCGGGTCCCATCTGCCATTATTTCTTGTGAATGAACTTTTTCCCGAGGAAATTTGATTATAGAGCAATCCAGAGCATGTTTTACTCTTGATAAATTCGTTCTCTCTTTTATTTGGTACTAGTTGGCTCAAATGTCTTCAGCTTTTAGTGGTGTTATAATTGATCAACCTCAATAGCAATAATCTCAGAATTTTTAGTATGAGTAAATTATCTACAAGAAGTTAAGGAATATTTCAAACTGTTTCATTATATTCATTTTGAAGCCATCGTTCTTCTCCTTCTTATCCCTTCCTCCTAACAATTCTCTCAACTAACAATAATAATAATTCTCTTTAAGAACGCTTACTTATTTCTTCATTTACCACCATATCTTCATGTTCAACTTCAAATAAGTACCAGAAGAGGGTGACTACATTAAAAACCTAATATACATTAATCAAGTTTAGAAGTGCGTATGACATGAAGGACAACCCAAATACATAATGGTAATATCGGATTAGATTCTTGGCCCTGTCGTAAGATTATTCGGTTTGCTAACCATTAACCCCGCTTCAGCTATTATGACTGATATATCAACGATAACTGGACCTGAGCTAATATTGTTTTTTGTTTGACGGTAAAAAAAGTACGCCCCCAACCACAGAAAATAACCATTTTCACACGTTTTGGGTAGAAACGCTATATGCGCGAATGACAAAAGTCTTTATATCATCTCTTCACAAAAGATTTTGTTTTTTATGCGACGTAAAAATTTCGGATTCAAGCCTGAACGAAAGAGGAATCAGGCAAGAGTCAACTGTTTCGGAAATAGGTAAACTGGATCATTTTTGAACCAACCAGAAGTATGTTGCATGCAGCAGGGCTTTATCTTAAACTTTGGACAGAGGCCAACAACAATGCTGTCTACATCAATAATCCAGATGTGCCAAAGAGACAGGAGGTGAAAACGCCCTACGAAATCTGGAAAGGCGTCAAACAAACACTTTTTCGTCTTCGAGTATTTTAAGAAGACGCTTATTTTCATGTACTTAACGATGGTTATGTTTGATCCGAAGTTGGTATTATTTCAGGAGGAATTATCTTCATGTAATAAAGGATGAACCATGTGAATGAAACCAATCAATGGCCAATGAATGAACAATGTTTGATAGGAAGGCGGTAAAGTGTGTGCTTTTAGAGTAATTTGAAATACAAACAGCTTTCAGACTGTTCCAGTCAGACAGAATCCAGTCAGAAAAGTAAGGATAAATTATTTAACGAAGAAAACATTTGTCTGGTGAATCAAGAGTTTTCAACTTCTATGATCCTTTCAAGTCAAAACCCGGAGAGTGTGACTCTAATACCATAAAACGTGAAACCAGCTGAGCAAACCCAACCAACCCAGACGGAAATGTTGTTTGAACTTTGAGATCAACCGTTTTCATAGCAGCTATCTTCTGACCTGGGCCAATTAACTGAAGCAAAAAAGCCTGAGCTGAAACTATTGAACCAGTCACAATAGTGCAAAGGAAAGGGAAACAAGTCAGTTTTGTTAGGGAGAGGAAAATCTTCCTGGGCAATGAAACAGAAACAAATCTGAACGTTTGATAGAACGAGTTTCAAACCAAAAAACTGTGCTGAAATGGCGGAAGTGGATTTAGAAGAACCAGAAACTGCTGAAGAAGCTATTAACTCATCCTAATCAACAATATGAATGGAGACCCATGGATGAAAAATGCCTGTCGATTCTAAAGAATAAAACCTGGGACATATGCAGTTTGCCAGCAGGAAGAAGTGCGATCAGAAAAAAATGGTTGTATAAAACTAAACCAGATGCTGAAACCGTATTCAAGGCAATAAGGCTCGTCATCATATATCTACAGTCCTGGAACTGACCACGAAAAGACGTACTCCTTAATTGTTAGACACGACTTGCTTCGGGCAATTCTTGCCATTGCAGACAGTGTAGCTCTTGAAATGATACAATTGAACGTAAAGACGTAAATACTCTATGGGAATTCTATATGGTTGAACTAACAGGATTTGAAATTGAAGGCCAAAGAATATGGTTTGTCGTCTCAATAAATCGTTTTATGGTCTAAAGCGAGCATCGCGTTTTGAAACCAAAAATTAAATAATTTTTTGGTGCAATACACGATATAGATATAGATAACTATATATAGCTTCATACGGCATAAGTCCCTATAGCTCTCATACTCTTACTGACTGAAAGCTAGCGTAGGGCATAAACGCTCAACGAAATAATTGTAATTTATTTAAGTATGTTATCCGCATAATCGCAGCGTGATTATTAGATGATAAAAAATTCGCAGCTCTGAGGAAAAATGTCAATACTTCACTGCTTTCTTTAGAAGTACAAAATCCTCGCAATTTTTTCCCAATTAGGATCCAGTAAAACTTTAAGGAATTCACGTATCTTGAACGTGATTATTTCAAAAGACAAGATAGGATCAGATTTGGTAATCTTCAAATACCAATCAGACTCCAAAAACCCAATCAGGTATGTGAAATTAAATTCAGACGGTGTGGTACATTTGGTTTTGGCGATAACCTAACAGTTTCCCATTTTTTCAAGAGATTCTATACAAGCTGTAGATTGAAAATTGTAAGGAAAGTTTTTCAATTTTTAAAACATTCTTTTTCTGCCCAGAAAAGCTTACAATTTTTAAAGAAAAAACATTTTTGTTCTTAAGCTCCTTTCATCATCTTCTTCTCAAACTTGAAATTAGTTTCTTAAAGCAATATTTTCAATCGTTTATTGATGTGGGAACGACATTAAAAGGGCAGATATGAAAGCGCTAGTGCAATGCAGCTTTCGTGCATTGCGTCATCATTTCCAAACAATTACAAGGTGCAGGTGTTCTAACCAGATCCAAAACATCGATGAGTTTATGCATATAATTCGATTTTTGTACTTTGATTATATCATTTTCTTTAGTTGTCTTTGGCTGATGAAAGTAAGGGTACTATGCGACGAGGAAAACAATTAAGTACGGCAGCGGACAGAGCAAGATCTTCTTCAAAGTCCAAACTCTGCTTGTGAATTCTTTTTCATGATAAATGTTCAACATTTTTACATCTACTCCTTCTTCGTGGTTCAGGTTCAGCACTGGCTACGGCGAATGATAGGGACTAGCTGGTGGGCCAGTAGGACGAGATGAACTGAACAGCCGACGATAGAAGTTCCAGCTGACGAACTTAAGAGCCGGACAAACTGGACCGTATGGAACGGAATACCAGCTGATGGGCTATCAAGCCGGACAATTTCGCCATTTGCTGTTCTTTACTCTCGTTATGAAGTTAAACAATATTCCACTCCATAAGAGATCTTATCCAACATTAAGAATTATGAAACACCTTTGAAAAATATATTCTAACGATGTTGTTTTACCTAGTTACTTTCCATAAACGGCATCATCAAGAACGAGAAAGGATATCTTATCTTGCCTCTGTTACACTAATGTTTTGTCGCATAACCAGAAGAAGAGCTATCAATTACGTCGTGTGTTTCCATAAACTAACGGTATAATAAAAGCAAATTACATATTTTTAATATCTGCTTATTATTCTCTACATTCATTTAGAAAATAATGCCTCTTCTACTATTACTTACGGACTTCGAGCGATCTTTTTTTTGGTTGCAGTTCGTAAAATTTTTGCTGTATCCATTTAGGTTGCAATTTTTCGTTGGTGCCATGCATTAATGAAAAACAATTTCAATTCAAACTGACCCCAGAGTACAACTAATAAAAGGGTCCAAATCCTGTCCGTGACTTCATATTTAGACTGCTATACTGGAATCATGGAAGATTTTGTACCCTTCGTACATTAGATATGCAACGAAAAAAGGGCAATCACAATCTGGGCTGTCGAGTAAAAGTAATATGTAATGGCTTTATTGAAATATTCAACTGGTGCCTATACACATATAATAAATACACATAATAACATACATATAAATAAGTAAGTAAACAATTTACTCTAATAGCAATGAAATGACTTTAACAAAAGATCAGCAAGTAAACAATTTACTGTAATATAAATTAAATCAAATAAGAGATAAAAAATACCATGCATCTAAGATTAGGAATGGGCTTAGCTTAACTAAATTTCTAATAAAGGGGTCTTACACCCAATCAAGCACATGAAATGCACTCTATAAATATATACATTATATATACATTAGCATATTATAACGGAATATAATCCACTGGGGTTGAATGATACACTAACACTGTGATCAAAAAAATAAAACTGAATTGGGAGGAGAAGATAAATAACACACTAAAGAGAAACACGATCCAAGATATTCGCGAGTTTACGTGATTGTGGATAACATCACCTCCATGTCCTGATTCTCTGGCTCGTCACCCTTCTAGTCTTCTCTCTCACCCCCCTCTTGCTAACCACCATACGCCTTCTTCCATTGCGCGAGTGCACAACACCTATCATAAACTAATACAATATAGCATTTTAAGATAACTCGCCTGAATGCAGAGTAAAACAGTTTACAGATATGGAGACACAAAAAAACAAATATACGGAAAGCGTGATAGATTTAAATCAGGAAACCATAAATACGACGAATTGGCTTCGCACTGACCAAAAGACTGGAGAAAAGTTTGACAGTGAAAGCTTTGATTAGGATCGACTGACAATCTTTCTTTGCCGCCAACATATGAAATCTCACGGTATAAAAGATAGACGATGATTCAATATCCATAAAACCAAAAAGAGGACATGCCACAAATGAAACTAAAACGGTCTCCCGCTTGAAGAAGCAATCAGTCCTACAATGCTGATTCAGCGTCCATCGATTCAGTTCTCTTTAAAAACTGAGCACCGAATTAACGTTTTATGCATGGTAAATCGTTAAAGTAAAATACAAATCAAAATTTATGTGTATAATTAACATAACATAAGCTCAGCACAATGTTTCTATTAGCAACGGTCCATAGATTTTTTCCATGAATTCTTATCAAAGTTGAATTGAGACATTGCCCATGTTAGTCGTATGTGGTGCTTAGATAGTTATCTGGATCGCCCGCTGGATCTCACCAGATATTTCATAAATCCCTACTCAAACTAGAGAAAAATAAAAAAATATATTGATGAAGGCACAAAATCACGTCAACAAACTAGACCTATGCCCCAAAAGCATCTCAATCCTTTCCGCATTAATAAAGGACATCAATATAGACCGTTAAAACTTCAAAGATGACCCATTCACGTAACCCTAACAGAAAATCGCACCAAATGGTTCATTTCCCCTTACAAAATTTCCTGGTTCCCTATATCTTATGATAAAGCAATTTTCCGATCAACAAAAACAACAATTGATATTCGCCACGTAATTAAAACAAGTCTCATTCTCGGTTCTGAAACCCTATACCGATCACTAAGTCAAACTCCAATCTGTAACCTGTGCCTTTATCTTCCCAATGTACTCAAATTGGAAGTCCTATATCCTTTTCTACTCGACATCTGGAACCTGATGATAGGTTTTATGACGCCTGATACTGATACTCTAAGCCACGGTGGCATCTCAGGCGATAAACTGGCTGACAAGTTAACCAAAGATGTTGAAAACATCCAATCCACACAACATATCCAATAATAATAATCCAACATAATCCAAACATCCAATACATTCATCTCAATCTAGTCGCTAAAGAAGCAGAAGGTATTGACCTCGCAAAAGAAGCAGCAAAAGCTGTCCTCGATCTTGGCTCTCAAGTAACTAAAGATCAACCCTGGTCAATAGAGCTTCTCAAAGATAAGATCAGGACGGAAATTCAAAAGCTGTGGAGTGACGAATGGGCCGGCAGCAAAACAGGAACACACACAAGAAGATTTTTCCCGCGACCATCGGACGCCAGCTACCTAAATGGAAGCTACATACATCAGGAAATAACCCAAGTCCTAACGGGGCATTGCAGACTAAATCACCATCTCCATCTCATCAAAACAACCTCATCACCGCAGTGTGAGTGTGGCCATGGCGACGAAACAGTGGAACATTTTCTGTTCCACTGTGCACGATACGCAAGTCAAAGATCACACCTCATCCAGGCGTGCTTAAGCAGCAACAAAGCGTTTCCACCATCGCTAGAGGACATCCCAAAGTTCCGGCACATATGGAAAGAGTTTAAAGACTTCATCCTGAAGACCGAAAGGTTAAAAATAAAAATATGTAGTACCGCCCAAAGTCTCAGATCGCAACAAACATAAAGCCCATCACAAATCTTAACTTTTCTCTCTTCGCAACATTCTTAACTTCTCAGCTCGCAACAAACATAAAGCCCACCACGAATATTAGTCTTACCCGTCACTAGCGAATCAAACAAATGCCCTCCAAGCCATTGCCTTTCCCAGCTCGTCTGCTCTCGTTCTGCCCTCGTTCTCTCCCTTCTCTCTTCTACGTCTTCTTGCCGGTCTTACCTTCTCCCTGTCACTCGTCAATGCGCAAAACCTATACGATATCTCTTAAATGATTTCTTGCTCCTTCTTTTATGACTTCAAAACCTCTGTACTAACGTGCTGTTTTATTCTGCTCCCGTATAGTTTTAAACTGATTGTATAGCTTTGTAATAATTTTATATGTTAAGCATGGCGACACATGAGCATTGTAACTGTATGGTCTGAGCTAAGGCAACACTCAAAACTGAGTAGGCCTTTCAATAAAAAAAAAAAAAAAAAAAATCCAATCCACACAGAAACTGATTCAACAACAGCCCGACCGTTCCTGAAACTATGTAATTGTTAAAAAAATGGTAAAAAAAAACAGATCTAAATAAATGTGCTATGCAACCTCCAAAACCAAACTGAGCATAGGAAAATTGTATCACCATTTATCATCAGTATCATCATATAAAATTTACTTTATTCGGTTATTACCTACCTTTAGCAAACTCAGCTCACAAAAAGATTTGGAGAATGGAGACAAATTGTTATCCCAATGGAATTCAGCTTGACAAGTATAAAAATATTTTCTCTTCCTTTTTCTGGCTGTTTCGATCCATCCATAAGCACTTTTCTTCACACACTTCTTGTCTCTTCTCCGAAAATTTTTCATTGTAGATAATAGGTAATTTCAATAAATTAGTCAATTATCATTTTTTATTAACATTTTTAGTATCGATGCAAAATTTGGTTAGTTATAATGCTGCCATCTGATTCATGAAAATATTTTACGTCACTACCACAGGCTAATTACTTATAGTTGTGATATAATTGTTTTATCTAATCTAAAAACAGGAAAGAACTAAGAAAATACAGATGACGAATTACTCCATTAAATTTACAATGAGCTGATAAACCCCGTCAAGAAAGGTAGAAAAAAGAATATAGATGATTAATTGTATAGCAAAAAAATGGTTTTTGCTTGTACAGAAAAAAAGAATTCTTGCTGATTTTTACGTTACGGGACTTCAAAAGCCAGTCTTAGTTATTGTAGGGGAGACCGGACCCATCTTGGACAGTCGCGGTTTTTCCCGCATATCTCCCGACCCCCTTAGGCAAAAGAGTTTTTTTTTGGCTAAGGTCATTCTTTAGCCTTGCCCCCACCCCCTTGATTTTTTTAAAATGTGTAACTTTAAAATTTAAGAACTTACATTGATTTCCATTTTTCAGTGTTTTTTTACCGATCCGGGGTGACATTAGACAGGGGCCTGTACCAAGTTGGACAGGGTATTAAAAGAGGGATAGTATGAATTAAAAATTATGAAAAAATCAGGAAATGTAGATGGTAATGTAGTTTAACCCCAAACAAATTTTGGAAATTATATCTTTAAAACTGAAAAAGTTTTCTTAAAGGGAAAGAATTACAACTTTTAAATGGGGTAAAAAATGTAGGTGGCGCTGAAGTCCATATATTGCCCATTGTCCAATATTACCCCTTGGAACTGCCCAAAATGGCCTCAAAATCATTCCCCCCGCAAATTCATTAATTGTGGGTACACCAAAGCACCTAAAAATAATTTTCTTACACACAATTGTAAAGGATAAACTGTTTTACACACTGATGTGTTTAAAAAAATTTTTACTCAAACAAACTTGGAGCAAGATCAATAATTCGGGTGAAAAATTTTGCAATAATTTATCGTGTTTTTTTCTTCCTCCTATAACTCCCGTTCTACTGTCGGGAAATTAATTAAACTACACAGGATTCAGCATCATTACATCTAGAACAATTCGTGTGAAATCTAGAATTTTAAAGCAATTTTTACTATATTTTAAGACACTGTCCAACTTGGAACAGTGTCCAACAAGGGTCCGGTCTCCCCTACTTTCTTTGTCTATTTCTGCAACGACATCTCTGATATGGGGAGACAGGAAAGATGCCAATTTATGATGAACAACTTTCTTAATCGCATGGTTATCAAAGCAGAGTAGAGTGTTTCCTGATTAATTTTAAAAATTATGCGAATCAGTAATCGGATAGGTTGTATTCAATACCTAAAAATGAGAAGAAAGTCTTTTCTTAGACAAGATGCATCATGCTTTGGCCATATCCTCTTGAATAGAAAAGACTGCAGTCTTTCTCTACATTTTTTCCAATTCGATACTATTTTGAATAAATCTTTTACGATAAGGTAATTGATGTCATGAATCAAACTGACTAGCGCGTATTCGCGATGAAATCTTTATTCTCATATAGGGACGAAGAGAAGGAGAATGTAGTGGGAAAAAGCAATTATTTTTTATACTTTTTGACGTAGAATTGTCTCGTTAATGTAAAACAAAATATCTCAAATGATAAGAATTTATTAAATCTAGTCAAACCTAAAATTAATAGATGAGCAAATGAAGATCGCAAAACAATTTATTCACTCTTGACTTTGTTAATTGTGAAGATATGAAACCAGAGATAAGGAGATGGGACACCTGATAGGGAATGCCGCCATGACACTTTTTGTCGCACCATCTAGCGGCTAATGCCCGCCCTTCATCATTAGCAGCCGAATTCCCAGCAATTCTGGCCCCGGCTGATTTGAAGTTTCAATGGAAACCAGTGGAGGACTTGAATAGGTTAAGTTGCCAATCCCCCCCCCCCCTTTAGTTAACCTGAGCCATACCATACCATACGAACCCATGATTTCCCTTCTTCATTCAAGTCAACGCTGGTCTAGTGATCAGCAGTCCGGACTGTAATTCGGAAGAATTGAGATTCGAATTTCGGTTAAGTAAAATTCAAAAATTTCGGAAAAATTGAAATTTTTAAAATTGAAAAGGACACCCCCATCAATTACTGCTATATCTTGCGGCCATATGTTTCATGGAATTAGTCAATGTTTTGGCTAATAGACCACCGAACCAGTAGCCCAACCATTTACTAATTAGTTGCAACACGTAGATTGTAGCCGCATGGAATTGTAGTGAATAAAGCTGTTGTGCTTTTAAATTTTTAAAAGCTACACATTTTTAGTCCCTTCCCCCCTGCCGCTTGACTCCTCCTTCTGGCCGGCTTGGACAGCACGTCAGCCCGTAAAACTCAAAACTTTGAACGCGTTTTACGGGCACTCACGCTCATTTTTTGCACACGCTAAACCCCATATTGAAAATTATCAGCGTGAAAAAAATTACAACGCTGTATCAATCGTTTTTCGATAGCAGAAAACTTGTCTTGCTAGGGAAGAGCCCCACGCTATTGAACAGCTATAGACTAGCTCGACAATTTTTAAAATAAACCAGACAAAAAAGAATTTTCTGAAATTTTAATAGCGTTTTCTTATAAATACAAATAGCATATAGACGATTTCTAAAAAGCCCACAAAACAAAGAGAAAACAAATACACACCACAAAACTAAACTAAATCGTCATTTTACGAAAGAACAACCAGTTAATTTTTCCGGGCTAATAGGTCTCTCTGTTGACGATCAAGTAGTTCCTCCAGATGTTGACAACGACAAATAGCAATTTTGAATTTTTCTTGAATTTGCGCCAAAGCATCATCTTTTTTGGCAACTGCTTGCTTAACCTGTGCAAAAAGTTTCTGTTATGACTTATTGTTGAATAGGAAACAAAATATTTGTTCATATTCATGTAAATTTACCTTCTCATGTATATCGCTAAGCATTTGTTCGTGGCAGGCCGACAGATGAGCTATTTCAGAATTTTTTTTGTTAATCTCTATTCGATGATCCGATTTTGCTTGACTAAATTCTTTTTGGAGCACCATCTTTTCTTCGTTTATTTTAAGGAATTCATCTTCCAATTCCTTTTGCAGAATTTTTTTCAAATCTGAGCGCTCTACAGTATATTTTTCCAGAGTTTTTGTTACGTCCTTATTTTCTTTTACGTGTTGGAAGAGTGATAAACGTAAAGCAGCCAATTCTTCATCACGTTCTGCCAAAGAACGCCGAACTTCCACCTAATCGAGTGTGAAAAATAGTAATAGTAAATATATTGTTCAAGTTATTAATCAATATAACAGAATTAGTTTACCAGTTTATTACGTAATTCGGATTCAGCTTCATCCAGTCTTTTTATTTCCTCTGCATTTTTATCCCTAATCCGTTGTAATTGATTTTCGGACAAGCTTTTCCATTGTTCCTGCAAAAAATAAATGAAAATAAACCAGCTTTCAGCTTCAATTTAAAATATGTGATATACATGTTGTCGCTTTAATTCGTTCGATAATTGTAAAGCGAATTTATGTTCTTCTTCTTCGCGTTCCCTTCGTTGATTTTCAATAAGCCGCCTTTCACGCTCATTGGAATTTGTATCCAATTGGTGTTTTAGTGCTCTGATTTCCTCTATTTTTTCCTCTTCCCACTTTTTCTTTAGTTGAGCTAGATATTCGACATTCTGTTGTTTGATCGTGGCAATTTCTGCCTGTAAAAGCTGTTGTGCGGCAATCCTTTCTCGTCGCCGCTTTTCTTCAAGACGACGAATTTTTTCGTCTTCCTGCATTTTCATTCGTGATTCTTCTTCTATCCAGCGAGCCCTTTCACGTTCCATATCGACCTGATGACAAATTTTTAAAACGGTATGAATTAAAAAAAAACAAGTGGGTTACTTTAACAAAAGAATTTGACCTGCAATCGCTGCAACTTGGAAGTGTTGATATGTTCCATTTCGTCTAACTGTTTATCGTATTTTACTCGCATGATTTCGCGCTCTTTAGCACACGCATCTTCGCGATCGTTATCCATTTTTTCTCGAAGTGCATTTAGCTGCTGGACAGTTTTATTTAAATGAGCTTGTTCTATTCGATTTATTTCTTCTTGGTGAATAGATCGAAGGCTCTGCAACTCAACCTGGTGTTGACTCATCTATATGTATGTATATATATGTAGATATCGATGGAATAAAAAATATTTAAAGATATTAAAATCATACAAGGCGTCGTAATTCTGGTTCCAACCCTCTTGCTGTTGCTTCGCGTATATGTCTATTTAATTTTAAAAAATCGACTCAAGTTAAATGCAAGTAGATGGAGTTTCGCAAATTACTTATGCTTACTCTGTGCGGTCTGCTAACCACTTTTCTTGGTGGTACCTTTGATCTTTACCCAAAGTCTAAAAAAATTTTTCGGATTACAAAAGGTTCAATATTAATATTTTAGTTAATCTACCCCGCAAAAAATTTTAATCTCGAAACTGAACAAAAAGCAAGATCTTTTTCGATCTTTTCGATCAATTGTTTAGCACATCATTATTCTGAATACTGTAAAATCTGGTGTATAAATAAGGATGTCGTTTTCGCCTATTTTAAATACGCCAGATGTATTTCTTAGGCCAATTTGCGGCAATTTTTAAAGTGAAGCGGTAAAAAGGACGCGATTGGAGCGGAAACTCAGATGGTGACTAAACCCAAAATTTTATTTGTTTAAGTAACATAAAGGTGTGTTACTATAGAAATGCTACTGGTTATTTACTTTTGCACATTCTATATTTCTATGAAAGAAATAACGATTAGTTTTTGTGGTTATCTTTTCTCCTACTACACTAAATCTCTCGAATTAAAACTCTAGCATTAAAAAAAATAAAAACTCAAGCCACGAATTAGGTCTACTCCCAAACGGAGGCCGTATAAAAATAATATAAAAACCTGTTGAATTATGGTAGAGAGATTCCTGCATTTTCTATCATGATCTAAAAAGTATTTTATCCAGAGACTTTGTCCCGATAGAATTGCTTGCTATTCTGAACAAGATAAATCTATTCCTGAATTCTTCTAGTCTTTTTCCGATTTCTAATCAGAAACAGCTTTCAGCAATAAAAGGAGACTTTGGACACTTAAGTGATAGTTTGCTTGTTAAGAAAACCAAGAATAAAACCTTTAAGATTTCTCTTAAATATTTCGTAAACATTCAAAAGAATTAGGCTATTTGTATTTGTATTTCTTTAACAACGGCGTTCATACCTAAAGATGGGAAATGGGCAAGAAACTTTATTCACGCTCTCAGACTCGTTAAAAATTACCTTGTTGATCACAGCGTTCCTCATTTAACTGTTGGCTATCTTCCAACGCTTTTTAAAAAAATACTTGCTTAAGCTTAAAAAAAGCTCTAGTTTAGCTTAGGCGCTTAGGCTTTAGAAAATTGTCTTCACAAATTGGCCTCTAATTGAAACAACTGGCTTCAGCCGATACACGATGTAGACGAAAAGATAAACACAGATTTAAAAAGCTGCAAAAATTCGCAAAAATTAATAACAACGAGAAGACTCTGAAATAGAGTAAACAAAAACTTAATGTCAAACCATTGAGAGACAATAAACATGACAACTTTGTGCCATTTCCTTTGGCAACTGGGACAAAAGATCATGTTTACAAATGATTCTTTGTCATTAAAAAAAATAACATTTATGAAATTTCTATCGCTTCGTTGCTTAAACTGAGTGCAGACAATTTTTCTATACACAAGTTTTTACATGTATAAATCACATTTTAAAATATTTAAAAAATATATGTAGCTAGGTAACTACACTAAATTTGCCTATTCGATTTAACATAATTTTCGAATTTATTTACCTGCTTCAATCGACGAATCTCTGCGTTGTGGCGTTCATCGCTTACTCTCCGTTCATATTCTACTTTGGCTGTTTGTTGCCGCATTTCAGTGGCCAATGCTTCACATTTTTCAGCAAGTGCCTTCTTTTCTTCGACTAGTTGCTGTATAAATTGGAAGTTTCGATTCGTGTTCGATTCGTATTCCTCCTTTTGAGCTTTACAACGTAAATTCAGCTCACGTTTGGCAGTCTTAACGTTTCGTGCTAAAAGTTCCCTTTGATGCTGAAGAGCCCGTTCCATGACAACAAGCTTATTGTCTTTATCCTGAACAAGCATCTGAAAAAATTGTTCAATTTTGCACAATATTAATTAATGTTACATTATACATCAATACCAGCCCAAAGTAGACCTATTTCTACAAAAGGCATACAATGAGAAAACTGTATTTTGGTATATAGTATATATACTTCCAAAATTCTTATTTGCGTTTCGCGCATTTTCCCACTTTTCCATGTTTGAAAAGGGGAAGCGTCAGAGTCATAGAGACCTAGTCGCTTATCGGAAGGTTAGAGTATCCTATCCGCGTTTGGGGGGAGCTTATCCGTGATCCAAATGGAATTTTGGAGTCCTCTACTCCTGAGCTCAGTAGCACTCTGATTCGTAAATAGTTAGATAAGTAGCTAGTTCTCATCCCCCAAAAGACCGAAAATCGGACCACGACCCCCAACCCCCAAGCGGGGTAGGGGGCTCTAGCCTTTCGTGCAACGACCAGGTCACTATAGCTCATGCGCTACCCCATAGCCGTCGTAGCCGTCATTAGTTTATAGTTAATAATGAGCTATATAGCGCCTAGACCCTAGAGGGATGTTCGACATCTTTTTTAACTATTTGCTTAAATCGCGCAACGCAACAATCGAATTCATTTTTCGCCTGCCAGAAGCGCCTTGTCAGGCATTTCACCTCGCTTTATCCCGACTTGGTGAACTAGTCCGACTTTGCGCGAGAAAGCGAGGCGCAATAGCTGAGGCTCTTCTATAGCAGGTGAAAAGGGATAGTGGTAGATAGTGGTGGATACCCACTATAAAAATCTAAAATGATGTTTCGATTAAAACGTCAACACTCGATCGTTAGTAGTTCTCCGAAAACCGCGTTTTATCTGGGCTCGTTACAATCGAAAAGAGCCAGCTCCTCAAAAAATGTAACCGTGATCAGCCACTGCGTCGCCCATTACCGTGCCGACAGTATTAGAGGATACTAAAAAGAAATGTTCCTTTTCATTAAATACGATTCTCTCATGAAAGAAAAAGTAAAATAAAAACGAATGATGACATTAAGGTAATCAGTGCTTTGGATGAACGAAAATCTAGTGGAACCCTTAAAATTTTAAAGGTTAAAGAATCAATTCAACAGTTAATTCTTAAGCGAAAATTTTTTCATAGAAGCAAGACAATACCTAGAAAATATCACTTTCTGCCAAAAACACTGAAAACACCCACATTCCGTTCAAGAGGGAGATAATAACTTTGAAATAATATACCTAAATTAGAAATGAACCGTGAAATTAAAGGAATAAATAAGATATTGTACCCCAACAAGTTGAAAAAATTCAATCTTGTATGTTTTTTGTTTGTTTGTTGTTGTTGTTTTTTTTTGTTTTTGTTTTTGTTTTGTTTTTTTGGGGGGGGGGGAGGGGAAGTTACACGAAAAATAGGAATATGAAAAAACCACCGTTTTGATTTGCAATATCTCTTAAAGTAGTAGAATCAAATAAATTCAACTTTAGCCTTAATTTAGGGTATTTAGTAGCAGTGTTTTATTTAGCCTATATATTTGTTATCTTAGTAATAATTCTATAGTTAGACTTAGACAACCGCGATAGGTTGTCTAAACTGTTACCCGCCAAGTCCCCGCTCCCCACGGCTTTACTTCATTACATACTGCTACGGAGATTGCATGTAATGAAAAACGAAAGATTAGTTTGAACTGATTAGAAATACCTGAAGAGCGAGAACTTCTTCTGTTAATTCAGCCATGGTCATTCCGTGTAACCTTGTGACGCCTTCGGAATCAGGCCTTCTGAATCCTCCTTCAGCATTGGATTCCGTCTCAGAGTTGATCGCAAGATGTGGTGAGCTTGCTAACGGTGTATGACTATTAGCGTCATCTAAAAAGCTCAAGATTTCAGAGAGCATATTTGGTTCTCTTTTTGTGACTTGATCATCCTTAATATGTTGTTGCTTTGGTTTAACTACATGAAACGTCGGACAAGAGGGTTTCTCGCTTCTGCTAGACGAAGTATGTATGCTGGTGATCGCACCCGCTGAATCATCAGTCGAATCGGGCGCATTTTCGGTTTCAGATGCAGACACATTGTTATGCGCACAAGATTCAATTTCGTAAGACGGTTGTTTGCGCTTGTTTGTTTCACATTCCGGATTATAACTGGCATTTTTTTCAGTAGAGAGCTTTGTTGGGGAAGAAGTAGAATGTGGTAGATTCTTTGGCTGTGATTCAACGTCAATCATTTTAGATTCACACTGATGATAAACCGTCGGCTCAGACTGATCATCTTTCTCATGATAACATTCATCGTGAGAATTGTACTGCTCACAGCGAGGAGATTGATCAGAATGAAAGTGATTTAATTGTCTTGAATTGATTATGGATGGAATAGGTTTTGTAAAGTTACGCAATGTTGAATCTTGGTTGAAAACTGGATCATTGATGTCTTGCAGCGTAGTGTCCGGAACAAGTTGTTCATCAGGACTATCGCATGAAACGCTGCTGAATACGGCGAAAGACTGCTTATCTTCAAGGCTAGCTTCAGTACCCGTATCAAAACTGCCAACAGTTGCCAACTCGCTATCGACACTGCTAGACCACGACTGGGAACTGACTGGCACAGGGGGAAACCAATCCCTTGACGGATTCACTGAGCTGTCATCTCGAGAAGTTGAACTTGTGACTTTTCGACGCAAGGAAGAATAAGGGTTTCGCCTATAAAAGCAGAGGAGACATTAAAAAACTTGATTATTTGAATATTCATTGAATGATTTATATTCTATCAAAACAGGTTTTTTGTTACATGCAGCCCCTTTGGACGAATTCAAGGTGTAATAGACTTTTTTGTAATCTTAAAGAAATTGTGTTTCGTTGTTGTATTATAATTTTAATTACTTTGATGTTGCAGCTGTGGCAGGTCGATCAGACAAAATTTTTCGTGTGGTCAATGTTTCCCTGCGAACGGAAGCGTGCAGGCAATCTTCTGACTTGCAACTCGAAATTGTTAGAGGTTTTCCTGTTGAGAGCCCATCAGACGTTCGATTGGAACCGATTCTGAAATTGATTTGCACATTTGAACCTTTTAAACCGAAATCTTTAGAATCAGCTGTGTGGTGTAGCTGAGATGGAATATTGCTAATTTTCTTTTTATTTGCTGAAGCGATGTTACTGTTACTTTCAGTTCTATTTCGAAATTTAATAGGCATCTTTCATAAACGAAAGATATAAGGAACTTGGCAAATTTTACGTAGCTATTGTCGATTTGTTTAAAATGCTAACACAACCAGCACTAGAAATATCAACTGTGAAGGAATAAACAACTGACGAGTACTCGAGTAGGCGCAATATTTATTTGTTTAGTCAATGATTGTTTGTCACCATGGCGACAACGATGTTGTTATCCCTATGGTTATAAAGGCAGGATAGGGGATTCGGATTCCCTTTCCTTATACGGGGAAATAAAAAAAAAAAAACCTTCCTTCCTCAATGAATCACGTTCAACCTAAAAAAACAGCGCTGCTTATTTTAGTTATGAAACTACATAGATGGAAATGAGTGTCCGTATTACATTTATTCACACGTATGCGCTGGCTAGTATCTGATAGTATTCTATTAACTTGTTCCTTAACGTCCTTAGTTCATGCGCTTGGAAATCAAAAAATGAAAAATCTAGTTTACGCAGGTATCGACATGTTGAGGATCGAGCTCCATGCACTTGACTTATACAATGAAACTTGAGTCTATTGAATAAAAAAGATTAGTGAATCCTGAGACCAGGCTATGTGTATTTGATTTCTTTTTTTCAGTCAAGCATGCTTAAATCAGCACAATCAAAACGTTGACAAATAAGTGATATAAAAAGTAGCAACTGGACGGATAACCCTTAGTCTAGTAATAAAACCTACTGTGGACGGAATGGGTGATCTGGTTTTGAAGTCTGAAAACATTGATGCAAAACCATAAAGAGGCACATGTGTGTCCTAAAGATCCACGGTACAACGAGATTCTTAATGCGTAAACCAAAGTGTTACCATGTTTGTGATAACCGCAAAAACAAAAATCATAACCCAAGTTGAGCCATTAGTAGAGGCACTAGCAAGACGACATTTGTACATATCATATCGGGTTGCTTGATTTGCCACTAGATTCAGAAATTCCGATTCTACTAGCTGCCCGTCGAAGTAAGTTATGGCATCTTCGAAAGGATACTCGTAGCCTTGCTTGCACTCACACTTGTAACCACCAGTATCAAAGCCTCGTCCCAATATTGGAACACACTATATCAAAATACAAATCCAACGAAAATCCAGTTATTACAAAAATCTTAAAATGAAACGGGATCTTGAGAGTATGAAAAGAACTTACATAAGAAGTTTTGAGATCGCATTTGTTGGTTTCTTTAAAGGCGTTCGGCGTATGATATTTACCAGGACATTGGTTTATATCTAAAGTCTGTAAATCCATGGTGACGGTGACAACTCCTTTAAATTCCAATTTAGTCCGTAATGAATCCCAGCCAAAGAAAGGAGCTGCATAGGTTGCAACCCATTTTTTAACGAATCCATTGCAATCAAAGTAAGGTCGCGTCCAATAACCATGGCGTAAATCAGCAGCCCTAGTAAAACGCATACATTGTTATTTCACTCGAAGGCCAATAAATCCCCAAAAATGCTAAATCTTTTTTTTTTTTTTAAGATATCTTACTTGTAGGAAATTGGGAAATGCTCGTATTTCTGCGTGTGATCGGCATATTCTTCGGAACGAATTCGCATTTTCAGAAAATATTTTTCCAGATCATCAAAGTTAGTTGACCAACGTGACTTTAAATGTTGATACCATGGTTTTTTAAGATATAAATCATCTGTTAAAACAAACGTTCAAAAGAGTTTTAAGAAGTTAAGTTAAGACGAAGAAGATGTTTAACTCTTTTTAAAAATAATAATTTAATCATAATACCAGTGGAATTTAAACGAGCAAGATCTTCAAGTTTGAACTTTCGCGTATTAAGCTGCTCCTTGTAGGCGTAAGGAGCAAAAAGGGTGCGATTAGGAAATTTTCGACGCTCCCAAAACGTTCCAGCTGCCCATATTTTTGTGTTTCCTAGTACAAGAGCTAAGGTCTCGGCCATTAATTGATCTTCAGTTAGAGGGCGATCAGCTAAACGATTCCCAGAAAATACTTCAGTCGAATCAACAACCTAAACAAAATACTATATGATTAATATGAAACAACGTAAACAGCTAATGTGCAAATGTTGTTAAACCTGTAAAAATGCGCTTAAGAAATTTGCCAAACGTAAAGCCATCCTAGCCTCGTTCTCAAATTGTTGCTCTGCTCCGAAACCAATGTCACCGTGCAAGACCAAATCATCCGGAGAGAAGAGATTTCTAATAAAGGAATAAGTATTAGTGGGAAGAAATACTAAATTACAAAAACCAAGGAAGAAATGAAAAATAAATACCTGTTATTACAGTTATGTTCGTTGACAGATCGAATGAAACTAATTATGTGATCAATATTCTTTGCCTTGGTATGAGTCGAATTTGGACCTTGAGTCGAATTCATGTAATTAGAATTACGCTCTAAGTATTGAAGCCTTAATAATGGCGTCATTTTCCCCCACTGAACTGGTTGCTTCTGAATCCCTGGTGTAAAAAATATGTTCTTCACAAAAGTCTTAGTAAAAAGTAATGACTTAGCAATTTACAGCCAATTTTTTCACAATGAAAATTTTCATGGTGCTGTTCACTGGTAGCTCGTTCGACAATTTCCCCGAGATAAGGTCGACGAACTGTATTTGGCAATCTGTGTCCAGGTTTACATCGGCATTGGTATCCCCCTCGTCGAAATCCGTATCCATGTATAGGTTCACACTGCAAATTAAATAATGAATTTTAATAAGGGATGTCAAGATAACTACGAATTTTTAAACACATTACTTCTGTTGTTTCTTTACATCTATCAGTATTAGAAAATCTGTTGGGACCATCATTTCCTTGTCCTTTCGGACACTGATTTATGTCTATTCTTTCAAAATCCATTTCCATAACTGCAGCAGCTGTATAGCTAATGAATTTTTTTAAAATAATGAATTGATTATTTTTTTCTTTAATTAAATTTTTAAATGCGACTTACGTGGGGTATTCAATGTGACGAAAACCAGTATGTCGTGGGAAGATGTCTGCTATTGGAACTACAGCTCCAACTACCCATTTGTTAGATCTTCCACAATCAAAATAAGGTTGAGTCCATTTCAGGGGCCCAGGAACTTCATCAGCACCAGGAGGTCCATGGAAGGTGAATGTTTCATTTGTGTTGTTGGCATAGCGAATTTTAACTTGATATGTTGTTTTTGTATCTTGTCGACCATCCACTTGATCAGGAAGCCAAGCTTGGTACCACTTGTTGATCCGATAGTAGTCAGTGGTATAGTTTTCACTCTTGCTATTTTTTGAGATGGCACCAAGATCCCGAACATCAAACATGTTTAATGTTGAATAGCGTTCCAAGTGAATAGGATCATTATAATCATCAGCTCTAAATGTCCGTGGGGCAAAAAGGGGAAGGGTTTTATTGAAAAATGATCTATAAGATGAGGTGTAGGACATGTTAGGACTGAAGTAAACTGCACTGCTATTTAGTCTTGGATTTGATGACACATCAGCTACAGTTGACAAAAAATAATACATCATTCCGGGGTCATAAGTGTCATTGGTTGCTGGTCTAATAAAACGGGCTTGTAAAATGTAACTCCAAAAGAAAGCTCTGTTTAAAGCCATGTTGTGCAAGTGTAAAAGCGCTGTTCTATTGGGGAATACAGGATTGATGTTGATATCCTTGATATCGGGCAAGTGAGAAACGGCATCTTCGGGCATGTGCAGTTCGTTAACGTTTTTTATGGGGCAGTTGTCAGCAGTAACTGAATCCATTTGATATTTAAGGGCGTCGAATTCATCACGAGATTGCCATTCAAACTGGGCGGTAACACTATGATTCCCAAGTATTGCAGCTGCTACAAGAAGGCACGTTAACGTGAAAAATGGAAACGTCACTCTTAAACACATTTCGCTCAATTACTTATTTCAAATTTAAATGTCAACCATTAAACCACCGACAAGTTTCAAAACGACACACCCTGCAATGTGTTGGCGTTGTTTGACTGCTTCTTGCAACGTAGCCTACTACATTTAAGGAGGCCGAAAGGATTGCTATCTTTACAGTGCTGGAAAAGTGGAGCCGATTTTCGATTTTGCTCACCTTTTCTCATTTCTCTTCCTCTAAGTAAGGCCGCGGGAGCCATCTAGTTAACGAGGGTTGTATCGAGCATACAGTACAGTCGAAAAATAGACCAGAAACAAAAAAAGGGGGTTTACTTAATTTTGAATTTTCATGAGTTTTATTCATACTAAAGTGTGACGATCGATAGTGTATTAAAGGCCCTAAAAAATAATGCCATAATTTAAAAAATACTTAGTTAAAATTCAACAATTGATCATGATTTTTTTTTAATGTAGAGGATAACTTCTATTCCGATCCCTTGTTATACGCGCGCGCGAGTTTTCCTCTTTTCTAATTTCTACACGGTTCAATACCTGTCCTGAAGTTTATAATGTTTAGCGGTTTTTATGGTTATCATTTTTGCCTCGGTGTTGGGAGGAAACCGTCTTTATTACGCTTTATCACGACTTGCGCTCTCGCTTCCCCACGATTCATGTAAATCGGATTTGTTTTTCTTCTCCTTGACTGGGTGACCTAATCTCTATCAAAGAAAAATAAGAGCCATTTAGATTATAAAAGATAACTCCCATTTACTAAAGAAATCTTAAGCAATTATCCACCACTGTTACCTCTTCTATGGGCTTCCCTTCCATGTTTCTTGAACTGCGTTATATATTATTGCGTGACTTTTTTACACTTAAGTGCTATATTTTTGCGTGATGAAACAAGCTTCACACTGCTTCGCCACTGCCTCGGAAACATTTTGAACATTGATTCAAACAGAAATTGCATTTCAATTAGTTTTATTTATTATATTCAATTTTAATGTGGGTTACGGATTTTAACAGCTTTTCTAATAACAATTACATTAACTTCCTACTTCAGGATTACAGAACAGATTTGAATAAAATGATGGAACATCCATGTCCGAGCGATATTTAGATGCGATTTCTGATACTTTCAGTTTACGGCGAATGTGGGGGAGTTGATAACTAGAATTAAGAACATTGAATTACTTTTTAGGACGAGGACAAAATGCATGAGTAAATGGTAGAATTTCCAATCCAATTTACCTGTCATGATCTAGTCGTCGACGTTTCCCCATATTCACAGCAGTTTGCCGCACTAGTGAACCAAGGGCTCGGCGAGACACAACAATTCCGTCTACCAACGGTGTAGCTAAATTCACTCTAAAAAAATTAATACATTTGTTAAAACTCAAAATATTTACTAATTAATAAATAATTTAATAATCATACTTAGAATTTGGTCCTTGCAAATGTATGCGGTACAGTCCAGATTGTTGTGCATGAATAAAAATAACAAAGCAATCGCTTACTACATCTGCTTTCTGTTGCCCTCCGTTATCACGACAGCTAGAAATCGTCTCCAGTAAATCACCTTGGTTCAAGAAATTTTCGTCATAAATATGAGCCAATAAGCAATGATAAGATTAAATTAGTAGTAGGTGTAACGACGCAGATGGCGAAAATTTACCAATGGGAATAGTAGTGTGATCTTCATAACTTTCGCACCATACGACTAGCATTCTAACTTCGGAAATGTATGCACTGTCTTTGGTTAATCTCTTGGAAAAATTGATATTTTTTTGTTCCTTTCCCAACTGATTCTGAGGCGAGTCGTTCAGTGACGAAGGCTCATGAAATGGAGCTGATAAAAAAAAATAAAACACGCAGAACAGACAAAACAATTAGTTCCTCAACAAAAACTAAAGTAATGATGTGCAATACAAGATATAAATGACGGAGATGTACAGCTCAACGCAGGAACCACAAATAGGATTTCGGAAACTCCGTCAGCCCAGTAAAGACATTGAGAAGTCATTTGATAGGCATTAGCTTTGGAATTCAAGTCCATGCTTTCTTTCGACATTGGTTTGGCCTGTGCTGTAGTCAACGAGTCTGGAACAAGATATTTCATCTTTAAAAGATTACATTCCCCGAAAGATTATAATTTTATGGGGACGGAATCATCCAATTACATAAATATATATAAATAGTTCAAAAATTGTTACCTTGTGGCCAACCTAAAGCTTGCAAAAATTCCAGAAAATGAGGATTTAGAGACGAGGCCAAGCTCTGGATAATAGAAACATTTAAATTTAATAGAACAAAATAAAAAAAATACTATTAACGATTGCATTTCCCAAATGGACAAAGCAATACAACACATGTATTTTCTTATTTACCATATTTGAGAGGATTTCGTAACTGTCTTTTTGTCCTGACCGAACATAAAATACGTAAACGGTATCGTGACTGCGGCTTCCCAACCGGTCCAAGGAATCTAAATCTTCAAAGAAATGTGATGAAGTTGAATCTAATCCAACCAACGAATTTCCTCGAAGAGAATTTTCCTGAATCGATGTATGTTTATCAAAAGTAAACTAATAAATTACGTCGGCAAGAATCAGCAAGTTAGTAATTTAACAGTATACTTGAAGTCCATCAACGGAGAGAAATCCCAAGTGTGACAGAAATAATCGGGCCGTTTGAAATTCATTGCAGAGAAGAGGGGACTGGCATTCCGATTTAATCTCAATGTCTTCTTGAATTTCCGAGACTGTAAGAGTTGATGCCGAATCGACAAGTCTTCCAAGTTTATCCAACTCTGCGGCTATACGATCGTCGATCATTAAAGGGGTTTCCAAACTGGGTAGTGTTTTATCCCTGTTTAAAACAAACAATGAATTACATCTAGAAAGAAAATATTACCAGAGAAATTCAGTTTACGCCAAACAAGGTCGAACTCTATCAACAGAGTCAGGAAAGTACTGTGGATCAAAGCTTAATAGTGATCCTACGTCATTCATAGGCAGAGGTCGACCAGGATTGACCGTGTAACTATAAACACCACATTTATGCCGTGGTAAGTGACGTATTTGTGATGCCCAAACTTGGCGGCCAAATTGATTACGGATTAGAATTGTAACCATGGGGTCGGAATCTAAGATCGGTAAAGCGTTACGATGGGATGCAAGAAATAATAATAATAAAAAAGGAAGTATTTACCTAGTATTTTGTTGGAGGGTTGCTCCAATACACCAAGAATTATTGTGCCTTCAGACGCAGCGAAATATCGAAAATGTTGAGCAGCGGATAAATGAGGTTTGTTGGAATTACTTTTCATAAGATTTGACTTATTGAAAAGGTCCTCTTCATTTAAAATGCAGGACGGAGAACCAGGCCCAGTTAGTGAAGGGAAATTACCAACTTGTTCTATCAATGAGGTTAGCAAAAATTCTGCGGCGTCACGAACTCGAAGAGATACTGGCTTCAAGAGTTTTTCGTGCTTTGCCTGAATACTTTCTCCATTTTTTCCTGTCTGAAATGTTTGGGTTATTTAAGTTTTAGATTTGAGTCCATCGCATTCATTTACCTGGGATTTTGATCCAGATATTCCCAATTCGATTACTTGAAGAATAAGATGCAAGCATTCGCTGTCTGTTGCTAAAAAAGGATGAGCGAACAGCCAGGAGGCACAACATGTATAAGCTGCAACAATCGTTGAATGAAGGTCTTTGGAATGAGCCGGTGGTGGCCGCGAACATTGCACAGAAATATATTCGCATAAAACACGAACAATTCGACGACTTTCTCCTACATCTTCAAATAAATTGGTACTTACAATGAAAAAGAAAAAACAAAAAAACGAAAAGGTGAGAAACGTAAAAGACCTACTTTGATCAGAGACTCGTAACTTCGCCAAAACCTCCGCCAAGAAACCTAGTAATTCTAGCGCGGCTAGAGATGTATTTAGATCTGCTTTCCAAACTGCAAGAAGTTTGCACGATACTAGGTGGAAAGTAGCGTTTACTAACCCGTGAAACGATCCTAAATTTTCAAATGAATTCTTGTGAGATTAGCTTATATTCAACACAGTAGCTTCCTCGTGATCATCAATAAAACATGTAAGAAAAAATTGCTTACCTAAAGGAAATGTTAATAGAGGGCCAGAGTATGAGATTCTCTCTGAATAGGAAGCATCGTTTTCAAGATGGGAATCTAATGTGATCTCACTCACACTGGGATAGGAGTTTGAACTTGTGCTGTGACAGCTATGGGTATCTGAAGTTGAAGACATAACGTTTGATGCAGAATCGGTTTGCATGGGTGTGGACGGATAATTGTGGGAAGCCAATGATACTGCGTTGTGCTCCGACTGCTCAAATGCTGCCAAGTCGTGAATTAAGCTCGCCAGACCGCCTAAAGAGTATCGAATGATCAAAGAAACAATGTCAACTGGCACACTTGCATGAAATAAATTCAAATACCTAAAAGAATATGGGTGTTCAAAGGATCACTTTCAACTTGCAAAGCAGACAGTAGAAGCTGTGTCAAACGTGGGCGGACATTAGAAAAAATTGTGGGTAATGTGTTGCGTTCACCAATTCCACCAGCCAACTCCTTGATCGGCAATGACTAGAAGAATAAAAAAGAGGAAACAATATAAATATTTTACAACCAACGGAATCCACACATGCGAATCGAACATACATGAAAATGAAGAGGTGCTGCAAGAATCGAAACAAGCACATGGATAGAAGCTCGTCGTAGTTCTACTCGGTTTACGCTAGGCCTGTAATTAAAATATATCGTGATATTCGTGCATATATGTATCAATAAATAATTAAATACATCAAATATCAAATCTTACTTGATTTTAAGATCTTTGGAGAGTAAGATTACTTCTAATGAATCTATCACTGATGGGATCAGAGTAAAAACACCGTCCAAGTTCACACGAAACAAATCAGCAGAATGCAACAGAATGCTTGCCATGGCTTCACTGATGAACTTTTCCTGCAAAAATAAAAAATGTAAAAATGTAAGCAAATAAATACAATTTAGATTACAAGAAAGTGGATTACGTACATCTTTTATTTTTAAGCCATTGTTTAGCACCACATAGAAGCGAGCAAGATACTGCGGAAGTATGTCTTCGTCCGTACTTTTCGAACAAAAGATTCGACAGAGAGCTCCAAGTGCTTCGGCTCGACCACTTTCATAACCATCTAATGTTGCACCAACATTTGCAGTGTCGGGGGGTAGCTCAACCACAGTAGCGCTACGTGGACGGTTGGATTGGAGTGATGATTCACTAGTGACACTAACACTTGAAGCCCGTGATCGATCAGTCAAGTGCAAGCTAGAGGAGCTGGTTTCCGCAGTGGAGGTTTTCAGGTTAAATTGAGTTTCGCAGTCAATTAAAGTCGCTTCAAAAAGCCAAGAACCGAAAAGATGAAGGAGAGAGTTACAACGAGCTCTATGCAGAATAGAAGTTGATCCTGCAATGAAAATGTAAAAATGAAATGCTCGGGTTCCCAATAAAAATTACTTGGTTACAAACCGGCATTATCGACGGGAAATGACGTGCGCCCAATACTTCCACTGTGTGTCCTACGTTCTGTTCTTTCGTGTGGGAAAACGGAGGAACGCAACCCAAGGAATGCATCAACGAGTCCAGCTATGCCTTTCATTGCTTCCACAAAGATATTAGGCAATGAAAACAAACAAGGGTGCTGGCTGGGATCTGAAAGCTATATACCATCATTAATAAAACATATTTAAATCTCAAACTGTTAACAAATGTCTCGAGGAAAGTACCTGAGAACTAATTATAGTATATTGCAAAAATTTGTGAGTCTGGCTTATTATACTTGGACGAGCCAATTGCACAGGGTTACCTATGCAGTGCAAAAGGCGATACCAAGCTTGCGTTAAGACTTTACCAGACAACTCTACTGGAACCAGAATTTGTTCATCATCTACGGGGAATTTTACAAAGGTTTTTACTACTTCATCATATTTAGAATTTTAAGGGTCTGACCTGCCGGTTTTAGAAATTGAGGACCGTATAATTCGGTTAGTAACCGAGACGTTAGGGCTAAGTTGATTCGATTCCATTGGGTAATCAAACTAGTTCGATGTCGCCATGATTGGGCCAATTCCGTTAACGTTTTCCACATCCGAGGAGAGGGAAAACTTTTGGCGCATGCATGAAGCCAAATTTCAAAAAGGACACTTAAAACTCGATCACAAAGTTGATCCCCAATATCATCTACAGGTAGAATTTGAATTAATAATTAGTTTGTATATTATTTACGGATATAATTATGTACTTGGAACAGTAGGAGGGGCCAAGAGAACATCGTTGATGGTCATGAGAAGCAAAAGAAGCGAATCCCAGGTATCTTGATCAATTATTGATGAGTTAGTAACGACAGATTGAATTGTTCTGAGAACTCTGTGACAAAGAACGGCCTGACGATTTATCAGATCCGGAGCTGTTAAAAATAAATAAGCTGAAATTATAATCAATTCTACAATGATCTTAAAAAAGGTTGAATTAATTTCTAGACATTATACATTTTTTGAAAATAATTGAAATATATATTTAAATATCTATCACAATCCATTCCCTATACATAAGACTAAAAAGGTAAAACCCCACAACCATAAATTTTCCAATTAATTTGCAACAAACAATGTGAAGTTAATATACCTTCTCCAGGTCTGGGAATGAATATCTGGAAGAGTTGGCATATAATTTTCCTGGAATAGTGGTTGGGAAGTTTCAGCAATGGAAGGGGAACCGCAGATCTGGGTTGAGGAAGCAATGCTGAAAGCCACTCACAATAAACATGAACACAATCTCGGATTGGGTCATGCTCTGTTGTGGCTATATTAAGTGGTAAACTTAATCCATAACCAATAACCTGATACCAGTTAAGAAACCATAAATTTTAATTTTAAAGGTTACTTTAACTGTATTTTCAATAATGAGCCAGAACCACTTACTTCCATACACCAAGCAACTTCTCTGTCAGTATTCAACTTTGCCGAGAGAGGTGATGGATGAGTTATGCCTATGTTGGTTGCAATTGGCTGTACAACAAGTGTAACTATTTGTTTGACTGAAAAAAATATAACATTGCATTAACATGATTAAAAAGAATATTTACAAATGTTGTTCATCATAAATTTAAATGAACACATACGTGCATCAGGTGAGAGTGGTAAGGATGTCAATACAGATCTATTTTCTATGTTGCTCTGGTTGAAGAATGAAAAGGAGGACCAGTCGACATACATCTTATCTTGGTATATCTTGTCCTCCTGTTACAGAAAGTTGGTTTATACAAAGTGGAACATAGAACATTTTATTAGTTGCACATACAGGGACAACATATTAAACAAACTTTAAAATCTTTGAGCACTAGTTAGAAACACAAAAGTAGACTGTGATTATACTAACCTTTTGATTAGAATTCATGCGGTTTAGAACTCCAAGATTCATTTACAGACATAACTCTAACCTCCACTACACAAAAATATGTAGCCACTGCCCTGAAGTCGCATAAATTCACGAACTTCATTAGTCCTTCAAAATCGCTGTGGAATAAGAGCTGTCGAAGCAATAAGAGCAGCAATAATAGCATACTACACAATGGGAATGGGATGCAGCATTCCAGCTCCAGCTTATTACTGAACGGTGGAAGCGGAATGGCGGAATCTAAAAGAGGCGGATTTGGAGGCGGGTCGGACTGATATTCCTTTAGTAGGGCAAGTAGGCCTGCAAATGCTGCATACCATACCATTCCTCGTTCAGTACAGTCAATCTGACAAAAAATCTTAAACTACTTGTTGATTTCAAAATTCTGGAATCAAGCCCCTTTGTGGCACCTTCGAGATTTTAAAAGTCTCTTTTCGTTTTTTTTTCTTGATTAGGAATTATAAAAATTAGTTTTCGTATTGTTTTCTCTGTTTGTCATCTTATACTCTCACTGTTGCGCCTCTTGTGTGGAATATAATTCAGTATTTCACAAGATGAAGTAAATAACAAACGCCAGAAGCAGACTGGCTGTCACAGATTACCGTCGTCTGCTAGTCAACAATCAACTGAAAGTCAATCTGGGTGTCTTTTTCTTTCGCAGATATCTCGCGAACCACAAAATAAGTAATGCAAATTTAGTCTTTTTGGTTAGACGGAAAGATCTTCTTTCCATTAGAACTGATTGGACCCTTTAATTTTGTGGAATCGTATGTGCAATCTATTTTTGAAGTTTCCCCTTTTTTTCCCTTTTTTGCTCCCAATCTCTCGTTATTTTCGTTAATACTAAAACAATTTAGTCATTACCTATGTAAAAAGTCATTCTACATCGAATGGGATTAGTCGCGTCGCGATCAGAGCAGCACGAAAGCGTCACGGTCACGAAAACCCCTTCCACCAATCACGAATCGCCCCAATTCCCCAGGGACCTCTCAGGGTTAATGGTATTTGGAGCGCTGTCGGAACTTTTGTTTCTTCAAACCTTAAAAGGCGGTTAAAATAAGAATTTTAAAAATCTCTTAGGGAAAAAAGGTAATTTTTAGTAGAATCTGCAGTTCAAAAGCTCCCGAGAGATTCGGTGGGGAACATATTTAAATTAATAAAAAACGATAGGATGAAAAAATTTCAATTTAATTTATTGTGTAAATATTTCTAGTTTTTTGTGAAAACCAATTAATGAGCTTTGTTAATCAACTGATTCCCTACATTATAAAGTTTGTTTTAACTTATAATACCCTGTGATATATTGATTGTACGGGCCAGTCATATTTGTTCACGAAAGAGCACTGAGTCTCTAAGTTCCTATTTGCAAAATCATTCTATCCCTTATTTCACTTTCAATGTTACTTTATCTATTTTACGATACTTTCAAAGATATTAACATACAGAAGGCACCAAAAGTATCCGGACACCCGAGAGAACCTTATGGGAAAACGCTGTTTTCGCAAGGCGAAAAAGTAGTCAAATTTTCATTCGATTTGAATGAAAATTTTTCTGTAGGTTTTCTCGGGTACCAGGAACAATCCAAATTTTTTTTAGAATTTTAAAATAATGGGAAGGGTAGGTTTTTGACGAACCTAAAAGTATCCGGACAGTAGAGAGGCCCATATGTAAATGGGCTTACTTTAGGTTCTAATTGTGACTCACTGGGAAATGCTAGAGGAACGCAAACGGTCTTAAAAAAAAGATCTGCGTTTCTTCTATGGCATCCGTGAGTCACGATTTTTAAAAACAATTAGTATTCTTTCCCTACCCACCATCAAAATTGATTTCGTGAAGAATTCCACATCTGAGAGAGTGCACTGCTGCCTGGTCTACGGAATTGATTATTCCCTACTAAACCCCTTTGTTTCAGAAAAACGTGGGGGGAGAATTAAAGGATTAAATTTTCCTTACTTTTTACATGGTCGGTCATCGGAGCATCATAATCATCTGAATTTCCGATTTTTTACCTTTAAATAAATTTTTTTTGAACTCCTTGCCTCTAAATAACACACATATTGCAGCTTTTGGGTCGTGTTTTGTATAAGCTATGAAAAGGAATGTGGAGAACTAAGGTAAATGAGTGGAAAAACAGCAGCCTCAAAACAAGTTAACTTTTAAAAATTTGGTTTCCCTATATTTTAGGAATTTTGGCCTGTATCCTTTTGGATCCATAATAGGTCTGTCAAGTAACTTCTATTTTGTAGTTATTTAAACAAAATGGTGATTCATCCCCTTCTTTTTTTGCAAATACATGCATGCATCTTCTTTTAGAATCATTAAATGTATTTGAACAATCGTCTCAAAGCGCCACCCAAATGTTCCTAGAAAGCAAAAAAGAAGAAGCTGGTTTAAATAATATTACCTTCTTCCTCCTCAAGTCAGCCCAGTGTTCTTAGTCTCCTGGACGAAATTTTTCTTCTTTCCTCAAATTGATTACATTATAACTAAATACACAAAATATGTTTTACAAACATTTACAAGTTATATTTATCAGTCATAAAAAGCTTATTGAAATGCAAGAATGAACACGCAACTCTATATTAATGTGAAAGCTTGCCCGTACACAACAGATACATATAGCTTGAAAGTGCTGTCTCATTCTATTACCATGCCGCCAGCTTACTTAAGCTTCTACAGATTACCTATATAAATAATGGCATATAAATCTGTTAAAATACAGAAACTGATTCCATACCAGTGAAGCGAAATTCACGACTGACCCGAGAAAGGTAAGTTAAAGTATAGTTTCCTTTAATATGTGTATGTATTCAATAATTAAGTCAGTTCCAGAATCACAAGTAAATATTTTTTTTTACATTCTAGATTGAAGAAAATTTATGTTTGGGAACACCACTCATCCACATCCGCTTGCATGTTTTTGTCCGTAGGAACATGAAACCCAGCAGAATCATTATTTCATGGTCAAAACGTGTGTCTGTCCACCTCGCATCCACAAAATGCGGCTTGCCGGACGTCCCCTTCTACTACCAACACCACCGTGACTGTCTTGCTGGGGTTGCTCTGGTCTTCTCGTTCTCAAACCACGATTGGATTGAGATAGCTTCGCCATACTCCTCTTTCCTGGTCTGGTCCTTGATGTGGCGGCCAGTGTTGCTTCCCTCTTACTATTCTGAGATGCTTCTCTCAGTATACTCTCCATGAATTTCGGCGTGAAAAAGAACTCTCGAGCTCTCCTGCAAAGGCTTCCCTTTGAGCTAAAATTCATCCAAAGCTGGGCTCTATCAAAGACAGTGCCACCAGTACCAGTTCTCTGCCTGGTAATGTGGTGACAAGCTGGTGTCCACTGCTACAGCAAAGTGGCTAAACTCTCTGTAGCAATGGTCTTCTTTTCACCTCCAATTAAGCATAAAACCCGACTGTGAAAATTGATAAGCGAAGGCGTAATGTACATGATCTTCAATTGCGTTGGGACTAACGGTTCTTTCAATGCATTAACTGCTTTAAGCTTATCTTTTTCCTTAGTCCTAGGTTCTTTATTATCACTGATCTCTTCCGGGGATGGAGCTCGCGAATTTTGTGCTTCCGGCTTCAATTGTGGCAGACTTTGTTCGCCTAATTAAGGGGGACTACAGCCACCCCAACCTTATCTGTTGAAGGCCCTGCCGTTGGATCAAATGCCTGATCGCTTCGCTTTTCACCTTGCGTGTGACTGCTTGGTAGCAACGGCCGCCCCGAATGCCGTTGCCGCCTTCATTCTTTTATCGTCAACATACCTAACCTCCTCTTCTTCTTCTTCTTCTTCTTCCTGCCCTAAGTCTAACGGATATGGTTGGTTACAAATGAGAGGGCCCTCATCGTTTCATCTATGTTCGTCTTTATACTGTGGCCAGATACCTGCTATTGTTTGAATATAATTAAAGCAACTATACTCGTTCCATTAAACTCTTCAGTGTTAACAAATGGGTCGACCAGACAGCGGCAACAAGGGTGATGCTTTACGAGGTGGATCACGAGGTGGATCACATGGTGGGTAAAGAGGTGGATCGCAAGTCAGAGGACTTAGAAGTGCAACTGCCCGACCATGCAAAACAATTATTGCACGAAGAGGAGGAAGAAGACTGTATTAGGGAATCACACCAAGAAAGGTGAGCAAACTATCCTGATGAAAACAAATTTCCTCCGAGGAAAAAGATGTTGTTCCTAATGATCGAGGAAGTGAGATACATCGAAGTAGAGCTAAAAAAGATACTGTTAATACGCCAACTTTTGAGAAAGCAAGTGGTCTTTATGGAGAATTCATGGTTGAAATAACTGGCGCATTGTAGGCATATGCTCAAACGGAAAGGTCTTCGCGCAATGGAAACATTGCAGCAATGGAAAATATCATCACGGCCATTCAGATTCTTTTTCCAATTTTTTACGACATCTATGAGTTACGAAAATATGAATGATAGCTACTATCATCCTTTCAATCTACCCCAAAACTGCTGAAGTATTGAAAACAGTACTAGTAGTTATGTTTTTTATGTTATTAGTAATAACATATCCAGTCTCGGGTTGCATGTAATAACTTATTACATGCAACCGAGAAAATCATACTGTACGTTTTACTTAATAGTTCTAACTTAAATTTGATAATTTCCATAATTTAATTTCTGTAGGCACGAATGATGCGCGAGAGGATTTGAGTCGAGACGAGCAGCATTTAGACCTCAACACGGATAACGAATGCAAGTTGATCATAGTGGAAGAAAATCAAGTAGCCACAGACAAACAAAATTAATGACGGCATATCATGTTGTTCATTAAATCTATTTTGGGATCCTTAATTTTCATTTTTTAAATTTGTTTTGGTTCACATTTATATCAAATTTATTTGCCCAGCTTATTATGTAGAGGGTATCAAAATGCAACCCGAATTTGAGGATGTAGTTCAACATAACTATTCGGTTTTCAGACCCATGTTAAGAATTTTTTGCGGCACGCTCCTACAAAAGCTTCAAATTTGTCCGAAGAATAAGTTCAACGTCTTTCTTATTTATCTATTCCAATGTGATTTCTTGACCATCAGTTCTTTCTTATTTTTTTACATTAGTTTCCATTATTCAAAGAAATTTTTTCTCCATTTTACAGTTTGTTTATTTCCCAATTCTGTCTTCACTTTTACTTTAAGCAAACATTGCTTGAGTTTGAAATTTTAAGTTCCGTAATTTTTTTTATGCTAATTTTTTGAGTAAATACAATTTTTTTTTCAAACTTTATTTTTCTTTGCTGGGAGCGTACAATACATGTAAGATTCATCAAGCCTTAAATTTGTTAAAAATTTTACGTCTTCAGACGTCTTGTGAGGGCCTGTTGCGCATGCACTTAATTATCGGGGAGACCTGCAATTCAGGGTGATTAGCAACAATTCCACGTGTAATCTGTAACCTTATCTGGATTACACGTTCCCATGCTAAACCAGCAAAAGTTTATCCCCAACGCCACGCCGTCGTCAGGTACGGTATTCTAAAAAAATTCGAACGCGATTTTTTTAAAGCCCCCTATATATATATTGCTTTGCTGTATTGCTTTCAGCCCAAATGTAGGGGGTTAGAAACAAAGGTAAAGGTATGAAGAAAGAACCCACCCCCCCCCCTCCAAAATAAAAAAAAGAATAAAACCAAACAGGCTGCCTGTATAGCCTTAGGCTCAATTTTTGGACAAGTGACGATAAAACCTAAGAGCTGCCCAATCTTGCATCCCAAAGCGGGAAAAGTTCAAAGAAATTGCTTTAAGTCTCTTGTCCAATAATCGACAATGAACTTATGTCAGGTAAGTCAATTTTTCGCGCCATGAAAATTCCAGACAGCCCGTCTGAATTAAATCAAAATTTTTTTTGGGGTGGGGAGTGGGGAAGGTAGGAGACATTGCCAGTGGCTGCTTAATAATTTTTATTTTTTCCCACCTTTCGCTTTCTTCCTTGCCCCCCCCCCCCCCAAATTTGGGCTAAAAGCCAAACACAGTTCCCTGCAGTATGGGTTAGAAGGCTGATAAAAAAAATCTTGTTCTGATTATTCTTAGGATACTGTACCTAAACAGGTATATAAAAACTCCCACTCAACACCTGAACAGAGGTGACCAAGAGTGGAAGACCCATGTAGTTTTTTCTAAGTGTTGTCCAAATAAACTTCATTTAAACAAACTCAAGTTTTCTTCTTCAAGTCTTTCATTTAGGTCAATCAGTCAAAATATTGTGTGCCCTCCGTTCTTCCGGTTTTACTGTCACAATGTATTGCTTGATGATGGCAAGCAAAGTTTTGGGTTTCCGGTCGGGCACTACCACTAGGAAGCAGTTATCTATTCCACGCTTTTTGTGAAAACAAATCAAAAAGCTCGGGCGGGTCATATTATGTGTAAAAAAGCAATAAAGATTAGATTATCCTGGATGGAGAGCTTGGATCGATCGTACAACGTGCCGGTACCCACGGACGAAGTCGGATCCTTATAGGCGTGTTTTTCTTCGGGTTGTGAACGCCATGGGATGTATGCCATGGGTTGCTGGCAAATAGAACAGTTGTGATTTGAGAGAATGCCGTCGGAATCAATCCAATATCAAAAACTTGATTGTGTCGATAACTGTAATCACAAAATTGCGAATAAATACTACGCCAAAATCGGTTGAAATTGAGCATTAAACAACTTACCAAAGAGAGTAGGGTCCGTCGATGATGGGTTCTCCGAAGGGGATGAGTAGTGAAGAAATGATGCTTTCGTCCCATCTATCAGTCTGCATGAGACGCCTAAAAGAAATATAATGGTTATTAGCCTTAGAACGAGAGATTGTGTAAAAAGGTGTAGCCATTGCGAAAAAATGTTCAAACCTCAGGTTTGGTTTACATATGGCACTCGTCGCCTTAAATCTAAAAAAAAAAAAACAGTTCTCATACGCTCAGGAAAAATAGAAGGAGATCATCGTTAGATCTTTTCGGTCGATATAAGCAGTGGCATACAGAGATGAATTTACAATACATTACACACGCATCTGTAATTCGACAGAATTCATCGATATTTTTTTCCGTGTTCTAGTTTCTCAGGTGTCGACCAATTTTTATTCAGAAAGTAAAAGCTTTTTTGGTCAAACTACATTCACGTGAAATTAATTTTTTAGTTCTTAAAGCCTTAAACACTTGGACCAGTTTTGAATAACAGATGATGGTTCGTTTTTTTTCTAACTCTTGGTGCTCCATTTTGGCAATGCGAACAACTCTTAAGCTCTCTTCTTTGCATTTTTTGTCGATGTTCTTTAGGCAGCGACACAAACACGATAAAAAGGGCGAAAATCAATTTGTTTATTTGTTGAAAAATTTCCGCATATCTTCTTAACATCATTTTAAAACGGAACCCACGCCATTTATGGTGGGTGGTCCTTAAAATGTGATGAATTTTGCTCTTTTTCACCCTTTTTCGTGCTGCGTATACCCCCTCTTTTGCCCTCAGGGTCGAAAGTCGAAAGACGAAAAGAGTGAAAAGGGGGGACAAAAAAATAACAATTTGTTTTGGGTAGACCCCCCTATTTGGCTTAATTTTTCCATACTATTACAGTGCATTTCATTTAAAGAAAAACATTTGACTTTGAGTTAGAAAATAAGATTCACACTTATCATGTGGCATTCGTATAACTATATTTAAGAAATACGGAGCAAGGAGTTACACCCAAACTGCATGCGTTACATCACTTTCCCTGGCAAATCAGAATTTTTGGCCCACCACGCTATTCTTGGTGTTTTAGATATAAGTAAAAAACGCCCCCTTAAAAAAAGTGATGCGACGAAACTGTTATTTTAAAAGTGTTCCTTTCTCTATGGCAACATTTCATGAAAAACTTGTGGGATTAAATGTTAAAATAGATGGCGAAGAAGACTTTTTCGATAGTTGTTTAGCTGTTACCAGAGCAGTTAAAATTGAGATGGTATGAAATAAAAGTATTTGGGCTGCAATATTTGAAAGAGATGTTGATCCCTTATTATGCAACGGAGAAGGTAGGGTAACCTTTCCCCAAAAAATTCGAACTAGTAGTACAATGGGCTGGGTTGGAACCGTTTTCTTAAAAAAAAAACGAACAAAAGATTATTTGCCTAATTTCTGGGGGCCAGGTTTGCCGAAATTGTCTTGTGTAAAAATATTTTTTTTTTTAACGGAGACTTGGAAATCTCTTCTCTTTTGTTGTAAACCCCACAAAAACCTTTTGTGTAATATCTGATAATACGTTACAGTATGACATACCCTTGCATTGTGTTTTTGTAAACAACCAATTTCACATTACTCCCAATTATAACCATATCATTTAATGAATGATAATGTTTGTTCCCATAGCGGTATGACATGGGTAATAAATATATAATAAACAAAATTTAACGCCTCCTTTTAATTCTTTTACAAAAAAATATACTTTAGATTTCTAAAAAATGTTTGTATGTCATAGTTCATATTGACATAACTATATAGACAAGGTTATTGATATACCTCAGGGGAAAACCTTGGCGGTGCCAGACAGTTTTTCCATGGCTTTTACACCCAAGGCTGTCTACGCAACCAAACGCAAGGGGTGGTGGGGGGTTAGTATGCTTAGGTATAAGTAGCTTTGGGACTTAAGGTAATTTGATTCATACAAATGCATATTTCATTTAAGTAGTTTAACATTCAAAAACCTTTCAGCAGCTATTTCAAGATACTTTTTTTCTCTATTACAATATTTTTTAAGCAATAAAATTTTAAGCAGTTTTTTATAACTTTGAGTATAAAAAAAGTACTTAATTACTAAAAAAATTGGCATATTTTCGGTAGAAAAACACTAAAATCACGCATACTTAAATTAAGCACCGCGAAATACCCGTAAACTACTTAAAAAGACGGGAATTAAGTATTTTTGTCGCAGCTGTGCAATACACTTATCTACATAGATTTGACCTACGTTACATGGTAGACATTCAGAAGGTGTTGGTAACTAAAAAACTACCTTGTCTTTTTTATTCCTAGTGCAACAGGCACAATTTTAAGGAACCGTAATTGTCAAACGAGGCGCTCAACGTTTAGAGGAGTTTGGGAAGTGTGACCCCGTGGGCCCGTGAGCCTTAAACTGTGAGTTTAAAGGAGACGCGAGGGGCCAGAGGCCAATACAGTAAAGTTAGATCGCCAAGCGAGTACGTCGCGAATAAAAGGTGAATGCACAATAGAGGGGTATTGGAAAAGGAGTATACGGGACACCTCAATCAGGAGTTGAGGTGGAATAGTAGGAGAGAAGAGTTGGAATGGAGAGTAAATAGATGACTACGGGGGGGGGGGGGTGAGAGATTTAGCAAACAAATAAGTGGTAAAAAAGGCAGGAAGCGCTGGAGTGGAGAACCGAGGAGTAGGACGAGCAGTCAAGAAACGGTGTGGACTATCGAGATGACAGACTAGAGATAGCGTGTTTGGAGATCGTAGCGGAATCAACGTTGTCGACGGACAGTTGAACGGTCAGGACAGAGACCCCCTATTTTTGAAAATGCGAGACGGACTGTATACGTAATTTGTCTTCAATGCCTGTTAGACTGCCGGCATACAAGAAAAAAAATTAATGTTTTTTTGCGAAATTAAACTAAGAGCACTCAGTCTGATTTATCTATAAAAAAGTAAAAGGGGAGTGTGATTGAGGAGTGCTATTTTTCCAGTTGATGTGCTTAATGCAATCGATATCGTCATTATAGTATTTAAATTCAAGGTAATAGCTGATCGTTCCTGGTGATTTTCCTCATTGAAATCTCTTATTCCGTTCATCAAACAAATTTTTCAATCGTAAAAGTCAACTGTTGGTGCCAGTGGGAAAGGTACTCAAAATCATCACAAACACTTGGTCGATCTGGAAGACCCCACTCTTTTAAAATAGATCGCGGTCAGCCACGATAAACCAATGCGGCAAATATAAACCAACAAAAAATTGTAATTTTGAATCATTGATATTGATGTTTTTCATATTCCATCTGTTTTATTGATTGATGGGATGCTTCATGGGAAAATTATTGTAAAAAATAAATTTTTTTACTGAGCGATTTTAATGAAAACATTAAAACTCAAAAACTAACTTAATTTGGCGTATGAAAAAGCCACCACAGATGTGTGAACGGCCCACAGAAGAAGTTGTATCGGTAGGACCTCCACCGAATTGAAAGTAATCTACAATAACGCAGTGCTTGTTTGGCGGTTCGTCGTGCGATAGGCTCCCACATCTACGATGTTATTCCTGCTGCTATAGACACAGTGCACAAGGAATTTGGAATTTATTCAAAAGTGATAACCGATAACCGGAAAAATTTCCTTAAAGTGATTAAAGAAAATTACGATTTTCCGTAGGATTTTGATGAAGAAGAGGATAATGTTTACATAGGATTAGGAGATATTTTTGAAAAATACTCTTAATCGTGAAAGACAAGAATCGACGACCCTTTGATGGTGAAAAACTTGCAGCCACCAATACAAAACGCACCAAACTAACCATATGCGGTGTTCCTGTCATTTAATTAATAAACTGATTACCATGAAACGTCGTCAACAACATCTATAAGGTGAATTTCAAGAAAATGAAGAAGCGCGTAGATACGAAACACCGAGGCATCTGGAATAAGCAGTCTCGTAGGTCTTAAGCTTTACATTCTATTAAGGACAAGCTAGGAGTCCTTTTTGCTTTGTACGATGCTAAGCGCTGAAGCTCTTTCTACAACGCTGATGAATGCGTCACGTAGCTAATTGAATCGAAAAACGATGAATTTCTGAAAAAAATTATTCCATTTCCACATTGAAACATTAACAAAGCCGAAGAAAAATTGCTCTTGGAATATGTAAGAATCATTGAGCCTTTCACTCTACCCTTAGACGGTGTTATTAAAAATGAAGAAACCCTGTCTTTAGGCTGCGTTCACAAACTTTTTTCAACCATTAATTATTTAAAAAAAATATATTGCAAGAAAATTTGTTTTTAAAAATTATTTAATCGTACGTTGCGAATCTCTGTCTCTGGCAAAAATAACTGGTCGTTATTCGAGAATAGGAGAAATATTTAAGCACGTTCACATACGGCGTGTTTCAATCTCTTACCCGATCTTTAAAACTGTTTGGGTGGATGAAAGTGAGAAGCATCAACTATAATTTTGTTGAAATCATCAGCTCGTCATCACAACACTGCCAATGTGACCCTGATTTGCTTACTCATAATTTATTATAACATTATTCACATTTTTTAAATAAAATGATTATTTTAAGGTACAATGGTGGTGGTGGTATTTCATCAACTAAAAAACCCAGATTTCTTTATGGAAAAAAAAATGGATAGCTACCTCAACGACAGAAGTACGGAATTAAGTTCATTAGTTCATAAGTTCCCTGCTCAAAAGAAAATCTACATGTACACTTACATTTTGTTAATTGTTTTTTATTTTGTACAAATTAAATTTTTTTCTTGTTTGCGTTACCATCACCATCGCCAGCCACCAGCAAACGTGTCTTCAGTATTGCCGGCTTGATTTTTACTGCAAAAAGAACTAGATTATCGAATCCCAACTATGAAATACTAGTTTTAAAAATTAAATGGTGAATGCTGCCTGGTCGGATCGATAATCCTATCAAAGCCTCAAAAACATAATTCACTGTATTTCACTGCGTTTTGTTTAAATATTCCAAAAGTATGAAATAAAGTAATGAAAATGTAATTTTCAAAATGTTGTGGTCGAAATTTCATTATGAGTGATCGATTGATAAAGTTTTAGTTTTTTGGGTGAGCGATGAACGAGAGATTGATCACTTTTGGGTAATGATCAATGCATGAGTGATTCACGAAATGACTTTTTGGTGATCAAACGGCATATGTGATAAACTGCCTCATGGCGTAGGGATTACAATCTTACATTAGCATTCATTAGGTCTGAGCTTCGAGATTTAACAAAAACAAAATGTTTTAGAAATTTTAAATGAAGAAAACCAAAAGAGCAGACTACTATATGTTCTATCTGACCACAATGAAAAATAGACAGGTAGAGCTTTGCCAAGGCAATTCGAGCACCAGTTGAAGTAAGACCTACATAGCTTTATATCACCGTGTTAAATACTAGAATCCCCACCAGACACGTGCCACCCTACCGCAAATGGGTTATAACTAACAACATCATGGCAGCATAAGAAATGAAGTATGAGGTTGCCACAACCAACACACGAAAAATGAGTACGCCCCATGAATCCCCTAATCATAGCGTATTTTAGAATAAAATCTTGCTAACCTTCACCAGTCTATCCCTACCGCTCAAGGTGGTAATTACCCGTGAGCTCTTCCTCATTAAGAAATATATAACTAGACTCCATATTTTGATACAAATGCTGGAAAATAGAAAATCACGAAGTCAGCTTTCAAAGTGAATCAAAGTTCAGATTGTGTGCAGCAAACCATGATTCAACGAGTAAACGTCAAGACTCACCTGTGGTAGATAGAAAAAAAGAACATACTTCGGGTACAATGTGCTGCCCTAGATACGCTGATATTAAGCAATGCAATTCGTTTATTAACATATCTTCTATCCGGAAGCAATAAAATTGTTAGAGTATATATCGCCCGACTGTTCCTCTGCCATCCTATCTCAACCTTAAACAGCCAATTGAAGATGTCAAACTTAGAATAGAAACTGGTATGTTTAAGAAGAAGCTATTCCAACTTTAAACCAATTAGAACCCAAAAACAGTTGCGAGAATGAATACGTTGATATTTTATGTCCCACAGACGTACTTTTCCCTGATTGCATGTTTGTAAGCGGCCGATTTTTAATAGGCCCCTACAGCATGTTTCCAAACTTGTACATTCCTTTTTACCTGCCTTTAACCATGATGGCTACTTCTAGAAAACAGTTTTGTTGTCCCATGTGAAATATTAGATTTTTGGGAACGCCGCAAAAATCATCTTTCTAGATAAGCTTCTCTCGAGCGTTTCCAAACTTCTGGTAGGTACTTTACAACTTAGAAAACAAAGTTACATTGAAAGTAAAATATTTATCTGCACAGATAAATTGACAAAAATTGATTGATTAACAACAAAGAAATATTTATCTACAAGACTGGAATTAAAAAATTTAATACTTACTTAGAAATATCATTTTCATCTATTTGGAACACTAATTCTTTCAGTTAAAAAAACGTGCCTTTGCATTGTGTAGATAATTAATTTTGGTTTTCCATGTGAAAAAAGTTTTTGTTCTAGATTACTAAAGCTAAATAAATACAAATATAAAAATGCAAATATTAAATTTTACCTTCATATAGTTTACTTCTACTAACATCGTATTTTATAATCTAATATTTACGCTATATTTACATTACGTTTCAATACTTGCGTGACATACAACAAGGATGGATTCCTTTGTTCATGTTGCCAAATGGCTGTCTTACAAATTAAGGTACAGGTGATGCTGTAAGTAAATGTTGCGATACATTCTTTATGGCAATTTTAGTTCCAGTACGGCTGGATCCCCGAATTGAAATGTCCACCATTACCGCTGTTACAATAAGGGTGTGGAGTTTGTGGAATTGTGCAGATAAAAAATATATATAAAGCAGTTGTTGTAAAGTTTTCACAAGTGTGAATAACTTTTGGGTCTATCAGTAGCTTGACGACCGATGGTGTTGTCAAGTAACGCAATAGTGTATTGCAAACTTTCGGATAACAAAACAACTTTATTGTGAGAACTTTTTCTCACACAAGAAATTCAAATTTCTTTCGATGTTATATTTCCGTTAAACGTTTAACATAAATCAAACAAGTTCACACTGCATTAGCCAGCTTCAAGATCTACAATGCCATAAATACAACAAGTTAAACAGAAACCGAGAGAACCAGCACCGAAGCTGACTCGAAGAGGGTGCAAAAAAGCGCGCCCTAAGGGTGCGTTTTCGACTAGGCTGACTAGACTGACAAGACAGCTTGGCATTGACTGACGAAGAAAACAAGACACGTTAGCTGACTTGAAACGCCCGAAAGATGCAAATAAGACGATCACAATGAATCTTCTGCTGCTGCTGACAAAAAAAAGGTGTTAAACCAGGTTATAACAAATTACTTCAGTATTTACAATTAATGAAAAAACGTTGATTTTAGCAGACTAAGACGTTTGCTAATTTGAAATTTATGATCCAAAAACAGATTCTGCAACTGAAAGACAAATGGTATTATATCCAAGTAACACAAAAATCTGTTAAATTTGTTCAATTACTGCAAGAATTTTTGGACTTACTAGGCTGAGACGTTTGGTGATGTGAAAGATTAAAATAAGGCGATGAAGATTGGGTAATAGCAAACCAACAAAAAGTTTTTTGTCATCTTCAATTTACTCAAAATATACTAACCACAGTCGGCAGTGAAGACTCCGTCTATTGGCTCATTAAGCATTAAAACGGGATTTTTTACCAATGCCAATACTTAATAATCCCGATCTGATTGAAATTTCTGGCAAATTCTTCAACATTGTATGGATTTTGATTAAGAAGGAAGAAAGCTTCAGCTCTGCTATCGGATCCCGTTATCTCAGTACACATGCAGTTGAGCCATTCTTGGAACAACGAACAACGATTGTTTCATTTAAAATAACCATCACGTCATCAAAGACATTCCCGGTAGACAGCTTGAGTACGGAATCATTGATACAATCGACTCTCATGACCCTACAGGTATTGATAACTAACCAACCAAAATCCTCTATGCTCTTTGACGATTCCGGAATACCCACTCATTTACTCTACATCTACAAGTTGTAAGTGGGAGCCATCATCATTAATATTAATTCGCGTCAGGGTCTTTGCAATGGTACCATCTCATCATCAGGGACCTCAGGGAAAATCTTATTGTGCGGTAGATGTATCGCGGCTGCATTTCTGAACATGCAAAGCGAATACAACGGGACAATAAATTCTACCTTGCATCTCTCACTGCTATCTTCCCTAATAAGTGTCGGTTTTCAGGCCATTGTCCTGTTTTTTTTTCTATGATAATGTAAAACTGTATTTTTATCTTGTTTCAGACCTCTTTAAATGCCCCGTGACCGTCAACCCCTCAACCTCAAATACCAGATCACGCAGTTGATGATGCCGGTGTGTCGCGTGAGTTCCAAGACGATGAAGATGATGGCGCACAAGGAAACGTTGACGAGGAAAAACAAAGAAGGGAAACCAATAGCGCTCCTCCGTCTCCTTCATCTCCTCCACCAAAGAAAATTCAAATTTTTAATTTGAGGATAATTCACAATTTTTAGAAGACCAAACTGGATTGGATTATGAACCAATCCTGATTTTGGAGTGTGACATGATTCATCACGATAGATCTTATTAGGAAAACAACGAACTCCTCCTATGTTGAATGTTCACGATCACCAATAGCAAAACAGCCAAACTTTTGGTCGTGTTGGCATTTTCTTCCTGGATCTGTCTTTGGTTATGACAAGCTAAAGTTGCTTTTTTTAACGTTAAACATCTAAAAAAAGATTTATATACATTTCGTATAGATTATTGTTTAATTGTTTCACTAAATGGTAAAATTTTCTGAGAAGCTGATTTTTGCTTTTCCGATTTCTCGACAGCTACAGGAGAAAAATAAGAAGTATTTCCCGCAAATGTTGTTAACAAAGAAGTCCTTTATTGTCCACACATGATCACACTGTCACCACACTATATTTTTGTTCCAATTTCTCCTTAGTCAAACCCCATAATATCAATACAACAATAGCATGTTTGTAATACTATCAGAGATCACGGTAGTATACTGGTGATCAACCTCTCGTGCCTATTGAGAGAGAACAGAAAAGAGAGTCGGAAGAACAGAAAGGAGAGGTAGTCACAAAGTTGCTGAAAATATATGAGTTGAAGAACGAAGAGGATTTAAAATTGAAGAAATTTGGGCGAGAGCGTAGGCTACCGGTACACCAGGCGGAGCAAGCGTACAGCGTACCTGGTAAAGAACAGATTTGAAGTCCGCAAAGAAGCCCTTGAGTAAATTATATTTCATCCTCTAACTATTTCCTCAATTGACTTATGTGTTCTAGTTTACAACAAATTTGGTCACTTGCCAAACAATCAATATTGTTGGCAATTCTGTTCTACCCTAACACTGTGGAACTGCTATGTTAAGTGTGTGTGCTACAAGTTAGATTTTGCTTGTGCTTCATGTGTTAGCATTTATTAAGTGGTATGTGTGTTAAGTTAGACCCACTAAGGTCACCATTGGTGTAGTTTTATTTAGATCGAGTGTAGAAACAATGATAAGGTTCACCAATTTTGCCTGCACCAGTGCCGTTGACCAGAAATTCAGTGATATTTATTAGTGTTGCAAACGACGAAACAGCCTATACAGTCTTACTCCTACTGACCCCATTTTAACCTAAAAGTTGTTTATTATGGAAAACTGGCCACCTGGCGGAGTGTTTAATAGTAACTGAGTATGCTATAAGGGTGTTTGCAACACAGTCTCAGGGACTCAAGTCCAACCTCAGACCTTTTCAAGCATTTTGAGTAGGTTCAAGGTTGGACTCGAGTCTTCGCAACGTTTATCGTCGGATAACCGCTAGGGGGGACATTAGAAAAGCCGTCAAGCCATTCCCAGCTAGCAGAGTATATTTCCCAAATATTGCTAAAATATTATATTCCTACAATTGAGATGTTGGTAAAATAATTTTTTTAAATATTTTTCCAATATATTTTTGCACCCAAATTTGTTGGCTCACAATATTTTTTCAACTTGTTTTACTTATTTAACTTTTATTGGTGAAATAACTTACTAATTTTAAAATTTTGACGGAAATTTGAATCTGGTTGTTGTGTTTATGGTTATATAGTCCACCGTGGAATATTTATACATCTTTAACTTATTATTAGACAAGTTCTTGTTTTTGGTCTTAAGAGGGTTTGAACCATCACATCTTGAGTCACCTATCCAATGCTATAACCACTACACCAGCACTGATATTTCAAATGTTTTGCGACTTCAGGCAATACAAATTTTTAACTTCTAGAAGCCACGTAAACAAGGGTTAAGAGGGGATTCCCTATAGGGGTTTGTTCCGACAGGCAATAGACAGATCCAGAGGATCTCGCCAGGGATGTCCCTACGTCAAAAAAAGGGATAAGTCTAGTCCCGTAATGGTAAAATACTGTTTTCCGAGAATATTCTTCGGTCGATAACCCACATATTGGTATAATATTAGATTATTACTTTGCTGCGTCAAGGTGGCTGTTAAATTGTTTTGTTGTTTTCCCAATGAATGACTATTGTGAAAGATGAATAAATCAATATTACTTTTTGTTATTTTCCTAATAACGGACCATTAAAAAAGTAATAAATCCTTTTTTTATGAAAAAGCTATAGTCTTTTACATTTAACATGCGTTCAAAATCCAAAATGTTTTATATCGTATTCAATTCGTTAGTTCTGCATGCAATTGCTTAAATGAACAATCCAATTGTCTTAAAATCCAAATCTTGCAAAAGTCTCGAACAACTAACTTACGCACTTCGAATATAAAACTCTACCTTCACGCTAACGTGATATAATTTATCTTAAACGTTAAGTAGATGAAATGTTAAAACTGCTATTATTATATATCCATATAGGTAATTCTATGGAGGTTGGTTCAAACCCACTTTCAGCAAACAAATGACTTATGAAACAAATAGTCTCAATAATCATAAATTCATACACTGATGTAATTAAATCGATTTTGCTCACGCTGGGCTATAACCATGACAATGTGTAAGTATGCACTATCCATGTGGTCACATCGGGACTTAATTATTATCTCTGTTGCTGGTGTAGTGGTTATAGCATTTGATTAGTGACTCAAAGGATGGTGGTTCAAACCCACTCTCTGGCAATTAGGTAGCAGCTAATCAATCATTTAGGATTTTGAACGTGTGGTAAATGTAAAAGACTATAGCTTTTTCTTAGAAAACGATGTATTCCTTATTTAATGATCCGTTATTGGGAAAATAAAAAAAAATAATATTAATTTATTCATCTTTGATAATAGTCATTTATTGGGAAAATAACAAAAAAATTTAACAGCCACCTTGTCGCAGCAAAGTAATAATATAATATTATACCAATATATGGGTTATCGATCGAAGAATATTGTCGGAAAAAAATATTTTACCAATAAAGACATGCTAGCTGGGTTGTCGTATATAATTGTTTTTAAACGATTAATCGAAATTTCAGGGATGTAATTAATCAATCTTAATGATATATTTTGTGAGTAGAATGTTAAGGGCTTCAAGCTTGTGATTTTACATTAGCTTTCCCTTTCATATAAAATTTCAGAAAAGTCGTTTGGTACTACCGTTTAGTACCACTCGATTTGTTATTGTTTGTCAGTGATTTCTAAAAACATTGAAATTCAAAATTTTGTGGTTTTTTGTTTGCTAATCTGGGCAATTGGTTCAATATAAAAAGACTGAGATGGAGGAAAACGAGGAATCGCGTTCTCGAAAATTAGTGAAAAATTTGTAGCAAGTTAAGAAAAGCGAACATTCCCGGAAAAATAAGGAAATACGAGAATCTAAACGAAAGGAAGCTGGATATCCAAGCAAACGACAGATTTTACGGTTTTGTAAAATTGGACGGTGTTCGGTTAAAATCGACATTAAATATGAAGAAAGGTAGTGGATACCAAACAGAAGCTGACAGCTCTAATTTTGGTCCACCTGTCACAGTTCCCGATTTATCCCAATGTAAACATAAAGCAAGTCAATCTCAGAGTGTATGCAAATGTGTTGTCTCTTTACAGAAAATATCGATGACTTGGCAGGTTGTGAACTTCCCAAAGATACAGCAAGTGAATCAAGAGCCTCTTATCAAACATCTCAAACTGCGTGGAAAATTCGCATGGAAGGTCAAGATCTGAAGTGGAAGGAGAAAAGAGATTTCATACACGTAGAGAGCATGAAGAGCTTTAGCATAAACAAGGCTTCTATTTGTGCACTGTGCCAAAACCAGGCATCTGTTAGGTGTCAAACTTGACAATACCACCTTTGTCCTACATGTGACATAACTCTTCATTCCAAGCAAGTAACTCATCAGCGTAAATGTGAAGTCAATAACTACCTCCATTCGCTTCAGTGCACTGAATTCCTGACTAATGAGAGAAACTTAATAACTCTGAGTATTATTTTTTTTCATGTAAACCTAATATTTTTCTATTGTGCTAATCCCGTGTTTTGTTTCATTTTCAGAAATACCTTTGCCAATGTTTATTCCCGACCAATGTGACAATAGGAATCGGGTGCATTCTAGCAGTTGCCGGAAACAGTAGAACAGCTCTAATTAACCATCTCGGTAATGAAAAGATTTGTGAAAAATTATAATATAGGTCTACTAACATAAATTTGTTTTAGGCCGTTTTGATTGCTTTTGTACAGTTTTTCAATGTTCAAGATGCAATGTGTCTCGAAGTCCAACAGTATCTGAATATGTTGTATCAGGCTACTGGCCAGGATCTGTTACTAACCAAAACTATTTTTTTGAAGAACAGTGTTTTCTCCTGTATTACCACATTCGCCACAAGACAAGTGGAACGTCTCAGCAAAAAATTGTGGAGGCTATCGAAGAGATGTCCAGAAATGATAATAGGGTTCGTGTTGCTGTAATCTTATTTGTTTTCATTTTCTTAATTTTTATTTCTAACTGGATAACTACGATTAGCCGGGTTCTGTTTGACAGAGCCTGCAAAGAATTCGAATGCAATCGCCACAGAGTCAACACAAAATTACTTCTTCGATTCTCTGCTGGGTGTAAAGCTTGTGGCACGTCTACTCTTGGTCATCATGCCGACGCCATTATGAAGCTCTACAGATTTTCGTCTACCATGGAGTAAGGGGAAATTTCTACTAAATTGGTTTAACCGTCCAAGTAATATGCCCTTAATCTTAGCCGAGCAGGTGAATCGTATTACGGAGACGAGATCATGGTGTGTGATGAAGAAATAATTCAATACATAAATTACCTTGAAACAAGAATCCCGAAAGTAAGTCTTAATACAAATCCAATATCTTTCTGTGTAACGTTAAAGAAATTTCTTTCAGGCTAAGGGACATGATGTCTGCGGTGAATCAACATTTAAAGCTGGGCGGACCGATGCATCAGCCAACAAAAAATTAGACATAACAGGATTGGAAATTATGAGCTGCACTCACGGCCATGTAGTGCGTTGTGCCAACCTTTTCAAAGGGGAAACCTACAAGCATACGCACGATCAACACCTTGAATCTCTAAGACTGGGGGCTAAATTTTTTTGGAATGACGTGATTTGTAAATACTGGCCGTTCGCTTTAAACGTGGCAAAAAAGTTTCCGGAAAGGCCTGAGTTTACTGATGCGGTCTAAAATCAACACTGGTTCTTGTCACGTTTTCACGGGAGGGCCCACTGCTGGGATTGCCGTGTAAGGATGAAAATTCAATGATTTTTCGGTATTTCTGTCTTATTTAAATTTCGCTGTTAGGTCTTGCATTTCGGACACTGGCTACCGGAGCAGCTGATTTCCTCGGTGAGGAACAGGAGCAAGTTTTTGCTACTCAGGGTCCAAGAGCAAACACATCAAAGCACATGAGTCGTGCACGTATACCTTTAGATTCTTAGTGAAGATTTTGTTCAGCTTTAATTTTGAAATCCCTTATTATAATAGAAAGAAGGGACGATGTGTCAGCATCTTTGTCCTACCATAACGAAGAAAAAGATTAAAAACTCCCGGAATACCGTGTGGAGTGTTACCATACGGTACTTTAATTTAAATGAAAGTAATGTCCGTGGTCCGGCCTGAAAGATTGATGAACTTTTTCCTCATTTAGGCCGTGTGTCGAGCCCCGGAATACAGAAAAACTGAAAGTCATGATGGCGAAAAGAAAACTTACGCTTAAAGATTTACCTTCTGTTCTCTTATCGTTAAAAGACCGAGCCCGTCAAGAACGAAGTGAGTTAAATGTTAAGTTGTCTTTGAAAAAAAAATTTTAAATCCTTTCCCAATTTGTAATAGACAAACGATCATCTTCTTCATGGGAGCTAGGAAAGCTACAGATTGAATTAGAGGGCGAAGCACACATGCTTCAAATAATGAAGAAAAAAAATGAAAAGTGTCTCGGTAACTAATTTTTTTAACAATCAAACTCTTTTAATGATTTTGTGTTTAAATTTGTATAGACAGTAGCAAAGCTCGCACTCGCAACCGAGCCAAGATGAGCAAAAAAAAGTCAAGAATTAAAAAACTAGTAACACTCCTAGTATCCAATTATAAAGTTAACGTATCCAACAAAGATGTGGAATCAGGGATCTTTCTTTGGCATAATGGGAAATCAGGTCTAGAAACATATATGTTTCGCGTGTCAACAACAAACCAGTTTTTAACTATTAACATGACAGGCTCTGTAGCTGAAGACTACGACCTGATTGATACCTGGATGCTTATGCAGAGGTACGAAGAAGCCATTGAGCTTAACAAGAAGGAAATGACCATGTTTTTATTGAGCTGCAATACTACTGCCAATGCACTCTGTGACGAGATAAAGAGGAGAGAAAGTGAAAGACAAGAAACAAACTTGCCATCATGTCCATTATAAAGAAGTCAAGATGTTGCACAGGCCACAGAGGTTCATCGACTTCAACAAATAATTCAGAAAGCACGAGAACTATTCCTACAAGTTCAAGAAGGGTTTACATTTGACGGTGAAGAACATTTTGAAAAGGCTGAACAGGGTGAAGTTGAGGACTACTTTGATCCAGGTCATCCAGCAGCTATCGAGGAAGATTTAACTACAGATAATGAAGATAGTGAAGAAGATGATGGAGGTAGTGATGAATATGATGGAGGTGCTGGAGAAGATGATGATTGCTGTGATTGGCTCAACGGTGAGGACTGCAACTCAACAAGTGGCTAATCACACACAACATATCAATGAAACTTTTCCACAGATAATAGTTCTGTACAGTGCTGGTCCACTTATAGAACCGCCCGATCATAGAACCATTCCGAATATAGAACCGAAATGGCTCTGCCGTGTTTCAGCGCCACCCACGGCACATTGAATAACTTGATGTTACTTGATGTTACTTTTACTCAATAAGCTTTTACGTATGGACAAAATCGAAGGTAGATGGCGATGGGATCAAGTGCTCGCATATCGAACCACACGGTTATAGAACCGCGCACAGGCCGGTTCTATAAGTGGACCAGTACTGTAACTGATTTTCAAATAAACTGATTGGGCCGTGAAAAAATAATCAACTATGTTTATGAATTAATTAATTTCCACTGTGAACACAATTTAAAAACAACACTTACTCCAATCACACTTCAACGTGAAGGCGAAGTTGTTTTATAAACAAAACAGTGTTGCCAGTTCGGACAAATGAGGAAGAGATGAAGCAGCTCGTTAGTAATTTACTGTCCCGTTTCAAAATGTAATGTTAATTAGCGACGAAACTATAACTCTGAATAAATAAAACTTTACGGCAATCGTTAGCTCTCGATGAAAGCTATCAATTGCTGTAAAATTCAAATGAAAATTAATAAAAGGAAAAAATTCGGGAGCAAAAGTTTTTGGTTTGCTTTCTTGATTGGGTCGACTACGCATCCAGATCGCAAAATCTGAGATCTGAGATTTGCGACTTTTTTCCTATTTTTTTTATATTTTAATTATACGGAAATGGATAGCTGTCACCAAGAGCTAGCGATTGCCGTAAAATTTGAGTAATTCAGAGCTATAGTTCGGTCGCAAATTAATATAACATTCTGAAGTGTATAGTAGTAGCTAGCGTCTACCCAATACGGCAATACGCTATTATATTTCATTTGTGTGGAGTGATGGTGATTTAAATTTCTTAGAAATACATTGTTTTCACCATGAGCTGTATGGACTGACATACAATTTCTTAAATTTAAAGTTAAGTAATAATTTGTTTTCCAATTTATTGCCGAAGACAGCAAATTACTCCGCAGCTAGGCAACATTGTTTGTTATTTTCAGAAGACATCGTTTTTCGATTTTTCTTGTTTTCATTTTGAACTTAATTCCATAACATTTTCCGAAGTAAGTTTACTCACAAGAAATCAGACGTTTCAATTTATAAGCAATAAAAAAAATCAATCCAACAATCCCACATAGCACACTTCATCCGTCGGATGTCCGAATGAGAGCCGCATAACCGATTGACAGCCATGTCCCGTACGGGATGTTAAATGGATGTCCAATGGCTATACGTATTGGTTGTCCCTGGGATGAGCAAAAACAACATCCTATTGACATCCATAATACATCCAAGTATAGATATTTAATCACGTAAAGTAATTTTCTTTGAAGACGTTGAATTTTTACTTGTTTTTACAAAAAATATCAGCCGCAAAGGCGCGATTTTAAAAATTCCTTTAGGTAGAAAAATTGTTTCGAAATTTTGTTTGCGTTCAGACATGATATGGATGAGAAGAAAACAAAAAAGAACGAAAAAAAAGAAAAAAAAAGAAAAATGAAAAAAAAAAACATTAAATTTGTGTAATCGGGTTGTTTTTTAAAATGAGTTCATAAACGAAATAAGTTCAACATACAAATTTCAGGCAATAAAGATATCACATCAGACACGTTAGTTTAACTGATTCCGTAAACGTTTAATTGTTGAAATTTAAAAAAGAATTATTCGGATTCTCATGAAAATGTGCCTTTATTGCGAACGAAGGTTGATTTCAAAGACTTATAAGAATACTCGTAAGAATATGTCCCAAGACTGACTTGTTATTTATACCTAACTAATGGCGTGACGGTAAAGTACTGGCATTCCACCAAATCGTTCCGGGTTCGAATCTCGGTAAAGTCTATACTTCTTTCAATGAAAAAGCTTTCAAATAAGAAATAAATACGAAATAAAGAAGGAAATATAAAAGAAATATAGAGCAGTTGATGTTAGGGGTAGAGTTAGAGACAGAAAATTAATGTTTATTTCTACGGATTGGAACTTGGATCTCCGTTCTACGTCCGTGGGCGCCGATTTAGGTAGGTCTTCTAACGTTATTCCGACCTCCGAACGCCCTCCTGCGGCGGTCCCTCGGACATCCAACGGATGTTTTGTATGTCCCAGTACGACATCTGGCGAACATCCGTGGGACTGCCGTGTGCTGTGTAATATTACACTCACAAATCAATAATGGAGAAAGTTGAGATGGCATTAAAAGACGGCTGTGAAAGCCACCACAACACAAGGATGAGATTAGTGCCCAGTAAATTTGTAGATGGATATATGGTTCAATTGTCAACTGACATGTTTCAGGGAGCAGGTGATTGAAAGAAAATCAATTTATAAGTATAGTTATTTTAATCTCATGTTGCCTAATCTTATGTTCACAAAAGACGAGGACAATGTTGAACATCAATCTGGAGTCGATCCACCTTCTCACAGCTGCAACAAAGGCCAACAAGAAAGTGATTCATCGTCATCCCAGAACCAAGATGTTAATCATCAGGTAAATTTTGTAAACCAAATAAACAAGCATTGATGTGCGAAAAGTGTTTCTATATCATTAAATATTGAGTCACTGACCAAACGAAATGACGAATTAGAGATTGAAAATGGTTTATTGTACACACAATCCAAGAATTGAATAAAGAGATTAATGATTCAAAACAAGAATTGAGGCAAACCACTGCTACTAGTAAAAGTAGCCAGGGGAAAAGAAAAAGGACGAGTAACGAGCTGCAAGTCATGGTAATAATAAATCAACTTCTATCGTAACAATCATTTATCATTATTTTTACCAATTTTACTCGATTTATATTTCAGGTTCCTTTATTAGCGGGTTCACATATAAAAATCGAAAGATCAGAAATAGATAAAGTGTTGGTCGTTGGCAGGGAAACGAAAGATAATTTAGATTTAATGATCAACAAACTCTTGGAATCCATTTACTCTAAGACGCTTTGGGGAAGTCGGTCCTTGTCAGGTGGATGCAATAAAAAATAAAAGAATGGTGCTTCAAACACAGAGCCAAACAAACCTGGTCTCCCAGAAAATGACCTCAACGACATTGTTAGTAAGCAAGGATTTTATTCCAAAATATTGTAAACCATGTTTTCATTTTATAATAATTGTTGACAGGGTTTGTCAGAGACACATGGAAAAACATCTACGGAGACGTCCTACCGGAGAAAAAAATGTCCCATTAGAGTAGCAATCAGAAATAAATTTAATACCGAGTGTCGTGCATTAAAAAATACAAGTAGACTGTCTGTAGTCTGTACTCACTCCCAAGAGAGCTTTAAATGCAATCCGATTATAATTCCTACAACAAAATAATGGTCACAAGTGAAAAATCATAAAGTGCGAACTGTGAAGCCTTCTTAATTTTGTATTCAATATTCCCACCTGCATATGCCAGTGCACAATCACTTCATAAACCCTGGCCGTACATTCATCAGGTAATATTGCAGGACAATTACTCTGAGTCATTTTTAATAATTTAAAAGACAAGGAACATATTAGCACAGTAAAATTGCAAACCCCGAATATTTGATACTTAAGGTAAATTTTCTTGCCAATCAATAGGAACCTCTTCTCTTTGTAATTCACTTACTTCCGTCACAATAGGGGAGAGTTGAGGTGATGGATATGGCTGCAACTAAATAGAGAATTTCTTATAAATTTCAGCTAAGATGAGATTGATTTATAGCAGAGCGATTGGGGTTTCTGTTGACATAAGTCAGTAACCCAATGGATTCAGTTTAGAAATAAGATACTTACATTACCACTTATGGGATTGAGGTAAAAATAACTTCCTTTCCATTTCCCAACTTTGGTTATAAGAAACGGTTTAGGTCGTTTAGCTCCACATCCGAGTCCTGAGACTGCACCTCCACGTCCTGAGACTGCACTTCCGCGTCCTGAGACTGCACTTCCACGTCCTGAGACTGCACCTCCACGTCCTGAGACTGCACTTCCACGTCCTGAGACTGCACCCCCAAGCGAAGGCGTGGAATTGAATTGTGGAGAAATGGATGCTAGATTTTCACAAATTCATAAAGGATTTGTAATATTCGTAGAAAAACTTGTTGGAATCGTAGTAATCGGAGGTGTAGGGGGAATAGCCTCAGGATCTGAATTTTCCTCATTATGACTTTCCGTTTTCATGTAATCTAAATATAGAAAAAGAATCTGTACAATCTTAACATATTCTAACAGAAAACAAATCAATTTACGTGTAGGATTAGGATTATTTGTATCACGTGAGGTTTCTAATTCTCCTTCTAATCCTTCACATCTAGAGACAGAAACGGTTGGCATTGGAATAATTGGCTGAGGTGTAGGTAACGCAGTTCCAGAAGCATTTTCAATAACAGAACCTGATTGAGCTTCCGTGCCTGATTCTTCCTCATCTACAAACAAAAGAATAGAAAAAAAAAGTCTTTGAATGCATACACATTTTAAAGGGAACAATAATTTAAAATACTTGTAGCTACTTGTTTACCATCAGGTTACCTTTCTGAGGTGAGGTTGCCTTGCTGAAGATTAACTGCAGCTAGTCCCCGTTCTACAACAGGAATTTTTATGTAATACAAAATAAAAATATAATCATAACACACTTACTTTGATATGAACGCATAATTTCATTCCATTTCTGCAAGAAAGCTTTTCCTTCGGGAGACACCAACACAGTATTGGCCTGGGGACCAAAGCTGAGAAATGATTTTCTGCCTTCGTTAATTTTCTCTGAGAAAACAGCCAAAATTGACTGTACACCATCTCTTTTGGCAACCCTAAGCTGCTTCTCAATGGAAACAAGTCGTTTATTTTTACTCCTCAGCCACCTTTCTTTTTCTATTTGATTGGCAAAGACACGAGTCCTACTTTGTTCTTCAACGTGATTCTGAACAAGTCTGGATCTTGGGTGGCTAGCCTATAGATAAAAAATGATGTCATTGAAGGGGGAAGCTTTATAAATAAAGTTTGATGATAAGGATATATAATAATTACTCGAAGCTTGTTGAGTCGAGCCTCTTGTTGTGGGTCAAACTGAAAAGACATTTGGGTCAAGTACTTAGCAAAGAAATGTCAAAAAAGAAAAGCTTACCCTATGTGTATGTACTATTTCTTTCCATTTCAATACCAGCAATAAAAAAACCACACAATTTTGATCACACGATTTTGAATTTCAATGTTTTGAGAAACCACCGACAAACAATAACAAATCGAGTGGTACTTAAACGGTAGTACCAAACGACTTTTCTGAAATTTTATATGAAAGGGAAAGCTAATGTAAAATCACAAGTTTGAAGCCCTTCAAATTCTACCTACAAAATATATCATTAACATTGATTAATTACATCCCTGAAATTTCGATTAATCGTTTAAAAACAATTATATCACGACAATGGCTTGACGGCTTTTCTAATGCCCCCCCCCCCCCCTAGCGGTTATCCGACGATAAACGTTGCGAAGACTCGAGTCCAACCTTGGACCTACTCAAAATGCTTGAAAAGGTCCGAGGTTGGACTCGAGTCCCTGAGACTGTGTTGGCTGTTTGACAACTTTTTTAAACATTTGATTGGATCGCGCAACTAAGCAGTTAAAGTCACTTTTCGCCATATAGAAAATCCTCGGGCATTGCGCCTCGTTTTTCTTTGACTTGGTTGACACAAATTGGGATTAGACGAGATTAATAAAATTTATGAAAAAACCGACGACATTGGATGACAAGTTTTATTCGGTATCCTTCTTCGGACCTTTCTAGATGAAAGGATCTTCATAAAAGGTTTTGGAAGTGTAAATCACTTTCATTAAACACAAAACCATCTTTTTATGGTCTAATGGACTTACGGTTAAAATGGGCATTGTATTTGGCTGTAATGTATGAAATTTTAAGAGCTTCCACCAAATTTTCTTAATTAGTTCTTCTAAGTTAATTTTACATTCTTAAGTGATTTAAACTTCTTAATTGATGGAAGTCACGGACTAGATAAAAAGTTTAGACCAATGAAACGCAATCTAATTTCAATTATTTCAAATATTTTTAAATGGTCTTGTGGACTTGTGGATAGTATGTTGGTATACTCACTCATGATGATCACTCACTAATGATGTGACGTTAGATTCCAGGTTGTGCAATATCTTTTACTTTTTAAAACCTCAACTTTTTTTATAAAAACACTCAAAAATTTCGAAAATGAAAATGTCTTTATTTTGAATATTTCAAAACTTTTGCCATAATGTTAGAAAATGCGTTCTCAGTATCGCCTTAAGGTGAAAGAACACTTGAAGGAACGCGACATTATAGAGCACACCACTGGCGCAGTGGTTTGTGATGGAGGAACCTGCAACACAACATTAGGGGGGTTAAAGCACCACCCTCAACGTAATTCCTTTCCCTAGCAATAGTGGTGGAGCTTCAACCCCCCAAAGTTGTGTTGCAGATTATTCTTGCCGTATGTTGGCCGTATGTTTCTGCATTCGCTTCGGTGGTAGAAGTAAACAAAGACATCGCGCATACTATCTCGGTGATAATTAGAAAATACATTTGAGAAGCCGGCATAAGAGAAGGCAACATCAACGGGAACCAGTTTTTTAGCAAAATTTTTTGTCGCAACAGATTTTTTTTTGCATTCTTTCTTCAGCGGTTGTGGAATAATTTGGTTAATTTTTGAAGACATGTATGAAGAGAAAATATTTTCCGTTAGTTACTTGGGAACTGTCTGAAAATTTTGTACTCCAATATTTCGAATCACCCGTGATACAGTACATTAAGTACAAGGAATAAAGAAAAAACTATTATTATAAATTTGTGATTTTTTCATAAAAAACTTACGGTTGCCAGCTGCCGAAAGAAATCCGTTAACCATTGGTTAGTTGCATTCCTTGATTTCATTAGATCATTAGATTGGGGAGCACTAAATTCGAAAATTTTTCTAAGGAATGTATCACCAGAAAATATGGTGAAATTAGGAATGGCCATTGGAGAGGTCGTTAATTGTCCAAAGCCGAATGATATAAATAACTTTTTTTGGTTTAATCCCACCGATGTGTCGATCTTTTAAATTTAGCCTAACAGTTTAATTAACAAAGTTAATTTATTAGGCTACTTCAGACAGTATTTTTTTAATCCCTTCCAATTAGACATATTTAAAGAGATCTATCATGTTCGGTTTTTTCAGCGAATCTATCATGGAAAGTCATGAGCTAATGATGAGATAATAAGGATCGATCCAAGAAATTTGCGGATTCTTGAATAATGTGAATCTTATAATCCAATCCAGTTTGCCCCTTAAAAAACTTGCGATTTATCCCATACTTCAAAATTTAAATGTTATCATATGATAAAAAATAAAATTTGATTTTCTTACAAAAAATTATCTGAGACACATTTCCACAATTTAAAACAAAAATCAGTTGGATTCGCCTTACCACTGAAAGAATTTAAACAACTAGGAAGCAATTAAAACAACAACGAATCGAATGTAATGATGTCATAGACCAATGATTTTCCTTTCTTTTTATAGGTTCTCCACTTTTCTTGCATAGTGGACAAATCAATTGTAATATGTCAACAGTAACGAAGAACCCCAAGTGGTCATCCTACTGAAACCATGTCCCATGCCTTTCTTTGTTATACTCAATCACAGGAAGCACTCCACTGACCAGAATGCGCTTCTTGGTTGTTTTTTGGGTAAGTGTATTATTCACCCGGATTTTCATGTCACTATAATAAATACATTTATTTAAAATTATGTCATCAATGCAAAACTGCATTATTTTACAAAATTTTGTCATTTTACCTATCCCATTTATTTTTTACTCTTATTCTTATAAATTCCCTTTATCCTAATTCATTTTCCTTGTCAGCACCGAACCTCTTCCTGGAAAAGAATTCGTTTTCATTTCTCCCAACAGGCGCCAGTCACAGGCCGCTTGTGGCCGGACTGCCAGGTTGAAGTGGCGGCCTAATCTCCTTCCACCCGGATCGAAAATCCTAGATCTGGAATTATTCGCTAGGACGGAATTCTCATCGTGGTGGACCCAGGAGAATGTAACCGGGCTCTTCGTTTTTTAGATGAGCCTTCCGGTCAGCAACCAACTTTCCCAGTAGCAGATGCTAACGTCCAGAGCTAATAATAAATTTATTCTCGTCAATCCAGACTCCCTACCTTTCATCTATATATCGGAACCGCCACTTTTGTTGAGCAACACACGAAGCAATAATTTCACCATGATGGGCACTATTTGAACAGCTGCTTATACCTGGCATTTAGAAATGGCTGAAGAATCAGTATTTAAAAAGACTATTCATTAAACTATTTACCATATTAAAAATGGTTGGTACAGTATCCTTTTTCATTTTCCTTGATGCAAATACATAAAGATTGTTCACAACAATTGACTGCATAATACAGATGACTTACTTATTTGTATATCAGTTTTTGACAATTCGCTGAGAATTCATTGATTTATTTATTTTTTATAACTTGATTAACCCATTTTTTAAATACGTTTTCGTCTATAGGCCATGCATGGAATTCCCTGTATGTTTTGTTACTACATTTTCTTAGGAAGTATTTTTTCGCATTTTTCTTTTAAGAGGTATTACGTAAACAAAAATCTGGTTCAAGATATTCAATAAACTTTAAATATTTCATCCCTAGGTATGGCCAATGCTATGGGTGAAAAGAAACGAAAAGTAGATGTGATGGAAAAAGATTGTTGAAAATAGTAATTGTAAATTCTCCGTTTTGTAAAATGGTAACGCATATGTACAGTATGTTGCAACAAAAGCTGACAGTTTTGTCAACGTTGTCAGATGACAAAAGTGTCAGGTTTTCTTGCAAGATACTGTACTAGTTATAACTGCCGCTCGACTCCACTGAAAACACAGGAGAGATTTCTGCTTTGTAGCTGTAACAAGAGTAGGCTATGAGGTGATGGCAAATACTTTACTAGAATCCTGCCCAATAGTATAAAAATACATTATTTTATGGGTGACTAATGGCGTAATTTCAGAATTCCCCAAAGAAAGAAAAAAAGTGAATTCTCCGTCATCAACCAGAATGTGTTAATAGCTAAAAGTACGTACGTACATTCACATTCGCTTATATTTCTACTTTACGTAATAGAGAGAAGACTCCCCTTTATCTTCCAGAACTCCTGGCTGAACTGAAATTCGTGCGAGAATCGGAGCCGGGAGCCCGTATCTAAGCAACTTTCACTTGTTTTTTAGGGGTTTCTTCTGGGAAATTAAAAATTCACACAAAATTCCGATCGTTGAGTTTTTGCTGCCGACTGAAAATAAAAAGAGCGTGCCTTACCTAATCTCTCATCAAGCAGCGTGGTGTCCAATATTTTGCAACCCTGATTGCTGGCCAAATGACGTTCCCAACACCGATCCATTTTACAAACTAAAATTTATACAAACTTCTACAAACTCCCTTCTCAATCAATTTCCTCCAGTTGTCCTGGGCTGTCGTCAACTTGGCTCGGATGGTAGCTGACATGTCAGCGTACTTGGCAGTTAATTGGCGAGCTTCAGCGTCATGTTCCTTCAGTTTGCCTTCGATGGCCGTCAGGTCACGCTCCACTGCCTCCTGTCGCCTTTGAAGCGATTCGACCCGAGGCAGATCTTTGCCTTCATCGCCTGCGCTCAGAAGAATTGTTTTCTCCGTCACACGACCTTCGGTATCATCGACGTCTCGGTTGAACGCGTGGATCTCTAAGGCACCGGCCAAATCTTTCCGGTATTCATCCAGAGCGCCCTGCATTGCCCGCATCGTTTCTGCTGGACCGCTGGAGCATCGCTACGACCTTGGCGCACTAGTTTATCGCCCAGGGCATTGATGGCTTTGATGCGAGAGTCGTCGAATCTCATGTCCGAATCGACATCGTCCAGCTTCCGCTGCAAGGCCAGGCAATGTTCGTAGTCGCGACCCAAGTCCCCTTGCTGGACCATCAAAAATTCCTTTTCGGCAATCCAGGCGATCGCCTTCTCCAACTGGGTGTTGAAATCGAGAATGTCTTGAGCCTCTTCCAGGCCGCGACCCAAACGGATTCGAGGCGGCCAGCAATTGCTTCCATCGTTGTTAAAGATTTTCGAGTTGCCGGTGGATGTCGGGTGAGGCATCGTGTCATTTAGAGATCAGTGTTTCGCCCATTTGTTTGATTCGGTTTGATTTCGTTCAGTCGGCCCTGGTGAGCACCGACTTCAGCCTGGAACGCTTGGTGTTCCTGTAACCTCTTGGCCTAATAAAAACATGGAAAAATCATTAGAACATTCGGTCTAAGATACACCGGACAAATAAATTACCTTGTCCTCCAGTGAGGTAACCTCTCCTAGTGCAGCTTTAACATCCAGCTGTTTCTGGCGTTCTTCAATCCAATCGTCTGCTTCCGATACATCACGGACGAACTTGGCATAGAGAAGAGCAACTCGGAGACGATTGCGACGACTGTTGCTGAGTTCCTTGACACGGTTGCGCCGCACCGTCACTTCAGCAACACACTTCATGATCCACTGACTCTCGAAATGGTTTTGGCCCATCAATTTGTCGCCGTGCTCCATCAGCAACGCCAATCGTTCGTCCTGCGCTTGCACCAACTTGTCGAACGCTTCGTGTTTCTTGAACTGGGACATGACTTCGTCGGCTGTCGAGCCAAGATCCGTTCCCAGGAGAGCGGCTTCCTGGGTTTTGCAGGTGGATTCAATCTGCTTGGCATCGCGACTGAAAAATTGAAGATCCAGTAGCTGGTCCAAATGGATCTTCCTCTGCACTGCTGCCAGATGGCATGGAGCTTTTTACGCTCCTGAAGTAGCTGTATGAGTCTGTCTTTGATTTCTGCGGCGGAGTAATGCTCCTCCTGGATCATGGTTTCGCCGGCCTGGACGGCCGAGCTGAACACATCTTCTCTGGCTTCAATTTTGCCTTTCAGCCGGTCGTGTTCGGCACGCAAGGCCTGGGCCTCGTTGGCGTCGTGGACCTTCTCCGTGGAAGACATGATGGCCACCAGTCCGGAAGATCACGTGACCAGGTCTCAGACGGTCGTGAGAAAGCGTTGAAAAACAAAGCTGTCTTGCAGCTCTTCCTTTCTTCGTGCCATTCGCTCCTGCAGCGTGGTTCACGATTCAATCACCAAAGCTTGTTGAGCTCGGATGTGATCAGCATTGCCGCCTGGGTATGCCACTTGTAATTTGGCCGAATCATCCACCAGGATCTCAATATTGAAAAACAAACAAAAAATGTTGCAGGATCCGTAGAAATGATGTACCGAATATTATGATGGATACATACTTGGAGTTGGGCTTCAAGCGCCACTAAATCCGTTTCAAAGTTTTCGTGACGTCGAATAAGTCCCAAAACTGAATCCAGGTCGCGGCCAAGATCGTCCGGAATGACCACGTACTTCTCCTGGATGCGAGAGAGCGACTCGGCTACATCCCGGTTGAAGCGATGGATTTCTCCGGCGGCTACAAGTTTCTCGTCCCAAAGTTTGACCGTTTCCAGCAATTTCGACCACTCGTCGCTGAAAAACCCCAAACGTAATAATGGTTATCAACGTCATCCGCATCAGAGTGCACCCTATCTTTCCTCTCTGTATCCGCATCAAGTTGATAGACCCACGTACAACCAGAGCAACAGAATAGAAACACCAATAAGGTCAAAGAAAGAGGTAGCCACCTAAGGACGCGGTGGTTCTGGCCGACTTGTTCGCTGATGCGGGCCCAGCTCTGTTCCTTCTTTGGTGATCCCAAGTTAGGTGAAAAGCGAGAAGAGAAGAGCAAAGGGAAGAAGAATGGTGAAAAGAGCCCGATGGTAGATGAAGCCAAATGCCGTTATTCATAGCCAAGTTTCAAAGATTAGCATGCAAGATTAATGATGACTACTGTTGTAATAATAAACTCTACAATTAGACACGAGAACACTTTTGCAACACTTTATTGACTTATAAACACGTGCCTCCAGAAAGCACAGAAATATCGATTGTTCAGCTTAAAGATATCAAATATAACCTGGTTGCAAGTCGGACGACTATCTCCTGTCGGGTGTCACACAAGAAGAAGGCAAGCTAGAGTTCTAGCTGACGAAGTGAGAGAGACATCTGGTGATAGGAAGGGAGTGGGTTTCAGCAACTCAAATCTGGTTTGGCAACGCGCATTTGGGTTGTAGAGATAATAATCACAACAACTACCTAAACTACTCCCATCATGCAAATCTATCCAAATATTCTTACCGCAGTTTTTTCTTGTTTGGCAGGGAATTCGGCAACATACGGGTTCTCACTGGCTATTAGGCGTTTGGCGATGGCGTCACACTGGCCGAAACGTTAACATCCGGCGGCAATCCGCAATTTAAAGTCTTCGAATTTGTTGATCAATATCTGAAAGTCAAACAATTTTATTAGTCGATTGACAAGCAATTATTCAAACATTTGAATAGAAAGGTACCAATAGATGTTCACGTCCGTAGTCCTCCGAAGAGGCCGTGATCATGCGTTTGTTGATCCTGGCCAGGATGCTCTCGGCTTCGCGGAGGTACGTGTGCCGACTGACCCGAGTCGACCAGTCGCTGTCTTCGATGAGACGCCAATTTCTGCGGGTTTTTCATGCCCTGAGAGAGTAAATGCTGGCGCTGGGTGATGACTTTGCTGTCGAGGTGATTGTTGGACATCATGGCCTCATTTCGTTGATGAGGCCGCTGTAGGTGTCCAATTCTAGTTCCAGGGCCTTGTGCTTCGTGAGCTCTTCTTCACCTTCTTCCATCACCAAAGCCATTTCTTCGAGAATGTCACTTTAGGCGGCAAAGATGCGTTTTACAATGAACCAGCATTCGCGTCCATGTCAATCGTGACCCAAAGATTGAAGAGTCTGAAAAGAGAAATCAAGAATTTTGTCAAAATATCCAGAAAGTTATTTTTACTTAAACACACAGCCACAAGATGCTTACTCAATAATCTTGTTGATCACGTTGTGGAAACTGTTGAATGAAAGGATGATAAGTTATCTAAACTTTTTTTCTCTATTGAACCTTGAAATTGAACATGTTAGCAAAAACTGGTTTGCTATTCAACCGCTCCACACCAGCGTTGACCTGCTCCTCATTGGTTTTTCTTCAAAACTGCTATTTGGTTTTCTGAGGAATTGTAATCCATGCCAATCCTCGCACAAACTGAAAATTGGAATTCTTCTTATTTTTGGCGAACATTGTGTCTTATGCCATTTCAAACCTTTTCTTGATTTGACCGACTTGTTTCAGGTTCCTTTCAGGTTCCTTTCAGGTTCCTTTCATAGTTTCAGGTTCACGTTAGCAGGTAACGGCCAACGGAAAAAACAGGGAACACAAGTGGGTAAAACATTTTAGGCAATGGAGAAAAAATACCAACTTGCCGAATTGCTCACTTCAATCAAACAACTCGATAACTGAAACTTTGCAATTCTAATTATCCTGATGGCGGCCTTACCATAAGTCGTCTGTCGTCTTGTGGTCTGTGATCCATTCCGTATCTTTTTTAAATACTCTGGCTGAAGTCCGATTGGTTAATCGATAGCGTTCGCTTTTGGTGATCCCAGGAGATGTTAAGTTCGACAAAGCGATTGGCAGGTAAAGAACGGACCTAGAAGTGAGTTTTCAGGAACTCAATTATTTTGGTCAATACACCCGGGATATTACTGCTGACGAGTCCATCATCGACGTAAATGACCATGATGGTGTACTCTCCTTTCACAGTAGATCGATAGTATAAACAGGGGTCATGTAGGCATCGGGTGAATCTTAGTAAAAGAAAAGCTTCGTTGAATTTAGTGTACCAGCAGCGTGAGCCCTGCTTGAGACCATAAATCGGCTTCAATAGTCGACACACATAATCTTCTTTTCCAGTGATAAAATAGCCCTCAGGCTGTGTCATGTAGATTTCTTCTTGGAGATCTCCGTACAAGAACGCTATCTTGATTTCAAGTTGAATCATGTCTAAATTTTCAGGGCGATTATGGCAAAAACTAATCGGATTGAATAGCGTTTTACCACAGGGGCGTATGCTTCCAGGTAGTCCACACCAAACAATTGAGCGTATCCACATGCTACTAACCTCGCCTTGTAACGGGGGTCAACACTCTTGTAACCCGGTTTTTAGTCAAGAACCCATTTGCTTTTGATGGATTTTCTCTCGACTGACAGTTGGACAATGGTCCAAGTCTTGTTTTCCATGAGTGAGTGATGTTCATCTATGATTGCTTCTTTCCAAAAGGAAGCTTCAGGGCATGAGACAGCTTCTTTGTAACTCATTGTAATGTGACGTTCATCAATTGTTAGTACGCTTGCCGGGGAGAAGGGCTTCGACGAGTCGTGATCAAGTATCATAGCGCTCATGGCCTCGTCGTCGGATGTTGGTAAGCCAGGCGTTTCACATTTTTGCGTGTTCTGCGTGATCTGCGCGGGAAAGCTTCAGCGAATGGAGCTTCATTATTTTCTTGTGGGAGCATTTGTTCTCTTTCGTTTTCGGGTTCCACTTCTGGATGAACACCAACCAGCGGTGCGTTAGTGACATTTCTTTCACTGACTAGTTGGACTTTGGCTTCAACAATTGGCATTTCCTCCTTGGCTCCCAGTTCATGAATATCCCGTTCTTTATTTTCTTCATATTCCGATTCAGAGGAATTATTTTCATTTCCATGCTATAGGTTTTTCATGTCAGCATCCTGAATGTTGTCTCTCTCCTTGAAGGGATCGAGTGGGGAGTCATTTAGTGATGAGGCAACGGGATTCTTGATGTTGTAATTATACATCGTGTTCTCGTCAATTTGGACGTGGGCACTGACAATTATTCTCTTTTCAGATGGGACGTTCACTCGATAGCCCTTTTTTCTTCATCAAAGCCTATTAACATGCCTTCCAGAGATTTTTTATCAATTTTCTTCCTTTCTTTGCCCAAGGCAAGAATAAAAGTTCTTGATAAAAAAAATTTGATGGTTGACACGTTGGGTTTGATGCAAAAAAACAGTTCAAATGGGGTTTTCAGTTTTCCTTTTGATGGTACACGATTCAAAATATAGGTAACATACTTGACTGATTCACTCCAGAGCCACAGTGGTGGGTTGTTTGAGTGTAGCATGCTACGCGCTGCTTCCATGATGGTGCGGTTTGATCTTTCTGAAACTCCGTTTTGAGATGGCGTGTATGGGCAGCTCATTCCAAGCTTTCTCTGTTAGGTGAGTTTTGAATGCGTTGTTGTCATATGCACCCCCTCCGTCAGAACACAGTGTCAATATATCACAACCAGTCTGGGTTTTGACGAGTGCAGCAAATATTCGGTAGTTGGGTCACAAACATCGGAATGAATTAATTCTCCGATGATGCATGTCTTTTTTCTCCCTTCAGAAAATGAAAGCCGTTGATTTTTGCCTTTAGCACATCCGCTGGATATTGGTGTGTTCTTTTGTACATGAGTTACGTCGGTGAGATTCAGGCGGTCAACAATCTTTTTGTGGTGCATCCACCGGAGTGTTCTCATATTGATGTGCCCCATGCGTCGGTGTGCAATGGGAATGGTGTCTAGATGATTGGCAAAATTTGCTACATCATTGACGACGATGTTGGATTTAGCGTGGAGATGGTAGAGAGTAAGACCGGCTCTTTCTCCATAGTAGATTAATTCTTTGTTCATGTACAGTACCTACCGGTGAAATTGGTACAGTGTACCAATTTTGCCGGCTTTTAGCATGGCGTCTTATGGCGCTACGCGATTTTAGTTTATATTTTTTTAATTAGCAACAACAAATTTCTTTAAAAGAGGCATTTTTTTAAGAGATACTATCTTTTTATATAGATAGGAAACACTGCCCCTGGGTGCTGACGGGACAGAAATGTCGCCAAGCAGTCTGACCTACCAGACAGTTACGGCAGAAACAAACATTTTTGAAGCGATGGTTGGATAGAATGAGAAAGGGACAAGACGAAAAATTCTCAAGTGTCGGATCTTATTCGTTTTTTATCTTTCGCGTTCTACGGGTAGCTTTAAGAATAAGCTAAAATAGAACGGGGGTGTCCGGTTCTCAGTAGTTTATTTCTCAGTGGAAAAGTTCCTTCCATCCATCATTAGCAGATTTTTTGTGATTTCGTTTCCATGCTCTATTCTTGTCATCGATCGATCATTGTGCTTCACTTCTTGCTTGAAAATGAGTACGCCTAATTTATCACAGTGGCCGATTTCAATCCCTCACAAACAAGAAAGAGTTTAATTTCCTTTAGTGTTTGTCGAAAATGAAATTCCATTTTGGCTAGAAAAAGTTTACATTGATGAACACCGTTTCAGGTAATACTTTCTGTAAAAGAAAATTTATGCAAACTTGCACATGTTTAAAATGTAATGTTAATTATTACAAGTTTAATACCAAAGGGGTGGTATCTTCATACACAGAAACTCAACGGACCAGTATCCCACAAAGTGTTGGAGTAGTTGCTTGCATCTCCCAACCATGTAATAAAGGATGCAATCTTATTCGTCAAGTTGAAACCAGGATTGATTCTCAACAGTATACCAGCTTTCTCATGGAAATTGTGTCGTGATATCCAACAGTAAGGCTTATTTCAATTGTTCACGACAAGTATGTATGCTTAAACTTTTTGTTTATTAATGTTATCATAATTTTTTATTTATTGCTTTACAGGTACCCTGTTCATAATAGTACCAAAGAAATATTCATGGCTCGATGGTCAACAAAGAATGTCTGTTTTTTTCCTACTGGCCACCGGCAAGTGGCGATTTAATGCCAATCGAGAATGTGTTTCTGGACATACTGGCAGAGTTTGATGAGCATGAAACTCATGTTTACTCTGAAAAAGCTATTTGGGAAGAAATTCAAAGCGCATTTTCTGCTGTGACTGAAAAAGAAAACTATGTGAAAAACTTGATTTCAAAAATTATTCCGAATTTGCGTAAAATAGAGGAAAGTAACGCAGAAATGTTGTAGTGAAATGTGAATCAAAACTTTTCGTTTCTTATTAATGTCCATCATTAATAATAAAGTTCAACAAATAAGGTTAACGAATCACACCTTGTATTTTTCTTTCCGACAATCTAAAAATTTGCCTTTAGGGAAGACACTCAGCTGTTCCTTGATTAATGGTTTCAATATTTTCCTTGTCGAAATGCAGAACTATAGACGTTTTGTTTTTTATTCCTTGATGCAATAGAAACCGTAGTCGTCGTTGAGATGTCATGTACCAAAAATGAATTTAAAAAGATAATTGCTATAGAGAATAAAATTGTAAATTAGGATTTTATTTCTTTTGGTTTGTTTTTGGTTGACTTCTTCCCTACAGAAATTGTCTCCCGGTTTTCTGCTTCTTTTTCTTTGCGCTGTTTTTCGTCATATTGTTCGCGAATCCGCTTCATTTCTGGTGAACTTGTTAGACACCTTGCTGTGAAATTTGAGGTAGTGGAAGAATGTCGTGTGGACGAAAAGAGTCAGGTTCACAAAATGAGACTGGAGTAGATAACAGCATTTATGTTCTTGGAATTGGGGAAGTTGCAGCGGTAGAAGGCGCTGTTGTTGACAGTGACGGCGACGACTCTTTATTGCTGCTGTTTGTGAGATGAGGTGATTTGAGATGAGATCATTTGACACGAGGAAGATGATGATGCTTTTTGAAATACGGAGGCAATAGTATTTGGAGTGAACGTCAGTTTTCCAGCAGAAGAGACCCTCAATAAATGCTGACTCTTAGGTGCTTCTTGAGTTTGCACAATGTTTTCAGGGATAGGAAGAGTTGGTGGGATCTCAATTCTAATTGTTTGATTATCTATATAAAACAAAAAGAAGGTTATACCAACATTACATCATTATATACAACCTTGAATAGGTATTAACCTTGAATAGGTATAGATGATTAAAGATTGATGAAAGCTTTAGACCATTAGTACGCGAAACAATTTGAGAAGATGCTGTTTCTATAAAAAAAGGTAGGGAAAAAATGTAATTTTCAAACAAAATAAACAGTTTAATGACACGTATACCTGAAGATTACCGTTGGAAGATTGGCATATCTGATGTCAGATATTGATCAAAATACTTTTGAAAAAGTAAAAACTGTGATTCGGTTGAAAGGTGTGAAAATTGTTAAACAGGATTTTCCGTTAAAGGGGGATGTGTTTCAGGATTCAGTATTAGAGGTTAGTTTAGTCGAGTTGATTTATATGATATTAGGTATGATTTATTTCATTTTTTTACTATTTTACAGATTAATCCGTGTTCAAATGACATTCCATTGGCCATGCGTGATTGGATGGCATTATTAAACGATGATAATGAGGAAAGCGAGGAGGAAAAAGAAGAGAAGGACTAATGTGATTAGTTGAAAAAATGAAGAATCTGAATTCAAACACTTGAAGTCAAATAAATTTTAATTAAGAAATGAGTTAATGAATTTGAAAAAAATTTTAATCTAGAATTGAATGGATGATTTATAACTTTGTTTATGTAGTATGTACGAGAACTTCTGAATCAATCTATCAACTTTTATTTTCAAGACAACATTTTCTGAAACTATAGTATGTGTGATGATAACTGTAATCTTTAAATAATTTTGTTTAGTTTTCATCACACTCAAAGATGACTGAATAATGAATACATACTGTCAAATCCATTTTCCATAGCTGCAGCTTTCATTTCTCTTCATTGATGGAATTTCGCTAATCATTAAATTATTAAGGCTTCAAAAAGCCTTAATAATTTGATGGAAATTTTTTTTTATGCCGAATAAAGTATGGTCGTTAGAATATGAAAATTAAGGTTTTATATTTGAATTCGAAAACGAATTTCGCTGATGGTTAAGCTACAATTACTATATCAGAATTATTTTTTTTGTTTTGGTTGACATTTTTTAAATTTTTCGTTTCACTGATTTAATTTATTCATTAAACAAGTCAGAAATAGGATATTAAAACTTATTTACACCTCGGTTTCTGCTACCCATGGCATATTGTTGGGTATTGTTTGAAAGACGCAAGAAGGTGTAGTAATATGTACACCATAACCCCTCTATTGAAAAATAACAAAAAATATGATTTGTTATTATGAAATCAAAGAAAAAAAATTCTAATCTCAGCATATTTTTTACATATGTAGGCTATGGTAAGATCGATTAAGACAACTCAAAAAAGAACTCCAACTATGATAGCTACAATGCTATCTGTGCTTAGATATAACTTGTCATCAGATAGCTTTTCTAACGGAGCCGTAGTTGTCTTTTTTATTTGAACAAAAAATCATCTATTTCATCATTGATTGACATTTTGACTAACGTAATGGAGAGAATAAAGTGATAAATAAAGAAATAGAGAGAACAAAACTGATGGTATTTTTTGGCTGTAGACTACGACTGTGAAGTTCGATGGCGTGGGGAGTAACACCGGTCTGGGGTCTTCACCTGTGACGCATTATATAATGAACAATAAAGTTGATCAGAAATTTTTAGCTTAAAGAAAATTACCTTTTAGTTTCTCAAGAGTGAATCCAAACAACGATGCCTAATTTTTGTAGATGGCACAGCAACTATCTACTTGAGTTCCATAAACACTTCTCCATTCCCAAAACACAAATTATAAATTTTCGGAAATTTACATTGTAATTTCATCATTCCCTTTTTGGAAATAGTTTGAATGTTATAACTCAAACCACGAAATAGTTGACAAAATTTTATTTCAACTAAATCCCGATTAAATATTGTTAGAAAAACAAATTTTCTGAAATTCTATCTGGCAACTCTTATTTGTTATTAGTTGTCATCCGCCATTGATCGTGTGATTGTGATCCGCAAATGATTTGTAGGGGGGAGCAGGGCTATTCCGGACAAAATTTTGCCAACTGTGTTCTAGTTGACATTTCTTGAAATATAAGGAAAGTATTTCTTTTTTTACCAAAATGTAGCCTAGGTTTTCTACTTTCAAAACCTTTTTTACAATTTTTTTCTGATGATAAATGACTTGAATATAAGCGTTTTAGTTCATTGCCTTTTTGTCCAGTTTTACCCGACGGAAGGGGCTTTTTCGGACGGTTTACGAATAAATATATTTAAAATAGTTTTAGCCAATATTTATTATGTATAAATAGACCAATCGAACCGGAATTTCATTTCCGTTTTGATGGTATAACTTTTATGTTACCTTAAAGTAAAGGAATTCAAAGAAATGAAAAGAAATGAAACACAGTATAGTAAAAGGTCGTTTTTCCTTTTTCTGTTGTTTGTTTAGCAGCCCTCAAAAGAAGGGAGGAGCCTAAAGTAGCAGACGTTCTAGTTTCAGAACGGCGGGTTATTAATATTCTGTGTAAAAACTACATTCCATAATTTCATTGTAAAAATGGTTCGTGTCTACAAGAAGAAAAAGAATAAACCACCACCTAATGATGCTGAGATAGTTTCTGCATTACTTTTGATCAAAACTAGTGTAAATCATTAAGATAAGTTGCTGTAACAAGTGGTATTCCAACAAGCACACTTTCTGATTATTCGAAACGGTTTCCAGACTTTTCAAACCTACCACCTGATACCAAAATCAAACCAACATTTTACCACCAACAAGTGCTGAAACCAACACGAGCAAGAATTGACAGACTATTTGATTAGATTATGCTTAATGTATGTGGTCGTTAACCATGTCTTTTAGTGTTTTTTTTTCGTGATAAAGATACAAAATAAGGTTTCAATACAACTCAATTAATCGAGTGAACCTCTCTTGTGTTTTTATTTTCCTGATCAAGAAATCAATGAATGTTTCAATGTAGTTTAGTTAATCGGTGAATCACACTGAATCAACTAACAAAAAAAACATTTTGCAACTTAATTGGGGTTTGGGAAATAAAAGACTTTACGTAACCATCTTTTTCAGTTAAAGAAACAAATGTGTTTTTGATTTCTTCATAAAGAGCTTTTTCACTGTGTACACGCATTTCTTGTTCGTCGAACTCTGTCAAGATTTTTGAGACCACTGAATCCATTGGCATCAAATCACCACTAGCTGGTGGCCAGCTATCCAGAACAGACATTCTTGGGTAATATCCGAGCCATTTAGTAACTTTGAGACTGTTATAAACTGGATATCTAAAACGATAAGAATTGTTACATATGAAATAAACATGAAGTTTTCCCATCAACAATAGGCCTACTTATTGAGAACGACTGTAATGGGCTCCACTGTTGGATATGATGCCATCACCTCCAAGAGAAAACTGATATATTGCTGGGAGTTAATCCTGGTTTCAACTTGACGAATAAGATTGCATCCATCCTCATTTGGTTGTGAGATGCAACCAACCACGGAAACACTGCTTGGTATATTGGTTCGTTGAGTACCAAAAAAAGAAGATATTACTTCTTTGTAATCAAACCTGGCAAAATATTAACATGATGGTTTAAAAGTATGCGTATGAATAAAAATAACTAAATTTAAGTACACTTGTAGCGATGTCCGTTGACGTAAACTTTTGACAACCAAAATGTAACTGGATTTTCACGAAACTTTGAAGAAAATTCAATTCGTTCCTCTTCTGTGAGCTGACATGCCATATTTCCAAATGAGCTCGTCTAATTATATCTGTAACTAACAAATCAATTTGTCCAACTCAACTTGAGAACACTTGTCAGTTTTCACTAGACAATGTTTGTCAATCGTGGAATATTCCGCATCAGGTTTCTTGTTAAAAGCGAAATTAGGCTACACCCAAAACGAGGGGCTTAGCAGGCCAAAAAATCACACTTTTTCCCGTCCGAAATAACCCCGTCAACATAACATTCACATTTTCGTTAATTGTGAATCAACGAGAAAAAAAAAGACTAATTTTATACACTTTAAAAGAGAATTGAATGGGATTTTCATTAATATACAGTTTCACTAGATTTTGAATTTTTTTAATGTTTAAAATTACAATTAAAGCAGAATTATTTTATTTTGTATTGGAAAAATAAGATTTTTTTAGATTTAACCAATTATTATTTTTTTACCAAACTTGACAGACCAGTACCTTACATGGTTATGCATCAGCTGGTAAAAAAATTATTTCCGTAATGCATTTATAACAGGTCGATAAGGTGGTCTTCCCTAATAGCCCAGCTCCCACCTACAGTGTGAAGGAGCAATTTTTTAGAAAACGTATTTTTATTATGATTATACGAGACTGAAATCATAATGTCTTTTCAAATTCTTTATTTAAGTATTTTTTATGTAACAGAATGATAGCGGAATTTTTAGTTTGCTAGATGTTTGTGTGGGAAAGATGGTTTGGCTGACTCACACACACACACACTGACTCACACACTTTGGAAGATCTTGGTTGTCTTTTATGAGAATGCTTAAAACGTTGTTCTTTGTTGTGGTCATTCTTAAGGTATATATTCGATGTAGACTCCTAATTTTGTATCACTTGCTATAAAAATGCTTTGCCACACACACAGTTTGAGAAGTTTCCATTCACTATTGTGTTGGTTACACAGCTTCCACAGATTGTTCGCTGAAGAAGATATGGGATCTTATGAACACTCTGAATGAAAGCGATTGATGAGACAATGGAAAACAGAAGTCAAATCTTGAAATGGTTACAATCAAACTTTTAATTTGTGTTGCTTTATATTCAATTGTAGTTAAATCTACTTTATAGTTTATTAAGCCTCCAAAGGTCGATGTTAGATTCCGGAAAAACGCGAAATTGGTTAATGATTTCCGCGTCAAACAACGTCTACAGTTGCAAAAATGACTGGTTTGTTTTCTCGTTGTATATTTCTTTACTGCTCATTTCTAACTCTATGTCTATTCATTTAGAAACATGCGGTCGATGCTGGAAAAGCGACGAAAATGTTGACGAAAAATGAAGCACCAATAAGCCAGCAACTGCACTTTTGGTTCTCTAACTGATTTAAGCCAAAACTCCAAAAAAGCTTGACTACCAAAATGGTGACTTAAAACAAAAAGAAAACTGAGACTTTTTTTTATTCGAATTGTTATTGAAGTATACGAGGAGATAAAAAATATTATAAATAAACCTTGTATTTTCATTCAACAAATCTCTTAATTTTTGTTCATGTTTTCAACCAAATATTCCAAATTTAGCATTAAAATTAACAACTTACTACTTAGGACACCTTTCTTTTTCTTATGACTTCAGTTATGATAATTCTATTTTAGTGGCTAAGATATTTTCAGATTGTTTTACCCGTGCTTTTTCTTGCATTGCTTTGTAGTTGATTGGCATAGCCTTTGGATTTCTTAGGTTCAGGGACACCAGACGATCTGTTCTGAGCTTATTGATCTTTGCTTGTTCAGCAATGAAGATAACCTGCTGCGAGTGTTGAAATGATCCTAGAGAATGTCATGGAATTCGAGGAAACATTCAGACAAAAAACAGAATCAAGGTTTGTATTTTCCTGGTTATATCTTGCTCCATTTCTTGTCAAGTTAAAAACTTCAGCAGCTGCAAAATACTCCATTACAGCAGCCAAGTATGGACAGGGGCACCAGCATTGTTGATTTATTGGATGTTGCATGCGTCATCTTTAAGAATGTCGGAACTTTTGTTTTTCTAAATTTATCGGCCTTAAAAGGCGGTAAGCCTTCGACTTTTTAAAATACAAATTTTTAAGATCTCTCATGGATGTAACTATAGATGCAGCAAACATATTGTTAGGAATGGCATTTGGATCTAAAGGGAATATACCTGTAGCATGAAACCCTTTATTGATGTTAGTCTCGGTAAATGCTCGCTGAATCACTGGTTTGGAAAGAAGTGGGACTTCATAAATTGACACTCGTTCTCCGGGATCCTCTCTTATCCAGTTTGCATGACTTTCGGCAAGATGACACTTAAATGGACCATAGATTGTTCTGTCTAATGGTTGAGATGCATGAGAACCGTGTGGTGGCAAAGTTTGTAGGATGATGCCGTTTTCTTTTGCAAAAACACAAATAGAATAGCCCATATGACTAATGTGGTTGTCCATAAAAAGTAGGATAGGCTTTTCTTTCGTGCATTTCACTTGTGAGTGTAAATGTTTAAGGTCAATAAAACAATTGTCCTCTGTCACCCAGCCGGAAGGGTGTGCCAATGGAATGAAACCTTCTGGCATGTTCTTCATTTTTACACTCACCTTTTACGGGGAAAAACAAAACACAAAGGAATAACTTGCCAGCTGCATTCACGAAGGGTAACATGTTTACGTTGTCGCCTCTTTCAGCAGACGTCATTTGATGCACCTATAATGTTTTTTAAAAACATTTAATTAAAACCAGTTATTGAAAGAAGCAAAAATAATACCTGATGACTGCCTTTTCGGGCAATAATTTTTGCTGGCTCCACTGCCTCCACAACAGTAGGGTCGTTTGTCTCATCTCTATTAAAGAATTGATTCTGGACCAAATTTGTACTTCCCATCCTACAAAAAATTTTGATATGTAACAATTTCTAAATAATTATTATCAAAAACAAATCACCTGTCCATAAAAACTGTTCATAACCTATTTATTCAAACCAGCAGCTCTGCTGCAGCTCTTCTGCTGGCTGATGGAGGTTACACGTTGCTGCCGCGTGTGATGATTCCTTATCGATTAAACCATCCACTGGAACAGGTATATTTAAAAAAGCAATACGAATTTTTCTCAAAATAATTTTTTTTTAAATTTCGATCAAGTTTGAGGTGGTGTACAACTATATGCAGCGACGCAGCCGCCAAGTAATTGAGCGATGCTTTGCTCTTCTCAAGTTGAAATTTAGGAGACTTAAAGTTATCGATGTGCACAATTTAGAGTACCTGTCGGATATAATAATAGCCTGCTAATGTTTATACAACTTTGTACTTGATGAATCATTTTTCGAGCCAGTAAACATGACCGAATTTCTAAGGGACCGCCCACTGGAGGATGAAGATATAGAAGATGATGATTATATAGGTTTTGAATTGGAAAATGAAGCTGACATTAGAAGAGATGAACTTGCAGGTTATTTCGTGCCTAACTGAATAAATTAACAAAGAGTGTATTTGACTTCTTACGATATCACAATGCCAAATGAAATAAATAAAATAACTTAATTGATGGTCTCTTGTTTGAAAAGGCTTACAGAAAAGGTTTGTACTGCAGGATTTCCTCTAGTTTGATTTCTTTTGGCAGCGTGACTTGGAATGAAATAGAAATGATTCATATTGAAAAATTAAGCAGATTTCTGTTGAGTCAAGTGCTGAACAATGGCAGCGGAAAGTAAACGCAAGGCTTCAGTTGAGGACTTTTGAAGCTCAGTTATCTTTGAACTTTGTTCGGCAATTGTCTTCATATGTTCTGCATCATCCCATATATCAACAGCATCATCCCTTATCTTTTGTTCTTATACCTATTTCTTCTTTCTTCAGCTTCTTCCTTCTCCCTCTCAAAACTTATTGAGAGGGAGAAGGAAGAAGCTGTTTAAGAAGCTAAAAAAGAGTTCTTTCTCCCTTTCAAAAAATCGGGGTAAAAGAGTTTTAAAGATTCTTGCTTCTTGTTTATCTTTAAGACGGCATTTCTCGGCATCCAACCCGGTAAGCAAAAGACCAAGAGCCCCACGTCTCTTGGATTGAAGAAGATTAAGGAAAAAAAGTCTGAAAGTTTCACGGGCATTGACTCTCCATATCTTTTATCTCTTAAATACAGAATAAAAAAAAAAGCTTGATTAGTCTTCTATGTCTTGCCAAAAGTATCCAATTTCGCTTTAGAATTTTTTTAATTAAACAAAAAATGAAAAAGTAAAAGGTATTTTTTTGCATAGTCTTAAATTAAATAGAACAGTATTTTGGATGATTCTAACTAAAAAGTGATACTACATTTTTTAAACCTCGAAACTGAAGGTTAATTTTAAAACACGAAAAAAAAATCAGAAAATACACAAATTGGGAAATAACTTCTTAAATAATTAAAAAAATTTTACCAAACCTTTTTTAACACATATATCTAATGAAAATCAACATTCTGTACAAAAATAATTGAAATTTGTATTGAGAAACATATTCAAATCTCAACTTTACCGAATAGCCCCCGTTTAAAATAACCCCGCTCTCCCCTAATTACCAAGAGCAAAAGGGAACCTAAACTGCGCTGAAATATTTTTATATTCATTCCTGGCTGGCCATGTGACGAATAGTTCACTGTGTTCCACAATTACACGGCAGACTTTCTCACAACATGATGGGCGCTTCCTGTGTATAAGGAAAGTTAAAGAATATAACAAATTGGGTACATGTAAAAAAATATGTTTACATGGGATAAAAAATATAATTTTACTTTAATGACGAATGTATGTATGAATGTAGGAAAGTTACAAGTTTCAGTTTGGATACCTCTACAACGGTATCCAAAACGATGGGCAATTTCACGGAATGTTTCTGAAGTGCTTAGATGTGTGCAAGTGATAAGTGATAAGTGCAAACAAATCGCTAACAGCAGTTTTTGCAGAAAAGGTTCTCTTCCTCAACAAAATTCCTCCTCAACATGCTGCCCTATCAAGTCATAGAGTTGGCTGGGCAGCAGTTGTAAGAAGGTTCACCTATATAAAGGTCCGTACGACGGCGACCTTCCGAAAGCTCAAATGCACGTAGAGCGTTTTAATAAAGGTCTCCTTTGAAAAAAGGAAAAATGTCCGAAAGTCCTTTTGTAAGGTATTTAAAAAAAATTCTTGAAATGTAAGCGCGGACTTTGAACTAAATAGGTTTTGTAACTTATGTTGTACGTGTTTGAAGTACACGCACGGTACGTTGTATTAGGCGATAAATTTATAAATTGATATATCGCCAATGCATTTTATAAATCGACTTCTTATTCAGATGTAAAATATAGTGAACCTTGAATTAAAAAAGCTGATTAGCCCAAAAATGTTTTATTTTTCGATTTAAATATAGTTGGAAAAGGAAAGGAATAACAAATAATACCAAATATTTCATGTGGCAGGAAAAACAATGAGGGGATACTCGAAAATCAAATAAAAAAGAAAAACAGAAAATGAAAAAAAAAAAATACATTCTGGGCAGATCGAATGTTGGCTAGTTGAAAATAATGAAACTAAAAAAATAGATTTATTTCACAAAAACAGGCCTTATAATCAAATTTGTAACACAATCAGTTTGCGTATCGTAAACGCCATCTCATGGGCGCGCGCTCGCTAGTTTAATTTTTTTAGCTTCCAGGGCCGTTTAGTGTATCTTTAAGTCCCTATCGTGTAAAAGATCGATTTTTTAATAATCAACCTGTTACAGGTTCGTTCAAAAAGTGATTTACAACTGTTGTTTACAAATTCATCTTGAGTATTTTATAAATTTGATTTTATATGCGCGTTGTACTACCAACTTATCGGACGAATGCCCGTGTTACAAATTTCACTGTTACAGGTGACTCAATTAATAAAAACACTTTTTACAATATTCTTCTTTTTTTCCATATTATTACGCCTGAACCTACTTACAACTGCTGCCCAGCAATAGAGTTCCTATATAACAAAAAATAGCAATGAAAAACTGTCAGTCTAAAATTACCAATTGAAAAATTATACCCGAAATCTCTTTCGATTCATATGAAAGTCCTCTGCAAATTGAACGTCTGCATACCTAAGTACCATGGCAGCAAATCCACTTAATACTTCCCTCCGATGCCTTCTTCTTTTTCGCATTTGCAAAAAAAACCATCTCAATACTGACGGTCGACTTCAAGGACTTAAAGATTTCAGACAACTTTCTTCCTCGTCATATTCCATGTTTAAAAAATGTTCCTGTATGCAAGCTGCGGCGAAAACCCCTGTAAATATCCGTATTTCTTTCATTTTTCACAGCTACAAAAAAGGTAAATAACACTTGGACGACGTCACAGTATGTGCCAAATGGTCAGAGCTTTTTTTTACCCAACATGGGGCATGGTAAATGCTCAAATATGGTAAAAAAATTGTTAAAAAAAAATTACGGGAACATGCCCAGAACTGCGATGTCCCATGTAGATTGTAGCTTCATGTCCCAAATTACCCCGCTCTCCCCTATAGTGCTATGCCCGGAGCCTACATAAACATCACACGAATTTTATATTTTGGCAAGTGAAATCTTTTCTACAAATAAAAAATAAGTGTTAATGATTGTGGCAATTAAAAACATTTGTGCTGGTTCCGGGTAGGTTGAAACTTCCTTTTACATTCTGACTCAAATCTTTTTTCATCCACATTCTTTCTCAAATCTAATATTCCTCAAACTAACGCAGCAGAGATTGGTTCTTCGAATTACTCCTACTTTTTTTGACAACAGATTTGTTTGTTACTGCGAAGAGATCGTGGAAACTATTTGGCACCGAAAAGTTTTTCTTCATCGTGAAGTTTTTTCCAAAATTTCCAAAGTCAGTTTTTTAGGAACAACTTTTAAAACTTCAAGCGACCACTCCTTTTCAAGTTTTCTGCGACATACCAGGATAAACCATGATGATTTATTTGAAAGAGATATTGGATTTGAAATGCCCATGCAGTCGTCTCGAAATTATAACTTTTTTCAGGAGGAAACAATTTTGGTTGTTTCGGCAAAACAACTTGCCTGTCGCAATTCAAAAATGAGAAGAATTTCTCAAGTTGTCTCCACTCAAAATAAAACTTCGTCATACGTAAAATAAAGAGATGGTATAATACCAAAATTCTTTGCGAGCAAGTGGCTTTTGTGCAGTAAAAAAAGTTACTTAAGTACATCAACAAACATGTGAACCAATACAATGGATTTGTGGTAATCCAATAACATGACCGGATTCGTGTGGGGTATCTTTTTCTTCGGATACACTTCACTTGTTTCTTGGCCCTAAAACAAATTCAAAAATTCACACCACTGTTGCAATACTTGTGGAGTACAAGTCAGTCGAATATAAAGCAGATCTTCTTTTCAATTAAATCCATCGCCAATAAGCCACAAGTTTACTTTAGACGTTATATATACAATTTAGACACCACTGTCTGCATTACATTTTGAATTCCGAAATAATGAAACCACATCAAACTTAAAAAAAAAATGGAAAATTCAACTGTGTTTTACACGATTCATTTAATGTTTGTGTGCTTACGTCTTTCATAAATAACTTTTCTTTGTCAAGTATACTGCAAAACTGGTTAATTCATTTCTATTGATTTCACATGGATATTGTCAAAGTTTTTTTTAAAATTGATTGTGATTTCGTTTACGCCAATAGATTTTCCACCATATCTCTTTAAAACAGGTCATTCATTTGCTGGATTCGGGTTAGCGTCCACCTGGATAACTAAAGGCCATTTCCCACTTTACAACTCCCACAAATATCACCAACTTGCACTTTTTTATGGACTATTTCAGCAGCTGGTTTGCTTTTCCTCCGCGGACACCGTGGTAGAGGGGCCGTTGTGTTTTCTCCCAGTTCTCGAAATGGTAACATATGGACGACTTAACACGAGAACTTTTTTGAGGATGTGAAAAGAGTGCAGGTAAACCTATATTCTGGTGCAAATTTGCCGAAATCGCGTAACTGAATTAGTTGGACGAATCGCATGTATCTCGAACCACTCTATTAGTTATCATAATCGAAGAGAGCAAAAAAACTAACTATGAGGTTCAAAAGTTAAAGATAGGTAAAATACGACAAATTTGGGTGGAGAATAGGATGGTATAGTCCAACGAGCTACGTAAAAACCATAGCTATGGCCCTGTCGGCCATGCAACGCTCTTCGACGCTATGTGCTGGGTGAAGCACATAACGATTATTCAATTATATTCACTAACTTGAACCATAGTTATTTGTGTTGACAAAAGCGACAATTTTTTAATTCATTCGTCGTTATGATATAGGTATATATACTGGCTGGGTACGTATGGGAAACTGGCCAAATGAGCCTTCTAATAAATAACTATTAACTTGGCCAATTAAATCCGGAATATAAATTCCTTCTGGATTTACATAGAGGGAAGACCGAGACAAAGTCTGCAAGTTTAAAAAACTAACAATTTTCCCCGTGGACGCAGAGAAGGTTGTCCATTTTTTTGGTGTGCATCTTCTTTTCTATGAGCACACTCTGATTTTCCTGTTTTAATATTTTAAATAATTTAATTACACTCAGAAAAAAAAATTACTGAACAACTGAGGTTACGAAACCACTTCGTCAGACATGATCGACAAGACGTGCTAAACTTGCAGTCTTGTCTAGACAAGTAAGACTACCCTATTTTGGGCTTTTCCTGTCCTCGGGTAGGGCAACAATGCAACATGCTCTTGCAAGTGGGTTATCCACTTGTCTGGTGCATAAATTTTTGTTCCCAGTAAACAAGTAAAACTTTATTTAAAAACTATTTGCTAATTCTTTTATTCTTAATAAGAATAGACAATAGCAAATAAAACAAAAATTTAATTGAACAAAGAAACAAACTTAACCGCGCCTTGGGCCCCGGCAACTGCCATACATGCCCCATGATAAAGGACGCCTGGTAAAATTGGATTTAATTGAAAAATTTAAACTGTAGAAGGTTAAAGTGAATAAAAGGTTGTTAAAATATTTTGCCGTTTGTGTTTTGAGAGATCGTCAAACAACGCTGGAAACCATTTTTGTTTATGAACACTCGGCAAAAGACGTTTTCTGAAATAGAAGAATAATTTTTTGAATAGTTAGTAAAAAAACTTAAAGTTCGCACAAAAATTGGAGCAGTTAAACTGGGTTATTAATAATAACCACTTAGATCATCTTAAAGGGGGATACTTCTTTTAATCGCAAGTTAATTTACAATCAATATTTAAGACATTCTTAGGGTGTAATAAATTAATTTTCTGAAGGTGTGGTGATGATCACTACAATTGCGCAAGTGATACAAATTTAAATAAAATATCAGGGTGAAATAATTGTAAACTTTACTTACAGGCTCTGAAAGTGAAAATGTTGAAGGAGATCAAGAAGACATCAACTATTAAGAAGAGTTGCATCACCCATCAAAGGAGATTTATGTCTTAACTTACAGATTCTGAAAACGAGAATGATGAAGCAAAGACGAGGAGGAGTATTACACGTAGTGCGAAGAAAAGCTCGTAAAGAGTGCAGATGGTAAAAATTATTTTCAATAACAAAAAAAAATAATACCCGAAGTTTTTCATTTGAAGATGGAGCATGTGAGCACAGTCTAGGATGTGAACAAAAGCCTGGTGAAAAAGAGTGAATCTCTCGATTAAGATTCTGATAATATAAAGGCAGCCTTTAAAACAATCAAAATATTATAACAAATACAATTAATATTTATTAAATTTTGGGACGAAGAAGACGATGAAAAGAGACTAGTAGAAAAAAAGCAATATGAAATTCCAAACATTCAAAGACAAAGAAATGTAGTACGTCGGATTTGGAGAGGACTTCGGATTCAGAGTGGGATGTCGATTCGCAGTGGGATTTGCAGTCTGATGCGGATTCGGAGTGGGAAAAACAACCTTTTTTAAAACTTCCCATACTGTTAATGGGCCATTAGTTCCTCCATTATCAACTAATGTTGTTGTAGTGTCAAATGCAAGTTTTAAAAAAACTATAGTAAGATGTAAGGATGTACATGTCATAACAACAATGCCATCTAAATAAAAATTATGAATTATACCAACTTTAGGTTGAAGAATTGACAATAATGAATTCGGGTAAATTTTTCTACTTCCAGTTCCTTAGCAAACTAGATTTCTTTGGCTCTTCTGGTGTTGCAATCACTTCTTCTTCTGCTCGCAAGTCTGTTGAAGACCAAATCTCCATTTCTTAAAATAAGGTAAATCCATGAAGTGGCTTTTTCTTCTCCAAAAACTATACCACAATTTTACTCAATTCCGCAACTTCACAGCATTTTTGTCAGGGTTTTGTTAACTATAAATACTTGGACTCATAACTTATTGTAGTTTCTTTTTTTTACGGCTCGCGTTGATAAATCGGTAATCTTCAACAATCCTTTTGTCATCTTTAACAAATTAGCCACTTCCAGTTTCCAGTTGGCTCCCTCGTATAATATGAAGCACAGTCTCTCTAAGTTTCTAACTCTTTTGAGATTTGAAGAAGTTCAAGTATTGCCCATTTATTCATTAAGATTTGGTTTCTTTTTCACTGTTAGCGAGGTGGTTTCGCAATTTAATGAAATCAAGAGCTTCATTCTTCAGGCTCTCAAGTTTATATTTCTTTCTTCAACAGCTTTCAGATATTAAACTTCTCAGTTTTCTTTTAAGTAAAGTGTTTATACTTTTTGACTGAGTTCATGGTAGGATGTTTGCACCTACAGGAATGGACGGAAAGTAGTAGTTATGGTCTGAACATAATTTTCAATGAAGTCACTACCTTGAAGCTCCCGCAATCTCATCTAAAAATGCAAGCATGTCTTTGTTTATGCTCATCAGGGGCTTCAGATGTCATCATCATGGCAACCAATCACAGCTTCCATACATTTTGATATAAACTCTACCTAAAAACTACAACAATTTTTTCAATTGTTATAATTTTCACCATGATACACCATGTCCTGGTAAGTGAAAAATAAATAACTAATTATGTTAACAATAACGTTTATAAAATTTACCTTCCGTAATTGATAGCTTACGAATACATAATTGTGAAGATGACGAAGTTTCAGTTGACTATGATTATAATGACAAAAGTTATGATGATTATTCCGATTCACATACCTCTGAAAAAACATCCGCGTTGCAAAACTGGACACTGAATCTAACATTAAAAGTAACGAAGGTAAACAGAAGTGATAATACCTTCAAATAATGATCGATGACGAAGTGTTGGTTGACATAAGTATCTGTTTCTTTATTCCGCGACTTCTCTCGTGTGAATAAAAAAAGAAAAAAAAGATAGAAACGAAGAAAGTAGCTGAAAGAACCGAATCTGAAAGCGATTATATTTGTTATCATTTCTCGGAGGCATGCAGCACGTCGGATTTGGAGTGGGATTTGGATTCTGAGTGGGATTTCGTGTGTAACTTTACCAAGATACGAATCCGACCACTTCATAACGAGCAACACAATGTAATAAGTAAGTAACAATTTCAAATGAAATTTAAAGGATAAAAAAAATATTTACTTAAAAATTCTGATAAAAAAGAATGAAGAGGATGAAGATGTTCACGAACATGAGAGTTGGAGATTGTCAACATATAGACTGAAGATGGTAAATTGCATTTTTTCAAGTATACATACCTGAAGTTTTAATTTATAGAAAATTTAATTTCCTATCCATTGGTTACCCACAAATCGTGTAAAAGTAAAATGCATAAATTTGTGTGAAACTGCTACAAAAAAGTAGAAAGAATTTCACATCGAATGGCACATTTCGTTTTTTTTCATTTTCTTCTTGCAAACTACATTTATTTTAGTTTAAACATTTTCCGTGATTTCTTGAAAAAAAAAAGATATTTCTACTTATAACTAACAAAGTATTTGTCAGATTTAATTGAAATGTTTTCTCAAAGTGCGTTTACTAATCTCTATGTATGGTAAAAAAATTTATCAAAAAATATTACGGAAACATTTTCAAAATTGCGATGTCCTAAATCTCCCCTAAGTTAACCTATGAGGATTATTGTTAAAAATAAACTAATTTGTATTTTCCTTTTTAAAAAATTAAGGTGATCACAAAGACGTTGGAGAAGATACTAAACATGTAAAGAGAGAAAAAGCACTTCAAACACAGAAAATTAAAAAAAGACGGAGAAAAATGAAAAAAAGCTAAGCCAAAAGGCAGCAAAGGCGATACTGATAGCGACACTGATAGCGACAGCGAACTCTGTGAAAGTTTTTGAAATTCCTGTAGCGTCAACTTTTTATTTGGAAGTTGAATTAGAAAAAGAGGAAGATGAACTTAAAGAACAATGAAAATTGGAAAAAACACAAAGTAAGAAAACAACCTTTTCTCATCGAATTATTTTGATACCTGTTCCTCTGATAAATCCACCAATTCTTCTTAATATAAAATTTCTAAGAGGTTTTCTTCTTCTTCAAACAGAATTAAGTTTTCACTACTCAGAAACAAAGCCCAAAAGCAAAACACCAGATGGACAAATAGACCTTTTTTCACTTTGAGTGTTGCTCCATGATAAAAGAGATCTACTTTATCTTCTTTCTCCGTTTTATGTTTGCCCTTGTCGTAAGTCAAGTTCCACCATCCACCCATCTTTAGAAAACACTATTTTCTCGGTAGATATTGGTCCACATCTTCTGCACCGTGCTGAATGAAAATTTCGTTGGATGGTTTCGGTAACCACACTTTAGCATGGCACAATACACCAAATGCGCGTGAACGCCGGCTGTAGCCTCTAACAACGAATAATAATTTGACAGGCAGGCGTAGGCAAAGATAAGAGTCCAACCAGCAGCTTCCAGCAATATTCATGACACCCATCGCAAAGTGCTGGATGCCGCTAACTTTCATTTTAAGTAAGCTGGTTTTCCCCAAATGGAGCAGCTCATATGCAACAGTTTGATAATCAGTTCCTGACTGCAAGTGAATGCAAGTCATTGACTTGCATTCCCACTATCACCTTACTATATCAATCAACATACCATGAACCCATCTGTAAAATTATAAACTTTAATGAGTTACTGAAAATTGATACCAAATCCCATAATACAATGGATGCAATTACCCATCAAATTACTGAAAATCAACCAATTGCCTCATTTTTAAAGGGGAACTGAGCAATAAATCACATGCGAAATTTGTTTCAAGTTATGTTTGTCCTGTTTTAACCCAATTCTAGGGGCGTAGGAAGCACAAGAGGCTCGCAAACGATTCTCTTAATTGTAACTTGTACCTATCTGAAAGTTAGCCTTTCAACAACTGTACACCTGCATTTGGAAATACATGTGCTGCATCTCGATTCAGTTATCCATTTGGTTAAGATATTAAAAGTTTGGAAAGAATAATTCAAAATTACTGCTAATAGAAACAAAGTGGTGAGCGACTGATGAGAGTGTGAATGAAAAGCAATAAATGGCATGTGCTCCTGAGAATCAGGGCAATGAGCGTCTGCTAAACTGCCGGTTAGCTACTCGCATGCCCTCCGCCACATGCCGGGACAACACATCTCATAGCAAACCGAACCTGAAACTGAATTTCTAAAATGGATTTAATTTTTCGTTTTATTTTCAATAATTTTGACTTTATCTTTCAATCACCAACTAAAACCATTTTAAGAATATCAAGACGTTTTTTCTAAATTGTATATAGTCTGATTTGTTGAATATTGAATTTTTTAGAATATTTTTGAAAACAATTTTAAAAATTCTTATCAAAATTTGATTTTTCGAATATATATATCAAATATATGGATCCTTATGTCTATGCTAATATCATGCCTTCGTAATGCCGTAATGCACACCGTCGAAGTCAGCCACTCGTAATTTCTGCTTCAAGTGTGAATTCGAGCACCAACTCGAAACCTATGGAGATTTTGATTTAATCTTTCAGTTGGCAACCGCGTCGTGTTTTGCGCACGACGACGCTTATGTTTTGGTTGTCTCAAAGCCAAACACTCCGTCCGTTTCTGTTCTCAGAGAAAACCCTGCAGCCAACCGGATTGCACCCATTTCCATCATCCATCGCTACATGAAGCCAGTCAGACCAGCGTTGACACTTCACGTGGGCCGTCCACTCTGCACATCGAGTCAAGAAAACCCGGACGTGTGACGATGGGGATGATGCGGCTTCAAGTTCGAAAAGCGGATGGAAACTGGGCACTGGCCAAAGTATTTGTAGACGAAGGCAGCAATTCGACTTTGATGCGGCAAGTTTTTGCAAATTACCTCAATCTACGCGGAACTCGTCACCTCTTAACGATTATTGGAGCTGGCAACGTGATTAATCGTTATCCTTCCCAGCGAATCACCTTCGACATGCGAGACACCAACGGCGAAACGATCTCCATCCCATGTTCCACTTGGTGGCCAGCGACACCCCGGTTACCAGTGAGTCGTATCGCTTAGTTTTCACCGTACTTTTTTTAAATCATTTTCTGAAAACAACAACAATAAGAATGGGGGGCAACAGCCGCTTGAAAAAATAAATCTGGATTTTTCATAGTTTTTGACCTTGTTGGTTTTTTAATTGGGGGCGTTAAATATTAGCCGCAGGTGATTGATTGTTTTTTTATTTTAGTACTGTTTAGATTTTTAAACACAGCAACAAACAAAAAACAAGTAGACTTTAAATATATTAGGCCGTGAATAATGCATTTGCTCTTACGACTAAAATATCTTCAAGGATCGATTCAGTTAAGTTCGAGCGGTAAACCGACAAAATGAATTTCAGACCGGAAAACAGCCGTTCAACACTCACTTGTGTGCAAGGCACTGCAAGGGCAACCTAAACTTATTTACGCGTTAGTTTTGGATGAAAATAGAAACAAATATCTTATTATTTAAAAATTTAACCTTAGCCAACACATAAAGCTGATGTTTCAACAAGCGATTGTCCTCCCAGTATTTTAGAACATCAGTTGAGCGGTCAACAAGTTTGTCTTTCACGAAATCGTGAATCATTTTTTCAATAACGGATTCATTTTCATTAGCAGTGCTTCTCTCACGTCGTTCTGCTTCTTTCTCCAAAAGCATCTCTTGAAGCTCGTCATTCTCTAAAGCTGCCCCGGTTTCAATCGGCTGAAGGTTCGGTTGAGGTAACCTGGCGGACGTATTAGTTGAAGGTTCGCTTCGGTTAGATTCAATTAAACGCCACAGCTTTAGTAAATGTTCCCGGGCTGCTTTTAACTGATCAGCTTCGAGCATGACATTATATCTAAACAAAATATGGTGGCTGATGAGCGATAAAAAAAATTAAAAAAAAATTGTTTACCTCGGATCAAGATAAAGAGCTGCCAACACAACTTCGCTGGTTAAAAGGACTGCCAACCTCTTTTTCATGTGCTTTAGTAAATTTTTAGCAAAACTCGAGTTGAATTTAGAAATTTCTAGTTGACACTTGAGCCACGAACCATAAAAATCCCCGATTGTGAGTTGCTCTGATTGCAAAACGGTAGTCAAGATACGAGCCGGTTTTAATATTTTTATAATATCTTCAATTCTTGACCAATCCTGTTCTGTGAGTTTAAGGTTTTGGTTTTTACCCTCATTTGTCAGTTCAGCAATAAATTCCTTCAACTCAATAAGCCTTTCTAACATCAAACATGTTGAACACCAACGAGTGAGGCAGTCGATTATTGGCTTCTTTTGACCTGCCAGCCTTATTGCTGCCATAAACGTTTGACTCCTTAAGGTCTTGCAAACAGCTCTTGCCTTGGCAATAACTGCTATACCAGGCTCAGCCAATGCGTCAAGAATAGCGAGCTGAAGAGTGTGGGCAGCACAGCGCACACCTTGCAACATATTTTGCAATTCCGCACTCTCCTCTCCTCCTTCATCGCTCACATTTTGTCCCTCTTCCATTCGACGAATTAATTCTTCTTCAAGCAAGCGGTCATTATAATCACTGTCTTCTTCTTCGTCACTCTCTGCTGAATCAGTTTGAGCCAAAATACGACTGGCTTTTAACATATTGGCACCGTTATCGGTTGTTAGACTATACACTTGCCACAACTTTATCCCAAAAACACCGAAAACGTCCAGCAAATTTTGTTTAAAGTTTACAGCAGTGTGACTTTGTTTCATCTCTATGATTGCTAGAGTGTAGAGCTGAATTTTTCCTTTCTTGTTAAACTGGAGATTTATGCCTAAAAGAGCTCGGTCCAAGCGAGTCGCACAATCCATTTTAACAGAAACAAATCGATTTTTCACATCCTTTTTAATCTTGTCGCGTATTTCCTTAGCTTTTCCTTCCACCTTGTCGCGAATATTTTCTGCGCTAATAGTAAAAGTTCCCCCAAAACCCTTAAGGATAGGATCTAGAATTTTTCGAAAGCCCGAATCACTAAGCGCTTTAAAGGGTCTCCCATTAACAGTTACCATCTCTACACACGCGTCTACAACTTGCCTTTCAGTAATTTCTATTGACAACCGACGCTTCTTCGTAGGAGGCTGCAATGACGAGTTAGACGAACCATTGGCTTCAAGACTATTGCTGGCAGATGCTAGCGAATTGTTGAAAGTGACATCACGATTCTCTTCAGAACTCTCGGATTCAGCTTTGGTATTACTTAAGTGTTCTATTAATTGAAACTGCTCTCTGTGTTTTGCCTTCAAATGAGCTCGTAAATTTCCGGCATGATAAGAAGTACGCCCGGGCTTTTTACAACCAGGAACTAAACACACAATATCCTTTTCTGCACGTTTTTCAAAAAACTTAAACACGGGATTTTCTTTAGGAGATGACATTACAAGATTCAAACGTTTTTACTAACTTCTCTTAACCGCAAGAATACAGAGAATGTGAACTGAAAACACAGAGCTAACAGAATGTCTAACCTATTTTAAAAGCCAGAGCGTAGCAGAAATTTAGTGGGTGGTTTTCGGGACAATGAACAATACAGCAAACAACTCGCTGTTTTATTTTACCGATGGTCAAAGCTTTTCGTGGGGCGTGGTTTTTTTTTATTTTTATTTTTCAAAAGAAGGAACTATTGTTCAACCATTGAATTTTTAAAACGAAGTCTGGCAACAAAATTGATTCAATTTTAGAAAAAAACCAAAAAAAAACAAAGTTTTGGTTTTTTTTCTAAGCGATACGACTCACTGCCGGTTACCGATGGGTTGTCTCTGAAACAGCGTTGGAAGCATCTTTCAGACCTTCCAGTTACTGCAACCGGCGGAAGAGTCGACATTTTAATTGGAACGGATCTTTCTCATCTAGTCGCCGGTGACCCATACCCAAGCCATCATGAAGGATAAACCGGCGAAACCAGTCATCAACTCAACCGGATGTTATAACCTCTCCAGCAAAGAGTTCGACAAAGTGTCCGGGCTCGTTTGGAATACCAAAACGGACGCTTTGGGATTCCGAGTGGACAACCTGGACAACATCGAGTACACGCGCGTCGGAATCACAAGCAAGTCACCAGCGTGTTTTATCCATTGGGAACAGCCGCACCTTTAATCGTGAAGGCGAAGATAAGATTGAGAGCGCTCGGGCTGAAAGCATCCAGCTGGACGGAAGCAGTCGACGAAGCAGATCAGAAATGGGGGACCGCCTGGTTTGACGTCGTCCGAAAATTATAGGCGTCTAAGTGCGGAACAGTTATCGTGACGGGCGGATTGGCGTATATCAAATCAAGGCTAGTAATAAGTTAGCGCCAAAGAAGACGGTGTTGATGCCCAAACTGGAACCGAACGCGGCCCTTCTATGATCCAGATTAACGCAATTCGTCTGTAGCTGCGTCAGCAAAAAAATCCGGAGCCGTTTCTTTTGGACCGGTAGTAGTACGGTCCGTCATTGGATCCGGACCGCGTCGTATTACCAAGTCTACGTTTTCAACCGTGTAGGCGAAATTCAGACGCTCACGGAGCCCGAGGAGTGGCGCTTCGTGCAGGGCAAGTTGAATCCAGCGGACGAGGCAACAAGATCCATTATCGAGGAAGAATGCTCAATGGTTGAACGGACCCGAATTTCTGCTCCAACCCAAGGAAAACTGGTCGAAAGATCTTCCATGGATCGCCGTGTTTGAAGAAATGCGGACGAGCAAAGTCTACGTTTCCCGTCTGGAGCAAAGTGAGTCCAACTGGTCCAATCTTCCGCTAGATCGTTCCAACTTGTCGTCATTTCTGAATTAAGAAGGCACATTCCGAGAAAGATGCCAAAATGAGAGCCTCGGTGAAGACAACCAGTGCTTGAAGAACGGTAAAAGTTTGCATATGTCGTCTCATCTTCTTCAACTCCGGCCATTTCTGGGTCCGGAAAATCTGCTCCGATTAGGTGGACGAACGGGCCATGCCAAGCTTCCTTTCAATGCCATCCACCCGCCAATTCTTCCTAGCAAACATCCCCTGACAGAAAAATTGATCCAGATTCTGCATGATGACCTACACCACGTCGGGACGGACTATCTTTTCGCGAAAATCAACCAACATTTTTGGATAGTTCGAGGACGTGAAGCGACGAAGAAAATCCGGAGACTATGCCCAGTCTGTATTCGGGAACGGGCCACTCCAGCCAGTCAACTTATGGGAGATCTACCCTCTTTCCGGCTGGATTCTTATTCACCACCGTTCGCCCATGTAACTGTCGACTATTTTGGACCGTTAGAGATCAGCCCGGGACGAAACCAAGTATTTAAACGTTACTGTGTGCTCTTCACCTGTTTAGTAACTCGTGCCGTCCATTTGGACATGACCGAGTCCCTTTCTATACGGACGATTTTATCCCAGTCTTCCGGCGCTTGATCGCCCTCTGCACAAAACCAATTTCAGTGCATTCCGACAATGAAATCAATTTTGTAGGTGCGGAGAACGAGCTAAAGCTGAGCTCCTTCAAGAAATGCCGAAAGATCCATCATTCCAGCGCTTCAACAAGGAGAAGAATATCGACTTCAACATCCCCGAGCTCCGCATTTGGTGAAACCTATTGACACGATGAATATCTCGTCAATAGTGGTTGTTCAACGCTATTGACACGATATCCGCTGGGTGGCACTGCATACCGTCAAAAATTAAAATTGCTGCGTTTTCATTTTGACTGAATAGGCCTTCAGAGTTTATTTTTAGTCAACGATGACGTAGTATGACCAATGACGTAATGAAAAGCAAGCAAGCAACCATACCTACCAGATATGCTGTTTGAATGCTTGTCAACTGATCAATGACGTAGTGAAAAGCAAGCAAGCAACCATACCTTCCAGATAATGTTTGAATGCTTGAATTCTTTACAGCTTATGTTTACGACAACTTTTACAGGCATATGTTTGACAGTTTGGTTTTCGCTTAAGATTTTTACAGCAATAATGATACCATATCTGACGCGAATCACAGAATATCCATGGTTCTTCTTTTCGTGTTCCATTTTTCAATTTCAGGTTCTTCAAAACACCTTGTTGGCAAGTTGAACAAACATAGTCAACATCAACCTTCCTCTGTTCATTAACTGCAGAAATTTTGGAAAAAATAAATTAAATAACAGACATTTTTGCAATGCAACAAAACAAGCGAGCTTAGAATTTCTTACTGTGTTTGACCAACTGATCCCAAGCTTCTGTAGTAAACAGATATTCAAATGATTTCAATACACTATTGACATCATTTTCGAATAAAGCTGGACTCATCAAGTTTGTTGACCGAAAAACTTTGATGTCAGCTTTCTCTTTGCTGTCCAACAAGTAGTGAACCCTTTTCGTTTCCCGTTACCCAGGACAGGAACACTGTTAAGCGGCGATTATTATTTAACAACAAGAGTTATACGCCGTTTCTGGAAGAGAAACCTTGGTTTCAGTAGCTAAGTAAATTATATGGCTACATGGTAGTCCATATGAAAAAGGAACAGCTGCATGTATACAAATTGGCTGAAGTAACATTTTCACCAAGACAGGAAGTCAGACGGAAGACATCACCTGACTGAAAAACGATTTAGTGAAATGAAAATTAAATTGATTTCTAAAATATTTATACATCATAATTCATTCATGTTTTAATGCATAAGGAGTGACCAAATTGCTAAACCTTGTAAGACCAGATGAGGTTTCCTAGTTACGAATTTAAGTCTTCCTTCAATTGTTTTTCGCTCAGAATCCATGGTTCGGAAAAGAGATATATCAAGAAGAACTTGAACAACCTGATGAAACGTCACTTGCTTGTGATTTAACACAGTTTTGATTGTTGAGTGAAACCTAAAAATAAAATCAGTGGGTTATTCCACATATTCAATCAAAATGCTGCGATGAATGTATATAATTATTCTTTTCGCAACATTGTCGTGTTATCCGAGGGAGGGAAATATAGCCTGAATTTATTCAAGTGCGGCACTTGAATAAATTCAGGCTATATTTCCTGAATAAATTCAGGCTATATTCAATTGTGGCACTTGAAAAAATTCAGGCTATATATCCCTCCCTCGGATAACACGACAATAGGGAAAAAGCGGCAACACTGTTTAGTTGGGAAATAGGGGAATAAAGGGATAAAATAATAAATCCCGTTTTGAATTAAAAACTAGTTATACTACATGTGTTTTGAAAAATTCAAACCATGACGCGTGTTGTAGAGCTTACGAAGCTCTTCTTTTCACAACTTTTCGCGTCGTTGTAAGTGTATTTGTCCCCTATTTAGAGACCGTCAAAGTAGCCGATTTCTAATAAGCCCCTACAGCATGTTTCCAAACTTTTAGATCCATTTGTAGATGCCCTCCCCTAAATATAAAAATCTGAAAAAAATTCAGGAAGTAGCCGACCATATGGCTACTTCCAAAAAAAATTTGGTTGTCCCCCGTGAAAAAATGGATTTTTGGGAACGCCACGAAAATCAGCTTTCTAGATAAGCTTCTCTCGGGCGTTTCCAAACTTCTGGTAGGTACTGTATAACAAATTGGCTGCCCTACGCCATAATTATCTTCAACCAACAAGGTATACAAAGTCATTCCCTGCATATTCATTCTATATGTGCCATCTAATTCAATCACATGTCCGTACTTTCGAAACAGATCTTTCTGTTTTAAAAGCTGAACGCAGATAATGGTGACGTTATTTTCTTCACCATGCATCACCTTGACAAGGTCGTTAGGATTTTTTGCGTACACATTTAACACTTCTGCAGCATGTTTCCAGTCATCCTGGTTTACCCCTGTAAAAATTAAGATAACCATTTTCAATAATAACTAAATAAGTTTACATATCACAGTTCACCAAAAAACAAAGAGAACAAACCAAAATACTAGTGATGTTGATCACTTCGTTATGAATGAAATTGAGAAATAAACTTCTACTTCGCTTACCACTCAACTTGGTCTTCAAGTTCAAAACATCCTTAATTGAAAGATTTGCACCAAATTCCAACATTAAATTTGTCTGCACCAAAAGAGGTTTCGCACCGGCATCAAGAGATTTTTGAGCAAAAGAAATGGCATCTGGAGTAAGATTTCTGCGGAAAAAAAATATCAATGGTCAATTGAGTTTTTATTACAGAAATGTAAAACAAATGAATTTAAGTTAAAAAATTTAACTATCCTACACACATTACTGCCATAATATAAAACACAACTCCATAAATTTTTACGCTGCCAAACATTTTTCCAACCCAGATTAAACGAAAAAATAGAACATTTACTGTTTCTTTTGATAAGTGATGATGTCTTCTATTGACATAGGGTAATTTTTGTGTTCGACGCACATCGATGAAATTGTGAAATATTTGGCAATCGGTTGGAAGACCACACGAAAAAAAGGGCACTGGCACGGAAAAACCTTTTGATTTGGGCGCTTTCCACCGCATCGATCACGAGGTACGCCATTATGGCAACAAACAACCTTTACGTGTTTAAAACGCCACTTATCATCAAACACTTTATCGTGATTTTTTAATGTTTTATTATAGTTTGCAATCGTTTGACTATCCACTATTTTAAGTGGCAAAAACACTCCGTTTTCAGTCTTAACATAAAATTTTCAATGTCTTCATAAGAAGGAAATATTTTCCCAACGACTCATTCCGTAATTGCAGACATAACCGACGAAGTAACATTTACAAATAAAAAAGACATTTGATAGAAGAGACCTTCGTTGAAGGCAACTATCACCAGACGACTGCGACTGACAAAACATTTATTTCAAACGAAGCAACTAGTCAGACAAAACGTATTACCCACGACATTTAAAAGAACACTTTCAACGACCAGAAAGTTAAAAGGTTATTTCCAAGAAAGAAAAACAATTCTAGGTTTTCTGTGTGGGGAAAAAGCGAAATGAGTAAATTAAAAAAATGAAACAAAAGAACGGATAAAACAGATTCATTAATCTTCTGACCGTGAAACGGTTTTTCAATATAGAGCTGATTTGCCAAAATCAATTAATTGATCATAAAAACGCTGAGCCCTTTCACTAGCCAACATCGTCAATTTAAATTGCTCCGTGATCATTACAGACATTGACTCCTTTCCAAAATGTTTAATTATTTTGTCCATTTCTATTAAGGCATTCTCACGACCATCTTGAATGTGATCCAGAACTACCTTAGCTCTTTTAGCTTTAATATAAATAATTTGCCGAAACATCTTTACTCTGAGGAAGCTCGCATTTTCAAGTTGACTTTCTTGAACACAATCATCTAAGGAACGCTTGGCGTTTTGCAGAAGTTTAAAAATGCGGTGTCGCTATCCTCATCCACTTATTACCGGCAACATCCACCGTGATCATGTCTATCTAAATATTTTAGTTAACATTTAAAAGTTAAACCAAAATACACAAATAAAATAAAGACAAAACTTTAACCTCTTCTTCAAAAGGCATTTTCTCTTGAAGTCTTGAATCATTGCTAGAATCAATACTAATACCATCGTCTTCTGGATTATCAAATCGATTAATAAGATGTTGTGCGTGTGTATCACCACCAGCGGCCAGCATACGAATTCTTTCAACAGCTTCGTCTTCTTCATTAAACACTCGATCAATTCTCCTAGCTGGAACAATCTGTAAATTCCACTCCGCTTCAACGTTCTGCAGTAGAAGACCGTCTCGTCTACCAACATTTGGCTCCAAAATGCCAAGTTGATCCCTTTTAACGTTAAGCAAAACAACCATATCATCAAGATTATTCGATTGTGCAAAGGGAATACGTTTGATTAAAATTTCCTCGATTTCTTTTTGTACAATATCATTCGCATTTGCAAACGGATCGTCTTCGATATAAGGTGGAGCCATTTGCAATTAAATGAAGAAACTAACTAGGAATATTTTCTATGTTGTAACCCTTACAGTTCCAATTGGACAACTACAGAGAAACGTTTAACCAGCAACAGCAACGCTTGGCGAGAAACGAAATCTAGGAAGAAAATGCTCCCAGAAAAAAGCAGAAAAAAGATGTACAAATAGAATTTAGTAATATCAACGTTTAGATTTCTTATAAGTTTCCGGATGTAGTGTAAAATACATCCAGTAGTCTACCGCCAAAGATCAGTTCTCCCTTGATGTCACTTCATATTACACGCGATTACACGTTCAAGCGTAGTTCTTCACAGCCTAATTAGAATAAGGCTAATTGACTTAAGAATGGCCTCTCAATGAACAAACTTATCTCTTCAAAGTAGGCGCTTTGAATGCAACTTTCAACAGAGGGTATGTCGATCATTGCAAGAAATAACAAAATTCTTTACGTAGAAGCTCAGCGATATTGAAATTGTTTCCCAATCTAAAATAAACTCAGAAGACCTAGTTGAGTGCCATGGAAAAGCGATGACACCAACATCCCGTGCAGAAGGAAATCAACCAAAACATTTAGTGAGCGTCTACAATCAAGTAAGTGAGGGAGAAATTCCCTTGAATTTCACAGGAGACATTGATTACATCGTAAACAAAGACAAGTACGAAATGGTCATATCGAATGCTCATTTGGAAAACACCCGGCTGTCGTATTCATTGACACTAAGACCATGGCAAAGAGACGTTGTCAATGCTTTGTCGAACCAAAGTAATCGAAAGTTTTGTGGGTTTTTTATTTCGACGGAAATTCAGAAAAAACCGAGCTCAGTCGTTATCTCATGTATAAATCCAATTACCAGATATTGAAAGCGGGAGAAACACGAGACATTTGCGGCATGATTGAATCAAATAGCAACGGTTACGTTTTCGATTTCGCCAGAAGCGACAACTCCAAAATTAACGATTTCTTCGCACTGATCGAACACCTCAATGGTCGATTTCTATTGAGTAGCAAGTACAGAGGGTGTGTCAAAACACCGCAATCCAACACCATAGTCGTATTCGCAAATCAATTACCAAATTTGGAACTTCTCAGCATGGATCGCTGGGAATTTTTTCACACCAAACATGGGTAATAACTTTATCTTATAATCCCACTAAAAAAAATAATGAATTGTCCTTTGCCTTTTAGGCGTGTTGGTGTACGAAGCTCTGGCCACACAAAAAAATACTACAGCTGTGAAATCACTCAGCAGACATCATGTGAAGATCTTGATCAAAATCTGAAAATCCCCATGAAAAAAAAACGATAAAGCAGCTTATGAAGAATATATAAAACATTTCTTTGTTCGAACTAACATGCACCTTATCGCATCCAACTACCTTGCTTTCCCAAACGCAAAATCTCATGCCAGTCTAATTCACACTCTAATCAGACAGAGTAAAATCGTAGGATTAGAAGCGTTTCTGAACGAAAACGACTGCTTTGCTGACAGCATCACAACATCAGATCATCTGTTTTCTGCTACAACTGTCCCCACAAATGTTTCAACACCCGTGGATGCACATTAAAATGATTTTAATCTATTCCTGTTTCCAATCAAGATTTCAATCTCCCTTCAATTTATTTTTGCTCCGAGTACATGGTACGGAAAACAAATGCATCAAGAACATGAACAATCTGATGAAACGTCACTTGCTTCTGATTTAATACAGTTTTGATTGTTGAGTGAAACCAAGAAATAAAATCAATGAGATATTCGAGATATTCAATCAAAATTGTATTTCGATGGCAAAACCCATTCTCAGCGCACCCAACTAAAAGATTTTTTGTAATCAGAAAAAAGAGAAATGAATTCGAGACCACTTTGACCAGTGAGCGATTAATCATAGTTGATGAACGAGATAGATTCATGGTCATCGAAACGTTTTCCTCAAGTCATGACCGAAACCATTTTCATGATGACCTAATACAACAATTAAAACAGTCATCAGAAGTTAAAATCATTATTTAACAAGTAGGAGCGTATCAAAAACCTTTAATTACGTTCTCAAGTTCAAAACCTCGTCTCTTTTAAGTTCTTATGCTTAGCTTAACACCTTCCGAACGGTGCAGAGAACTATTAACTGATTTAGAACTTTAAAGTAGACAACAAGCAGATTATAAAAAATTTAACAACTCAACTTTGTTGCAAAAAGCCTTCTGGGGAACAACCACCCCACCTTTCTAACTTCGAAAAATGTTTTTAAAAATGTGCGATATTTTTACAGTTATTGAAGCTTATGGCACTGACAGTTGTGAACGCATCTAACGTAAAAAAAACCGTATTGCTATACCACATAGTCACTAACACTGAATGAAAAAAAAAAAAGAAATACTTGTTACATCATTGTTACATCATTGTTACATCACCGAGAGAACATCATCAAATTTTGGCTTCCTCTATTGTCTCGACTAAATACGCCCGGGGGTTGTACACCAATGGCAGGGAACCAAATTTCTAGTAGTCGACCGAAACAGGTTGACTGCTGGGAATTGATGGTAATAAAAAAAATAAAAATAAATGACCATATTGATTGACATCACATCACATCAACGGGGAAAATATCAAAATACATAACAAACTGTAACATCAACGGAAAACATGGAATCGCTGTGCTCCTGTGCACTAGCCTCCCTAAGTGCTATTGTCAATAAAAAAAATCTACTGACGTCATGAGTCATGACGTCACCAATAATAGGTAACAAGGCCAAGTCCCTCTACGACCAAAAAAAATATTTTAAAAATCACACCTCATGTTGCGCCACCCAGCGGATATCGTGTCAATAGCACAACAGGCTCTTCTTATTGACACGACGAAGTCGTGTCTATAGACCTCACCTCCGCATTTTGGTGGCGCACACGTGAGCCTCGTCCGATCAACCGCCCTTTACCAAGTCCTGGAAATTTAAAAGGAAGGACTCCGGTACCCTACCGACGAGATTCTGCGAAACCCTGCTGGCCAAGATCGCTGGAATGCTGAACGCCCGACCCTTAAAATATGCCAGTACGGACCCATCGGATTTCCGGCCCCTAACAACAAATCCTCAACCGTCCTCCAGCCTAAGACCTTCCACCAGGATCTTTTTCGTATGATTTACCACGTGAAAGATTCTGGTACGTGCAACGCTGTGTTCAGTTATTCTGGGACCTTTTGGGCGAAAATCTACCTTCCGTCCCTCGTTCCGCGTAAGAAGTGGAAGGCAGAGCAACCCAATTTAGCCGTCGGTGACTTAGTACTAATAATTGATCCCAATCAACCCCGTGGCCAGTGGAAAATCGGTCACATCATTCAAACATTCCCAGGAGAAGATGGACTGGTCCGAGTAGCAAAGATTCAGACCGTGACGGGTGTCTATTCCATGGTGATTCATCGTCTATATGCCTGCTGGAATGCGCATCCAACATCCGTGCACCAACCGGGGGATGCATTTTGAATATATGTAAAATATCGGATTTATTTTTATTTTCCTTCAGAAAAAATTCTCTCTGACCGAGAAAATGTCAGTTTTTTACAAAAAAAAAACATATATTAATTATCTCACAATTGAACTAACAGATAGATTGCCTTATCATTAAAGTAATGGAAAAAACTAGAACAATACTGAGTTTCTGGCCAATTTTATATAATTCAAGGTAAAATTACCCATTATTTGTAACCGCCATAACGTTCAATGGCCAACCTCCCCCCCTCCCTAAATTCATTTAACGAAGCTGTTACACACGAGTCCATCTAAACCGGGTAGGGAAGTTAAAAAAACATAGTATAAAAAAAAGAATAGATCCTATTAGCTACGATGTCCAACTTATGTCTCATTAAATCTATCTTACCTATCCTATTGTTCTTCCCAAAGTCCACGAATTTCCTGTCCTTAAGCGGTAACCACACTGCCATAAGGGTCCAATATTCTTCAATTTTTTTAAATAAACTTTCGAGTTCATCGTATAAAATTGATAAAAGTTAGAAAGAATAAATTTTTTGTCACCCTAAATTTTTTTCTTTACCCTCTGTTACCAAATACACCAAATACATCAATATTGGTTTGATTGACAATTTTATTTTTTGGTGAAGTTAGTAATTTCTTACTGCGAAATAACCAAAATATTTATTTTTAAACAAAATAATGTCCAGATTATTTAAAACCATTAATCTTACCAATCCTTTTGTACTTCCCATAGTCCATGAATTTCCTGTCCTTAAGCAGTAACCAATCTGCCATAAGGGTCCAATATACTTCAATTTTTAAAATAAACTTTCGAGTTCATCGTATAAAATTGATAACAGTTAGAAAGAATAAATTTTTTGTCACCCTTAATTTTTTTCTTTACTCTCTTTTACCAAATACATCAATATTGGTTTGATCGATTGATAACAATTAATTTGACGCGTGCTGATTTTTACCATAAAACCTGATTATACCCAGTGTTTTCTGAATCAAATTTGATTATTTATTATTAAAATTTTAACTTTGTCTTTCATTCAACATCTAAAAAGATTTTCAAAACTTGTTTGATTTTGTTTTCGGTCTGATTTTTAAAATATATCAATATTTTTAAAAATAATTTAAAAAATGATTTAAAAAAATTATCAGCGCAATTTGATTTTTTTTTAAATATTTTCGATCAAATAGATGTGAGCCAAATACCTTGCCATACAAACACTGCCTATACAAACACTGCCTACCTATACCATGCTTCAACGTTCGTGTATCATCACTATTTTTAAGTTTCATGTATTTGAAATTAAAAATAAGGGGAAAACACAACAAATTATTTTTTATTAAAAACAAATAGTTTAATTTATGATCATTTTCAACATCAAATTAACTTTTTCTAGACCTCAATTAAACACAGTGCAATTTTTTTTTTCGTTTTTATTGAGAAATGGTTTGTCTTGCAGGGGAACACGATGAAATACGATTTTGTAATATAGTTGCATATCATGTATTCGTTTAGGGAATAGTTTCTGCCAATCTAGCGAGGTCTATTATTGAGAGATATAAAAATTAAATAATACTGTGATAAACAGAATATACATACTAAATAGAAACAAAGACTATAGCTGACAAAGTTGGAAGTAATTCCGAGAGTAATTCATCACTTCCCACTGAGTGGAGATGATATGGAATGAAAAAAGCATGAGAGAATTTCATTGTGATAAGAAATGTAAGATTTGTTTAAAGCTTTGCTGTCATACAAGCGGAGAGTCTACAGAGTCTTCTATTTCTCCTAAATTGGCCAATGATTCATTGCTATCGCATAGATCAGATTCAGTATACGACGAATCTGTCGAACTAAGAGGTTTAATATTGATCCCAACCTCCAATGTCAAACAAGTTCTTTTTAGTCCTTTAGAATTTCGAAGTACAGAGGGCATCTCTCTTCGTTTTGGTACACTCACTTGCCTTATTCTTTCAGGAAACCGGAAAGTACTACAAGTTGGAATCAAATTTAGAAATTCGAGGATGACCAAATTAATTTTAACTTGTACCACTAATTACGTACCTGTTTTGGCGAGTTCTAATCGGTAATTTAAACGCCCTTTATTCTATTGCAGTACCACCAGAACAAGATTTATTTTCATGTTTCTCGTCGCCCACCTTCCATAAAAAAAGATTTTAGTTATTCTTTTTTTTTTACAACTATTACTATATTTGTTCAGAATACCTCACTTTGCAATTCATCTAACGACGAAGCGGCCTGCAAAAGATATTTTTTTAATGTAATTTAATATTCTAATGTTATTATATTTACACTGGGGATAAAATTGTAATTCATACTTGAATGGTTAAGATTACTTCACAGATAGGCGACGATCCGCGTCTTAAGTTTATTATCTGCGGGCTCTTTTTGTGTCTTGACCTTTTATCAAATGAGCTCAAACTTTCGTTGGAGGACGAAGAAGCGCAAAAATCAATGTTGCTTTGTGCACGAACGCGAGACTTGCTTTTTTCACTGACTAGTCGCCCAACTCCCCGGTCACATGGATCTAGGAAAGATCGTTTAATCGTTCCACCGTCTTTTTTCAAATAAGTTTTGATTACATAACAATAAAATTAAAACGACACTGGAAATATAACTGTCGGCAAATTACCTAATAATTCGCGATGGGTATCTATCCAGCGAGTGCTCTTGAAACTAGCTTTTTTTTCGCGTCGTCTGTCGCACTTATGTCTCATGTGACGACGGTGTATGCCTGTTGGTGGCAAAATTGTTTCTGAACTTGGGTAATCATAGAGACCATCTGAATGTGTGTAAGGTATGTCGTTCCTCGACATACCGTAGAACTCTGTGGTAAAATCAAGTTTTATCTAATGGTTTTACTCCAACATTTATTTTAAAGTACTGGTAGAAAAACGTCCAAAACCAGCGCTTTTCACGTCGCTTAGCGGTGATTCACTTCTTGATGACACTGGACTCGCTTTCATTTTGATTTCATCGCTATTACCGCTATGTCCTCCACAAGTCCGGGAGGATATTAGTTCTGGCAATTGAAGAGATTGTAGAAGGAAGAAAGGTATTGCTCCAGGAGGTAGGGAGGGAAGTTTGGTATCTAAACTGTCCCCTGAATATGTAATAAATTGTAATATGGACAAAATAATTGTGATTTGTTCCGAAAACATGTGCCAATAAGAAATTTCTTTACTGAAGTAAATTTACTTTTAAATTATTTCTGCGTTGTCCCATCAATTTGGAATCTAAACTAGAGCTTTTATGAACTCGAGTTAGATTAAGCAATTTTGAATCGATCGGACAGTTCTGGTCAATTCTATCGATCGCGCTGCAGCATACATGAAACTCGTCGATTCCTTCATCGTGAGACTCATCCCCAATGGTAGTTTGAATACCATCCGACTTGCTAATTAAATTTGTCGATTGATCATTGTTCCCAGGATCAGGATGATGAATAAGTCTGTTCACGTTACTGCGATGCAAAATACTTAAATCAGAAGATCGGTCGGGAGGAGAATCCAAAGGAGGTGAACTCGACTCAAGACTCGGCGACAAAAAGGATCGATGGAAAACTCTCCGATCTTTTCTTCTCATATGTGTCCGATTTAATGTTGCCATATCTTCTTCTTCCATCCAAATACAAAGTGTTTTTGATGAGCAAGCCGGACTCACGCCGGGACTAGCCATTGAACTGTATCCCGATGAGCTGAGATTGGATTCCGAGGTAGCTATATCTGACCGACTTGCGCCGTAACAAACGAATGGACTCAGGTAACACATTTTTTGATTGCTGGAACCACCCCGACCTAAAAGAAACAGCGACAATTATTGGGTTGTTAGTATTACCAAAAACAAAAAAAAAAATAAATAAATAGCCATAACATCCAACCCAGTTTTCAAAATACAAATTTTAACTAAACAATACTTTCCTAACATTCCGGCGTCTGAATCTGATTCGACTTCGGAGAAGTTTGTTGTGATGGTGATTATTGGAGGTGGATGAGGGAGTTCCAAAGAACTTGATTTGTCCAAGGTGTCCTTATAAACACGGCGCATACTTAAAATCGTGTTGTTGATAAAATTGTCGTCAACATTAACTGTGGCATCTCCAGGAAGATGCTTCCGAAGAGGCGGCGAGCCTAAACTGACCTGCCCCCATTCGAGTTTGGATAACGACCTACTACATTGAGAACTGCTACATTTTTTGGCCGCTTGATTGGACACTGTGCTCAAATTCTCAAAGTCCGTTGTTTCAAGAAAAGCTTCTGACACACACAATTGTGGCACCGTAAACGGAGGTGTTGATTTTAATTCATTGCTCCCCGTACTAGACTGAAACGTCTCGAATCGGGTAAAGTTGGAATTGACAATATGGAGCGGTGGAGGTTTAATCTTAGCTGGGGACGGCAACGGTGAGTTTGCCGTAGATGAAACGGGCGAGGGCTAACGTTATCTGACGTAATATGAGGTGTACAGAAACTCGTCGTGGTCAACCGATTGCTTCGATGTGCCATAACTGATGGATCAATAACGGCCACCTATATACAACAACAAAAAATAACAATTATAAGCGTAAATACGCCCTTGGTTTTTTGTAAATCTTTAATCTAACGTTGTTCAAGAGCAAATAGCAATCTTATTATAATGCATAATTATCGGGGTGCATTGGTGTGAAAGCGACATTCATATTTCCGCATTTCGCTAGATTTTCGCGTTTCATATGCCGTGTGATGGAAAACATTAAAAATAAACAACGACGTTAAGAATGAGCAATAATATTGGTATGGGATAAATCTTTTGACTAAAAAATTTGGGTTCCACACGGTTGTATTACCTTAGGAAGTTCATTATTTATGCTCGTAAATAAAGTTAAATGTTGAAATTTAATCACTGGCGCTTCCTTGAGTACTTGAGTTGCTGTTGTTGAAACGCCAGAAGCGGCGCGAGTTCCAGTTCCGCTGTTTGCGTTTATTAGCAGCACTGATAAAGTCGGGCATCATTCAGTCATCAACAAGTTCAATACACTTGCTTTGCTCTTCGCCGGCACTTGTTTCTGTCTCTGAACTGGAGATATCTGCCTTGACCATTTCCATCATTCGAGCAAATGTAACCTAGTCATCAAAATGAAAAGTTAGGGATATATTTAATTCGATGAAGTCAATAGCAAATTTGCAGCTTTTCACTTTGAATCGCTTATCTCAGCATATTTATAGGTAAATTTAACAAAAATAAGCTTGTAATTGATTTTCATCGTCTAAAATTACCCACCAACCTTTTTCTCAGTTTTGAGATCGAGTTGAAGTTGGAATTGGGCTGCCACATTGGCGTCCATCTCACCTGCATCTGAAGTGTCTTGAATAGCAGTCAATAAGCTTGAATGCGTCTGCAACCCAAACTGTGTCATCATCACCGTTTCTCCTGGGCTGGAGGTAGGATGCCCAGGGATACTCTTAATGCTAGAACTTGGGAAGCAATAAGCCTCTGCAAAATTTGTTGGTGCTCAATGTCACGTCGCTGACTGGCCACATCATTGTCAGATCCTCGTTTATTTGGGGATGGAGATCCTGCAATCAATTCAAAATCTTTAGTTCATTTAGAACATCAATTGTTCTTTTAATATGCGAATGAAATCAACCACCACGAATTACGAGATTCCGTCACACTGTTTTCGCCCATTTTTATACATATCTTCTTTAAATTGGACAATGTTGTATTAATGAAACATTTAACATATTCTAACACATACGTAATTTGCTGATTTTCTTACGTTTCGGTAAGCGAAAGAGGGCGTCCAGACTAAAAGTTCTGCCATTGCGCTGCCCTCGATTGCAAACACCACTTCTTTTGGAACAGCTGCCTACACTGCTAGGGCCAGCAACACTCGTGTGACTCTGACTGGGGCTGATAAGCGAGGTTATACTCAGCAACGATGGTTTTCGAAAAGTTGGCCATCCCAAGAAATGGCGTTGAGCCGACATGGCTTCCGGGCCCGGGACCTTGTTCAAATTAGGAAGTTAAGAAAATGCGAAATAATCATGTTGTCACGGATGTTAGACAATAAAATATTTTTTATTGATTTATAGAGCCAATGTACCTATGTCTAGACTATATGTGCTAAGCATTTAGATAAATTTTATTGAATTTTATTGAATTACTCGTTATCCCCTTTATAACAGATAAGTTCACGAATGTAAAATTTCAAACGGTTCGATTCGGCAACGCGGATTTGATTGGTAAAAATTTTAGTGCGGTTTATCCGCATATTTTAAATAACGTTTTTTAAAATTAAAAAATAATGTGTTGTATTAGAATCGACTATCAATAAAATCACGAAGAAAATGTTGCAAATTGATTGAAGAAGTGAAAAAAAATTTCTCTCATTTTATATCCCTAACCCCTTTTCGAAATGTTTAGTTATTACACCTACTCCTATGCTTGATCTCGTAACATTTTTGCGCAGTGTTTTAATTTCCTAGGGTTTGTCAGCAATGTTTAAAATAATTGCTATCATTTTGAAAACTTACATTGAGACAGTTCTGAGGGCTGACTGGTCTGCTAATGGCAGTGGTATCCATGCTTATTTGGTGACATATGTGTCTTCCTAGACTCCAATCCAACATAGCTGGCTCAACCAACTTTCCTCTTTCCAACTCTTCACTGACGAAGCGTTCGAATTTTTCATCGAAATGTCTCTTGGCACACTAAACAAACGCAATAACTATAAGCACAATTGCAATTGTCATAAGACCCAACCAAAAAGGTTCTTCTAGCATTCGCTGCGAAAGTGGCTTGTATGGAAGGTGCAGCCAGCGGGTCTCGCATCGAGGACCTAAAATAGAAAAGATATAGATAGCATAAAGGTGCTATAGGTGAGGTGATGAATAGCAATTTAAAGTTTGATTTCTTTAGAATTTTCTTTTACAAGCTTTCTTCCTCCTTCATTTAAACGACAAACGAATGGGGGGAAACTTGAAGAAATACCTGAAAAAAAATTAAATTGTGCAATTTGTTGGTGAGGTTGTGAGAGCATGGCCAATGTCGACAACGATAACAGTGTGAAGTGGCATAAAGAAAACAAGTTCTTGCACAGCAGCTGCACAATGCACAAGACAAAGAGTAACACTGCTGCAGGTAACGCAAACTGAAAAGAGAAACTATGGTTGAGACTTGAGAGGTGACGGAAACCTAATACTCCTACGATGACATGAAGGACAGGATCATTACACGAATGTTGAGTGCCATGAAGCACGAAGCACATATAATGTGTAGTAGAGTGCTATGAAGCACGAAGCATGTATAAGGTATACTTGAGAGACGTTGCAGTCGTGAGCACCGGTAACTCATGTGTCAAAGAAACGAGCAAAAAAATTAAAAAAATAGTTTTTACAAGACAAAGACACGCGCTCGCGTGTACTAAGAACAAAGACGTATAACACGTAAAACATCTTGATGAGAGTATATGAGACTAGGGGGGGGGGACGAAACAAAGCTACAGTGGCTACAGCAATCCTTAAAAATGCACCAAATACCTTGCCACCACGGATGGCACTGACAGATGAAACCATCAGCAGAGGGAACGCATTTGCCGCGATCGCCACAAGGATCCAAATCGCAAGGGGCTAATCGAGATTCGCACAAATGACCCGTGAATCCCGGATCGCAGATACAGCGCTGGGTTCCGTTGAGAGTGGAACAGATGCCATGGATGCACGAAGAGGGTAGCTGACACAAAGTCAATGAGCAGAACAGCCCTAACGGTGTATAAAAAGAGATTTTATGACCAAGAGTTAACTTGTGTAAACAGAAAGAAGCAGCAGTACAGTACCTCTCCAATTCCCATGGCACTGACAATAATATTGATTGTCGACGGCAGTGCAAACACCTTCGTTCTGGCAAAGGGTTGTGGTCACAAGACTCCACTGGTGAGTCGTCGGCCATAACAGAAACTTTCTCAGCGTAGTTAGGATCTAACATATAATTGCATGTCTTTATTTAGCCGGATTATAAACATAATTTTAAAGAAATATTTCTGAATATTATTGAGTTTCTAGCAATAATCTTAAATGCTTAATAATGTTGCGAAATGAGCTATAATTACGACGGCCATAGTATTCAAGTTTATAATGACATACCTTGCAATGCTTTGACGTGGCCGAGAACTCCCGGCCAGTTGATATCGACGTGTGTGCTGTATTCAATGGTCAAGGAATGGACATTGATTCATAGAGAGCTGGTCCTAACTTCTGCGTTGCATCAACCACTGTCTCGTTTCTATAACACAGTTTAATCTCCGTGTTATTGTTATAAAGGTCCCTCAAAACAACTACGGCCGTCACCGATGGACGGAAGGCTAGATAATCACACGGCGTCAGCCAACTGGCAGCTTTATGGCGAAAATAGGACCCATGATGAGTCACTAATGTGATTCGCTGGAGCAGTTGATTGGGAGTCGGCTGAGGATAATTGAATTGAATCAATTCGAGCTCCTCGTCGGTGTCCAGGAACAAAGTGACGATCAAAGTGGTTGGAACGGGCACTATAGAGAGAACACACATGCTCTCTCTATTGATGCCATTGCGCTATGGAATTATTTCTAATTTGTATTCTAGAGGAAGATTGATATTGAAATGGCCCTACTGAATTTGTATGAGGCGTGGAAACCGTGGCCCTGCTTTCCGTTGCGAGACATCAGGTGTACATTGAGCTGCTTGCCGTCAGAGATCCATTGCAGAGAGTCCCTCGACAAGTTATGTGATCCACACAAGACGATGAATTTAGAGTCCAAGCGAAAAAATCGTCCCAATCCAAGCGAACGTACTCATCACGGCAGGGGGAGTGCTGGCGTCCGTTGTTTAAGTCGATGTCGAAAACGTGAAATTTGATCCACACCCTTGTTCTTTCTAACAATCCAAGACAATAAGCGTTATGGATATCACATCACCATTCACCAATATATGCCATAATACCAATGAAATTTACCTGGGGCCACGATATTATAAGTACAGTTCAAATTTGGTAATAAGAAGTAGGGATAATGAGGACTGAAAAGTTCACCTTGTGGTTCGGTAAAAGTCTTTTGTGGGCAACCAGCTAGCGACATTGTTGACCATACGGCATGGAATCCATCTCCCGAGACAGAAAAATCCGAGTGAAATGTTATCCAGATTTCGGCCGTTTCCGAGATGTAATCCATCTTTTATGAAATAATATGAAATATTTCGTTTTTGTTTTTAACAACAAAGCACGAGGGAAAAGTAGGTGATCACTATTCACTGAATTTTAATTTCCGCTTTCAAACTTCCGTTTTACCTCTCTAGATTGGTGGTGTGATGGCCGCAAATCTTCTGCATAGGTCCATTTTCTCTACTTTGCAGTCCAATGTAGTCGTAAAGACAGTTCTCCTGGAACTCAATATCAATCTGCTTGAAGCGCACAACAAAGCGCTCGGAGTTAGACGAGCTATTTGGTGCCTTGATGTGCAACCGAAAGTGATTGTTCTCGCAATAAGGCGCCGGGAAATTGGGCGATTTGACCTCGCCTTCATGGGACTCGATTGGCGAATTTCGTGCTATTACACGGTTGCCTAGCAGTAGTATGATAAAATAATTTGTCAAGTGAACATTTGGAATTTAAAAAAATTAATGAAACATTTCAAAAGCATAATAATTAAAGCATTTGGATTGATTTAATTTTCGTTGATTGAAACATGTTTCGTTATTCAAAGAACAAGAAAAAAGCAATTAAAGTAAAAAAGTAAGCGGCTTTTAATTAATTTGATTCTAATTGATTAATTTGATTTTAATCCTATTTGATTGGAAATACTCAAGCGGAAATGCGGTCTCTAGTCTATAGTATTATGTCATATTTTACTCGACACGCATGCAATTCACGCGAGAAATTTTAATGATTATTTTTAACGATTTTTTTGCACACATATAGTCCGGGAGTGGCACATGGTTCCAGATTCTGATATGTGTTTAAAACTGAAGATGAAACATGAATCGCTGGGCATTTCTGGATGGCATCAGCTAATGAAATAAGTAAAGTTAACTCCAGCAAAATCAAGTTTATCGAATATTGTTAAATAATGCTAAAATGTATCACGATCGATAAGTAATCAGTCAACCATAATAAAATATTCTTTTCGCGTACCTGATTGCGGAATGCTGAGTTAAGAATCGGTTAGTTTGCCCGATCCAATAGATAGCAGTATTATTTAACTTTTCGTTGAAATTAATTTGATCAATTAGAAAATGTATCTCTTCACTGTTGCTGTCCGACAGTACTAGTTCAGCCAATGAGAGCATAAGCAGAGAAAAAAGAAATACGAAATGTGTTTAGCACATGTATGGTTACTAGGATAAATTTGCTTATGCAAAAAAATGTAGCCTAGTCCATGTGACTGTACTGTCTCGTACTGATTGATGGAAAATGATTTTGAAATAGAATTTACCTGCATACTCTTACACATTCTATCCGCTTCAAACCAGCCAATTTCCGGGTATGGTGCAATCAAATAACAACGACCATGTTGAAAAATGGAACCGGCTTCAAGGCAGTTTAAGTCAACTACGTTTGTATACCAAAAATGTTATAGTACATTTTCAATCCTATCAATAATCATCAAAATAACAACAACATCAAATATGTAATGTGCCTACCTCGTTCTATGCTTGCTTTCTGTTGAAAACCGTTGGTATTATAAGAACTATCTGAAGTAAACCTTTTATTTGGCAAATTGATGCAGGGATTAAAAATACAGCTAGGCATCATCTAATAAGAGTTTAACAAGTTGAAAAAATTTCCACGTACATGATTCGGGCTTCATTCCCGTTACTCCTCCATTGCAAGAGCTTTAAACGTGAATTCCAATTTCCACAGCGCCGCCAAGGAGTTGCACTGGAATCTCTACGTTCATCGAAAATCAATATTTCATCCAGGTTCTGCAGATCAAGAACGTCGTAGTTGCAACTATAAAAGAAAATCAAATACATAGAAACTCGTGATAAATTCAAGACATCAGAAAACAAGAAATTGAGAATTAAAAATTGAAAATCTATCCCACCCCGCGGTGTTGTCGCGATTTCTCCTTTGTTTCATTTTCGTAGGAAGGGTAAATATCGCCTACTAGAGCAAAGGCGAAAATTTCCCACCTCCGAAAATGAAACAAAGGAGAAATCGCGACAACACCGCGGGGTGGGATAGAAGGGGAGAAATGGGCAAAAATGACAAATATCATTTTCAAATTAAAATTCATTATATTAAATGAAACTCAAAAAATTTGAAAATGACGTTCGTCATAGAACTAACGAAGTTCTTTATTTTGCTTTTTTTGGCGTCTTTGTAGGGCTATTTTTTCCTTAATTAGAGAGCGGCAAAGTAGCCACTTTTTAATACGCTTCTACAGCGTGTTTCCAAACTTTTACATCCATTTGTAGATGCCCTCCCCTTAGATATAAAAATCTGAAAAAAATTCAGGAAGTAGCCAACTATTATGGCTACTTCTAAAAAAAATTTCAACACCCTCCGTCAAAAATCCGATTTTTTGGGAAAGCGGCAAAAATCGGCTTTTTACATAAGCTTCTCTCCGCTCCTCTCGCGCGTTTCCAAACTTCTGGTAGGTACTGTAAGTATTCAAGTTTTCGTGTCATTTGCACAAGGAAATATAAATGGGATTGCAGTACGGTACGACTTTCAGACTAGGAGACATTTATGTATCCGTATTGATAGTACGTTATTTAGAGTTTGATCAAGAAACAGTTCAACCTTTTTTGTTGATTATGCATGAAATAAAAACCTCAGAGGTTCACCGCACATTATTCAGAAAAGTAGCCGAATGGTTTCCTTCCTTGTTTGGACACGCATTTTCTGTAATTCGTTTCTCCCATTTTATTATTATCTATGAAGTATTCGTTATTCCCTCTTGGCTTCCAAGAGGGTCCTGTGGGGTATTATTAGGGCGGGTTTTGGGCCGGTTTTTAGTCTTTTTGCGAGTTTCCTGCAAATTCTTTCTTGAATCTTGTCTGTGGTGGGTAGGTGAAGTCAGGCTTGATGAGACGGACAAGTTGACACTAAAATAATCCCGATCCGTTCAGCGGATCGTGAGCGCTGTCGATTAAACCACTTTTTTCGTATTTGCGGTTCGGAATGGGGGAAGGGGTCAATTTTTGTGGCGGGGGTGAGTGGGAAGGGGGTTGGTTTTCTTTTAGGGTGGTGGGTGGGAAGGGCTTTTTTTGCGGGGGGTTGGTTGGGAAGGGTTTTTTTTGAGGGGGGGGGGGGGGATAAGACGGAGAGGCGATTTTTCTTCTTGGGGCCACCACCCCCCCCCCCCCTTTATAGTAAAAGTATCCTACTGTCGTCTGCTTTCGATTTGTTTTGTTTCAATCGGCAAGCAGACGACAGTCACGACACACACACACACAAAAAGACAACACCAAGAGGGACCTGCCACCAATCCGGCACCTCCTGGTTATTTGCGCCTTCAACGTCCAACGTGTACATTCAGAATGGGGAAGTTTGGGTTTCGCGAGCATTTTATGTTTGGTGGCACGCACGCTCAAAATTTTCTTGGATAATTACGCATTTTATTGGCTTTATGGGTGTGCTTAGGTCTAAACTGTGCAAGTTTGGGCCTTGCGCGCATTCAGTATGGCTGCGTTCACAAAATGTGCAATTTTCATGTTTGATTGCGTGTATCAGTGTTGGCGGCGCGCTGGTTTAAAATGTACAAGTTTGGGTCTTGCGTGCATTTCAGTATGGGTGCTTGCATATTCTCTTCGACCAGCGCGCATTTTAGTGTATAGGCGCGCATTTTTCCCCTGCGATGCGCGCATATTAGTGCATTTCCGCGCAAAAATTCCAGAGACGCGCATTTTAGTTTTTTGCGCGCAAAACAAATTCCGCGCATTTTAGTGTCCGCGCAACCCGCACGCGCGCGCGCATTCTAGCAATACCCGTTTTACCACTTTTACTTGCTTACGTTTTATTTGTTTACTCATAGCTATGGAACGCCAAATGACCCCCTAAAATAAAAGCACTCCACTAGTGCTATTTAATTTAGAAATCACTCAAATAATATACAATTTCGTGGCGCCATCTAGTGGTTCAAATCGGCGGAACGGATTTTCCCGATTGTACGCATTCATATCGATTGATAATCGTTTCCACAAGCAAAATGGTGGAAATGCTGTGGAATTGTAGATTGTGGAAAGACTTCTGTTGACTCTGTTCACGCCGTTCATGAGAGTGTCAGTTCACGCCGTACGTGAGCTAGAAGAGCTGGTTCAGCAGTTGAGGTTTTTGGGTTAAATTTATTTTCGCAGGCGATTAAAGCCGCTTCAAACTTTTTTCTGCAATGAAATTGAAAAAAAATATTATACACTTGCTGGGTTTTTATTAAAAACTATTTGGTAAAAAACTGATCACGTACGTCCAATACTTCCACTGTGTGTTCTACGTTCTGTTTTGACGTTTGGGAAACGGAGGAGCGTAATCCAAAGAATGAATGAATAAGTTCAACTGCTATGACAGAAAACTGAAAAGGCATTACCCAATTTTATTTTAAGGAAAACAGCTTACTTACATTCCCTAGCAATCAACTTTTTTAGTTCTTTGAATCCTCAAACGGATAAACTAGTTTTGAAGAGCAGGTTTAAAATTTTGAAGTGAATTGGTGTCTTCAAATTTGCTTGAATATTACATACGTTTGTTAAAAGCTTCGGTTTCTCTTCCAGTTCTCGCTTCATCTCAGCATGTGTCTCTATGAGACTATTCAGTTGATTTCTTCGTTGTTTGGTTGAGAGTTGATTGGGAAATGACATAAAAAAAAAGAAGCGCCAAAATCAAATCATTAATCGCATTATGAATTTGTTTCTTCTGAAAAGTAGTTTGGAAATAGTCTTGAAGTTTCCATTTGAAATTGGTGCAAAATCGCAGCGCAAATAACAGATTTTCAAAATTCACCGCTTTCAAGACATATTTAAATGCCTTAGTTGTTTCGTGAACAGCAGAAAAAGTATTTAAAATTGTTCCCCAACGTTGTTCAATAGAAACATTCTAAATGTCGATGTGATGACTTCGAGAGACGGAACGGGATCAGATTTAATAACCCGAAAATAACATTCGGCATCGAATAGTTCCAATAGATAATTGGCGGCAAAAAAGGCGCGTGAAAGTTGGGACAAACGCTTTGAAATGTCATTTTTGGGGATAACTTAACGGTTTTTCAGTTTTTTAAAAACATCTCGAACAAGTGGTAGACATAAAAGTTATTTGGGAAGAAACCGTGTTCCGTCGACATTCTTTTCGCGATTACCAATGACTTTAACTTCCATAGATAGACGCTGCTTCTTTCTTCTAGATCCACTAAATCGATGTTGTCCGTGACTTCTCTTTCTTGTTTAAAGATGATTTCTTCAATTGATGTCTCTTTGAGGGTTACCTCGGTGAAATTGATTTGACGACGAAAGAAGAGAGCTGCTTTCCACAGTAGCGTGCCATGTTTTATAACATCTTCTTCACCAAGCATTACACATGCTGATGCCATTATTTCAATAACGTTAGAGAGTTGAAGCAAATTGTTCGATGGCAGCATCTTCATGAGATCTTCATCAAAATTTTCCTCCGACACATCAAAATGAGGGTGGTTCGGGCGAGGAATTCAACCACATCTGGTATGTCGCTAATTATGGCAGCAAAGAGACATGGAAAATCATCATAGTCCCGAGTTGACTTGTCACATGCCGAGAGATTTTACATCGGCACCATCTTTCACTGAAATCTTTAGAGAATCAAAGTCCTTATTTTCGATATTAGCCAGTAGGGAATTTAACTTGCGTCTTTTTTTTTTTTTTGGGGGGGGGGGGGATGTTCGGACGCACTTGTTCTTGAATCCATTTGCAAGGACCCTTCCATTGATAGAATCTATAACGAGAGAGAAAACATTATATTATAGTTTAAAGAATCATTACCCTCCCATTAACAGCCCAATATCTTCTCAATGACACAACGAGGGAGACAAGTATGAAAACAACTTGAATAGGATGTGCTAGCTCACTCGAATAGGATGTGCTAACACCCTCGAATAAGGCTTCAAGGCTTCAGTTAACAGGAGCTAGAAGACATAGAGAAAACATTAGATTGATGATTCTTGTTTAAACTATAATCTAATGTTTTCTCTGTCTTCTAGCTCCTGTTAACTGAAACCTTATTCGAGTAAGCTAGCACATCCTATTCAAGTTGGTCTCTTACTAGTCTCCCTCGTTGTGTCATTAAGGAGGTCTTGGGCTGTAGAGGGAAGGGTGATGTTTCTTGTTTAAACTGCAAATCTTATGTTTTCTCGCTGCCTTTTAGCTCTTGATAACTAAAGCCTTGAGGCCTTGTTCGAGGGAGCTAGCACATCCTATTTAAGTTGGTACAATGGCACAAAATGCATTGGCATTTGAATTGCCACAAAATTGCTGTCTATATATGTTTCTCATTTCTGGTTAAACATTGGCTTCCAATAACGGTCTTCCAAGATGGAGATAAGTCAGGTACAAGTTAGAGCCGATATTCTACCATCTTGGCGGGTCAGAGCCGTAATTGGGTTAATCTTTAACCATGAATGACAAACGTATATTGACAACAATTGTGTGCCAATGCACCACATATGTGCGGTTCCAAACTGCAACCAACATCAGGTTTCTTAAATTGATGCTGCATTGCGCCAGTTCTGGCCTTCCAATTCTTGTTGTTGCATTTTGTTATAAAATTGGACACCAAAATGTATTCAGATCACTCCCGCAAGTAGCCTTTTCTTTTTGGAATTACGTAGAAAGCCAGAACATTCTAGTTGTTAGTTTCTGTATCGGCTGCTTGGGCCGGATACTCCGGGATATTCTCATACTGGAACGTTCGTTTTAATATCCTTCGGATCATTCCTGTCAATTATTTATGTTACCTATATATTTAAGAGAATATTTAGAGAAAGAATAATGTTATTATCAATTTAAGTAAGAAATTGGCTGGAACTGAGCCACTTCCTTTTTTTAACTCTGGATTACCAACTCCACCACCTTATCGTTGAGCCAGAAGAACTTAAACAGATAGAATTACAAGTTGAATAAAAAATTGTGTCATCGAAATGCGTTTCAACGTAGAATAACAGCAAATTCGGGTTTAAATTGACTAATTTTAGAGTAAAAACTAATTGGACTTCGTTAGAACTTTGATGAAATGCAGTTTCATTACCACTAGACATTATTATAGTGGGCTATAAACCAGCAAATGTGAAGAATCGCCAACCTTAACCCAACGTTGGCTACGTGAAATACAATAGGATATAGACATATAGTTTATGACAGAAATAACATATTTGAAAAAGTCCCCAGCAACAGTTAATCAACTAATAGCTACTGAATCATTCCATCATTATTCCAGTTAATAAAGATCGATGGGATATATATTTGATATTCGACACAAAATCGCTGCAACTTTTAAATTTTTAGTTTTATCATTATTTTTGTTACATCATTTCGTAGCTCAGTTTAATATTCGCTGGCCTGTTTATTGAAAATTTTTATTTGTTGTGGATTGGTAGCCGATACAAATCCAATGTGGCCACGTTTATTTTTCTCCTGTGTTTTGATATAACTTTGGCCCTATCTAAGCCAGATTAAAAATTCAGCCATTAGTTGTGTGATGGTAGTTCAAAACTGGGTGTGTAATCTAAAGCCAATATGAACTTTATAAAAGTCGAACAAATCACGGGGACTTGTACGTTGGCCCGAACTCTGTAGTGTTATGTGGACTTAGTATTGTTCCTATATCGACATTCATGTTTGCATCGGTTTGTATCGACGATTCTGACTCAGGCCCACACATAAATACGGAAATCTGGACAATTTTGCCCCTTTCAAATTTTCTGCTGTGTTTCCCAGCGGTAAACCTTTGTTGGGCCACTTTCGAAACAGTTTTGACTATAACTCCATCAAAACATTATCAAACATGTGAATAAAAACAGCCTTTATTAAGCATACAACTATTTGTTCTTCTATAAAAATTTATATAGTGTTGTCATTAAGTACATGCAATTCCAATTAACGTTGGACTTCGACTCATTGCGGTGTGTTGCCTTGATTGGTCATATGACCAACAACTTGGCTATTGGTTAAAATTGTGAAAAGGATTGTTGGCAGTACATTAGAAACGCAATGAAATGCTGATACAATACTTGTTGATATTTTTTATTTCCTGGCCTGGTTCACTACGTAGTTAACATCTGAATTTTGTTATCGAATTTCATATGCATAAAATACACTGCTGCCTGTACATTGAAAAGCCGATACCGAGTTGTAGGTAAGAGTATTTTTTTTCCAATATATTCCCTGTATTTTGGCCCAAGCAAGTCTGTAGTTGGCATTCAAGTAATAGTTTAAGGTGGCGTAGAAGATTCTGGGAAGGCACTGGATTTGTGTTCCAATGGCAATGCGATATCTAGATGTGATTTTCTAGCTCTATTGAAGGCTTGATTAATCTCGGAATTCTACTGTTGTTTACCCTAAAATATTTTAGAACTAGTTGTAGATTGGGTAATCAATACGAACCCGATTTTGGATTTGTTTTATTACAACGCATTACCTTGATTGGCCCTGTGCAACGTTTGACTTGAATGGTACACTCACTTCCATTAATATGGTATACAGGCATTGCGAAAAACAACGCACCTATTTTGGTGGGTGTGCTGTAGCGCATTTTTTGTTTTCAAATGAGAGGGTGGGTGCGATTTTTTTCAAGCGCCAAAAAAAGAAAAGATTATAATTTAACAAAAGATGTATTTAGTTTTCCGTTTTTCTACCAAATTGCACTGATTCAAGTCAACAACTAAAAATTATTTCTTTACTTAAAAATTGTCTTGATTAATATCTAGTCCAACCTCCTTGTTGGTCAATAACAGCTTGTAATCTGTTAGGCATACTGTCGACCAAAGCTTGTAAATAACCTTCATCATTTGCTAATTCTTCCCATCTTTCATTAAAAAATTGGAATAACTGGTCAGCGTTATTAGCATCTCTTGCATTAAAAGGGCCTCCTTCTGTTGTATTCCCCTTACATAACTCACGAACCAAGTAACCCCACAGATTCTCAATGGGATTCATGTCACATCCTTTTGTGGGCCATTCAAGCGCAACGAGATTTGGAGTTAATGCAAGCCAAGTCCGTGTGTGGTTTGCCTTCCAGTAGAAAAACGGAAAACTAAATACATCTTTTGTTAAATTCTAATCTTTTCTTTTTTTGACGCTTGAAAAAAATCGCACCCACCCTCTCATTTGAAAACAAAAAATGCGCTACAGCACACCCGCCAAAATAGGTGCGTTGTTTTTCGCAATACCTGTATACCATATTAATGGAAGTGAGTGTACATATTGATTTTGGATAGCCAGTACAATATCCGAGGTAAATTGGATATCCAGTGTTTACCAAATACATTTCTTCTCTGTCTGGTTCATTGTCATATTTTGTGCGGCAGAACATTTTAAAAACAGATAGAAAATCTTAGTGTGGCTCAATACCAATTTTAAACAACGTATCCTAAGCCGGAATTGAGCTGGATTTTCTTAACATTAAAATGCCTACCGTTGACCATCCCTGTTCCATTCTCGTAATCTTATTATCGAAATTCCAATGAAAAACGAATTTGTATGGACATTGGAGGGATATATCCGGCAATACAGAATGCTGGCCGGGGTAGAGGGAGGAGACGCGTTTAAAGCTGAGTCGCTGAAAGGGGGATCGAGCTACGGAAGAAAAATTGCGAAGCAAGGACGGAAATTCGGCAATGTGTGAATTTACTCATCATGGTTTCAGCTACGGTAAAGTATATAAAGGGTGACCATAGTCTCGCAATTGAACTCGCTTATTCTCTTACAGAGATAACGCTGGGAATCTGATTGAATATATTTCAGAGTTCCTTTTGAAACTTATAAATAAAAAGAAGAAATAACTGATAAGCCCACTTTGACGAAAAAATGAAATAGGATTGTTTACATTTTTTTTAAAGGTGACCTTTTTCGTCAGGGCCTATTTCGACCGGTCCTGTATCTTCGCCAATCATGTCAGCATCACATTTTTAGTGAATGTTAAATTCATAAGAAGAACATTAAAAATACTCTCTTAAAGGTATTCTATTTGCATTTCCAAAAATGCATCCAGTAATGAAGAAAAAACAACAACCAAGCGGTTCTATAAAGAACGTCTTGCAATCACGTTTTTCTACGGAAAATTCTCCTCGGAAAGCGATTATTATGAGGGCCTTGAGCATCGGCTACTTTAATCAAAGACTCTTATAATGCTCGAATCTTAATAGATAAGAAAAGACAACCAAGAAGCGTCGGACAGTCATCCACCAAAACCTGGAACAACATCATCGACTGAAATATTGCGTAACTTACGTGCTTGTATTAAAAATTGTTACGAAGTTAAGAGGGTGGAACCAGAATGTGCATGCGTGAACTTATATGCGCGGAATTTTTCTTACTCGCAAAAAACTGAAATGCCTGTCGAAAATTTCTGCGCGCGAATACTCGCGAATACAATAAAATGCGCGCAGGGCAATGCGTTCATGGGTACCTAACCTAACTTCTCCACCTTTCGCGGATTTAAGTAAGTTGGCTCAAAGAAGTTTACGAGGCGCATTTCAGTTTTTTCCGCGCTAGAAAAACTCCACAAATATTAGTGCACCTGCATTCTAGTAATACCCAGGATTAGAAGCAAATTGGGATAATGGCATTCAAAATTCAGCTGAAGGTAAAATTAAATATGAAATGATTAAATTTATTGTTTTTTTATGTTTAAAGTCAAGCTATAAAACAATCGTTTTGATTTGCGAAAACTGAAGGTAAACACAAAATTTCATTTTTTTTTTTTGCTTTTAGATATCCAAGTTTAAGTGTTAAACATATTTGTAAGTAAAACAAGTTTAAAATCTTTTTATAATCTAAGTTGTGGAACTGTAAAGATATATATCACATCTTCATATCATTAGGAAACGTGGTGAAATAAAATCATCGCATTTTCTTATAAGGTTTTCTTGAACTGTTTCACGTTTGATATCGTTGTTTCAACGTTTACTTTTTTGCATCAGTTTTTCTGATATTCACAGATGGGCCGACAATCGTAGGCGCGTACAAACGTTTCTCGAGTGTGAATAAGGCGCTTTTTGTTTTGAGTTGGTTATTTAAGTTGATTAGGTAGTGAATGAGTAATCTAATCTTTTCTTTACTCTTACAGTTCCTGTTAACTGAACAATTGAGGCCCCATTGGGGTTGGTCTCCTCTCCTTGTCTTTTCCGCTGTGATATTGACTACAGGTATTGGATTGTTGAGGAGACGTGGATGTTTTGTGTTTGAATTGTTAATCTAACCGTTTCTTTCTGTATTCTACTTACTACTTCTACTTCTACTACCGTTTTCTTCTACTACTTGTTGCTGTTAAGTGAAACCTTGGGACCTTTTTCGAGTTAGTCTCTCTTATTTTCTCCCTTGTTGTGTCATTGAGTAAATGAGTAGAGGTATTGGACTGCTGAAGGAAGGGTGAGGATTCTTGTTCAAATTGTTTATCTAATCTTTTTTTTCCTTTTTCTAGTTCCTTTAACTGAAGCCTTTGGGTCTTATTACGGTTGGTCTCCCTTGCTTGTCTCCCCCGCTGCGAGTTTGACGTCTTTATAGATTCTATTGATAGAAGGGTTATTAAAATGGAACCAAGCACAAGTGCGTCTGAACATCCCCCCCCCCAAAAAAAAAGACGCAAGTTAAATTCCCTACTTGCTGATATTGAAAATGAGAACTTCAAATCTCTGAAGATTTCAGTGGAAGGTGGTGCCGGTGTAAAATATGTCGGTAATTTACATTGGAAAAAGAATGGTAAAATAACTCGGGACTATAAAGACGTTCCCTGTCCCTTTGCTGCCAAACTTAGCGAAAAACCATATATGATTGAATTCTTAGCCAGATACTAACCTAATTTAATCCAGCATTGACAAATCTAGAAAAAAAGCAGAAATTTTTTGTTTTGATTTGGGTCCCTGGTGGTCGAAACTGGAATCCGGGATCAAACAGCAAACGTTTCCACGACTGTCGTCATGGAAACATAATTTTGCGGCACTTTCACCAAAACGTTGTTTCTTAGAACTTGCAATGCTGGTCCTTAGGTCCAGTTCCAAAAATCTTGCAACTGTTTAGTAGGGGTATACTAGTGTCTTCACTTCTTTCTGCAGGGGCTTATGAAGCGATGTTCCTCCTTCTTCTCATCCTCCGTTCTCTGGCAGAGAAAACAGAGATTGGCCTAGCTTTGCAGAAGCAGACGAACGATATGAGAAAGCCTGGGGTTTACAGCAGCTAACTGGCCATTTTTTAAAGAGATTATGTCACCATTCAATATTTCTCATTTGGCTTACTATTCAAAGTTAAAAATATAATTTATTAAGTATTTTTTTCTTTTTCTTCTTTTTCCAAATGGGATAAGGCATTTATTTGCAATTATATTGGTGTCGTGAATGTCCTTTTTCCTAAAATCATTTTCATAATTTCATTGTCTAGGCTGAAACTTATTTGAAACCCAATTGGCATTTTGCCAAAGAGCGCGAGAGGAAGTCTAGATTGGTCGTCTTCGCCATATAAAGTTTTTGCATTTGATGAATACAAGGGAAAATAATCACACTACCTTCAATGGTGTAGGCACGTTTCCGAATGATTCACTCTAAGATGAATATATCCACGATTTTCAACATCGAAAGACATAGAAATACGGTCGTTCCAGGATTTCGTTCGCTATCTTGCCTGCCGAAGATCGAGTTGCGAAAATTCAAAAACGTTTTCTTTACGCATATTTTTTTTCTAGAGTAGGTGGTAATGCTATTTGGTCCAAGTCAGAAGGTTATCACCTCTGGGCATGATTCTAACTTTTGCATCTCCTTCTTCATGTGTTGGGTCGAGGCTGCCATGTAGGTGAGAAGATCTAAACCGGAGATGGGAGAGCTGGATAAAAAAATGCTTTGAAATTTGTGTTATTGTTAGGTACATTCCGTGACATCCACGGGTTAATGGTTTCCTCTCGCTACCCCTTTCCATCCCCGCTTTCTCTTCTTGGAGGTCAAGTAGCATTATCTACTTGACCATCTTAATTAGCTCTACTTCCTGCATCATCCCCGCGTCGGCTACCACCCTCCTGCTTCAATAGAGAAGTACACGGCAGTGTGGGGGCCGTTCTAGAGACAATCTTAACTGAGAGTCACAGTCTGGCTCCTGTCTCGGAAAACTCTAACCCTTCTCATAACGTTAAGAGTCGACGTTGTAGCTTAATACACAATCAGTTAACCCCCAACCGAGTTTCCCCGTAATATTATTAAAGCCACATGATCCTAGTGACACTGGCTGAGAGTCTTCTTAACATGATTGGGTTTTCTGCACATTGTCTGATAAGGGGCTGCAATCCTAATATCAACTTATGAAATTCCTAGTATAGTAAATTTTTCACCCTCACAACAGGAATATAAACTCAAATTCCTAATAGTTAAATGTCTTTTATCTTCTCTCCTAATTATTTGTTTATTTGTTTTATTTGTTGTGATTCATCGATTATTGGTAGAAGCCTAAATTGTGGAGAAACCCACAATTTTTGAAACCCACAGGTTTCTCTTGATTTGTTCAGGGTTCTATCTTCTGTTTCAATTACCTTTTTGATGGCAAAATACTTGATTCTGAAGAACAATGCCGGGTCTGCTTGTTGTTGTTTTTCTATTACGCTAATTCAAAAGCAATCTCCAATTTATTCTCAATTAGAGGAAACAGCGTTAGGCGTTACTCACCACAGTTATTTCTAATGTTCCTGTTTGCTTGATTGTTGTGTATGAAAAGTCTGGAACGCCTTGAAAGGTGGACAGTTAGTTGAGTCGTCTCAAGAAAAAAGCAGTACAAATATTGCCGATCTTAATTAAGTGTAAGATAGTCCAAAGCTTCATTTTAATACAGTTTGCAGAAAAAAATTGAATTTTCAATTAGTTGAAAATTCTGTCATATATCCCGTACGAAACTTTTAGCTAATTCTGTGCTAGAATTAGCTACGAAGTTAGGTGGTTTTAACTAGAAATTTTCAAGTCAAAATTTCAAAATTTCATATTGGGAATTTTAGGGTAGTTTTAGCTTTTTTTTCTAGCTGGGAATCTTAGATTGAGGGTAGCTTGAAATTTTCACGCTAAAGAAGAACTAGGGAAAAAAGATACTTTGCGCGCCATATCCCTTTGTATGCAGGGTCACCCACCCATTTACTTCTCAAGTCATATTTGCTGCACTTACTTACTTATGGTCGCTGGTTCTCCGGATCTGGCATCTTTAGATATACAAATTGTTATTAAATATTTGATCGTATTATAATTGTGTTCATAATTCTTCACATAGAGTGGTGAATAAAACTAATGAAGAATTAAAATAAACCATTTTTAATTAAAAAAAGACATTTTCAAAATTTTTGAAATCTAGATTCTATAAATTAAATTAATTAAAAATTTCTGCCTAGTTTTTATTTGGTTTCGTAATTAATTCAAAATTATATTTAAAAAAAACGAAAACTAGCAAAATTGTTTTTGTATGTGTTTTTACTATTTCGTAGTTCAAACAATATCTTCATCTAATCTCCAATCATATAATTTATTCGAAGTGTATATTATATGTCATTTATTAGCCTAATTAAAATATTATAGAAAAATGATAAAAATCTAAGATAAGTTGAACCTCAAACAGGTTATAAAAATAATATACCCGGGCGAAACCCTAGCTTAAAAATTTCATACTAGAATTAGCTGAAATAGTTAGGAAATACATTTAGGGGGAAAAATTCGAGCTGATTTCAAGCTTAATTATTTCAAGCCAGATCCAAAAACTCCCTAGCTTGGAAAATAAAAGCTGATATCTGCTAAACAAAGTGGAGCGAAATCCTAGATTAAAACTTCCATACTGGAATTAGCTAAAAGTTAGGAAATATATTTAGGGGGGAAAATTCAAGCTGGTTTAAAGGTTTATTTTTTCAAGCAAGAAAAGAAAACGCCCTAGCTTGAAAAAAAAGCTTATATCTGCTAAAAAAAGGTGAATTGTGTTAACTTGAATTATTTCGAGGTGATTGCAGCATGAAAGCTGCTTTTATTTTTTAGCCTAGCACCGCGCGAGCTGTTATTAGCTAACAGTTCAAAATCTAAGCTAAAAGTTTCGTACGGGATCACCACGTATGTACAGATTAAAAGAACGCGTAATTTGACGGCGATATTTTCGTAGGGTTGTGTTCTTCTTAAAGGGTCAATGAAATGGGAAGAAAAGGACGAATAGGTGCCAACATGACAAGAAGAAATGAATTGGGAAAGCGGGAATTATTTTACCCAAATGAATTGTCGACAATTCGATTTGGAGAATTTTTTTATAATGTTTTATGTTTTAAATGGAATTCAGATAGTACTGAAAATTCCGTGTCGTTTGCTGGTATAGATATCAGCAGATGTAGATTCTGCTGCCAGATGGGGATAAAACTCAAATCTATTAAATGTTACCTTTTATCTAAATAAAGTCCAATGAAAGTTAAATACGAATGCTAAGCTTTGTTATGTAACGGATTTGTAATAAGAAATTTTTCGTGTGGTATATATATTCAAAGATTTCAATCATTATTTCTTTCTTGTTCGACTTCATGACTTTTGGACTCCGACAATCGTTTTTAACCCTGAATAGAAACCAGTTATTTCCACTGCGAATAATAGCAATTGAAATTCAATACAAGATAGATATTAAACCTTCATTTCTGGAAGGAGCAGGTTGTCTTGATGAGCAGCAACGCGCTAAGTCACTGGGTGTGTCATCCATTTCGTCGTTTTCACTGCCTTTTTTCTTTTAGTACCATCTGAGGTGCTTTAATACAAGCCTCATCCCTGTATGTGGTAGCAGTTTACGTCTTTGTTAAGATTTTCTTATGTTTCTTTTCTGATTGATTCCTTCTTCTCTTGAGATTGAAGGAAAGAAATCCAAAGTGCCCGGTTATTAGAATAATTGAAACTGCTTTCCAAGACCTAAAGCAAATAAATTGTGCATCTGTCAGAGAGACGTCAACTAGAAATGTTATACTCTACCTGTATTCTGAAGGGAAATCAGAAGATGGAACGGCGTTGTTGTCCGCTGAAGGTTTGCTTTCCGTGCTGCACATTATTGACCGGGATCAGTGAGATGTCGTATGAACTGAAAAAACAAATAAAATGCAAACAAATGGGGCAAATAAAAAACAACAGGTTTTCAAACAAAATAAGCACTCTTAGCAACGGAGAAGAGACAACTCAGACGTCAAGATTGGAAGACTTTATTAGGGAGACGGTGGTGTAACCATAGAAACAGAAGTGAAGCCCACAAGTGAAGCCCACGCGTGAAGCCCACGCGTTTAGCTGCCTTATATCTGTAGTGCCAAAATCCTTATTTCAGGAATAGTAATAATAAATGGACAATACTCCGATGCTTGTTGTAACTATTTTTAATTATCATTCACGTTATTTTCTGTACATTACTTAATGAAGTGTTAGTTACGCGTTTTTGTTGTCTTTATACCACTTGGTGAAGTGTTTGATGGGAAGAAAAACCGACTTAACCATATGTTTCAGTTTTGAGTTGAGAAGACACGTGATTTGACGTCAATGGTGTCGTCGAATTGTCGTCTAGTTGAAAAGTTAACGAAATAAACGCATTATTGCGTTGAAATAGAATGTTAGTATTACGCTGCTAGCTTTCTAAAGACGCCCATGTCATTTTCTACATTCTTCTGAAAGTCGTTCGGCACTTTATTTGCCATATAGATCACCACTAGTCGTGTTGATCGGAATTTCGCTATTTAGTTTACTGTGAATGATGTCGATTCCAGTGAAGCTGTTGAAAGAGTTGTCTTCCAATGTTGTGTAAGTGTGAGATTATCTAATGGTTTGATTTTTTATAACATTTATTGTAACGTAATTCATTTCCCATCTTTTTCAGATGTGGCATCGAAATTCGGATTGCGTCTTTTCAACCGATATTTTGTTGTTAAAGTGGAAGTTATTATTTAAGCTTTCATGATATTGATCAACAAAGTTACCGTGGTCGCATGATTTTATATAATCGTTAGAAACATGAATGCGAACTTCTGGAAAAACAATTCCCGGTAACAAATCCTTTGGAAGATTTTTCTAGTAATTTGTTTCATTTACATTTTTGTTCTTTTAGGTGTCAAACAATGTTTTTAAAATTAAGAGATTCACTGTTAAGTTTTTTACCGAGCCATTTAGGATTGGGTGTTGCCAGTACAATAGCCAGTTGACTTCCTATTCGAATTTGAACGGTTTCTGAAAAGCAGGGGATATGATCCCACCAATCACGTTTTCCTACATTGCGATTGCATACATCGCTGATTACCCTGTCACCTATGAGAATTATAAAGCTTAAAGTTTTCGATGAACGAAAGTTTTATCATTGGTTGTTGCCTTCTTGAATGTTGTCTTGCTTACGTTGAGAACGCTGACGATTCGTCCTTGATGAGCAAGTATCACCTCCAAAAGGGAGGCGCGATATCAAACTTGCGGATAAATTCAATAATGAAGTATGTTAAACTACTTTTTGAACAGCTTTCATTTAAATTTACTTTGATTTTTTTTTTATTTTCTACGAGATATCGCTTACGTTATGGAGTGACCGTGCGATAAGTTGGACGTTGAAAGAGCGTAACATATTCGCTCTTCAGGGCTTTTAAGTTTCGTCACTTAAGGGTGTGTTTTTGCAGATCCATAGTGGAACTTTAATAGTTGTAAGAAAGTTCGATTACATTTTTCCCGAATGAATAATAATGATTACACTTTTCAAACAGGTTCAGCCCAAGGATGTTGATTTGAAAAAAAAATCGTTTAAATTGTGGAAGGGATGAAAAGAAAATTTGACTTCCACATCAAATCGTGACGAGGAAGGAGAAAAAACTGGAGAGGAGACAGAGGGGGAAAAATGTGAATGTTTACGTTGGTTCATTGTTTGTTTGATTTTTTGTAGGGCTACCATTAATTGATGAAAATTTTTATTTTTGTTCGAAACAGTTCAAAACAATTCTAGTCCAGAACAAGATAGTAAAGTTAATTAGTATTAGGTAATTATTTTTTATCTTCTGTCCAATAAAGCAATGAACGCATCAGAAGAATACAAAGAGAATTCATGAACTGAAATGACAGTCCAGTGATATAAAGAACATTAAAAATATATCAGATCAGTGGATTTTTTTACTGGGCAGCGATTATGACGTTGATGCGTTTTCGTGTTGCCCTACTTCATGTTACGTGGGGTGCCGCTGTTAAAATTTAAAGAAAGAATTTATATTTTTTAGTAAAACGATTTCAACGGCATTGCGTTTTTTATAGCAATCGTTCTTTCAAAGTTTGCACACGGATTTTCAAAACTAGTTCCTTGCTGAATTTGGATTTGGTTTACTTTTGCTGTGTTTCATATATGTTTTCATCATTCTACGACGTGGGTTACGAATTCGAAATCAAAATGAAGAAAAAACACGAATTTTCTTGTGTATTGGACCACCGTGTAAATCCTCCACCACACACAAAACTTATGAGGGCAACCTGGTCTCAAGTTGGCGTTCTTTTCACCGAAGAGTTTTGCATGATATCAGCTGTTTCACGCTTTTCGATGAACGTTTACGACAGCTCAAAGTACGTCCAAAAGTTCCTTTCGGCGGAATTCATATAATTACTACTACTCCCACACTACTCCCAACGAATTGCTGAAATCGCAAAGGAAAACGTGTTTGACAGATGTCATAGAGCTTACTGAAAACAATCGAGACGAAAAATGAACTGCGTCATTAGAACGGTGGTGGGCTAATAAACCTACAGTGGATGACATTGCCGACTTTAACAGTCGCTTTATGACTTGCTCATCCACCACCGAATTACCGACAAATACCATAATTGCTGTCTCTGAGAACAAGACCAGGAAACAAGACATACGCTCCACTGTACAAGATCTTTTTTTCGCCTTGGAAAAACTACAGAAACAAATTCAACATGGGGAAAATGAGGTGTATTACTAATACAAGCAACCTTGACTGCAACATCTAAGAAAATAAATTTCAACCCGACTCGCGAGGAAGAAGAAAGCGGACTCCATCGTATTAGGAGATGTTTCTTAACGCCACAAATATGGCTCGACTGGTTGGCTTTGCGTAATCCTCTATCAAGTTCGTACGCTTCAAGGACTGACCACACTAACTCGATTAACAGAAGACCCTTCAAAATTTAAAAAAAAGAAATTCGTTCTCTTCGCGCCCCAGACAAATCAAAGAAAATACATTCCATCGATTTTCAACATGGAACCACAACATTCCAAAAATTGAACATCCATGAATTTTTTGTGCTTTGCAAGCCTAACAATTAACAAATTGTATCAACTTCACAAAACAAGAAAAAAAACATAATGCAAAAACAAACAATATTCAGAACTCCGTTTCGAAATATTTAAATAACACACAAGTTCAGAAGATAACAATAAGAAAAAAATCACGACAGCATTTTCCATCCACGCATCTCGGTAAAACGAAAATTTCTTTTCGCTTTTGTTTAGAAATTCATATTCTTTTCATTTTTACTCATTTGCCGGTGTTTTTCATTTGTTTAGTGGGGATTTAATAGATAAATTTAATCATATTTATTATTATAGCTTTTTCATGTTATCCAGTTAAAAATAAATTGGCATTTAACGTGTTGCAATCACCCTAATCCCGTGTAGAATGGAATTTAATAATTTTTTAAACACAAAATCAACATGATTATAGGAATGCAGAATAAGAAAGAGTGCAAAAGGTTTTTGCCCTACCATCTAACGCTGAAAAATTCAACAACTTAGTGAATGTTCGTGAAATGGGGTCCATTTTGAAGAGATTCTTTTTGTTAATCAACTTAATACAAAAATTTTGTGTTAATGTTAAATGTGATTTTCTCAATTTGAATTGCAGTGGTGGCTTGTCGAAATTTAGCCTCGTTCGACTTTAAATAGAATCCCTACGTGAAATTAGAAATTAACCAGAATTCTGTCCAAGGGAGCTATTCGTTTCCAGGAGAGAATTTTCCTTGAGACAAGTGCCCCATACACCCCGGAGTAAGTCGTTTTATGAATCGTGTTTCCTTAAATTTTGTGTTAATGTTTATAGTGTGATTTTCTCAATTTGAATTGCAGTGGTCACATTTTTTGTTACACCCCAAAATTCCAGGAGGGAACCTGGCGACGCAAGGAGCACGGCAAATTTCATTAATGAACAGGGATAGCCCCATGGACACGGATAGCTTCGATTGTTAGATTTTTTAAATGTCATACTTAAAAATTAAATGTTTGAATACAAAAGAAAGTGTTTGAGAACACAAGCAATGTTAAAAAATGGAGGCTGAGAATTGATAAAAAGAAAAGGAACGTGTTGCTGCGTCTAAAAAATGAATATGTATTTTTAAATTAATAACATTATGAAACATGTTTTTTCTGATAACCTTTTGAAAAAAATGCCTAAGTTGATCTCACAGAAGATGGGATGCCATTTCTATTAGAAGATTGAAATTCGCGAATTCTTTTTGTTGTTGTGTGCTAGAAGAGATAGTGTTTTTCTCTGGATTAACAAAAAAGTGATTCTCGCTCTTTGCAGAAACTTCAAAGCCATACGCCATGTATTTGACAGGAATGGAACCCAACAGATATTTGACCATGGAAAAATAAATAAAAATAGTCTAATCCCCGTGGCAGTTCATCATGCACCCCACTTTCTATGTGGTAGCGAAATCATAAGTGAAAAGTGAGGAAACAGAAGTAGGAGGCCAAGATCTTTTTCGCTGGTTGTTGAACACTCATAGCATTCCTGTGATTCTTCAGTGCCAAGGATAGATTCACAAGAACCTGATTCCTGAATGATGTGAATCTCGTATCCAGATCAGTGTCTTGACAAAGGAATCGTTTGACGGTCAGAAAATGTAAAATCACTTAAAGTCTGCAACTAACCCACACGAAAAAAAAATTGTATGACTTATGACTTAACCTTAAAGGTTCAGCTAGCTGAGAATGGTGCTACAGGGTAACTTGTTGATAAAAGAAGTCTCCCCCGTTGTAAACTGAGACGGTACAGATACCATAACGAGCCCCTCCCCGGTATCTGCATAACCAAAAGCCCCCTCGATAAGATGGCACAGATAACATCACGCAGCTCCAGTATCCGCATAACCAGAAGGTCCTTCTTGTTATATTAACTTTCTTCCTATTAAAAAAAAATACAAGTTGAGTTTTGAAAAGTCACCCTTCTTATTGTGAACTGAAAAACAAGAAGAGGCTTGCAAGCGCATTTACCTCTAGTTTCCCACGTATAGACGCTTTCAGAAATAGATGAAAAACCTAGTCACCCACTAGTTAATAAATAGCACGATGAATAAAAAACGTCTTCTTTTAGTTTTGGAGTAAGTTGTTGTCGATACGTTCCCAGAGCAGCAACCTCTTCAAGTAGACCTTCACTACTTCTTTCTCTTCGCCTACGAGCCAACATCGCTTCTCCAGCTTCCTCTACACTGATTTTTAATTCACCATGCTTCATGCAACTATAGTAAATACAAAAGGCTTCTTTAATTATTACAGATTTTTTGTTGATTTCCCAATCAAAAAGTTATTTTTTGTTGATTTCCCAATCAAAAATGACTTTTCAGCGAATATTGATCTCGGTTTTTATCTCGGTTGTTGAGAGAAGGTTAGGAAGAACATTTGTAAGAAAAACGTAGCGGGAAATAATTGATTTTGAATTGGTAGCTATATATACTTAAGCGGCGTACCCCTTCTTCTAAAAACCATACAATCGAACTTTTTTTGACAATCCTAATGTTACCTGAATCATCAGGTATTTTTACGAAAGCAGTGGATTCGATGGATGTGCGAGATGGCTCAGAATTTGGCCTTTCTTCAGATTATTTTGATTGCCACCTATGAAATTCACGAAAATCTGCATCGTAAACAGTACGCAGAATATCCATGTCATGTCGGTCATGCTCATCGTCGTCCTCATTATCACTGGATTACCGCTCGAATTCTTCACATTCGTCGACCATTTCTTCCTCATTGCTATTAACAATTCTTCTGACTAACTTGCTGTCAAAATCAAAACACTTTTCACCGTCTACAGCTACTCCGAGTCGATTCAAGTCCTTTTCTGCGTCTCCTTTGGCTTCCATCACCATCTCTTCGATATCTACAGCGGAGGGAAGAGTAAAGTTCTCGAGTGCCTCTTTTGTACCACTACAGCGCTTCAAGTGGGCTTCGTATCGCGGGTTTTTGATGTTCTCTTCATACAGTTGAGCTGTTGTGCGCATGTAAACATCTATCTACTCATAAAAGCTGTAATTAAAATTTTAAAAAAAATTATACAGAAAATAGTATTACTTTGGCAGCTCGTTCCATAAAGTCTGATAAAGTACAACTTGTTTGTGAACTAGCAACCGGTGACATTGATCTTATTGACTTGAAGAAAGACTCACAAGGCTGACTACTATAAAGCCAAGTCAGTAGTAAATGAGGAGTTCCGTCTTTTCTTAGTCGCAGAATTATCAATATTAATGAGTGTGCATTGATTTCTGCACACAAATAGGAATTCATAGAGATGAAGTTATCGGTCATTGAATACTCTTCGTCGAGGCAGATCGAAAATATCCAATATCGTAAACTAAAACCGCATACCAAATACGATACAGCCTTTCAAGGGGAAGAAAGTTTTTTTTTCAATAAAGCATGACGTGATGTAATCCATGAGTTTCAGATAAAAGCATGTTGCTTCTGATCCAGGAACATGCAAGGTTAACGCCTCTCTCACTTCAGGACGGCATAATCTTACCACTGCTTCGTAGGCCTAATTCATATTGTCCTGTAAATGAAGGTCGCTTACTTGTATTAAATGTTTTTCTTCGTTAAAACGGCTTTGAGGTCAGTAGGAGATGCGATGGCGTCCAAAGGGCAAAATTTTTCCTATTTTCAAGAATCTTTTTCTTAATTTTTCTTCTTCATGGATGGTTTCTTGAAAAGGGATTTGTGTTGGCAAAAAAGACTCACTAAACAACGATGTTTTTTCTCCAAAAATCCAAGACTTGGTTACAAGCTGTAAAAGCTCCTTTATAACCTTTAGTTCCCTTGAGTCTCCATCGGCGCTATAACCCAAAACTTCTATCCCTTCTGAAATAAGATTCTAGGCTATAAATTTCAGGCGATTCTTCATCGTTGGAGTTGAAGCTATTGTCACTACTAAAGGATAATAATCGTAAAGGTGATATTCCATCCGCGAGGGGTTGGACCATAACAACCATAGCCACAGTTGCCCTCTAGAATTCTCTGAACATTCGGACGATGCCATGAGCATTATTTGCAACAGAATCTTTCTGATCCGGAAGCCCAGATGAAGTAGACAAGGGAAGACTAAATCCAGTCGCTGAATTGGACTTGTTGGCATACGTTCTCTTCCCAACGACTGATGTAGCGTTTTCGGACAAGATAACTTTCATTGGTAGATTATGCTTTTTGAAATATTGTTTGAATTTCTCCTTACTTGAGAACTTTCTTGCTTCATCATTCTCGATAGCAGTTCTCCCGAACGGTTTGTTGAATGGTCAGTATTCATTGTACGGTATTTGTTTAGCATTTCGTCTAAAGCCGAACGCAACAAATTATTTTCCTTTTTCAATTTCGTTATCTCGTTGAGGATTTCGAAATAATTCGTAATCTTTTGCTGGCCCGTGTATGCCGCTACTTTTTGTAGTCCTTTTCTCCATCTTTTTAGCCGGGAGTTCAAAATTTTTTCTTTCTCCTGATTGACACCTAAACTTACAGAATTTACAGAAAAAGAATTCTAAAATAAGATCTTTCCTTTTATTTTGCCTTTTATTTCTTTAAATTAACAATTTAATTAAAGGTAAGCGTCAGATAAGCTAATATGTTTCAGTACCGCCATCGTTTTCTTCACTCGAAACTGAATCGGCTTTGCTTTTAGTGTCTTCGTCGCTTGAATGGGTCGTTGAATTATGTTGCACTCTAGATGTTGAATAGCCATCTATATTGGTTTCAGACGAGCCCACAGCCAATGCCTCACTATTCCTTCCATTGCTAACTCTAGTTTTACTCCCGGTTGTAGATTTTTCCAGTTTGTGAGTTTTCTAAAACTAATGTGCATTGATTACAAGAACCTAAAAAAAAAATCAAGAACGAGCCTTCACATGACGAGTCAATTTTGAAATGGTATAATTCCCTTTGGGATCCCTAGCAAGTTTAACTGTATATTTTGCGTCCAGCAAGTATTTTGTACTTTTGACATACAATTGTTTCCTTTTGGTCGTCTACCATATAGTCATTGAAGGTCCAATCGTAGTTTTTTTCCCTTTTTTTCAATCCAATCTTTTACGTATTGGTTGAGTGCTTTTTTGGTCTTATTTGCCTTCTTTGATAGCATTTGAGCTCGCAATTGAGTTATTAGAAGTTGTTGTCTTGTTTAGGCCACTTCGTCGCCAGTTTTAGGAGCAGTTGGTTAAATTTGTTGGCTCGTTGACATCACAGTGGCACTATCCACAGCAGTTGGGTGTATGTGTGTAGCGAAAGTTCCTTTTTTAGCAACAGATTTGGTGGTGCACTTTTTTTGCACGAGTAAAAACTGGGTTTGATTGATAAGCCTAAATATAAATCTTTGAGCAAACTTCAACTGCACATTCCAATGTGGCTATTTCCCCTGGCAGGAGTATAAAGCCAGCAGGATTTTTGCAGAAAAATGGTCCAAATTTGGCTACTTTATCAGCCTCATCTATCGTGTCAAAGTATTTGGGTTCCCCATATAATGACCTAATGGTAGTTTCTATTGTGGTTATCATTTTTGCGTCAATTTTTGAAATTGCCCTGAAGCTTGTAAATCCCAAAGACTACATAAGAAATATTAAGTGGGGAGAAAAAGAAATGCCACACTTATTAAGTGTAGCAAATATATCATCGTTGATTTCCATATTTTTACTCATTTTATTTTGATTATCGTATATTAGGCTACGTCATCAAATGTTATCTCTGATTTGAGAAATGAGAAGGCCGGAAAGTGTAGTGTCGTATCACTTTTCTTTTTTACCCCATCTTACAACCCCATCTAGTGGCCACTCTACTTACAGTAAAGAGAAAATATGAATTTCATAGTTGATTCTTGAAAAACCTCGTGATTTCCCATTGATTTTTTGCTTAAATATGACTTTTTTTAACTTACTTTTTCTTCAAAGCTGGGATTTTTTTCTAGAAAATGAGACTTTTTCTAAAAAATAAGACTTTTTCTTGGAAACTGAGACTTTTTCTCGAAACTGGGTTTTATGTTATTTAGATATTTTAATTTTATTTCCTTAAAAAGTAATTTTTTACCCAAGTGTACGAGACTTTTTTTAGTGTTCAACCCCTCGTTGTTCATGTTGAAAGTTATCCGCTTATGGGAGACTTACGGGGCATGGTTGATGATGACAGGATCGTTTAACCTGAAAAAAATTACTATGGATAGATTTCCCTATTGACGATCTAGTACTTATTACTATTGGAAAAGCTTTTTAAGTTGATCTGAAAGTGGAAAGCGGTGGTAGGACCCAAGCTACGGTAGTTGATTTTAACGGTACACCTAAATTTCCGCATGGAACGCACACGCTATGTTGAATGTCCAAATTTTATACTTGCCTAGATGACCGTCCTTGTGACACCCATTCCCTCGTTGTTAACATCTATTTGTTGGATAATACCAATGACTGGTTTGCGTTAGCAACTTTCCTTTTTCGATAGGTGCGCAATCTCACCGCGTTTTTTCTAATACTAATGATAAAAAAAAATTTCATTCAAAATTGAATAAAATTAATCAAAACAGTTTGAAAAAGCGACGTTGCTCTGTCTTGGTGCAGTGGTGAGTTTGGTAAATTGGTATGTGGGATACGTTATGAGAACGCATAAAAGATCTTTTAAAAGTTGAATGACTTCTGTTTTGGTCTTCATATAATTGCTTTTATTCCACCCACCTCATCTCTTAAATTCTTAATTTGGCAGACATTGGGCACGTTCCAGTGAGCTCTGTGCATCGATCCACGTACATGGGAATTAATTCTGCCATAAATGAATCCATCCTTCCATCCAGCGCTCAAAGATACGTCCATCTTCATGCACTAGATATCACGGCCCTCCATTACCTTGTTGTTAAGTACTCTCGGTAAGTTTCGAGAGTTGGCATGGCTGCATCTGTTGTGCCAATTGAGCCAAAATTTTCAATGTTTATTTAGATGTTTGGCACGCAAATTGACCGTTGCTACCAGATGATTCGGAGAGGCAGGCTTTTCTGTGTAGCTTCGTGTCAACGGATGCAGCTAGGCGAGTGTTTGTTGCACCCAGGGATGTAGGGGAGAACGGGGTTAAATTGGACAAAAATTTCTTTCCTTTTTTTCGATTTCTACGTTCCTTTCATAGTATTTTTTTTTAAGTTAATGGTGCAGCACCTTCTTTGGTAACTCCCCTAGTTTTTTGAAATTTTTAAGTCTTAAAATAAACGAAATATAAGAATTTTAATGAAGTCTGTTTTTTAAGTTTTTATTTAAACGGTGGGGTGAAACTGGACACTGCAGGTGTGAGATTGGACACTGCCAGTTTTTCTCATCATGATAAATAAAATAAATTGTAAAAATATGGGTAGACTGCTTATTCAATATCTTATTCATTCATAATGAAATATTTGAAATAGATCATCCGGATGGATGACCGCAGACAACTTTTTATTAAGTCTTATTCACTTTCAATCTCACGTTGGCTCAACAAAACAACGGCCCGTACTATTACTCATGGACAATCACGCTAGCCCTGTTGATTTTTGCCTGATAGATTATTCAAAAGAGAACAGAATCGTGCTCCTCACTTTCCCCCTCATTGTTCTCATGCTTTGCAACCATGTGATGTGTCGGATTTTTATCCCTTTAAAAGAGCTTTAAGAAGTAGTCACAATGATTCGATCCAAATGAATCCTGGAAAAAGAATTAGTATAAAAAAAGTTGCGGGTCTATGCAAGGGACCATTTCTTTCCAAGGTGACAACAGAAAAAAAATTCCTGGATTTCAGTCGACTGGTATATGGCCTTTTAATAGGACTGCTATTTTGACGTCTAAATTTGCTCCATCTATAGTTACCGATAGACTAGGCACTTTTTATCTACATTTATTTTTATATTCTTCATTTAAATGTTTCATTACGTTATATATTGTGAAGATCCCAACGTCGATCGAATATTGAGCAGCTTGATGTCGAATAATGAAAATCTATTTAATGTGGTTCCCACCACCAGGAATGTTATAAATAGAACTGATATCCAAAGAAATATGCGCCGTGAAGAAGCTTTTCATGTCGAATCAGATTCCAATGGTATAGTTGATTAATTAATTTTACCTTACCTTGATATTTTAGAAGATCATAATATTGGTCTACCTGTCATGTTCATGGACGACGATCAACTGATATCAAATTTTTGTGAAACTGTACCTCCTGATCGTATTGAAACCAGAAATTCAACAGTCCTGAAGTGCTTACTGCAATTTCACATTCTACAGCGTGTTCAAATGGCATCCACTTTGTAGATACATATACATCTACGATACATCTACAAATGAATCATCAAGTTTTACCTTCTCTACGATCCGTCCGTTTCCAAGAGTTGAACAAAACCAAGAAACCATTCGTCAAACGCAACGCAAGAAAAGTAGGATCGGTCGCACCAGAATTTTGACAAACACACCTGAGAAAACGCAATTGAAGAAGAATACAAAAAAAAAAAAGGGAAAACAAAAAGAAGTCGACCAAATCCAAGCGCTGCTTAATTCCGGAAAAGGGAAAAGAATTAAGTCAAAAAAAGAAAAACGAAGAAAAGGAGGGTGAAGCGGATGTTGGATTTGTTGGATGTTTTCTTCTTGCAAATACGAAACCATAAAAGGGGAAAAATTTGCGACAGAAAACTAAGAACAATGAAAATGATGATGAAGATGATGGATCGGATGGATGTTATACATTTAATGAATCACATAAATATCCGTGTGTTACTAGATGCGAACGCTCTGTCCACCGTCCCATAAGAACAAACGTATAGGTGAAGATCATTTCTTTTTCTAAACATGTAATATGAAACTGATAATAAATATTCAAGATTGTGAGAAATGAAAATGTTTTTAGATAAATAACGTGTAACGAATATTTATAAAAATATAAACTAGGCCAACGAAAAGAAACGATATATGTCAAACAATACATTGAGTTGTTTTGAAAACAAAGAAGGTAGTACTAAACATCCGTTTCATGTAAACAAACGGGAGTATATGGCTTCTCCACAAGCTCCTCATACGACAATATCGAAGTTGTCCGATATGACCCCAAAACTGGGTGTCTAAATGACCCAAACCGGTGCTATTTAGTGTTTCATTAATAACTTAACACTGGAAAGGCATTACAATTTAATTTTTTTATCAATCATCTAAGAAATGAATGGGCTATTTCACGTGTCATTATTTTTTTTCATTTGTAGTGTTTTTCACTTTAAAAATGCTTAGATTAATAGGAAAGAATATTACATCAAACGGGGTCATTTTTTTAAATTATGCGATAACTATAACAATAATGATTCGATTTTAATCAATATTTTTTCTAGAACGTTAAACATTAAAGTCTATACAAAAATTAAAAAAAAATCTTTTTTTTCATAACTTGTAGCATTTAGTGTATTTGTCCAATATGACCCGTGGTCAAGTTGAACCCGTTCTCCCCTATGAGCGCTGTCTGTAAGACCTCCAGAAAAAATGTGGAAAACGCCCGCGACGGCTTGTATCAGAGCGCTTTTCGAGTTGGGGCCTTTCCAGGACGAATATTTCAATTTGCTGTACGGCGACTTTGCGCTAGTATTTTTCGTCAGTGCCCGAATAAAGAATCGCTAGGAGCCGAAGGGATCAAGGTGGTGCGGCGAAGGATAGCGGCAACATTACGGATCACAATCAAGGTGCCCTCGAGCGGCACCTAGGCCAAGCGTTTAAATTACATCGGAGTTGGTCTTTATCGCTATTGAATCTATTTGCTTCATCAGACACTTGTTTGCCGAGAGTGGGTTTAAACCACCATCCTTTGAGTTACCAATCCAATGCTACAACCACTACACCAACAGCGGTGTTTAGATGCAAGTCTAAACGATACCTAACGCGTAGTTCATACTTCTACATTGTCAGTGTCATCGCCCAGCAAGACAAAATCGATTTATTTACTTCAGTGTAAGAATTCATCGTTTCGGCAACTATTTACATTCGATTTTTATATGCCTGAAAGTGTATTTGAACCATCAACCATTTACTTACTTATCCAAATCTATAACCACTACAACAAACAGCAGTAGTTATAATGAATTTCCGACGTGACCAAATCGATAGCGCATACTTAACTTTCTAATTGCGAGCCCGAAGGGCGAAGCTAATAATCGCATACGCAGAAAAAAAAAAGCCATGTCACTTTGTCTGTATGTATGTATGTATGTATGTATGTATGTAACGCTCCATAGCTCGGGCTTTTTACGACACATTTCAGACTTTTTGGTCTTAAAAATTAGACAAAAAATATGCGGTGCGACCAGAACAAAAATAATTTCATTTACTTAATTAGTTCTCCTGTAATTAATGAAAAACTGTTAAAATAATTGCTTAACGACTAAAGACATCTGGCGGTGGCGACTACAACTTTTTCACCTTAGGTTTAAATTTCACTTTCCACTACATATGTAAGTGTCATTTATTTAACGTGTTAAGTTTAAAATTCATCCTTCTCGTCGAATAATTTTTATTGAAATATATTCGTAATGGATGGTTAAACATGAGTAAAATAATTTTACGAATGTATTCCGCCCAATCAAATCACCACCAGATGTCCGTAGTATCGCCGTGATGACGCAGTCTTTGATGTCCCATCCATGACGCAACAACCAGATTTGCATTTATGTTTTGCAGTTATTTGACTAAAAGATGGTTATTTTTAAATTCAATTATTGAACTTTATGTGTAAAAATTGGAAAAAAAGAGTTAAGCAAACTAAACGTTAATAACTTGCAAGGATATTGAACTGTGACAGAAAAATACCGTTTTAAGACCAAAAAGTCTGTGAAGAAAAGTATGAACTGTGAATAAGTCCGAGTTAACAATAGGCCCTGAATTTTTCATTTAAGACAGTTTTCAACTGGCTTACGATTATCCCTTCGCGGCGAGCTGATAAGCTTGCTTTTCTATCTATAGATATATATCTATATCGAGATAGATATATATCTATAGATATCTATCTATAGATTTTGTTTTTCATTATTTTGCTGTTGCAGAGAAACTGTACTTCAATGGCCAAAAGCCGAAATGCGAGCGGTACTAAGCAAACGACTGCGCCGGCCAACGATGGAAATGTTTCGTCTTTAACTCAAAAAGTGATTCCGCATTTCTTATCTTGGGTGGCATTTGTCGCTTGCCTATTCTACGTCTACTATACTACGAAATAGTGTAGACCATCTAACGCATCGAAACAATTAAACAAAATAAAGAATTTTTAAATAGAGTAAAATGACTATATCACCATATTGTCGCATCCAACCAATAAAAAGAAAGACAATAAAATGAAATGACTAAAGTTATATACACGAACTTTCATTAGGACTCTATATATGTAATAAAATAACCAAATAGAACGTCATGGTAGTTCGACCGTACATACGTCACGTCTGATGGGACCCCATTTCCTTAAAAATTCCCGCCGCCGCCGATGTGAGGCTATGAACTCTTCCACGTTACTAACCACCACTCTAAAATATTATTTCGTTCGTCTTCTTTCAAATTTAATTAGTATTCAATTCAGCGCGAGAGAAGAAAAGATTCCCAACATTGCATTAACTAGCCTACTGATGGTTGACAGTGAACTTTTTCCCGTTGAGTTTGACTAGTTATGACAGCCCGTATAAAACACATTTCCCACAATATTTCACGGTCTGCATGGCAATAAAAATAGGCCCATGTAGGCCTACATGATTTATCATCAAATCAGTGATTATTAAGCAGGAATATCATGATATTTTCTTAAAATCAATAAGTAATTTGTCATAAATTCTGAGTTTTTAATCATCAATTTCTATTGGTATTTTGTAATGAGATACTTGTATAAATTCATGTGAAAATCAATAAAATCTCATGATTTTTCCACAGTTTTTTCGCATGAAAAATCTGCAAAAAAACAGTGATTATTAAGCGGGAATATCATGATATATTCTTATAATAAATCAATATTTTATCATATATTCTGAGTTATCAATCATTAATTTCTATTGATGTTTTGTGTTGAGATACTTGTATAAAATCATGTGAAAATCAATTTTACCTATGACATTATAAGATTTTTTTGGTTTTCTTTTATACAGTTTTTTGGCTTAAAAATCACAAAATTTATTATTAAATGTCTATCAGAAATCAGGTAGATTTAGGTGTGAGATCATGATATTTAATTATAATTATTTTGCATATTATCATTTATTAAGAGCTTTTTATCAATCATTTCTCTAATGCTTTATAGTGAGATTTTTGAGTATTAATTGCGAGCCCGAAGGGCGAAGCTAATTGCGAGCCCGAAGGGCGAAGCTAATAATCGCATACGCAGAAAAAAAAAAGCCATGTCACTTTGTCTGTATGTATGTATGTATGTATGTAACGCTCCATAGCTCGGGCGTTTTACGACACATTTCAGACTTTTTGGTCTTAAAAACTAGACAAATAATATGCGGTGCGACCAGAACAAAAATAATTTTATTTACTTGATTAGTTCTCCTGTAATTAATGAAAAACTGCTAAAATATTTACTTAACGACTAGTGACATCTGGCGGTTGCGACTACAACTTTTTCACTTTCCTATAAAATCACCACCAGATGTTATTTATGTTTTGTAGTTATTTGACTAAATGATGGTTATTTTTAAATTCAATTATTGAACTTTATGTGTAAAAATTGGAAAATATGAGTTGATCAAACCAAACGTAAATAACTTGCAAGGATATTGAACTGTGTCAGAAAAATCCCGTTTTAAGACCAAAAAGTCTGTGAAAAAAGCGTGAATTGTGAATAAGTCCGACTTAATCATAGGCCCTGAATTTGTCATTTAAGACAGTTTTCAACTGGCTTACGACTATCCCTTCGCGGCGAGCTGATAAGCTTGCTTTTCTATCTTATCTCACCACAAGCGGTGAGATTTCCTAATGTCACCCAGCGAGAGCAAAAGTGTTTTATTGACAATGGTGTTAGAATTCCTCTATATTTACCTTTATTCCTCTACAAATTTATTCATTGCCCGGAGTTGGTTTGAACCACCAACTTTTGTATTACGAATCCATTGTTATAACCACTACACCAACACCCTACTAAGACATGGACGTCCATGGTATATCCATGGGATGTAAATTTTGGGATCTGGTACATCCCATTTTACATACAATGGATGTACGGGGAATATCCTAATTACCTTCCCCTCGACGTACTGTGGGGTATATCCGAAGTACGTCCAAATTTGTCTGCAGTTGGGATGATCATTCCAATTGAAATAAATAATTAGGGATATTCCAGCTGTTATTCTTTCCATACTTTTCTCTCTGATTTACCATTCTGAACTCATTTTACTAGGAAAGAAGCTTTGACTATTTCGGGAATCGAACCCGGACCTTCGGAGTGGAAGGCCAGTGCTATACAGCTACGCCACAATAGTTATATGAAATCTAGCATAGTTTTATTAACGTAGTTTGTTACTTAATCGACTGTTTAGAAAGGGCATAGCATAACACACATTAGTAAGGTTTTATCTTAACGTACATATAAAAGTTCTTCTTCTACTTTTATGGGGTGATTTACGCCTTTACAGTTGGATTTTTATATAAGATATTAGGGGACCATTTTAAAATATATATTTATTTAAACTAATAACTGTCATACACATTAACAGTTGTAGCACATTTTTTTTTATTTACGTACAGAAGTCCGTAGCGTGTTTACTAATAAATAAACTTAGGAATAAGTAAATTATAATAATAAAAACAAGTTTATTTTTTCATTTATCATGTTTATTTAGAAAGTTAAGTTCTTAACGGATAAATAATGCTGCTTGTAAAAGAAGAAAAGTAAAAAAAATTATATTTAATCGAAGATACGTTAAGGTGCGTCTACACTAGCAGTTTTTACAGACATACAGACACCGAATTCGACCGTAACTTGTCTGTAAAAACGGCTAGTGTAGACGCAGCATTAGATAGATATTAATACACAAGCTTTCATCTTTTTTGGATGAGAACTGTACGTACACCAAACATACTTCCGGTACATTCAGTGAATGTACTTGATGGTATGTCCATTGTATATGTTTTTCATATACTGTTGGGATCAAAGAATTTCTTAATTTTTTATCCATTTATGTACATACTGGTAGCGTACCCTGAACATCCACATGGGATGAGGGACGCCAACATCCCGTTGTACATACCTGGGATATCGCTTGGATGGCGCGTCTTAGTAGGGCAGCGGTGCAATTAGACTTCAACAGTCCCGACGTCACAAGTAGACAGCGCATACTCACACATAGTCATGCTATCGCCCAGCGTGAGCAAAATCGATTAGTCGGAATCAGTATTAAAACTACTCAATTGTGAGACTATTTGCTTCATTACATAGTTGTGGGTGGTTTTGAACCACCAATACCAACCTTTGAATTACTGATACAATGCTATAATCACTACACCAACAGCGGAGGTTAAAGTTAAGTCACAACGTGACCAGAATGTTAGCGCATACTTACACATCGTCATGGTAACAACACATCATGAGCAAAATCGATCTATTTGAATCGGTTTTTGAATTATTAGATATTGAAAATATTTGCATCATTACACAGTTGTTTGCCGAAAGAGGGTTTGAACCACCAACCTTAGAGTTACCTACCCAATGCTCTTACTACTACACCAACAACGGTGATATTCATAAAGTCCCAACGTGACCAGTTGCATAGCGCATACTTACATATTTTCATGGATATCGCCCAGCTTGAGCAAAATTAAAGTCCTTGGATTTGAAGACATTTTTTAAAATCGCTACCGATCGCTAAACATCATTCGGTCGCTACTCCTGCTATTCTTTACATCAGAAAGATATTAGCTGAGTGTGGGTTTGAACCATCAACGCGTAATCTTTTTTCAGTGATGTCACTCATCGCTCGATGTGATCAAATCTGTTGGACTGTTTATCGGAAAATTTTTAAGGTTTATTCTAAGGTTGTATTAATCGCCCGGCATGAGCAAAGCGGGTTAATTTTTGTGCGAATGTTCGTTTCAATAAATCGATGTTTAATTAACAGATAAATAAAAAAAAATGTGTAGTGGCTATAGCGTTCATAAACGGCGAAATAATACTTGGCATCACCATTATAAGTGCGATACTTTGAAATCTATCAGCTTGGATATCCGAATAATATAAAAAAAATTGGTTATCAGCCATACTTGAACCTTTACCATTACTGTCCCTAAGCAAGTAAGCTAACCAGTACACCATTTGCTGATATGTTATGTTTGTAAAACACTGTTAAAATATTTTCAATTGGCAAAAATTTGGAAATTTGGTTTTGTTTTTTATTATTTTTGGTATTTATTGATATACTTTAATATTATTAATTCACGGTTGAGCGCACATGGGAACTGTCAGGTGATTTCTCAAAAGCCGTCCTTGCTTTGCAGATTCAGCTATTTCGACTTTCACACCTGTGGGTTAATTTTTTCCCCGATAAAAAAAACAACAATGTAAAACATACTATTAAGTAAAAGAAGTAAACAAAAATCTATAATAATTATTTCTTTACCTTCTTTCGATGTTGTACGTGAAAAAGCCACATACAGCTGACCGTGAGAAAAGACAGGCTCCGGGAGGAAAATGACGACACGATCAAAAGTCTGGCCCTGTGACTTGGTGATGGTTATGGCAAATGCCAACAGCACAGGAAATTGGAGTCTCTTGAGGATGAAAGGAAGATCGGAATCGGTGGGTGACAACGTCGTTCGCGGGATGTAAACCGTGTGACCCTTGTTCTTGCCGGCAGCTATGTCTGCAACGATCAGATTTTCTCTGAGTGCTCTGATGATGAGACGGGTGCCATTGCAGAGACCCATACGCGAATCAATGTTCTTGAGCGGAATGATGATGGCTCCCACTTTCATCTTGAGCACATGAGTGGGAATTCCGGACACGTTAAAGGTGTTGAGAATCTCGGTTGGATAATTGGCAATTTCTTCAGGATCGTCCGAGTCAATCTTATCGATGCTTTTGTACTGATGCACTATTCCAGGCATGTCTTTGATGATCTGATTGTTGATCCGTAAGCATTCATCGTTCTTTGGACAGAGAATGGCTCGACTGCAAATCTGCTGAGAGACCTCGGGATCCGAAAGCAGAGCAGCAACACAAAAAACATGCTCAATCAAATTCCGTACAAAGTCAAGAAAATCGGCAGAAATTTCGATGAGATCGGGATTGTTAAGTCTTATAATCGTTGGCAGAGTACCGTTTCCAAGCTGAATAAGCCAGTCAGCGTAGTCTTGATTGCCGGCCACGGTACGCATATTCTGGGTTAGACGAAGATGACGGAACAGAGGCCACGTTGCGTTATTTTTGATTGTAGCTTCCACCACCTTCACCCTGTTTCCATGTCGGACGACTGGTAAACATTGACGAAAGTCACCACCAAGAAGAAGGACTTTTCCACCATGAGGTAAATTTTTCTTTTCCAATTTTTGAAAGAGGAAATTAAAAGCGTCGAGAGCGTGATTTGTCTTCATGGTGGCTTCGCCGGAAATGATGAGAGCGGCACTTGAAATAAAATTAGCCAGAGGGCTGTCATCTACAATTTTCGATCTGGTAACTTCGGTAATTGGAGGGTAGATCTTAAATTGGGAATGATACGTTGTGCCGTCAATCAACAACGTAGAAGCGATGCCGGTAAAAGCGACGGCGATGACTGTCTTCCCTAGGCCTTGGAGAACGGTGATCAGAGTGTTGTACGAAAAGGTCTTGCCAGTACCTCCAGGCCCATCCAAAAAATACTGATGGGGAACTGAGTTGTTGTTGTCGTTGACGGCAGCCATGATTTGATCATAACCGGCTCGTTGACCTTCGTTCAATTGAGTAACCATCAGTTCACCCAATCGTCTCTTTTCTATCCTGGTAATTGCAGTATTTTCTTAAGGTTGAGCTTCAATAATCTGGCGAATAAGCTGAAAGTCAGGAACAGGCAAAGAGAGTTCTTCCATATTTCTATTATGGAGAATCAACTTGTCTTGAATCCATTTCAAAGTCAAGTTTTTGGCGACTTCCGCATCGTTACCAGTTCAAATAAAATCTTCCATGAGGTGGGGAAGAGACCGATCAAAGAGATGAAGAGCGTCGTTGGGATTGCAAAAGAGGCAGACATTGACAAAGAGTTGTCTCAATCGCTCCGGCATTTCAAAAGCGGCGGCATCGTCCAAAGTATTCTCCCAAACACTGTCGTCCTCCAGCAAATTCAAAGCAGAAGCGGCTGATTTAAACGTCGGTAGAAGGACACTGTTGACCGTGCGGATATCTTCAAAGCTGGTTGATCCTCTGACGTTGAGGAGGAGCAAGCGAAGGCAGTATCGCTCAACTTGACGGACGCCCACGGTATATAAGCGGCCTATGATTTTAATATTTCGTCTTCGAGGTTTCCAATAATTACGACCACCCGACCTAACGAAACAGAAATGATGGACAATTTATCGGTAAAAATACTGTCTCGCTTCTTCATTATCCCGATTCAAGATGAACCAAGCAGTTAACGTCGTTTCCTTGGTCGCGGCATTGATGACTGCTTGTTCCTCGTTGCCCGGTTGGAAAAAGATGGACTGTTCAAGAGGCAGATGCACGGCTAGTCGGGTGATGGTATGAGAACGATCGCTGAGAGGAAACTTGAAGATTCTATGGGCGGCTTCTGGTGCGCTGACGTAACGGGTGTCCGTAAAGGTGGAGATTTCGTCCCAAACAAAAACTTGCTCGTTTTCTGCTCCAAGCTGATGATGCGTTCCAGTTTTCGATTCAATGTTGCTGCAGTCGTGACCTTTTTACACATACTTGAAGATGTACTTGACAGTGGTCATATTGGCGCAATACTCGATGTTGATAGCCGTTGCCGTAGCCGTTGTCATTTATCATAGTCTCTTCGTTGAAGTCTTTGTGGAACTTTTTACAGCAGCCCTCTTTATCCATGCAGGGTAAGTTTTGTTGATGTTGTTTGTTGACATGGACCGTGAATCATGTGAGCCATAACAGAGTCGTAAAGTCTTAGATAGAGTGTCTTGTCGGGAATTTCAGCGCAGATGGTCTTATCCATATCCTCTGGTGTCGAAGGAGCGTCGCGGCTGTCGACCCACACCAGCATGTGGCAATGAGGCAGTCCGCGTTTCTGAAATTCAATGACTTCGAATCTGGCCACGGTGAAACCCAATACTTGCTTTTTCTCGATGTCGTCGACCAACTCTTTCTTCTTCAAGTGGAATACTCTCGCGACCATATCGGGACGATCGGAAGCCGTCAAGTAGTTTGGGATATTAGCAACAATTTCCCTCCACTTGGGATTGCAGGTAAACGTCACAAATAAAGTCGGTTTGCCAAATTTTCCACAAATTGCCATAGCGTCTTGGTAATTTTGTTTCATGGCTCGAGGACTGCCAATAAAAGACGAAGGGAGAATGTAGATCGAGCCAACTTCCAAATTTTCTCTCTCCACTCGATTGTTGATGTAATCCATCAGTCCACAGTAGCGCTCAACATGCAGCTCTGCCTGGTTTCGTCTGAGCCAATCTAGGCGTTCCCCCTCGACCTTGACGTAAGAATCGACAAAATACATCTGAGTGACGGCACCCCCAGCCAAAACGTTATTGAAATCACCGCGAACTGACATGCGCGAACTGTAGAACTCGGCATGCGTCACTCTTGTGCGTTAGCCTCTGTTTCTGTTCGGTGGTCGATCGTCGTTCTCTTCGTTTGCTTCTGGTTCTTCTTCTTCACCTGGCTCATTGTCAATCACATAATTGCCATCTGCTGCGGCCATTCCATCACGAATTAAAACTCTGGGGTTGGGCCACAAGGGATCAATCTGCTCCTCTTCATCTTCTTCAACAATCATGGCCATTGCTGCCTCTTCATCTCTCTCTCTCCGTCTGGTAGTGGTATAAGTCATGTGGGGATGCCAACCGTCGTCACCGTTGGGGAATAAAAGTAGGTAACACATCGGATCACACATAACCTTTTTTGTGTCAATCTGGATGAATCGTCGGCCTCTGACGGGAATGTAGAGATGGCCACGAATATCTCTGTAGGTTGGTGGTTCGCCGTCAGTACTTTTAAAAACCACAGCAATTTCGTTGACCGTTGGACAGTTGTATCTTCGTTGGTCGAAATTTCTTCTATTGCAAGTGATGATCATGCCGACAGTGTAGTGAGGTAGATTTTCAGCTTGACGTCGAACGTATTTTTCTCAAAGACCTGACGCATCATCTTGTAGGTCAAGGCGTAAGGATTATTTTCTCGAAGCATAGCGTCCAGCTCTTCCATCAAAGTTCTACAACAACCCCAATTCATTTCGATATTGGCCCTGAAATCAGTAGCCTGTGCAGAATCAAAAAAATACAAATCAGAGTATTTGGGATTTGCCGTCTGACCAAGAGGAGTAGTTTGGTGGTAAATCTGACCATGAATGCGTACACAGTACGGGCCGCGACCTTGCGGCGGTGAATAATTAGGTCCCATAGTGGCGAAAGCATGGGCGCTGTTGTAATTTCGAATCTGCTTCATGAAATGTTTCGATTTCGGGTGCCGGTTTTGCAAGAGGCTGGCCAATGGTTCTGGACACTGCTTAGCAGGAGGAATAATGACATTGCCCTTTGCGCAGCATTGCTGGAACTTCTTGTCTTTCGGCATTTCTTTCGCGAAATGTTTGGCATCACATTCCGAGCAAATCTTGGTCAAATCTCCGCAGTCATGCAAGTGAACGCGGTCCTTTACCACGATTTCTTTGCAAGCCTGCCGATGAGTTCTTGGATTTCCACGCCGGCCGCGTTCAGTCATCAACTAAAAACGAAGAGCTTCGTCTTCTTCATTTTCAATTGGAACCATTTCGCCATGATCAAGTGCATTCCTAGCTCGCAATTCTTCGTCTTCCCGCTCTCGTTGCTCTTCAAGTTCGCGCCGTAACTCCATACGACACCGATTCTCTTCACGCCGCGCAGCAGCTTCTTCTCTATTCTCTGTCGCTCTGTAATCAGCCATGTACTCGGGGTGATCAACGCGACCTTCCTGCTCAATTTCGTCGAACACATTGACTTGATAACGAAATCTATCAGAGATAGCGCGATCTATTCTTTCTTCTGCAGTTTCCCTTCCACGTACAACTTCCTGGCATGATGACTGATCCTGAAGTCGAGAAAAATGGCTGTCTTCAGATTCGTTGTCGCGTTAATCTTCCTTACGGACTAAATAATCCTGAAGTCGAGCCCGCTTTTCAGCTTCAATTTCTTCATTTCGATAACATCTTTGCCGTAGAGACTGCTCGCGCAGCCTAGCTACTTTTTCGGCTTCCAATTCCTCGTTGCGCAGAGAACTTTGCCGCAGAGCCTGTTCGCGTAACCTATCTAATTTCTTTGCCGTCGATTCCTCGTTGCGCAGAGAACTTTGCCGCAGAGCCTGTTTGCGTAGCCTAGCTGATTTTTTTACTTCCAATTCCTCGTTCCGTAGAGCTTTTTGCCGTAATGACTGTTCCAGAAGTCTAGCTGATTTTTCTGCTTCTGATTCTTTGTACCCCAGAGCTTTTTGCCTCAAGGCTTGATCTCGAAGCCTAGCTAATCTCTCCTCTTCAGATTCATCTTGCCGCAGAATTCTCATCCGTAATGCCTGGGATTGCAATCGAGCTCGTTGCTCTTTAGGAGTTTCTCTGTTGCCAACAGATACCTTTCCTGCCTGGTGTTGTTGTCTTGCTGGACGTTCTGCCACAGTATCATTAGCAAGAACAACTCTTGGACGATCATATGATGGTCTCTAATTCATCGCTCGCAAGATAGATGCTGCCTCTTGTTGACGAAGGGCAGCTTGCCGCTCCACCTCCGCCTGCAATCGAGCTCGATTTTCTTCTGCTTGAAGAAGGCCAGTCTGCCGCTCCGCCTCAGCCTGCAATCGAGCACGATTTTCTTCTACTTGAAGTAGGCCAGCTTGCCGCTCTGCCTCTTCTTCCAATCGAATACGGTTTTCTTCTTCGTGCCTGAGAACTGCTGTCCGCTCTTCCTCGGCCAACAGTCGAGCACGATTGTCTTCTTCAGTCTGTTCCTGCCTAAGGAGTTGCTGCTGGATTCGCTGATCGAGCAGCCTAGCTTCATGTTCAGCCTCCGTCTCTCCAGCACGGGAAACTCTTTTCCGGTCCGCATCTAACCTCTGCGCTCTGCCTCAACGCTCTCTCGTCAGGTGCCTCTGCCTGACGGTCTTCTCTTGCCCTTTGCGCATTCAAATTCTTGGCAGCCTAATCTTCTTCGGGTTGAGCCAACGACGCTTCTCTTCACGGACGAACCTGGCCTTTTCCCTCTGAGCCGTCAATCTCACTTATTTTGCCTCCGGGTCTTAGATTCTTCTTTTTTCCCTAGCCTTCCTATTCTTCTCATCCTTTTCCTCTCGAGTTAATTCATGAAGCGATGGCATTTTCAAATCAGCAAAAAAAAACCCTAATTTTCCAGAAAAATTTCGCTACTATCAGTGGAGGGTTCTTTGGTGGGCTTTTGGAGGACTTTACACCGCATAAATGTTCAAAAAGCTTAAAACTAAACACAAATCCGAACATAAGCCGTCGACAGCAACCGGTGCTCAATAACCCAGTGGTTTAGTGGTTAAGGTTCACATCTTATAAACAAATACGCATCGCAGGTTAGATCCTCTCCGGTTGTCGACTGTTCGTTACACCACATACCTCCAAAAATGGCAAAAGTAATACAATTATTTTCATTGACGCTCAACTTGATGCTAACTTGATCGGGATTTCAATCGCAATTGTGACTGTTTGAAAGCCATAATGTTAACTGCTATACCAAGACCATGCTAACCACAACACCACGGGCTGATGTCATATAAAATCAATTCGACGACAAAATAACCGGGAGCTGGCGATTTCTGGCAGTTTTTTTAGTAGGTGCAAGGCAACGGACATAGTTATCAATCACTGACATTTATCCAAAACCCAAAAACAGAATTGATTTAATCTATATTTAAACGATAAACCTCTTAGTACGGAAGCGAACGTGCTAACCAATACTCTACCAACGGATATCAATGAATGGGAAATCAATGACCCAAAAATGATTTACAGAAGCTAAAATATACTTGATAACTTTAGTCTAGATTAAGGCACATGATGAAACCAAAACACTGAATACACAATCAATTCATAATTAACGACACACATAACCAAGATGTACCCACACTTAAAAAAGCTTTCAACATTGATGATTAAGACTACATCTAGAAATGGTATCGGAAAATCAGCTTGCCATACAATTCAAATCCTGAATTTAGTCGCTGACTTAAAGGCGGTCGTAAATACACAGCGAAATCGATGAATAAGCCACCAATCAAATGCTGAAATACAAAACAAAGCATGAATCAATAAGAATTATTTCCTGAAACTGTACCATCCCAGCAGAAATTCTTATTCGAAGTCTTTTCATCTGCCCTACCTTTTACTTTCCTGAGATTTTGCTGATGAAAAGACTGTGAATAAGAATAATTTGTCTAAAACTGGACCATCCCAGCAGAAATTCTTATTCCCAGTCTTTCTTCAGCAAACTTTTACTTTACTGAGATTTTGCTGATAAAAAGACTGCAAATAAGAAATATTTCCTAAAACTGGACTATCCCAGCAGAAATTCTTATTCGCAGTCTTTTCTTCAGCTAACTTTTGCTTTAAAGAGATTTTGCTGATGAAAAGACTGCGAATAAGAATTTCTTCTTACAACTGTACCATCTCAGCAGAAATTCTTATCCCTGGAGATAATTGGCGAACAAATATCATTAAATCATTTGTCTCGATCGAGTATCGAACCACCTACCTAATGGTTATTCAGCGAACGTCCTAACCACCATATCAATACACCGATTTTTATGATTACAAAATACGAATTTAAATAACCAACAGAAACAATTTTCCACGCAATTGGCGAATATTCAAACTAAACTTCCAGCGAGCGACTTGAACGTGCGACTCAACGAATCACGGCGCGGGTACTCTAACTACACAACCAAGTGTCCGCTGACCATAAGGCTATCGTGCAATTATAAAAAGAGTATTATGTATTATCGATTATGTAAATTCGTTTGCGACATGGCAAAGTCGATATCCACTTCACCTGCACCCAATATAAATTCGTCCAGATGCCATCAAAATTAGCCATTTTTTTATGAGTTAGGATTTATGTATGCGAGTGTGTTTAGTTGTGGTAACGCAAGTAATTGCCAAACTATTTATACCACTTTGTTCACCTGTTTAGGGTTGACCGTGACTAATAAGTTTCGTCTACCTGCATTATCAATCTAAGCACACTTTTGCATACACGATCCTATCAATAAAAAAAATGCCTAATTTTGATGGAAACGCAACAGTTTTTGAAGAAGACGAAGAGTTTGATAAACTCATGTTACAAGTCGATGAGGCGGATGTGAGCCGCCTAATAGAAGAGAAGGAGGAAGAGGAAAATAGTTGGAAAAGCAAAGCAGAGGAAGACTCAAGAAATGAAGAAAAAAACGAAGAAGAAAAACAAAGAGAAATAATAGAAGAAGAAAAATTATTGAGGGAACAGCAGCAAGAGCTGGAGAAAGGGAAAAAGGAAGTAGATGAGAAGCTAAAGAGAATTCAAGACGCAAAAATTGAAGAACAGAGGCAAGAAGCCTTGAAAAAGATGGAAGAGTTCGAAAAACGGAAGCAAGCGGAGGAAGAGATTGCACAAATCTGGAGAGCACAAATGGAGATTAGACTCGTCGTTAAAGTGTTCAACTAGTAGAGAATGCATAGGGAGAGAGGTAGATTCAGCAGGGAAAAAGTGATCAGCACAACCTTTCAGCATAGCTGGTGGGTCGGCCGTGATGGTGCCATCAATGGTCATTTCAGATGGAAGTGGAATGGCAGCAGATTTGCCGTACAAAGTTCTCAGAGCAAAAAAAAACACATTTTCTAACTGTCCAGTTCAGCTGCCACAAACTGATCCAATGATCGCCTCTTTGCCCTGCGCAGCTCGCGTTGGTAGCTCGCTTTTTGTTCAGTGTACAGAACCCTATTGGCCAGCGATTTCTGAACGGACCAGCACTTGAAGGCCCGTCTGGTGTTGTTTCTCAGAGCACAAAGTTATTTGGACCACAATGGCATGCAGCGGCGATGTGGTAAGGGGGAATTATCGCTTTTTGAGTTGCACGCAGAGACAGGGATTAAAGAGAAGATGTCAGTTATAAGCGAATCAATGTCCCTTTTAGAAGGAGACAGCGGGAGAGGGAAAGATTTGAGTTCTACTGAGAGTTGGGCACTGCATTTTGCTAGATTGATCCTGGCGATTGTCGGGACTCTGGGAGTACAAGTGCATTTTTTTAAACGAGAGGCATGACAAGCGCGTGAAATTTCAAAGTAAATGTAAGAATGATCTGAGAGCGAAGGTATAGAAGGAAAGAACCAGCGTGACACCACAACTTTGTCGCCAGTCAGGGTCACATCAAGAAACGAGGTCCCACCCGGTGTGAAGTCCAGGTCGGATGTATTACAGTTAATGATATTTAGGTTCTCACTGTGAACTAAGCATTCGAGCTAGACCTCTTTTGCGTCTGTAGTAGGGCTGTTCCAAAGAAGGTTCTTAGCATTAGAGTCCATGGCAATTACTGTGAAGGGGGAAACAAGATTTTGGAAAGCAGAATGAAATAGGGAGGAGATATCGTCATCGATGGGCGAAAATATGCAGACAAAAAACTAAAGGATCCAATGTCGAAACCCGAAACATGATTGCAGCCAGGTTTGGAGGTCGTACGACAAGAAGACGCAAGCTCGAGCTTTACAATTATGGCAGCGCCATACGCATTAGAATCATTCAAACTGTGAAAAGCGATGTATCCGGGTGGGATGTCAGAAATGACAGGTGAGTTTGAAATTTGAATTAGTAGCGTAGGGTACTTGGATCAGTATAACGTAAAGCTCGTTTTCACATATGACCTGGGCGAGGTTAGCAGCCGCTGCCTTCGAGTGGCGAAGATTAAATTGCATGCATTTAAAATAATTGGCGGGAGAGAGCTTTAGATTGGAGTTGAGAAATTTGTGTAACATTATCTGCGTTCGAGAGTGGCGCGGTATCTGGTCACGGCCTTCATTTGGACTGGGCATAGTTTATCACCAGCGTGATGGAGACCCGAGTAGGACGCGCATTTTTACATCCGATTTGCAGTCTCTCGTACGGTGGGAGCCACTACACTTGCCACAACGGGCAGATGTATCCCTACAGCAGGCCTGAGCATGACCATACCCTTGGCAATTGAAGCAGCGCCGTACCTCTCTGTTTATTTAGGTCGAATTCCACCACACGTAGCTCTGTGTTAAAAATGTCCACGCTGCCCCGAAACAAAAGGTTGTCACGAGTGGCGCGACAGGTAAAGAAAAACTTAACGTGGCCAGTATTTGTGCCCGGCTGAGTAAAAATCTGGCGGCAAGAGTGAACCTTGTCTTTAAGCTCATCATTCCGATACATCAACTCCTCTTTTAGGTTAGGCAAGTAGCTCAGGTTAACAAAAAGGGCAACTGCAGGTTACAGGACATTAGATTCGGTTACAGATTTGAACATACTTGTACAATCTGGCTTCTTCTCCATGATTGATTTGGCCCTCTCGTAGTCGGCTGGATTCTTCAGGGTTATGTATAGCTTGTCATCCTTCTGTCTCACACGCTGCGGAACTGGCCCATCCGAGCCGGCTCCCAGAAACTGGTCCACAGTGGCTATAGAGACGCGGTCTGCTGGTTTGGCCCCGTCTGCATAGTTGGCTATAAGTACTGGGCAAGGTTGGCCGCGAGTGGCGGATGCGTAAGATGGCTTGCTTGCTGGATGCATGCCCAAGATAGGCTGAAACGGTGAAGCAATCCTAGGTTGGGCGTGGTAAGACTTAGCAATAACATCGGCAAAAGCATGCTTGTTTTGCTCCATCTCGGTCTTGAGATTAGCAACAGTGGCTTCAAGATGTTTGACCAGGTCGTTTTGCTGGTAAACAAAGCTTAGCAGGGATTTCAGCTTAGAAGCCATGGCTTCTTTGTCGAGGGTATCGAGCTGGGTAAGATCATGGTCGGCAAAAACTGAGTCGAAGTCAGCTTTGGTTTTCTTGTTGGATGACTCTTCCACCAGATCCAGAATGGCTACAGGTGAAAGAGCGTCGTGGTTTCGCTTGCCAGCGCCGTTGATGGGATTGCCGAAAGTTTCGGCACTTGGTGGCTTCTTTGGTCTATTTTTCTGGTAGCATGGGTTGGAGCAATAAGACTGCTTGCTGATGTTCGGGCTGAATTCTATATTGCAACCTTTGCATTGTCTGGTAGCAGATGTTGTAGTCTGGTGGTCGCCGAAGTGACAAGTTTGTTTAGGCTTAGGTGCCGAATCTGATACAGAGATGTCGCCACCATCGCTCTGACTCTTGTTGGTGGCTGGACTTATTAATAAAGACATCGTCACAAACGAGAAAAATTAAAAAGTATTTCACCGTGAGCAGCAGGTTTCCCGTAACGGGATAAATCCAAAATAAGGTAAGTATATGCACGAAACTGTGATACAATATGTGGGAGCTAAAAAAACACACGTCTAGATCGTAATAGCAGAAGACAAGAGACAAGGTTTATTGGATTTATTCAGTTAAATTGTTTCATTGGTGTGTTTATTGAATATAAGTATCAGCTCACTCGAAACATTTCTACGTATCAGCCTAACTTTTGAAAGTTTGAAAGAAATTCTCATCTATCCTTGATGTGCCAGACAGGCTCATCATCGTCGGATGACTCGAGATCATCATCTCTATTATCGACATCCTGGATGGCTATTGGCTGGTGCTGCAGCAGTTCGACAGTGTCTTCCGAAACTGGAACGGGAACTTCAAATTAAAATCCTCAGCAACAAAATCGTCACCTGCAGAATTGTTGGTAACATTTTAACACTTATGACTTACTTAAAACATCTTAAAACTTACCATAGTGATAATCCAAGTCCTCCGTTTCATCCCCCCAAACTTGTTGATGGAAGCTACCATCATCAGACGGCCAGTCATAGTTGTGCTCCCCGTCAGAATTTTCCTCTGTGGAATCTTCTTCAGTTGGGTAGTCTGTAAAGAATTAAAAACATTACTAAATTTTTAAAAAATAAAATCTAATTTTACTTACTAGGGCAGGATTCGGTCATGTATGGATGTTCATCTCCACACCTGAAAGGAAGATTGCACATGATACTATATTATTGGCCCCGAGGTAAAGATTTATAAATTTATGCTTACCATTTGCACACATAAGGAGGATATAAATCAATTTCACTCATTTTTTGAGCATTGACTAGTTTTTCTGTTGCCTTTTTTCGATAAAAAATATAGCTTTCTTTACGAAATTGGCTTTTTTTTTGTAAAAAATTTCGACGTCGTCTGCTCAGTTTTTTCCCGCTTTTTGACCACCGTTGCCAGGTTCTTATTTTTTAACTGTCACCAGACACAGAACCGTGGATGAATTGGAAAAAGGTTTTCGCGCTTTTTGTACTATTTATTTATTCATTAATTTTTATGACCATTTTTCTTTTTAAAGGTCAATGTATAGATGTTAAAAACCGATTTGCTCGCATGGCAGCCACCTACTCGGGAAATGGACTGCCATGGAGGAATATGTTAATTTTATTCCACAATTATATTAACACAAGATGGGGCCTTCTACCATTCTGTCTTGGCAATTCGGCCGCCAATAGGTAAAAACAATTGATTTGGTGAAGAATCCATTATCTGCTTGTCTCACAATTTGTAATGTTCCATTACAGGGAGGCGAGGGAGCAGTACGGTAAAGCGTAAACGCGCATTGACTCGGCTCTTGACCTCTTGGACACCGAACTAACTGCACTTTCGGGTGAAAGCTATCAGCGTCCATATGCGGATCTGCTCTTATTTTAGAACAAAACGCTCAGAATGCATAGCCGCACAGTCATCAAGCAGCAATTTATTTTGTAATTTTTTAAATTCATGAAGCAGTCGTAACGATGAAAATCAAATAGGCCTAATAAAATATATTTATGTGAGATAAACCCATAATTTTCAAAACGACGATTACGGTATTATGTTTTTATTTTATTTTTTAATCAGAGAAGGACTCAATTTTTTATAGAAATTCTAATAATTAAAAAGAAAAACGTATCCCCTATTTTCGATCGTCATCGCTAGGAATTCAAACGTACAAACTGCGCGCGAAAAAAAGACATCTAGTGGTAAAAAAAGAAATTAACGTAAATAACATTGCCGCTAATCCATGGGGGCGGGAGACTAACTTTAATAATGTTCATGCATTTTCGCATTTCCCAAGCATAACTTTAAAATCGTCGAATTGGAACCGATTAGAACTCGAAAGCCAAACGGAAAATGTAACGTTAGGTTTTCACCTTTGGTTCAGGTACTCCAAATATTCGTAATAAACAAGAAGAAATAATGCTCAGTGCCATTTCCCTAACTTTTCACATCTTAGCGCTATCATTAAGCCCTATGACTTTTAGGGAGGCCCATAGCATAATCACTTAGTGTGGTGTTGACTTAAAAATTTACCGCTCAAAATTTGTGAAGAAATCATCATCTACCCCGCTTAATATTTTATTCAACTGTCGTCTTCGTTCGTTTGTGGATCATAACACGTATACAGTAGGCTATTCTAATAAAATCCTAACCCAATTTAATCGATCTAGGGGTAGCACAGTCAACTACGAAAGTGTTTTTCAGCGGGGTCCACGCCTCTGCCACTCCCAATCGTGACTTCAAAATAAGTGTATAGTATTTTTTTTTAAATAGACCTCTTGCACCGTGCGGATAGCAGGATTCTTGTAGTCCGACAACGCTGCAATCCGCCATATTGAGAAAACCACACCCTTTTTTAACACTGTCTCTTATGGAAGTATTTTTTCAAAGTGTTTTTTCTCTTAACTGGATAACAACTTCGACCAAAGAAAAATATTGAAAAATACTACATCATTCAGGTTATCCGTTGCATGTAAGTTTTCCACTATTGAAGTAGTGGAAGTCATATTAATTAAATGTTTTGTACAGGGCATATGGGCATTGTTTACATCTGTTGGACCCAAACAAATGTATAGTTTACTTATAATTTTTAACATTTTCCCACTGAAACACTTGGTAATTCATTTTTCCAAACTATTTAGATTGTCATGTGTGACGAGGTATTGGTGGAAAATGCTGTAATCCAGCATTTAATGATGCATTGCTTAAAGTGAAAAGCTTTTTAAAGAAATAACCTTGCTATTAATTTTGATCACTTCAAACTGAAGAAAATTTACTGTTTTGGAAGACGAATGTTGGAAAAAATACATTAAGATCATGAAGCCGCTTACTAAGGCCCTTAACCGCTTTGGAAACGAGGAAAAAGTGTCAGCTGCGTGTGTCCTCCCCTTCCTTTCAATTTCGAAGGAGAAAATTGCCGAGTTCAAATAATCATCCACTGCACACCGCTAATGAACTGTCTTTCAGATGGTATAGAATAGAAAGGTTTCAGTTGTTTTTCAAATCCTTCTCGCATTTATTAATGACTCCCGCTCTGAATTCTTATGATTAAAAAAGGAACAGAAACCTGAAAACACAAAACTTTTCGAAAAAGAAGTTGAGAGTTGCGACAACAAATTGTAAGTTTATTTTCGATTATTTATTGGTTGACTTAATACATACTTAATACTTGGATAAAATAATAAAAAAATCGTCTCGAAGAATCTTCTCAGCCATAAAGGGCCGTTCGTAGTCTTTCACTTCCTTGTCCGTGGTAAAATTTAATTTAAAATGGGTTTTTAAACCTTTACTTTAAGTTTTTTATGGAGGTTACTGAATATTTTTTGGGAAACACAGAGGATGAGCTAGGGAGAAAATATGAAATTTGTTCTGTTGTAGAGGAACAAGAAGTCATGGGGAAAGCAAACGAAACCATCGACGATGAGTTTGATGATTACAGTTTTAAGTAATGAAAATTAACATCAACATAATAGATCTAACCCAAAATAATAAATTGCCTTCCAAATAGCAATCTAGGAGATGGCGAACTGAAATGGATAAAGAAAACACAAAGGCGCGAGGATTCTAAAAGAGAAAAAGAAACTGACAACGAAGGAGAAAGGATGGAAGATAGTTCAAGTAATGATGAGGTGGATTATGTTGAGGAAACAGAATATGAAGAAAATAAATTTTCAGCCTCATTTCCCGACTGTAAGGCGGACTCGAAGTAGGAAGACGAACGAGACAAAGGTTTGTTTATTGCAAGTTGCAACGAAATGTCTAGGCAATTGCCCTCTCGGATGAAAAATCCTCACGACAACAGAAGACTTGTAGGCTTTCGTGTCAATTAATAAAGTTTTCTTCTTGGCTGACACAAAACGAGATCAGATTTCGTTGCAATAGTGAGTTGGGCACCGCACGAAATCATTTTTTTTTTTACTTTTTAACCATTTTTTCACATGTAATGTTATGCACTATTCCTTCAAAATTGCACGCTATTACATTACATTTCACAGTTTTTTATACCTTTACTTTAATTCCTTTTTTTACAGAGGTTATAGAATACGTTGAAATTGAGGAGGAATTTGATTATAAAAGTGGTATTCAGTAAATGAACAGCCATTCTGTTTTTTTTTGTAGGATGGCCTACGATATAATGTACGTTCGGTTGTGATCTACGAACGAACGGAGACGACAGGCGAATCAAATATTAAGCAGGATCGATTATAGAATAAAGAATTTAAATCCAGTTTCTGCTTTCGAGATCTGGTTGTCGACGCTTTCGTATGCGAGGACAATATCACAATATACTCATATACTCGATCCCATATGGCAACAGTTTAAAACAGAAAATTTAATTAATTTAAAAATTTTTACTTTAGATTTTATTTTACTATTATTTATTAATTTAAAATTTTACGTTTAAACAAACGTAAAATTTTAAATTTGCTTTTTTCAAAATCGGCCGCTAGATGGCGTGGCGAAATGACGTCTGTCAATGGCGAAAATCTTCAGAAAATGACGAAAAAATTTCAAGATTTTCATTTGCCAATATCTCTGCTAATAACTGTTTAAAATAAAAACGGGGCGAGATGTCTCTGGAGGGGGGAAAAATCTTTCATTCTAAAAAATTAGATTTTTTTTTAATGGGCTGGTTTGCCCGAAAACTGATGTCAAAAATCAGTAAAAACGCTAGAATTTCTGGGGGGTCCCTTAGTTTTTATTAAATAACTTAAAAACTATGCTAGCTAGAAAATTGCGGATTTCACCATTGTGTTTTCCGCAAAATTCCGCATAAAATGGTATATACGGGGACTGGCTGCGATGCCTTTGTCACCCTTTTCCGAAAATTGTAAACCCCCAAAACCCCCAATTTTGGCCTGATTGAGTGGTGGACTCAGTGTTAATAGTTTTTGCATAAAGATCAAGGGTAAATTATAGGAACAATTTTTTTAACAGGAGGTGTCGATTTTGGACGTTGCTGCGTCATCAGGTCCCTCTTTGTGTTTTTGTTTGTGTTTTACTGTGTGTTACTTACTCTTAACCTAAATTCGATCATTACCACTAGATGGCATCATGTATTGTTATGTTTTGTTTTTTATACCAGCCGATAGAGGGTTGAGGCGGAGGCAGGGAGACTCACGAAGAAAAGCAAAGTTCCCACTTCCTTCTTATACGCCAAGCTGAGAGGGCAGCTTAGAAGGAGCTTTGAATTATCAAAGCTCCCTCTTATTCGAAGCAAACCTCCAACAATAAACCGGCTAGCTATCCGAGATAGCTGCTATCCCTTTCGAAAATTGTTAGTGGAAATATATATTTTTAGAACTTCTTATTTATTATTATATGTATTTAATTCTAATCTCATATCCCTTCTTGGTGTCATCCACAACACCACATAACTAAATCATCCAAGATTTGAAGGGAAGGAAATACTTTGGATAGGGTTTGCGCAAATTTGTTGTGGGTTGGCTTTCGGAAAACAGATTCGCTTTTGAAACACTTTTTATCAGATTCTTTATATGAGACAGTTTTTGAAGTGATTTCCTCGTTTATTTTTTGTGTTAAATGTTTTTTTGGATTTATCAAAATTCGGACACTTTAATATTTTCAAATGCCACTTGCTCGAGCTGGATCTTGAGGTGCTCGGTTAGACAAGCCACGGCATTGCGCTGTTTTGCAACCGCGTCCTTTGCTTTTTGTTCGTTGGCAACAAGGTTTGTCAGGTGCGCCCTTGGAGCCTATTCTTCAACTCAAACAATCGGAGGTCGAAGAGGGATAATAATGAGGAAAGAGGGAGGGGACTATAACGTCGAAAATTCCGATAAAAACGCTCTCAAAATGCTAGCTATTTTAATTAATATAAGGTTTATTTTTAGCTTAAAAATGATTCCACTTATTGGAAACAATATGCTATAATATTCTATATAAAATACTAAAAAATGAGCTAGCTGCATCGAAAAGGATATTCCAAACATTATTTCTTTTGTTGACGCTCAAAAAAAATCTTGCTTTCTGTAAAATTGCAAAAACATTGTTAGACCAAAAGCAGTAGAGCAAAAAACTGTACGACTTACCAAATTTGACTCATAACCTAAATGGATGAAGTGACTAACCAAGTGAATTCAATTTATTAGTGACGATTTATTTTTGAGTTACATCAGTTGTGTTCAACAGTACAAAAAACAGGGCATTAACATTAATTTTAAAAGAGTTTAAAGCAGATACAAAGTGAATTAAAGAAACTCTTCATTGTCCTCGGACTCCGATTCAGTCGTGCAGTGGGACATGCTGCTGCACAGACTGCTTTCTTCGGATCCTTCATCGTCTCCGTAATCTTCTCCATCATTACTGCCAGAAGAATCAAAACCACCTTCTCCAACATCTGAGATACCATCTTTACTGTTTTGATACTGACGATCGAAAACGTAAGTAGCGTTCATGCTATCCAGTTTGGTTTTTTTGGAAAATTCAATCCAGTTGTCTTCCTTCACATTTCGTTTCAGAATGATTTTGTCATCTGAAAGCGTGAAAAATTTTTAGTTATTTTAGTTTAAACACCCCCACAAGAGAAGAAAAAAGTCCATAAACATCTAAAAGAGAGTCCCACGGACAGCTTTTCTTTCCTCCTATTCGCTGGGGCTCCTTTGAATCAACGAAAAACACCTTCAAATCAAGAAGAAATATTTAAAAACTGAATATATGAGCTTTGTTGTTCAAGGAAAGATGTGTCGGCTTGAATAACTTAATTACAAAGTCCTGTTTTACAAATAATGAACGGATTCGATTAATAAATTTATACTTGAGATGTATCTCAAACGGAAGTTGGACGTTCAGGTATCATCGTCGTCGGTGTCAAAAATAGAGGGACGGTGTCCATTGCCACGTTTTTTTTTGTTTTTGTTTTTTTTTTTTGGGGGGGGGGTACGTATACCTAGTAGTCGAAGTGTTAATTTTTTATTACTTGTTACAAACTAACCATCACGGTTTTTAAATTCATCGAATTGTTCACCAATTTCTAAAGTCAGTTCTGGTTAAATCTAGAAAAGAAAAGAATAATTTTGAACTAAAATTCCTTGAAATCTAGAGCTAAAGAATTTTAAGTTACCTTGCTTTCCTCCGTCTTCATTCATGAGTTTCAATACTTGCTGTTCCTCGGTATCATCTGAAGGGCTGTTAACAGACTAGGTTTAATTTTAGCTTATTGATTTTAAGACTTAAACTTACGATTAGTGTTCGATTGAACACAAGCAGAATTTGTTGAATCCTGCTTCAAACCACATCTAAAAAAATTAAAAGAATTATGCACTCTTTTCTGGTAAGTTTTTTTGTAATCAACTTACTTTTCACAAAGATTCTCCAATTCTCCAATTCACTTCCTTCAATTTCTTCAACTTTCACTTATTTTTGAAATTAATGTGAAGTTTGCTTTTCGAGAGTTTCAAGGATGATTACCGACACCCGAATCTTTTGACAAATATATAAAAAATAAACATTTCTTACACCAGATGCATCTGGCTCACATGTGAGAGGCACCACGAGGGAAGATTTAGAACCAGCACGAGTCAGAGTCAAGGGTAAGGCTTTAACAAAAAATTAAGGAAAAGTTAACAATAGGAATTAAAAAAAAAAAAAAAAAAATTCAACTTACAGTCATAGGGTGGAAATGTATCCATGGGTCCAAACCGATCTGACTTGGTCCCAAAACCAGCTTTGGGGGTAGACATGCAGGCAGCAGGAAACGGAATCGGACATGCGCCGACTCGTTGGCTATCTTCAAAAAGGATCCGATCTAACCCATCACGACAAAATTAGTTTTGGCACAACTGTTCTCCTTTGGCCTAGCTGCGTCTCCAATGGCTTATAAATATATAAATCCGCACTCCATTTCCTCCTTTAGCTGTTCCTGTTCTGAATTGGAACGTTTCAGCAATTGCGCGCCCTTGAAAACATTTCGTCAGGTGGCTGGAAATACAAGGAAATCACTGATATTATTATAGACTTTGCGAGAGTTTATTATTTGTCATCATCTACGACTTCCAATTCAGCTTCCCTTTGAACATTTTCAGAGATTTCTTTTGGTACATCGTCTGAAATTATAAAAAACATTTTTTCCACCAACACTAAAAAGGTATTAAAACTTTTGTTTACCTTGTTTTGTTTTTCCAGCTCTAGCTTTTTCTTTCTCCAGCTCTGTTTCCGATAGGTCATGAGAGGAGTTTAAACTGAGCTATTCAAGTCTGATACAGATTTATCAGAATCAGAACTCAAGTCGCTGTAGTCATAAGGTATTCAAAAGATTGTTTATTACCTTGTTTTTTATTCATTTATTTTTCTGATAAATCCTAAAAGGTGTTTACTTACACTGAGCTGTCGGAATTAGATTTATTAGAATCAGAACTGAAGTCACTGAAGTCACAATAATTATAATGATAGTTCGACTCATTATCCTCTTCCAAAGACTCTTAATCTATAAAAGGGTAATCTCTAAGAAAAGGTATGCAAAAATTTAAAATTATTAACAAATTCGTGATCTGATAAGATTGATTCCCGCCAAGAGGTATAGCTAAAAAATTTTTTAGTTATAAATTGTATTAAAATTGAAAACTTTTTTTTATGGTAATCCATTTTACAAAAAAAAAGTTATTTGTTCCCTTTTCTTATGCTCTGTCCATCTAGCGGTCACCACTAGATACCCCATATTTTTGTCTTACAGATTTCCGTCATTTTTTGGTTAGCAAAGATGGTGAGTTTTTGCTCTGCCAATTTGGTGACAGAATTCGAGTTATAAAAAATAAGCAGGCCCATTAAAAGTACAGAAAAATGAACCAAGGTGCATTATTGATCTTAATTTAGGATTTTAAAAAGGTAAAAAAAAAATTCATTTTATTTTGTTTCAGTTTGTGTTATAGTTGGCGGATGGGATGGTCTGTTAAACGGCCAACGAGAAACCACCACCAGCTGTCATGAATAACTCGGAGACTGCTAGAATTAATTACCCGATGAGACAAATTCCGGGCATGTTAAGCAACAGTACTGCGACTCGTCAAGAGATTCCTGAAAAGGGGAAAAAAAATGTTAGTGATTTTCATTCAAGATGATGTGTAGAGCCGCAGTGATTTAGTGTGTCCTCGGAGCCTGCGTATGCAGCAATTCTTCTAGGGCTGGTTTAGAACCAACCGGGTGGCCAGGGAGATTGGGTTTTCCCCTGGGGAAGGATGGAGCTCCAGCTCAAAGTCATCTGCTGGTGGGCCAGACTGCTCCGTCTCTGCACCCTGGACCCTGTTTAACGTGATTGGAGGAGCCGACGGGGAGTATGCAAGTCGCTGATCTTCGTCGGTAATAGAACCAAAAAGGTCCCACACCAGATTTTTTTTCTGTACGGCTGTTGGTGGCGTCAATTAAAGGGGTATAACACGCTTTTCCTTTTCCTTTTTTGTTTGGTTTTGCCGTGGGTTTCACCCGGTGCATCCTTCTTCAATTCTTTCTTTTTCCAGACCACTGCTTCGTTAGTAGACGTCTCTTTGGGGTTGCAAAATTTCTAACGTCTCTTCATCACCTGTCTTTCTGCGTCGGGTGGTTCTACTCCCTTTGATCTTACTGTGGAGCTGTTGTTAGGCGTGGAAACGGCTCCACACCGCAACGCTTTACATAGATTTGAGAAGATTTTTTATCAAGATTCGCTTGACAATTAGTTTTGTTACCTTTGCTGCTAACGATCGGGTTAATCGGCGAAGCCATCAAGTTAGTAAAAATTTTGGTGCAGAAGTCAAGGAGCTTACCAAATGACTATCTTGCCCGAGCGGGAATGTGTCCAGCTGATCGGGCCACTCGTCTAGTCGCAGCACTGGCTGTTGCGACTGTGGCTGAAGTCTCTTCTGATAGAATTCTTGGACCAGCTCTTGACGCTTTGTGCTATGCCTGAACTCGGGCTGCTTGCCGCTCCACTAACATTCGTGGAGGCTGGTGGCGTGTGAACTGCTACCGCATTACAATGCACGGCTAGCCCTTCGTCGTTTCTACGTTGCTTGCCGAGAAAGTTTTCGCGTTTTTGAACAATCCGAGACTTATCTTCTAGAAGAGCAGCTTCCTCAAACAGCAATGCTTTTCTCTTCGCAGCGGTTCCAGAAGTGGCTCGGTAGGCGTCCACGATATTATTGATGTGGAGGAGTATATCTTCTTCTTCTTTTACTGTGTTTTCAGGTGTAGTGGTAGGTCTGCTACACATGCTGCCTGGCAGCTGTCTCCCTTGCCTCGTTTGACTCACTTGTCTGTTATATTGTGAAGCTTGGAATATGGGCTCAATGAATAGTGGTAGCGATGGTATCTTGGGAAAGTAAAGAAAGGTATCTTAAGAATGACTTTCATAACTGTATTGAATTGTACTTACTGATTTCAAAAGTGCTCTCTCAACTGAGTTTTTTTTAGACGGACTTGAATGTCATTCAAGACTACCATTCTTAAGCTCAAAGGTTCGAGTTATTGTAAAAACTATCTTACCTGTTTATCAAGATGTCCATGACGGATAAACGCATGGATGCCGAAAACCAGGTAGAAAGGAGTTGGACAGATAAAAAAAGTTCCGTCGCCGTACCATCTTTTGGCTTTGCGTAAAAGATGTAGCTGCTTATCGGTGGTGAAGAAGTGGTTACGGGCATAGCTTCTGGACGTCTCCAACACTACATCGACACGGAAGTCTCCATCTAGAATGCTTCTTTCAAATGGACCTGTATAAAAATTGTGTAAAAGTTACACTCAATATATGCAATTTAACAAGATTTTTACCCCATTCAAAGTAAAGAAAAGTAAGGTTTTCAGATAAAACGACTTTTTTTCCGCTGTACCGCTCTCACGACGTTAGCCACCACAGGAAGACTCCGCTGTGAATCACGTTGAAATATTTCCAAAATTTCTTTCACCAAAATTTTTCTGCTTTTGACCAACGATTGCTACACTACAAGCATTTCCTTTCGCCTTCGAAAGAACTTGAACATTAATCGTTTTGACTATCAGAAGTAAAAAACAACAAAATTTTCGTGTATTTCAGACAGAATCTTTTAGTCAACTTAATTTGTTAACACACACACAAAAATAAGAAATTTAGTTTTATCATTTTCGAACCACCGATCTTAATTCCGCTGTAATCTGATCTAAGATTGTTGACGAATTTCTTTTTGCTTCATATTGTCTCCTTTGAATTAGAAGAAGTAAGCTGTATAAATTTGCTATAAAACGTTTACGGACTTTCTTGGGTTCTTTTCATATTTTTATGCAAGTGAAAATAATACGTGTATAAAGGGAAGCGTATGTGTTTTGTTTTTTTAGTTACCATAAAACGAAAAATAGACCCGAAGACACTGTTGTAATTTGACTGAATGTAATTTATATTTTATAAAAAACACTGGGATTTATAGAGCGTGAGTAAAGCACTCCACCCAATGTCTTACCACGTGCGGTCATTCGCGTGACGGTATAGATTTTCAGCCCAAACTCCCTTGAACAGTTTTCTTGGTTAGAACTAAAGCTATCTCTTTGTTATGGAAATTTGATTTTCATGTTAACGTGTTAGGTAAAACCTATTTAATGTTAGTCAGGGAAGAAACCCCGCTCAGCATCGAAGTTAGCTGGGCAAGTGTTAGGAACTTGAATGCTATACGATGCCGCTCCCATCACTTGGAAGACGACACCATGACAAAAGCGTGGCTTTGCATGCCTGTTGCACCTCCATATCCGGAAATAATGCTGGTCCGATAGATGTGGAACGAATGATCTAGCACATAAAATTCATCCAAAGATCAATTTATATTATAACCTAGCATACTTTCTCGTAGTATGGTTTTTATAATCTGTCATTCTGGTTCATCTTAATAGAATGACTCGTCTTCGTGACCAACAATAGCTGGTGTTGGCTGTACAAGAGCAGGAGGCCGGAGATCAACAGAATCCTCTAATAGCGGAATTAGAATACTATAGCGGCTAATCCATTCCACCAAAGTAACAGAAGAGAAGTGAATGGCATTCTCTCCGGGAAAAGATAGTAAAATTCACTTAAAGTAAAACAAAGTATGATAGTAAAATTTAATGGTTCATCTATCGTTGTGCTTATACCTGCAACCCGAGCCTCGACTCTGATTTCAAGAAGTGCTTGCACTAATTAAGGCAAACAATCGATAGGGGAAACTCCGACGGGAAAGAAACATCTGGGGACCGCGGAGAAAATCGTTTCCAAACAACATGCATAGAAAAACACAATCATTCTTCAGTTTTTCGAAATTATGGTATTTTAAAGGGAAGTTGGTTCAACAAAACCTTCCATCTAAACACGATGAATTTCTAAGCTTCTAAGCCCGAGGTTCCGATAACTCGAATAGACTCAGAATTCTGCGTCGATTGATGAACATGAAAACAAAGGAATTTCAAAATTTTCTGTCCGGAATTCTCGTCAACTGTCCGACATTCGCATTTTGGCCTGTTTTTCTATTTTCATAAATATTTAAGAAAATTCTTTACAATACCGACAAAACCTTATGTAATATTAAAGATCTTTCGATTCTCTATCGATTGATATAATTAGTAAAGGGATTTTTTTAGTTTTAACCTTAAAAATTCCTTACTCCGTAAAATTTTAACTCACACCCAACCCACACTAACTCACACCACAGAGCCAAAGTTTTCAGATGTATTTCGTAAATTATCAGGCATTTTCGTCGAAGGATATTGGATCACTGCTGCAAAATGGTCAAAAAGAGGAGCAGTTCCTTGCTACTTCCTTGTTGGGGCGGGTTGCCGTTATCATGCTGCCCTTTTTCTTTGTAATGATAAGCTGTTAAGAGAAATAGGCGGTTGCCATTTTGTGTTTGAGGCGTTTGTCCTTGCTTAAGAGTACCGTGTCGTATCGTGCTTCTAGCCGATGTGGGCCAACACGGTGAATTTCAGGAAAATGAGAGTAGTCGTCAATGACCACAAAAAATTCTTCATGGGTCGAGAGGGTGTAGAAATCTAATGCTGAGATGACTCCAAGGACCGGAAGGCATTGGCACATTACTACCGGTTCTTTCTTGTGTGACTTTGTCCTGGCTTGAAATAGGAGGCAATTTTGAATTATTTGTTCTACCCGTTTGTTGATGCATGGGAACCAAACTTTGATTCTGATGAGTTCTTTAGTTTTTTGCACGCCTTGGTTGCCTTGATGAACCAGGTGAATTACTTCTTCTTGCACTGGTCCAGGGATGCACAGTTTTTGATTTTTTATGAGCACTTTGCCATCTTCAATCACCGCCAGTTGATCGCGGCATTTTTAGTATGCTGATATTTTCATATCATTTAAATTTAGGTTTACTACTTTGGTAATTGTTTGGAGCTCGCAATCTATAGGCGATTCTATAAGGGATGCAATTCGAAATCTATATTCAGTGATTGACAACGCTTTGGGGATAGACGATGCCGTTAAAAAATTAACATCTTGTTCCGCTGCCTGGGTTGCTAGTTGCTACCGTATCGAAGTGAACACAACTGGGTGACGATATAGGTTTCTGCCGGTTTTGTAGCCCCTGTGTTCAGAACGCGTGGGGGGTTGGGATTTAACTTAATGTATTTCAAGAGACGGAAATATTCAACGATACAAAGGGGGGACTAGATTTACTGTCACGGCTACCTGCTGGCAGGCGCGACCTAGTTTGCCCTTACACATACAATAAACGGACTTTAACTCTATTCTGACTGACTGTCAGCGACTGCGCTGCTGCGCAACGACTCGGACTGCGACTTGTCCGCAACTCTCTGCGACTCGTACGCGAATGTCTTCTGCTCCGACTACTACGCGCCGAAGGGGACTATGGTTGTTGCGGCTGGGGACGCCTCGTCTGGCTCCGATTCGGAACATCGCCGGCCCTGCGTCCGGAAGCGGACGCATCTTCTTCTTTCTGGATTCGGCTCCAACGGGCAAGGCTTGGCGACGGGACGATGAATCTTGATGGATTTGTGGTGCATCTTTGCTGGGCGCATGACACGATCCAAGTCCAAAAATAATTTCGTAGCTGGTCCGAACGACCACTGGCTGCGTGGCGTGTGGTTAAAGATGGACAGCACGACTTCTTTGACGATTAAAATTTTCACTTTCTTGAACCATTTTCTTCGCTCCTTTGGTGCCGGGAAACACTCGGTCATCTGACGCCATCCAAAAAATTCAGCAACTGCAACTCGCCACTGCATTCGGCAAGACAGATGCGACGATATGGTAATATCCGTCTGGATGACTGCTGGATTATCTCGATCCGGTGACAGATGATAAGTGGTGAGCGGCTTCGAAGCGGATGTTTCCACGGTAACGTACGTGAGAGGCCGATGGATGGACAGATGCTCGGGCTCTTTTAACGGGGCTGAAGGGGTCTGGTCGGTGAATGATTGCTGACACTGGATGTGCTTCAGCGCTCCTATTGACGATCCGACGAGACGCTCCAAGCTCTCATAAAAACGCGGAAGTTCTGGCGGATTAAACCACCACTTCACTCCGGCTGAAGCCAACTGGCTATAAAAACTGGAATGATTAAAACGTTCCAGCGCTTCATCCAATTCACTTTGGCTGCCACGGAAATTCTTAACTTCGATTGGACCCAAATTTTCGACGCACGTACAGGCGGATGCCGGCTGGAATAACTGCAGACGGGCAGACGGTAGAGCGGCTATAAATGGCGCTGGTGGCTTTGCTGAAAACTGGCGGCAGAGCTTGCCGCGATCGACGACTCGGTGAATAAAACGGCAGGGTGCTGGAATCAAAAATTCACGCTGCGTTTCTGGTGGCGTTATCCAAGGCGAATGATGATTTCTGTTGACGGGAACGGGCTGTAAAACGGCCACGACTTGACGACGGACGGACGGAATCTCGGCCGTGAGCGGCGATCTGACGATGGGCGGCAGCACGATCGGGTGGCGGATGCAAAACGGATCCGGGACGAGAATCGTACGCTGATGCGCTCGACCGACGAGCCGATTAAACACGGCATCCAATTCTTCCGATAAAGGAATTTTCTTCAAGATCGGGGACGGCAAAACTTCAAACTCTGGCTTGATCTCGCTGCTCCGCTTTCGCTTCCGGCACCTGGCTGGCCAACGAAGAATCGGCACTATCGTCCTGTTCACGCGGCTCCATGGTGTTAACGATGAAGGGCGCTTATCGATGTAAACGGACATTCTGGCGAATTCTGGCGGAGAATCTTTTACCCGATCCGGGTCGGGGTCAAGCGGGTCCTTTTGGTCGGGAAAGGCGGGCCACATAGCCGGTGGGTCGAGAAAAAACGACGGCCCGATTAATAAAACGACATGGCGGATCCTGATGCTGAGTTCCTTGAGAAGGGTTGTGGCAATCCTAACGGACACCAAACAGCTACACAGGCGCGGATTTGACACATCCATGTCGTAAAACGGTGGCTTGCTGGACACTGAATGCTTCAAATTAAGCATATTTTCAATTTTACAGCGGCTGAAAGTGTGGCCTGGCTCTAGACGCATAAAACACGGCTTCTTTTCTTCAACGAATTGTGCTCTGTTTTTAACTGAGCTTTCACGAGATTGACTGCAGCGTCTTGAATGATGCGGCTTTTCACATTGGGCGCACCTCTTCTCTGCCGATGCTACTTCAGGTGCTGTGCTTGTGCAAACCTTTGGCTCTAACATCCTCCCCCCTTCTGCTCCTGGCGGTCGTTCAAAATGAGCGCTTGGAGAAGAAGTCCGATCATTGCACGCTCGCACACAAACTTCGAGCCGGCTGTTCAAATCAGATGGATCAGGAGGCCGTTCCACGAAGGTGCGGGAAGCAAAACACGTGCTGGGTGGCGCTGCTGCAGACTGGCTGAAATGAGACGACGAAACAATAACGGAAGCTACACATGTAGTTGATGAAGCTGGTGTAAAATGAATGGCGTCCTTTGAAGACACCAAATCAAACGGAATAAAACACGAACTAGCTGGATAAGTTGACTGGCTAGTTTCCAAAAACGTTACTTCGCCTTCTTCTGGCGGCTGGTCGCCGAATGTCTTGGGTTGCGTGACGGACACGGAACTTTCGAGAAGCGGAATCGAGCCGGCCCGTGCGGGCTCGAATTCGCCGGCCCGTGGATTGAGGTCGGTTGTGGGAACATCTAGAGACGCTGGTAGAGTTAACTTGGCCGTCTGCTGAGCGGCCCGCTCATCGTCCAGGTGTTTGTTCATCCACACATTCTTCGAATGACTCCACGGCGCCTTTAAGCTCCTACTCGAATTTTTCGACAAACGACTTTCTTCTGCCGGCCCGTGTGATGACGACGCCCGGGCAGGTGTAAACGTTGAGAACAATTTCTTAATCTTGGCCAGCGCGCCCTTGGCGGGAACTGAGCTACCTTCGAGCTGCTGCTGGACCGAAGAAACCGGAGTGGCGGCCGCTTTAACTTCTGGCTGGAAGAAAAGGTTGCTGGACGCCTCGACAGGGGTCACAGATCTTGGGCTTCTCTGCTCAAACTTCAGCCGCTGCTGCAGAATTCGGCTGCTCAATTGATGACTCTCCAACTCTTTCCTCAGCTGCCGCTGCACTTTCTCGGCTTCCACTCTCGCCTTTTCTCTTTTCCTTTCTTCATCCAATCAGCGGATTCTATCTTCTTCCTCCTGCCTGATCCTTGCTTCTTCCATGGCTTGTTTCGACTTGAGCTCCGTCCTTTTGATTTGACGCTCCTTTTCCTTAAGTCTAGCTTCGATGGACCAAGAAGAAACCTTCGGGCTCGACGATCTGGATGATCGGCTTGAGCGTGAAGACTGGGTGGCTACTGGAACTGTTGCCACACGGGATTTGTCCATCTCGACTATCGCGTAGCTGACTACGGGTTGCATAGCGACTTAAGGCTGGAGGGAGATGAGCTTTACGGGCGAAGATGATCAACACGGCAAGAAAGAAATTCAGTGATGAATGCGGCGATGCGATGAAATGAAAACGAGATAAAAGAAAAAGATGGCGACTAATTTACGACAGCAGGTGTAGCACGATCACGAAACCAAACGGCTCAAAATGGCGATTAACAGCGGTGAGCGACGCGACGAATTGCAGGTGGACGACGAGACCCGTGGCCAGCAATGGTGGACGGAAACGGTTGACGGCCGAAAACCAGCTCCAGCAGTCGTGGGTGAGGCAGCGACGTGCACACTTGACGAAGCGACGGCCAGCAAACGATGCGCAAATGAATGGCCGAAAGTGTTGGACGATATGGCTACAAGTGCGTGGCGATGGACGATAAAAACACGAGATGAAAACACGAACGAATGACGAATAATCTACGGCAGCAAGTGTAGAAAGATGACGCGAACAAAGGTGGTACGAATGGCGCTCAACAGTGGTGGACGACGCGACGAACTTCAGGTGGACGACGTAGCCCGTGGCCAGCAGTGGTGGACGGAAACGGCTTGACGGCGAAACCAGCTCCAGCAGTGGTGGGCGAGACGACGAGGGACACACACGGACGAAGCGATGAACAACAGATGATGAGAGAAACAAAGGACCACGAGTGTTGAGCAATGCAACTACACGTGCTTGACACTGATGCTGCGGGCCAGTTGACGATGCGCTGGAAACAATTGCTTGAACGATGGCTTGAAACGATGGCCTGAAACGATGGCCGGCAACTGGCGAACACAAATCGACACGCTGGACGCCTAAAGACGGCGACAGAGCGATGATTAAAAAACGGGACGAAACGATAAACCAAAGATGACGGATGAACAACGGCAATCGATGGAGTGCTGATGGGCAACGACGACTCAAAGTGACGGCCAGCAATAGTAAGCAACGCGGCGAATACAGATGGATGACGTAGCCCGTAGTCAGCAGTGGTGGACGGAAACGGTTTTACGGCCTAAACCAGCTCCAGCAGTGGTGGACGAGGCGACGGAATTCACGTGTTCGATGCAGCGACAAACCGGTGATGGGCGAAATGGATGATCGTAGATGTTGCACGATGCGGTTGCACGAGAGCGGCGATGGAGCTGCTGGTCAGTAGACGACACGACGAAACGATGGCCGGCGACTGGCGAAACGATGCAACAAATCGGCACGCTGGACACTTGACGATGACTGCCACGCGGGACTTTACACTTAGATGACAGGAGATGACTGGTGTTGGGAAATGCGCGATACTTTACGACGACGGCGGGAGAGACGCAACCAAACTTACTGGTGGACTCGCTGTAGACTCAACCAACTCTGTGACGGACTGCGTAAACGGGCAAGACAAAACTAAAAACAAATCTCCCAACACGAGATCAATTATGAGACAAGACACAGCCAATACGTGGCGGACTTGCCGGACAAAAACAACGAACTGAATGGCCACCAAAATGTGCGACGATAACGATCCTTTTAAGACGAGCCAAAGATAATACGACGACAAGATGCCAACACGTGGCGGATTCGAAGAGCAGACACGGCCAACAATTGCGGAATGACGGGCAGACACAACCAACGAATGGCGGACTGGCGGGCAGACACAGCCAACAAATGGCGGACTGGCAACGAATAATAAATACAGAAAATTCAAGGACTCGAACGAAGGAGGGTTTCAGCAAATGAACGATGGTTGATGGGCCAAAACAGCTAATAGACGAAGGCTAGGAATGACAGCTAAAATACAAGCGGTAGATAACCGCCAAACGTGAACAGCAAATGACTGCCAGGCCTTGTCACGAACGATATTCGGATATTTTCTTCCTTCTGGGCACCAAAACACGACCGCTGAGAACGACTGCACGCTTTGCAGCAACCAGGGATGGCGGATGGCACGGCTGAAAACGGATACAAACTCGATGAACGCGTGACGAAAGCGTGGTCACCACATGAAATGACGGTTCGAAACGACGGAGGGCTTCGAGAAATGACGATTTGCCAATCAGCTGACAGGACACAGCTGGGACGATAACCAGCGGACGTCAAACAGCAAAGCAACGGGAAACACCGGCTTCGCCTTGACACGAAACAATCTTCCGAATTTTCTTCCTTCCAGGGCTCCAAAACACGACCGCTGAGACTACTGCACGATTGCAGCAACCAGGGATGGCGGATGGCACAGCTGCAGACGGATACAAATTCGAACGACACGTGACCAAAGCGTGGCCACCACGCGAAATGTCGGAAAAGGGAATGGGTGTCTCGTTTGACGAACGAGAGACAATTCCCGGTCGATGCACCAAATGTTCAGAACGCGTGGGGGGTTGGGATTTAACTTAATGTATTTCAAGAGACGGAAATATTCAACGATACAAAGGGGGGGACTAGATTTACTGTCACGGCTACCTGCTGGCAGGCGCGACCTAGTTTGCCCTTACACATACAATAAACGGACTTTAACTCTATTCTGACTGACTGTCAGCGACTGCGCTGCTGCGCAACGACTCGGACTGCGACTTGTCCGCAACTCTCTGCGACTCGTACGCGAATGTCTTCTGCTCCGACTACTACGCGCCGAAGGGGACTATGGTTGTTGCGGCTGGGGAAGCCTCGTCTGGCTCAGATTCGGAACACCCTGGTATATGTTTCACTGTTGCGTTGTAGGCCGTTAACTTATGATTCCATCACTCTAGCCTCGTGTTGCGGTTAAGACATGCTGCACGTAGAAAATCTAGACCAGAGGTTTGTAATCGCTTAGGACAGTCACCAGTTTTCCGAAGATGTAGAGGTGGAAATATTGACAACCCCACATCACAGCAAGGGCCTCTCGGTTCGTTCTTCTCAGAAGACAGCAATTTTCTTGCAAATGCTACGATTCTACTGTCGTCTTCATGCGCTACAACGCGATAACTTTATTTCGCATTGTAGTTCGTGAAGCTGAAGAAATACGTAAGTTTTTCATGTTCTGTTTTTTTTACTATTTTTCTTTAACCCATATTATCCTGATTCTTGTTACACATATTTTTTAAAAACCTATTTTTTAATAAAGATGTGGGAACGGCATTGCTTGACATGTACATCTAAGACTCGACAAAGCTATGCTATGTTTCCAAAAACATTAGAACAACTCAACATCATCGTCAGAATTGCTCAGCGTAGATAACTGTGAAGAAGGTACCAAGAATGCTACATTCATTTTGCCAAGGTATTGTATTTTCTATAATAAGGTTGTCCTCCTAATGATCGCAGGTCTCATCACACCAGAGAGACTGGCTTCATTTCGCCTTTTCTCTCTGACTTCTCTTCGCCAATACTTCAAGATTCCTTGTTACTTACTCCTAATACAAATAGATTAAAAAAAAACTATTATTTTTGTTTTATGTCAGTGCTGAAATTAAAAGAACCAAAACCAATCTTCCAAACAGTTTTCTCTTAGCTTTGAACTATTCATTTGATTTAAAGAGCAATGGATAGCAGACATGTAATGAGTCACGATGATCATGAGAATTTTTTTTTATAACTGGGTACAGCATTTGTAATGATAGCGTTTACATACTCACAGCAAACCACTGTCCTCGAAATGCGTGAACCTGCCTTAATGCTATAGTTACCCCCATAGACCAACCATAAAGAACTTGTTCTTAGTCCAATCGGCTCATTTTTTCGTTGTTATCACAACTTTCAACAACATAAAAACACATATGCAAGGGTTGACGTGTATAGCGTTAATACCGCGGGGTGGTGTAGTAGATTAAAGCAGCCAAGTTTCAGTCAGTTTGAACTTCAGTTTGACTTAATTTCAGCAGATGTACCGACTCGCATGGGTGCTGAAAATATCTACATCAGGGAAGGGGACGCGGGATTTATCAAGAAAAAATGGTCTTATTGTCGAGACTCAAACCTGATAACAGTAAATGTGAGAGCACGGACAAACTATAATATTTTCCTAGACCTTCACATGCCGCTACCGCAGGAATCTCGAATGATGAGAGAAATTCAGTCCCCAGTTCAACAGCTACTCAGTCAGCAGTTGCAGGATCAGCAGATGGTTCGGCAGCAATATCCGCAGGTAGAAGAATTGCAAACGAGCCAGGCAAAGTAGACGTCTCAGGGTTACGACAGTGGATTACAGCGAAACCGGAGTTATGCCAGGAATTCGAAGCGTTATTACATTCAATAAAGTTCAAGGAAGTTTTTGAAGAAGAAATCGGACTTGTAAATGAAGATTTTAGATGATCTAATTGGGAAAAATGATTAAAAAGTAATAAAGATCATTTCAAATACGATAATTCATATTACTACGTACACGTAGACACTTCAGTAATTTGGCTAAAAAAATTTTGACATTTCATGGTAATAGATAAAATGCGATTCTTTTGAAAATTAAAAGCAGTAGTGGATAAATCAGTAATTAAAATTAACAAATTATGGTTTTATGGGCCATCAAACGCTGGAAAAAGTTTAATTGCCAATAGCATTGTAGAATCATCTAGATTCTATTGTGATATTATGGATTTTGACAAAAAAACTTCTTTTCCATTGAATGATGCACCCGGTAAACGAGTAATATTGATTAATGAACCAGATATTGGAGAACTTAGAATAGAATTTGTTGAAAATATTATGGAAGGACAAGACGTAGCAAGTAATATTAATTAATGTAAAAAATCAAAAGAGGGTTACTTTACCACGAACCCCTTTAGTATTTTGCTCAAACAAAGCATTATATCACTATTGCATGCAAGAAGCAACAGCTATTAAGAACCGTTGCTACACGTTTACGTTTTTTACTTGTGATAAATTAATCGATTGAAAAAAAATTACATCCATTACTATAAATAAATTTTTTTGATAATCAGCCAACTGACTTGACCAAACCATTACTAAATTCGGTAATTATTCATAGAAATTGGAAAAATGAAATGTTTACCACCAGCTTTCTGATTTATATTTAAATCACTTTTGTATGGCCCGTTATGAGTCAAGCTAAATTTGCCACCCCACTTTTCACTCATAGTATGGTATCTAAGTCCTACAAATTAAATATTAGCTACTTGTTGTGGAGTATAAGTAGCGTCTGCATCTTGCCGAGTAACAAATCATCAAAACAAAACAAAGCGTGGTTTTGCATAGATTTGTAAATACGGTCACCATTACAATTGGTACCATCAATTCAATCCATGTCTGTAGATAACTGATTTAATTATGGACAATTTTTTCTTGGGACATAACGGGACATTAGCGTCGTATATCCAATTATAATCTCTTTCTCTGTCATATATTTTCCACATAAGTTTCGATCAATGTTATTAAGGCCAGGTCCACCATCAGTAAACGCTAACCTTGTTCCATTAATTGTTGGATTTCCTTGTGTCGAGGTGCATCAATTTGAATTGAACCACCAAAAAATTTACATTTGTTCCAAGTAATTTTATCCAAATCACATTTTCCTTTATTATCTAAAACACAAATTATTATTACAAATTATTAAAACACATTGCAAGTATATCTAACGAGTACATTGGGTAGCAACCCTTTTTTTCGTAAATAAATCTATCTAACTGATTGTAACCTCCATCCGCTGTAGATTCTACAATTCCAGTACGTTTTGCCCATTGTCCTTCAAATATAGAATCACCAACCGACCAATTCAATAGATGAAAATCACGAATAATAACATCACAAGTGAAATGTAGTTTTTAAGTGAAATAAGACTCCTTGTTGGCCCAAGATCAATAAACATACCACCTACCAATTGCATTTCTTTGGAAGATTTTAAAGAATCTGGAGTTAAATTAGTTCTTCTTGTTGTTGTTGCAGCTCCTGCTGGTGCTGCAGCAGCGGCAGTAGGAGCTGCCGCTTGATTATTTCTTTGATTTTCACTCATTTCCTCAGATCTTTGTCTGTCTCTATCACTCGATAGCTTCTTCTCCTACACGTCTGGCTGTCTCGGGGCTTGCAGGACGAATTACCTCTTTTTCATCGGGTCCACGAGTTACTTTATCAGAATCAACATTTTCAACATATTCTGTCAACCGTGGTTTTTTCCTCGTATTCTTCCTCAGTATCATCTGTTCTTGAATGTTTTTAACCATTCTACTAAGTTCAAGTGGTTGCTTTGCTATTAACTGTTTTGCTGCAGCCTCTGCTTCTCCTGAATTTCTATGGATTTTCTAATTATCTTGATGGATCTTCTAATGTGGACCAGAAAGAGTAAACAGGTTTCCAATTAATTCCTTCTTTTTTATGATCCCTTGATTCATAACTTTTATGGATTGCATATGGGACATCATATTAGGATTTTGACTTCAAGACCGTAGCATATCAGGTACACGTGATCGTGAACGAAATAAATTGGCTAAATTTTTCCATCGTCTCCGTGATAATTTATAATAGACGTACCAGCCCATTTAATATATTGAAACATAAACATTCCTGGTACCCATTTCTCTATTAAAGTTTCGCCTTCATATATGTTATGGATTCTTTAAAAGCAAGATATCTTACACCTTCCTGGCCTGTAGCTTGATGTTTATTCCACCATTCCTTAACGTCATCAAATGTGTCCATGGCATCGTTAACAGCAACGTTGTCTCTGTATTCTTTTCTATTTAATCTTGTCTGAGCAAATTTTTTATCAATCATATCATTTAAAGATACAAGTGGGCCGTGTTTCACATATCTGAGATTATGAGATTCAGAAAAATGAGGATCTTGAATGAGCTGTTTATAATCTATAAAGAAATCTCTCAATGCCGAAGGTAACAATGCTTTCGTCCCAGGACTTTCACTACCAACAGCAGCACCTTTCATGGCAAAAATATCCCTGAGTTAAAGGCATCATCTTTTGTTTTTTGAAATATGTTGGACCTTTCCATCCATCACCTGCATTTGCTTGTGACCAATTTTAAACCATAAATAAGAATTCTTTATCGTCATTATTTTCTAATAAGTATGGTCTATTGCATAAACCAAGTCATGATATTGACATATTGCATGTAGCATTGTAGTGGGAACCCAATCTAAACAATTTTTTGGGCCACAAAAGTTACAACCTGGAGATGTATATCCATGAGTAGGTAGAGGTGATCTTTTTAAAATTCATCGTGTCTGTCCCTTCCATTCATCTCTATGATAATCTTTTATCCATTTTGAATAGACTTTCGCATTAAGAGGGTTTTTTGCCCAGTTCGCATAATGAGTTTTGAAATATTTAAAAAACCACATCTTATCATATTTTTCATATTCAAAAGTACGTTCTCGGTATCTTTCGATTCCCTTTTTATTGTCGAGAAAATATCTTATATTCTTTTCAAACATTAAGGTGAGAGCTCCTCTTAAATGTTCGAATGGTGCTCTGTTTTTTTTATGCATTAGCAAAGTAAGGTACAGTTTTTAATACCAAGTTTGGGTATTTTCCATTTTCATCTGATGCGCCCCAAGCCCATTTCAACAAACCAAATATCACGAGAAATTATTCCATTTACTTACTGTGTCCATATGGATTTTTATAATATCTTTCTGGAAGATCTTGGCCAGGTCTGGGTTTACGAGTTTTTGTTACAGTCAATTTAAGGACGGATTCTGAAGGTCAACGTGACGGTTGACAAGAGGGATAAAGCTCTTTCTTTGTGTAGTTTTATTTTGTTGACCTTCTTTTACTCTTAACATCTAAAGATACACTAATTGTTCTTAATATCTGTCGAACTCTTAACATCTGAATATATATATCTATGATAAATTCTTAACATCTATGGAGCTCATATCAGCTATATGGTTAACCCCTAACGACCCTTTCGAGAGGATCCGAGATGGCGATGGCCTCGAATGAGGCCATGGCCGATAGGAGAGAGCCGAAAAGAAGGGGAGAAATCTATAATGAAATGTAAGAACTCTATTTTTAGTCAATTGACATGTCCATATTCCTAGTTTTAAATAGAGAGGTGTGACGTCTGTTTATAGTATAAATACTAATTACCCTAAATACAGTCAGTGAATCTGGACATCCTGGGTTTCTGAGAGCTATTTCATCTATAACGGTATGACATATCATGAGACCAAATTAATTTTCAGGAAAAGCACTGAAAAAGATTTGTAAAACGTACCAATTTAATCTTCCTTATTCACACATTTTTGGCACTGACACTGGTTCACTGTTTACAATGATGGTTTCTTTTGTTAGGTCTTATTGTCTTAATATTTTATTGTAGTGGGGACCATCAATTTCATTTTCAAGATTCTTTTGATTGCATAAACCATCATCATTCGATTCATTAAAATCTAATTATTTATTATACTCTTCAGGACTAGTGATTTCATTTATTAATTCATCATCAATTTTAACTTCTTCAGGACAAGACATTTATCAGTTAATTCATCCTCTATTTCCATGCCTTTATTAGAACGTTTATCAGTTAATTGACTATCAACTTCCAATAATTCTGCAGAAAAATATATTTTATAAATGTATGTCCGTCTATGCCGTGCTTTCCGAGTAGCTAAAACAAATTGTTCCATACAATGGTCTGGTTTTCTTTGGACTCCGAGTCCGTTGTGCAATCAGACTTAAGGCTGCAAATACTTTCTTCATCATCAGATGTCTAGAAATAATCATCAAAACTTGGATAATCTTCTGTGGAAGATTATTCATTCTTTAAAGTGTAGACACCTTCTCCATCATCATCAGTGTGCATGCTTCGGTGTTTGTGCATCCAGTTCCAGTTTTCGGGCCTTTTAATATCCTCACGCATTTGTATTTTGCTTTTCCTTTTTAGTTTGGCATCGTCCAGACTGCTATGTGAAAGGTAATTTACAATTTTTTGTATTTCTATCATTTAAATGTTCATTTACTGAATACCACTTTTATAATCAAATTCCTCCTCAATTTCAACGTATTCTGTAATCTCTGTAAAAAAAGGAATTAAAGTAAAGGTATAAAAATTGTGAAATGTAATGTAATAGCGTGCAGTTTTGAAGGAATAGTGCATAAAATTACATGTGAAAAAATGGTTAAAAAGTAAAAAAAAAAATGTTTTCGTGCGATGCCCAACTCACTATTGCAACGAAATCTGATCTCGTTTTGTGTCAGCCCAGCAGAAAACTTTATCAATTGACACGAAAGCCTACTAGCCCTCTGTTGTCGTGAGCATTTTTCATCCGAGAGGGCAATTGCCTAGACATTTCGTTGCAACTTGCAATAAACAAACCTTTGTCTCGTTCGTCTTCCTACTTCGAGCCGAAACATACGAGTTCTCTGCACCTCGGGCTTCATATTGCTGGCCACTAGACTATATGAAAGGGCCTACAGTATGTCCCCCGTTCTAAAGTGAAGGCCAGGAAAGCGTAGCTTTGGCTGTCATCCACCAGGATCGCGAGAGAGAGTAATAAAAAATGGCGACTAGGCTGGGTGGGAAACTGGTCAAAATTACACTTTACTAGATTGGGAATAACTCTGCCAATCTAATCCGGAATGTAAATTCCTTTTGGATTGGTATTGAGGGATGGCCGAGCAAACTTTTGGAAGAATTTGTTTTGTTTTTAAGGTTAGCATTTTCCCAAAAAGCGATACCAAAGACCCCCTAAAATTGTTAAAATTTGAAAAAAACTCAAACTTTAACATTAAATATCTCCCGAACGGCAGGGAATATTTAAATTCTGCAAAAACAGTTGAATCCAGAGTAAAAAACTGGATATGCCTGAATTATTTCAGATTTCTTGGTCCCATAGCGGAATGGGAAAAAAAGTGGGGTCCATGGATTTGGTGCGGTTGAGTGGTGGATTGCTTGTTAAATGTTTGAAACAGCCTAAATCAAATTAATGCAAAATCTTAAATGATGCATGGATTGATTTGTCTTCATTGCCTTCATTGGATGTTTCAATCTCCTCTAAAAAGAAACAAGTGCTTCAAGAATACTTTCCTTCTGTGGGTTTTAATTTGTCAAAATAACCCCTCACTTCCTCCAATGCAATAGGCTGCAAGTCCAAGCTTTATTGAAAACCTCTGCTTGTGAAGAATCCAGTTATGTAGAACGAGTTTTTAGTGAAAGGAGCTCAAACTTTCAGTGACAGTAGCACCCACTTTACGTGAACTGCCAGACGCAATGTTTGTCTAAAATAAGTAGAATTCCAAATCTCCAGTCTACATAATATGGATTGGTACGCAAGATTTTCAAGTAAGACACGAGTAACTTGTGATTGTGTGTTAAAGTAAGAATTAAGTTTTTCTAGATTATGTAAAAGTTCATCAGCTAAAGTAAATAAAAATTGGGACAATCTTTCAGCTTTAAATAAAAAAATTATTAGAGGGCTGCTAGTCTTTACTTTGTTGAGTCGGAATTCGGTGCGCGAAACGAAGGCCGCAGATGATAAATTTATTTCTCGATTATTCCCAAAACCAGCTAGATAGAGCAGATAGCGGAACTTCAATAAAGATTGAAAATAAAAATATCATTGGAAAAAAAGTAAATTTAGGGCAAGGGAATTCTCTTGCTTACAAAAATTCAAGAAGATGGATACCTAGTTTGAACTTGATTAACAACCCCAAGGTAAAGCATCCATCGTAGTGTGCGTGCATATTACTTATTGATATAGCTATGATAGAACTGTTTAACAAGCAATCCACCACTCAACCGCACCAAATCCATGGACCCCACTTTTTTTCCCATTCCGCTATAGGACCTAAAAATCTGAAATAATTCAGCCATATAGAGTTTTCTACTCCGGATTCATCTGTTTTTGCAGACATTAAATATTCCCTGCCGTTCGGGAGATATTTAATGTTAAAGTTTAGGTTTTTTCAAATTTTAACAATTTTGGGGGGTCTTTGGTATCGCTTTTTGGGAAAATGCTAACCTTAAAAAAAAATCAAATTCTCCCAAAAGTTTGCTCGGCCATCCCTGAATACCAATCCAAACGGAATTTACATTCCGGATTAGATTGGCCGAGTTATTCCCAATCTAGTAAAGTGTAATTTTGACCAGTTTCCCACCCAGCCTAGTCGCCATTTTTTATTACTCTCTCTCGCGTTCCTGGCGGATGACAGCCGAAACATACGAGTTCTCTGCACCTCGGGCTTCATATTGCTGGCCACTAGACTATATGAAAGGGCCTACAGTATGTCCCCCGTTCTAAAGTGAAGGCCAGGAAAGCGTAGCTTCGGCTGTCATCCGCCAGGAACGCAAGAGAGATTAATAAAAAATGGGGACTAGGCTGAGTGGGAAACTGGTCAAAATTACACTTTACTAGATTGGGAATAACTCGGCCAATCTAATCCGGAATGTAAATTCCTTTTGGATTGGTATTGAGGGATGGCCGAGCAAACTTTTGGGAGAATTTGATTTTTTTTTAAGGTTAGCATTTTCCCAAAAAGCGATACCAAAGACCCCCCAAAATTGTTAAAATTTGAAAAAACCTAAACTTTAACATTAAATATCTCCCGAACGGCAGGGAATATTTAATGTCTGCAAAAACAGATGAATCCGGAGTAGAAAACTCTATATGGCTGAGTTATTTCAGATTTTTAGGTCCTATAGCGGAATGGGAAAAAAAAGTGGGGTCCATGGATTTGGTGCGGTTGAGTGGTGAATTGCTTGTTAATAATAATCAGCTACAGTAGCTACCGCTACCCGAAGTCTTTGGAAGCCCGAGAGGACCTTATGCAAAAACGCTGTTTTTGCAGTCCTCTTATTAGTACACTTTTTAACCAAATTCTTTGAAATTTGATGTGGAGATAGCTTGAGGTAGTGGGAACAACTCTGATTTTTTATAGATTTTTTTTTACATTTCCTGAAGTACTTTTGACCGGATGTAAAAGTCTTTGGAAAGCCGAGAGGACCTTATGCAAATGAGGCCTCTTTGGCTTTTTTTCCAGTTGAACGGCTAGGGCTAAGGAAACGTGACTTTTCTAAAAAAATTGACCTGCGTTAGCTTTGGTCTGATTTTCAATTTTTTTGATTGATATTTCTTAGTTTCATTTGAAGTTAAAAAACGAAGAAGTAGAATTCCCCTTTTTTCCGCTATAGAAAAATATGATTTGGTAAAAAAATATCAGCTAAAAAATAAAAATTTAAATTAAAAAAAAAATACAACATTCTTGAGAAAACCCTTTGTCTGATTGAGTGACCCCTAACTAAGACAAAGGTTTGTCTCAATATGTGGAGGATAGGTTGAAAAATCAATATTTTCTTGTCTTGTTTCGTCTTAACAAACTCACTATTAACTCTAGTGTTTTCATTTTTATCATCCCTAATGATCCACAAGATCAATCCCTTGAGTTTTTTTGTTGATGACAGTATCCTTTATGACGGTTCTTAGAAAATACAGGGTACGGACCTTGGCCATCGTCGCTCATATAATACTTAAATATTACCTTGGAGCCACTTGGGAAGTCAATTTTCGTCGTTCAAAATTCCTACATTAATAAATTGTTAATGAAGTTTCGGTTGACTGATTGCAATTCATTGGATTTTCCAGCCGATTAAAATGTCTCCAATCCACTTTTCGAGTTATTGAACGCAAGTTCAACCTAGAATAAAGATTTGAAATTTTTTTCGAAAAAATAATTTACTAAATGCTTATGAATATTATTTCCTTTTTTATCTCATTTTTCCCTTCACGGTGTTGTCAAGTTTTTTCTTTGTTTTATTTTAAAATTAAAATTACAATTCTTAAAACAAAGGCCGATACCCACTCCCCGACAAAAACGCAAAAAATGGGAATGTGTGTCAACATCGTGTCTTTTATTACATCTGCTACACCAATGGACAATGCATACAGTTTTTTTTAATAAATCTGGCAACAAGCGTTTTTATCTGAGGACCCTCGGGGACTGCGACTGTCATCCAGTATGTCCACTGGCTTCTACTATCTAATTACAAAATCTGTTACCCTGCATAGAAACTTGTCATGTCGTACCCCAGAACACACCAAAAAACATATATTGTACTTTTTGAAAAAAGAAGAGAAAACAATCTATCTTGCCACCAAATTTCTATCCCGTACCCAAACTTTAAGTTCTTTCTTGAAAATCTAACACAAAATTGGGAAACAAAGGTTTCTTCATTTTCTTAGTTCTCTTCAATTATTTTTTAAAATTTCATTTTCCTTGTTGGTTTTTCTTCCTTCATTTCCTTATCTAAAAGATTATATTTTGTAAGTTAATTTAACTTGTTTTTTTTACAAATTATAGATATTAACGTTTTCCTTATTACCTTCTTCACTGTCACCTAGACTGTCCACCATTATTCTCATTTATTAACATCTTATTAAAAATTATAGTTACTTATGGCAATGAAAAAGCAGTAATACATTTATTCATAATATCGGAACCATCTTCATCTTCAATTTCCACCTTTGCCTATTGTTGAATTGCATCCTTTAACTCGTTACTATCCTTCTTTTTGAAACCTTCATTCAATTTTTGATACTCAACTTATCATTTGAAATTGACTCAATGTTAATACCTTCACACTTTATTACACAACCAATTATCTTCATGTTGATCTATATTATCTTCTCGCTGTACATCATTGTTTTTAAAAACATCAGTCCTGTACTCTTCACCTAAAATTAAAGGCTTTAAGTTAAATCATGATTCAGTTTCAAAATACAAAATTCCGTCTTACGAAAAATAAAGAGATGGTATAATGCAGGTAAGCAGTTATTTGCATCAATTACCATGCTCAAATCATGGTAGCAGAATTGAAGTCTCAACCACCGTCGTTGATCAGCAAGGATTAATCTCAGAAAGAGGCAATTGAAATTCATATTTAGGCAATGAAGATGCAGATTGAAGTCTGCAATTATTTTTTGATTCAAGAGATTTAAGATTGTTTATAGCAGAAGTAAAATGATAATTCCAAAGGAGAAGATTGGTATGAAATCGAATTCGATTCTTTGAAACGAAAATTGTTTGAAAACGAACTTGAAACTGCTTCGACCTTGATGCTTCGTATAAATTTGGTTCGCTTACTATTATTTCTTGTTAGTAATTCAAGGCGGACTAAAAGCAATTGAAGTCACAAGTAAATTAATGGTTATCTAGTTTTTCAATTTTCTTAGCCGAAGGAAAACATATTTTTTTAGAACGTTGCTGTTAGGTTTTCTGCCAAAGTTATTCAGAACTCTTTGTTATTGTTAAAAAAGAAGACCTGTTCATAGAAAAGCACTTAAGAAATCTTTTAGATTTCAAATTCAAATTATGAATCAAACTCACTGGAAGTTTAATATGGAATGGTCAAGTCTAGATTAGAAGCAATAGACGAGATTCCTCCTTGTAGACTACGTTAAACAGTTGTTTTTATTGTCCTTAACAGAGTCGTTCTGCTCACAGATCTCTGTCCGCGATTCAGCGAAAACTAATTACGTGAGCATGAATACTTTGCGGGGACCTTTCAAAAATGCTAAAGATGCATTTAATTTTCAGGTCCAGAAACTGTATGATTAGTAATCCCATTTTATTTTAACTCGTAAGCAAATGCAGTTAAGATCCAAAAGTAAATCTTGGTTCTCACAGGATTGTTTCTTGCAAAGCTTTGTCTAAACATATTAAAAAATCAGCAGGAATGTGAATAAATTTGTGTTGAAAGATTCTATACCTTACATCATTGATGTAAGAGTGTCAAGTCTGTTTACCTATTTTATCTTTTATTCAAGTTGTTGTACATTGAATTTCTCACCCTCCATGGGTAAGATCTTTAATAGATCTATGCATCAAACGGTTCTTCCTAAGCACAGGTTAAAATGATGGCGAATTCGTCAATCAGCAAAGGAACATGATTTCATTATGTAATCAAACAAATTACGAGAAATTTTTAGCTATGTCGGGCCGATTTGAATGTGATTTATTAATTTTTTTATATGAAAAAAGAAGGGTGAGACGAAGGTGACAAAAAACGTCAAAATGGGAAGATGTGGAAAAAAAATTAAAGCTCTGAAGAGAACCGGAACTTCTCATCCCATGTTGTCAACAAAATTAGAGCCACGACCAAATCCAGAGGTGCTTTGGAAAAGTATCAGATGAACACGACTATAGCCTAAATTTACCAGTAGTAGCAAAGCAAATAGGGGAGATTTTTCATTCATTCTAGTAAATTACTAAAACTCAAAGAATATACGTTTCCATCTCTTGCACCAACAGCATCAATAAAGTGACGTACGAAATATCGAACGTGCTTTTAGCACAGAGTTAGACATCAAACCAGCAAAAACTAACACAATTCAAGTAGCCCTATTACAAATGCTTCTCTTCATTAAATATTTGCAGTGTATATACCAGCATATCTTCTTCCTCCTTTTCCTAAACTTTTGTTTAATTCCGCTTACATCAATACATCATCTGTTTACAAAGACTTCAGGTATAATCTTAGCCCCTAACCCAGTGACAACCAAAAATTACTAAAATAAAAGACTTATGTTCTTTTATTTCAGTAACGTTAGTGTTAGTACTGTGAGTGGTACGATATCAACAAATTTCATTGTTTGTGTTAATTTAAAATTTAAAAATAGTTACTGCCCTTGTTTGACGATCGCTGTAAAATGGTAAAATATTATTCAAAGCTTTTATCCATACATCAATAATATCCATTTGGCTCTCCTTCATTCTCCTTTGATTCACTACCATTCTCTATTCTGGTTTCATCCTCGACAGCTCCATGCATCAATTTATCTCCCTCATACTGCATTTTACGGATACTCTCCAAAAACCACTTAAAAATCCATTCTTTTATTTACAGACGCTGGGAAATTTTCAGCACGCTGCTATGTAATGAAACGAAAAACGATTTTTGATAAGGGATGACATTGATTGAAGTATACTAGCATCATGCATAATAAATGTGTACTTCTCCTCTAGTGTCGTCAAAACGGACACCACGTATTTGTGCATACCGATAGATTCCCCTGAGTCCTTCAAACCAAGAATAAGATTTCTTTCATTTTATGACGAGTAAGACGGTTGTAATTATTCATTACTTTTCCAGTAATGTCAGTCCACAACTTTTGTTATATCTTTTCTGCATTTTCTTCTGTTTCTCATTTTTTACTCATTTCAAATTCTTCTTTCTCTGCCTTTATTTTCCTTTCTCATCCACATCAGCAAGATTCCCCAAATTAATTGATTTTCGTTGAAAGAAATCCCTCAATCTATCAAGTGACCATGCAGTTCAGTAAGTTTCGCCACGAGACCCTGACGTCCGAGATTGAAATTCCGCCATCTTCCAATTGGATAAGAGACGTGACTTTCAGTAACATTAGTCCACAAGTGACTGGCAGTGCACAAGTCACCCTTTTTTGCAAACGTTATCCATTTCATTATTTCCATTACCGTCTGCATTTTTCTTTTTAATTTTACTTGCACCCTTGTTTCTCCATTTTCCTGGCTAGTTTCATATTCTTCTTTCTTCGTATGTTTTTTTTACATTTCACCTGATCAATGTCACCAAAATTTCCATCTATAAGTAACTAAATTGAGCTTTTGTCTAACAATATGTTTATTTTACACTTTACCATTCTAAATCTTCAGAAACACCTAGACATTGTTCTACTTCCTCCTACTAATCTTCATACTTGCCTCCATCTTTCTCGCGGACACCTGCATCAAAATTTAATATTTATTTATATCTTTGTCATTGACACAATTCAATATAAACAATGTCCTCTCTCACCTCGCAGACTTTATCTTCGTCCTGAGCTTCCCTCTGTGACTATCATATTCAACTTGTGGCTTGCCATCATCTGCAATTAAATGAAAGTTTAATGTAGATGGCTTTTATTTCCATTGATTTGCCTGAAACGGCTGTTTCTGCACACTCTCTTCATGTAACTCTTCGTCGTAAGTCTCGCAACTAAAAAATGTAAACATGGCAAAATATTACTATGTTTTCATTGAATAATTTTATTTTTTTAAGGCAAGTAGTGGAACAGATAGCTCCCTTCTGCCAAGTAGTGAACAAATGTATCGGTCAATTTATTTATTACTTAAATTCTGTTCAAAATGAAGGGTCCAAAAAATTGTGATTGCTTTTTCGAAATTCTCACTCTAGTCAGATCAGAAAGAATCGCAGCACTTCGTCAATGGGTGATGATGGCTATAATTCTAGTGATGAAACCGGACAAAAAAAAATGCAGAATGAATGAATGAAGAAAATTTTATCTGAAGATCGGGACACGATGGAAATTATGAAAGTATCCCGTAATTCCCGTAAAAGATCATTTCTTTTAGATATGGCTGGAGGAAGTTGATTTGAGATTGAATGGCCCTTAACTCCAATAAGTGTTTATTTTGATAAATGAATTAATAAACAGAAAAAAAAATTTGTTTTAGGTTCTCCAAAGGCTATGAATTAAATGTAAGGATGGTTGTATTTTGTGGAAAAGGGTTACAAGGGTTAGGGAGTACACAAATTTGCGTTACGTAACTTATGGACGACCTCTCCTGTAATGTTTTCGGGCTAAATAAAGTCCCATAATTATAATTACATAGGATTGACAATTAATTTACAATAAATTGACCTGTTATTATTTTTTTATTAATCAGGCTACTGGAGAAAACAAGGGGGAGGGAGGAATTTGTCAGAGGGGAAATGGTCCTTACTCCAATTTGTTATCGTGGTTTATGAAAAAAAAAACACTGCTTGGAGTTGTAAGAAAAATTAATGATTGAATGACATATTCAATGATAACAAAAAAAATGAAAAATAAACTTAATTTCTCTCTGGTGAGTTCTGTAGAAGGCTTTCGTGGTTAGACTGGGTATTTGCTATATTTTCTGATAGGTTATTTGCCTGAAAATAAGTTTTCCATCCTCTTACAAAGATTCTATTGAATCAATGTTCGTTGGTAGGGATTCGGCAAAAACGATAATGTAATTCATCTTAAAAAATAACTATTGCATCGACTCCGTGGATTTCTTTATGAGTCGCATTTTCATGTTCGTGTTCCGACTCTCGTGTAGGAGTGGTACGTGATTGGTCAGAGGGTATCCGCACCATTATCATTTTTATCGCTACTTGAATTGACTTGGCCTTTTGTGCTTTCTTTTTAGTATTTTATCCTTTCCTGTGGATTCTTCATCTTTTTAAATCTTTCGTCGCTTTTTTGCGGGTTCCAATGGTGAAGAAATCTGCTAACTTGATTTGTCCACTGCTGATGGGCTTAGCTTAGCCCTTTCTCCCAAACATTGATTCAGCTTTGTTTCTTTACCAAAAAGAATGTATTGAATGATTTTAAAAACTTCCTTGTTTACATTTCACATTGGAATGGTGGTCACTATGAGGCAGAGCAAGATTCGTTCATTTTCTCGCAAAATTTGTTTTTTCAAGTTCTTCATCATGCACGATTACCTCATTTTCTTCTGTATTCTTGTCCTCTTGTTTCTCCATTCTCTTGGCTTGCTTGATATCTTTTTTCCTCTGAATTTTTTTCCTTGTAGAAATTTCCTTTTTGACCTCATCTTTTAAATCACCATGATTCATGATGTCACACATCTTTACGACATGCACCTAATTCTTTCAATTTCGTTTGTTCGATTCCTCATTATTCTGTGACGTGATTGTCAGAAAAAAATTGTCTTTTGTTAATTAATTAATTAAGTTATAAGCAATATTGAAAAAAGAATTGTGTGCTTGAAAAAATTATATTAGCTTGGAAAAAAATTTAACTGTGAGATTCTTTTGATTAGATCACAAAACTGAAGGAATATTCTTTTAACAGCAGTGCCGAGTGGTATCTTTAAAACCCTTTTAGTATAGACTATATATTCAATTAGTCATATACACGTAACACTTAAAGATTTCCGTGTTCTAAATCTTTATACAACTTTGATACTTCAATCCTGATAGCATATGCCACATTTGCTGTTCGTTGTTAGTTATGCTTGTGTTTTCCAAGAAGAATAAAAAAATCTTTTGGTTAGTCAGGTAAAATTTACTTTGCCATTGACAATTAATCCTGAGCAATAACTCTTAAGATTTTATTCCAATTTGATGGTGAAACCCTAAATTTAGGCAATTTCTTAAGATGAAATGACGAAAAGTTTTCTAATTTAATCGCTATCGCAAAAACTAGCGGCGATATCAACGCTAGTGTTTCCGATATCCTAATTTAGAATAAATGGGCGATTTTTTAGCGCTACATTTAAGTTTATCGCCGCTTATATTGCTATCCGGAGCGCTAGCGATACTCACAAGCCTGCTCATCACTATCGAATTCATCATCTCCATCATCTCCATTAGAATCATCAGATTCATCTGATTAATCTTCTCCATCTTCTCCATAATCTACATCAGAATCATCAGATTCATCAGTTGTCGGATTTCAAACAGAACATTCATCATCATCTCTGGATTCATCGTATTCAATATCTACACCATCAGAATCATATTCATCGTCTGAGTATGTAAGTAAACAATTATTTTTTATAGTTATTTTATTACATTTTATTATTAGATTACTTGTTATAAATGGCAAGTGCTCCTCATATATCATCGTCCACTTGAAGTGATTCTCATGACACCTTTAGAAATTAAAAGTTAAAACTAAACCCCACTAACTTTAAATTGACTTAACTTACAATCAACATTTGTAGAATCTATTAGTCTGCTGCTCCAAGTTATCATTTTTTTAAATCCATTTTATGTTAAATTCAATGGACAAAGGAAGAAATCAATTTTTACTCGAACGTTTTAATCAAGTCCTTTTTCATAGGTAAAATCTATTTGACGGACTCTTCCAACGTCAAGTTGGAGTTGGAGAAAAAACTTTAGCATGTCTCTTATTCTAAGTAAGAATATTAATAAAATAAGTTATTTGTTTAATTGCCAAAAATATTTTATTAATCAATTTTGAAGAGCTTTTGTTACACTATACAGTATAATTTTACATTGATGTTATTCTCTTGGGAATCGGACTTTTTACTCAGAACAGGAGCAAGATGATGACAAGATTTCCAGTTGCTCTGATAGCTTTTCCATTTATTTCTTTTCCACATCAGGTTTTGGGGGGAGGGTTGATCTTCTCTGTTTTCTTGATCGTCCATTTCTTGTTCTTTCTTCGCCCGATTAAAGTCTTTATTTTTTCATGTTTTTCTTCCTTTTTTGGATCTGGCACTTTGCCTTCATCTATGTCGGCTGCATAGGTTGCATCAATATCTGAAAGTAAAAAAATTAAATTTTTAACACAATTAAGTTTATTTTAGATATTTGATTACGTAAATTATTTTTTCCTTCTCCTTTCTTTAAGTTTTTTTCCGTTTCATTATTATAAACATATATTCTTTAAAACTAATCATTAATGTTTTTTTTACTTGGGCTTTTTTTCTCTTAGCAGACAAATAAGATTTGCCCCCTTCTTTTTCTTGGAAACAGTCTTCTTTTTCTGGCAGTTTGTTTTTACCTATAATTTAAATTCAGGTATCAAATAGTTATATATATTAATTGAAATAAAACAAATTGTAATAACAGGTTTCTTTTTCAGCATGGAGACTCCTCATTCTCCACTTCTGGCTCAATTTCTTCAGGCTAATAGTCACCTATCTCACCAATCTCTGTATAGGTGTAACAACGTGTCCAATTCCGATATTCAAACCATTGAACACATATTGGAAGATTTAAATACGAGAATGAGGATGGTGTGCAAGACTTCGACGTACTTGCACACATTCATCTGGGAACTAAAGAACGATAACCTTGCCGATAACCTTGCCATCGACGGCTGACGACTCTGACGTTGAAGAAAATAAGCGTTTTCAAAAAAGAGCGACGACTCATTTGAAATGTGAACTGGCCAGAAAAACGGAAAAGGTCGTAGAAATATTGACTCAAAAAGTATATCAAATCACCTCCGACCATATCACACAACTAGACAATACTAATCCCAAACTATACGCCGCTTTCCTGTAATACGTCTAGAATCGACAATTTTAACTGTTTGCTTACCTCAGAATCCACGATGAGGGTAGAATCATTATGTAGCAATCCAATTTTTCTGTCTCTGTAGCAACACTGCAACAGTCTTTACCGCATTTACTCTAATAATCCAGAATAATACTGTAACAAATAAGAACAAATGAATAAATTTTGCAATGCTTCACCATGCTAAATACAAATTAAGCTGCTATGTCTAACAATATTTCTTTGGAGCTTCAGTGTAGTAGTTTAGGGCAGCTGTGTTTATCGAAATACACATAATCTGAAAAAATAGTAATCTTAACCTATGTTCTAGTTTTAACAGAGAATGTGCCTCCCATCGTTGAAGACAATGACAGTAGCAAGTACTGATTCAACTAGTTCATACTGGACATTGGTTCATACTACAGGAAACATTACAAATCAAAGCACTTTTATTTTTTTATTTTTTACCTGACAACATAATACCTCTTTCAGGATGTCTAAATAGATTTGTTGACCACCAGTTAGAATCTTAGGCACAGGTGTTGGTCTGTGTTGGACAGTCTTAAAGAACATATCTCCTTGGCTGCTGCGAACTATTGGATAATACAGATACTCTAATAAATTACTTATTTTTGAGTATAGAATCCAATACATACCGAAAGAGTTAAAGACTATAGTGGATGGGTGGATGTTTGCTGACGGGGAACTCGTGGATAACACTCTCATAGCGTATTGCAATATGGCATTGAGGAACGATGAAAATTTACGTGGAAAACTCTCAGTCTAGACAATTAAAATGGGTTTTTCTTTTAAAGCACCATGGACACAACTTTGTAGGAACTAGGAAGCCTAATAACTCGTTATCGGACAGACGACATTAACAACTGTTAGATCTCTGTTCCCGCTTATTATTAACCTTTTCTTTTCCCGCTTAACTTTGTAGGAAATGAAAACGACTTAAACTAGATGCAAAGACAATAAGACATCGGAGTGATGCTAAATTGCTTATTTGTGAAACTTGACGTTGCCTAACAGCCCAATAAATGATTTCAAAAACAATTTGTCACGTATAAAACCATAAAACAGTTGACTAAACTCCATTCTACTATCTAATATTTCCATAAAATAAAAAGAAATTCAAATTCCCTTTTTTTACGTTTTATTTCTATACCTTTGAAATTTTGAAGTATGCTTTTGGAAAAGACCGCTAGATGACTCTAGAAGTGTATAAATTTCGAACATCTAAACTGAACACTTTCAGAGTTCAAAAACCTAACAGAAAATAAGTCGATTTAAGTTTTGAATTCAGTTTTGATATCAATTGGTGGTCCATTGACCATCGTTGGCATATTGTAACCTCCAATCAATACTCCAACCTCCAATCATATATACAACATCACGAATCTCCTACTCTTCAATTCACTTGTAAACTGAACTTTCGATCAATTAGGCACCCTGCTGAACTATAAAGATATTAACCCATTAAACCTCAGTATTGTCTGCTCTGCTATAGTAGCTCTCACGCTCCGAAAATTTCCGGTGGGACGTACGGTTAACCCCTGAGGATCGTCATCTTTTACCGTTCACTTGGTAACGCTAAAACGTTGGTCGAATTAAGACCCAGAATGCTGCGCAATCAAGTACGAGCTTGTACCCACTAACACCCAGCAGGTTAATATACCACTTTAATAACCTTTCCTTTTAGCTTTAACACATTTGAAATAGTTCGCCATTATAGCGAAACCTTATTGCTTTTACGTGTGATTTTTCGGCTCACATTAGAACTGGCAACAACCGATTTCGCAATAAAACTTCAAATCATTCAAATCCGGTCGTTTGGTTCGGACGAGGAAGAATAGCATAATGGACAGGAGAAAGTTTTTCTCATTCTATTCTCAAACAAATCAAAACATAGAAAAGGATAGAGAAAGCATTAAAAACCAACAAAGTCTATTTTGGTTGAATTCTGCACGAGGAAAAATACAATTTTCTCATCCAGCAGCTTGCATGGCGAACGAAACGAAGAAATCGTAACAATAGCGCCGCACTGCACACTTTTCGAGCAGCCAGCAGGCAGTTGAGTACACTTATTCCCAAAAATCCTATAGTTAGCTATACGCACTCTACTAGCAATAAGGCCATTATACAGTCATCCGAATGGGTTTCACGATGAGAGAGGCTCGATAACTTTGGGTGTAAACTGTGTCACGCATACACAAAAGTCGCAAAGCATTTTCATATTTGATTTTCTTACGCAGCATAGCGCGTCGAAGTTTGTTTTTAAGTCGAAGAAAGAAATGCCGACGCCAGTATATATCCCGTGGCTATTTAAAGTATTTATGCACTGTAATAAACCACATAGAAATATGCGTGTGCAATTAATTGGTATGGGAACAGTGACAACCGTTTGAGGGGGAAAATGCAACGAGTAGTCATCATACAAAATTGAATTTACAGCATCACAGGTCGAACTGGAATATTTCAGCTTAACTTTCGTAGAATATGGGAAGCAAAGATATCGGAGTGATACCAAAGTGATACCAAAGGGAGCTGAAGAATGCGAGATTGTTGCTGATTCTGAAAGTAAGTAAGTAAGTAATTAAGTATTCGATTTATATTGCGCCTTTTCCATATTACATGCTCAAAGGCGCTTCATTTTATCGAGATGTGTTACACATCATAGTATATTTAACGTCATGTTTCTTGAAAGCAATAAAAAATCTGTGTCGGCGTGCTGCCATTATAGGCGCTACTAACAATTCGTTGACGGGTTCAGCAGAAATTCGAGCCGAGAGCCTCATTACTTTCTATTGAAGCTTTGACGCTCTAGACCACTCACCATACATCCCCAGTACATTCCCAAGTAAGAAAACATACGTGGATTATTCTATGAGTTAAAAAATAAAATTAGTTTTTTTTATGGTGAAAAAATTCTTCAGCTTATTACAACTATCGTAAAAAAAAGAATACTCAAACTAGAAAACAGCTCGCGATGCGCAGTTTACGTAAATCGTCATCCGATGAGGAAGGAAAACAGGAAAAAGGAGGAATTTGCAATTAGAAAAAAATAAGAATTATTACTTGAAATTGATGTAAAGACTTCTTTAGTGGCGGAATTGATGTACCATATTCCTGCCATATTGTAGGAAAAAACCAACAATATTTAACTTGACCTTTGAAAACCTTCAAGTAAAACTTAATTTCTTAGATTTGGACACGTCCAGATTTTAACTAACCCCTCGGTTCTTGAGTGTGGATTTGACGAATATAGTAAGTAAAATAGATATCATTAAACAGACATACTTACTTATTCAAATTAATGACATAGGTTATGATGAACTGGATGAGCCCACTTATGTGGATGCTGTCAGGGAACTTCCTGAAGTGAAGTGAAAACATCCAATTTTGATGATGACGAGGAGTTGGCTGAAACCGATGAGCGAAACTGTGAGGACAAGGAAGATCCTACAAGTCAGTCTGAAGAATCAATGAAGTACTTCGATGAAATATCAGAGCCAGATTTAGATTGGGCAGGACCAGAAGATGAAGCTGATGGAAATAAAAAATATTTATAGATCACTGAATCAAAACCTAACTTTTTTAAAAATAAATGATGATTCCTTTATTAAATAAAATTTCAGTTATAAAAGAGGCAAATTTTAGAGAAGAAGTGATTCCAGAAGAAGGATGGGTTCCAGAAGGCGACACTGAGCAGACAAATGAACCTACAAAAAACTATCCCTCAGATGAGGAACAGTTTTTGTGCAGAATGTGAGTTAAAACTAGCAAAAAAACCTTACCTTAGAAAACCTTCGGGTAAAATTCGATTTTTTTAGGTGTCGCTGTGCCCATGTCCATTGGAAATTTATGGGTGATTCTGGTAAATAAAAAAACACACATAATGATAATAAAAATGATAACATTGAAATATTTCTACTTTACTTTTATTGACACAGATTTGAATGATGACGAGCCAACCATTTTGGATGATGAAGAAGCTATGAAGCTATTGATGATTGTCTGGTAGAATTGTCAGCATCTATAACTGATAATGGTAATTAATAATTAAAACCGGTTAAAACAATATAAGAGAACAATGTAACAATAAAAAAGAGATTACTGACATTATAAATGATAATTCAGGTGTAGTTGAGGCCATCAAAAACAATGATGAGGGTGAAGGCAGCAAGGATGGAGAGGATGATGAACATACTGGTCACAATGATGGAAATCAAGATTATTCCGAGGAGGGAGCCTGCGAAGGAGATAGAATCAACAAAAGAACTTTAAAAAATAAACGAAGCAAAGATTCTTAACATAAAGAAAAGGCTAGCAAGAAAAAACGCCATGATGACCAATAAACGACACTCACCGAGTAGGAACATTCTAGTCAAAACTAAGTTAGGAATTGTCTTCAAATACAATTTTTGTATCCTTGTGCATTTTTCATTTTGAAAAATTAATAATGCCGAATAAACAAACTTACTTTTTGGTCGAAGAGGCGGTAAAAAACTGAACATACGACGTCAGCTGTTAAAATTGATCTTAAAGAAAATTATTTTTTCTTTAAAACTTTTTCGTTAGAATCGAAAAGTCAATATTGTTTTCACATACTTTACATACATTTAGAAGTATAACAATAAATAAGTGAAAGTTTAAGTAATGGAAAAAGTGGAATATCCTCCTTTTGAGTGCAGCGTGTAAGTAAACTAATTAAAAAAAGTTTACCTTAGGGCACATTAGTGTACATTTAGGGCATAAAACACAATTTAACTTTCAGACGTGGATTACTCCACCCAAATCTAACAGAAAGGTGCCGAAACGAAAACGAAAAAAAAGCCACAACGAAGAAAGCTAAAAGTGCTTAATTGTAAAACATGTGAGCGCCAAAGCTTCTGCTAATGTTCATGATTGCAATCGTGACATTTCGAGCACATTCTCCAAACGTTGCAGTATCACCCGAGGAGGAAGACAAACCAGAAATTTAAAAAGGCAAAAAAGAAAAAAAGAGAGAAGAAAGTGTAAAAATTCCTAATGTGATTGTTTGCTGGTTTTTATTTTTTTTCTATTACTGAATTCCGTTCTGTTGTACCTTTTCCCTACTACTCTCTTACTTATTCGACACACAGTACACCCTTTGAGAAAACACACCCCGATCTCATTATGGACTTCAAAGCTGATGGGAGTTTTCTCTCGTTACATCTTGGTTTCATGCACACTAATTTCATTGGCGCAACATGAACGCAACATGCTTTGCTGCTGGGTTACCTATCAAAATTTCCTTAATTTGCACATAATGCTGCATTATCTTACTTTGATGTGTTGGCATTGTTTCATTGTTATATTACATAATTGCAATGAAGATTATCAACCAGGTTTTGGCACAATTAGCGAAAGACATTCACTGCGAATGACTCATTTGCCTATTGAAGAATTATTTGAACCTATGATGAGTTCCCCACTTATATTTCAAATTTTTAACACAAGAAAATCATAAAACGTGGCTAGCTGATCAAAAATAATTTCTTTTAAAAAAAGCAATGATTACCTTCAATATTTTTCACTTATGTTGATGTATGGAAGACGTTGAATGTTGGGAAGACGGCTACAAAGAGAGCTTTAACACCAGTAAATTCGCCGTGTCGACTGTGGATGATAATTTTTGATCAAAAAATGCCTGCGAATATATCACTGAATTATGTTGGATACTCCAGTACTATTTCCAAGAAATTTGAATTTAACTGGAATTTTTTCTAGAATACTAATTAGATTTGTCTTTCTTTGTAGGGCAACCGCCGCAACCCATCTTGGGAATGGTACTACCCATACCATTATCCACAGCTTGCTTCGAATTTTCTGAATATTTCTTCAGTAAACCTGGTTTTCAAGAAAGACCAATGAGTTTAACATTTTGAACTGACTATTAGTTTACTGTGTAACGTTTGAATATATCAGTTACTTCCTCTAGTGCATCTAATGGCCATTTTTCCTACGGCTTTTTTATGTTCCTCCTTCTTGGTGAAAACTAATGCTTGATCCTGTAAGTGATTGATTACATTGTAAAGTATGCAAAACGTCTTTTCTTAACATTTGTTTGATCATAGGAATCTCCAATCATTCAGTTTTATCCCGAAAACTTTGACGTCGATTTGAAAGGGAACAACAAGATTTGGCAAGGAGTTTTCCTTTTGCCTTTCGTAGATGAACAACGTCTGCAGAAAGCCATTGGACCTCTTTTGGATGACTTGACCGAAGATGAAAGTATATACATGTCGATTACATTCCATGTGAAGTTTTGTAAAATAACTTTTTTTTTTCAGAACAAAGAAATACATTTAGGGAGAATCAGTACTTTGTCAGTAGACACCATCAAGGCTATGACTTCTTGCGAAGTGCGGCCGAGGTTGCATCCCACGGAAATGCATCCCATACATTCATCCCAGAACGTAAAACTACAATATGAAAGATTTTTCTCACTTTAAATGTCTACCTGGAAAGGTTTTCCTTTCTAGGCATTGCGTTGAGGCTGGGTGGTAAGTTTTCTTGCCTCAATTGAGATAAATAACTTTGAAGTTTAATACTTGAAATTTTTTACAGTACACTTGAAACTCCGGTGCAAGGGTTAGAGCCGATTTTTGACTGCCACGTTGTTTGGTATGTGTTTTTTTTTCTTTTAATTTTTTGGTACAGTAAGTCCTAATTTTTATTTATTTATTTGTTTTTCAGTCTAAGCTATCAAAACTCACAACCGAACGACGAACCTTGCATGAACCAAGTGATTCAGAGAGCAGCCCCATTCAAAAAAAAAGAAAGAAATCGAGCCCTACACCCAGTTCTCAGTACACTCGCTTCCATAAATATGTAGGCCACCACCCGCGGGTTGTACCGCTTCAAATATACCTTTACGGTATGTTTACTTAAGCTTGTGAAAGGAAAAAAAAACTTGAGGGATTGGTCAGCAAAAATCATTATCTTGGTTTCATATGTAACCCCTCCTACTCTATTGTCGAATATACCATAAAGGCGCGCTTAAAGGTTGCTTTAGGTTGTTCGCATAAAGGTTGCTAGACTACAAAAATACCTTTATGCGCAATTATTTAGGGGATTTCCAAACATGAGCTTTTATTGTATCAACAATATTAACCATTTGTCGCTGTCTATAAGCGTGTCTAGGTTTCTATCTTACAAAATGTCTTGGTCTACCTCTGTTTATATCTTGTTGATACGTATATATAATTCAAATCTAATTAAATTTAATATGAGATTAGAATTATATTAATAATCTTGCTGCGCGATTTAAAACTTTTCGATCCGATGAACAGATAAAACAGACTATTTATAGAAGCTGCACTCAACGGAAGGTTACATACCTGAAATAAATTAACTTGCTAAAGACTAAAATTAAATTTTATTTAGAACATTATTCATAATCTGTGATGAAATTTTTTTTTTAGTTTTTAGGTGGACAAAGTTAACAACCGATAAAATTAGATTATCACATTATAAAAAATAACCTGTTTAAAGCGAACGAGGAATAAAAATCAATAAAAAAAACTCCGACAGTTTTGTTTTGTTAGAAACGGCACTTACCCTGTTTGGCTTATGGCTGGCTTCGCTACGTCGTCAATTATGGTGAAAGATTCGTTGGGAGGGAATAAGAGTTCCATTTGAGTCTATGGAGGCTGTCAGTGCTGGCCGTTGAACTTAAATCGTGACGAGCTAGGAACATCAATCCATCCATCAACTTGGTCAAATTAAATGAAAATCCCACACTCCTGTGCACAGAACAACGCGACTTTCAGTTACACTCTCGACAGAATATATAGAGAGAGCAGAGCCCTCGTGTCTAAACTTGTTTCTTTTTTAATGAAAGCAAACGCCGCAATTTATTTTTTACCGGACTTGGTCAAATAACTAATCCGTCGGAAAATAGAAAAGGTACGTTCCTTCTTTTTATGCTCCTGCTGCGTTGTGAAATAATTTAGGCAAATAATTGCGACCACATGTTCTTTTTTTTGCATCTGTTGTTCGTTGTTCCCTTTCAAACTCTCACGATATATTATATAGTTGCAACTTGTATGTTATGTATAGATGTATGCGTTTGTTGGAGAGGGATTTATTTACGACTTTTTTCGGGTTGAACATTGTTCGATATCTTTTTCCTTGTTTTCTTTTCTTTTTTTTGTTTTGTTTTCAAAGCGTAAAAACTACAGCAAAGTATAGTACAAACACACACGAGTAAACGACACACGTTACGTACACACCTTTGGATTGTTGGAGAGAGGGGGATAAGTTTTGGCGACCATAAAAAAAAATAGAAGCCGAAGAAAGATGAAGATTTTAGACTTCAAAACGAGCAACGCCCAAAGTAAGAGGATAGATACAGTCAAAATTCATGTCACACATATTTTAACTCTCTCTCAGACATAAAAAGAACCCGGCATATAAGATGTCATCCGCAACGATATACGATTTTTTTTTGTTAACCCTTTTTCTATTAGACACTTGTTTTTTTTTATTTTGCACCATGACCTATGTGGTTTCTGGAAGAAATTCTTCACTCCGCCCGGCTTGGGAACTTTGACGTAGCCCTCTTGGGGGCCGTGTGGGCCGTGACGATGCCGCGGGTGGGATCGATGCTCAGCGGCCACTTTGTCTGGTCAGTGGGCAGCGGTTAGAGCGGCGGGTCTTTTTCCTTGCAGTAGACGTGAGGTAAAGCCGCAGACTTCGCATACGACGCCCTGCCGGCTGAGGCCGACCATGAGCGACGTGCAGTGATTGCACTTGAGCGGCGACGAGAAGGAGCGGACCAGGAACTGGTGCGATTTGGAGCGCAGCGACAATGTGCTCTTCAGCGGCGAAGAGTGCAGCAGCGGCATCGATCCGGCGCTGCTGTTGGACTGCGGCGACGGATGAGACAAGTTGAGCGTCTGCTGCAACTGCATTTACATCTGCTATTGACATGTACTGGTTCTGCGACATGTCCACCATTCCGGAACCCTGTGGGCCGTCCAGAAAGAAAAATAAAAAATTTTCAATTTGAGCGGGTGATTTGAAAAAATTAATTTGAGCAAGTACCTGCATAATGTGTCCGTTGCTTCGGTCCATACTGCGCTGGCCGAAAGGCGATCCGCCGTTGTTGCCGCCGTCCGTCTGGCTCGGCTGCTGCTCGGGACGTAGCGGACTGAGGTGGTGAGACGGGCCACTTTTTACGGGGCTACTGAGATCCAAGGCCGATTTGTTGCTGCTGCTCAGCACCGACGGGGCCCGATTGTCTTCGATTTCGCCTTCCTCGCTGTCGGCCGATGCCGCCCGCCCTCTGATGGACGACTCCTTGAAGAACTGTTCCAGGAACGACATCTGCGAGATGGGTCTGTCCTAAACTATCGAAAAGAAACGAGACGAGAGAGAAAAAAGAAGAAAGGGGGGAAACCAGAGAAAATAAAACAAATGAGCAAATCAACGACAACGCAACCAAAACTACATTTTTCAATAATTGAAACAACAACAGCCGTCAGGATTCTTTTTGCTTTAAGTAAATGGACAAGGGGTCAAGATTTCTCGGCATTATTGTGTGGATGGAAACTGAGAGGTGGTAGAGGCCAAGTCCAGTACGCCAGCAATCATTTAAAAATGAAAGAAAATTGAATCAATGGCAAAATGGCGTGAGATAAAAACACTGCCCTCAGGAACAAGAATCTTTTGATCCTTCTTTCCGGCCCACCATCTCTTTCTCTTTTGCTATTGGATGTGTGTGTGTTAATGGTGCGGAGCGGTTAAAAGAAAAAGGGGGGGGGACGATTACTTTTTTTTAAATCTGCTGTGGGCGGAATAATTCTGGATTCCGGGGGATTGTGCGTCACACAAGTCACGGCGGGGAGGGGGGGGAGTGAGTGGAATCAATAAAAGAAAAGCTCATGCCCACTATGTGACGACACAAATGGACGGAAGTGGGAGAAAAAAAACGGAATAAAACAAAAAAAAGTGCGTGGGATGGATATGGAAACGGACAATTGTTGCCTGAGAACTTTTGAATACAGCGGAGTGCAGACGAACTTCCGTGAGAACTGGGAACTGAAAGCGGTGTTGCCATTAGAAAATAAGTGAAAATTAAATAAATTGGAGGAATTGTGTAATAGAATCAGAAACTTCTAAACTAACGCAATCCATCCATCAATTAAGAGATCAACGAGCAAACCAAAATTAGTGTGGGTCAACAACATATTCTGAGATACAGCTTAAGAGTTAAGAAGTCAATAAAATAGTAAGCCTATCCAATTAACTTGAGGCACTGCTTAGTTTGGACTTTGGATAAAACTTTCATCTAATGTATCTTGCAAGTTTCACCATAAAAACAGAATTTTGAAAATCCCAATTGCAACGTGTTCCACCATGTAGGAGCATTGAGCAGACTAAAATCGTTGCAGGTTGTCGTAAACAGTAAACGACAAAGAGCGGGAATAGATAGAGCAACGCAACTACAACTAGATTAAAGTCATATTACTCTGACTTGATCAATAGACAGATAGACTGGAAGTATCCTTCCATCTCCTGCCTATGCATGTACTTTAAACATCCAAATTTATTTCTGGGACGAGTTGAAAACAATACAAAACGGTTCAATTCCATGAAACCGAAATTTTAATTCATGTTAGATGATCAAAACTCAAAAGACTAAACAATAAGTATAATCTGTCAAAAATGAAATCTCCCACGATGTCAAGTACGGAAGAAGGAACTGGAAAATTTAATGTTCGCTACTATCCAGGGCCTTAAGAAAACGATCCTCAACTACACGAGGGACAATCAAGTGGCGAATAGGGAGAAGTGAAAGGAGAATGACAGGGAAAATCATTTTCATGTAAGGCCAAGGAACGAATCCAAAGAGACACATGAGCATCAGCTGGGCCAACTGGCATCCAGTGAATTGGTGGATTTTGCGCTGCGGAACTCGGCGGGTGTAGTGATTGGGCGGATAAGCGGATTGCTCTGTGAAAAAGAGAGAGATGCGCTCAAACATTTGATTGCCACCGAGTCCAGTGACGGCCACGTAAAGGAAAAGGCCGTTGAGGACGGCCGGCGAAATGTAGGCCATCGGATAAGGCAACAACATGATCGACAGGCCAATGAGGATGTGGGAGAAAAGGACAATCAATCGGGTCTCACGTACTCGCACAATTCTGTCAAATAAATAATTAAAACCAATAAATTTGGAATTGAAGTTGAATGGAATTGTAAGGAAGATTTTACATTTGATAGACGTGGCCCAGCCTGATGGATTCGTTCCTCGACATCAGCCAGCGCGCGGGCGTGAAGGGGCGAATGCGGAACAAGGAAGTGCATCCATGGCAAGCCGACAGCTGATAAGGCGGCCGTTAGAATGTCCATGACAAATAGATCCCAATGGTATGCCGGTCCTTTTTTCAAACTACGGGAAACAGTAATAGTTAAAATCAACCCTTAATTCTTTAAAGGTGGCAATTACTTGTTGAGTGGCTTGTTGACCATGGCTGACGAAATATTTTGGTCCATCAAAAATGAGAAGCGACAAGGCGAAACCTAATCCCATTGCCCCGGCAATGGCCAGTCCAGGAAGTCGCTCCAGGGGCGTCACAGTGAAAACATTTTCACTGTCATCGTAACGGAATGGCTCAGCTGCTCAAGTTGGAATAATTAGCTGGGTAATTAAACCAAACGAGGAAATTGAAAATACCTTTAACTTCTCGGAAGAAAAATGAGCCGACGAAACTCATCGTGACGACGGCGATGGGCAATGCGTAATCTGCCAGGATTTCCCGTTTTCCAGCCGACAAAAACGGTCTGGGGATCAAATAAATTTAACGTTCAAATTGATAAAAAACAAAGTTAAAGAATGTCCCCGTACGTTTTCTTAAAGTTGAAAATGGAAACGCCCAGCCAGACGGTTCCCAGCATCAACAGAAGGAAAAGCACCGAACTCGCCTGGTTGCACTCGACTCCCATTGGCTCCTCATTAGGATAAGCAAATAAGCAATAGCCTCGGCAGAGTCATTGGCCCTAGTGTCATTCCACGAATAAAACGCCAAGGATGAGCTAAGGCTGTTGGTGATGTTTGTGATGGCATTTTCCCCTTGACATTGGGATGAGTAGAAATTCTTTTGAAAGTCTGCGCACAACAGAAAACAAATTGAAAATGATTTGAATAAAGTAATCCCACGGGAAAAATTTTAACTGACTTTTGTCCCTGTCACGACAAGCGTCGACACAAAAGGCGACCGAGATGAAAAGGCCAAAAATTTCCTCGGTAGACCGGGTGCACCAGTGCATCAGCCGCGAGACGTTAAACAGCGAAAAGATCAAAAGGAAAAAGGCGCACCAGAGGCCGACACATCCGTACATGGCGAAGAAATCCAATTGAAAATCGTCGCAGATGCTCGAAATGACTGGAGAATTAGTAAAAGAACATGGCAATTATTAAAATGGGATGGAAGATTCGGAACGTAATAAAAATACCTTTTATGTAGAGCGCCAGTGGGGCAGTGGTTAGAAGAATCATAAGCGGTTGGCCGCCAAAAATGGCGAAAAAGAGACCGCCGATCGTTTGCCCCATTATTACCTTATTGACGCCTATTGTTTTGGTCGAATGGTTTACTAAAATGAGCTTCAAAGGTTCAAAGTACATTTTTGTAAAAACGTACCGATTTTGCCGTGAGTGTTGTGATCGTTGAGGACCCCGAAAGCGATGGCTGGAAGGAAACAGGCAAAGTAAAGGAAAAAGGTCGTCGACAATGGTATTAAATAAAGTAAAGTTTTTGAAATTTTTTTACTTTTTTAAAATTTTTGCAGTTTTGAGTGTTAGACGCACACCTTTTGAGAAACATGTCATCAAAATGTTAGCCAGAAAGAACGAATCGTTTAAAAGACATTTTTCTATTTATGAAGTATTTTATTTTCTAGATCAAAATCGTTACTTGCGCGTGATGTCAAGAAACTAGCAGAAGTAAAAGCTGGCGTAAAAGATTTGCGACGGCTTTGCTTGAGTTTTCAAATCTGTATACCCACCGAAGCAAATCGACATCCCGTTTTTAACAAACACGTCGCCCTTCCCTTGTAATCCATAGAGGACTTCAAATATTTTGAAGATGAATTATTAAACGAGCACGTCAAATTAGGGTAGGTTAAGTTTAGGTAGGTTAATAATTTAATTGTGTCAATGTGTCGTAAAAGGATTGAAACAATTTTGTGTGTGTTTAAGAACGAGATGTTGATTTTTGAAAAACAAATTCATGATTTTTTGAAAAAAACTTGGAAGATACAAAAAGACGTATTTGAAAAGAAATTATGACCAACGAATTTATGAGGATTTACACGTAGACGGGAACACCAAAGCCTAACAGTGGAAAATATAACGTTTTAACTGTAAGAGGATCACGATTATCATTGGCTGTAATCGTAGCTTTCAAACACGGGGTTTTTGAGAAAACACCAATCCTGAAAATTGAAGAAGTAAGCAAGCTTTACATCCGAAAGGCTGTTGACAGATTGAAACAAGCGATTCCGGGAAGCAATTAGATTTATCTTCTTGAATCTGTATAGGCCGGATGGCCCCGTAATCTCTTTCTGATATTATCAGAACAGAAAATAAACGCTTTGATGACATGTATTTTTTTTAATTTATTGTCTTCAAGTCCTCAAAATAAAGCTCTTTAATTTAGTTGTCTAATGTCTTGAGGTAGTCTTTAATTAAACTTTACAACACCCTTGAATATTATTTTGGTTGTCTTTAGCCAAACATTTTGAGTTCATTTAACATTAATATAGACATCTTTAACAGTTCTTAATGACGTCTAAAAGACTGTTACGAGGCATTTGGAGGCGATTTCTTTGATAATCAGCTGTCCCAGAAACGCCTTTTATAGGTAAAAAGAAAAACTTTAAGAAGAACTAAAAAAGTCTAGTAAGATATCTGAAAGAACTTTGTCCGGGTCATTTAGGACACAAGTGAGGAGTCCTACAAATTACCCAAAGACTTCTTCAGGACATCCTCATTCCAGACAACCTTATATCTTCCGGTTCTCTTTAAGACTTCCCCGTGCTATGTGGGTCACGCTGCCATGAACCATATGGTCAAATATGCTAGCAAGCAACAGCGTACTAGCAACACTTGTAAGCAAGTGATCAAGACGATTATCAGCAAGGCTGATGTCACCGACAATGCTGGCTCCGCATTTCGCTCTTCCATCATTCGTTTCATTGGCCATTGTGATGTCGGGAAAGGTGAAGCGCCTCTTTGTTTTTGTTTTGGGGCATCAAAGAGAATTAACCTTCAAATTTGTCAACGTCTCTTTGGACCTGACTGTTAACGAAGTGTGCAAAAATCCAACGACTGTTGTGTTGGAAACTCGACCTATTCTGTTCACCTATTCTTTGCCAAACGTCACGTCTACATCGAACAAAACACCTCCCCACTTGGAATCTGGCTCAACCCAATTTTATCGAGTTTTGTCGTCACTTTAATATCGTCAAAGGGAATCTTAGTGCATCAAAATTCTCCTACGTCAGCTACCTACTATCTGTTCTGCCATTTTTCACTCATAAAGTTTTTCCCATGGACGGAATGATCTACTCCTATGTTTTTGGATGGCAACCTTGTCGTCTGGAAATGGCAAGAGTTTCGATTGACTGCAGCTCAAGAATTGCGTCAATATTTCAACTTGGACGAGGAACTGCAAAGTCAATTAGATCAGGCAGCTGATGACCTCCAAGAACAAGACAACATTGACAACGCAACGTAAATAAACTTGAATGGCTGCAAGCAGTCGGTATGCGACCTGCTGACTAACATGAAGTTCGTCTTGATCTACCAATTATTGGCCGTTCTTTCTCTTGTCTGACTATAGTGTTCAGCTTCATTGCACTGCACGTGAATTGGCCTGTGGAAGTACTTAGTCGGCCAATCATCTAACCAACGGAAGAGATCTCGGCACTGATTCTACCAATTTACCCCTCGTCAATCCCTGTCAACTGAATCGGCTACAACAAATGTGGTTCTACATGGTTTTAGAGGCTCTGAAATCTCGCACGCAGTTCTTATTTATTGTCAATGGCACTGCTGGTATTGGCAAAACGTTCGTTATTGCAGCAATATCCAGTGTCGTCCCTAAGGAACATCTCGTCTGTTCGGCTTTCACTGAGAAAGCTGCCTATCTCATTCGCGGGTATACTTTGCACAATTCATTTCAAATTCCAGTGGAAAAAGGACCTAAAAAGTTTGGCTCTGAATGGAATGAAGCTGGCACCCTTTAGGAGATATACCGTCATGTTCATGTTATCATAATTGACGAGTGTTCAATGTTGCGCCTGTCTAAGCTTAGAAAAATTGACGCTCGTCTTCATGAAGCCAAATGCAGCAACAGTTTCTTTGGTGGGCTGACCGTTTCTTTTGGTTGGAGATCCAGCTCAGCTTCCACCTGTAGTTAGTCCTTCTCTCTATTCGCAGCAATCGAAAGCACCGTTTACTAACGAGGGTCGGGCTGCTTACTTGGCTTTCCAATTCGTCATCAAGTTGACAGAAGTTTGACGACTAGAAGTGTAAGACGGCGACATCGACCAGCAAACATTTCTGGAGACACTAAACTCTTTGAGAGAGGGAGACTGTTCCGTAGTCCAGTGGCAGTTCCTTCAAGTTAGGAATCCGGAAGCCATTGCCAACTTTGGAACCGCTGATTTTGCCGATGCTACCTACTTGTTTGCCACCATTGAAGCTGTCAATCGCAGGATCAACTTTAAACTACCAAAACTGCAAATGCCAATTACCCTACTACCCCAAATGCCAATTACCCTACCGGTCGACAAATGCGCCTTTAAGTGGCAAGTAAAAGTCATTTGATCAGTTTCGACGGCTTGAAGTTGAACTGTTCCTTGAGATTGGAGCCCAAGTGACGTTATTATCCAACATCAACATGGCTGAGGATTTCACTAACGGTGCCAAAAATACCGTGGTTGACATCGTCTACTCAAAACAGCCCAATGTTGATCTGCCTGATTTCATCATTGTTAGATGATCTGGTTATACTGGTCCTCAATTCTTCTATTAATAACGGTAAGTGTTTTCAATCTCTTAGTAGAAATCTTAGGTAATCTAATTAGTTCATTTGACTTGTCTATGCATTTCGACTCACAACTGTATACCAATCCCGACAATATCCATACGGTTCTATGAAACGAGAGCCGTCCGGATTCTCTTCTCTGGCCTATGCGATGACCGTGGAAATCCCAAGAAGAAACTCTGGGAAAAACAGTTGGAGGCATCGGTCCCAAAGAAACCGCCGGCCTGACTTTCGTCTCTCTTTTAAGGGTAAGACACATTAGTTATTTGGCCGTCTTGCCCTTTTACTATCAAAGAACCTTCAAAATTTCGACTTTATTATTAACTAGGATGGTGGAAGAAAGACGTTTAAATATATTATATTATGTTGCAAGTTCAATGGTTTGAAAATCACCCAGAATAAATCGTTTCGCCTTTGCTACTGTTTTGCTGTCTCGCAAATTCGCTTTTCATGTGCGTTTATCACTACCTGAGTATTGTATTTATTGTTTATTTATGTAATGTTTTACAAATTCAATGGTTGGAAACCAACAAGAATAGACCAGTTTCGTATTGCTATTGTCTTGTTCTATCGTTAATTAATTTCCCACTTTTGAGACACTGTCACTCCATGTTTACTCATTTTGAGACTTGTTCCATTTTTAGAAACAAAACTGAAATATTAACACATGTCTCTCAAATGTAGAAAAAGTAGTCTATATGTGACACTTAGTAGAGACTGATACATTACTTTGGAAAAAACTGAAAAATTGACACTGGTTTCTTAGAATTAAAAATCTTTACTCATACATACTATGTTGGTAGTTTGTAGAGTCCTTACCCTTAATTGTAATATATTTTGAAATTTGAAACTGGTCCCTGAAATTTCAGAAAACTTGTACATGTAGTGAAAATTTTGAGAAACAGATTCATAACATCAGATTCATAACACGTACATAGAGATAACACACGACGGAAGTCAAGGTAACGGCAGGCGTATAGAGACGCAAGATACACACAAATTAAGACACGCATCTGTCATCTCCAACAAATGTAAACCTTTTTTACTTGAATTGACATTGAACGGAAAAATCAGTCCCAAGAGATGAAGATCGAAAGGGAAAAGGAGCGGAAGTAGAGATTATGGATGCAGGCTACTGTAAACGAATTTCAGGAACCTGGTAAGTATAATGAGAAGTTTGGGTGTCGGTGCTGGTCACCCATTCAAAAATCAGTGCAGAAATGAGCGAACTACAGCGTACTTTCGCTTTATGCAATTGCTAATGTATTTTAGATTATTGAAATGATTATGAAAACACATTTTATTTTCGAAAATAAAGTTAAGAAAATGGACTTAGGTAAATTACCGAGTTCCCGACTGCATGACTGGACTTTATGGGAAACGCCGAGTAAGATGCCTGAATGACCTTTGCTCTGACTCTGACAATTTCAACTAGTGAAAACTCCCAGAATATCAACTACATTTCGGCTCAAAGTCCGTTGACCTGACATCATGACCGGCAACCTTTAAACGACGAAAGCCACTTGAAACCACCGTTGCGTTTAAGATAGACAGAACTTCCTGTGTTGATATAGATTGCCTTATTGCGTCCATCTTCGAATTTGATGAATTTTCAATTTTCTTTATTTATTATTCTCAACGGTGGAAAGGCGCAGCCATTAGAGTCGATTGCAACCGATTGGCTCAGCAGGAGTGGCGAAGAGAAACTGAATTGTACACTGCCAGGTGTTAGTGAATTATGATGTTCAATTCTCGATTTTCAGTCATTTGTTTCAACTACCGTATCATTTGAAAGTTTTAAGATATTAATAAATGAACTACGTATAGGATTCTTTATAATTCCGTTTTCTAGCTATACCGTTTAACACTATTGTAACTTTCAGCTGTAGACAGAGCTCAAGAGAGGATGCTAGAACTTGGTTTTCAGCCAAATGTCCCCTTTCCACGCTATCATCGTCCAAAATTACCTAGCCTACTCTTGCAATGCTGGCATATGAAAGTTTCCCGTTGCTAGAAAACTCCAGCTGGAAATTTGAAAATTACAAAACATTATTAAATATGGATGTCTATTTTATTGCCTGTACACTGATGTCCCGTAGTTTGCAATACAATACATGTAGTTGATCAATGTCATAGAATACTCTAAAAAAACTGCCACTATCTTTGCCGATGCAAGCGGCAGCGGAGCGGATGCAGCGAGAATACATCCATTGTGACTCGAGCCCACGGTGGTGGCCCGCGCCCGTGCAGCATAGGTTACTTTGTCAAGCTAGATAATATTTTTTTTACTCCCAGCACTGTTGGATTGAAGCAGGTAATTAACAAAAATCCAAATAAAGTACACATGACCATTGAATTTTTTTTAATTCTGCAAAAAAAACGAACGTCAACATCAACAATAATGCCAAGCAATAGAAATAACAACTACGTTGACAAGCGATTTTTTTGCGAAGCGAAGAGAGATACAACACGATAATCTTGCCCGACTCAAAAAATGTCACGAAATTTTCACACTGGCTGATTATGACCACGAATTCTAAATATATGTTTGCAATTTACGCATCAAAATTTTATTTGCTCTCTCGTAATAATAGATTCACTTGAAACTGTTATCTAGTGCTTAAACTGTGCTAAGAAACCCTACAATATTACTTTTCGACAAAAAAATCCAGAGCTACAAAAAAAATGTTTTCCCCATCAGATTGCCAATTGGCTGGACTACATCCGTTCTAATATTTTCATCCTTCTGGGTATGAAACCCAACAGCATCATTATTTCATCGAAAAAAATTGTCACTATTTTACTGAAATTAAGATTTAGGACAATCTAAAAATGTATATAACTGATTGAAGTCTAGGGCCATCTGGAAAGAGAAAATTTATTTATGGAACTTTCACGGAGTTTATTTGTTTATGTAAGGTTCCAGTGTTCCACTTTTCTTTTACTTTTACTTTTTTTTCACATACTACGCTTTAAACTTCAGTCCCACTACGCTCTGGTACTAGCTAGTGGTTCCAACTTCAAAATAAAGGAAGTAATTTACTATTTTCTTTACTAAAAAATATATTTACTAGGATCTACAGTGGTGCATCTACACCACGAAAGTGCAACGATTGCTATAAAACATTATACACACTGCCAAATAAATGTAACATTGCCATTTTTTATGTGACAAATTAAGGCAGTTTTCCTAATTCTGGACTGTTGGGACTATGACAGATTTGTGTGTAATGAGATAGGCCAAAAGTCTTTCTCAATTGGGACAACTGTTAAAATCTTGGACAGCTTGTACAAATTTACGACACCCATTAGAGGCCATCTATGAGTAAGAATTCCAACTGAATAAAACATGTTTAATATGATTATTTAACTGCAATAAAAATAAAAGCATAACATGTATGAATTATTATAAGAACCATTAGATCTCTCACGATAAGTTCAAACGTTACATCCAAGGGATTTGCAGACACCTTCTGAGTCTGTGCAGAACATATTGCTTATCATTATGATTCGCTGTTAGGCTTAATGAAACATATAAAACTACCAAAAACATAAACTTGGGATATAGTTCTGTTGTTATAGCCCAGGAATTTCTTTTCGTCTAGTTCCATTTTATGGTCAAAGTTCAAATCCATGAAAATTACCTCTATGGAAACCAAAATTTATAACACGCTAAACAGGGCTTGGGAATTTTTTTAACTTCGTTTTCGTTGTATACACCATATCAAACATCTATTTATCAAATCTTCAACCAATATGGCTGTATTGTCAAAGTGCCTTCCTTGCAATTCCATTCTCCCCTTATTATAATAATTGTACCATAGTTCACATCAAATTTCGAGAAACATATTTTATGAAAATAATTTGAAAACTGCCTGAGGTTGTCTAGAATTTATAACACGCTAGAAGGAAATTGCAGCTACGGGAAGGAGGAGTCAAGAGGAAATTTTCTAGAAATAAAAACTTGCCATTGTAATTATGCCTTTGGTATCATGTTGTATAAAGCAAACGAATAAGTCCTTTGTCTTGTTCGTAGTCTCATTTTTTCCAAAGCTTAACTGTTGACAATAGATGTGTTTCACTCTTCACAACACCGCTAGGGTGTCAACCCTGACGCACGGCAAAGTCCTTGACGCGTCGTATGCCAAGTCCAAATGTCGTATCCTTTCTCTCTTATCTTGTCACCCACTTACTCAACTTCGAAGTTGGGTGGGTGGTAGGTTTGACAAGGGCTGGGTGGGTGGTTTTGTCATCAATTCAATGGAAGATACGACTTACGGACTTGGCATGAAACGCGTCAAGGACGTTGCGGTGCGTAAGGGTTGACACCCTAGTGTTGTTGTACCAAAGCGCAACAGCCGCTTCGGTCCCAACCCTACTCACCCGATGAAAGAGTAAAAAACATCTATTAGCTCCAACGTTATTTACTAGCGCAAATAAAAGCTAACCGTGAAAACTCGCGGAACCTGGACCGAACCTGGAAAAAAACTCGCGGCAATTGTGCATGGCCCAGACGGTTATCAAAATACTCTAGCTTTATCTTCATAGCAGAGCAGGTCTCCCGGTCTCCACACTAGATGATAATCGAGGCTCAACAAAAAGAGTCCTTCTGCTCCAAGAGAAAAAAAGAGGCAGTTAAGCCGTCATGCAGAGGAATGAAGGATTGTAGTGTTAGTGGGATCATAAAACGCCAAGTCCTTTAGAGGAAAAAGAAGGTTGTGGACTGCTTTAAAAAAGTCGCCATGCTTAGTCGTCCATTAACAGGCATATTGGGTTTGTAAAAGTTGGGTTCTATGCTGGAAGTAGCAATTACAACTATGCGTTATCTGATACTAGAAATGCCCGACTTGGTGACTTAAACCAAAAATCAAGGGAGCATCGCTTATCTGTATCCAGCCGAAAACCATATTAGGTTACGACAAATATTCACTGAACGTCACTATTAGCTGGCTGGGAAAAGAGAATTGGTGCTGATTGCCACGTTAATGGCTGCTTCCCTACCAAATAAGTCACTTATGGGGTCGACGAGCTCTTCGTAGGTTGTTGAAGGTTGTTTAAAATTTCTAATGCGCGCTACCGCAGTAATTGTCGCAAGCGTGTGGGACACAGGATGGGAGTCGCAGGTACTGATACCAGCCCATAAGGGGAAGAAGACGTTGTCGTATCGGTGGCCCACTCAGTCGAGACCTAGTGATACAACCGTGACCGTGACCACCAAGAATGAAATTTGGTGAAATCGTCCATGCAGCTGTAAGAGCGTGGCCTTTTTTAGATTAGGCCAGGATGCAGATTTAGGCTCTTTGTCACTTAACGGATGATGTTGGTTGCATCTATTTTATTCTCTACCGTCGTCAATAGAATCTCTGGTATAAAGTATTTTTCAAATTGTTAATAAAAATAACATTGACATATTCTTTTTTTTTCTTTTATAAGTTATGAGAATAGTAAAAAAATTGCAAGCTGCATTTCTGTTGATAGCACCAGTGGATATAGGTTACGGAAAAATGCCTTCGTTCAGAGGTCCAAGGAATGACAAGCAGAAATTTTAAAAGGAAAAAGCTATACCAAGACCTAACAGGAAACTATATAAAAGTGGTTGTTTCTGAAGTGGCAAACAATATCGTTTACAGCTATGGAATTTGGTGCCAATACGAAGTGCAATACCAAGTCTTAATCTAGGCATTTTTATCTATTTATCTAACACAATTTTTACTATTATTCATTGCACTGTTTTATCTCTTGTGATTCATAATTTAGTCAAACCACTGATATAATACACACATTTTTTAAATATTATGATTGTCATGCTTACAAACGTTATTTATGTTAAAATTTAGTTCATCTTCGTCAGTCAAATAACTAACTATCAGTAATTCACGAAAGGGAATTTCAAATGTCTGTTAAATCTAGGGTCTAAAAAATTTGTTACGACTCTTGGAATTGGTAGAAGTAAATTTGATTATTTAGGAGGAACAACTCTGATATTTCCAACTGGTATAACTCTGGCTTTATAGCCTACGAAACACATTTACAAAATTTAGATTATTTTGATAAATCTTTTTGTAATTTCAAAAGAAACTTAGATTACTTTTAGCTAACACCTGAAAGAATTTGTGAATAACAGTTTCCCCATCAAAAGGATTAATTTCCTGGAAATGGCTGTATTAAGTTGATCCGCATCAGAATGGTAACTTTTTTTTACAAGTTCAATCCGAAGAAAAGAAATTTTTTCAAGTCAATCCCGAAATTCTTACGAAAATTGAGAAGAAATTCCTGTAGAAAATTAAACTTTAATTTCACGTTTTTTTTTTAACTTTAAATTAAAATTACAAAATCCACGGATTTGCAAGATTGTTGATCCTCGTGGTTAAAAATATAAAATAAAAATCTAGTGCCATCTTCTTCAAAAGCTCTAATAATTTGGAGTAACATAACAGCATGCGGTATTGGAGGTTTTCTGTTTTGTTAGCATTTTCTAACGTGAGCAGGTTTCGTTGCTTGTTGTAATCCCACAATTTCAGAGCAACTAATTAGGGAAAAAATGTTTTTAATTTCACATTGCTTTAAAAGATGTTTCTAAAAGTAAGAAAATCAAGAAAGGAATTGTTAATTTTCTGTTTCTATCTTAAAATTACCGTATTTCGATGATGGCTTTTTCCTGCAATGTTGGGAACAAAGATTGATTAAGTACATCCCAGGCATTGCTTGATGTTCGACTCATAAAGAACAATTTCACAGTTTGTAAGCTGGAATCATTTGGAAAAATATGGAAGGGTGCATCAAGCAGAAAGAGATTGCTGGGGAAAATATATTCCTATGGGGTTTTATTTTTACATGGTTCACATAGCTATAGGTTAAATATAGAAATCATCCATAACCAGTCTACTTTGACGAAAGAATCACCATACCATTCCGAAATATCACTTGCAGATAATTTTGTGGCTGATCCGCTTATTACCCCGAGCTTTTCCTAAAGGGACACTACTTTTTTTTTGACAATACCTACTACCAAGATTATAGTTGCTTCTTCTAAAAATATAAATAAAGTAATACTGGGATTACTACGTACGATTCTCTTAATTTTAAAATTATTGAATACATACCATGTAATAAATTCAAACAATTAACAAAAATGGCTGCTTTCATGAATGTATTTTGATGTCATGTCATCTTCCGGATGATTTGATTCCATTGTTATCACGCTAACACTTAGTACTCACACTAAAAAATCAATACCTCTATCTCACAAGACCAGATATGCAGAACACAAATAAGAAGAACGATTTTTTTGAGATAACCTGTCTAACGTGTCCTGTCAATGCAACTGAAACATTATATCACTAACACACTGGATCAATCTTGATCACACAGATTGTGTATAAACCTCTATCTCAGACAGATATGCAGTCAGTATAGTTCATCAACTGCGTTGTCGAAAAGAAATAGCAAATTCAACCAATAATCCGGTGCCATGACATAATTTGTTTTATGATAATGGAAGCGGGATAAAAAATGAGAAAATGTTTTAGAATCGAAAGCCTTTAACACCTAGGAATTTTATTGGGTAGTGGGTGAAGAACCCTTCAAACTGGAAAAATATGATTACACCTCTTCGACGGATGGGTTGTTGAAGGCGTGGTCCGAAGTGGAAGCAAGCGAGATGACGCCATTTCTGCAAGACTTGTAGTTAACGCAACTCAATCGTCGCGGGCAATCAGTTCCCTGAAGCACGAATGACCGTCGTCATATTTGTCATTATCGCCATATATATCGCCATTGTTATTTGCCGTATTTGCCATTATCGAAATTCGCAACCTATAGCTATAAATCCTGTAGCCCCACCGGTCGCTGACGACAACGTACTTGAAGTTAGAGTACCGCTTATAGTTGCCACAGTAGGCCTAGTTGCCACGGTAGCTAACGAGCATCCGAGAATAATTCCCGCTCCAATAGCTGAGGAACAACATGTTGGTGCAACTGCTCTCGTTAATATACGATGTAGCATATGTTCGTTTGAAGCAGTCAATCTTATTTATGTACCTTGCGGTCACACCTTCTGTAGTGAGTGTGTTGTTAGATTACTACACAATTATCCGTTGCCGCAACGTCGTGCTCCATTTCAAACAACAATTGTGTTTTCCTATAGCCTTAATCGTCTCAAAAAGAAATCATTTTATAATGCAAAAATATAATACTAACATAACGATGATAACTTGTCAAAATGTTTTGTATCTTCACTCAATCAATCTGATTTTAATTACAAGTTAAAAGCGTATATTCCGTTTGTCTCGTTATTCCATTCATAAAGCAAACGGGTATAAATTACGTTAAAAAATAGTACGTAATGTAGTTATGGACTGCGGATGGCTTATTAAATGTGTCCAGGTTGCCGGAAAGGGTGTGGATCAATGCCCAGACGAATTAGTCCGCTTTACAGCGTCGACGAAAACACGTCTTTATATGAACACCTGCGGTAAATCTGGAAAAGCGTACTGACTAGTTTTCGCCGTCTGAGTATAGACTTGGCCAATATGATTGGAAATATATAGAAATATATTATATATCTCGAGCTAGGTAGGCTACCGCGATTTCGTATCAATATACGTTTTAAGAACCTTAAGTTTTATGGAGCACGATTAAGGGAGTTGACAACATTATTACGACGCCAAACAGGGCCGTAGTTCCCTCGTAAAGATTAGAATCAAACATACTCGCTGGCTTCTTGACTGATTTGAAACGCGGTTTAGGGTCATATTGAGAAAGGCCTGAGGATCACGATTTGATTTTTTGTAAACATACCTTCGGCCTCCTTGAAGCCACGCGTTGTGGCGTCGCTTCTGCTGCTGTCGTTTCTTATTCCCCGGTCACCTTGAATGCCGTCATAGCATGGGTGTCTAGAAAAACGATGCAGCCGTCTTCTCCGGGAAAACGGAACCGCCTCGGATTCTGAGCCTTGGGTGCAATACCGGCTGCGGCTGCTTCCGCCACTCTAGCTGCTTGAGCCAGAGAGTTGTGCTTACTAACGTAAGTCAGCATTGATTGTACAGATATTTTTCTGGAAAGAGAAAGGAACGCGCCTCCTTTCCGCTTTCGAGCGCATCCGGGTCCCGCAACAAATATTTTGATGCGGATCTAACGAGCGCTATTACGCCACTGCGATACTTTGGCGTGGCATGAAAAAATAAGCAACCACACTGCTGAAACGCGGTTTGTACTGATCTTTTCGTTGCGTCACTGCGTGGCAAAAAACATAACGGGAATAGAGATTGATCAGCGGCGGAGAGATGTCTATTATTTTAAGTAGTGTTTGGTTTAAGAGTCTATCGTCGCGGTAATTGTTTTAAAATGTTCTTTGTCGGGTTTTTGATGCGCCCGCCAACAAATTTACACCTGTTTAGGAAGCTTGAGTGCAAAGTCTGTGTTCACGTACTCAGTCGGGAATTCTTTCAATATTGCCTTGGAGGTTCAGTCGAAATACCGTTTGTCATCCAACATGAGATCTCATTGGAGATGGCTTTAAAGTCAGACAATGGCTGCGCAACCAAACTGCCTAGCAGACTTTAACTTTCTACGAGTGGTGTCGGAGTTGTTTCGTCGGCCGATTTCGCAGCTTCTAAAGGTTCACCCTTTTCCGGTCTTGAACTAACTGATGGGCGAGGACGGCAAAGGGCACTGCATCTCTTCTGGTTCAGCGTCAGTTAGATCTACGAAGTTCACACGTTTGAGGAGATGTTCTGGTCCTCACAATTCGAGGTTCAAAAAGGTGAACACCTAAATTAAAGCTGTCGTTCGTTTGGAGCCTTCGGCATAGTCTAATCGTAGACGGTTTTCGTCGCAACATAAACCGTCTGAATCTTAACGGCGGCCTTCTTCAGTATCATGGTAGAAACCGTCTTTACCACAGCGATAGCTGAATCCGTCGTCCTCGTAAATGTTCATAGTCTCTGTACAGATTAAAACCATCCTTATCGCAACGGTACTCACGTGCATCACCCTTTTTAGTGTCCCCGCGCATTTCGTTACTGCAGGACCGTGGCACGTGGATCGAAAGGCCGACAGTGGAAACATTCACTCGGGCGATGGTCGGTTTCTGCGCAAAAGCAAAAATAAGTCTGAGGACAAAGTGGCGTTGCACATGGGAAGAAGGCAAGGTGGCCTTCAAATCGTTATAAGGCTAAATAAAATAGGTCTACATCCCTTAGGGTAGAGCGGAATGGCTCCCGCTATAGGGGAGACCGTTCCCACTTTGGACACCTCCAGTTTTTTTCCGATTATTTCCAATCCCCTGCATACGAATTTGTTTCTTTTTTGGGAAAAAAATCATTTTTTTCCCTACCCCCGCCCCACCCCACCTGTTATTTATTTATTTATTTATTTTTTGCATCTGAAAAATAAGATTTATCGAACTTATGTTTTTTGCCTGTTCTGGGGTAACATTACATTACATAGACGCCTGTCTCACTTAAGACGGGGTCGGAAATTGGCGAAGGGTCCATTAAAAATAACAAAAAAATTTGCTGATAGCTTTAAGTAAGGAACAATTACATAAGACTATAGCTTTGCAAAGTAATATTGTTAAATAAAGAATTTTTATACACATGAAGTTTCTAGTAGTGGATGCCAGAAAAAAAGCGGGTTTAACTTATATCCCTATTTTACTTATGGTTTTCTTTCAAATCGATGTTCAGCAATCGTCTTGATAGCCGCTTTGACTTTACCCCTACCCTAACACGTCCACATATTGTGCAAACCCCTCATGTGTCTAACTTAACCCCTCAAAAATAATAGTTGTATGGTAAATATGAAAAACTTAACCTAGAAAAAAATTGCAAATTTTTCCTGCTGTTTTTTATATTTTTTTTAACAACTCAAACAATATTTGCCACAGGAGTTTCAAATTTTTCACCAAATGAGGACAATAAAAATAAACAACCTATAAAAAGAAAAAAAAATGTTACATTTTTATGGCCGCTGTCTAAGGTGTGCAAAGTGGTAACGGTCTCTAGCTACAAAAGACAAAAAATTTAAAAAAAAACGACCCTCGAGTCCTTTTCTCGAGTTTTAGTCCTTTTTTTGTTCACACTACTATTTTTTTATGTAAAAATTGTATTTTCTAAACAAAGTTGAAAATCTTTACGGTTTTATTCATTTGTAAGATGGTCTGTTGGTATTATAGACCTTATTAAGATCCAAAGGTATGGGTCAAGCCGACCCCTTAGCGGCGCGTTGCAGTGTGAAGGGATGCCGTGAACAGGAGATTTTTATTTGGCTCGCCCGATAAGGTGGCTCGCAGGGCTTTTCGGGTAAATCGTGCCCGAGGGGAGAAAAGGGAGAAAAGGAAAGTCTGGTCCCCTCTTTATTTCATTCTTTCCTTTCCTCCCTTTTCTTCCGTTGGAAAACCCACGGAACATTTGCAATTTTTCTATTAGAAAAACTGGAAAAAGGGGCGGATCAGGGGTAAAAACAAAGAAAGAGTCAGTAGCAAAACTAGCGCAAGTACAGTATCCTGCATGGAAACTTGGACAGCTTCAGGCTTCGCAAAAGTAGCCATATTCAAATTTCGCGCGGACATCGATAATGAAATCTGACAACGTTTTCGACGTAAAAAATGAGGGAGTAAGGAAAGAAAATGTGGTAAAAAGTGGGGTATTATCTTGTAATATTTCCAGTTTTTCCAAATTTTCTAATGGAAAAGGGGAAAAAGGTAAGAACAGGGGTAGAATAAGAAATGGACATAGAGAAATTGGAAATTTGTGGACAAAGGTTAGAGAGGGAACAGTACGGAAATTTAACAAGAATACCGAGCTTTTTGGGTTACTACACTGTGCGTGGTAATAAAAATTTTCTAGAAAAATTAGAGTTGACAACCCCTTGGTGTCATACCTCCCCTAACCATATTTTAGCCTCAAACCTTTTGCTAAATTATAATCATTTTTTTTCTCGCCCAGCTCCCAGACTGCATCTTATCTGCCAAAATTCAAACTTCCAATGTATTCAATCTCGCAGTACACATACCGGATACCGTAGTAAATTAGTAATACATAATTCATAAACACCTTTCCGTTCAATTCTATGTTCTATGTATTATACGGAGTCATCAAGGATAGGGCTAACAGGATAGGAGAGAACGAACCAATGGTCTTTTAATACCCGTGGTACAGTGTTTCCTATAAACTCTCTCTCCCCTTTACATATTTGTGCGAGTTGGAACTTGGAAGACTTTGAGTCGAAAATTGTTTAATTATTTAATATTTATAACCCGTGCAAATGTATTTAAGAATAAATCTTTGCAAAATAACATACCGGTCCCTGTATAATGAAAAATGGAAGATGCTCTTCATAGAGCATACAAGTAAAATAGACTTTTTATCGTTTAAGTATAAAGTTGCAATAAATCATGAAAAAAATATGGAGGAATTTTGCATCAGTAATCTATTATGGAGGAAGTAAACAACTCTTAAAATATCTATACCGAAGAAACAAAAGTTGTGTGTAGCTCCGAAATTATATAAGACGGTGCAGTTAGACGCGACAGCTTAGATGATCTCCTGAATCATTGTTAAAGAAGTAGAAAGGCACGGCTATTGACAATATTATCAAAACAAAGAGGAGAATTCTCATGTCTTTTAACTGCCTTCTTAAATTCTCTTGTTCGTCGAGTATTTTATTTAGCTGCGGGGCTATATCTTGTAATAGTTTAGCTGTTGCATTATTCAATCCTAATGCGTTGCCAGCAAATTCATCGTCCTTGGCATCACTCGGGGCTACGGAGCAACGTAAACGATGCTGCTGAATTGTGTTTTCATTCGTTTTCTACGAGAGTAGAATTAAACATTCCAATCAACGAAAAACCTTTGAGACGACATAAGCATTTTATATTCTTACCTTCCATACTTCTGTCAGCTGTAAATTGGTTAGAGAATCACTTTCAACCTGAAACAGAGAAAAAGTAAATCGGCATCTACAATATTAACTTCATAAACGATAACTAATGCTGTAGAATAATTAGTACGTTGGTGGTACGACCAATATCCAAATCTGAACTAATTTACTTTTCTTCTTTACCGGTAAGAAATATATTTTATAACAATATTAAAAAGAGATTACCGTGCAAGCCATAACTAGAAACTTGTCTCGGACGAGTTGGGAGGCTGAATAACCTGACTGAATGTGTACAGTGACATTCAGTGAACCAGCGGTGCAAATAATTCCTGCGCTTGGTCTGACTCGGTACTTGTCTGGGGACGTCGTTTTAATCTACGTTAATTAAAGATGGTTATACCAACATATTTTTCTCTGATTAAGTAAAATACCTTGTAAGCTACATTACAACCAGCAGTGTTGTTCATGACCAACATGCCTGTTGTTTCTCCGTCCTCACGTCTGAAAACAATCTCTTCGGCAGGCGTTAATTGAAGGTATTGACCTATGTTTTAATCCATTTCCATATTATGTGAAATTTACAAACTAGTGTATAACTTGTTCAAATTTACCAGGTACCGGTTTTTTAACCGTTTCGGTAGAATCGACAGAAGATGTTTCACTTGAAGTTGTGCCTTCAGCAAAATGAACCTACAAGTGGTGTCAGAAAATTTTTAAATAAAAATTTTTCCACAAAAAATGATCTTACCTTTTTTTTTGAATCATCAAATTGTCCATTCAAATTAACAGGACCAGCAGCAGGTAAAAATTCAGGTTCAAATACAAAATGGTAATTTACTGGCCCACCCCATTCTGCAAGTTGTTCTGTAACAGGGACAAAATCTTTGAGGTCTGATCTCCCTACAAATTTTACCTAGTAATCAAAATCTCGTGACAATACAATCAGATTTCTAGGCAACTGTGTTAGAAAAAGCTACCATGTTAACAGACTTTGCAGGCATCCAACCCTTGATAACTTTCCAAGCAGCTGAAAATAAACAATTTGATTTTTGTTTAGAAAGGAATCATACAAATAAATAAAAATAGTACCATTCAAGATCCATGACATTTCAAATATGATAATGTAGTTTAAAAAGTAAGGGTAATAGTCTCTAAAAAGCATGATTAAATACTGAACAAATTCCATGTCCATGTTGCTGAGTCCAGCCCCTGTCATCTCAAAAAAAACAGAAATTTTGTCCCCTTTCTGCTGCTTTTCGAGACGATCGAACCAATAAACTAAGAATGCAGCAAAACACAAAATTATTACTAAAATGTAAATAATTTAAACAAAGTAATTTAGTTTCCTATTTACCTAGGACTTTATGAACTTCGTCAGATTTATAAGCTCCTTTGACACTAGATTTTACTTTAACAATGAATAATGGTTTCCCATCTTTGTCCTTACAATGAGGAAACATACCACCAGCACAAACAATTTGAAGATTAATGTTTGAATGGCTTATATCTAAATTAGAAACATAGCATTAAAAAAATATTCTGAATACCTCATTTTTAAATATTTGCTAACCATTTGCTCCAAATTTGGATCGCCATTTTAATGTTCCAATGATCATATTAACTGCTTTTTCCTTATCCAAATCATGATGTAATAGAAAACGGCGAACCCAATCTTTATCATTCTTTAGTCTGTCAACATCCTTTGGATGGGCTTGTATATCTGGAAAAAAAAATGTTATTTGACATTACAATTCACATGATCCTGAATGAATGAACCTTGTTCGGGTGATTCGACTTTTTCTAGGGCTTTTTGACGAACCTCAAGAATATCTTCTTCGCTGGGTTCCATAATGTGAAAGATAAGTCTGTTTGTCTATGTCAACATGAAATTGGAAAAAACCGTAATTTACTTTTTGAAACTTTTGTAATTAATTTGTTTGATTGAAATTATTCATTTTGTATAGCAGTTTTTTATCATGTAGATTACACAAACATTTTACATACCTGGAATTTTTACCCACTTTCTACTTATTTTATGTATCTGTTACTCCGTTAGTTATCCTCTTGTTTAGGCATACTAGCACTAGCAAATACTAGGTCGAATGACTTGTCTACTTGAGCCTTGAGGGACTAGAACCCTAACGCCATCTAACGCCTACCGATAGTTTAAAATGTATATGATTTTCAATTAGAAAAAAAAATAATAAAATTTATTACAACAGTCAGATACTTTCAACTAGAAGAAAGAAATGTCGGCAATCGGCATAAACTTAATTCTTTTCTAGCTCTAGGCCTTTAGCATTAACTTCGGATCGGTTTGGTTGTTGTTTATTTTTGTTTGAAGGTTTGAATCGTGGCCCTTGGGCACCGATAAAATTCATTCAGGGTTACCCGTCAGATGTCTCTGAAGAAGACATAAATGGCAAATGAATCGAACAACTGACGCCATTGGGACTCGTCTTTGTGGTACCAATCGATAACGGTTGTTTGGAGTAACAGAAACCTTTTTAAAATACTTCTGCTTTCTGGACAGTGTAATGCTGTTTACATTTTCAACTTTTTTCAACATTAAGAAAATGTGTTTGCACATCTGGTGCATGAAAAGTGTTTAATTCATATCTGAGTGTGAAATTTTGACAGCATCAGTATTCCTTGGCGCCAATTTATTATTAGTATTTTTGGCGGGATATTTTCGTTAATCGTTAAGTGTAGGTATACCTAAATAATATTATCTTTTACAACACCACTTATTAAAAACAAAGTTTTTACAGGAATTGAATTAAAAATCATCTGCCAAGATGTTTTATGCCCATTTTGTGCTCGCTAAAAAGGGGCCTCTGGCACGAATTTGGTTAGCTGCCCACTGGGATAAAAAATTAACCAAAGCACATGTATTTGAAACCAATATTCAAAAATCTGTTGAAGACATTTTGCATCCTAAGGTTTGTTCATTTTTTTTTCTAATTCAATTTATTATTGGTTCTAAATTTTGTTATTTTTGATTGTACAGGTAAAAATTGCTCTCAGAACTTCAGGCCATTTGCTGCTTGGAGTTGTAAGAATCTACTCTCGTAAAGCAAAGTATTTGCTGGCTGATTGCAATGAGGCATTTGTGAAGATTAAAATGGCATTCAGGCCTGGGATGGTTGATTTGCCAGAAGAAAACAGAGAAGCTGCTGTTCAAGCTATCACCTTGCCTGAAGTTTTTCATGACTTTGATGCAAATGTTCCAGATTTAAAGTAATTGTTTTGCTGGTTTCTTCTTTCAAATCAAGTATTAATTATTTGTTAATTTTTATTTTGTAGTGATGCAGAAATGCAAGCACAGTTTACTCTTAATCAGTCAAGGGCTGAAGAAATTACTATGCGCGAGGATTATGGCTGTCAGCTACCACCTTTAAACCATGATGAAGAAGGATTTGGTGATCTCGGATTTGGTGATTCTGGTCCTCTTGAAATGATTCGAGACGGTTCATCCATAGACCATTCACTGGAACCTGTACTTGCAAATGATATTTTTTATATGTATCTGTCTTATCCTAACGACACATGTCTTTGCAGGGAAGTTTTTTCGCCGAAGTTCGTGACCGCAGTGAATCTCGTAGGAATCGTCCGTCATCATCAGTTCGGCTACGATCTGAAACAGACACACCTATTAGGGATGATGGTTTTGGTGGGAACCTTGGAAATGATGAAATTGGTATTTCCATAGCATTTCTTTTTTTAATAAGTGATTCGGGACATGAAGTATTTAAAACTGAAATTTAAAAACACAGGTGGAGGGCTTTTTGAAGGTGGGGGTTTATTTGATGATGCCCCAATAGGTGACGTACCATCTTTGAATGAACCGTCTGACCTGGTAACTTTCTGCCAACAGTTTTGTGAACAAAAAGATGTTTAAAAATGTTTTGAATTCTTTTTGATACTAGGATATCAAAGTAGGAACGAAGAATCGAGAAAACTTGGACAATTTCAATGGGACACACATAGATTCTGATGACGACGGAATCGACGCTTATGGTGGACCACCGTCTGTAGGTGGAAGCAGTTCTTCGTCACGTCCTGTTAGTCCCTTCGGTGGCCCAACTTCAGCGGGCATGAACCATCCTCCAGCATCACCCAGATCACCAGCTCGTGTTTCTGATGAAGTTAATAACCTCGATCAAGGTAGTGTTAACATTCCAGATGGGGATGATCAACTGCCAGGCGCAAATGTCGACCAGACAACACTTCTCCACAATGAAGAAGAGGGCTTCGCCCTTGCTCCTGTTGATACAACGACTGTTAAGGGTATGTAATCTTTGTTCATTTCTCTTATTTTTGTGGAAGCAAAATGCTTATTCTTTCAACTCATTTGTTTATCAGGATGGGCCCGGCACAAGCGCAAGAGAAAGCTTATTGTTGACGAAGTCAAAAACATATCTGGTGAAGAGATGAAATCCCAACTTTCAGATACTTCTGATATAGTAACCACATTAGATTTGGCCCCACCTACAAGGAGACTGATGCACTGGAAAGAAACGGGCGGGGTTGAAAAACTCTTTGCCTTACCCGGAAGGTCCATACCAGCCCGTTCTCTGTTTCGGGTAATCCTTAACTTCTAGCTCGTTTGCGTTTAGTTCAAGTCTGCGTAAATTATTTGGCTTTATTACATGCATCCCTTTTTATATTTCAGGATTACCAACGACACCTCACTAGCCAACCTACAGAGAATGATGACTTTGGACTTACGCCTGAAGTGGAAAAAGAGAACTTGCCGCTGGAAACTGTTCGCGTTGCAGATGCTGGGGAATCAATCCGCCAAGACTTCCCAGGTACGATAAATCTGCATTGAAAAGATTCTCTTGCTCGCCCTGGAATTTTCATTTGTGCCGTATAATTCCTTAAGATAACGCTGTTTCGTTTCTAAATTGATTTTACTCGTTTTGCAGAAGCCCCTACGCCCCAACCTGTAAAGCGAACAGTAGGACGAAAGCGTAAAGCTCCAGTTGATCTGGAAGCTGAAGCCGAGGAACATCAGAAACGACGAGAAGTTCAATATCAGAGCTTACTAGCACCCTCAACACAGTCATCTCCTGTCGCACCACCAGCCACAATTCAGTCCTCGCTTATAGATGATCATTCGTTTCCACAGTTTCCACTACCATCACTACCTGATGTTCAGGAACCACCAGAGACGAACACTTCCACACTCCCAGAGCCAGTTGTGCAACACGCTCAATCATTTGTTGATGCAACAAGGGAATTTTCCGAGATGGAAAATATGGGCTACGATCAGGTAAGCATAGTTTATTCGTGCCACTATCATACTGCCCCGAAAAAAAAATCTTAAAATAAAACGGTTTATTCTTCTTCCAGAATATGGGTAATCTCGGGTTAGATGCAGCAGAACCTTTCACGAATTTGCCCCCGCAAACGCCTGGAGCCCTTTCAGAACGTGCCCCTCCTACTCCTTGGCATGACGATTACGAAATGGCGCCATCAGTCGGTCCAGTAAGCTCTCAATCAAATCATTTCCCTTCTATGAAACCATTAAACTATATTGCCAATTTTCATTACAAATAGCTTGATGAGCAGCTGGCAGATGAAACCTATGAGCAGTTTGAGGAGCGCGTTCTCAACAAACGAGCTGCGACAATGTATAACCTTGTGCGTGCTAAAATGCAGCTTAGCGACTCCATCCCGTTCTCAGACATGGCTTTTCGAAATAATAAGAAGCAGGTTAGTTAATAATAAAAGCAATCGTTTTTTTTTTTATTATTATTTATCTTAATAATTAAAATACGTTTTATTTAGGTCGCACAAAAGTTTTACACTCTGTTGGTCCTTAAGAAAAATCAGGTCCTTGAGCTAGCACAGGCCAAGTCGTATGCTGAAATTCTGGTTTCTCAAGGACCTAAATTTGAATCGCCGTCCTTGTGAAGTGCGTTCAAACTACATAATGTTTCGAGTTTTGAAAAGATTGTCAAAAAATGTGTCATGTTTTTCTCGTTTTTTTTTTCGATAATTTTTTACCGAGAACAGCTATGTGTTTTATTCCCATTTGTTACGGGATGATAATGCGTGATTAATTGTAATACAGAATCGTGTTTCCAAGTAAATTTGATTTTATTTCGGATTTATTTTTGTCTTGAACTTGCTCGCAGTGAAATTCTTTTTATTAGACATTTATTTTTATTTGAACTACAAAACAAACATTTCCGAAAAGTTGATTGACAGCCGTAATTTTGAGTTTAATAACTTTAACATCACGGTGCTGTGATGTTTTCGGCTTTCCCTGATCAAATCAGCGAGCTTACTGTTAAGACATTTGATACTTCAGGTACAGAAGAGAGATTTACCACCAAAAATACAAAGCAAATCGCAAATCAACGAAATGTGTAAGAATTATCAAAACAATTACAATTAATTTGTTTTTATAAATGATTGTTTCCTTATCCTTAAACAGCCAACCTTAGGGATTTCCTTTTTTGTCGTGAAAATTTTCAATTTTTCAGGACCTTTGCAGTACAGTGCCGCTGCGGCGCTAATGTGCATGTCTTTTCATGTGGGCGGCAATACCAAACATTTTCAAACTTCGGTTAGGTCAGAGTCATATTGTCACAGAACAATAAACAACCCTTTAACCTGTTTAACTCTTAACTATAACGGTTTCAGCTTTCGTATGGCAGATTCGTCTCTCAGCAGGCGAAGAATTCGTCGCTTTTCAAAACTTCAACAAATTTTGTTTGTCTGAAGTCTGAAACGAGTGAAGTTTCATCACTAGTTTCTATTAATTCCAACAGATGGAAATTATTTTGATCCACCTCCCCCGCTCGTTATTCTATTGCAGGATACGTAATACATATGTGCCTGCCAGGATACTAGTTACTAATGTGCCGAATAAATATAATATGTGCTGGTGGGGGTCGACAAATAATAATTTAAAAATAAGCCACAGAATCGCGGATCGCAAATTTAGAATCTTTGAAAAAATTCTGCATGTGCAGAATTGATGGGATTTGCGACTGGCTGCAATGCCTGGTCTTATTAAATCGTAAACCGGTAGACCCCACATCTTGGCCGGACTTGGCTTCATTGAGTCGTGGACTCGTTGTTCAATCACAAATGAATTTCAAAAAAAAAAAAAATTGAAGGTTGTCAAAGCTTCCGGGAAGGTGAGCAGAGTAACTTTTCACTTTAACAACAAGTCGAAAACATCAAGATTTAAAAAGAGACAAAAATAATCAGGAAACTCGCAAGGGAACTCAGGATTACGACTGGAAGGTTGTCGTCAATTTAGAAAAATAACTGATGGAATACAAGGTGGCATTCTGCCCGTTAAAAATTTATTTGTGTTCGTATAAAAACACTAAAACAGAGACAGTGATTGTTTAATTATAGTTTAATCAAATCTCGACCCCCCTTTATTTAGCATTTTTTTTCATCTTTTAGAAATTACTGACTTTTACCTGACTTTGTATGGCTGACTGGAAGAATCGATAGGTGGCATTGGTATCTGTTCCACATGATCCATCTGTGAAATATGCCAGCAGGCTCTTATTAACTAGTAGAGTTGGTGGGCGGCTTTTAGAGAGTTGGAGTCAAAATTGGGCTGCTAAATTTATGGACACAGACCGATAGGCGATACTAGTCCAAGTCTCGAGACGAGTGACACCGACAGCTTCAGGCCAAACAGCAACAAGTGTCCTAGTGCTGCCTAGTATATACACAAATAGATTATTTTGAAGAAGTTATGTCAGCTTCCCGTATGGTGTTCCTTTTCTACTCTTGCATTTGATGTTGAAAAACGTTTAAACTGGATACAAGGAGGGAGATTCGTTATTCGGGTGAGTCGATCTTCATTTTGACACTTTGGGCCGCTTTTGGCTAAGGCTGGCGTTCAAACAATTCACTTGAAATGTCAAACGCTTTCGTCCGTAATATACTTTTGCCCACCTGTGTTTCAAGTGCAACACCAACACATTTGATTGTTGTATATTCAGAAATAGGCCTATGCATAATTTTGTAATTCTATTATGCCATTGGTTGAAAAATGCGCACCAAATGATCATGTAGTTGTTCGATTACGTAGTTTTCGTTACTATTAATCCTATTAATCAATTATTCAATTACTTTTGGCAAACTAGTTAATTATGATTTGCAACTATTGCCTAAGAGATTTTTAAATAATTATGGGTTTGGCAAAATTGAAACCAGATGTTATTTATACAGTAAGTTATCAACAGCTATTTTAATCAAGATTCAAGAGACAGTGCTAACCACCATATGCATTTCAAAGAGCAATATTCTATTTGTTTGAGATTTCAACTGTTGCATTGCTAAATATTAGCTGACGCATTTTAAAATCATTATGGTTATTGTTCATTTATAGACGTTATACACAACTAAGTCTATACGTGAGACGAGCAGATTATCAATAAAAGGGTGACCTAAATAAGGAGACAACAGGTGTAACACCTTTTACCAATAACGAAAGTAATCTAAAAAACAGAAACAAGGAAAGGAATGAAGGCGGAGCCAATCCGCCCCAACTTTCCCCGTCCATTTATTTGTCCCTATATGCGTAATGCGTATGTAGGTGAGCTCGTGATACGCGTTCTTGCCACTAGGCATGGAATTTACCTGTTTTCAAATTTATTCCTTTTCCTGCTGTCTCTATTATGAATGAACGTGATTAAAATGTATCCCGAAATTACATTTTCTCGTATCACGTAGTAACGAAATAGTAAAATCTTTGAAATTTTGGATTTATCCAATGTATTTTGACTCGAATGAGTTTATATGAACCCAAGTCTTAACCGCAACCATATTGCATTCTTATTTGTTTTTCGTTTACGTACAAACAGAGGTGTAGAAAAGGCTTGGCGGGTAAACTAAGCGTAATCTCTTTAACTATCAGGTGATAATAATCATTGATAAGTGAGCTCATTTCTTTTTATTAGTGAGCGCATTTCCTCAGAGATAACTACCACTTGCAAAGCAGAGCATATTTGATTATTATTGTTTTTGTCATTGCCGAAATTGCTATTCATTTTCAATGTACTGGAAACATTTTCGCTAAATTGCTCCATCTTCGTCCATCTGAATTCAGAAATAATGGAGAACGACATGGATCCTAGTGAACGCCTTGATTACTTAGAAAAGAGACTTGACGACCAAAATAATGAAATCGTTTGTCTGTAAGTAGTTGATTTTAATTGATTGAAATATCATTTGAATTTAAAAAAAAAAATGATTTGCTTTCATAAAGGCGTTCCACTTTAGCCGATGCCTTGCGCCGCCTTAGTGCTATAGAATCCCAAAGGGGTCAGTAAAAACATCCATCTATTCTACTGCATAAAATAAGAGATGTAATTCATCCGATCACCGCATTTCGATTACTCCAGGTATTAGTCCTGTTAAAGAGTCTGCTCGATCAGTTCAAAGCGCAAGTTTGTTGGCCGACTGCAATAACTCGCCCAGTTCATCTCAGCCATCACGCGACGTGTCTCGACGCCTAGTGTCATCTGCTAGTACACCTAACGTTCAAAACCGGAATTCCGGCATGAATCAGTCAAACGGTTCTTTAGTGTCAGAATCCCCGAGCTCCAATAGCGGATCACCTGCTCCATCACCGTCGCCGACGTCCCGACAACAGCACGGTAATACTCTCTCGAGATAATAAGAAATCTTTCGAGACGTTTAAGTTTCACACATTTTTCTTTTCTAGTTCAATTTAATAGTTTGATTTCCGAAGTTGGCAATGGTCGAAATAAAACGACCAGTTTCTCAATGAAGCCATCATTCATGTCGACCCCAAATAGCCTGCGAACCGCTAAACGTTGGAGTTCAACCAGCGATTTCATCCCTTCAAACGCTTTAGTATCAAGGTATTAAGGCTTGTGGTTAGGATTATATTTTTAGTTATAAATAATAAATTCCTATATGTTTTCATACAGCAGAAGACCAGATTCAAATTCGCTGCTTAACCTGAACGTGAAAAATCCGGTTGGAAACATGCAAAAATACGGGTAACTTGCTTCGAACGTTATTTTATTTTACGTATATTAACCAATGTTACTGAATTTTGATTTATTTTAAAAATGCTAAATATGTTTAACGAAAGATTTTTTTTTTGAAATATGCATTTTTTGCTTTTACTAAAGCTGAGCTCGACGTGACGAGAAAAAATGTAAAAATCATGGTTGATTTTGATTTATTTCTTTTTTTTATAAGAGCTCGTGATGCATTTTATAGTAGCGATGAAGGAATCGTCAAGTTCGTCTTCAAAGGTACCTGTAACGTTTATTATTATTTATTAAAAGGTGCAGTTTGGTAACATGTATTGTTTTCAATTCTAGGTCGAAACTTGAATTTTTACATCCCGACTTCGTTACGGGAAAAATATTCAGTGACGTTCAGTTTATCTGTTCCGGAAAAAAAGCTAAAAATGGAATGGGTGTATCCTTTTATAATTATTTAAGTTAATTTTAGTTGATTTTTTTACTGCTCTTTAATACTGTGGTAACACAAAAAGTTGTAAAACTTTTATAAATGCCTTAACTCAAAGTTTGATCACAGTTATGGATATCGAGGCAAGGATTGTCGCTCAAATTTGTATCTCATTCCAACCGGTGAAATAGTTTATTTCATTGCCGCCGTTGTTGTACTTTTCAACGTCGACGAGCATGGTATTTATATTCCCCTCTCATGACTTCTAGGCCTATTTCCTCTTAAAGTTAATTTTTCTTTTCTAGGACAGCGGTTTTATCTTGGACACACCGGTGAAATCAAATGGTTACAGAATTTTTAATAGTTGTCAAGATAAATTGGAAAATTAACAAATATTCGGTTTACTTTTTTCATGCAGCTTGACTGTTCATCCCAACAAACTTTTAATTGCATCTGGTCAGTCCGGTGGTAGAGAATACCATGAAGGCTTCGTATGTTCTTATACATCTTTCTAATGTCTCTTTGAGTTTTCTGGTGGCTTTTCTTATTTGATTTGTTGTATCCCATTATAAATTATAGCCTCACGTTCGCATTTGGAATTCTGTCAGCCTTCAAACTCTTTTCGTCCTCGGTCAAGGAGACTTTGGAAAGTCTGTTTCTTCTGTCGCCTTCTCAAAAGCGGTAAATACTTGTTTGATTAAGTTCATTTCTTTTTTTTCATGCATTAGAATCTGATTAGGACGGCGGAAACCTTTTGATGGTTATTGACGATTCTACCGATCACATTCTTTCCTTGTGGGAGTGGCAAAAGGGCGAAAGAGGAGTAAAAATAGCGGAAACAAGGGTATTTATACCTAGTTTATTAATATTATGAAGTTAAACTTGAAAGTCCAATTTTCAGTTTTTAGTTTTTAGTTTTGTACTTATTTTTTAAATGATTTTTTACATTATTTTAAAATGCACGTATAGTGTTCATCCGATTTGGTGGTCGCTGTTGAATGGAATCCTATTCCTAGAGAACGTTTTGCGTTTGTTACCAGTGGAAAAGGACACATATGTTTTTGGTCTCTTGAAAACGGGTTGTTATCTCGTAAACTTGGAATTTTTGAATCTCGCGACAAGCCAAAATACGTCACTTGCCTGGCCTTCGCCGATAACGGAGACGTATGTGAAACATTTTTAAATGACATCAAATAATTAACACGTCACCCAATATTAACATATTAAGATATTCAGCTGGATGATTTGTTGACTAGTTTTATATTTTTTTAGTGTATTTCTGGTGACTCCAATGGTTGTCTTATCATTTGGTTAAAGGGTATGTATATTTCTCCTCAAAGGTGAACGAAAACACAGCTTTTTATAATGTTCTGTATTACTTTCCTAATTTTCAGGTTCAAATATTGTTCAGAAAACGCTTCGCAACGCTCACGAGGGGCCAATTTTCTGTTTGCTTACACTGAAAGACGGACGAATAGTCTCGGGAGGCGGCAAAGACGGGCAGCTCGTCCTTTGGGATTTCCCTTCGTATCGTAGAACTGGATACATAACCGAGGTAACATGTTTTCTCTATTCCTTTAGAATCCCGTGCTAATTTTACTGTCTCATCCACTGATTCCCATACAACATCACAGATATTCACACGTAATTTCGCTTCTAGTTTTAGCGACATTTTTAGTTAATAACCGAATATAATTTAGATTCCTGAGAAATACGGAAATGTGCGCATTGCAGTTCAAGGAAAAGGAACTCAAATTTTAGTCGGGACTACGCGCAATGCGATACTGAGAGGCAGCTTCGACTTACCTTTTAAACCTGTACGTCTACATTACATGATTGAATTTCCAGAATAGTTTTTTAAATAATAATAATATTATTTCATAATCAGTTGATGATTGGTCACACTGAAGAATCAACGGGCTTATGCGTTCATCCCAGTCAATCGCAATTTGTGTCTTATGGCTACGACGGGCGCATCCAACTGTGGGACACGATGAGTCGGACACTCATCTGGGAAAAGGACATTGAAAATGCAGTCACGTCGGCGTGTTTCTCTCCGGATGGATCGGTGCTGGTTTTAGCTACCACAAGTGGGAAATGGTTTGTCATGGATTCGGAGACTCGGGACATGTACGCCCAACACACTGATGGCAATGAACCTATTCAAGTACGTAAACAAATAGTAAATTAAAATAATAGGATTATTTTTTTTTTTTTAGAATCTATTGAATCAGAGTTTAATTAAATAATGAATCCTCTGGTCTGCGTATGATTAACTTTAATACAGGTGGTCAAGTTCTCTCCAAACGGTAAAAGCCTGGCTATTGGCTCCAAAGATGCATCAGTCTACATATACCAAGTCCTGGACAGATACCGCAAATATTGTAGAACGGGGAGATGTGTGGTAACAAGCGATTCCATTTATTTTGCAATCTGGTACTGTATATTTGACTGATTTTCGTAATGAAAGGGTCACTCGAGCTTTATCAGTCAAATGGATTGGTCCTGTGATAACGTGCACCTTCAGACGAATTCTGGAGATAACGAATTGTTATACTGTACGTATGTATTCTCGAAAAGGCAACATGAACTCATTTTTTAGTTGAAGCTTTAACTTTGAATTCTTTCCAGGGAATACTGGAGTGTGTCGTCAAATTACCCTCGTTCCTAGTATACGAGACGTGGAATGGAATTCCGTTACCTGCCCAGTTAGCCCCACTTCTCTAGGAATATTGTCGGAAGGAATTGACGGAGCTGACGTTTATTCGTGCTGTGCATCCAACTCCAGGCAACTTATGTGTGCAGGAGACAATAAAGGACGTCTTAAGCTATACAGATATCCTTCCCAACCCAAAGTATAACCCAAGTTTTTATTTTACCTCTTAAATTGTAATTGTTAAATCATTGTGATATTTCATATTTTTCAGTCGCCTTGCCATTCTTACCAGGGGCATAGTAACATCTCGAACGTTTGTTTTCTATCAGACGATACAAGAGTATTGTCAGCCGGTGGTCGCGATTCGTCAGTAATCCAGTGGACAGTAGAAAATTGACAAATACCATCCCTTTTCATGCGTAAAAAAAGAGAAAAACAAGAAATAGTAAAATTCGACATCTCTGTTGTACTTATCATCAGAGTCCACAGCTAAACTATTATTTCTTTTAAAGAACGAATAAACAAAATCAGAAAAAAAAGAAATGCAAAATTTGTGTTAGACTTGTTTCAAATTAGTCAACATATACTATCATATTTAGATTTTTCTTTTTTTGTTAGATGAAAGTATATTTAGGTATTTTCCTCTTGTCATTTCTTTGGCTTCTTCCAGACCAAGCTGATAAGCTAAATTCTGCAATTGCTTGACTTCAGCTATCAGTTCTTGTGCTGTTAATTTGGAATAACCTAAAAAAAAAGGTAAATATAAGGTAAGAATTCATTGATAATATGAACCAAATCAAGAGTGGCCCATTAAAAATTTCTGCAATGATTTATCCAAGAGTTTGGGACAGAGGTTATGGATTTTTGTAGTAAACTAAATTACATAAAGATTACTAAAGAAATATTTGGACAGGGAATGTTTTGAATGTCTCAGATAGATTTCTAAATTGAACATTTTACACAATCTTACGTCCAACTAGTGTATAATCATGCTTGTCCAATTCTTGGGGAATGATGGATTGGGGTAACGCTGGCATCTCTGGTGATCTTGGAGGCTCAATGACGTACTCTATCCCTGGATCTATTTTAAAGAGAAGCTTTATTACAAAACCCGTCGACACGGAACTTTGTAAATGAATAGTTACAGTTTCGTTCAGGCCAAATGTCAGGAGAGGCGCGATCTAGTTTTTCAGTACTAAGTAGACTCTGTTCCAAATCTGTATGAATATTTAGATTAAAAGCAGTTAACAACTTGACCAATTGTATACTACTACCTGAAGACGGTTCCTTTTTCGCTTTCATTTTTGACATTCTATTAGCGTTTGCAAGGAAAGAAACTGCACGAAACTACGCGTAGAGTTTGTTATGTTTGTGTGAGGTAAAAGCTAAAAGTAAGCTGATTGGCGTGATTGCTTTGTATTTTGTGTTTTAGTTTTTAGGCGTTGCCAAAAATTAACAACAAATAACTATTCGCGTTGCCAGACTTTCTTAGTTTTTTAAATCTTAATTGCAAAACAGTATGCAAATCATTGATTTGAAATATCCTATAATTCTGAAATTCCTTTCTTAAATTCAACGTTGAAAGATATCAATTAACTATTTTATATTTCAATATTACCCGACGCATGGTGTATTAGTATGGTGGGGGAACTGATGGTTGGAATCGGCTATCTCGGCTGAAGCCAGTGGTCGCACCTGATCAGCGCTGCCTGGTGGACAATTGGGTGAACTATGAGCTATAAACGGTCTGAAAATTTTCTAAGTCCGATTGCACTTTGCTTGTGTACTTATAAAGCTAAGATAGAAAAGCAAGCTTATCAGCTCGCCGCGAAGGGATAGTCGTAAGCCAGTTGAAAACTGTCTTAAATGACAAATTCAGGGCCTATGATTAAGTCGGACTTATTCACAATTCACACTTTCCTTCACAGACTTTTTGGTCTTAAAACGGGATTTTTCCGTCACAGTTCAATATCCTTGCAAGTCATTTACGTTTAATTTGCTCAACTCATATTTTCCTATTTTTACACATACAGTTCAATAATTCAATTTAAAAATAACCATATTTTTTTGTTTAAAATAACGTGTTTAGTTTAAAATTAATTCTTAACTTAACACGTTATTTTAAAATTAATGGAGCAGTTACACATCCTGCGTTGCGCATTCTCCGCAAATGCGAAAATCTCATTTGTGTCCAAGCTGGTGTGTGTCGCCTACAGCGTCTTATGGGAAAACCAACTTCTCCTCGGTAAAAAAATTGTTTTCTTATCTATGACTCTGATTTTCCCCCCTTTTCTTCCTAACAGTGAATACTTTATTCATTTCTCTATTACCTAATTTTTATTTCTATCCCCAATTCCATCTGGTTAATTTTTAATTAATTTTTGTTTGTGACTGGTTTTTTTGTTGTCTCCTGTAGCAGAAGAATTTCGTTCGTAGCGTGGTCGATTCTGTCTAGAAACGTCTAGAAACGTCTATACGTTAAGTAAATGACACGCACGTTAAGAATGGAAAGTGGAATTTTCGACTTTTGACTTTCGTCTCAAAAAGTCATGTAGCTACATTGGTTAAATGGTAACCTTCCATTCATATGATTTTATCATGAGTATTTAGGTTCGAATCCAAATTAATGAAGATTTCTAAATTTATTTCATGAATAAGAGTTTTGACGCAATCTGGATTCGAACTTAAATATTCATGATGAAATCATATGAATGGAAGGCCATCATTTAACCAATTTAGCTACATGACTTATTGTAATATTCGATAAGAAAGAATTAATTTTAAACTTAACACGTTATTTCAAACTTAATTGCGAGTCCGAAGGGCGAAGCTAATAATCGCATACGCAGAAAAAAAAAAGCCATGTCACTTTGTATGTATGTGTGTATGTAACGCTCCATTGCTCGGGTGTTTCACGACAGATTTCAGACTTTTTGGTCTTAAAAATTACACAAAAAATATGCGGTGCGACCAGAACAAAAATAATTTCATTTACTTAATTAGTTTTCCCGTAATTAATGAAAAACTGTTAAAATAATTGCTCAATGACTGGTGACATCTTGCGGTGGCGAATACAACTTTTTCACCTTAGGTTTAAATTCCACTTTCCATTCTTAACGTGCTTGTCATTTACTTAACACGTTATTTCAAACTTAATACGTTAAGTAAATGACAAGCACGTTAAGAATGGAAAGTGGAATTTAAACCTAAGGTGAAAAAGTTGTATTCGCCACCGCAAGATGTCACCAGTCATTAAGCAATTATTTTAACAGTTTTTCATTAATTACGGGAAAACTAATTAAGTAAATGAAATTATTTTTGTTCTGGTCGCACCGCATATTTTTTGTGTAATTTTTAAGACCAAAAAGTCTGAAATCTGTCGTGAAACACCCGAGCAATGGAGCGTTACATACACACATACATACAAAGTGACATGGCTTTTTTTTTCTGCGTATGCGATTATTAGCTTCGCCCTTCGGGCTTGCAATTATTTTTCAAGCTTTAATTATTTTAAAATTAACAGAAAAAAATATGAAAAAAAATAAAAATAAATGACGATTATGGGAATCGACCTTAACCCTTTCGTGTCGCAGACCGGGACTATAGCCATTGTGACAACCACCTGATTTAATATTCCGTAAATTCCAAAAACATATACTATTTTTCAGACGAATTTACAAAAGAAATTAGTATCTTGGTTCATAGAGGGCACCAAAGAAGTGCGACCAGCCCTGCAATTGGCTGTTAAGAATTTCGACTTTTGCACTAAGCTCCGCCTCTTGTCCGGGAACTGGCTTCATTCGAGATAGCCGATTCCAACCATAAGTTCCCCTACCATACTAATACACCATGCCCGACGCATTCCCATTCCCCCTTATATTTCTGTGGATTTTGCTACCCAGAGCCACCTATTGCATTTCCTAACAACCCGGTGTTAAACTCGGCTTTAAAATTTTTACCGGTGCAGCTGATTTTACCAGATAATTCCTTTTTTAGTTTTTATCTTAATAAACTAGTTCATACTCTAAATTAAACTGAATTTGGTACACAATATACATTGAAGATCCTGGAGTACATTCTGGCATTTTCGACCAGCAACCGTTTGGATAACAGATTGTTCACAATGTAAGGCAGAATGTCTACAGTGTCCACACGATCGTATCCAAATCAATTAACCAGAGCCAATTAAAAATTTACCCTTAAACTTAGATCGCATCGACTGGCATCCAACAAGGATTTACTCAGTGACAGATACCTGTATACACCTGCAATTTAATTTGCGAATATTGTAATAGCATTGCCATCCGTTTGACTAGAACAACGAATTTTTTAAATTGTGTGATGATAAACGAAATCAAATTCTAGTTTCCAGAATGCGACATCGCTTTCGCTGTTGTTTTAATAGCGTGAGCCTAATGTCAAAAAAACTAAAAAATACGAAGTGTTTAAAAACGCTCGACAGAAACTGCCATAATGTAAAAAGGCAACAAAAAGAAAGAAAGAGCCGGGGGTTAAAAAAAAAACTTGTTTGATCCATTCTGAAATGAAGGAGTGCTTGCTGCCTGGATGTAAAGTATTGGAGGAAAGATAACAATTGACGTCAGCGGTAGCCCATAGTCTCTTCCGGATCATAGCGAACAGGAAACCAAGTCCGGAAGATGACGTTAGCCTTGGTCCCCATTGTTGGGCTCCTATGAAAAGATACTGCTGGTGTACATAGCCATAGCAGCAACTCTCCCAACTCAAATTTAAAAAGAAGGCGCGTGTTCGACCACTCGCCACGGAAATGGAGTAGGCACATATAATGCCGCCGCGCGCGGCCTCCCTTTGCTCTTACTCTTCTCTCTCTCTCTTGTCACCCAACTTTATACAGCCCTCTGCTCATTTTTCACCGTTCACCAAGCCCATTTCAACTTTGCCTTTATGAGTTCGTCCTCTTTATTCCGTTATTTTTACGCTTCATCAAACAATACAAGCTTAAATGAATAAATAACTGGCTACCGGTAGTATATAGTGATGCAATGTTTCGACTAGGCTTTTGATGTCGATCCCTTCAGTTTGAGTTGGCCAACACAGTCTAACGCTATTGCGGGTTTTTATTCACTTTAAAAAACTGGCCCTCCAATCAAATATATAGAAACAGTGGCTTCAAGTAATTCAATTATTGGAAAATAGCCTAACAAGCGCATCATATTTTTATGAAATGGTGTTTGATTTAATCTACATACATATTTAACTGTATTTAGCGATAGAAGTTTCATTTCTTATTAAGACTCTCGCATATCATCTGTCAGGAAATGAAATGCGGTACTAGGAATATTATTTAACTCTATAAATAGCCCATATTACTTGTGTGTATAATCGCTAAATAAGAAAAACGGCCATTTTTTTCTGGTAAATGCCAAAGTTGATATCCATTGATATTATTCGGAGCGCGGTGAAAGTGCCAACGGGTCAATAGCAAGAGAGAATGGCCCGTTTCACTGCGCTGTCTATTTAACATGTGTTCCTTATTCCATTACCCGGCGCGCCCGCGACTTTTGAAAAGCCTTTAGAATGTCGAAAATGGCTTTTGTCGGCCAGTCACTTTTCGGTGGCGTCGTTGACTTTCACACAACGCCATTCTACATCTGTTTATACATAGATATGGCTATGAAAAGAAGTATTCGACACGGGCCGAGCTAGGAAATCAAAGCCAAATTCCAATGACACGCTTGTCGGACATCCCAACAGATGCGTCTACATACGAGTTACGTGGTTACAGCACCGCAGCGCATCAGAGAAAAGAAATCGATTGTCCAATTGTGTAGCGTTTCTAAACCATACATTTGGATCACCATGGTCACATTTCCCTTTCAGACGTCACTACCTTTTGTGGCCGATAGAGAAAAAAAGGAAAAAAAAGGAAAAAAGGAAAATTGAAAAAACCCCAGGCCCATTTCGCCTACAAAGAAGTAATGGCTTTCAACAATCTTTGGTGTATAATACCTTTAGCGTCCCATAACACTGAAACCGGAAGTCTTTACACAATTACGCTAAACAGAGGCGAGACAATCTTTTGCAACGACGTAAGCCCACACACCTTTTTGGTGGTCTGAATATGAATGCTTTCAAATATACAAGGGCGGAAGGTCGATTCTTTGACTTGAGTGAAGTTAAAAAACGCATCGCTAACGCAATAATATCAATGCAAGAACAATATTCAAGCCAAATCAGTACCGGTAAACAATATGCTGTATTATTCTGTTTTCCTTTTTTTTTTGTTCCTTCAAACATTTGCTGATGAAGCCGGATGAAGCAATAGTGGACATTTCAAAGAAAGAAAATTCTCATAAGATGACCAGTAATTGAATGAATAGCCATTAACGCAGCCTAATTGCTTCGCAATTGTTAAAGCAAATGCAACAAAGAATAAAAGCTAATTCGTGATTTTGTCATATTCTTTGATTTCGAACATTTTTAATTTTTTTGTTGAATCGTTTATCTTCTTGTTTGAGGCTTTGTGTTTTGATTTGCTGGTATGACGCGTTCGTATATATTTTGTAAAATAATCGAGTGTCCGTTTTACTATTCAATCATTTTGATTACCTTTATTTGGAAAAACGCTAAATTCCTTTTGTAAAATGAAGAAATTAAGCGTGGGTCTGGCGTGGGTCCAGTGAGATATGGTTTCCAATAAATTATTTGATTTGTTGTACAGTTTTTCTCATTGATCTAAAATAACAAATGATTATAAACTGATTTTAAAACTTGCCTCTTTTCCACAATTATAGCCAACGTTGCTATACATCGGCGAAACCTTTTCTTCATTTAACCAAAAGAGGTTCCTGAAATGTGAAAAGTGTGTCGCATACCTTGAATTACGTCAACTGGTTGGTTAATGTCGTGGCTGTCACGATGTGTGACGTGCGACGAGAGTTACATATCCTGACGCGTAGCGTGGCGTGGCGTGGCGTGGCTGGAGGGCTGTTGGCTGTTGCTCAACTGGATACACTGACAATACAGAATATACAAGGCATGATGCAGTGTAGCAGTGCCTTGATTTGATTTCCTCTTGTTTCTGTCCGGATTCGGCGAAGACTTTGAGCATATAATAAACGATACGGACCCGTGCATATGCTGCAGAGCTGCTACAGAGCTGTGGAATCGTCAGGAAGTGAAGTTGGGCCAAGTAATAACCGCTCCAGCTCTTTATCGCTCTCATGTTGCCAGTCAACTGCTTTCCGACCAAAATTTGTTCGTTAGTTGAGTCACGTGACCTATAGGGCGCCCCTCACATTCACGAGAGCTACCCCCCCCCCTCCTCTCTCTCTCTCTTCTTACCTAACTAACAATATCCCTTTCAATAAAAGCTTTTGACGCTTTTGACTGACTGTCTGAGGGGCGTGAGGGGCTCACGTGCCGTTTTTCGCCTTTCCCTCTTCGCACTGTAAATTTCATTTCGCCTTAATGAACCGGTCCTCGTCAAAAGCATTTCACTTAATCATAATACAACAAGCAACAAATAAATGAAGCGAAATAATAATAAATACCTTTTTTTAAAACAAATTTCCCTAATCAACACAATTAAGGACAAAAAAATTTAAACTGATAGACTGGTTATTCTTATGAAATCATATAGTCGGGGTGGAGAGGCATTTGCATTTGTTGTTGATGTAACTCTATCCCAGTTACAACTACTGAGGTACGTTATTCGTCAGTATGTGTGTCTATGTCTAAGTCACACTAGCAAATAACTAGGAGTTCAATTCTCTGAAATCAAAAATGTATTGTGTTCCATTCACAACATCAGCACTTGATCAGTCAAAAAAGAAATAAACTGATAAAACTAAAAGCTGATGTTCGGGTATCAATTGTTCAATAATACACAATATAAAAACTAGTCTATAAATTAATAGTTCGTTGGCAGCAGCAACAAAAAAAAAAAGAATAAAAGAAAAAGGGAAAAAGTTTTGAAAGCCTTAATCCATTCTGAGCCGGGCATTTTCAATAGAGCTGTGTCGGCCATTGTACCTGCGGTTGAAATTCGAAATCCCTATTAAGGTGATCGGTAATGTTGTTAAACCATCATGCGCCTGGCTAGGCTCTTTTAGAACTGCAGTGATGTCGAATAAGCAGACAGAAGGAGGGACGCACGTCGTCCCCAGCAAATAAATAAGATTCAACACCCCATTGTCAAACGCTATATAGCTGCCTTCCTGCGTTCGATAAGCATCCATCCGCAGCACACTATAGTATACAGTCGCAAACCTTTTCACTCCCCGGCATTACACATTCATTTGATAAAGAATTTAAACCCACATCACGGAGAAAACATTCCAATAAGAAAAGAATGAAATAAATGGGTGGAAGAAAACAGCTCCAAATAATTCGATCAGTTTAGGCCCCACGCCTATAGAGATATAGTCAGTCTGCGGCTCTGGGCAACAGGCAGCTTTATTCAATAGTTCCATCAAAACATTTCAACATTTATTTTCTATACTATAAGATGTATTTCTATTCTAAACGACTGCGACGACATTTTTGTAGACCAAAGGTCGAGCAGATAGTGTGTCCCATTATGGAACACGAAATAAGAAAGTAGGCTAGTACATACAACACATCATTATATTCAACTTCCGTGTTTGACATCCGTCGGTGGATCTAACTACTCTAAATATCCATATAGCTTATTCCTCATTTTCTTATGGGACCGGATTGCGACGAGAATGTCTTGTGGCGTGCGTTGTTTCCCGGTGTTTCCGAGTCCAGACTTTTTAAAACTCCAGCCAAAAGCGAAAAGCTGTAAACGGAAAGTTGAAGACGAATGGGAGCGAGACGAGCCATGCAGCGGGGAGATGGGGGGGGGGGGGGGGAATAATGTTGGACGAGCGGTGTTCGCACCCGAGACATATGTGGATTGAAATAAAGGTCTAATCTCTGTCGACGACAATTCAAAGTGAGAATGATTGAACCAATAAGAGAGACCACGAAATCCAGGAACCCCCTCACTGCCGCAACCTCGCCTGTCGTCCAGGACTGCAGGCTGCAGGCTGGCTGGGTGGGTTTATAGGGCAACAGCGACTGTTGGATCTGATATTCTGGTTAGACATAAGGCGGGCTTTACTCTTGAATACCCTGTGCAAGTGTCAGCCAAAACAGCGGGGGTTGTGCCCGCGCCCGCAATAGCAATGGCAGTCCGGGGCCGAATAACAGACGCCATCCAGCCATCCAGCCCCATCCAGCCAGCCGCTTCAGTTATATAGTCGCTACTATTTCAGTGTGTACCGGTATAGAGTCTACAGTGGTGGGCTGTGCGCGCTGGGGTTGGCAGTCATCAATCCTGCTTAGGTGAAGACACCAAGTCATCTAAAATGCAGCTAGCGAGCCTCCTGCTGTTCCGGCTGCCAACGCCTATATACCATCAACTCCAACCGCTTGTATATACAAAACGCTCCTCTATATTATAGCTGCTGTATACAGCTTTTAGATCTAAACGAACTGTGTGTGCAACTCTCACTCTCCCTTTCTCTCTTATTTAGAAGCGTGAGCCCTTTTATTCGCGGCGCTCGCCAAGTACCTCGACGACCATGGGCGTTGCTGGTTATTAATGGACACTTGCTCGTCCGGCTATCTATATACACACACAAAGCTGTATCCGGTGAAGAGTACACAGTTGAACGGTAACAGAGTTGTTGGCTTCTCTCTTTCCGATACTGTTCCCCTCTATTAGTGCCACGCGGGGGGGATTATTCACACATTTTTATCTTATTCGATCTTATTACTCATTTTTTTTTAAATGGAATTAAAAGTCCTTTGGGGGAGGTAAACAAATATTTGTTATTAGGCATGTTAGATCTGTGATAGTTGTGAAATTAAATCGTCAAAACGAAAGAGAAAAAAAGATTTGACGTAACTGATGATGACATAGGGTTCGGTCACATCATTAGGGTAATTTCAACATGCAAAATTTAAAAAAAAATAGATAATTATAACAAAAAAATTTTATTTATTTTATCATATTGCTTGATTTCGACTAACTTAACATAATTGTTAGTTATATAGTTGCCCTCATCAAATGAGCAATAGTTCCTAGGGTTAAAGGGATTTGAAAAAACTCGGCATTTAAATAAGCCTATCATTACCCAATCTGCACATACCCTCCAACTAAACGACAATAAAATCAAGTAAAGTTGAATAAATTAGAGATTGGCAGTTCAAGTTGGCAACCTAAGAGGACAACAAATTTACAGAGAGAGAAAAAATCAATGGCACCAACCTTTCATTTTTTTTTTAAATTAATCTTTATGGCATTCGTGTTATTCTTTCAATATTGCGTTTGTGTGATGTGGAGGGGGAAGTTGGAGATGCGGTAGAAGATTCTTGGCCGCGACTCTCCCCATCCAGCAGCAGCAATGGAGAATATGGTGGAACTGCTCGGCTATCAGGAGTTCGCCGCTTGAGTGAACTCGTCACGGATGAATATACACAGCGGTCATCAGCTTCCTCTATGGCTCCTCCCCAAAAGGCCAAAAGCACATATTCTCGATCGAGTTTTTGATTTTCTTTTTCTTTTTTTCTTTTTTTCTCTTGGTCACATGTACACAGATAAGAAGAACATCGATTGAGTATGTGCATACTATGTATGTAGACTTCATCCGGATCTAGACATCATCATCTCCCCTCAAACACGACCGCAAACATTTTCTTGTATCTTTCCCTAATCTCTTCCTATGGCGCGCGCCTTCAGTCGAAATCTGTTTGACCGAAATGTCGATCATGTCAAACGGCAAATATTAGCTGTAACTATATTATTATACGGCATAGACTAGAAAATAAATGACCTATATATATTCCTACTTATTAATTCGTTGAAATTAACCAATGATTGATCCCAGCTTCTTTTTGGTCAACAGTTATTTCTGCTGCCGGGTTATATATACATCTCTGATTTGGTGTATTTTCCATCAGCTCTCGTGTTACGTGTCAGATTCCACAAACAGCCCACACACATCATTAAGGACATTCGCTCGGGAAATCATTTCATAATATTACTTATCCACTGATATAAATTCGAACGGTTTTACGACAGCAAAGTGATGGCCTATATATGGGGTAGGAGATGTTTAATTCAACATCCTCATTGATTTTCAATGAATTTACACTATATTATAAACAATACATCTTATATGAATCAAAGTTACATGAATTTGTGTTGGGTACTGACGTACTAAATTTTCAAAAAATGAAATTCAATGAAAAAAAAATTCCGAAAGAAACAAAAGTGCCGAAATGAGTAGAAATGCGATTTAACAAGAAGATGAAAAATGAGTCGCGAAAAAAAAAAATTTGAATTAAAAGTTTTTCGGTACGGCGATAACTTGGTGGTATTTTGTGCCTAATCAAAGCAACCGGAATAGATATTATAGAATCGATACGTTTGAAAGTGAGATCGCACATAAGCTATACACTAAGCCAATAACCTTTGTTTCTTTTTGAAATATTAACATTATGATACGATATTTGTATTGGTACTTTCGTGACAAATCGGAGGGGGGCAGAAATTATTACTCGTGTATTTAAAAATTGAAAGAATCAAAAACTGGGATATTAGTAGTAGTAATAATAATATATATAATAGGTGTACGGTTTTGTTTTTTCCTTGTGGACCATTGCATCACCACCAGCGAGACTGTGTCGGCACAAAGGCCAGGGAGTGGGCCTGCATCAAAGGGATGTTTGAGCCGGGAGGAATGTTTGAGCCTGTTGGTAAAGCGGCCATCGAATGCGTTGCTGCTGCTGCTGCTGCTGCCGCTGTCGGATGCAGATTCTGTTGGTTGGCCGCCAAAGCTGCTGGTTGCAGTTGCATAGCGGCCGGATCAGCGGCCGCGTTGACTGCTGCCAGCCCATTCAGACCGAATGCGCTGGCCATGTTTAGGCCGGCATTCATATTAAAGGAGATGGCGCTCATGCAAGCAGCTGCCGCAGCTGCCGAATTAGTCAGCGAGCCTGGGAATTCGTGAGATTGGACAGCGCTGGCGGATTTGTCAGCAGGGCCGGCCATGCTGTAGGCACCGGCACCGCTGCCGCTGTTGGAGGCCATTGAATGACTCAAAGAGGTGGCCATGCAAGTCCGCCCGTTTCTGACCAGAACTGGGACGGCCACTCTGCGGGCCGGTGCCATTGACTGATGATGCTGCAGATCCTGGACGTTTTTCTCGTGCCGGGCCCGTTTGGTCTTGTAGCGGTGATTCTGGAACCAGATCTTGACTTGCGTCGGGGTCAGGTGGATGAGGTTGGCCAAATGCTCCCGTTCGGGGGCCGACAAGTAGCGCTGCTGGCGGAATCGACGCTCCAGTTCGTAAGTTTGAGCTTTGGAGAAGAGGACGCGTCGCTTGCGTTTCTTATTACTCAGGCCCTGCTGCTGATTCTGCTGCTGCTGCTGCTGGTGGTGGTGGTGGTGGCCATCGGCAGGGTTGTTGGATCGGCCCAGGTTGGAGCCGGGCAACTCCTTTCTCCTCAGCAGGGCCTTTCGCTGATGGTCGTCGTCGTCGTTGTCTTCGTCGTCGTCGTCGTCGGCGTCACTTTCGCTGAGTCCGTCGTCTTGCATGCGGGAGTCGTCGCGCAGATCGTCGCAGCTGCTGTGACTAGCATTGAAAACGTCCAGGTCACTGTCGTCCTCCATGAGGCCGTTGTTGCAGTCGGTGCTGTCCGGGCAGGCGTCGTCCTGGCGCAAATGCAATGAGTTGTGCTGGCCGTCCGTTTTGCAGGCGTTGGCGTGTCCCTCCTGGATGGGCGTCGAGCAAGTCGTGTCGGGACTCAGAGGCGTCGTCATTGTGACGTGGTGATGGCTGGCGTTTTTGGCCAGTCGCGATTCCCACCGACTACTGGCTGCCAGCGAGGAGGCCAGCGACAAGCTTTCGCTGCCGTGTGGGTGGTGATGTGCATGGGCCACTAGCCCGAATGGCCCTAAGCCTAATTCGACCAACAAATGACAATTAACATTTGAATGCTGAATCACATTTATTCCTCCCACTCCCTCCCCTAATGAGCTGTTAGAAGAGACCAGATTATTAGACATATTTGAATCAGAAAAAATTTTTGAATTCGTTGCTGTATACAGGCGAATCAGATGTATACAGGCATTCAATATAGATTTGATAAAAATAGAGTAAAAAAACAAAAATGGAAGTAAAAGAATAAACAAAAGGAAAAGGAGAACTTGCTTAGGTTTCGATTTGCATTGGCTATGGCCGACGTAGGCCAGCGAGCGGCCAGGCTGTAGAGAAGATCCGTCGGATAGCCAATCGAGTAATCGGCCGTGTGGTAGCGCGGGAACGAACTGCCGTAAGGTCGAAGTTGATTCTCTTCGACCATTTGAAAAGTGGACGAGAACAAGTGACTGTTGAGGAAACTCGCTTCTATCAAGAAATGAAATCACACATCAATGGACATTGGACAATTACATTTTATTTTTTTGTTTTTGTTTTTTCTTCAAAATCTCGTCCAGTTGCTGAAAGATGAACGAGACGTCTTGGATTCACTGGGAATTTGAACGAAAGCTACGACTACCAACTCACTGAGTATAGACATAACTCACTGCTCAAACAATTAGTCCCACTTGTTCCAAATCAAATAACTACAATAATGCTCTTCTTATAAGTGACGAGCCAAAAGATTTGAAAATACAATTTTGAAAAATGGCATACCATTTGCGGGCGATGATGAAATCGTTTCTGTTGAGGAGCTGGCCGCTTTGACGTTAGGTAAATCGAGAATGTCTTTGACGGTGAAACCCGATGGTTTCGATCCCCCAACGCCCGTCTTCAAGTCCGTCATCCTAATGGCACATTCGTTTCCATTAAATTTCGTTTGGAAAATCAAGCCTCATAACTTAACTATTGCTTGATTGAACCGTCACATCAAATGACATTCAAGTGTTTCAATGTAGCATTTTGAATGCATTATTAGTATGGAAACGTTGTGAAATAACGTCGTAATAAAAATCTGAATGTGGTGTATGAGCTTACTTTTTGGGTCCTTCACTTTTTGAAAGCACCATGGAATCAGCTAAAGAAGTTATCATCGTTTAGGCCAGCACGCCGTCAACGAAATCACTGCTAGCGGTTCTACACGTCTGCTGGATTCACTTTGTGGTATATATCCTCACTGAAGGGGAAAGAGTAGTTCCATGGCGTCAATATAATCTCTGTCCACTTGTGTAATATCGAACAAACTATATGCACAGCTTTGTGCACCGCAGACTCATTTGGCACTACACGATATCAAGCCCCGAAAAATGTGACCAACTGGGAGAATGAAAGAGGGACCTTGTGTCGGACAAGTTTGGCCGTTGTTTAGTTAAACGAACGAGCAGCTTGACTGCATCCAAAGTGACGAGTATATCGGCGCGTGCGTCCGGTGATGCTCTGCTGCGTCTCGTTTCCACTCGTATCGGATACCGAAAGAAATTCAACATTCGCTACTCTCAAGAGTGCAACCGAGACTCGAGCGACTCTTTAGACAGAGTTCGATGGTGGGCGGAGTCACACCCCAGAAAGGGGCTGGACTATTTCATCTAGCCTGGCCCAGCCCACGCCCTATATGTAATAAGGCTAACTCTATCTCCTTAGAGGAGTCTATACTAAACATTCTTATATAGTGGAATTAGAATTACGCAAACCGTTGACCACATTACTACAGGCCGTGCTGTTATGTAATTATTCATAGCATAACGACACAAAACTTTTTGATTTTTGTACCGCTCAACTGGTTTTGCCTCAGAGTTATTTGTTATTTTCAATTCAAAATACAAGTGTTCAATTTGATTCAATTTGTGGTCAAGAGAGAACTAGAAACTATTTAAACACGTCGTTCAGTGTAAGTTAAATACGGAATGATTATTAGCGTCTAGCGTTGTATATTTCTCTGCGGCTTATTCAAGAGTCAATTGCGTGAAAATGGATTTAAGGCATCACATTGGTGGAGGCCGCTGGATCGGGGAGGGAGTCCACTGCTTGGCACCGCAGCAGAGGAGGAGCTTGTGAAAGAGAAAGCCACTAGAAACGACGACCAGCAACCACCACCACTGCTCGATCGATTAAAGGCACTCAAAGTTTCAGAAACCGACTATACATACGGTACTATTGTGCGATAACCCGTAGCTAGCTGCTACACAGAATGGACGTCGCGTGCAGTCAGTCCATTCGTCCATTGTGTCTGTAGTTGTTTTCTTAGTCGTCCTCATCCACTTTCAGCTTCCACAATGGGAAACACCGTTAAACCTACACTGCAGAATGATGAAATCTCAAGTCAAAATGTCATGAAAATATTTCTCAAGTTCAACAACATTCATCGAAAGGGCTTTTATAGTGGGAACAACATAAAGCACTCGAAAGCTGAAATGAAACTGCATGTCTTTGGCATTCCATTAGCATCAGAAATTCACAATCATTAGCGTTTCAATTCAACACATTGAATTAAAATTAAAAAAAAGATGCAACTAACACAATAATCTGTTTCACGAATATTTGAACAATGTTCAAGATCTCGGTGGTAGTTTGGATGGGTCAAAAGTGAGGTGCATGATATTCTCTCTTGAGGTGGATTATTATGACAAAAACGGGCAAAGAATAACGCGATTCGGTGAAATCTACGACATCCTCGGCTCGTCAACTTATTTCCGTCTCGCACGTAGATATTCTGGCATAGTATTTCTATTTGAATCAGTTTCTGAACCGAGCTCAACAGGCTCTGGGCTCTTTTCTGAGCTAAGGTGCTTATTAAAAGTAGCATGTCGTCTATAGGGTCTTGGTCCATTCTGAAGAGCCCGAAAGCCCTTTCAAAGATGTCTGAGCACGTTTTCAAATTAACGCTTTCGTCGACAACAACAGCAACACCTTTTCATAGTTTGGTTTGCGGAGCTTCTCGACATTTATTCTTCCAGACGGAAAGTTCACCACGATGCAAACTATACACACTTATTGGATACAGCAGCAGCAGCAGCAGCAGCAGCAGCAGAGTTTAAGTACTTGTCTATATGTAGGTGTCGGACTCCAGCGGCATCAGCTATATCTCAAGGCGAAGGGCTGTAGTATGCAAGCGTTTCTGACGTTCGCAGGACCTTATTTCCTTATTTAAATGAAATAAGTCAAGTTATTGGCTGGCATATCAAGTCAACGAATTGAAACACGTTTACCGCCGACATATCGCTGCTGCGTACTTATACCTAACGGAGCTGCAATCTGCATGCTATCATCACGATGCGACCACCTATAACCTGCCAATGCGGTAAAGGTTTTTTAAAATAAAATGAAAAAACAGTTCGAATTTTTTAATTATTTTCTCCCATCATGCAGCACTCCACTCAGAAAACAAGGAGAGAGAAAAAAGGAAAGGGGATCTTAATAACCAGTTGAAAATTGACGTTTATTTAGGATAGGGTAAATAATAATACAAAAATTGATCATCGGATCAGAATTGGCAATTGGAGAGCTATAATAAAGATTTAACGAAGCTTTTTATTTGAAGGCCTTTTCGTGGCGATAGGTTATATTAACTCATGTGATAATATTATAGGTATTTATTGTTTGTCAAGGCATCTTTATACCGACGATATATTGTAAACAAGTCATTGAATTCCAGTAGGAACATTCAAATTATATTAAGAGCGGACCTACACTTTAATTTAGCAGGAGAAACATACAACTAATACAAGAAAGTAGTTGTTTCACTCGTTTAAATAACGACAACGAAAATAACGTATTAACGAGCCTCGTTATCGACTTTTTTGGAAAATGCTCGTTTTTTTCGTTAACGATAACGAAATGGCTGTTTTTTTCGTTGTTTTCGTTAATTTGTTGCTAAATTTTCGTATCAAAACCGTAGAGATTTCAAATTTTTTGACCACCAGGGGGAACTTTTTTTTCCCTCAAAATTTTGGAATTTTCAATTTTGGGATGACCACCTACTAGCAACTTAGCGATCCCCTAGCGAGGAATTAGGTCATTATTTTCGCTACATAATTTGGTCTAACTGGCCTTAGAAAACTAGGTTCTAAAAAAAAATTGTAAGGTAAACGATAACGGTCGCAAAAAGAAAAAAATGCGACACGTTTAAATTAACGAAACGAAGAACGAAACGAATGAAAAATTGAAAAAATAACGATTAACGATAACGATAACGAATCCAAAAAAGCACAACGGTGAAACACTACAAGAAAGGAGACGTTGGGATAAAATTCGCCAGTAAAAAAAAATGACCAAAAACAAAACAACGAAAACAACAAAAATGAGGTTCGAAAATGTAGTCGTAATTTTAACTTGTCGTCATTTGATGTAAATTTGCTCTCTATTATAGGCCTATCAATCGTTCCTGAAACTATTAACTTCTTTTATAACCAATTTTTAAATGTACACACAGCGCTAAAATTCTCCAGTTTGTTTAACATTAGTAGGTAGCAATTTTAAAGAAGAAAAAGCAAATCAGAATCGGCATTTAAAAAAAAGGATTTGTAGCTCATTCACGGCAGTTCACGATACGGTTCGTATTACTGCTACATCTGATGTCACCTTTTAATATATTAACTGTTAACAATAATTAGGCCGTTTCATCATCTGCGTATATAAAAGTCCTGCGATTACAAGTTTTCAAGTTCAAGTCTATATTATTGCAGTTGTTAATAGAGCCGTTGTTATCAATGGTATAAACACGAAGGTAAACACATTCAATTAATTTGACGGAGAAAAAAGTGTCAATTTCTAAAAACTAACGCAGCAGCATTTTTGTCATTTCGATAGTTAATTTGTGCCTTTATGAAGAATACCTGGAATCTCTTTACTATAGTGGCAAAGCCAACTGAAATATAGACGTTGGATTCTTCTATTTTTTTTTCCGGAAGTCGATTTCCTCTTTTATTATAATCCTCCAAATTCGCCTTGCCTTTATGTCTCGTTTCTGAATATTGACCCCTCGGCTGTATCGCAGCGACGAGATTTAAAGGTGACAAGGCTGTCAAACTATAGAACCCCGCTGTTGTGTGTTTGGGGCCAACTGTGTTCAGTCGGTAAGCTTTTGTACGAGCTCAAGCGGGTGGAAAATGGATGGATTTAGCCCTTGCTTGGTCGCTATTTATTGGACTACAAGGGAGATGGGAACGTTTTCTACGAATGACCCACTTAACTACGAGCCAACGCTTTCCTTTCCTTCCAGTCCTCACCTTTTTTTCTCGACTGCAAATCTCTCATCCTCGAGCTAGTCGATCACTCCTGCTGCTGTTGCTCATGTGAGCACCACCATTTACCTTATCCGCTTTCTCACTCCCCTAGCCAGTAGCCACCCTCTTCCTCTATCGGCAATATCGGCACACGGGGAGAGATTTCCAAAGCAGAAGCGACAAGGGCGTAGACACTGAATGGTTGACAGCCGATAGGCCTACCGCTTATAGATGTAGCTATACACCTACATACCTCCGCGAAACGTATGGCTTGTGCACACCTACAACATATCATGTATAGTTGAGGAGCACAACCCTATGTCAAATCGGTCGTGCCACATTTCACGAATTTTTAGTGGGTAATAGACTGTACCGATGCTAATCTCATAATCAAATGCTAAGTAATACGCCCATCGTGATTACAAAGGGTTTGGAACATCCTATTTGGTCCTGTTTAACGATTGAGAATAGTGATTCATCAAAAATAGTGATTTTAAAGAATAGAATTTCAAACATTACGAGTTACATCATTACAAATTCATTTAGCAATAGATTTCAGTTTGGGAAATAATCATTTTTGATACTTACTGCAGTACCAAAATTAGACAATTAATCTGGGTTTATTGAAATGCTTTTTTTTTAATTGAATCAGTAATAACTCGACGATTTCGCCATCTAGGGTGCAATATTCGAGTCATTTTTTATGTACTATGTTAAACGGTTTAATGGATAGCGGCCGATGACGCGCAGCGCAGATGGGTTGCTCATGTGTAAAATAATATCTAACCAATCGCAACGTTGTTAAACTGCCAAAAAAATTTCGAATTGATTATGATACGTACCCTAGAAGTCGTTGAGTGTTAACTGCTCTATCATAAAAAACAGAGCTGATAAATAATAATCAGCAAAAAGCCAAATTTCATATTGATGATTCCTGTTTTAAAAAAAATCTTTATCGGGATTAGTCTAATCGTGATCACCACATTTCTACTGCCGCTGGTGTCTAACGTTCATTTTTTAGAAAAGAACTAGGCAACTAGCGTTCTGTAAACTCTATGGAATAGCTTATTTCGTTACAGCCAACGACAACATTGCATTTGATATAGATTTACATCTCTAAATTTGCACAGACCGCGAAATTTGATTTTGAAAAGAGATCCGCCTAAAATCGACTATTCGATTTATTTCTATATGGTTAAATCAGAATTTTAGCTTAATTCTACCATTTTGGTAAATCCAATTTTTTTTTTAGTTAAGTTAAAGTGTAGATAATAGATTGTCAGTCAATTCATCTCTTTTAAACGTGTACAGACATATACAGGTAATCTGTGAGTAATACAATACATATTCAGAATCAATCAACTTTGACAGCTGAAACCAACAACGCCGGACAGGAAAGATTTACTTGAAGTAAGGCTAAGCGATAAACTAAGGCGATAGTGTTTTCTCTGTTGATTCTTTTCTGCAGCAAAGTAGCTTGACGTGTCAAGGAAAACAAGCTTTAGACGGATCTTTTCAACCTAAAAGGTTCTGCTCGTGTATTATAGTAATCTGCTTTCAAAATCTAAAACAACTTGTGATCACGGTTCAACCACTTCCAGTTGTCTGACACAAAAAGTTCAAGGAAACAAAATAAACATTTAGAAGCGATTACTAAGTCAAATTGATACACCATAAGATTATTTACCGCCCCAAATTATTCCATTCATTAACAGAAATACTACATTGTATTATTGCGGCCAATTAATGCTGATACAATTTTTTTCAAAACAGCGTTCAGTGCGTTCACCCCCTTCAAGCCAAGGCAAAAAATTTATATTTGAGATTGTAGGGAACTGATTTTTTCCTAATTTCATTGAATCTTTTATGGCAAGTTTTAGTGACAGGAAGTAGCAATCTCAACAAATATTTTTTTGCTAAATTTCAGTTTGCTAAACATTTTTGTTTTCTTTTTTAAATATGCCATCTTTAAATCTTGAATTATATTTAACTCAGGCTTTAAACGATATATTTACATTTTTGATCAGCTCGATTGTTTTATTACTTGATAGCGAGTTGCTATAAGAAATGTATTCCAATAGAAGAAATAGAATTACAAAGAACTATTGGAACGAATTCATGATAGTACAGCTAAGATCTAACAACTGAAGTTGTTCATCAGCTCCTTCCGCCAAACGGTGATCACAAATCTAATCAATAGAAAATACGATTGAAAAAATTGAGTTAAACTAAACGCGACAAGCCTATAGAAATTAGCACCGGTAATCGTAACAAAAACTTTTGAATGAACTTTATACCGCCAGCTTTTCGCATATCACGTTCTTCTGCTTGGATGAAAGTTCTGTGGAAAAGACGATTCGTTCATGCAGTTGGTTAAGAAGCTGGGAAACCGAAAATCCCTCAGCCGAAAAATTGTTGATAAATGACTGCATTGCATCATATGATCCGGAAGTACATTTTTCAAGCAGGCCTTCAATCCAACAACTTGGCACTCTCTTCAATAAAAACATAAAATATTCTTTAAACGAGATGCGATGCGATGGTTAGTAAAATATGATTTTAGTACAACTAGTAATTTGAACGATTTATATAGTTTTTTGGCATAAAAAGGCGCATAAAAACCTCTATAAGGAATTTGAACATAAATCGAAACACAATAATCACGAATATGTCCGATAGGTAATAATAATAATTCCATCTACTACGTTTTCAACTTCACAAAGTGATAAATAAAACAATAATTTAAAAAACTTACCCCTGTAATTTCATAGATGTCTTCAATGGTTGGGGATGCTTCAGAATTCAAATTGGCGATAGATTGAAGAAATGTAATCGCCCTTCGAAGATCCCCTTCGGATGCTAACAAAAAATGAACCAGATATGTTAACCGATAAAAATGTATAGTGGAAGGATATATGTGTGTATGTACCTTCGATTAAACTTTCCAAAACTTCTTCTGAGCATGACATATTTTCAGCAATACATATATGTTCTAGTCTTTTGACCAAAATTTCGCGAGCTGATTTTTCAATAAATCCAACTTTTACATGTTTACACTAGTCACAACATTTAACAAATATCTTACGGAGTGGTTTAAATCTAAACTTGGAGCATCTTGACGTTAAGGGCTCTATGATGCGGCTTACGTAGTTACAAATAAGGCAAAACCGAGTCGATTTCGTCTCCTAGAGAAATTATCACGTTTATGGGAAACCTTAAATATAAATTGCTATAGAATTTATTTTGAAATATTACCTTCTCCATGGTTCGGCGGAGAGCCGCTTGTGCAGCACCTATCAGTTAAACAATGTCAATTTGAATTTTTATATGCCAATAATTCCTAGATACTAAATGAAATGCTATCATGGAAAATGGTAAATTTAGTTATTGGCTACACAATTAAACACTATAATAATTTGTAAAAAAGTTTTTTTTTAACCACCTGTCATAGAATCTGCTTCATCCAAAATCACAATTTTGAAAGGAGGGCATTGTTTTCCACTGTACAAATATAATTAGTTAAATACAACAAAATATAGTGTGCTACGATTTCTTAAAAAAAAAGGTTTCAAAACTTACTCAGGTCTAACTGAGCTAACAGTTCTTTGAGAGAAAATCTTGACTTTTTCTCTTACAACTTGGATACCTCGTTCATCTGATGCATTCAATTCCAAAACCCTAGATCAAAAACATTAGCTTGTGCAATAAGATGTCTTCTGTGAAACAAAACATTACATAGGTTGGAAGAAAAACAATTTACCTATCCTTGTAAATATCACCAAAAAGATCTCGGGCAGCTGCTAAAATGGTGCTGGTTTTACCAGTACCAGGTGGACCATAGAAAAGCAGATTTGGAAGGTCAGCCCCTTGGAGTGATTTTTGAAGTACTGCAACGACTTCTTCCTGATATGAAACTTCATCAATTGTTCGAGGACGGCTGGAGTATGTCAAATGATTACAAAACTATTTCACATATTATAAAATAAAATTCAAGTTTGTTTACTATTTCTCGACCCAAGGTATTAAAGAATGCTTTTTTTCTTCAACATTTCCAGGAAGTAATGGCACTCCACTTCCCTTAGACTGATTAGAGAGCTTTCCAGTTTTTAAAAATGAATCCATTTAAGCAATTCTTGTCATTAACAGACTACGAAAAATTTGAAGTAGAGACTGCGATCTTTTTATCTCGCGCACCAGAGATGCTTTAGCTTGTCGCTAGGGGCAGGTCGAACGATTTTGAAAAAAAGCAGCTCTATTAATTTTGTATGTCTATGATAGCTCTCCCCGATATTCCGGTAATTATTATTTGTAATCTATTATCATATAACGGAATTCGATGGTTTGATAAATAAATGTTACCCCCCATTTCCTCTACATTTCTTTGCTGGTTCTTGACTTCTTGTTGTGGCTTGTAGGTATTGTGCAATGCTGTGTTGTTGTTGTTCCACTTCGCGGGTCTTTAACTCATACAGCGTTGAATGATTACTATTACTGCTATTACTAGAATGCGCGTGCGCCTTGCGCGGACACTAAAATGCGCGGAATTTGTCTTGCGCGGAAAAAACTAAAATCAGAGCTATAGACCTTATTCCAATCAAAAGGTATGGGTCAAGCCGACCCCTTTGCGTCGCGTTGCAGTGTAAAGGGGTGACGTGAACAGCAGATTTTTATTTGGCTCGCCCGATGTGGTTTGCGCATAGGCTTGACGGGTAAATCGTGCCCGAGGGAAGAATAGGGAGGAAAGGAAAGTCTGGTCCCCTCTTTTTTTCATTCTTTCCTTTCCTCCTTTGCTGTCTTCTTCACACTTCTGGATGCCCTTATCTACCACTTATTCTACTTTTCACTACGGAATTCTCGTAGAGCATTTGACGGCAACATTTTTAGGTCTTTCTTGAGGCCGCAGGCATATTGCATAACGAGCTTCTCTGTTCTCTTTGTGAATACTAGACAACCGCTCGGGTTGGCGGTAGACAACACTACCGCTCGGGTTGGGCCCGCGGACTCAGCGATACGCCCCGGCGCCCGTCCCGTAAAAAAAAATACATCGGTGGGTTCATGTTTCCTGGTTAATTTTTTTCATGGCCCGGGTTACAGCCCTAGTTATAACTATAGAACGGGTTAAGCTAGAACGTTGCGGAAAACTTTGATATGAAGAGCTTCGCAAGCTCTATAAAACCGTTGATTGATCGTCATATATTTTGCATGAGATTTAATGTAGTCAATTCTAAATTGAAAACAAATTTTATTTTTTTACCCATTCTATTCCCTTTCTTCACCCCCATTTCAGCGAAACATTTTATGTCTGAGGTCTGGATCGAACTCGGAACCTACTTTTTATATCGCTATTTATGTATGACATACATAATATAATAGGTTTGCGCCGAGTGCTCGAACAACTATATACCACCCTTAATGTTAGTAAAAAAGAAATGTTTATAACAAAATGCTATGGGTTGGGTTGACGATGGGTTGTAATGTCTAAATCCGTCAGTACCAATTCAAGTTCCATGAAAATGATTGGGGAAAGCCAATATAATTTAGTCTATTTAGAATGGCACGTACGTTGTGCCATGGTCATTTTATTATAGTAATTTGCATTATTTTAAACCAAACTTTCTTCCATTCTACAATAAATGTCAGAGACTTAAGCGCTCGTTTTTATGTTACGGCTACGGCTACGGCCAAAAAAAATTTCGTCGCGATCCGACAAAAATTTGATTTTTCGGATCGCCGAGAAAAAAAGCAGAACTCCATAAGTTTCTCTCTCGCGCACGGGCGCGTTCCCAAACTTCTGGTAGCTATTAGCATTTGTCGATAACATTGTTGTAGTGTGTTGCTGTTTAATGAATGCTATGCCTACCATCGTACCACCGTGGTAAAATGTAAACATCCCATTGATAACAAAATAATATGAAATCGAAATCTTTGTATTATGGCTCTTTTTAGGAGTAACATGAACGGAATTTACGTGAGAAAACAAACAATATTTTTGACTCAAATGTTTCTTGACTGTAGCGGTTTCCTTTTACACTGATCTTGTTTTGATTTTTTTACTGGGACAACATTTTCAGATTCTTTGTTCTTCTTCTTTTCTTCTGTCACACAATTTTTGCAAATCCAATTTCGTCCAAACCTTTTTTCGCGGAGGCTTTACACAACACTTATGATAAACACTTATAATGAAGTCAATGTTTGCACAAACTGCTGTCTTCATTTGATTTTAATGGATCTTAGCAGCACGTCTTGTAGTTTGATGAATTTGCTGATATGGTCAAAATATCAACTCCTTCTGCAGTTCCCTGTAGAGCAGTATTCACTAAGACTACATCCGACGATGGGGATAGACGTCGACGAAGTGAGATAGGGTAGCAGTAGCAGATATAGTAGTAATGACTTCAATCCTTAAGAAGTGTTCACAGGGCAATGGTGGGAGAATGATGTTTTTCATGTAGGCTACATACAGGTCTTTGATTTAATAACTTCAACAACCTTTGCATCAATGGGAACTAAAATAACAGCTACGTCCGATTCAATGAACGCCATAAAAATGCAGAAATTACGATTGGTCACCATCCTTTGGTGTTGTACCTGGAAATAATAAGGGTGTTTTTTTTCCATTGACAATGCGCTTGTTTCATTGTCATGCATTAAGAAAAAATCATTGTTTTTTTAGCAACGTCAATCAAAGATGATTCGTCCTTATGCTTCCATGAACATTTAACCTCGACAACGCCATTCCAATGACAGTCACAATGAAATAAACCGTCTGGTGTGGCCCCCGTTCCAACACGTCGTTGAAAGTATTAGACCACATTTAACAATTGTGAACCCGACATGCACTTTGTTTTTCTGTAGGAAATCACAACCTTTTTTGATGCACCTCGACTCATTTTCTATACCATAGCTAAAAGAGATAACATATTATTGATGGATGAGCTATGAATGAAATGTTTCAATGAAATATACCGCGTAGCTTCTGTGGAGAAATGGTGTTTAGCTGGATAGCAAATTTTCTTCAACAGCGACTGAGGGAATCTCTAAGTTGGTATGGCAAATTGCATACGAATTTGAGGCCGTGCTTAGCCCGGCACGATAACGGTTCCACAGTGGTGTCTTATGCTGTCTGATGGTGATCTTGCGACATCATCTGATTGAATTTGAGAGACAAAAAATGATTCAATTTTAACAAGTCTCTCGCATTCTTGTATAACATCAGTGTATGGTTTTTGGTAGAATGCAGCGTTGAATATTTCTGACAATGCCAACGGGAGTGTCGGTGGTTTGAAGTTATCGGCATAACTATCGAGAACTAACAATTGGTGGTCATTTCTGGAACGTTGTTGCTGTTAACAATCTTTCTTTGCTGAATTAATGTCTTTTCAGTTTCTGTTTTTTCCTCTCATTTCCGTGACGTGTTCAGATCGCCAATTTTTTTTATTAAAGCCTACTTATTAAAAGAATAAAGATTACTTAGAAATGCAGTTTTTCCATCAATTGCTTATTTTTATTTCAACTTACCACCGCTCGTCTTGGATATGTGTCTAACCACACGTTCTGTTTCGCTGTACATGGTAGTGTTTTAGCAGTTATTACACTATAAAGTACGACTCCTACATGACAACAAACTCCACCAAGTCTAGAATGAATATAATGTACTCATTAGTATGTAAGTTTAATCGTATTCAATCTGCAATATAATGTATGGTATGATATCTTACCCTACTATACATTGACAATGTGCTGCGAGGATTATATTGTTTGTGTTTATACACACCGAAGGCAGCAGTTGTTTTTTGGTTAAGAACTGTGAATGGTGGACAAGGGCAGTAACGATAACTTTTCCATCAGCAAGTTGAATTCTAGGGGGCTGACAAAAAAGGGCTGACACCCAACCACTTGTGACGTTCTAAATTGCATTCTGCATGGTTTTCATGGCATTCAGTTGTAATTTGGTATCTTTACTCCTTCTTTCTATAAGGCACATGTACAGCTCGTGCTCTGTAATTGTTGATAGGAAGTTTTCTAACACAGTTATGGACTTTTGCCACATTTCCTTTGGTAAGACATATGGGCAATCAACATTGCACTTACACAATTTGTCGATATAAATCTCTTTTTCCTTCGAAACAAGTCCTTCTGCGTAAGCCGAGTATTTAAAAAGGATAATGCTATCAAATAACTGAGTCCCAACATCACTATTTTCACTAATCATGACAAGGCGAATCGTCTGTAGCTAAACAACTTCAGAGAATCAGCTCAGCTGATGTAAACACTGACCATCAATTAATTTTCATAAATAAATTTGACGTTATATAGATTTAAAAATTATTTAGTGTATTATCAATCCTTATAAAGAATTTAGTTACAAAAGATTTCTTTATAAAATTTAGTTTAACTATTTTTAATGTTAAAATAAAGGTTCTCTTCATAAGGCCTGAGAGAAAAAAAAAACCTAAAACTTTTGTATCAACGTGGCCGGTGAGAATCAACCCATGTGCCTTTAAGATGTACTGCAATTCTTCACTGGGGAAAGGATTGTTGCACCTTGGGACGAATAGGTGATTCCAGATGCGCATTCGTCAAAGCCACTGATGGCTTTCACCACCCTGTATGGTTTCGAACTGTGCTCAAAAGTTGACAGCCACTCTAACAGAGGAATATTAAGTAACGAGAGATGTGTTGATTGAGGCAGTGGCTCACCAAATTGTAGTTCACTATTATTAAAGAGACTTGAAACTTCAGTGTTTATTTTACTTGAATCTGTTTGAGGGTTCATCAAGTTCAATTAAGTAGCTTTGTTTCCTTGTTATTGTTTGCTTGAAACAACCTTCACGTTTCATATCGTGTTTGTGTGTTTGTGATTTACAAAGCAATTTCTTTGTCAGGATCCTTCAAAAAATTTAACCCTTCTCTTTTGTCTTTTTCCTTACACTTTCCCCTAAGATTTAAAAATCTGTCAGTGGAATGATTTTGAGAGAGACTTGAAACTTCAGTGTTTATTTTACTTGAATCTGTTTGAGGGTTCATCAAGTTCAATTAAGTAGCTTTGTTTCCTTGTTATTGTTTGCTTGAAACAACCTTCACGTTTCATATCGTGTTTGTGTGTTTGTGATTTACAAAGCAATTTCTTTGTCAGGATCCTTCAAAAAATTTAACCCTTCTCTTTTGTCTTTTTCCTTACACTTTCCCCTAAGATTTAAAAATCTGTCAGTGGAATGATTTTGAACGATTTTGAATCGAATTTCAATTCTGTTCACTGAAATGGAGTATGATGTCAGACGTATTTCTTCTACACGGGTAAAAGCTGTTGATTGCCATCCAAGAGAGCCCAGGCTGTCACTTGTTTACTTTGAAAGCTGTTTTCCATGAAGGCATTGCACGAGAGAGTGGCTGATCGATTCAGTCAACCTGCTGTTAGTCCCTGCTGTTCGGATCTGATCCTGTGGCCAGTTTTCGCGTGCCACTGCACACACTGCACACACATGATGCTTTCAAGGCTTCTCACAAGATTGATGACGATATTATTGGGTGAAAAAGGTGCTCAAACTTTTGTGGGGAGTTATGTAATTACAGTGATCTATCAGACTGCTTCCATAACGCTGGAAAGAACGCAATGTAAAGGCATGTGTTCATAATGTAGAAGAGTGCAGCTTATTTATGGGAAAGCAAGCTTTGATGAGCTTTGACAAGAGACCATCACAATGGGGTCGACTCCGCATTCAGAGAGTCTACAGCGGCCATGAGTTCCCATTCCGTCTAATGAGGTTGATAAGAAAGATCTGTCTCAGAGCTAAACCTATTTACTTTGTCTGCAATAATCTTGTAGAGTGAGCGAGTGTGGCTCCACCAGAAAAATGCTCAACACAGCTGTTTAGTATGTACAATTCAAAAAATAGACCTCAGACCTCAGCTCCGTCCACCGATAGGAAGAGAAACCTCGGCTGATTTCCCAGATAATCCTTAAGTCATTAATAAGTCCCACCGACTTTGAGCTGCGGAGATAATTCCATGTTTACCTTTTCGCCCTGCGTAGCTCCAACTGCCAAGTCACTTAGAATTCGAAGTAGGAAAGTCTACCGGTGACGGTCTTCTGTAGGGTCTACAGCTTGGAGACCTGTTTTGCTTTATGACGTAGAGAGTAGAGCCTCTTAGACCACCAGTCATCTTTCGGGCCGATGACTAAGACAAATCTGGCCTAGGTAATTTTTAATTTCGATTGAAGGCTGATCCAAGGCAAGAAAAGATATGCGAAACAGTAAAATCTAGTTGGGTTGATTTTAGGAAAAATAAACTGGAACGTTTTCAGGTTTTCCACTATTTCCTGTTTACAAAGAGAGATATTTAGTCGTGAGATGTTGGGGCATTAGGAGTGGAAGCAGATTTTATGACCGGCTGAGACTTGGCGGACAGCAGAAGGCCTCACAAATATGGATAGTTGGAGAAAGAATTGATGTGGTCCGGCTAAAACGATTTCGCTACCGAAATCTTATCTCCCGTCAATGTAATGTGTAGAAAAGATTTTTGCGAAAAAGTGTAAGTCTTAAAAATTTAACGTGGTGTCAATACATGCCATTTGATTGCTCACGACATGAGCTGTTGTATGCATGGATGATGTCAGGGTTAGCTTTCTAAAAATTGCTGTCCCGTATGGGCGCGAATCATTTAAAGTGTGGAAGGATATGTAGTCAGAAGGGATATCAGAAACAACTGCACTTTTAGAGGTCAGGGCATACAGTTCTTGAAGATTTTTTTTTAAACTGTATCTTTTGGCAGATAACCAATGTAAGAACTTGAAAAAGCACGTTTCTTTTCTGCCTGGCTCCTATCAGTTTTCCATAAATAACAAAAAATATAGTAGCTTCGAAATAGAAAATTATGCCATTCAATTTACAGAGAAACTTGAAGCTTTCCGAAACTTGGAATAAAATGATCGACTTTTCTGACGAGATATACAAAAAAGAAAACCCCTAAATCTTGTCTGATTAAGTCGTGGACTCGTTGACGCACATTCAAAAAATTGCCACATCCCAAAAATTACCTTACCCCCAAAATTGCCACATCCCAAAAATACTGTATACTGCGTACGAACTCTGCGAGCAGTTTATCTTCCTCTCCGATGTGTTTATTCTTAATAATTAAATTAACAGGAGTCTTTCGTTTCATCACTGATCATTTTCAGGACGAAACGTAAGACGTTTCCAAAACAGACCCAGGATCAGTTCTACTGCGCGAAGCAACAACAATCGATTGGAAACCTGACAATTCGGTTTCAGTTACATCTCCAGGCGTAACATTCTCATTGAAAACCACCAATTAGTAAAACGATGATGAAAGAAGATAAACACACCTGACATTCAATCTTCTCCCTTTTTTATCTGATTGTTTATCGACGAGTTGCGTACGTTCAATTGTACCCTGAACGTATTGTTGACCAAACATTTTTCTGAGGAACTACAACTGTCTCGTTTAACTTTACTATTATCACAAAACCACTTTGAAGAAGTCAAACAACAGACCTAACATTATGATCCAAATTTCAAAAAAAAAATGTCAATTCCAACAGTAAGCTATCGATTATTCCGTTTCCATATGGAAACATTGAGGAAAGTACTCGAAATCACAATGAATGATTTTCCCCAGAATTCAACCTCGAAAGAACCAATCTTACCATCACTAAGGTACATCCTCTCTTAAGTGTCTTTATTTTCCAGCTAAATGCATCGCAACCAAACACTAACCAAACAAAATTCCTCTCATAAAACCTTTCAACATTTACGAATAAATAAGACATATTTCACTCTCTAAGAAAAAAACAACGCTATTCTTGAGTAAAATGGCGATTTCGGCGTGGGAAGTGACATTTCTTTAAAATTGGGGGAGATCGTTGATCGCTATAATGTAATTTGATTTCCCTTTTGGATGATTGTCATTATTCAGTTTTGTTTCAGTTCCTTAGATCTCTAGGACCGAAGTTTTTCAGTTATTTCCCCAAAAGCGACTTCAACCCCTGAAGAATTAAACTTTTTGTTACCACCCCAACTTTCATTCAATATTGTTGGCGATAGGGGACTTTATCGCACACCACAGCCTTTGGGTGGTGTGCATATAATTCCCTATATGCCGTGATAACAGACCACCTAGATGCCATTACCCTCATCCTAAAAGACTTAAGCATACGAATTAATCCATTACCCGGAAAGTCATCGATAAACGTGTTGGGTTAAATTAACAAATACAAACTGCTGTTTTTTCTCAATAACTTTTATTCTTGATTATTATCACTCTACGACATTAAACAGCGCGGTGAATAAATTGCACACCCACACGTATAAGTAAAAGTTTATCTGGTTCTACACTCTCCTTTAGGAAGTAGTCGAGGGTAGTTAATTTTTAACCTCGAACAAAATGCATCCAGAAATTTTTTAAACGAACTTTGTTATTGTAGTGTTCAAGTTGTTAAATCCAAAACCCTTCTTGAAAATATTAAAAATTTCTGTAAAAAAAAACAATTTTAAATTAATTTTTTTTTTTATTTTTAAAAAAATATGGTACTTTCAATTATAAATAAATTATTTGAAAAATTCCCTCGTGTTCTACCCGAGGAGAATTTTCACGCAACGATTTTGTGGTTTTGTAGTTCTGTGCAGTTTTCAGATTGCATTTGACGTGAATACAAGTGATTTTAATGGAATTAACACTTAAGCTAACTGAAAGCGGAAGTATAAGCGGATGCGCGGTTGGACTTAGCGTTCAGTTCCTTTCATTTTGTTTTATATTTCGGAAATTAATATGCAAACAGCACATTGATGACAATAAATTATAATCAAGGTAATTTAATATCTTTTAATTTTTCATGTTTTTACTTGACTTGAGTAATTGTTACTTCTGAAGCAGTTAGTGATAGTGAGTGTTAAACAGCCGAAAATTTCCGTAAGCAAACAGAGGTAAAACTTGCTGCTTTATTTGTTCTTACCTAAATGTGTAAATGAAAACAGTTAAATTCCCACCTTTTTTTTATCTAGTTCAATCCAAAGGAAATGACTTCTTGTGAAACCACATGTCCACACTACACTTTTGATTTCACGAAAACGGACGGGTGGAATGTGGAATTCGAATGTGGAACGGATGGAAATATTTAATCTTTTCTCAATCCATGGTGCACTTTACACCAGTAACAGGTAGACTATAAAGATGAGCCGTTTATTGATTTGATGAGAGAGAACATCGAAAACTGTAAGGACATTATTAAAAAAATCATTTTCCGGTGATCGTTATATCTACGTGTCAGTGATAGTTTGTATTAATCGTGCTAGCGTACAAACCGACTTACCCGTTTAAACTTAAATTTTATTTCATTCGAGTGACGCTCTTTTTTTTTCTTTACAATAATTGTGAAGATGTTCCGGTACCAAACAAATTTGATTCTCTCATTTTTCTTAGGTTGCTGACCTATGCGTTTAATACCATCCCCATGCGCTATTCAGCAATGCACCACTGATCATGTATAAAAGGTGAGAAGAAAAGTTATTTGGAAACGAAACATTAAGAAACAAAGAATTATTATGAAACTGGGATATGTGTGATACCTATTTTAAAAAATGAAACATAAAAAAAATGTAATTGAATGTAAGTATAGAAATTAAACATATAAAGTTAATTTTGATTCTTCCCAATGATACGATTTTGCGTGTCCAACCGTCAACAAGATATCTTGTAAAATAATTTCATTTGGTCCTATACTTGGTGTTCAGCATTCGTCTCCAGATGACACTGATTATCCGGCAAGCAAAAAAATAACATTCACTTCTTCCACAGGCATATTCTACTGTTGCAGCCGAAATTTTCGGAAACTTGTTCGCCTGGCGTCAGAATAACATCTTGGTGGGCAGATGCGGACCCTTGCCTCGGGTCCTCCATGACGGCGGGCGGGTATTGAGGATAGCCGTCGTAAATGTTTGGATTCGATCGAGGAGACAATCGAGTGTTAACTAATTGCTTCACTCGCGCCAGCCGAACAGCGATCGGAACATCAGTGACGGGAGCCATCACTCTGTCATCGTAAAAGTCTTCATCCGTAATGTCCTCTTCCGAATGCTGGTAATAATATCCGCTGCCGATGGGCGTTGGCGTTTCGGGTGTGCTTGCTCGTCCAACTAATCCAGTAAATATATTTGCCAGAGATCTTATCACATCGAAGAAGCCTACCTGTTGATGGCTAGGATTCCCTGTAGCCTGATTGGTCGTCTTCCACTGATTGGCTCCTTCTCCTGGCCAAACTGCTGACGTCGTCCCCATGTCGGCGCTGGCAGATTCGCTCACAATTTGATCACCGGTCGTCTGCGGGTAATAGACATTTTCCACTCCGGCTCCAGCGTAGGCGAAGTTATAATCTCCGGTCATCAGCGGTTGCGAATCTTCTCCGGCCGAATTGGCGTTGGTGACGAACGAATCAGCCGCATCCAAAATGGTCACAATCACCAATGCTACAAGGAGCTGCAAGAGTCAAACGAGAAAACACAAAGGTAACTTAGAGAAAAGCTTTTAAAAAGCAAACGCGTATTTCCAAATAAAGGCTATAGCTATATAGCTGATTACCATAAAGTCAAGCTGGAGGCGCATGATGGAACGAACTAGCTTCTGGTGAAGTAACACGGATAAAATAAGATCCTTGGGTTGCTGGCGAACGGACTTATAGTAGTAGTACACGTATATAATGTTGATGCGCCAATTTAGCTGCAAAGAAAACAGGAAAACCTTCGCTGGCTATATTAAAACACAGAGTGGGGGGGGGGGTCCACGGATATATTTTCTGCAATGTCATTATTTTCTGCTCTTGCCCGACTTTTGAATCAAATTCAACAATTTTTTTTCGAAAAAAAAAAATTCCTTCTTGAGATTCATCATAACCTTGCTATGGAAAATCAAGAGAGACAACCAGGTTTGTGCAACCAAATTCTATCCCGGCGCTCCTACGGACAGGTATTTGAATTGCGCCAGTGCAAACGAAAAATGTTAGCTCGGTGAACGGACTGAACCATATCGTTGCATTACCCCTTTCTAGATGAGAATAGAATTTTCAGAATTCGATGAATTCTATCTATCAATTATCAATCAATAATTATCTATAGCTCTGCTCATCAAGACGCCTTGATGAAATAATCTCAATATTAATGTTATTTAACAGGAAATCTTATAGCGTCTGACAATAGCGCTTCTTTTCCTCATTACTCACCCCTTCGTTTTAGTATTTCCCCCCCAATTTTTATTGTTTTGAGAGTGAGCGTGAGGCGTCGTTCAAAATACAATTATCGGATTAGTGTTATGAATATCTTAAACTCAGGTAAATTCGTAAGAGTACCATGCATACCATGTTGAATTGCCCAAGTACGAACACGAAGAGTTACAGTCAATTTTTCTGATCCATATTAAATGTTTCAACATCTTAATTTAATAGGGATGTCTTTCCTGACGAGTTTGGTCCAAACTTCTGAATTTTTTTTGCTGAAGCCACATCATCTTACTTTACAAAGTCTACGTATAAAGTGATAAAACCGTTCCTCTGGTAAGCACATCTCATTTTATTACAGAAAAGCTTTAGTTTATCACACTAACAATTCATCAAACAGAAAGAACTGATGTATTTTGTGAGTTACAACTCGATAACAAAAAATTAAAATCCAGATGAAAATAATAGGTAAAACTGGGTTAGTTGCTGGCAAACAAAAACTGTACGACAGCTTTGCATTGGTTAGTCACACTTGCTTTTCCAATTTTCATATTTTGACCATGACAAATTTATGATGGTTTTTCAAGAACGTAACAATTCGTCCGCTATCCTGTTTGTCATTGGTGATTTCCTTGACAGTCTTTTCCAAATCGTCCGTGTCCATTTTTTCGTTCACTCGGGCACCTGAGATTATGTGTACCCTCATTAAATCCGCCAACAGGTCTTGGTAAGGTTTTAGTGACAAATCAGCTATCGCTTTAAACTGGTCGGGATCTTTTTCGTTAAGCCATTGGCGCCTAACCATTTCGGCTAAAAATGTTCTTTCTACTAATCTCCTGACAGGATTTTCGTAAAGAGGACATTCAGGATAACAAAACTGTTTATGCTTTTGAGCAAGATTCCCTTGGTGATCTATTATTCCTTACACTATTAGAGCATTCCAAATTCGTTGGCAGTCTTCCGGATGGATTTTTGTGCTGTAATTCAATGCTTCCATACTAAGCTGACCGAGGACTCTCAAATCGACCGTTTTTAGTTTCTTGAAATCGACCCGGGCAATTTTATAAGATTCGAAGCTTTTCTTCCTGCGGCGATATTCCTTAATAGAGAAAATAGATTTCAGATAATCTTTGCGAAATAAAACTTTATTTTTTACGAGCAACTCCTTCTGACTAGAATATGTCGGATTGTAAAGAACGTAACTGGCTATTCCAATTTCATCGTTAATCTTTTGACTTTGATCGAACCCAGGAATGCCATCGCGATCGGTATATTAAGTTATAAATGAATTTTAAGGTTTTTGTTAATTTTTATAAAGTTATAAATTTATTATTAGAACAATTTTGTAATATTTAATAGTAAGAAATGCTCACCATATCGTATTTAAAAAATAGCTTCATAAATGTACTTTATATATGATAGATATATAGGCTAATAATATACTGTTATTACCAGTGCTTCCCGGTCACGTACGCTCTGATGACAGGAAAGGTGACCGCACTTAATGAGCTTGTCATCGTCCGGATCAAAGCTGTTGCTGCCCAAGTTAATGGAATGCCAATTGAGCCCGAGCTGATGATATCAGACTATGAAATCGCGATTCTTACAGCCGTAGCGGCCAAGTTTCCAAATGGCAGAGCGCGCGGATGTTATTTCCATCAAAGCCAAGTACAGATAAATTAAAATTTTAGGATATACATATAATATATATTTAAATGTAAGTAGACATAACCTACTTAGATGTCAAGAATTGTAACTGAATATTAAAATTTATTCCCCCGCTAGGCCATGTACCGCCATGCAGTAAAACTTGGATTACAAACCAAGTACAATGAGGAGAACGGGATAATAAAAAAAAAATTGTGCGAATAATGTTGGGGCTCGGATTACTGCATCCGCTACCAGCGAAACAAGGTTTTATGGTAATTATGAAAAAAATTAATATTGTAAATTAAATCAATAACAAATTGATTTTTTGAATCAAGGCCGTTAAACGGCTAGGGAGATTGGAAATTGAACTGCACGGATTTGATGTCGCCACCGTGGAGGCTGTTGAAGTATTTTTCAACTATATGCAGCGTTTCTGGTTTGATCGGATAGCACCTGTTAGATTCTGCGTGCAAAATGATCCGAGAAGAACCAATAATCACCTTAAATCGTTCTACTGCAAATTAAATCAAAAAATGCATGGCCGTCGGCTTAATTTTTGGGTTTTCATCAGTAAATAAAAAATTCCAATGATTTACCTCTAACCCTGTTGTCTTGAAAAATCAATTTTATCTTTATTTGTTTAGAATTTTCATTTAATTTTAATAATTTGTGAAAGGAATTCTTCAAAAAGTTGATGCAGCTGAAACAGTGGACTTCAACAATGCGAGAAACGGGGAAGTGATACGCCGTTCTAGAGGAGATAAAGATAGACGTCACCAATCCCGCATCCTTCAGGCGACGGCCAAACTCAACCGAATGGAATACACTATTTCTGAATTTCTAGAAATAGTGTCCAAGGAATTTGATCCTATACAAATTCTCAATGAACAATAACTGATCGAGGTGAATATCAAACAACCCAAAATCTAAAATAAATAATTACATTATTTAAAATATATATATGAAAACTATTATAAATATTAACCTTTGATGAAGTACAGTTTCATTTTCGCATCACGTAAATTATTCATTTTCTTTTATATAGCGCTAGATTTACAGCTGGACGATGTCTTCATAAGGGCCCTAAATCCCGAGCCAAATGTAGCACCTTTGCCAGTGGTGGAACCTCCTGCCTATATTCACCCTCCACCGACTCAACGAGGTCGTAGACGAGTCAGAGGTATGGCGCAAAATCACAACAATGAGCGTATCCGAGCGCATCATTGAAGAAAACATGCCATCCCGGAAGAGCTGAGAGACATCGTCGGCGCCAACAACTGATTGATATCAATCGCCACAATAATGGAGTTTTGCCCATGGAAAACGTCCAACAAGAAGCTCTGCCTCACCAAGACAATCTGGATGTTTTACCGGAAGGACATGGAATTAGTCCGGAAGCTCCAGCCGCAAGAAACGTTCATTTATGTGTGGTTTGCAACACAAATGAGATTGACTGCTTTTTACAGTGCGGCCATCCATTTTGCACCCACTGTATAGCAGCAACATTTATGCTCCTGGGCCGTCGTTATGTCCAAGGTGCAGAGCACCATTCGAAGAAGCAATGCGTATTTTTTCATAATTTTTTTTCATATGACTAATGACGGAATCATAGCATTTCAATTTTTTGAAATAAACCTCTTCTTTTCTTATGTATTTCATTATTTTCAACTAGCCGACTTTCGATCTGCCCTGAAGGTAACTTTTTTTTTCGTTTTCTGTGTTTCTTTTTTATTTGATTTTCGAGTACTTTTCTTTTGCCACCCATATCTTAAAAAAAATAAAACATTTTTGGGATAATCAGCTTTTTTAATTCAAGCTTCGCATTTTTTTACATCTAAATAAGAAGTCGATTTATAAGATGCATTGGCGATATATCAATTTATAAATTTATCGCCTAATACAACGTACCCTATGTGTACTTCAAACCCGTACAACATAAGTTCCAAATCTTTTTAGTTCAAAGTCCGCGCTTATATTTCAGTGATTCTTTTACAAAAGGACTTTCGGACAGTTTTACTTTTTACAAAGGAGACCTTTATGAAAACTCCCTACGTGCATTTGAGCTTTTGGAAGGTCAACGACGTACGGACCGTTATATAGGTTAATCTACTTACAACTGCTGCCCAGCCAAAACTGGTCATCGAATATTTCCAAAAATATTCGCCATTCCATGGAGACGATCAAGTACTACGATGCATATCGGAGTTTCTGCCGGAAAAAAATCAATGCTCACCTCGCGAAATCAGTTTGCGACCACATTGTGGAAAAAATGAACGGGAAAACGGTGTCGGAATTCATTCCACGGAAAGCCGATCAAGTTGTTTTGATGTCGTCAAATTCTTCTGGCAAGGAAGACAAAAACAGATTAGTAGACCGTGCGCTAATGTTCAAGAGGCTCGTAAGTGTCGCCAAAAGATCTGAAAAAGAAGAGTCGTTCTACTTTAAGTATGAATTGTGCTCGTAAACAACATCCTTGTTTGATGGCAATGGCCTTTTAAGAAACGCGGATAAGGCTGAATTAGCGAAGGCGATTGCAACGATGACTACTGATGACCCAATTAACAGTATAACCACTAATGCAAGGATAAACCACTCTTTTGTCTTGGACAGATTAGCAATTATTAATCGTATTCCATGGTCGAAGAATGAGACATATTCCTCAATTTTTGCTACCATTTGGAAGTAAAAAAAAACTAAATACGGACATAAACCAACCATAGTCTTTGACGGCTATGGTCAGCCTTTGACAAAGGACATTGCTCATTTGAAGAGGACAAGGTCAGTTGGCAAGGAAGTTGATTTTACTCCAGAGATGAAATGCACAACGACAAAAGAAGACTTCTTATCGTCATGTAAAAAGAAAACACGATTCATCGAACAATTTGGGAAATATCTCAGTGAACAAGCCTGAGAAGTTATTTACGCGGATGGTGACGCCGATGTCCTTATCGTCCAACAAGCAGTTTAATCTGCAATGAAACATAGGACAATTCTCATCGGCGATGACACCGACCTACTGATTCTACTGTTACATCATTCTACTGCAGTAACGTTTCCAATTTACATGGTCTCTGAACCAAAAAATAGTAAAAAAACGGGAAAACTTGGGACATATCGAAAATTTCGGAATTGTTGGGGTCTAACATTTTCCAGCTTTTGCTATTTGCTCATGCTATCGTAGGATGTGACACCACCTCAAAACCGTATGGGCTGGGAAAAGGCTTGGCGTTGAAGCTATTGAAAAGTAACGAGGAATTCAGAAATTATGCAAAAGTTTTTTACAAAAGTAATGCAACAAAAGAAGAAGTAGATACCGCTGGAGCAAAAACAATGACCCTAATCTATGGAGGTAACCACCATGAAGATATTGACCCTCTAAGATACAAAATCTTCACTCATTAAATTAGTGCTGCAACTAGTTTTGTCAAGCCACATGATATTCCACCAACATCAGCTGAATTGGTACACCACAGTAGAAGAGTATATCTACTACAGGTAACCAAAATAATAGAAATTCATAATAACAAATTTTATGTGTGTTTTCTACATTATTTGACAATTCAAAAGGTTCAAGTTTGGATTTGCAACAATATTCTTGAACCACTCCATTGGGGGTGGAAGTTAAGTGATGATTTACTTCTTCCGATAACAACAGAACTACCACCAGTTCCCGCAGAACTACTGAAGGTTATCAAATGCAGCTGCGCAGGATCGTGCGAAGCAAACAGATGTACATGCAGGAAAAATCAAATGCCATGTTCTATTGCTTGTAAAAATTGTAAGGTTTTAAATTGGGAAAACTCACCAGAAATCGAAAACATTGAAGATGATATGGTGAAATACAAATGTTGATTTAAAATTTGTTTTATTTGTTTATTAATTGCACTAACTTCAAATTTATTTTGGTTATGAGACACTATAACTTGACACAAAACAAACGAAGTACAGACGAACTTTCGTAACTAAGACAACTCACGCCTCGTCATTGCGGCGTTGAGTTCTTGTACTAATTCTAGATTTGGGCAAAAAAGGATTTTGTTTGCCAATCAATAGTTATAAAGCTATAAATCGCTTTTTATTGGCCATTTTACAATTAATAGGGCATTATCTTGTTAATTTTTTGGTGAAAGCCTCTAATTTTTAAGTATTATAGTTAATGGGAAAACTTAATTTCGTCAAGGCCACTTGGCCATAAGGCGCCATGTAAACTGCGGCGGCCGCGTGGCTGAAAATAAATTGACCGTCTTCCACTTTTAATTTCATAAATAAGCTATTTTACACGTGATTCTTATGGAAATTTGATAACTTATAAAATAAAAGAAGTACCCGAGGAGAATTTTTCCGTCTTTTTTTGCGTTGCGTTAAATAGGATGGTTAAACAACGCATTTTTTGGGCATTTTGGGGTTAGAATCTCAATTTTTTAAAGAGGAAAGGTAAGAAAAAGGGAAAAGCCAGCCCAACCCCATTGGTCACCACCGATCGATGGCCAGCCGATTTAACAAAATTTATAAATTTGGGTACTGATGTATCGTAATCCGGGGTATATTAAGCATTAAAAAATGTAATTTAAATGCAAAGAAAATACATTTTCATGCCTATAAGCCAACAAGTAGTAAAAAAACCTCAAACAATTAATTTTTAAAAGATCTTCTGGAATATCACAAATCTCTCATTGGAGATTTCAACATCGACTCTTTTTAAATTTCCAATAGTTTCGGGGTAGTAACGGACAAGCTATGGAGTCGAACCACCCGCCTTTCTGTCATAGAGCGAGTACGCTTACCACTGTAATATCATCATAGAATATTTTAAAATGGGACGAGGAAGCAGATTCCTTGTGCTGGCTGACCCAGGCATAACAAGGGGGAAACAAAACAAATTGTAACCTTAATTAAGTGAATAAAAATGCACAATATTTATTTCATGTTTATGCATGTATATATTTAGTTACACACATTGCATGAAACTAGCTAATATCGCAACATTGTCGTACCCCATCGTGATTGAATGATTGATTTTTCCTTTATTTTACTGGTTTCAAGTTATGTTTGCGCACCAAAGAGCTTAACTATTTTTTATACGCTTCCCCAGATATAATGCGGTATCGGTCATCGGTTATTGGTGGAAACATGCATATTTAAATAAGCTCTGTACTATTTAAATGCTGACGCTAACAGCACCGAATGAGATTACAATTAAGGAATTTAGAAGTATATAAACGAAGATCACAATAATTTGTTTTGGTATGACAGGCTGGCGGCCGCTGGCATTCAGGCATATGTGGATATCTTAAGCGAAATTTGTCACTGATTGGTGGGCGTAGTTTGACACTTTCGCTCTCCTGAATTTGAGACAGTTTAAGTCTGTTCTTATTTTTTTTTTGTTTGCATCGAATAACTTTTTATTGAGGTAAGACATTGGTAATCTTCTTTACACTATGCATCAAATACTGATAGATTATTTTCTTTTATTTAGGAATGTTATGCCAAGCCTATAGATATACAATTTTACTTCATCAGTGTCTAATGGCAAGTCAATGGAAAACCCTTTAGTAGACTAAATTATCAGTGTAGCTACTATAACTTGACGTTAAATATCTTTTGTAATGAGTAGCATATAACTTTTAACCCAAGTTATGCATTTACTTGACATGAATAATGGTTTGTCTCCACTCTTCAACAGATTCTTGAAAGTTGAAACATAATGTGTTTGTTATTTCAATGTGGCTGAATTCTAACGAGAAAGCCCCTTATCTGCTTTAGATTAAGGTTTAGTTAGTCAAAAATATTGCATTCCAGCTAATAAAATCAGTGCCATTGCAACTTGGCCGATTCCAGCAGTCAACAGCAGTCTCGCTCCTTCAATGAAAGGATAATTTGGTTCACTGAATTTATATGTTACTCAAATGAGGCCTTTTCAATATTCAGTTATTTGTTGCAATTCACTGAGTCTGTATTGGTAATTCTGGATAAGAAGATGATATCCATAATAAATATCTTGATCTGAGATTGTCTCATATGGTAACATCAGTGATTGCTGAAACAGTTCTTTTTACTTTTAACGATATTGGGTTTTTTTAAGATCGAGGATATACGTTCTCTCAAGTTTTACAGGACTGTAGTGCTTCTCGTGAATGAGAACCCATCTTTATTATTCAAGCATCATTCAACATTTGAGATTCGACATCGATTTGCCGAAGCCTGACATAGGCCTAATTACACTGTTCCTTAATTTAAACAACTATTCATTTGATTTTCCTTGTAAATTGACATATAATAATACATTGCTGTAATATTTTGTCACTTCACTTCATGTCTCCGTAAAAATTATTTTGAAAATAAGTTTGCTAAGAATTGAAAGACAATTGTAGATGAGTAAAAAATGTTGACAGAAGATGTTGAAAGAAATTTTATGTATGACAGCATTCAATTTTAGTGCATTTAAAATGAAAAATAAATACATAAAAAACGCATTTTGAAACGAATTCTAGTTGCATTTCCAGAAACGCATACAGGGATGAAGAAAAAAACGGAAACGAGGCGTTCTAGAATGCAATTATAATGCATTCCATAGTAAGCGTTTCAACCAAGCGATTCTATTTAAAGCGTATTTCCACCGAGTTTCGCTGCGGGAAAATTCTCCTCGGGTAGAACACAAGGGTAGTCCCAATAGCTTTGCAAAATGGGACAAAGATGATTTAATTTCAAAATTTCCTAGTATGGCAAAACTTAACGCCGATTTCGCATTTTCAGCCGTGACCACAACTCTAAAGACACTTGAAAGTATTTTACCCCGAGAGAATCGTGATTACGGGAAAGATATAACACCTGTATCATTTTTCAAATACGCTAATTTCTATTGTGAACCCTTTTTCATCGAGGGCACACCCAACAATGGTGGTGCTATAACAGTTTCGTTTGTAGAAACCGCTTATTATCGTCACTCTTTGGTCTTGTGCAAAGGTTTGTAAATGGGTATACTACTCGTATTTTTAGTATTTTTATACTTCTACTCTAATTTGGTTTGTATGATAATTCAGGTGCAAGGGGTAAAGCCGGCCAAAACGGAGGCAAAGGTGGACAAGGAGGCAAAGGTGGACAAGGCGGATACGGAGGCTCCATCACGATTAAAAACGTCTTCGAAGAACCACTTAGTGGTCCTATTTGCGTAAGAACTAGAGGAACTTTTGGTCGCGACGGCAAAGATGGAAAAGGCAAGCATGGCAAGCACGGCAAATCAGCTGGTGACGTGGGCTACATCGACAAAGTGGCTGCATTTTGGGACTAGATATACGAAACAAGATTCTTCGGTTTCGACAATGATGTCGCGCTGTATATTGATTATTCGTCAACAGAACCAAATAGCGAACCTTACGCTCGATGCTATCCACAAGGTCGAGAATTAAGCTATGCCACAATCAAATACAGCAGTCACCCGAACACTGATGTTGGGACCCAAGAGGAGAAAACAACAAAAGGACGTCTTAATCGGACGGAAAGAGAAACAGAAGCCATTAAGAAGAAAGCTATAACTCGCCAGAGTCTGGGACAGCAAGCTACTCAAGTACTTGAACGGAAGCAGATGAGCCGAAGTCTTCATGTAAACATGGTCTCTATGATGGAATCGAGTCATAACACAGAGGTCGATCTGAATGAACGAGCTGCTGTTCAAGAGGAGAACGAAATCGAATGCGAGATCAAGTCGGCATTCGTCAGGAGAAGCCAACGATTGGAAGTCTCTTCTCGTTTTTCATATAGTAAAACCAAAGGTAGTTGTATAGCTGAAAACATTTACGACCCATTTTACTCTGAAAACGGAGTACAGGCAAGCACATTTTGCTTCCTATGTCTCAGCCATGAACCTCTGACCAAATTAAAAGAAGCCAAAGACCAGCCGATTAAAAACGGCGCTGTCAGGCTGAGTCCCAAAGCTCTGGTTCACTGCCTTGAACGATTGTCGACAACGGACGGAGTCGACAACATCCTGCACTGCATTTTTGGCCAAAAAGAATCGTTCGGCTCTTATTCGTGCCAAAAAACGGAGCCATACCAGAAGCAAATCTCCAACTACATTCAAGCTAATGGCACAACAAATTATCACACTTTCTCCTCCCTTGTTAAGCGATTTGTGTTCGAAGTGAAAGAAGACGACAAAGACTTCCCCGTTGCTAACGCCAAAAGAGAAGAATACTTCAAGTTCAAAGATGATCATCAACTGTGGAAGATTATGGAGCATGTTCAAAGTGAGCTGAAGAAAGAAATCGTCAAGTCTGAGACTAAGAAGTTGATGAAATTGTTGGAAAAGTATGAAAAAACGCCAGAGGACAAGGTGAATTATGTCATAAACCGTTTCTTGTCGGATGAAGGCAATCGACAGGACGCCGAAGCTTTGGAGGAAGCTTGGCCTTCGAGTGGTCAAAATTTCAAACAAATTGTCAAGAGCCTGAAAGAAAACTTCAATTGGAAAGAAGTTGCCAAGTCTAAGGCGTTGATGGAAGAGTATGCGAAATATGTTCAATTACCGCTGACTACTCTAGGCCGGTCGGAGCTGGAATTGATCGCTCTAATTTACTATAAGAATATTCACGTTTACGTTATAGATTACCAAAACAAACAAAACAACAACGAAGACAATTCACCGCCATTCAAGTTCAACAAGACAATAAACTACGATGGAAACGAGGAGCATTTTATCATTTACGAAAAAGATGCATGGCAATTGCTGGAAGTGAATCCTAAGCTGCGACAATTTTTTGAGCAACGAGCTCGTCAAGCTGCAAAATTGCGTCAACAGACTGAAATCGAACCAGTAAATGCTGTTAAAATGAATACAGTATCCACCGATTCCAACAGTCAATCAACACAAGAAGAAAAAACCAACACAGCAGAGTTCAAAAAATTATCGTCATGGTTTGAAAAGAATTACACTAAAAATCGACAAGTCATCACTTCCATCCTTATGATCTTGGGTTTTGATTTAATAACTTCAACAACCTTCGCATCAATGGGAACTAAAATAACAGCTACGTCCGATTCAATGAACGCCATAAAAATGCAGAAATAACGATTGGTCACCATCATTTGGTGTTGTACCTGGAAATAATAAGGGTGTTTTTTTTCAATTGACAATGCGCTTGTTTCATTGTCATGCATTAAGAAGAAATCATTGTTTTTTAGCAACGTCAATCAAAGATGATTCGTCCTTATGCTTCCACGAACATTTAACCTCGACAACGCCATTCCAATGACAGTCACAGTGAAATAAACCGTCTGGTGTGGCCCCCGTTCCAACACGTCGTTGAAAGTATTAGACCGCATTTAACAATTGTGAACCCGACATGCACTTTGTTTTTCTGTAGGAAATCACAACCTTTTTTGATGCACCTCGACTCATTTTCTATACCATAGCTAAAAGAGATAACATATTATTGATGGATGAGCTATGAATGAAATGTTTCAATGAAATATACCGCGTAGCTTCTGTGGAGAAATGGTGTTTAGCTGGATAGCAAATTTTCTTCAACAGCGACTGAGGGAATCTCTAAGTTGGTATGGCAAATTGCATACGAATTTGAGGCCGTGCTTAGCCCGGCACGATAACGGTTCCACAGTGGTGTCTTATGCTGTCTGATGGTGATCTTGCGACATCATCTGATTGAATTTGAGAGACAAAAAATGATTCAATTTTAACAAGTCTCTCGCATTCTTGTATAACATCAGTGTATGGTTTTTGGTAGAATGCAGCGTTGAATATTTCTGACAATGCCAACGGGAGTGTCGGTGGTTTGAAGTTATCGGCATAACTATCGAGAACTAACAATTGGTGGTCATTTCTGGAACGTTGTTGCTGTTAACAATCTTTCTTTGCTGAATTAATGTCTTTTCAGTTTCTGTTTTTTCCTCTCATTTCCGTGACGTGTTCAGATCGCCAATTTTTTTTATTAAAGCCTACTTATTAAAAGAATAAAGATTACTTAGAAATGCAGTTTTTCCATCAATTGCTTATTTTTATTTCAACTTACCACCGCTCGTCTTGGATATGTGTCTAACCACACGTTCTGTTTCGCTGTACATGGTAGTGTTTTAGCAGTTATTACACTATAAAGTACGACTCCTACATGACAACAAACTCCACCAAGTCTAGAATGAATATAATGTACTCATTAGTATGTAAGTTTAATCGTATTCAATCTGCAATATAATGTATGGTATGATATCTTACCCTACTATACATTGACAATGTGCTGCGAGGATTATATTGTTTGTGTTTATACACACCGAAGGCAGCAGTTGTTTTTTGGTTAAGAACTGTGAATGGTGGACAAGGGCAGTAACGATAACTTTTCCATCAGCAAGTTGAATTCTAGGGGGCTGACAAAAAAGGGCTGACACCCAACCACTTGTGACGTTCTAAATTGCATTCTGCATGGTTTTCATGGCATTCAGTTGTAATTTGGTATCTTTACTCCTTCTTTCTATAAGGCACATGTACAGCTCGTGCTCTGTAATTGTTGATAGGAAGTTTTCTAACACAGTTATGGACTTTTGCCACATTTCCTTTGGTAAGACATATGGGCAATCAACATTGCACTTACACAATTTGTCGATATAAATCTCTTTTTCCTTCGAAACAAGTCCTTCTGCGTAAGCCGAGTATTTAAAAAGGATAATGCTATCAAATAACTGAGTCCCAACATCACTATTTTCACTAATCATGACAAGGCGAATCGTCTGTAGCTAAACAACTTCAGAGAATCAGCTCAGCTGATGTAAACACTGACCATCAATTAATTTTCATAAATAAATTTGACGTTATATAGATTTAAAAATTATTTAGTGTATTATCAATCCTTATAAAGAATTTAGTTACAAAAGATTTCTTTATAAAATTTAGTTTAACTATTTTTAATGTTAAAATAAAGGTTCTCTTCATAAGGCCTGAGAGAAAAAAAAAACCTAAAACTTTTGTATCAACGTGGCCGGTGAGAATCAACCCATGTGCCTTTAAGATGTACTGCAATTCTTCACTGGGGAAAGGATTGTTGCACCTTGGGACGAATAGGTGATTCCAGATGCGCATTCGTCAAAGCCACTGATGGCTTTCACCACCCTGTATGGTTTCGAACTGTGCTCAAAAGTTGACAGCCACTCTAACAGAGGAATATTAAGTAACGAGAGATGTGTTGATTGAGGCAGTGGCTCACCAAATTGTAGTTCACTATTATTAAAGAGACTTGAAACTTCAGTGTTTATTTTACTTGAATCTGTTTGAGGGTTCATCAAGTTCAATTAAGTAGCTTTGTTTCCTTGTTATTGTTTGCTTGAAACAACCTTCACGTTTCATATCGTGTTTGTGTGTTTGTGATTTACAAAGCAATTTCTTTGTCAGGATCCTTCAAAAAATTTAACCCTTCTCTTTTGTCTTTTTCCTTACACTTTCCCCTAAGATTTAAAAATCTGTCAGTGGAATGATTTTGAGAGAGACTTGAAACTTCAGTGTTTATTTTACTTGAATCTGTTTGAGGGTTCATCAAGTTCAATTAAGTAGCTTTGTTTCCTTGTTATTGTTTGCTTGAAACAACCTTCACGTTTCATATCGTGTTTGTGTGTTTGTGATTTACAAAGCAATTTCTTTGTCAGGATCCTTCAAAAAATTTAACCCTTCTCTTTTGTCTTTTTCCTTACACTTCCCCCTAAGATTTAAAAATCTGTCAGTGGAATGATTTTGAACGATTTTGAATCGAATTTCAATTCTGTTCACTGAAATGGAGTATGATGTCAGACGTATTTCTTCTACACGGGTAAAAGCTGTTGATTGCCATCCAAGAGAGCCCAGGCTGTCACTTGTTTACTTTGAAAGCTGTTTTCCATGAAGGCATTGCACGAGAGAGTGGCTGATCGATTCAGTCAACCTGCTGTTAGTCCCTGCTGTTCGGATCTGATCCTGTGGCCAGTTTTCGCGTGCCACTGCACACACTGCACACACATGATGCTTTCAAGGCTTCTCACAAGATTGATGACGATATTATTGGGTGAAAAAGGTGCTCAAACTTTTGTGGGGAGTTATGTAATTACAGTGATCTATCAGACTGCTTCCATAACGCTGGAAAGAACGCAATGTAAAGGCATGTGTTCATAATGTAGAAGAGTGCAGCTTATTTATGGGAAAGCAAGCTTTGATGAGCTTTGACAAGAGACCATCACAATGGGGTCGACTCCGCATTCAGAGAGTCTACAGCGGCCATGAGTTCCCATTCCGTCTAATGAGGTTGATAAGAAAGATCTGTCTCAGAGCTAAACCTATTTACTTTGTCTGCAATAATCTTGTAGAGTGAGCGAGTGTGGCTCCACCAGAAAAATGCTCAACACAGCTGTTTAGTATGTACAATTCAAAAAATAGACCTCAGACCTCAGCTCCGTCCACCGATAGGAAGAGAAACCTCGGCTGATTTCCCAGATAATCCTTAAGTCATTAATAAGTCCCACCGACTTTGAGCTGCGGAGATAATTCCATGTTTACCTTTTCGCCCTGCGTAGCTCCAACTGCCAAGTCACTTAGAATTCGAAGTAGGAAAGTCTACCGGTGACGGTCTTCTGTAGGGTCTACAGCTTGGAGACCTGTTTTGCTTTATGACGTAGAGAGTAGAGCCTCTTAGACCACCAGTCATCTTTCGGGCCGATGACTAAGACAAATCTGGCCTAGGTAATTTTTAATTTCGATTGAAGGCTGATCCAAGGCAAGAAAAGATATGCGAAACAGTAAAATCTAGTTGGGTTGATTTTAGGAAAAATAAACTGGAACGTTTTCAGGTTTTCCACTATTTCCTGTTTACAAAGAGAGATATTTAGTCGTGAGATGTTGGGGCATTAGGAGTGGAAGCAAATTTTATGACCGGCTGAGACTTGGCGGACAGCAGAAGGCCTCACAAATATGGATAGTTGGAGAAAGAATTGATGTGGTCCGGCTAAAACGATTTCGCTACCGAAATCTTATCTCCCGTCAATGTAATGTGTAGAAAAGATTTTTGCGAAAAAGTGTAAGTCTTAAAAATTTAACGTGGTGTCAATACATGCCATTTGATTGCTCACGACATGAGCTGTTGTATGCATGGATGATGTCAGGGTTAGCTTTCTAAAAATTGCTGTCCCGTATGGGCGCGAATCATTTAAAGTGTGGAAGGATATGTAGTCAGAAGGGATATCAGAAACAACTGCACTTTTAGAGGTCAGGGCATACAGTTCTTGAAGATTTTTTTTTTAAACTGTATCTTTTGGCAGATAACCAATGTAAGAACTTGAAAAAGCACGTTTCTTTTCTGCCTGGCTCCTATCAGTTTTCCATAAATAACAAAAAATATAGTAGCTTCGAAATAGAAAATTATGCCATTCAATTTACAGAGAAACTTGAAGCTTTCCGAAACTTGGAATAAAATGATCGACTTTTCTGACGAGATATACAAAAAAGAAAACCCCTAAATCTTGTCTGATTAAGTCGTGGACTCGTTGACGCACATTCAAAAAATTGCCACATCCCAAAAATTACCTTACCCCCAAAATTGCCACATCCCAAAAATACTGTATACTGCGTACGAACTCTGCGAGCAGTTTATCTTCCTCTCCGATGTGTTTATTCTTAATAATTAAATTAACAGGAGTCTTTCGTTTCATCACTGATCATTTTCAGGACGAAACGTAAGACGTTTCCAAAACAGACCCAGGATCAGTTCTACTGCGCGAAGCAACAACAATCGATTGGAAACCTGACAATTCGGTTTCAGTTACATCTCCAGGCGTAACATTCTCATTGAAAACCACCAATTAGTAAAACGATGATGAAAGAAGATAAACACACTTGTCATTCAATATTCTCCCTTTTTTATCTGATTGTTTATCGACGAGTTGCGTACGTTCAATTGTACCCTGAACGTATTGTTGACCAAACATTTTTCTGAGGAACTACAACTGTCTCGTTTAACTTTACTATTATCACAAAACCACTTTGAAGAAGTCAAACAACAGACCTAACATTAGATGATCCAAATTTCAACAAAAAAAGGTCAATTCCAACAGTAACCTATTTATTATTCCGTTTCCATATGGAAACATTGAGGAAAATACTCGAAATCACAATAGATGATTTTCCCCTGAATTCAACCTCGAAAGAACCAATCATACCATCACTAAGGTACACTCACTTCCATAAATAACTATACAGGCGTAAGCGCAAAACAACGCACCTGTGTTGGCCACAGTGGTGTGCAGCCTTTGTTGTTTGTAATCGAGAGGGAAGGGTTAGATTTTTCTCAAAGTAAGAAAATAGAATTCGTGTTAAAGCCAACATTGGTGCGTTGTTTCGCGCTTTGGCCTGTATAGTTATTTATGGAAGTAAGTGTACAGTATCCTTCAATAAATAAATGAAGACATCTGTCGGATCCCAAGTAAACCCTTTGAAAATATTTCGCGCAAACTTGATGCCGTGCAGACGCAAACTTGACGTGTAGACCGAAAAGGTAATCATAACAACTCAGAACAGCAGGAACAGCAACAAATTCAGGAGAGCAAAAGTGTCAAACTACGCCCACCAATCAGTGACAAATTTCGCTTAAGATATCCACATATGCCTGAATGCCAGCGGCCGCCAGCCTGTCATACCAAAACAAATTATTGTGATCTTCGTTTATATACTTCTAAATTCCTTAATTGTAATCTCATTCGGTGCTGTTAGCGTCAGCATTTAAATAGTACAGAGCTTATTTAAATATGCATGTTTCCACCAATAACCGATGACCGATACCGCATTATATCTGGGGAAGCGTATAAAAAATAGTTAAGCTCTTTGGTGCGCAAACATAACTTGAAACCAGTAAAATAAAGGAAAAATCAATCATTCAATCACGATGGGGTACGACAATGTTGCGATATTAGCTAGTTTCATGCAATGTGTGTAACTAAATATATACATGCATAAACATGAAATAAATATTGTGCATTTTTATTCACTTAATTAAGGTTACAATTTGTTTTGTTTCCCCCTTGTTATGCCTGGGTCAGCCAGCACAAGGAATCTGCTTCCTCGTCCCATTTTAAAATATTCTATGATGATATTACAGTGGTAAGCGTACTCGCTCTATGACAGAAAGGCGGGTGGTTCGACTCCATAGCTTGTCCGTTACTACCCCGAAACTATTGGAAATTTAAAAAGAGTCGTTGTTGAAATCTCCAATGAGAGATTTGTGATATTCCAGAAGATCTTTTAAAAATTAATTGTTTGAGGTTTTTTTACTACTTGTTGGCTTATAGGCATGAAAATGTATTTTCTTTGCATTTAAATTACATTTTTTAATGCTTAATGTACCCCGGATTACGATACATCAGTACCCAAATTTATAAATTTTGTTAAATCGGCTGGCCATCGATCGGTGGTGACCAATGGGGTTGGGCTGGCTTTTCCCTTTTTCTTACCTTTCCTCTTTAAAAAATTGAGATTCTAACCCCAAAATGCCCAAAAAATGCGTTGTTTAACCATCCTATTTAACGCAACGCAAAAAAAGACGGAAAAATTCTCCTCGGGTACTTCTTTTATTTTATAAGTTATCAAATTTTCATAAGAATCACGTGTAAAATAGCTTATTTATGAAATTAAAAGTGGAAGACGGTCAATTTATTTTCAGCCACGCGGCCGCCGCAGTTTACATGGCGCCTTATGGCCAAGTGGCCTTGACGAAATTAAGTTTTCCCATTAACTATAATACTTAAAAATTAGAGGCTTTCACCAAAAAATTAACAAGATAATGCCCTATTAATTGTAAAATGGCCAATAAAAAGCGATTTATAGCTTTATAACTATTGATTGGCAAACAAAATCCTTTTTTGCCCAAATCTAGAATTAGTACAAGAACTCAACGCCGCAATGACGAGGCTTGAGTTGTCTTAGTTACGAAAGTTCGTCTGTACTTCGTTTGTTTTGTGTCAAGTTATAGTGTCTCATAACCAAAATAAATTTGAAGTTAGTGCAATTAATAAACAAATAAAAAAAATTTTAAATCAACATTTGTATTTCACCATATCATCTTCAATGTTTTCGATTTCTGGTGAGTTTTCCCAATTTAAAACCTTACAATTTTTACAAGCAATAGAACATGGCATTTGATTTTTCCTGCATGTACATCTGTTTGCTTGGCACGATCCTGCGCAGCTGCATTTGATAACCTTCAGTAGTTCTGCGGGAGCTGGTGGTAGTTCTGTTGTTATCGGAAGAAGTAAATCATCACTTAACTTCCACCCCCAATGGAGTGGTTCAAGAATATTGTTGCAAATCCAAACTTGAACCTTTTGAATTGCCAAATAATGTAGAAAACACACATAAAATTTGTTATTATGAATTTCTATTATTTTGGCTACCTGTAGTAGATATACTCTTCTACTGTGGTGTACCAATTCAGCTGATGTTGGTGGAATATCATGTGGCTTGACAAAACTAGTTGCAGCACTAATTTAATGAGTGAAGATTTTGTATCTTAGAGGGTCAATATCTTCATGGTGGTTACCTCCATAGATTAGGGTCATTGTTTTTGCTCCAGCGGTATCTACTTCTTCTTTTGTTGCATTACTTTTGTAAAAAACTTTTGCATAATTTCTGAATTCCTCGTTACTTTTCAATAGCTTCAACGCCAAGCCTTTTCCCAGCCCATACGGTTTTGAGGTGGTGTCACATCCTACGATAGCATGAGCAAATAGCAAAAGCTGGAAAATGTTAGACCCCAACAATTCCGAAATTTTCGATATGTCCCAAGTTTTCCCGTTTTTTTACTATTTTTTGGTTCAGAGACCATGTAAATTGGAAACGTTACTGCAGTAGAATGATGTAACAGTAGAATCAGTAGGTCGGTGTCATCGCCGATGAGAATTGTCCTATGTTTCATTGCAGATTAAACTGCTTGTTGGACGATAAGGACATTGGCGTCACCATCCGCGTAAATAACTTCTCAGGCTTGTTCACTGAGATATTTCCCAAATTGTTCGATGAATCGTGTTTTCTTTTTACATGACGATAAGAAGTCTTCTTTTGTCGTTGTGCATTTCATCTCTGGAGTAAAATCAACTTCCTTGCCAACTGACCTTGTCCTCTTCAAATGAGCAATGTCCTTTGTCAAAGGCTGACCATAGCCGTCAAAGACTATGGTTGGTTTATGTCCGTATTTAGTTTTTTTTTACTTCCAAATGGTAGCAAAAATTGAGGAATATGTCTCATTCTTCGACCATGGAATACGATTAATAATTGCTAATCTGTCCAAGACAAAAGAGTGGTTTATCCTTGCATTAGTGGTTATACTGTTAATTGGGTCATCAGTAGTCATCGTTGCAATCGCCTTCGCTAATTCAGCCTTATCCGAGTTTCTTAAAAGGCCATTGCCGTCAAACAAGGATGTTGTTTACGAGCACAATTCATACTTAAAGTAGAACGACTCTTCTTTTTCAGATCTTTTGGCGACACTTACGAGCCTCTTGAACATTAGCGCACGGTCTACTAATCTGTTTTTGTCTTCCTTGCCAGAAGAATTTGACGACATCAAAACAACTTGATCGGCTTTCCGTGGAATGAATTCCGACACCGTTTTCCCGTTCATTTTTTCCACAATGTGGTCGCAAACTGATTTCGCGAGGTGAGCATTGATTTTTTTCCGGCAGAAACTCCGATATGCATCGTAGTACTTGATCGTCTCCATGGAATGGCGAATATTTTTGGAAATATTCGATGACCAGTTTTGGCTGGGCAGCAGTTGTAAGTAGATTAACCTATATAACGGTCCGTACGTCGTTGACCTTCCAAAAGCTCAAATGCACGTAGGGAGTTTTCATAAAGGTCTCCTTTGTAAAAAGTAAAACTGTCCGAAAGTCCTTTTGTAAAAGAATCACTGAAATATAAGCGCGGACTTTGAACTAAAAAGATTTGGAACTTATGTTGTACGGGTTTGAAGTACACATAGGGTACGTTGTATTAGGCGATAAATTTATAAATTGATATATCGCCAATGCATCTTATAAATCGACTTCTTATTTAGATGTAAAAAAATGCGAAGCTTGAATTAAAAAAGCTGATTATCCCAAAAATGTTTTATTTTTTTTAAGATATGGGTGGCAAAAGAAAAGTACTCGAAAATCAAATAAAAAAGAAACACAGAAAACGAAAAAAAAAGTTACCTTCAGGGCAGATCGAAAGTCGGCTAGTTGAAAATAATGAAATACATAAGAAAAGAAGAGGTTTATTTCAAAAAATTGAAATGCTATGATTCCGTCATTAGTCATATGAAAAAAAATTATGAAAAAATACGCATTGCTTCTTCGAATGGTGCTCTGCACCTTGGACATAACGACGGCCCAGGAGCATAAATGTTGCTGCTATACAGTGGGTGCAAAATGGATGGCCGCACTGTAAAAAGCAGTCAATCTCATTTGTGTTGCAAACCACACATAAATGAACGTTTCTTGCGGCTGGAGCTTCCGGACTAATTCCATGTCCTTCCGGTAAAACATCCAGATTGTCTTGGTGAGGCAGAGCTTCTTGTTGGACGTTTTCCATGGGCAAAACTCCATTATTGTGGCGATTGATATCAATCAGTTGTTGGCGCCGACGATGTCTCTCAGCTCTTCCGGGATGGCATGTTTTCTTCAATGATGCGCTCGGATACGCTCATTGTTGTGATTTTGCGCCATACCTCTGACTCGTCTACGACCTCGTTGAGTCGGTGGAGGGTGAATATAGGCAGGAGGTTCCACCACTGGCAAAGGTGCTACATTTGGCTCGGGATTTAGGGCCCTTATGAAGACATCGTCCAGCTGTAAATCTAGCGCTATATAAAAGAAAATGAATAATTTACGTGATGCGAAAATGAAACTGTACTTCATCAAAGGTTAATATTTATAATAGTTTTCATATATATATTTTAAATAATGTAATTATTTATTTTAGATTTTGGGTTGTTTGATATTCACCTCGATCAGTTATTGTTCATTGAGAATTTGTATAGGATCAAATTCCTTGGACACTATTTCTAGAAATTCAGAAATAGTGTATTCCATTCGGTTGAGTTTGGCCGTCGCCTGAAGGATGCGGGATTGGTGACGTCTATCTTTATCTCCTCTAGAACGGCGTATCACTTCCCCGTTTCTCGCATTGTTGAAGTCCACTGTTTCAGCTGCATCAACTTTTTGAAGAATTCCTTTCACAAATTATTAAAATTAAATGAAAATTCTAAACAAATAAAGATAAAATTGATTTTTCAAGACAACAGGGTTAGAGGTAAATCATTGGAATTTTTTATTTACTGATGAAAACCCAAAAATTAAGCCGACGGCCATGCATTTTTTGATTTAATTTGCAGTAGAACGATTTAAGGTGATTATTGGTTCTTCTCGGATCATTTTGCACGCAGAATCTAACAGGTGCTATCCGATCAAACCAGAAACGCTGCATGTAGTTGAAAAATTCTTCAACAGCCTCCACGGTGGCGACATCAAATCCGTGCAGTTCAATTTCCAATCTCCCTAGCCGTTTAACGGCCTTGATTCAAAAAATCAATTTGTTATTGATTTAATTTACAATATTAATTTTTTCATAATTACCATAAAACCTTGTTTCGCTGGTAGCGGATGCAGTAATCCGAGCCCCAACATCATTCGCACAATTTTTTTTTATTATCCCGTTCTCCTCATTGTACTTGGTTTGTAATCCAAGTTTTACTGCATGGCGGTACATGGCCTAGCGGGGGAATAAATTTTAATATTCAGTTACAATTCTTGACATCTAAGTAGGTTATGTCTACTTACATTTAAATATATATTATATATATATCCTAAAATTTTAATTTATCTGTACCTGGCTTTGATGGAAATAACAACCGCGCGCTCTGCCATTTGGAAACTTGGCCGCTACGGCTGTAAGAATCACGATTTCATAGTCTGATATCATCAGCTCGGGCTCAAGTGGCATTCCATTAACTTGGGCAGCAACAGCTTTGATCCGGACGATGACAAGCTCATAAAGTGCGGTCACCTTTCCTGTCATCAGAGCGTACGTGACCGGGAAGCACTGGTAATAACAGTATATTATTAGCCTATATATCTATCATATATAAAGTACATTTATGAAGCTATTATTTAAATAAGATATGGTGAGCAATCCTTACTATTAAATATTACAAAATTGTTCTAATAATAAATTTATAACTTTATAAAAATTAACAAACACCTTAAAATTCATTTATAACTTAAAAAACCACTGGATATGACACATTGACTTACGTGGCCATATGCAACGGCATGAAATATCATTAATTGATAGAAGAGTACTGGGACTATGCGGAAGGAAGCGTCGATATGGATTTCTTTAACGTTCCGCAGAGCAGGTAAAATGCCAGGACTGAAAAATATCAGGGCATAATCATTTTCATGTGTCACCATGCCCCGATAAAAGACGCCTTGTCCTCTTAAGGTATTCCTTGTAAATGGAAATAAAATATATGTATATATAAATATACACAGCATATATAATAAAACATTTCATATCTAATAGGGGAGACTGGAGTAAGACGGGACGGTTTTCGTTTGCCCCCTATATCTCCCAAACTAATCATTCAATTTCAATGAATTTTTTTTTATGTATTGCTTATCGTTATGTACCCCCCATATTTTTTGTATAATTTAATAATGAACCATTCCCCCATAAAATACCTTTAAAGTTTACTCAGATTTATGGGAGGAGCCTATTTTGGGGGGTAATTGAGGACACTGGGGTGGGTGGTGAGGGACGTCCTCCGTTTTCGCCTTAAAATTCATTAATAAAATTGAAAAAAATTTAAAAAGTGTTCCGCTGCATAGACTCTTTGAGTTCATAAATGTTTCAATTTTATTATTGTGTTAATGAACCTTTTTTCTTATATAAACAAAAACTCTTATGGAGCAGTAGGACATCTTGCGTTGCCAGGTTAGGAAATCAAGCCTCTTTAAATAGAAAATAAAAGATGCGATCTTCGCACCATATTGCGATCCGCGCGGCAATCGAACACACATTTTTCGAGCTCGTCCATCCTGACTTGTTCACATAAGCGACAGCCCTACGATTATCCAACATTAATTGAACCGCTATATTGGAAGCTCCTGCCGTAAAGGACTTCAGCGCCCACAGTGCCGCTAATAACTCTAGCTCGTTAATATGCCGATTCTTGTCTTCACTAGTCCACGGGCCACTCGCCGACGCCCCGTTCAGCGCTGCGACCCAACCCGAGAGCGAGGCATCGGAGTAGATGATCAAATCGGGAATGCTCGCCGAAATAGCTTTCCCGATTACCATGGCCAAATTGTGTTTCCACCAACTCAAATCTTGACGGGCTCCCACGCTCAAAAAGATTTTATACTGGAGGTTCTCACCCAACCGGTTTGCATGCTCGATGTACAGTTGCTGAATTACTCGAAAGTGAGCTTGAGCAAATGGCGAGCCTGCTCTGCCCACGCAAAATTACCCAAGATTTTTGCAATATCCCGCAACGATATTGATTCTGCATTCAGGGCTTTCTCGCAAAGCAGAACAATCTCACCTTTCTTCTTCGGAAGAAGTGACAAGGAAAGTTTCTCTGAATTGATTAGGAGGCCGAGATATTCGATATACTTCGCCCCTTCTCCTATTGATTTTTCCGTATTTATTAAGAACCCACAAGCTTCCAAAATCCGCACTGTCGTAGCAAAATCTTTTTCTACCCTTTTCTTGGACTGGTTCAGAATAAGGATGTCGTCCAGGTAAATTATAATTCTAATCCCCTGTCTACGCAAAAAGGCGACCACCGGCTTCAAAATTTTGGTGAACGCCCATGGAGCCGACGCAAGGCCAAAGCATAAAGATAAAAATTGATAACCCTTCCCCCTCCACCTGAACTGAAGAAATTCTTTGTCGTCTGGGTAGAGTGGGATAGTCAAATACGCGTCCTTCAAGTCGATCTTGCAAAAATGGTCGCCCTCACTCACTAGCTCTTTCAAAACCCCAATACCTTCCATTTTAAAATGTTTCGGCTCCACCAACCGATTAAGCCGCTCTAAAATTAATAATCGGTCGATAGCCACACGAACTCTTGGGTATCACAAATAACCCGCTCACAAATCTTTGCTCCGGGCCAGCCACCTCTTTAATCGCTTCTTTCTCGATTAATGCTTTAATTTCCTCGTCACAAATTGCCATCACTTTCTCACTCATGCGCATGTTGTCTAAATAAAAAGCTACCGTTGGCCTCTCTAAAAACGGGATGCGCACTCCTAATGAGACTGCCTCCAAGACCCACCGATCTTGAGTCAAAGTCGGCCAAAACTCGGAAACCACTTAACTCTACCGCCCAGATGACGATTGTCACCGGTGGGATCCTTAACTAAAGGGATAGAAAAATGCTCATACCTTCCTCCCCTTGACTGCTGGTTGAAACCACCGCTCTTGTTGAACTCGTTCGAACCTCTGTAGGGCTGGAAACGCCCGTTGTAACGTCCATGCTCCCTGTCACTCCGGTAGCTGCTGCTATCACGCGTGTAGGGCTTTTGATGAGGGACACCGGCTCTTCCAATATTTCTCAGCGGTAGTCGGTGAAATAGGACTGGTAGAAATAGGACTACGTTTTAGGACTAGTCAAATTAGGACTGGTCGAAATAGGACTACTTTTTGCAACTCATTATTGCCAGTCCTATTTCTCCTTACGAGCAGTCCTATTTCTACCATCCACTAGTCCTATTTCTACCTGTCCTATTTCATCAGATAAAAGATCTGGCATACTTGTAGGATTTGTCAAAAGACGATTGAACCGTAGATCCGGCACCGTTCATATACTATTCAGCAAATTAAACTATGTTAGTAATAGTCCAGTTCGTTTTTCATTTGTAACTTGTATATTTCAAAACTTTTTTAACTTTTTTTTTATAAAAAGGTTGAATACAATCATGTTAATAAAGCCCATTTGTTAGAAATATCAATTTGATATTCAATTTAAGGTTTATTCGGAAATAAGATATTGTGTTAAAAGTTTCGATTTTTACGGAACTGACGCGCAGCCCAAGCCGGCCAGAAGGGGGGTCGGACGGGGGGGGGATTGCACGTACCCATGGGAGAGGGGTAAGAGAAGGGGGGTTTACCTGGGCCATACCATACGGCACCATCTTTTCCCTATTGCTAAAACGTCAACGGTGATATAATGGTTAGCAATCCGTTCTATCATGCCAATGGACTGAGGATCGAAGTTCGATTCTCGGTCAAGGCGAGATAAATGAAAATTTAATTTTGAAAATTTTAAATTACAACAGCTTCAGGTACTGATGATTTATATAATGCAATTTGTGATCGATTGATATTACAGTACCTGAGGATGTTGTAATTTAAAATTTTCAAAATTAAATTTTCATTTATCTCGCCTTGACCGAGAATCAAACTTCGATCCTCAGTCCATTGGCATGATAGAACGGATTGCTAACCATTATATCACCGTTGACGTTTTAGCAATAGGGAAAAGATGGTGCCGTATGGTATGGCCCAGGTAAACCCCCCTTCTCTTACCCCTCTCCCATGGGTACGTGCAATCCCCCCCCCCGTCCGACCCCCCTTCTGGCCGGCTTGGGCTGCGCGTCAGTTCCGTAAAAATCGAAACTTTTAACACAATATCTTATTTCCGAATAAACCTTAAATTGCATATCAAATTGATATTTCTAACAAATGGGCTTTATTAACATGATTGTATTCAACCTTTTTATTAAAAAAAAACTTAAAAAAGTTTTGAAATATACAAGTTACAAATGAAAAACGAACTGGACTATTACTAACATAGTTTAATTTGCTGAATAGTATATGAACGGTGCCGGATCTACGGTTCAATCATCTTTTGGCAAATCCTACAAGGATGCCAGATCTTTTATCTGATGAAATAGGACAGGTAGAAATAGGACTAGTGGATGGTAGAAATAGGACTGCTCGTAAGGAGAAATAGGACTGGCAATAATGGGTTGCAAAATGTAGTCCTATTTCTACTTAGTCCTAAATCGTAGTCCTATTTCTACCAGTCCTATTTGGTTTAGTCCTAAATCACCGCCAATCTTCTCAGCTTCCGGTCATCGTCTGCATCACGCACCATCCTTCTCAAAAAGCTCATACCAAAGAGAGACCCGGTCTCTTTCTTGCAGAAACGATGAGGCTTCTTCCGCAAAGACACGAATTTGGGATCTGTAATCTTCAAAATGTTCTCCCGTCTCCTCGCCGTCAGGTTGAAGAATGAATCTCCCCAGAGCAGGAAGGCCGTCCTGGTGGCTTCGGATAAAGGAGAGTCTTTTAAGGCTGGATCTTTCGATAGATTCTCCCATACGAATAGCAGCGGTCGGGTGATGTCCAAAATCTTGTATTGCTAGGCCAATAAACTCTTCTAGATGGATTCTGCTTTTGTCGCCTCCATACTCTTCAAATCCTTCAGTCTTCTTGCCATAGAGCTGTCCAGCTGCGGGCATAGCAGCTCGGAGGAATCCGATCTGAAGCTCGGAACATACTTCTCTCTTAACTGCTTACCCTCCGCCTGCTTCAATTTCGCCGTCATCCAGGATCTTAAGTCTCTGCCCATCTCGCGGTCCAGGGTGAATTTTCCGTTGAACGGGGCTGGAGCAATCGGGTCCACACCTGGAGCTGTGTCCATGCCCGGAGGACCGCCTCGTTGTGGACGGTCTCTTGAACGGCTGCGTGATTCCCTATCACGTTCTTCTCTTTCCTGGCGTCGTTCACGCTCCTCCGCTTCCCTATCTCGATTAGCTCTCTCTTCCTCTTCTCTTAAGGTTCTCTCTCTCTCTTCTCTGTCCTCTCGATCTATTCTTTCTCTCTCCTCTCGATTTCTCCTTTCTCTCTCTTCCTCTCCTCGGCGGTCATGTCGGTTACGCCCACTTCTACTATCTGAACTTGCACTCGAACTTGAACCCGATCTGGCACTACTCGACGACATGACAGCTTCGAACGACAGCTGAAAAAGGTCTGAGGGGTAAGACCGATAGGGGGCCAGAAGAAAACTCACTTAGGAGGACAGCTAATAAACGGGCCAACAGAATGTTTTAGGTGAGCGAATTTTCGTACAATTTCACCATCTATGAGCGCTAGTTTGTTATAGAGATTTGAACGTCAAAAAACGACTCTCCTCGAACCAGATCAGCATGAATTACAACTATAGCTGTTCGCATCTCCACTCAAAAGATGTCCACTTCGAATCTTTGATCATTGAGCTCCCAGTCGCTGATAAAATTGTGGGGGCTTGAACTGCATTTATGGCTGACTCTGTCCTTAGGGTTCGGTTGCCTAGTTTTCAGGTCTGTTTCCTTTTCAGCTAGGATAAGGATGAGGAAAATCACGCGATATGTGACCAAAACCTTCAAATAATAACACTGAATTTCGTTTCTTAACGTTCTTAACGTTTGACGTTCAAAACCGACTTTTTTTGTCGGCTTACCCAGGCTGGGCGAAACAGTTCTGATAGGTAAGCTGGTCAGTATTGCTATTAAAGGCATAAATTAAAGAATCGTTTAACTCCGGCTTTCGATCTGTTATTTTGGATGCTTTTTAAAACCCGTACTACTATCCAGTGACTCGATGATTCCTTCCAGTTTGCCCACTTCGAAGAGAAAAGCGTTAATTGACCAAGACAAATTTCCAATTATAACTGATCGCATTCAGGAAAATGTAAGAAACGAATAAGACAAAGGACCAAGTCTGCGTCGGTGAGAGAGATGGACCGTCAGAGGCACAGCTTCACTTAGCTCATAGTTATAGATCCGGCCTCGTTTGGCAGCTGCCTTGGTCCTTCCTCCATTGCTCGCCATTGGGCTCGGCCGTGGCGAAGAGTGAGCTGATGATGGCTCTACTTTTGTCTATTTCTCGATCCAATTTATCGCAAGTGTCTTCCGGTTTAACCAGCATTAGCTAATCTTGAGCAGGGACTCGAATATCGGTCCATGATATAATAGGAAAGGTACAGTACTGTTGTGTTATTGTGCCCTTCTTCCCGCGACCGCTAGATGTCGTGCGGCGCTCAAGCGCTGAAGCTTGGAAGCAGCGAGCAGGAAGAAAGACAGTCTGGTTTCGGCTTACTTGGTGTAAGGATCTCGCTTCTGTTCTCGTCAAATACATTGCGTTAATTGTCTAGTTAACAACCCAGACCTTAACCTAACATGGCGCAGTTGGTAAAACTTGCCTTTTAGAACCCTTGACTCGAAAAATTTCGTGCGAATTCCCCCCAGTTTGGCTTTAATTGAACTTTAATTGTCTCTCGCCGTAGCTGTGTGGGGGCCGCCATCTTGTCTCCTTTGTTCTGGCTAGCTTTCTCGCGTGGCGCCGCCATCTTAGCCATTGTAGGACAGAGACGTTCGTTTCTCGGGCCATAGTTGCATATTGTTGATTCACATTTCAAGTGACGCTGGTCCCGATTATAATATTCATGGTCGTAGCTCTTTGAGCCACCTCGTCCGGAATATTGTGGGCCGCTCATTGATTGTTGGAAGTTCTTTTTTATTTCACTGGCTCACATTCATCTTGCCCTGGCTATACAGTGTCGTTGATGCTGGTCCCGATTATAATATTCATGGTCGTAGCTCTTTGAGCCACCTCGTCCGGAATATTGTGGGCCGCTCATTGATTGTTGTGCAGATTGTTTCTCTGACCACGAGCTCGTAATTATCGATTATCCCATCCACGGAGGAAACTGAAATTTAACCCCATGCCCCGCGGTCGCAACAGTGAATTGAGCCGAGAGCTACGACGTTCCGTGCTGGAGGAAAGACAGCTAGCTGCAACAATCGAACGCGAGTTAGCACGACAACGCAGACGGGTCGTTCATCAGGAACCATACCGGCGAGTCGAGTTTCGCCCGGTCGCCCGACCGTACATCCCACTGGAACGCCAACCTCAGCAGTCCGTCGCACACGGCGGTTCCGTGCCGCCTCCTCCTCTACGGGCGGACGAGCCCCCTACACAGCGCCCAGAAATAGCAACTTTCGCTCACGACGCCGGCGCAGTCGCGCATGGTCTAGCTACGGCCAGACTTTATATCCCGGCCGTTCACCCTGCACAAGAGTCAGCCGAGGACGTTCTACAACTAGCAATCGACGAAGAGATACCACTCAACGAATAACGTACACATCTCCTGGTCGTAAGCCCGCTGGGGCCAATCGGTCGGAGTATTACACTCAGTTTACAGTGTAATGTTGTTACTCGTGTTGTCTACTTCAATATACCTGTTCTTCCATCAGCTCATCTTCATCTCCGCGTCATCACTCATCGCTCCCATACAATCCGACAATCGTGCATGAGTCACGAGTATAATTTGCGCACGCGTCAACCACGTCATCGTAGCTCTTCCCGGCCTCCTCGCGTTCGTTCCGGCCGCACAATGGCGACCGCACAGGATGCTCTCGACGCGGTGACGGCAGTGGGCAACCGAATTGACCTTATGGAAGCGGGCCAAACCAATATGACGACGCAGCTGGCAATATCACGCAACAATTGGCGGCTCTGATCGGCGCCCCACCACCTCCTCCAGGGCCCGGCCCGGGAGTTCCGGCGCCGCAACCCAGCACACGTCGACGCCTGGACCCCTCCACGATGGAAAAGTTGCACGGGGACGTATCGACTTCTCTCCTCCGCTCTTGGCGAAATAGATGGGACGACTATGCTGCACTCAATCAACTGGCATCATACCTGGCAGCCGAACAGATGGCAGCGCTTCGGATGTGCCTCGACCCTTCCATGCAGCAAGTAGTTGAAATTGTATTGGGGATCCTACCCACAACGGTCACTACGCCCGACGCTGTACTCGACCTCATCGGAAATTACGTGCGTGGAAAGCGGAACGTGGCTCTAGATAGGGTTGCTTTTGAGGAACGCCGGCAGGGCCCAGCGGAGTCTTTCGATGATTTCTACATCAGCCTCAGGCGGCTCGCGGACGCTGCAGATCTATGCGGCGCGTGTATCGACAGCCGCATGGCCACCCGCATAATGGCGGGTATTCGTGATTCTGAAACGAAGAAGAAACTCCTCGCCCTTAGCCCGTTCCCGACGACTCAGGCAGCGGTAAATTTATGCAGAAGCGAGGAATCTGCTCGAGCCAATGAGAAAATCCTCAGCACCCAGACTGGCGTCTCTTCCATTCAAGCTAAACAGAGCGGCCGGCACTCGTCGTCGGATGCACATTCCTGTGGTGCATGTGGTCGATCGCAGCATACTGCTGGCCAAATCTGCCCGGCCATCGGGAAAATGTGCCATATTTGCGGCAAGCCAAACCACTTCGCTCCCAAATGCCCCAACAAATCCAGCAAACCGAGACCACCTGGCGGCAGCGGCGGCTCTCGTTACGAGCATGGCGGTGGCGGCAACAAAACGGATGGTGGCATTGCCCCCAAAACCAAGATGGCACGCATATGCATCGGTAACGTGAAGGCTAAACACCGGGATCGCCGCACCCCCGTTATAGCCGTAGAAATATTGGACGGAACGGGCTTTCAGCGCGGTCGTTTGCCAACGTTACCCCGGATCCCGGAGCGGAAGTCAGCGTGGGTGGGCTGGATTTCCTATCCGCTATTGGGCTGTCCGAATCGGACCTATCATCTTCTTCCTTCGACCTCGTGATGGCGGACAAGTCGGCCCCCCTCCTTTCGATCGGCCAGAGGGACGTTCGGATCCGATACGGCGAACAAGCAGCCACTATCACCGTAGTCATCTGTCCGGAAATTCATGGCGTCCTGCTGAGTTGGCTGGACTGTATCGCGTTGCGAATTTTACACAGCGTCTACCCGCTCCCACTCCCCCGCTTACTAGCATCTGTGCAGACGTTGACGAAACCTGCTTCAAGCTCAAATGACGTTACCTCCGTTTTCCTCGAAAACTTGAACATCCCGTCGTCCCCATCTGCGGAGCAAAAAGCGGAGATTAAAGCTGCTGTGGCTAATCACTTCTCCGATGTTTTCGATCAGTCCACGGGCCTCCAATGCATGACGGGCCCGGAAATGATCATACAGTTACAAGAAGACGCAGTCCCATACTACGTTAATGGGGCACGCCCCATTCCCTTCGCTGATCGACCGGAGGTGAAGCAATTGCTGGACGATTACGTGGAGCAGGGGCTGATTGTCCCGGTAGAAGAAGCCACTGACTGGGCAGCGCCGCTAGTGGTTCTTCGCCGTTCCAACGGAAAGCTGAGAATCGTCGTGGATCATACCCGCCTCAATAGGTTTGTCCGCCGTCCCACTCATCCCACGCGAACGCCTCGGGATGCAGTAGCGGAAATCGACAGCGGAGCTAATTTTTTCTCGTGCTTCGACGCCGCGAACGGGTACTACCAGATCCCGCTACACCCGTCCAGCCAAATCCTAACAACCTTCATGACGCCGTGGGGCCGATTCAAGTTTTTACGGGCATCAATGGGGCTTAGTTGCTCGGGCGACGAATTTAACCGCCGTGCAGATATGGCGTTCGCCGATCAAGTCAACACTGTTCGTGTCGTGGACGACTTGCTCCGCTTCGACCGCGATTTCCCAGCGCACGTGAAAGGTGTGTGCGCCCTTCTCCAAGCGGCCCGGACGGCCAACATCACCCTCAACCTCGAAAAGTTCCAATTTGCGGAACCCAAGGTAGCGTGGGTGGGATACGAAATCCAACATGGCGGTGTCACCGTCGATCCCAACAAGCTGCAAGCTATTTCCCGCTTCCCGCGCCCGAATAACATCACGGAGCTCCGATCCTTCATGGGACTCGTGGAGCAACTCGCTGGCTTCTCGGCGGATGTTGCCGGCGCAAAAGGGCCTCTCCGCCCGTTACTCAGCTCCCGGAACTCTTATATTTGGACCGCCGACCATGAAATGGCGTTCGAGGCGGTAAAATCGGCGTTACTGGCGCCCCCAATTCTAGCCAGCTTTGATCCGTCACGGGAGACATCTCTACAGGTGGACGCATCCCGGAAAAATGGAATGGGTACGCCCTCCTACAAAAACACGATGCGCAGTGGCGGCTCATCGACGCCAATTCCCGCTGGTGCACAGACACGGAATCCCGATATGCAATCGTGGAACTTGAGCTGGCAGCGGCCGAATGGGCCATCCGCAAATGCAAGCTTTATTTGAAGGGACTCCCTGCTTTCACGCTAGTGGTGGACCACCAAGCACTCGTGCCCATCCTTAACACTTACACCCTTGACGCTGTGGAAAATCCAAAAATCCAGCGCCTAAAAGAGCGTCTGGCCCCGTATATTTTCACCACCGTGTGGCGCAAGGGGAAAGAGCATGCCATCCCGGACGCTCTATCGCGGGCACCGATAAACGATCCTGGCCCGGACGACGAAGCAGCCAACTCGGACGTCACAGCATATGCTCACCGCACCATCATCTCCCGGATCGCCGCCATCTCTTACGACGACAACTTGGATCCGGATGAATCTGCCGTCCCTCCTCATTTACCCGACCCGCTAGTCGATGAGATCCGTGCGGTGGCCGCGAGCGACGGAGAGTACTCCGCACTAATCGCAGCAATCGAATCTGGCTTCCCCGAGCGCCGAGACCGTGCACCCGCCGCAGTGGGAAGTTATTGGGGCATCCGCCACCAGTTATCAGTGGAACAAGGTATTGTGCTGTTCGGAAACCGCATTGTAATACCTCAGGCGGCCCGAAAGAATGTCCTCCGGAAACTCCACGCGGCTCACCAGGGAATCGTGCGTTCCCGTTCTGGGAAAGCGGCCGCGAAATTCTCGTCGGTCGCCCCGTATATTTGTATGCTTTTGATTTCGCTACTATCATTTGTGTGTATAAGCTGTCACGCCCTACTTGGGTAAAATTGTTTACGGCGTGACAGCTTGGGGAGAGTTGTTGTGTTATTGTGCCCTTCTTCCCGCGACCGCTAGATGTCGTGCGGCGCTCAAGCGCTGAAGCTTGGAAGCAGCGAGCAGGAAGAAAGGCAGTCTGGTTTCGGCTTACTTGGTGTAAGGATCTCGCTTCTGTTCTCGTCAAATACATTGCGTTAATTGTCTAGTTAACAACCCAGACCTTAACCTAACATGGCGCAGTTGGTAAAACTTGCCTTTTAGAACCCTTGACTCGAAAAATTTCGTGCGAATTCCCCCCAGTTTGGCTTTAATTGAACTTTAATTGTCTCTCGCCGTAGCTGTGTGGGGGCCGCCATCTTGTCTCCTTTGTTCTGGCTAGCTTTCTCGCGTGGCGCCGCCATCTTAGCCATTGTAGGACAGAGACGTTCGTTTCTCGGGCCATAGTTGCATATTGTTGATTCACATTTCAAGTGACGCTGGTCCCGATTATAATATTCATGGTCGTAGCTCTTTGAGCCACCTCGTCCGGAATATTGTGGGCCGCTCATTGATTGTTGGAAGTTCTTTTTTATTTCACTGGCTCACATTCATCTTGCCCTGGCTATACAGTGTCGTTGATGCTGGTCCCGATTATAATATTCATGGTCGTAGCTCTTTGAGCCACCTCGTCCGGAATATTGTGGGCCGCTCATTGATTGTTGTGCAGATTGTTTCTCTGACCACGAGCTCGTAATTATCGATTATCCCATCCACGGAGGAAACTGAAATTTAACCCCATGCCCCGCGGTCGCAACAGTGAATTGAGCCGAGAGCTACGACGTTCCGTGCTGGAGGAAAGACAGCTAGCTGCAACAATCGAACGCGAGTTAGCACGACAACGCAGACGGGTCGTTCATCAGGAACCATACCGGCGAGTCGAGTTTCGCCCGGTCGCCCGACCGTACATCCCACTGGAACGCCAACCTCAGCAGTCCGTCGCACACGGCGGTTCCGTGCCGCCTCCTCCTCTACGGGCGGACGAGCCCCCTACACAGCGCCCAGAAATAGCAACTTTCGCTCACGACCACGGCGCAGTCGCGCATGGTCTAGCTACGGCCAGACTTTATATCCCGGCCGTTCACCCTGCACAAGAGTCAGCCGAGGACGTTCTACAACTAGCAATCGACGAAGAGATACCACTCAACGAATAACGTACACATCTCCTGGTCGTAAGCCCGCTGGGGCCAATCGGTCGGAGTATTACACTCAGTTTACAGTGTAATGTTGTTACTCGTGTTGTCTACTTCAATATACCTGTTCTTCCATCAGCTCATCTTCATCTCCGCGTCATCACTCATCGCTCCCATACAATCCGACAATCGTGCATGAGTCACGAGTATAATTTGCGCACGCGTCAACCACGTCATCGTAGCTCTTCCCGGCCTCCTCGCGTTCGTTCCGGCCGCACAATGGCGACCGCACAGGATGCTCTCGACGCGGTGACGGCAGTGGGCAACCGAATTGACCTTATGGAAGCGGGCCAAACCAATATGACGACGCAGCTGGCAAATATCACGCAACAATTGGCGGCTCTGATCGGCGCCCCACCACCTCCTCCAGGGCCCGGCCCGGGAGTTCCGGCGCCGCAACCCAGCACACGTCGACGCCTGGACCCCTCCACGATGGAAAAGTTGCACGGGGACGTATCGACTTCTCTCCTCCGCTCTTGGCGAAATAGATGGGACGACTATGCTGCACTCAATCAACTGGCATCATAACCGGCAGCCGAACAGATGGCAGCGCTTCGGATGTGCCTCGACCCTTCCATGCAGCAAGTAGTTGAAATTGTATTGGGGATCCTACCCACAACGGTCACTACGCCCGACGCTGTACTCGACCTCATCGGAAATTACGTGCGTGGAAAGCGGAACGTGGCTCTAGATAGGGTTGCTTTTGAGGAACGCCGGCAGGGCCCAGCGGAGTCTTTCGATGATTTCTACATCAGCCTCAGGCGGCTCGCGGACGCTGCAGATCTATGCGGCGCGTGTATCGACAGCCGCATGGCCACCCGCATAATGGCGGGTATTCGTGATTCTGAAACGAAGAAGAAACTCCTCGCCCTTAGCCCGTTCCCGACGACTCAGGCAGCGGTAAATTTATGCAGAAGCGAGGAATCTGCTCGAGCCAATGAGAAAATCCTCAGCACCCAGACTGGCGTCTCTTCCATTCAAGCTAAACAGAGCGGCCGGCACTCGTCGTCGGATGCACATTCCTGTGGTGCATGTGGTCGATCGCAGCATACTGCTGGCCAAATCTGCCCGGCCATCGGGAAAATGTGCCATATTTGCGGCAAGCCAAACCACTTCGCTCCCAAATGCCCCAACAAATCCAGCAAACCGAGACCACCTGGCGGCAGCGGCGGCTCTCGTTACGAGCATGGCGGTGGCGGCAACAAAACGGATGGTGGCATTGCCCCCAAAACCAAGATGGCACGCATATGCATCGGTAACGTGAAGGCTAAACACCGGGATCGCCGCACCCCCGTTATAGCCGTAGAAATATTGGACGGAACGGGCTTTCAGCGCGGTCGTTTGCCAACGTTACCCCGGATCCCGGAGCGGAAGTCAGCGTGGGTGGGCTGGATTTCCTATCCGCTATTGGGCTGTCCGAATCGGACCTATCATCTTCTTCCTTCGACCTCGTGATGGCGGACAAGTCGGCCCCCCTCCTTTCGATCGGCCAGAGGGACGTTCGGATCCGATACGGCGAACAAGCAGCCACTATCACCGTAGTCATCTGTCCGGAAATTCATGGCGTCCTGCTGAGTTGGCTGGACTGTATCGCGTTGCGAATTTTACACAGCGACTACCCGCTCCCACTCCCCCGCTTACTAGCATCTGTGCAGACGTTGACGAAACCTGCTTCAAGCTCAAATGACGTTACCTCCGTTTTCCTCGAAAACTTGAACATCCCGTCGTCCCCATCTGCGGAGCAAAAAGCGGAGATTAAAGCTGCTGTGGCTAATCACTTCTCCGATGTTTTCGATCAGTCCACGGGCCTCCAATGCATGACGGGCCCGGAAATGATCATACAGTTACAAGAAGACGCAGTCCCATACTACGTTAATGGGGCACGCCCCATTCCCTTCGCTGATCGACCGGAGGTGAAGCAATTGCTGGACGATTACGTGGAGCAGGGGCTGATTGTCCCGGTAGAAGAAGCCACTGACTGGGCAGCGCCGCTAGTGGTTCTTCGCCGTTCCAACGGAAAGCTGAGAATCGTCGTGGATCATACCCGCCTCAATAGGTTTGTCCGCCGTCCCACTCATCCCACGCGAACGCCTCGGGATGCAGTAGCGGAAATCGACAGCGGAGCTAATTTTTTCTCGTGCTTCGACGCCGCGAACGGGTACTACCAGATCCCGCTACACCCGTCCAGCCAAATCCTAACAACCTTCATGACGCCGTGGGGCCGATTCAAGTTTTTACGGGCATCAATGGGGCTTAGTTGCTCGGGCGACGAATTTAACCGCCGTGCAGATATGGCGTTCGCCGATCAAGTCAACACTGTTCGTGTCGTGGACGACTTGCTCCGCTTCGACCGCGATTTCCCAGCGCACGTGAAAGGTGTGTGCGCCCTTCTCCAAGCGGCCCGGACGGCCAACATCACCCTCAACCTCGAAAAGTTCCAATTTGCGGAACCCAAGGTAGCGTGGGTGGGATACGAAATCCAACATGGCGGTGTCACCGTCGATCCCAACAAGCTGCAAGCTATTTCCCGCTTCCCGCGCCCGAATAACATCACGGAGCTCCGATCCTTCATGGGACTCGTGGAGCAACTCGCTGGCTTCTCGGCGGATGTTGCCGGCGCAAAAGGGCCGCTCCGCCCGTTACTCAGCTCCCGGAACTCTTATATTTGGACCGCCGACCATGAAATGGCGTTCGAGGCGGTAAAATCGGCGTTACTGGCGCCCCCAATTCTAGCCAGCTTTGATCCGTCACGGGAGACATCTCTACAGGTGGACGCATCCCGGAAAAATGGAATGGGGTACGCCCTCCTACAAAAACACGATGCGCAGTGGCGGCTCATCGACGCCAATTCCCGCTGGTGCACAGACACGGAATCCCGATATGCAATCGTGGAACTTGAGCTGGCAGCGGCCGAATGGGCCATCCGCAAATGCAAGCTTTATTTGAAGGGACTCCCTGCTTTCACGCTAGTGGTGGACCACCAAGCACTCGTGCCCATCCTTAACACTTACACCCTTGACGCTGTGGAAAATCCAAAAATCCAGCGCCTAAAAGAGCGTCTGGCCCCGTATATTTTCACCACCGTGTGGCGCAAGGGGAAAGAGCATGCCATCCCGGACGCTCTATCGCGGGCACCGATAAACGATCCTGGCCCGGACGACGAAGCAGCCAACTCGGACGTCACAGCATATGCTCACCGCACCATCATCTCCCGGATCGCCGCCATCTCTTACGACGACAACTTGGATCCGGATGAATCTGCCGTCCCTCCTCATTTACCCGACCCGCTAGTCGATGAGATCCGTGCGGTGGCCGCGAGCGACGGAGAGTACTCCGCACTAATCGCAGCAATCGAATCTGGCTTCCCCGAGCGCCGAGACCGTGCACCCGCCGCAGTGGGAAGTTATTGGGGCATCCGCCACCAGTTATCAGTGGAACAAGGTATTGTGCTGTTCGGAAACCGCATTGTAATACCTCAGGCGGCCCGAAAGAATGTCCTCCGGAAACTCCACGCGGCTCACCAGGGAATCGTGCGTTCCCGTTCTGGGAAAGCGGCCGCGAAATTCTCGTCGGTCGCCCCGTATATTTGTATGCTTTTGATTTCGCTACTATCATTTGTGTGTATAAGCTGTCACGCCCTACTTGGGTAAAATTGTTTACGGCGTGACAGCTTGGGGAGAGTTGTTGTGTTATTGTGCCCTTCTTCCCGCGACCGCTAGATGTCGTGCGGCGCTCAAGCGCTGAAGCTTGGAAGCAGCGAGCAGGAAGAAAGGCAGTCTGGTTTCGGCTTACTTGGTGTAAGGATCTCGCTTCTGTTCTCGTCAAATACATTGCGTTAATTGTCTAGTTAACAACCCAGACCTTAACCTAACAAGTACCTTTCATAAAAACGACTCGGGCCCACGACAAAATAAATAAAAAAAGTCGAACTCGAGCGCAAGATGGCTACCTTATTCGTACAAAAAAAACGAGGTCGGTAGATCTCTGGCCTTTTCAGTTTTTCCTTTTGTTCTTTGTTTAAGTAAACGGACAGGGAGGGGGTAGTACCCAGACGGGGTACAGACAAAATATTTTTTCAAATTTTCAATTTTGCATAAAGGGGTGTAGGAATGAAAAACGTCTAGGTTGAAAGCTGACCTCGACCGGCCAAACGAAGATTTTCTACCCTACCTGTGTCCGGCGAGATTACAAACACGCTAAAGGCTAGCGGGATAAAAATTCTTTGTTAAGCCTTACATAGAAGACTTTTTAAAGATATATCGAGGGAAAAAAGCCAAGCAATATACCCGTTTTTAAAACCCAGTCTTTCTTACAAAACTTTAACTCCCAACCCAAAGAAAAACGAAGTAAAAGGCCGGGAATCTGCCGACCTCCTTTTTTTTGTTTGTTAGGTAAAGACACCTAACGTAAAAATTGACTTTTCTGCTTTCTTTGTCGAAAAGCCCGAGTAGTTTTTATGAAAGGTAGTGTAAACTCTCTGTTATCTCCAAGACTGGCGGGTGTTTGGTAGAGGGTTCCAAGATTCCACGCCAGGTTCGCTAGGTTAGGAGGTCGCTCGCCTCGGGGTATAGTAAAAATAGGGGTTTTTCGTTCGTAATCTATAAAATTACTAATCAATATGTCCAGAAATTGATTTAATTAAAGCTTAATTTAATTCCCTATCCTGAAATACCTAATTCATCTAGATTAGGCAATTTCTTATATGTAAAATTCGTGATTGAAATTCACACTTTTTTTTTTTAATTTGCGCCTTTCGTAACATTGCCCATGGAAGGGGCCTACGATAACGTACCCACACCAAAAACTACTAATGGAGAGTTGGAGAGACACTTATAATATGACAAAATGTATTTAGACGTTTCAGTGTTTTGTATTTGTCAAAACATTACGTATTTTTAAAATAAATTACTTTTATTTTAAAATACTGTATTTTAAAAATACAATTCTGAGTGTTTTTCTAAAATGCAAATTAAAATAAAATAAAATACCAAATAAAATACAGTATTTTAATAATTAAAGAAAAGGTGTAAAATACAAATAAAATACAAATAAAATACAAATAAAATACAGATAAGTCAGTTTTAATTTCGTCACTGTTTATTCTATCAATTCAGTATTGATCGATGTAGACTGAATTTATACGATTCAACAATCAAACAATTTTGAATTGTGTTTGAGAAAAAGTAATTGTTGAAACAAGAAAGATTTTGTTCGAGACTTCTTTGCTGTGAGTGTGAGGATGTACTAGCAGTACTAAACGCTCTCTCAATACGCAGCATGAGCATCTCTTGCAACAAGACACAAGAAAGGGAAACGGTGGGAATGAAGCTTCCAATATTTAAGAGTTCGAGTTGGTTGCAAGACACCACCATCATCTAACTCTTCCATAGGATGTTCGGCTCACCTTAAGTAGACTTCAAATTCGTCAAGAATTTTCAATTTTGGCACTTCCAGCTAAAAAAGGGGTCCTTTTGGGAGTATTAAGGTGCTGTACAAGTTGCGCTTCTTTTTGCTTGGGGTCGGGCCACTCTCTTGATTCATTCAAACAGTAGCATTTTTTCGCATTTTTTTACTTTTTACTCATAAATTTTGAAAACGGTTTTATTTGACCATTTATTTGAGTATTTTAAAATAAATACAGATATCGTCAAATAAAATAAAAATAAAATACGCACTCTAAAATAAGTCAAAAATACAAATAAAAATACAGTTGTATTTGTATTTTATTTGTATTTTATTTTATTTTATTCGTCAAATACAGAACACTGAGACGTTTATCGGAACTTTGATTTTGCTTTTTTAAGAATGTGGTTTCAAAGCCTCTTTCTAAAAGAATTTTTTTAGGCGTGCGTAGGCTAATTAATATGAGTACTAATTTAGTACTCATGTAATATTCAGTGTTTTGTCGAATAATTCGCTTCGAATAAAATTTTTATTCGGGAATAAAGAATAAATTTATTCTTATTCTTTATTCGTCGAATAAATGACTTTTATTCGTATTCGTTGTTCGATATCTTTTAGAAAAAAATTATTCGTTGTCCGCGAATAACTTTTCGAATAAATATCGAATCAATTTTGAATAAATTTTTCATTTTTGGGATACTGTTTAAGACGTATTTTCGCTATCGCCACCTGTGGTGAGACGGAGGAAGACGACTTTTAGGGGGTTGAAACTCAACCCCCATTGCTCGGGAAAGGAATTGCCTAGAGGGTGGTGCTTTGACATGCTTCAAGCACCGAAATTTGTGTTGCAGCAGTTTCCTAAGTTACACTAAGTGGCGCTGTGAGTCATCACAGGCGATATGTTGGGCATTAACTGGGTTCTGCAAAAATTCAAATTCCAATTAAATCTGGTAATGTGGTAGGGAGCCAAGACCGAAAAACTTTTATTTTGTTTTTTCATAAATCAATTTCGTTCACCCATTCTCTTAAAACCATTTACTAATTGATTAAAATCCGAATTTTTCTTATCTTTTATGCGAAATTTATTTGAAATTTTATTCTTATTCGTTATTCGTTGTTCTAATCGAAAATTCGAATAAGACCCTTATTTTTATTCGTATTCTTTATTCGTCGAATAAATGAAAGTTATTCGAGCGTAGCTCGAATAGCGAAAAACCTTATTCGACAGAACACTGCAAATTTATCCTTAGTACAAAATCATCCAACGCATTCCATTGGATGTGCGACATACGGGCCCCGCTATACGGGCCCCGACATACGGGCCCTCTTTTTTTTTCATGCGACACACGGGCCTAAAAAAAGACGACACACGGGCCTATTTTTTAATTGGAAATAAAAAGATGAGTTGAATACCTACTATGCGTAATCGAATTATTTACATTACATAAAGGGAGAAAAAAATCGATGAAAAAAGAACACAGTAATTGGGATCCCGCTAAATGCTGATCAGAATAGATACAGACATGAAGCTGTATCGAAATTGCTGGCTCGAAGCACAACCAGCTTATAAAATGAATGTAGAAATAAAATGAGATAAAGTAGGTAGAGAAAAAAATAGTCTTAATCAGACTCGTCAAGACCATTGGCATTCCGGAGTTCTCTTAGTTGGGCCCTGGAGAACTTATGCGTGAGATTTCCAAGCGCCTCCAACAGTTGTTTAGATGAAATGGGATTGGACTTGGACACAATTCACTGTTATAAAAAAACTTGGGCCCGTATGACGTTAAAAACGACGTACGGGCCTAAAAATTTACGACATACGGGCCTGGGCCCGTATGTCGGGGCCCGTATGGTGGGGTCCGTATGTCGCACACCCATTCCATTATGCTCAAACTTGAATCATAATACAGTCAAGCTAATCTCATAATGTCAAACCTTCGCGCCAAGAAAACGCGCTTTATTTTTCAATGCCTTCCGAGGAATTTTTTGTGTTGTCAGTACGAATCGGAAAAGCCCAGTAGCGATGCAATCCATGAGATTTTCGCCACATATTTAGGTCATTTTCTTTCATGAGAAATCACCCTCTAGCCTCTATAGAAAGTTGATGCGAACTGAATTTGCGTTATTATTGGGCGTAGAATCGCGAGTACGAGCTGTGCTTTTAAAAGGTGACTACACAAATGATACGTGAAGATTGCGGTACATTGATGCGCGTTGTGCATTGAGATGACTGAAAAAATTTATTTAGGGTGCAGTAGATTTTGGGTGGACAAAATTGGTTACCAATTTACTCAGGATTCCACAATCGACGAAGTTTTACAATGATAGTGTAAACGATACACAAACAGTCCTGGAGGATAGGGCTGTTGAGTCACAAACCTTCGACAACAAATTATAAGTTGGGTACGTAATCTCGATTTCAACTATATAAGACGACTGGTTGATAGCTATAAATCGTTATAACGAGGAACCAGCGGATGGAGTAATCCCGTTTGACTGCTAGTAATGCTGGCAGATTCCAAATGAAGATGACAGGGATTGGAAGAAGCTGATTCATCCAGGGAATCGAGGTCCAAGTCGGTGTTAATCATGGTTCTTTCATGAAGTAACTGTAGACTGCTGGCCGACAAGGTTGACAACGGTTGAAGAGACACAACTGGGTCGACTTCAGGGCATTTAGTTTCTATATGAAAATTTGTTGCATGGAATAAAAAAACACAAAATATAAAAATAATTGCGAATAATTTTCTTTTCCACAGATTTGAAAGAAAATAAAATCCAAATGCAAAAGTAAATCCATTGAAATTGAAATTAGTCGAATATCCATTTACATATAACATAATGTGTTCCGACGGATTTTGAACCCAAATTAAGATTACACAGGGAAATTTGGTCAAGGTTTTCACCACCCTCAACAATCTTACACCATTGGGGTTAATTTATGTCCTGTGACATTTGATCAGGTGTCTTGCTATATTATTGTTCACAATTTATGCTTGCATATCATATTTAAAAAAAAAAAAAAAAAAAAAAAACGAATAGCCACATGTTTTTAGCGAGTTAGAAATATTTGATGGCCACTACTGACGACAGGAGAAAAATGTTGCGATCTGATGCGCAAGTGGCCTATTATTACAGTAATTTCGGAATGTGAAATGATTTATTATATAAACTAAATACAAAAGTATTACCTTAAATTTTGGCAATGGATGCTTGAAATGGTAAATGATCATTAACGCACTATATTAGAATGTTCAACAAAGGTCGACCTACCCTGATGAGAGCCGAGTTGAGCCTGCTTTCTCGATGTGGAGTTGGAGACGCTGACCGTGACATGTCCTTTGCCATTATTCAAAATTCTAACTTCACTGTTCCCTTGAACAGATGCGAAAGAAGTCGCACATGGTGCCTGTCGAATAGAAGCCCGTTACAACAAGTTGAAGTATAAGAAATAATTGGCAATTGTTCAGCAAAGAATATGTTATTCCAGAACAGAAATAGCCCATGTAACATTTTACATTTATCTCTTTAGAATCTCAGCATGCATAATTTGAAATTTAACATACCTGAACGAGTTCGCTGGACGGCACTACAGAGTGTTCTGGTATCACAAAACCACGTCTGTCTGTAAAATTTTGAAGGGTCGTTTCGATGAAAATAAGTTAGTGAAAAGTAAGTAAAAAAGTCTCTCTAACGAATAGGCCTACCTATAAAACTTGGAGGCATAGGGCCACATAATATGAATAAACAATTTGCACAAACTCCTCCTTTACTGTAAGGATTAATTTTTTCTTGTCCACGTTTTCCAGTGAAAGAGCCTTTAATCTAAAAAAAAAGGGATACTCAACAACTTAAGTTAGTATTTTTACTATTATAAAAGACAATATTCTATATGTATTCTATCACTTAATTTTCTGCTTTTCATGTGGCTTTGTGGAGAGTGAATCCTCTTCCCATTAGTGATCAAAGACGAATAACAATGCCATTACACTTGTTTTTAAACTATAGACTATCCAATAGTTAAATTCCACATAAAAAACGGGAAAAGCCAAAGACTTTGCAACTCCGAGTGAATATGAAAATTTCCGTTCTTACATCTTCATTTGTAGTTTGATTGGAAGTAGTTAAGTATGTGTGAAACCCGGCCAATCCTAACACACTCCAAACGCTAAAAAAACAAATTATAGCAACAAGAACACTGGCAGGGGATTCTTTGATTGCATCGACAAATGGCCTGTCGTCCCTAGTTACTTTAGTGTGGTAAAAAGAAATTAGCTTTAGAAAAAATGAATAAATATCTATAAAATATGAATATATTCTTACACAAGACCAGATGAGTGACAGCACATGCAAAAATGAAGACGCACATGAATGCTAGGGAGACTATGAACGAATAAAAATATCGATAGTTTCTACGTCCCACGCAATTGCCAATCCACGGGCAATGATGATCAAAGCCATCTATAATCAATATAACCATTAGTTAATTTGAGAATCAATACAGTTTAAGCAATTTCAGGGAAAATTCTGTTTTAAAATCCATAGAAAATCAATAAAAGGCTTTCTACCAACGCAGTTGTCGCAGATACTGCAATGAGATGCTCTAGGTGGGCGAAATATTTTACAGGTAAAGCAGAACTTTAACTTTACAACTTGTCCACATACAACGACTTCTTTCGTCCGAGGTGGTGGACGATACGTTGGACTATTTGGACTGTTTGGAACTTCTGTATAAATAGTTTAAAGAAAAATAAATAAAATAATTAGGCAAAATTATTTATCAAGTTAAGATGCTCTTCACGCACACATTTTCTTTATCTTAAATAAATCAAAAATGGCCTAATCAAGTATGGAAACAGGAAAAAAAAGGCCAAATAAACCAGCATAAAGTTCAAATATTGATATACCAATTTGTTTTTCGATGTCCGCAGCTTCATCTGGAGTGGCCCGAGGAATAACTCCTGGGTCGGAAAACGACGTTCGAAAAAGAGTTGCCAAGACAAAAGTAAACAGAAGACCTCCCACAGCAGGTATGGCAGGAGTTATTTTGACAGCTAAAAACGGACAGCTGTAAAAAGTTGCAACAATGAGAAGATTGAAAATGTAAACAGCAGTAATAAAAGTCATTTCCCTTTACTTTACAACAACTATTTTCAAAATAAAATATCCATAAGCCACACATTATCAAAATGTACTGTGAAATGGCATTTACAATTGTAAGAAGGCAGATTTTAAAGAGATCTAGTTAGAATTTAGTTTGAATAGAACTGTGTAGTGGCAAAATATAATCAATATGCCATTAAATGTAAGAGGTTAGACACATACTCAAATATGAAGAAGGTGCAGCTAGTTGCAACGATAAGTCCAACTGTTATGTAAAATATTCCAACTTGTTTTGCCATCATTATCCTTCCTTCACAACAAAAACGGTTTCTTCCAGGGTATACTTCCCACTTTCTGGTTGCATGAGGCATACTAATAAAATAGAACAAAAATATGTCATTGGTGAGAATGTTCTAATATATCCACCTTGATTTGAAATAAAGAAATTAATAACACTATGGAAAGCAGAAATTATAAATTGAAGCAAATTTCAAGAGCCAGAGGATTAGAATCGAATCCATGCATATTCATTTGCTTTAATCACAGTTAGTCCATCTTCAATGCATATTTTCTACTCAAAGTTCATGGTATTGCATAAACAATAGTTATCTTTGATCAAAGATTGCATTAAGTATGTTATTTCACCTCTTTAGGTCAACATATTATGGATTGAACAAGAAATCAACCAAGAAACAAAAACCATCCTTAACATTTCAAAGATAAGTTTTTTATCATTTCAAACTAAACAAACTTTATATTGCAGTAAAGCTCTTTTTAAAGTAGTAAATATATTGATATACTGAAAAGTTCTGTCTTACCTGTTATAAACTGTATAAATGGATGCTATAAATTCCCCAAAACAGAAACTTGATGAATTAACGTTAATCAAGTTGATATGAACTTGCAGATAATCGTAACTGATAACAAGAATCAAGCATAGCGTATTAAATATGTAATATAAGATTTCTGATTTTTTCTGTCGTCCTTTCTGTCACTTTCGACAAACAACGTTACTGAGGTGTAGTCACCAAATTTCCCGATAGGGATTCCAATTCGAGAATCCGAGACGAAGGTGTCCCACACAGTCACCCACCATCCGATAAGATGGCGCTGTCGGTCCTCCCAGAGGGATAGAGGAATTGAGGAAACGCCAGAAATCGAAGGGTCTTCATAGTTAATTATAATGCTGGCACCCCGTTCCGGTTTGCGAGGTTCCCGTAGGAAATATCAATTAAACATTAAAAAAGCAAAAGTAAACATGAAATGCAATTGAATCTGATTCGGTATAGTGAATCAGGAGTGGGGGGGGGGGGGGGGGCTTGGGTGGCGGGCTTCGCCCGCCAACCCCGCCCTCCCCCCCTTCGTGCTTCGTTTATCGCTTAAATTAACGTGATACTTTAACTTTTTTAGTATAGATATCAATCAAACATATCGGAACATTCAATGAATATCTGTGAATCATTAGATGTGCGACTTTTAGTCGCCACCCCGCGTCGCACTTTTTTAAAGCTTAAGGCTTAAGTTACAGCAAAATTTATTATTAGCAATATGGAATTAGAAGATATTTGACTTTAACATATATCTTTCTTTTTGTTCTGTTTCTAATTAAGATTTGAAAAAGCCACCAGCCGTTGGTTGCGCCGAGCGGCCAAAAATAAAAATAAGCAAAAACAAAAAAATTAAATTAACACAGTTTTATTCACGCGTTATTCAGTCCTTTTTTAATACATCCACTATGACACGATAAGGCGAGGGTTGAAGTGTTACCTATGACATTTGCTCTAGATTTGGGTTAGTTATGTTTAGTTTACATAAGAGTATAAGACGCAAATTCACAGTCGATCCCGAGGACAATTTTATAATAAAAGAAAAAAATACAGGATCTTTTTAACTTGGCACCTTTTGAACATTCAAAACTTTCGAGAAAGTACGCACGAACAACGTTGTTAAGCTCTTAGAGCGAGTAATCCTGCGTCACAGGAAGCTGACGGAGTTATGAAATTAGGACAGAACGAGGGTGAACTACAATTTCCTCTGATGCGCTGACCGACTAATAGAGATCAAATAAATTTGAGCTAAAATGACCAGGAATTTTTTACTTCAATAAGCAACTTTAACTGGAGTCCAATAATGTTTTTAAAAATTTAAGCCGCTTTCTGGGCTATTTCCGCGCGAACAAGCCTATGCTTGGTGGAGAATACGAGAAGAGAGGACACCAACTTGCAGAGATTCTATAGCTGCATTTCCTTTTCACTGGAATTATCCTGCGTGAAACGAATTTCAATTTACAGATATGGCCATAATCAAAGAAAGAAAAAAACAAAAGTATTCTCTTACCTGCATTTAAATTCCATCTACGTGTTTTACGACTGCGATATAATTCCAATGAACTTTGCCCCTATTGTGTACCAATCGGCAATCGTACTGAATCGTTCCGGGTCAGCCAAGAGAGCCAAGAGTTCCTCTAACTCCAGATAGGTTTCAGACAGGATAGCTTCCGGAGCAAGTTCATCACAAATTACGTCGTGTGCTTGGCTGTAAAGTTCAAGGTCGGCAAGCAGGGACGTGGCCTGAAGTTTCGGATGAAACGCATAGAGCGCCTTAACTGCCCGACATTTATCAATCCACTGAGACGGAACGCAAAGTTTTTCGACGAGGAAACGCTCGCACTGCTCGTATTTTTCTTGTCCGATATGACGGCCGAGGATGTCTTCCACAAACGCTACGCGACAAACGCAAAAGATGGTGACGATTTCAAATGCATCGCGACAAAAATGGCATAACGGAAGAGGCTACAATTCTCCAACTCTCCAAGTCTCTGAAAAATGAAATTTTAAAATCTAAATGGCCGTTCCAATGGTTAATCAACGAATAAACGGCGAGATAAACGGCTTACCTCAACGAAGTACATGTTGATGAATAGGAAGGAGATGGCTCATTGGCAGAGATTTGACGATATTCCACAAGAGGCCTCGTACTCGAGCAAGGTGATGGTCCCAACCGGGGAAATGACATGCCATAGATGATGGGCCAACGCCTTGATCCATTCCTTCACAGTTGTTGATCTTGCCCTTAGTGGTTTCCCAGACATTTTCTCACTGCCAATACTGGGAGAAACCAGTGTAGATGTATCCAATTTCCTAAACCAACAAGCCTATAGATGATAAATGAGACAATTAGACTTGTTTCCGAGAAGAATATCATGGCTAAATTTTACCTAATATCTTTATCAGCAATGCCTTCAAACAACCAGTTAACCAAAATTATGAAGAATATATGTAATGAGGACAAATTTGCTCAGATAAAAAGCAAAGGGGTGAGTTTAAAACAGAATAATAGAGCACTGAAAAAGAATAAAAACATAAATATTGATGAGCGATAAATTAACTTAAACATTTTCAACAGACAAATACCTGAATTAGTTTTTAGGGCTTTGACTCTTTGATCTAAATCCCAGGCCTGTTGGAGTTCATGACTAATTTGTGTAACTCATGAGACAAAGTCATAACCATCAAAACTCAAAAGTACCTTGTGGTCACTCACATGCTCTTAAAATTCATCCAGCTGTTGTAGCCTGTGTTTGATTTGTCCAATTTAACGACCACTAAGAAACAAATTTTGATCAACTTCTGATTTTAAAAAAACTATTTGATTCAGTTTTACATTACATTTTTCTCCTCCTTGAAGGAATCTGGATGTGACGGATAGTTTTTAAAATTTAGTACACTTCCCTGAAATGCAAATTCTGTGAGCCACTCTTCTTGTGATTCACTGTATTTCTGGATAAATGTTAATGGCTGGACGCTGACGGCTGGAGAGTATAGTTGGCTGGTGGCTGGAGTGGCAGTATATAAACCATGATATAAACAAAAGCTATTTGGCTATTTGCTAATAACATTTACCGGTTTTAGCCGATGCAAGCAAGATACATGCTCGAACTCGACTCGACTAGGTAGCATAGAGGGGGAAACTTCTAAGCGCGTAGTTCAAACTCACCCCAATCAAAGCCGCCATCTATTGGTGAAATTTGAAATCAGAGCCACCTATTGGTGACATTTGTGAAACATTCGACCGACCCACCATCTTTTGCCGAAAAAGTAAATCACAAAGCCATCTTTTGTTGAAATTTCGAACTAACCCTCCGTGTGTGCAAAATTCCTCCCGTATACAAAAAAACCTGTACAGAATCCCTACGGGAAATTATATATAATCGAAATATTTTCGAAATACACACAATTATTTCAAATAATTTTGAAGAGCAGACGATAACGCATGGCAAAGTTGATAAAAGATCTTAGCGCGATTCTCCGGTTTTATCGTAATAAATGTTTTCTCGCTAGATAATTCTGTCTTACGGCGAAGTATGGTAGTATGTTTTTTATGTCATTTTTTAAAGTCTAACTGGGGCGCGTCTAAACCACACTTTGGTTACCTTGGTGTGATTTTTTACTGCATGATGTTTCAACACATGAGTGCATGTAGGCTATATCTGCTAGTCAGTCGGAGTTGGTCTCACGGTCACAATTCACGCATATCTTCAGAATGTAACTTATCTAATGAATAAGCAGTAAAATTCCCACTAATAGTCAATCCGGTTGAAAGGATGTTATTCCCAGCTCATATTTAATGCGGGTCTGACTTTACTTTCGCTTATATTACCGAGATGCCGAAACACCTCGTCGCAAAGATAGTCTCAAATCCTTGACGATATTGTAACGTATTGCGAAAACGCTTCGTTACAATATCGTTAGCCGAAGAAAGAACTAATGAGGGAAGAAATAAAAATAAAACGTGCAACGATTTCTCTGTCAAAAGAAGTTTATAATTGAGTATGAAAGCTATTAAATTAAACAGAGGGGTAGGACAATCCGTATACCACCGGCAAACCACCGGGGAGGGGTCTGTTTTTCTTTTTTGGCGTAAAAACATAGTATATGTGCGAACGTATAGGCCACGTACTGTAGGCTCTACGTTTTTTTTACTAAGAAAAACATAAATATCAATGGACGACAGGATATGTCGTTTGCCTACGATCCACCATGCCCATTTTTCACATATGCGATACCCCCTAACCTAAACATAAGTGCTCGACGACCTCAAAATTACTATTTTTATTAGGAAATGAAGCTCGCATGCCGGGATTCGTAAACGCAACCTATGGAGCATGTCAAAGAATTTTGTTTTAAGTCTATTTCCTCTAATACACTCATCCCGCTTTCATTTAACAAATACAATTTGCATATATGAAAAAACGGAAATCGATCCGCGGACAATGTCCATAATAGTAATAATTACAAATCAACGGCGAACAATAAAAAAAATTTCTCACCTAACTGTCAATTACAAATTCCAATTATTCTTCGTAAAAAAAAATTTAAAAATCAACGCAGAAACTACTCCCTAAAACTGACGGCCCTAATATCGGTTGATGTATAGCCTAGAGTTGCAATTCTTCATTATAACCCGAATGAGTAAACAAGAAACAGAAAATTAGACATTTCAGTATAATCAATCAGTTCCAAAGTATTTTTGTCCAAAATGATTAGGTGCAACTGGATGAATCTCAGAGGTCAAAATTTTCATCTATATCATACAAAAGAATTATTATCATTAGTTTATCAAACATGCTCATCATGATAAGTTGATACTTGAGGAAAAGCCGTCACTATTGTTTGGGTAGCTGGTGGAGTGCAGAAGAGATTGGCAAGGACTATGTTTTCTTCGAGTACCGAGTGGTCTTTTAGTACACTAACTGCCTTGACCACCGTATTACCAGTACCTGAAAACAAATGAACTTCTATATCAGCATCTTCTAAACTCGAATTTTGCTTAACAAATTGATAGTGCGACTTAACCGTTATCGTAATAATGAGCAATTTACTTAACTATTTGGGGTTGAATGTGAACAGAGATTTGAAAACTGATTTTCTGCTCTTCTCTCTTCCTAGATGAACTATCTAATGTGATGTTATCACGATATAAAAATATATATCCTATTATATCGTGTTGTTACTAACAGTTGAATCGAACCTTTCAAATACATGTGGCCTCTTGGCCTCTTTCAAGTTATAGATGTGTTTAACCACAATTTGAAAACATTAGCACAGCAAAATTTAAACTTTCAGAAATCAATCATAATATGCTTTCAAGTTTTGCTGTATAGAACTATAATTATGAGTTAATCTGACTTGGATCAAGATTTTTTCAAATTTTACTTCTGGCATGAGATCCACATTTTGTAGTTTTAATGTGGCTTTTTTTCTTTAGCGATTGTTAATAGAGCAAGGATAGATTCAGGAAACAACTGGTAAGACAAGAAAAGTGTTGCAGCTTTATTAATTGTGAAGTACTGCACTTTTCAACTTAGCACTAAAAGTTTTTATGCTTATTATTCTCACTTATTTATAAACTTCAAAATAGTTCATATTCATTGAAAAATCTAATGTGAAAAGTCCTAATGCTTATTAAACAGACAGAAAACAGCAGGATAAAAACAAATACTTACTCATAATTGGATACATAAGAAGCACTTTCCTTTGAGCAATGTCTTCAGGAAATTTAGCATATACAACTTTAGCTTCATGTGTATCATGATCAGAATCAATCAATATTTTTCCAATTCTCATTGACCTACAACAATCCCTTAATCCCTTTGGGAAGATAAAATTAGTTTCATTAAGCAAATAATGCAATACATAAGTTTGCCAAATTGTAAGTTGCCATATACCTGCTCCATAGCCTCTCCACTTCTGACAATTGATACTCCACAATTTCCTTTCTCAAATTGTAGTCCTTCATATGGAAATCCAATAGGAGTAATAACAGAAGTTGGTGAATATGGAAGTTGATTCAGGCTTTCTTCTATTACAAGGCGAATCTTTTAAAACAAAATTTTAATAAAATGTTTTGACAAATGTAGTTAGGTGACCAAAAAGTACCAATCTGTCTGCATAAAATTTGAAATCATTGCGGTTAGTGTTCCTACAATAGAAATAAATCAAGAAAAATTCACGTTTCATGTAACAGAGATGACATTAACAATATAAGTCTATCATTTCTAGGTTGCACGAATGCCCAAAATTGTACCATCAAGGGATTCAAAAGGAACTATAAAGAATAGCCAAAAACATTTTAAATGTGGCAAAATTTTTAATTTTTTTTTTTTTATTATTAAGTTCATAAGCCTAGTAACTTTACCCTAAAATGATGAATACCTGTCACGAATTATTGTTTGCAATTCACAAGTCTGGTCATTCCTTTTAAGAACTCGGAAATTTGGGCCATATTCTTCAAGGACGATTGAATTTAACTCCGACATAATTAAATTTAAAAGAAATGCTTGCTACCTTAATTACAAAATCACAGCATGTAAGTTAATACTGTGCTAGCGCTGGGTTAGTGATGTCGAGTTCTACCCGTCGACTCTACTCGATACCCGGTGTACCCGGGTGATATCGATAACTACCCGTCTACTCGGGTGAAAATCGAGTAGATCGGGTAGATGTCAAATCGTTATAAAATATTTTATTTTTTGATGCAATAATAAAACAACACATTAAACTATTAATGTATGTTAAAGAACAAAAAATAAAAGTAATTTAAAACTTAGGAAATGAAACTGTAGTTTTTATGAAATTCTTCTTAAAAACTGGCAACATGTTTTCACGACTTTATTTCGCTCCATTTTTTCTCCTCATCTTTCTCATTTGATTGTTCACTGTTCGTGAGTTCTGCTCATGTGAGTAGCTCGGCATTTCAGGTAAGTTCATGTTAAGCACGTTTTCACAAGTATTTATGCATAGCCCATCGGTTTTTTTATTGTGTGACAATTGTGCAGTATTTTTTGGGGAAGATGGTAGAATTAAAATGCTTGGGCATAAAAACGTATAATTTTAAATAATTGTAGGGCACTGTTTGAAAAATTTGCAATTGAAAGCTGAGATATTTTCTTGTAATTGAGGACGTCATTAGTTGACTGGTAAACAAGCGTTCCATATTTTTTCACAGAAAGCATAACATTTTTTGGCAAAAAGACACACCAAGCCAAACATTACTGCGCAGTATTCATTGTTCAAATTTTAAAAGTTAAGACCTTTCACGTGTTACTCATTTATTAATTTTTTAAATTTATATTGGAATATTCAGCATTGAATTTTTGAGAATGGCGAGTGTGAGTTCTGGTGGCTCTTTACCCGACGACAACTTGTCCAACATCGATTTCGTCCTTCAGGACGTTCAAATTCAAACTGAAAACGATGCAGATGATTTCAGATCATTGATGGATGAGATTGGCATAGTGGTACAGTACATTCTTTACTTTTGATGCATATCATTTTTTAATTTCTTTACTTTATTCTGAAGGAAGGTGACCATGATGAACCTAACGAAAATTTGGAAAGTAAAGTTTGGCAGTACTTCACCACTGATGGGACAAGTAGAAGCAAAGCCACGCGTAAGCTCTGCGAAAAACTTATAGACCGCTCGGGTGGGTCTACGACAAATATGATTCATCATCTTCGAACTGTACACAAGAAGGAACCTGGCTGTGCATCTGGCAAAAGTATTTCAAATTATTATTGTTACATTTCATTTATTTTAATATTTTTTTTTATAGAATCGTCGGGGAAAAAACGACAACAACGTGTCTCCACTAAAGAAAATCTCCGCCTGGATCGTCTGTTTGCCATGTTGGTGTGTGCCGATTACCAGCCTTTCAGCATGAGTGACAGCGTGGCTTTTCGAAACTTCGTCCGTGCATTGAATCAGTCATGGCCACCACCTTCCAGAACTGCAGTCAGCGAATGCCTAGTTCCGGCGCTGGCCGGAAAACTGCTTCGAGGAATGAAGTTGACAACTATTTATCTGAAACAGCCCTCGGCTATCAGCTTGATCCATTGGAATGGTGGAAGGAGAGACGGGATAGATATCCACGTCTGGTGGTCCTCGTGCGCAGATATCTTTGCATCATCATGAATTCCGTGCCATGTGAACGTATATTCAGCAAGATGGGTTTAGTTGTAACCGATCGAAGAACAAATCTAACTGCCGAAAAGGCTTCACTGGTTGGCGTTGTGGCTTCTAATCTTAAACATCTTGAAAGTAATTATTCCACTTTGTGTCTTAAGTTTATTTATTTCTTTTAATGTAACTCCCTACGAAAAGAATTTTTAGCCTTTAACTCAGTACAAGAAGTTATTTATTTTAATGAGCATACTCGATTGCTTACTGCAATAAAACATTAATTAATTGTTGACTTATTTATGTAAGAAGAAACATTTATTCGTCACATAACAATTGCAAGAAGATATGATTTCTGTCTATTTTTTTGAATTTCTGAAAGGAATACAACGTTTGGAGTTTGACATATTTGGTATTATTTGGCAACGTTCTACCCGCTACCCGTTACCCGGGTGTTCACCCGGGTAGGGGCGTATAGTACCCGAGTTGGCCGAGTGGGTGAATTATCGACATCACTACGCTGGGTGTTAAAATGGTTAAGCCATGCTTGCGGCTGCGGGCCAAAATCCCCATCCTTTTTATCGGCGAGAGCCAATGGCATGGCCAATGGGAACAAAAACAGATGACGTTACGCCATCTGGCTATTGATATTGCCACCTAAAGCATCAACTACAACTAGTAAAAAACAAGAAACACGCAATAAAAAAATAGATTTGTTAGGCTTCTTATTAAAAATAGTTAATTTTTTATAAAATGATTACTATTAGCTATCTAAGTTGTATTTAGTACAGCGGCACACGTTCATCAGGAAGTTCTAGGGTTCAGAGTTCAGACTTCTAATAACTAACCTATTTTTTATCTTTAAACTTCATCTCTGACACAAAGTTAAATAAAAAAAAAAATATTTTCAGAACTCCTCCATTGTCCATTCTTCCATATTTGGGAAATTGAAAGAGAAAAAATGAGAAAAAAAATATTTTGAAGTATCCCATATAAAAAAGGAGCCGTAGTATAGTCAGAGCTATAGACTCCTGGTCGGTTCACGGCTGTGTTGGCTTCCCCATCCCGGTTTCAGGGTAAACGTAAGCCGATTTTCAGAGATTTTAGGGCGGGGCCTGTCAGAATTTTGAAGTGGAAACTGGAAACAGAGCCATCTAGGCTCTCAAAAGTAGCTGAGCGTAGTAGCTGACACACTCACCAGAGCGCTCATTCCAGTTTCCAAATTGGCTTACGTTTACTCTGAAACCGGGATGGGGAAGCCAACACAGCCGTGAACCGACCAGGAGTCTATAGCTCTGGTATAGTAGTAGTAGGGGTCATTATATCATAATTGTAAATTGTATATCGCAACTCTATATCTATTAAAGCCGTGGCAGGGGTAAATTATTTCATAATTAATAATTATATCATTTATTTCTTCTTTCTCTATAAAAGAAACGCGAAACGCAAATTTACGCGAAACCAGAACCACAATTGAAAAAAACAAAAAACTCGTTGTTCCGCGTTGTGGCGCACCGGCGCCAAAGGTAAAAATAAAGGCCTAAAGGGTAAAATCTGGCAACGCGAAGAGGCAGACGACGAAACGGAGGGACTGGAGAGAAAAGCATGGACGAGAAAAGGGAAATTCGAGCAGCTAAGAACGAAAACTGGAGAAGCATTCGTGGTGTTTCACACGCGTTCCGTCTGCCCTCTGTGTATTGGGGTGCAAACTGCAAAGCATGATGTTAAGCTAAGCGGGTGTTTACAAGGAGACCGCCATGTCCTGCCCGTCTTACTCCTAGCAGGGGTATGGAGATGGAGAGGTATCCTAGTCCTATCCTGTGTCTGTGTGCGGACGGCAAGTACTTTTGTTTGCTTGACGCAGGGGCGGAGACTAAACCTAAGCTATAGAATAATGGATTAATGGTAGAAGTACTCATATAGGGAGCCCTCCCATTGGCTAAATGGCCATCGCCTTTTTTCTCTGGAAGTGTGTTCCTGCCTGGACGGTTCGCGAGAGCGCCACAGCGGGTGTGTAGGGGTAGGAGTAGGGGTAACGCGGGGGTTGGGTAAGCGACATATATCGATATCTTAGCTCAGTTTTTCCATGGTTTTTCACTGTCGTGTCGCGATATTCAAGCCTTTCAAGGCTTTCTTATAAGAACTCGCGGAACTCCAGAGTCCAGATAAAATCACCGAGATAGCTCTGCCTTGAAAACCTCTGAAACCAATCAAGTTATCAAACCAGAAGATCAAACTCATCTTTGTTTTTGTCTCTGATCTAACAACCGTCTGCTACAACCATAGACTACAAGACTTCGTAGTCTATGCTTCAACTCCGGTTAAGATTTAAAAACTCAACATCACATTCATATGCTACGTTATTTGAGCAGTTATTATTAGTTACTGACTAATTTGACTCAACGAATTATTTTCGCAAACCATTAAGAATGTCCAACGAAAATTTCTTTAAACGTAAGAGAGGATTTCATAACTTGATTTATTCTCCTACGCCTTTTCCGAAAAATTTTATTGTCGGTTCCTTTAACGGTGACAGTATAGTTATAGAAGATATGCAACAGAAGCAATTATTGTATTCTAATGTAAGGCCCCAACAAAAAATCTACAACTAATGAAACTAATGCATTAACTTTTATCTTCATTCACTTTAGGGAGGCTATGGAAAAGGAAATCTATCGAGAAGTGTACCAAATTTCAAATCATGTATTTATAGGTACAATCATCTTAAATTTTATGGATAGTTTTATTTTGTTGTCATTTAATATTGATTTATTAATATAGTGATGTTGATGAAACTTCTAACCTCATGCTTGAGGAGGCCTTTTTTTTAAGTTATGTCGTGGGATGTTTGCAAGTAAAATTTCAAGGCATATTCTTGAATCTTGATGAAATTTGGAAGTTGTTTAAAAAATCCACCAGTAACTTTCTGCCTCGGTATGGTATAAGATTAAGTCTCCATTAAATTCTCAATTGTTCTTTAAAATATTTCTGTTTCTTTTTTTAATTTTATAAATGAAACTGTAGCCTAGAAACATTCAACATAAATTCTCTAGTTTGATTATTAATTTCAGGTGTTATTAATGAGTTTTTATTATTATTGAAGGTATCTCTCTTATCAACATTTTCGGATGGCTGGTTGGGTAGTCCGATCAGGGATCAAATTTGGCACTGATTTCAGTATTTGACACTAATTTCCTCTCCCAAAATTCACATTGGTTTACATTTTTGTCCTTCACCATTGCAGTATTATACAAACAAGGTCCTGAGTTTCACCATGCAACATATTCTGTCCTAGTTGGTAACTTGAATACTGTAATTGAAACTACTGACAGTTGGGTCCAACTTGCCACTGCTAACCGTATTACAGAATCTGTATCAAAGGTAAAGACAGTTAGAATAACTTTCTGTCGTTACTTTTTTTCAATGTACCTTCTTTTCCTGTTTTGTTTTCAGGAACTCTTGCTCTGCAATGCTGTACTTATTCAGGCTGAACCTGATTTTTCTTCTCCTGCGTGCATAGAACAATTCCTCTTAAATGTGGTAGTTTTGAAGCGATGGGTTCCCGCTTTAGAACGTGTTATTGATTAATTGTTAGGCATTCTTGAGAGAGAAAAGGAACTGTCAAGTTTTTGAGGGTTCCGAAGTTGTCTTGTATACTATTCCCGCCGCCACTTTTCTGCTATGACCGTTTTGGGTCGTTTCTTTTTTTTTGTGGATACATACAATGATGGTTTTGGCTGTTTAGTACCGCACAAACAATCATTTTAATAAAAGATATAAAGTGTGAAATTGAATATGTTAACTAATATTACTAGCCCAATTGGCAACAGTGGCTAATGATAGACTGATAGGTTGTGAATTTTCGCCGCTAGGATGACAAGTTGACGATCCTTCCTTCCTTCGGGCTTCGGCTGGTTCTCAGTTTTCTTTCCAGTTCTCACACCTCAACCCCCATCAACCCTGCTCAACCTTAGTTCCTGCCGAGATTGTGTAGCTGTAGCTGATGCTACTTGATTAAACACAATTTTAAGAGTCATTCAATCAAATAGTTGTTCAACAGAATGACGTGATCCAGTTCTACTCACTTGTTCTAATCACTTCTCTTTAACTATCCGAAGAGTGCTGCGAATAAAGTAAATTATCACGTATTTAAGTTCGGCTACTAGTCATGTGAATGATTTCAACAAAAAACATTTCGTATCCTTTCTAGATTAAAGTGATAGTTTGTAGGAAGTGTAGTGTTCATATCGCGTAGGAGTGCGGTTTTCTTTGAAGTTGGTCGATCACATTAGGTTTCCAGGCCTTTACAATTTTAGTTGTTGTAGCTACTTCTCTGCTGATGTGATGTGCTCATTATCAATGCAGTTTGATTATCAATCAGAATCGGCGAAAAGCAAAAAACCAAAAACTGGAAGTCACTGTTACATTAGTCAGTTCAGTGAGGTTAAGAAATATGGATAATCTCATATGGCATCGTTAATTAATGACCTATAGATAACATTGTGTAGCGGCAGTTAGTGTCAGTGGTTTCACTGGTTTGTGCAAAAGGAACGATTTTGCCTAGTGGTGCTTTAACGTGTCTTTGTGGTAACTGCTTCAAACTTTAAATACCCTGTTCGACTTGATAAGTGTGAACACAGTCTGGTGTGAATGAGCGTCGTATTTTTCAAGTTACAAATATTTGCACCCACGCAAAGTGAAAGAGACAATCGTTGAAATTAATTGAATTCGTGTTATCGACAACTTTGAGAAAAATGGCAACTGGCGGAGAGGATCCATGGCCAACAACTGGGAGTCATGGACATTACTTTCTCAAGAAGAATTTTCATAAGCCCTCCTATTGTCACCATTGTTCAGATTTGGTGTGGGGACTTCTCGGACAGGGATACGTATGTGAAGGTATTCCAAATCCACGCTTTCTTTTAGAATATATTCACCCACATTAATTTTTTCCACAAACATATTGGATATTGTCAAAGAGATGAGCAATATTACCAAAACTGATTGTTAGTTTATACGTAAACTGTATCAATGTATTTTGTGTAAACTCCTTTGTATTTGAGATTTTTCTAAATATGAGAGAAAGTAATGCTGGTTTATGAGCTTGAAAATGTATGTTAACCCCTGTGTTAACCTTTCAATAGCCTGGGTGAAATCCAAATGAATTATTCACGAATATCTTAATTAATCGAAATTATCATTGAAGTAAAACCCATTCAAGGTTCACATCGAACAAATCAGCATGCGAGATGTAATCAATATTTACTTGTTTTCGTTTTTTTTTTCAATGCAAAACTTCACAAATACGTATTTATATGGGATTAAAGACACAAGTAAAATTGAAATGCTTACAAATTCCTGAAAGAATTAAAATAATCCCTAAAGAAAATCTAACATAGCAAAGGAAAAAAAAAAAAAGAAAATGTAGAAAAAATAGGCAGTTGAAAGCCACAGTCAACAGGAGAGATAAATAATTGGAAGTGCAAGGGGAAGAGAGAGAGGAGAGACTGAAGGGCGTATTGATTTTCATGTAGAAGCTAAACTAAGCCTATATTTCTTACCGAGTAGAGAACAGCGTTGAGGTTCGAATTTGAGAAACTCCATTTCAAGAAATGTACCAAGTTATAACTCATGGTATCAATAAAAATTTTTTTTACATATTTTGTGATTACCATTTGGGAACTGCGTAAAAATGACGCAAAAATTTGACACAATTTTTCCCCTGAACCATTGGGGGAACAGGGATGCTTTATGGCCTGTATCTCAAGTTCGAAGTTTACACGAAAATGGGGGTGGGGGGGGGAGTTGACTATATATCTATTGGTCGTTTTTTAACGATAGGCCTATAATATATAGCGGTAATATTTGTTATTGAATTAGGCTTTGCACTTTTGCTAGCAGCATGTGTTGATTTGTTATCATGCAATCGATATACTTTGATTCGGAAACCTACAGTTGGTCTCTGTCTGATACTTTTTATACTTATGTTTGGATACTTAAGGATTACTAGAGCCACTTTTGGAAGGCTGTTTTCCTCGTCGACGTCTTGGGAGATCCCAAAAATATACATTTAAAATAAAATGAGTTTTTATTGAAGTTGGAATAAAATAGAATTTATTGTAACATTACTATGAAATTGTTAACTATCCCTAATCATCCACCATAGACTGTCGAGACTAACGAAATCTAAATCATTACAGTTTGCAATTTCGTCGTGCACGATCGCTGCCTTAAGGGAGTTGTATCACCGTGTATCCACATCGCCACGGCACTTATCGAGGTAGGCTTAGAAATGCATTCCCCCTCCCGCTATTTGGAAAAATATTGCACGATGTAAGACGGAATTTTATTGTCATAATTTGCCACTAGTACCTAGTACTATTTTCTAATTACCGCTGTTTGTTATTTTTCTCATCTTACGCTACTTTGTTTTCGCTGTTAATAAAAAATTCGATAATGTTTCACGAAAATTTCACCATGTGTTTGTAAGAACAACGCAATGAAACTTTGATTGACTTCTTAGGTTCCATCCATTTTTTGGTGGAAAGTGTTACTGTTACAGTAATCTGTATATTATTCCTACCACTTTCGTCTTATACATGCACACTACTCAAACGAAGTTTTTATTTTTTTTTTATTTTTTAAAATATAAAATCGAGCTTAGCTAAAGAAGTTAAAGTATCTTAACATCCGGTAAATATTTTCGTTTTCCTCTAACAGGAGACACATGTACCGGTAACCAATAATGATTTCGCACATAAATCATGCACCTTGTGCAACAAAACTACAAAATTTACATTGCATGCTATATGAGGAAAAAATCACAATTTATTCTACTGGCTTTAACCGGTTTATACTTCCTACATTGTAATTGAAAATTCGATAAGATTTTCCCCGAAGTTTAACTAACTTATTAAGCCAATAGTTTCACAATAAATAGAGTTAAATATAAGTGATCAATAATTGATCATAAGAATTCGAAAGGAAAAGTAGAAAAGGTTGAAATTAGTTGTATTATTTTTTTTTTCATTTATACAATCAATGGTAGACTTTCTGATATTATGATATTATGAGAAATATTTGGACATGATCGTTGCTTTCTCAGAGGCAGTAGGATCCAGCTGTATCCTGTCAAGTGTTGCTATGGTAACTCACTCCCTTTCCCTCGTCTACCGCGTTATCGATCTGTGAACTACACCAAATCACTGATTCTACTGGAGAGAGGAGGGTCGTTCATCGTACGGATCCATCTCTTTAGCTTCGCGACGGCGCGGCTGCTGTTGCTACTTCTTCATCGATCAGTGCTTTTCATAGTTTGACGTACAATTTTCTCTAGCAGGGAAATTTTACAATAAAGGGATATCTTCCTTAGTAAAGAGAGTAATGCTAAATACGTATTTTAAACAATAAAGTAATTATTGTTGAACGTACTGAAAATTGCCGGAATTTCTTCATTATTTTATTGTATTGCAAAGCATCTATTCTTGCTCAGTCTAGTATTGGGTTTGTAACGAGGAAAAATCATTGATGTTATGGCGACTTGGAGGTTGAATCAAACAGCAAACTGAGGAAGAATAAAAAACTGAAGATGAAAATCACTAAAAATGAATCTTAAAACATCGTCTGTCGATATATCAATCAGGGTAGGGGAGAGTGGGGCGACTGGCTCACTTTTTATTTTTTTTTCTCTTAGCTCCCATTCCCTTATTTTCCAACGTATTTAGATCCACAAAATCTTAAAAGAAAGAGAATCCTTCCTGCTTTAAATGGTGATTTTTTCAATCCGATCTAAATATATTAAGACTAGGTTATTACCGATCTAAAAAAAAAAAAAAAAAGAGCAAACCCGCCCCTGATACGGGGGGGGGGGGGGGTGGTCACTTGCTCACACCGCCGGGGTGTCTCGGCCCCGGTATTTCTTACGGAAAAACCGGGGAAAAACCGTTGACTGACATTAGAAACTCAAAATTTAAAAAAAATAACCCAATAATGCAACCCACCAACGGAATATCAATAAAAAAGCTTAAATAAGTATGGTAGTTGACTAAAAACACGAAAAAAGTTGACCAAAAATAATTTTATTGCTATAATATGCAATTTTATGTAAGCCAAAAAGCCTCGACGCTGTGTGGCCGATGCGCCCCCAACAAAGGGGTCTTGGTATATTATTGAATATATATTATTTCAACTATTGTAAATATAAAACAAACTAAACAGGATTGAAGAGGAGATAACGTAGAATATTTTCCATATTTTTTTATAATTTTAAAGTAATCGGGAAAGCCGATATTTGATTCAAAAGTCAAGGTAGGACGACCCAATTTTAAGACGAAAAATTTATTTCATTTTTCGTTCCTCAACCGTTCGTCGTACTGCCATGAAATTTGGTTTTAAGATGCGCATTACTAACATCTACATCTCCTGATTTTTTCAATATCTTATTGCAATTCTAACCCATCAAGAAATCAATTGAGCCATCCGACCCGAACGCCAGATCGCCCCACTCTCCCCTATCCATGTTTTTTTTTCGAAATTATGGAATTCACGGAATAGTCGTGGATTGCCAGTTGGTTGGAAAGGGAATGGAATTTTTTTATAAAAAAAAACTTATTTATTGGACAGTGAAAGAGGGTATGAAGTAAATATTAAACAAAAATTTGACCTCGTTAATGACAAAATAATTTCACTTTTTTCGGCTTCTCAGTTTATAGTGAGGTCTAATTTTGAAATTTCTAATATGAAAACCAACAAGTATTTAAAAAGAACAAAAATCTTGCGTATGAAAAGAGTATGAAAAAAGCAGATTTGCCGCGATTATTTCGGATTAATTCTTAGCGATATCGGTTGCTAGCAATAATCACTGAAACATCGGAGAACAATTTTCTTCTGTTAAAATTTTATTTCCGATTATTTTGTTATTTCGATTATTTTTTTAAAGATCCAAATCTTGAAAATAAAAGATAGAAAAAAATGATAGGTCGTTTGCAACGGTGGAACCTATTGCCATGCTGGTCTGCCATGGCAATAGCCTATTACCATGTTAGTGGTAAAAAAAGAAGCATCTAGCGACGGCTGGTAATAGCTGTGGGATCGACACTGTTTTGAATAGGAACTGATGAATAGAAATTTGAGTTCTGATGTGGGCTTATGGCGGTTCCCTAAAATTATCCAACTCCAATCAAAAACAACCCCGAACAACCCAATTAATGTATGCTGGCTATTGGCATCCACTTGGATTGCGAGACAAATTTAATTTTCATGCATACAGCGATTTAAAGCTTAATTGGTATCTATTTTTTAAAATCAAATTGTGCAATGCAGCTTTTATTTCATCATATCGAAAGCAATCTATCAATACTGTGCGGAACGCGACTACCTGCGTGCGGCAATCTGACACAGAAGAATTAAATAACAATTCAGCTCGCAATTCAGAAATTAATTTTTTTTTTTCAAAATACATAATCGATTAAAAAATTCGTTCGTCAAAATCGAATTAAAATTTACTTGAAAAACCTTGAGCAAAGACAAAATTACATTAAAAGTTGATTTTTGACCGCTAGATGCCTTTTTCCACGCGCGCAGTTTAAAACGTTCATTTTCGATTTGCTCAGTTAAAAAATCGAAAAGCCATCTATTGGGAAAAGACCAAAAAAGTTTCCTCTCAGATCTCAAAACTGTAGTCAAATGCTGGCACAAGGGGTTCGTTAAGTGTGCACACAGTCAATCTTACAATAGACGTTGCCGAAAGTCACGTGACGCCACATTTTACCCAATAAGATGATGCCTTGAGTACTCTCGACCATGCCTACTCTCGACATGGCACGAAAAGTGTGTTTAACAAAGCCAGGGGTAATGGAGAGACCGCCATACCTCTCTCTCCATATCCCTGACAAAGTTGCCATGTCCCAGCAAAAATTAAAATTAAAATTGGCAACGCCAAATTGTAGCAGACTAGGGCTCCTCCAGTCGGTATTCGATCGAATTTGTCACGTGATCTCTAAAAACCATTGGCGTTGCTGAAAGTAAAGTCGAAAGTGAAACCACCTCAAGATTAAAACACTTTTCACCATTGCCAAACTGTTATATAGAGATCGTTGAACTAATTCTTTTGTTGGGAAGGACACGAAACAAATATGTGTCAACTTGAACTATGATAAAGGAATGAATCTTGTTGGGTGAGCTGATTAGGGCGTCACTTGTTAAATGATGCATTCTGATATATGAGCTACGAATCACGTGGGAGCAAGTATTTTCTAATATACAGATTTACAAAAATATTCACTGGAATCAGAAATTATTGTTGTAGGAGTTACAGGTTGCAGAAAGTTTGATATTGCAAAATTAATTAAAAAAGTAAAGAAAAATTTTGAGTGATAGTATACTCATCTTTCACTTTCCAATAACCTTTCCATATATTTCAAAATCAAATAGTACCTGCTGTGCACATACAGTACCCACACGGCGTTTGACGGCGCTACGCGTCTTTAGTTTTTATTTTTTAATTAGCAACCTAGTTGCTGTAATCCTAAGATTTTTGGAGGGGGGGTTCGAAACAAAACTGGGAACATGAAAAAAAATACGCCCCCCCTTTATGTACATTTCCCTACCCCCTGGAACTGGCGTCATGTGCACCAATTTCGCCGAGTGAAAGTTGGGGCAGTTGCTGTGCTTTTCTTATGGCTCTACCAAAAAAAGGGCCCTGTTAAAAAAAAAAAAAAAAAATAGCCGCAAAACTTCCGCCCTTATAGTTTTTAGCAAAAGATGAAGAATAAGCCAATCTTCATTTTAAGTAATTCAATTAATTTGTTTGTTAAAGTTTAGGGGTGTAAAAAAAAAGAAAAAACGGCAAAATTTCTCGTCTCTGAACAAGAAGTTGCTATACCTACCACTAGAGAGACTCATCACTTGGGGAAAATTTTGCCGTTTTTATCTTTCCCGCGTTCACAGACGTTTTCTCTGGTAAAAAGAAAAGATTATAAAAACCCATGCATTGCTGTACGACGACTTTTTAAATATAAATTTCCCTTGCGCGTGATTTAATTTTTGTGCAATAAGGTTAAAATAACAGAGCATATAGATAATTTAGTTATATAACAGATGTGAAGAGAGCAATAAAAAATACCCCATGGTAGTGGCTCTATGAATTAAATCACGAAAAATTCACGATTTTTCGTGTTTTTTTCGATGCGCGTGATCTAAATATTTTTAAAACTCATTCAAACTTTCTGGATATTTTTTAAAGGCGAAATTGCACCCTTATTTCAAAGAGCAACCCGATCAAAAAAAAAAGTCGAAAAATGAAACTGCCTAGGAGCAGCGCAGTCGAATTCGTCGGCTAGGGAGAAGGAGGAGGGAATTGTCGACTGCTAGACTTTACACAGAATGAGCCATGTCCTAATCTCTGTAAATATTCGATTAGTATTATATCGATTATTACATAGAATATCGGTAGGTTTTTATGTAGTGTAGTGGATAGCAAGCTTAAATCCTACCAGATAAATTGATGGATCGATTCTCACTTTGAGCAATTATTTTAATACGTTTATTAACAAGCGATCTCCCACTCAACCAGACCGAAATAGGGGAGACTGGAGTATGCCGGAACACCGGGTCAAGAGGTACATTAGGGGGAAAATGTTTTTATCATATTAAAATTTTTTTAGTATGTTATTTAGATACATGCCATCTAATTTGGCATGAAATTTCGTTGAGTTTTGTCAGTAACTGTATCAGTTATTAACACAACTAAAAAAACGATTTTTGTTAGTTAATTTTTTTCCGCCAGATAAGGTTTTTAGAAAAAAGAGTCAATGACATGTAAATGTAATATAGAAATGAAGCTAAATCATTTCTTTATCGTTAAAAAAAAATTTAGAATTTTTGATCAATAATATTTACGTTTTTAAAAAAAGAGTCTTTATCGGGAAATCGGGACAGCAGCGACAGCTGTTTTTGACTAATCAGGGCCAATCAGCGTACAGCGTTTTAAAGAGGCTGTACGCTGATTGGCTCTTTAGGACATAAAATTGATTTCCAGACCTGGCAACGCAGGATGTTCAACTGCTCCATAAGGGTTTTTGTATCATACAGGGCTATTCGACATCTTTTTTAACATTTGTATCCATCGCGGCAACACAGCAGTCATTGGAATTTATCATCTGAGCCGTATTCTGCCTCGCTTTGTCTGACCCATCCGATCAACCCATCTCATCCCCCACTTCCATTCAAAACCCACTGAATGAAAATGCGCAATACGCATCATAACTCGATTTAGCCTTGTTGTTTTAAGGAAAAGAAGGAGACAACTGTGGTTGTGATATAAGGTGAAGCGTCTGCACTACTGGCATTAAATGATGGCGCGTATTCCCGAAAAGCTACATGATTTATTCATGGGGCTCGTTGGGGAGACTGTACTTATATGGAACGCTGTACTAAATGAAACGGTTCGTTAAAAAATCGTTTATATGGTTTTTAATGGTTCAGAATCATACAAAGTATTCATTTTGTTTGGTTTGTATGTAAGTTAGTAAGTTAAGAAATAAAAAATGTACACCAAAATTCTTTTAAAAAACGCTCACTGCTGTTAGTTAAGATTAACAGAATTAACTGATAACTTATTGAAAATTAAAATAGCAATATGGCCATACGGCCCACTAATTGGCCCAGAAATTTATAACGCCCAATTTATTTTTTCGTATTTTCAAAGAGCTACAGGGATAAATTAAAAAAGAAGATAAGGGTGAAAAACAAAATCCGTTCCAAATAGCCCCACTCTCCTTTACTATATTGATCAAATTTAAGAAAAGTAGTCTTTAACAATAGAGCGGGGGTATTAATAGTACGATAATTTTTTTTCGAGCTCAATGTGAAAAGTCCTTCATTAAAAAAAATCTGGAAAGACGTAGTTCCGTAAGGTTCCATGCAAAATTGGGCGCTAGTTTTAAGATAAAGGAGTGGTTGTTGCGAGCTAATGTCTAAAAAACACCTTGAACGACACTTTTTACCAGGACTTCGTGGTCCCGAGGTGGTAATGAGTAGCTGAAATAGTTTCGAATAATAATAGTTCGAATACCTTAGCTGAACATGATTACGAAGTAAATGTTAGCAAACATTTGTCATGCCCTTTATATCCTGCCTTTGCGAATGCAGCTCCCCGAATTTGGAACAGTCCTCTCTCGGTGAAATCCTGTGATTCACTTTCTTCTTTCCACTCCTCATTAAAGACATATTTGTTCAAAAATTCCCCAATGTATAACTGCTGAAGCTGATATATTTACTTGTAGCCTATTTCAAATCTCCTCCCAGCTGAGTCAAAGCGCCTTTGATAACTTGTGTAAAAGGCGCTATACAAATAAATTACATCATTTTATTATTATTATTGTAGGCTTAAAAATGTCAGGAGGTAAACAACTGTGTTCGGACACAGAAAGACATTATTTTAACCATGGCAACTGGTTTGTTTACCATTGAATAGCTGTTTATTGGCTTATACATAACGACAGATAGCATTCAAGCAGCGTCAGTGTGCTTGGTTTGTGAAAAAGTTTTGGTGATAACCGAGTAGGATATCAAGCTACGTGTTCTTACCTGTGTATACCTAAATATCTAGATATAGACAGATAGAGTAACACAGTGAGTTCCTAACATTTACAAGCTTGAACTGGGTTAAAAATCAGATTCTGATTGAACTCAGAAAGTCGTGGAAAAGAAAATGTTATATTTTGAAGAATGAAAAAACCGAGTGAAGCCGATTTGGGAGAGATGTTCCATTTCAGTTAGTACCAAGACTCTCTTTCCGTCACCCTATACCTTGAACCACCCCAGGTGGTTAACGACAAAGTATTTTTGTTTCTTCATTCAACTATACATGTTATGTTCCAGCCTCTTTGGAAAAACAACTGTTTGTCTTTTGACGTGTATAGTGGATGCTGGGTTGCAAGATCTCTCAATTCAGCAAAATCAGAGGATTCGCCCTATGTTGTCCTCTCGCTAAGACCTGTTTCTAAATGATAGAATCATGATAATTACAAATTCATACTTATATATAATTGATATTCCGTAAGTACTGTAGGAATTCGATAATAATAATAATTATTTGTTTTTCTACATTCTTTAACACACACTCTTAGTTTATGTCTCAAATTTTTTCCCTTCTTTCTATGGTAAAGGCAAAAAAGTAGGAAAAAGGTAGGGAATTCCTTCTACTTTAACGAAGTAATAAACTATTTTATTACTTCTACTTTATCAAAGTAAAAAATTATTTTGTTTTTCATTCTACTTTTGTATGGTAGGTTAAAAGTATACTGTCTAGCATTTTAATGTTTAATAATTATTTGTTATGCTTAGTAAGAGTTTTGGGAAAATGCTTATGCTTATTTTCCTTACTGCAACGAAAAAATGACAAGAGTCCATTTCATTTACTCTAACTGTGTCTGATACTTACGATTTGCTGTTAAATCTAAGGTTCAATCAGTACAGTGGTTATCAAGTTGAAATGCCAATTCATAATTGAAAGTGAGAATCCATTAGTTACAGTTCGATGCTGGTCAAAGCCACAAGGCAGAATAGGTAAATATAGAGACTCTACTTTTCTTCTCGACTCTTTTCTAATGGTTTTACTACCATAAGGTAGGAAGGACTACTAAAAGGTACTAGTCCATTTGGCTACCGAAAAACTAGGGGAAATTAGAGCAAAGGTAGATACAAAAAACTTTGAGTACAACAAACATAAACCACGATGAAAAGAGTAAAGATTATACGAATTGCTAGATCTGAGAACTCAGTATCCACTACAGTTCTATAGCTAAACATTTGTTCAATATTAGGAAACCCCTCTTATGACAGAGAAAATCGAAGATCTCCCCTTTTGCCCGCATCACTTTTTGTCATATGTAGGGCTCATAAAAAAATTCATAAACACTATTGCTTATCCTTTCCTCTAAAAGATACCCAAAGGTTTTTTTTATTATTTTAGATGCCCTAGGTATCACGGTTTTACGACACGGAAACGATGTTAAAGGATTTTTATTCTGTGTTGCTCTTTGCGTTTTTGAATGTTTCGCTTTCCTTCGTTTCCCTTCGATTTACTTTTCCTTTTATTAACAATATTTCGTTTCAGATTTAAGAGTTATACTCCTGCCCAATATGGTACACCGCCTGTCCAATTCTCGACATCAAATTTCATTTTTACCCTAATTCAATTTTTTTTTGTTAATTAAACATATTTTTTTGTAAGAAAAAATGTCTCTGTGATAAATTCTCAAACGTTCAATCAGATTTGAATAATCAACGATTAGTATTGAATGCCGGTTCATTATTCACTATATCATAATTTAATAAAAATTTAATATATTTTGGGCTACTATTACAGTAAGATAATCATAATAAACATGGAGGATAGAAATGTGAGCTTCATTGACATACGGAAAAATACATCGTGATGAAAAAATGGGTATGAAAAGCCTTTGCTACTCAACTATTGCAATTGTTCGACCGCCGTTGCTGAAAGGTTCTCCGATTTTGATTTATTTTGACTAGATAGGAAAGCCTATTTGATATTTATAGAACCAAAAGGCTGTTTCGGCTTTAACACATATGTCCGCATTACATTTTTTGAATAAAATTCGAAATAAAACCACGTTAGTGAATCACATTATTGTCTAGAAAAATAATTTTAAAAATGATAACGTTGATATGTTTTGTCGCTTTTCCGATTCGTGAAACGAATTTCAAGAGAAATAACTAGCTTTGCTTAAAGTAACATTAATGGTGGTGAGTTTCCAGCTTTTTCTCTGGTATGTGCTATTTTATTTCAAAAAATTAAGAGTTATTGAAATAGCATTGGTCTAGTTGTTATGGCAATATATACTACACATTATCAAGAGCTTATGTATGCTATGTTTTACAGCCATCTTAAAAAATTTTAGCAATTTTAAAATCTCTAAAGAATAGTCTTGTTTCTTGTTCTTCATCTATTTACAATTTTTATTTTTAATACGAAAATAGAAATTTTAAAATAAATATTTTTATTTCAGACACCGGTTGCACATTTCTGGGCAGAATCCAATCATCACAGCCAAAAGCGTCGATTTTGTAACGTCTGTCGTAAACGTTTGGACGATACCTATTCTTTCCGATGTGAAGGTAATACGTGTGTATATAAAAAAATAATCATTTTAATCAGTATTAATTGTAACACTAGTAAGCATCCATAGCGCTGACTTTCCTCTGCTGCATTCTGAATTAGGGTTTTAAAATATCTTATTGGCTCGTAAGGCCTACTCTGAGGATGCAAATGTTTTGTGTTAAAAAGCTGAAACGGCAGGAATTAGCAAATTCCAGTAGACTTCCAAAGCGCTGACTTTCCTCTTGGGGTTATGGTTTAACATATCTGACTTGCTCTTACTCTCAAGATGCATTTTCTGTGCGTGTTAAAACGCGGAAATGGTGGGGATGGGTAAATTTTAAGGCCGGGTACTGTATGAGTTCGTACAATTTTTTCCATTTACTTGTAGTTTGTGACTATCATGTGCACGCTGAATGTCAAGACGGAGCATTGCCAAATTGCCGACAAGCTTCTACATACACTCCTGGATGGACATTGGAAGAGATTCGACCAACGCATTATTGGCGTGAAGGAAACTTACCCACCGGAGCAAAATGCATACTTTGCCGTAAATCTTGTTGGAGCGCTGAATGCCTGGCCGGATGGAAATGTGAATGGTGTGGCTTGGCGGTAAAAAAAATTACATTTTAGTGAAAAAAAATTGCTAATAATTTACATGCAGATTACAACTGTACCTACCATATTGATACACGAGTAGGGAATAGTGGATTAAGAAGAGAACGATAGGAACTTGACACACGGGATATAACTATTAACTAGAGGTAGATGCAAAACATGTAGTTATAGAAGATTAATTATTTATAGGATTTGAAAAAATCAAATCAAATCCAATGAAATCCAAAAAAAATTAAAGATTTGATTTGGATTTTAAAATGTTTTTAATGGTTTTTAACTGACAGATTTGATTTGGATTTGTATTGATTTTCTTCAAAAATCCAAACCAAATCCAAATCAAGATAAAGGAAAACTGGAAACGTCCTTTTAGCGACAGCTTTTTTAATCACTAGGAAGTAGGGGATGTTTTTCACTGCTTTATCGGGTACGTAGGGTTGGGACCGCAGCGGTTCTTGCACTGTGGTAAATCACCGCTAGGGTAAACCCTACGCACCCAATAAAGCAGTGAAAAACATCTATTCTAGGACATTTTAAACTCGCTCAACACGTTGAAATTATGAAATAACAATATGAATTCTTGAGTAAAAAAGTTTTTTAATTCTTTGATGAAGATTTTTGGAAAACTGATTTTTTCATTCAGCCCAGTACAGTATTGGAAAATGAACGAACATAGTTTTACAGCACTTGCACCCATAGCAATAAGGAACGCTATGAGAGTACTTGCTTCGTCAGCTAATATTTAGCGGGCTTTTAAGTTTTAATACAGCTATTGATATCAAGTCCGCTAAAAGAACCCAAATCAAAGCAGCCATATTTCAAATGCTTTTTTTCATTAAAAATGTCCATATTTTTTCTCTTAAAACTTAATGTCTAACATTATCGTTGTCTAATTGAGTAATTGTCTTACTAATTTTATTCGTTCATTTTTTTATTATAAAGTTATTTGGTGTCCATTGTTTTTTAAACTATAATTTAACAATTTATTTGCTTTTTAAAATGTTTCATATCGACAGTTATCACTCTGCACACAGAAACTTCTTAACTTGAAATGAAAAAATTTCGTTAACTTTTTTAAAATTTGATTTTGATTTGATTTGGATTTGATTTGGATTTGGATTTTTTTAATGATTTGAATTTGAACGATTGTCCAATGATTTGATTTGAAATTTGTTGGATTTTTTAAATTGGATTATTTTAATTTGGATTTTTTTTATGATTTGGATTTGAACGGATTTTTTCAATGATTAATTTTTTTTATTATTGAAATTTTGATTTAATTAGATTTCATTAAATTTTACTTTTTAAGATTTGATAAATCCTAAATAACCGTCAAATTCAATGCACTGGTTTTAGAATATATGGTAATGCATGACAATGTCATTGTTTCCAATTTAATTTGATCAAGACAAAGTTTGGATATATAATGAAAGTGTGATCCTGAGTTCGAGTAATAAATTTTTTTCTCGGATTATTGCTCGCTCTATCAATTTTAAATAAACTATATGTGTATGCAATGACGATAGTAAGACAAGAGAGATTGCAAACGACGGTTTTGTCAGTATATCACCCATGTTAACGGCTTATTTTTAAAATTTCGCCATAAGAAATGTGGTCGTGTTTTAGAACATATAACTTTTGCACGATAATTTAAGGATAAGAACCCTAGCAAGACAAGATTTTTATAAGGCAATCATTTATTGATACTAAAACTACTATATTTTAAAATAATATTAATGGTATCTTAATAATCAAATTGACAAATTACAATTATTAACCCATCACTAAGCACGAAAAAGCTGATGAAAGTCACACATTTTAATGAAATAGATTTGGGTTTTCTGATAATACATTTATCAAGTGTACACCTTTTCTGAATATTTTAAATTTCTTTTGATGAATATAGAATTATAGATCAGTGGATTATGTTTAACAGGATACAACCTTCTACGCATGATTTGTTAGTAACCCGTATTAAATTTAAACTCTTCTGTTGCTTTCGCCAATATTTTGCAAATTATTAAACCGCAAAATTAAGTTAGTTGTTGACAACTAGGTATTACATTTCTTAACTCTAAACAGAATCTTCGTGAACTTCAGAGATCTTGATGTTGTTGTTAAATTGTAAACATTACAAATATTTATTCAGGTGCATTCTATGTGCTACAAATCTGTCAATCCAGAATGCAACTATGGAATCCTTGCACCAAGTCTTTTGCCACCACACGCCGTCAGTAATAATTGTCATACAGTTGCACTGGAAACACTGATAGGTTCACAACCAAGGAGGAGGGAGACCGCATCCCGTACGTACAATATAATAATTCTTCTGAGATGTTAAATCCTTCATATTTAATCTTGTAATTGGTGGGTTAGTCAACATTCTCGTGATGTTCAAGATATGTGTGTCAAAACAGCGATGAAAGAATTTAAATTGAACCACTATTTTGTTTACTATGCAACTAATTTCATTAGTGATTCATTGTGATTTATATTAATATAAAATTAAGTACCATTTTAATACAGTCAATCATTGTTTAGCTCGCAGTATTTCAGAAGATTTTTCGAGTGGAGGAGGTGGCGAAGCCGCTACTAAATCATTCCGAGAAACTGATGACAATTACTGTCAAAGCAGAGAGCGAGATCGATCTAGAGAACGTGATGACCGAGACGAAGGTAAAAATTATGAAATTGATATAGAACTCTACATCTTCATGTTTGATAGTACTTTGTAGATACTTTAATGTTGAATATATTTTTTTATTATTTAGAATTAATAAAAGTTTATGACGGGATTGCTTCATTCCGTCATCATAGCTACAAACTGATTTCAGTTCCTAGACACACTAGCGTGGAACAACTAGTAGCTGCTGCAATGTGGGCATTTCATCTGACGGGCGATCCTGGTAATTTTATTACCCTTACGAACATAATCAAAGTTAATTTAGATTTTATAAATATTTTTAAACAATTGGTTTTCATATGATTGAACAAGAGCTTTAATAATAAAATATTTTCTTTTCTTTTTAACGAGCTTTTTAAGGTTTTAGGAAACACAAACTTGTGTCTTCTTTCAATATCTTCTTTACTTTGCCTCATAAGATGAACTGTTAATAGTACAACTCCAAATTTAGGACTTTAAATTTTGTTTCTGCACATAATTTTTATGGTTACCCGTTCTTAAACAAATATATTATCCTCCCAAATGTCTTCGATGAAACACCTATATCTAGGTATAAGTTTAAGGCATTTATATATAATGGAGTGCTTTAAGGCAAATTCATTCTGAAAAGAACGTGAATTTTTGAAACAAGCGAAAACTTTTGCCACGTGATTCGGCATAGGAATAATTTCTAAACTTTTGGAAAGTTCACTTCCATAGCTAGGGAATGGAATTGTTATGGGTCTCGAAATCCAACCTCACGAATGTTGTGTTACCAATTCCTCCATCGAGTCGGGGTCAAATGGGTTATAATTTTGAACGAGGAATCGGCCAAAAAAAGTATTACAAACACCAAAACCCTAGAAAAATATATGATCCAATCAATAAATCCCATTGAAATATTATTAAAAGGTACGGTCGCAACGGCAATTCTTGTTCGTTTTATCATTTTATTAATTACGATTTCACTTTTTTTTCCCTATACCTATACCGCAGTAAAACACTGTAGTCTCATTAATTTTTCCACGCATAGCCACGCACGCATAAAATTACACACATAGCCAGGGGTTGAAAGAAAAGTGTTCCATCGTTTTATGGGTATTGCATATTACTAGATACCTTCTTTTTAAAACTTTGGGGTTGAGTTTGCAATAGGCGAAAGAAAATTCCCATTATTTAATAAGATGGAGGCAAAGGTCACAAAACTGATCACTAGCGTAATAATCTATGATTTTACTCCATCACTTTTAACATTCGATATTTTATCGCAAGTTGCGCTGGGTTCCTTAGGTGCAGGAACCCAAGGTGGTGGTGGCAGGGCTGCGCCACCACGACTCCTAGCTACAAAAACTGGTTTCGCGTCATAATACCAAAAGGATGAGCCAATAAAAGAGAGTGTAAACATGACAATGCTCACAAAAAAGGGAAACTAGAAGTAGAATTTGAACGTTAGATGGCTCAAACTAATAAATAAAATAAAAAACAAAAAAAAGCTCGGCAGATTCCCGGCCGTTTCAGTCTTTTGTTCGCTATTATCTTAAGAGATATCGAAGAATATTTTAATTTTCAAATATGCTCCTGTCTCAAAAAAAGAGGCATTGGTGATCATTTTTTCGTTTGAAAGCTGACCTCGTCTGCCCTACTAAAAATTTTATCGCTCTACTTTTTTCTTATAAGATTAAAATCACGCCAGTGACTCGCGCGTGAAAAGTTCTTTCACCAAAACTAGAATTAAGCACCCTTTCATTTTTCCTAGCTATAAGTGAGCTGAGCCCTACAGCAATACAGTAGATTTTGAAAATCCAACCTGTTCTGCGAAATCTTTTACTCACTTTCAAGCAAAACAATGTAAAAGACCGGATGTATGCCAAATCTCACTTTTTTCGTTTTTTAACTTTAGATTACCGCTCAAATTTAGCTTTTATTTTATTTCGTCAAAGGCACTCTCAGGTTTTTCTGCCACATACTATAAAGAAAAGTCTTCAATTTGAAATGCGCATTAAAATAATAAAAAAGCCAAATTTTAAAGGAAAATCAATTCTTTATTTTAAGAGCTATAATTAATACTTTTGATTACAATTTCCAACGTTCAAATTGCGTATAGAATAACAAATGTTACTAAAATCGGACCAATAAGAGCCCAGAATGATTTAACAAAGCGTTTGAAACCCACCGTTTCCTTTAAAGGGTGAAATTCGTCTCATCGGTACATAAATAAGATTGGATATGATTGTTTGCATGAATGATAATTTGTGTGTAATAAGCGATATATATCCAGAAAAATAATATATGATTGTAATAAGTATATCCTTAAAACTGGATAATTTTTATATTCGCTCGTTTTCTAATTAAATTCGGACATTATTGAGAGAATAATTTGATTTTTACTCTCAAATTTTTTACGAAACTTGTTTGGTTCTTTTATCCTCCTCCTCTGATTAATTGGTTCTTTAATTTCCTTTCTTTGCCTCCATCTAAGAAATGTAGGGGAGGCCGGGGTTCTTCTGAACATATTTTAAATTTTTTCATAGCTACCAAATGCCAAATGCATTGCGATACGATTGAAATAAAAAGATTAAGTTATAGTTTTTAATATCCCTAACATACCTTGTTTTCAAAGATTCCGTTGTGAACGCTTTGAATTAAGAATTAAGAAAAGAACGGCTCTGAAATGTGAACGTCGGGGTGAAAATTTGACAATTCATCCTCCACTTGATTTTATTTTGACCACATATTTAATAATGGAAATATTTGTTCTTAACTTGGTTGCATTTTTTTGAATTTCTGTTATTAATTACAGAATTTAAGCCAATGAAATCATAAAGTACGAACTGAATAATTTAGGATGACGCCATTATGAAAGAGGCGTTTTTGTTTCGTAATAAACAAATATTTTATAATTTTGTTACACTTTCTTTACTAGGGGATTATTATCTAACAGACCTGTGTGGAAATTCTGAAAAAGAAGTTGAAGATCCATATCCAATTCCTTTGTTAACGCGAGTTGATGGAAGAAAACCAGCGTTATTACTTCGTTTTAGGTAGGAAATTTTTAATTATTATGCTGTTTGAAATGTTTAGCACAATTAACGGAAAAAATAGTGTGGGTTTTATTGGACATTTGTAATTGATACATTTAGATTTTATTGGGTCTTTAGTTTTGGAACAATCAATAATTAACCCGGAGAAGTGGTTATTCGATTATTCATTCGATTATACATTAATAATAATAAACATAAACAACTATTTTATAACTGTAGCAATATCCTTTGGTATAAGAGCTAGAATACTTCGTTCTTTTACAGAGAAACAATATAAAGTTACAAACTGTTGATTTGTGAACATAAATCAACGCTCGCTTTTTGGCAGCAAGTTGCTATAGAGGTTTTAGGGTCTTGCAAGCCTAGGACAACCGTACAAGTCGGTGCAAAAGAGATACAATTGGTGTATACAGAGCTAACTTGGTAGTGTTAGTATTAAACGCGTAACCTATGAAAATTAATGTTTTATTTAAATCAGATATGATTGGATTAATGAAGCTGAATAGCCAATCTACTGAATTGCTGAATGATTTTTTGTATATGATTATCTTAAATTGTGAAGAAAGCTAATAACATACTCGAAGATTTGAGCTGTTTTCGCAAAGTGGGACGAAATTACACACAGTATATAAGTTTCCTGACAACTGGGAGTAGCTTACGGAAAAAATTCGATTAAATGCTTTTTAAACTGGAAGTTCTTGGGGACTTTAGATTATTAAGATTCTCAAGATGTTTTATATATAAAAAAAGGATAGCGACAGCTTGTATCCCCCCCTGCCCCTAATATGTAAAATCTCTTATTTTCGAAAACCGACAACTAAGGAATGAAGAACAAAGGGAAAATATGTAGAAATTTTCCGTTTTAAAATCAAAACTCAAATGATTTTTAGTACGGCAACACTTGATTTTATAGAGCTAACAACCCGAGAAGAATTTTCTTATACAAGAACCGTTGCGTTTGGTATTATAGTATAATAAATTGATATTTTCACTGCTGAGAAACCGTTCATTTTAGCGTTTGTCTTGATGTGAATAACATGATTTAATTTTGGAAAGTTTAATGGTAATCATAGTGGTGAAAAATTCTTGAAAAAAAATTCTCCTACTACTCAATTCTCCTTTCATGTCACAGCAGCGGTGAACCACTAAGTTGGTAAGGTTTTTTATTTTTTAAAAGTGTGGAAACTCGAGCACTTGTATTTGCATCGGTAGAGAGGAGACGCGTTCAAGGCTGAACCACTGAACGAGCTACGGAAGAAACAAACGCAAAGCAAGCCGGAAATTTGTTAATTTTTAAAATTTACGATTGTTGTGAAGCAAAAACGACATTTTAAATAAATGAAATTCATAGTTAAGGCCAAGAGGATAATGTTCACTAAAAAATGAAGACGAAAATCGGCTAACTAACGTATGAAAACGAGACGGCAATATGTGAATTTTACTCATCATGGTTTGAGCTTCGGCAAAGTATATAAAGGGTGACGGTATGAGATTGAAACAAGGTGATTGGATTATTTCAATCAAATGACGCGTCTTCTTACTGAGATAACATATCAATTTTATTGGAATTCGTTATAAAGTTCCACATGGAACTTTTCAAATTCTTTAAAGGGCAATTACCAACCATTAATCGGGGGCATTAGTTAAGGGGGAAAGAAAATTAAGGAAAAGAAAGGTGGGGTAATAAAAAGGCTGTAATCGTTGCTTTATCCGCATAAATCGTAAACATCATCGGTGTAATCGATAGGATGTACGTGTATCCAATATAGACTATGCTACAACTTCCACATATTACTTGGCTTGCTAACATTGATGGGATTTTGTAAAGTATTTTTAATGAACATTTATATAGTTATTTTATTGTAAAAAGATGTAAACAAGTGCAGAATGAACGTGTCTCTTTTATATTTTCAAAATTGATTTCTAACAGTAAATCTATTTGAAAAATGCAATATTTCTACAAAATTCATAGGAAAAATTCTGCTCGGGAATATGTTTTTAAAGCCTTAGTGCGCTCTCATAGCTCTATTTTCCGTCCCGTAGTACAACAGTGCCAAAGTAGCCCCACTTCTTACTGCCCTCTTGACTGTCCGAAAACTAATTCATCTAATTTAAAAGACGTGAAAAAAATCCCCAAAGAATTACACAAAGTCCTCAGTTCAAAATCGGATCAAACTGATTATCGGATGAAAACTGAATTTTTTTGTGCTTTTTGTTTTGCTTAAATCAATTTAGGTAAAATAAAATTTACAAAATGAAATACAATTGCACCAAAATGTTACTATAGTATAGGCAGTAACGAGCTCACTTTTCATAAAAAAGCTTGATGTGATATGATCTCTTATTTGATCTGATAGAATCTCAATGCAAAATTATCATATGGATCATGTGATATTTGTGAGTGAAATCATATACGATAATTAGTGACAAACTGGCAGGAGAAGGAGAAGCCGAAAATGGTGCCAATTGTGCTACAAAACCTCGAATAATTCTTACACGAACATTTTCGATTAATGCTTACTCTGCAACTGGCTCCGACTTGTAAAGGCTTTTATTTGATTGTGAATTAACATATAGACGAAAGTTAAGAAAATTCCCCCATTTAAGTAAAAAAAAGAGTATTGATTTCATTATTTAAAAAAAAAAAAACTTTCTTACTTTCTTCTTTTGAATTTAGGGAGTCTACCGATTCTGGTTGGGTTCGCGTTCACGCTGGAAGACTGCAAGTTTCAGAATCCCCTAAGCTTGTACCCGTGAGTAGTGGTACCAGCGCTGCTAGTCTACTCAGTGAATCACTGCCATTGTTTGGATTGGAATCAGCAAATCCAGATGATTTTTCGGTTACTGAAATAATTATGCATAAAGGAGGTAATTTCATTTTTCATGTAAAGGAATTTGACTTTATACAATATTAAAATTTCATTATACTCATATTTTCCGTACGTTTTGTCCCCGATAACTTCATTTTTAAACGAATTTTTCTATTAAATAAAGTTTCGGAACGAGTTCTCGGTAGAGAAGAAATTCCATGGGAGTCGCTTAAGCAGATTGGTCGTGAATCCCTTCGGCAAATGCAGCGCACTCGATTCTACCTTCAACCTAAGGAAGTTCCGTGTGGCGAAAATTTGGCTGTGTTCGTAAGCAATTTACCATTTAATCTCTCTCAGCGTCAGTATGAAAAGATTCTACTTGATATTCTTGGAAAAGGTACAGTTGCTATTTATTTTGCTTGAATTTACAAAGTTTTAAACTTATTCAAAACTAGCAAAGTTCTATACTAACGCAAAACTTTCAGAAAACAAATATTCTTTGATTGGGCCCATATATTACGAGTATGGTTCGATGGTTTTAACATACCAGAAATTTGACGATGCCATCCAGGCTTGCTACACCTTAAAAGATGCGATTTATGAGGAGCGAAATTTATCAGGTACACGAAAAAATATGGAATTTATGAAAAATGGTTTGTTAATCTGTCAATTTTATTAATAGCTGCTCTTTTGCCAAATATAATACCTCAATTGATTCCTCCCGAAGTTCAACCTCTTTTAGTCTTCGTAAACGTAAAATCAGGAGGCTGTCAAGGCCTTGAACTTGTGACGAGCTTTCGCAAGCTCTTAAACCCATATCAAGTTTACGATCTTGACATTGGTGGCCCATTACCAGGCCTCTATGTTTTCCGCCACGTGAAAGATTACCGTATTCTGGTCTGCGGAGGTGACGGCACTATAGGTTGGGTTTTACAATGTCTAGATAATGTTGGTCAGGACAGTGAATGTTCTTCGCCCCCTTGTGCCATTGTTCCTCTTGGCACTGGAAATGATTTGGCCCGCGTATTACGTTGGGGATCAGGTACAACTAACCATACACGATTTATAATAATTGAACTGCATTGAAACGTTTAACGTTCAGGTTATACTGGGGGAGAAGATCCATTAAACCTTCTACGGGATGTAATTGACGCCGAGGAAATCCGACTTGATAGATGGACAGTTGTTTTCCATCCTTCAGACGAGAAATTATCTGAAGACTGTAAGAATAGTTGTGGAACAAGTGGTGTTATGTCCACTTCGACAGCTATAACAAATGAAGATAATACCCAAATATTTGTTATGAATAATTATTTCGGCATTGGGATCGATGCTGATCTTTGCTTAGATTTCCATAATGCCAGAGAAGAAAATCCAAATAAGTTCAATAGTCGGTAAGATCACTAATATTTCCATAGATGATGTGCTGTCAACTTTATAAATTTTGACATTTTTCAAGGCATTTGCAATTGTCACTTTTATTCGACTAATTTTTAATTAGTCGAATTAGTTGAATAAAAGTGACAATTTTTTATTTTCTGTCAAGCTAATATTTACCTGTGTTTTTATACAGATTACACAACAAAGGTGTCTACGTAAAGATGGGAATACGCAAGATGATGGGGCGAAAAATGTGCAAAGATATGCATAAGGAAATTCGGTTAGAAGTGGATGGAAAAATGGTTGAATTACCTCCTGTCGAAGGAATAATTATTCTAAACATATTGAGGTATTGCTTTACTTTCGGGATAGTTTCAGAAACAAGTTATTCTCTCTTGTAATTCGAAAACTTATTGGGTCTCAACCTTTAGTTGGGGATCTGGCGCTAACCCGTGGGGGTTTGAGCGTGATGACCAATTCTCCATGCCTAATCACTGGGATGGTATGCTTGAAGTAGTAGGGGTTACTGGTGTTCTTCATTTGGGCCAAATTCAATCGGGATTACGATCAGCTATTAGAATTGCACAGGTCATTATTCATCAAGTGATAACAAATTGAAAAAAATATATCGTCTCTTATCTGAAACTCAGGGTGGGCATATTAGAATACGAATGAACAGTGAGTTACCTATTCAAGTTGATGGTGAGCCATGGATTCAGTGTGCTGGTGAAATAGTTGTTCTGAAATCTGCATTGAAGGTAAAGACGATTTTTCATAAGTTTCAAAGTTCCAAACTGCATGAAGACTTAATACAATTTCTTTAGCACTACAGTTAATTAACCGAATTAATTTTTTTTCCACAATAACTTAAAAATAATATTTGTTATAATATACAGGCTACTATGTTAAAGAAGAAAAAAGGGAACAACCCATCTAACAGTGGTGGCAGTAGCGGTAACCATACCAGTGGAAGTAGTAAAGCTCGTTTTCCAGCATCAATTCAAGCAACAACAGACTTAGATAACTGTGGATTTGACGATTCTCAAAATGCTGAAGGGTGTAGCAACAAAACGCAGATCTATTCAACAACCGTCTAAAAAAATTTGAAAATCAATTCAATTTGCAAAACAATTTTAGTCCATTACTTCAGAATGTTCGAATTTATTTGACACGCAGACTTCAGTATAGATTCGGAATTTTGAGTGAGTGGATTAATCCCGAGATGTTAATGAACTCTTTCCGAAATATCCTAACTTCTACAACAAGATTTTCTACGTTGCTACAATAATACTTCTCAATTTCTTTTCAAATTTTTATGTTAAAAGTTTATTTTAAAAATAGTTTTTTGTGCTACTTTTATGTTGGCCTATAGTTCTGCGTCCACTAAAATTCTCGTAATTATGTTTCATTTGCTTATTTAGACGCAAATTCTGAATCTCGTCATTCCATTCCCAATTTTATCATATAAAACTATCAGTCAAGCTGTCGTAAGTAAATCGAGGAATAATTTTATAAGACTTTGAAACTTAAATCAGCAACCATCTCTAGAAAATAATATTCCTCTTGAGAACTTCCTACATTTTAGATGAATTAATTTCACTTAATTCGTTTAATTAGATCGCATATATATACATCAAAGTATATATGTATCTGCTATGCAGGAATTTAATTAAATTAAAGAAAAAGAATGTGTTTAGAAGCCAAAAATATTTGGATGCATGATATGGCTAGCTGGAATACCAAATTTATAATACATACATTTATTAAACATAATAATCTAGTCAAGAACGTTAAATGAAAGCTAAGTTTTACTGCTAAAAACTAAGTAAATTTTGAAGTTCATGGGTATTTATTTTAAATCTATTATTCACAAATGGCACATTTTAAATGTTTTATGTCTTTTCTATGTATGTCTTAGATATATACTTTGATTTGGCCCAAATGTTTTTATTTTACTTAATTTGTTTTGGCTTTAGCCAAAGACTGTATCCTTATTACATTTTGGCCAGGGATAATGTTTTCACGAGAGAAACGTTTTCAATCGAATTAAAACTAGCAAATATAACCTGTCTTACAGTTATAATAAGAAAAATATGCTAACAAATAATAAATTGCCTTGGCTAATAATCCCCTGCAACATGAATTAGAAGAAAAAGTCCCCATAAAAAAAATTCAGAGAAGAAATGCATGACACACAGTAGCTTGTTATACATGAAAATTTATCATCAGAATTTGTTTTTCCATATCTAATGTGGGAAAAGGCCATATTGAAATCTAACTATGACACATACCAGTCAAAGAAGTAAAGAATAAGTAAGAAGTAGTATGAGTTTGGGGTTCATTTTGAAATATTTAAAACTTTAATTGATTGGTTTATCGTCGGTAATCAACGTAAATATTTTGAATGGTTATGTCAATTTTTTGTTTTCATTTTTCAAACTCTGGTTATTTTAACAAGAAGGCCATACTTCGTGAAAATTAACTGATCTGTTGATGCAAATGATCCTTGTCGGCACATCGAACGCAAAATCAGAAATGGTTAATGCCAAGGCGATTTTTTAAGACATCGTCCTGTTGAATTTTGACTAAACGTCGTTTTGATTGAGAATTTTAATCAAACCCAATCCCAGATAATTTACATTACACATAATCGTTGTACTAATCGTAAATTAATGAAATGAAATACAAGTTTGTAAGCTTGATAATAATTGCTTCGGAGAGTTTATAAACTTTTAGTTTTGTTGCACATTTTATCTTTGAATTGCGGGTTTAATTTTCATCTGCCATTTGAAGAATCGTCCTTTGATGATGTAGGCCTAATGGAAATAATGTTAATAGGGGCTGTCCATATATTACGTAACGCAATTTTTCACCTTTTTGGACCCCCCCTCCCCCCCTTGTCACGGATCGTAACAAAAAAACAGACACCCCCCCTTCTAATTACGTAACAAAAAACAAAACCCCCCCATTGAATTTAAAAATACAAAATACAAAATTTTCTTGATTAAAGCCATGTATTTGGTGTTACATGGTACAAACTCTTAGATAGGCTCAATAAAGAAGATGAAGGCACTAAACAGACGAACCATTTTAGTTACATTTTAGCGTGGGAAATCGATATTTTTGCCAGTTTTAACTTTTTTTAATTGAAAAAAATTTTCGGCCTTGCTACGTAACGTTTTCAAAACTCCCCCCTCCCCCCTGTAACATTTCGTAACACCTTTTGCAACCCCCTCCCCCCCCCCCTCATCGCGTTACCTAATATATGGACAGCCCCATAGTGACAGTGCTTTTCTTAAAAAAACTTAGTAGAAAGGAAGGTATTCAAAGGCTTAGGAAGCTGGTTGACGTAAGGAACAGACTTAGAACGTCGATTTGAAGAGGATTTCGGTTTTGCTTACAAAAAGTGAAGTTTTCTATTTAATACTTTTCGCATCGTTCTAGCTTTTTCCTGTTGTTAGTTATTGAACGCAAAAGTACTCTTCTCTCCGTAAGGCTCTTCTTGTTGTTCCTAAACTTTCGATAAGGTTCTCTTGCGCGTTTTCAAATTGTGGGTAACTACTGTAACTGTAAGTATATTTAGTAAACAAAAGAATGTATTAATTTTTTTCTCCACAAGGATTGATTTCTATAGTAGTTTCGCATGGATTATTCTACTGTCACTACGGGTTGCTGAAAGTAGAACTCCAAAAACAGAAGAATTCCAAAGAAAGTAGAATCCCAATTTTTTAAATATTATTTTAAATACATACAGAATGCCAGTTTAAAATATTATTAAAAATATCCAACAATTGAATTCTATTGCCCGACAGTAGAAAACCAATACGCGACAATACTATCTGATTATAGAACTCCACTACTTCTTTCAAAGTAGACCTTTGTCAAAGTAGAAGTTTTGCCACAGTAGAACTTTTGTCAAAATAGAAGCTTTGCCATTGTAAAACTTCTTTCAAAGTAGAACTCTTTTCAAAGTAGAAGTTTTGCCACTGTAGAACTTTTGTCAAAGTAGAAGTTTCGCCAAAGTAGAACTTCTTTCAAAGTAGAATTTTGTCAAAGTAGAAGTTTTGCCACAGTAGATCTGTTGTCAAAGTAGAAAATTTGCCAAAGTAGATCTTCTTTCATTATAGAACTTTTGTCAAAGTAGAAGTTTTGTCACAGTAGAACTTTTGTCAAAGTAGAATTTTTGTCATAGTAGAAGTTCTGCCACAGTAGAACTTTTGTCAAAGTAGAAGCTTTTCCAAAGTAGAACTTCTTTCAAAGTAGAACTTTTGTCAAAGTAGAAGTTTGGCCACAGTAGAACTTCTTTCAAAGTAGAACTTTTGTGAAAGTAGAAGTTTTGTCATAGTAGAACTTTTTTCAAAGTAGAAGCTTTGCCGAAGTAGAACTTCTTTCAAAGTAGAAATTTTGTTCTCCACCTCCTGAAACATCTTTTCGCATCATTTTTTAGGATTTCTTGAACCTCTTGAAATGTCTTTTCTCATCATTTTTACGAATTTTTGAAATCCATCTCCTGAAACGTCTTTTCTCATCATTTTTTCGGATTTCTTGAATTTGGACGTCTCCACCTCTTGAAACGTCTTTTCTCATCATTTTTTCGGATATTTTGAACTTGGACCTCTCCACCTGCTGAAACGTCTTTTCTCATCATTTTTTCGGAATTTTTGAAATCCACCTCCTGAAACGTCTTTTCTCGTCATTTTTTCGGAATTTTTGAAATCAACCTCCTGAAACGTCTTTTCTCATCATTTTTTCGGAATTTTTGAAATCCACCTCCTGAAACGTCTTTTCTCATCATTTTTTCGGATTTATTGAACTTGGACCTCTCCACCTGCTGAAACGTCTTTTCTCATCATTTTTTCGGAATTTTTTAAATCCACCTCCTGAAACGTCCGATGAAAAATCCACGCCAGAGCACGCCAGTGCACGCCAATGCACGCCAGAGCACGCCAGAGCAAGCCAGAGCACTACAGTGCACGCCAGTGCATGCCAGTGCACGCAGGAGCACACCAGAGCACGGTAGAGCACAGCAGAGAACAGCTCAGCACTTGAAGTTGCTATAATATTTATTTCTCTTGTTAAAACCATTTTTTAATTACAGGATGTGTAAATCAATGCCCAATACACCATTTCAAGTCTATTGAATCAATAAATTTATAGAGCAATTCATGAACAAAAAGTTTTAGAAAAACGCACATCACAGCACTTGAATTTTTCAAAATTTTTCAAGTTATTTCAGTTCTTTTGTCTGGTAGTGGAGTTCTATTGTCTAGCACTTGAGTTCTGCATAGCAGAGCACGCCAGAGCACGCCAGAGCACGCCAGTGCACGCCAGAGCACGCCAGAGCACGCCAGAGAACGCTAGAGCACTCCAGAGCACGCCAATGCACGCCAGAGCACGCCAATGCATGCCAGTGCACGCCAGAGCACGCAAATGCACGCCAGTGCACGCCAGAGCACGCTAGAGCATGCCAGAGCACGCCAGTGCACGCTAATGCACGCCAATGCACGCCAGAGCACGCCAATGCACGCCAGAGCACGCCAATGCATGCCAGTGCACGCCAGAGCACGCCAGTGCACGCCAATGCACGCCAGGACATCTCAATGCACTCCAGTGCACGCCAATGCACGCAAGAGCACGCCACTGCACGCCAGTGCACGCCAGAGCACGCCAGTGCACGCCAGAGCACTACAGTGCACGCTATGCATGCCCGTGCACGCCAGAGCAAGCCAGAGCACGGTAGGGCACAGCAGAGAACAGCTCAGCACTTGAAGTTGCTATAATATTTAATAATAATAATAATAATAATAATAATAATAATGTTATACATATTTAACGTGCACTTTTACAAACAATATGGACAAAGGCACGGCAATGACTTGGGGAAGAGGAAGCATATAAATTTCAGTTTTCAAAAGCAACACGACAGAGATGGGTTTTCAAGGAGGAGCGGAACTGTGCCAACGTTGTAGAAGATCTCACAGAAAAGGGCAATGCGTTCCAGATTGCTGGGCCAGCATATGAGAAGGAGGTGGAGCCATACTTCTTTGTTTTGATTCTTGGTACAACAAGCTCAGGACGGGAGGACAAACGACGAAGAGAACTAGGTGGCTCGTAGCGCGCGATAAGGGAAGTCAAATAGCTTGGTGCAGTGCCATTTAGGCAATTAAACATAAGCAACGATATCTTGAAATCAATGCGTTGGCGGACGGGAAGCCAATGAAGGGATTTAAGACACGGAGTGATGTGGTCACGTCTATTGCAGCCAGTCACGAGTCGAGCAGCCCAATTTTGGACCTTTTGAAGCACACATAGCTTTGATTCAGGACATCCGACCAGAAGAGAGTTGTTGCAGTCAAGAGTAGAGAGAACGAATGCATGAAGGAGTTGAGCCAGGGCAGGTTTCGACAGAAATCTCTTCATCCGGGAAATACGGCTGAGGTGAAATAGAGCCTTCTTCCGGGTGGCCAAAATTTGGGCTTCCATAGATAGCTGAGAGTCAAGCCCAGCACCAAGGTAGTGGACCAAAGTAGACGGGAGAACTGGAGAAGAACCTACCATTAGCGGCATGCTAATAGGCTTTACACGTGATGAGTCGGAGAAAACGAGAAGACAGTCTGTCTTTGCTTCATTCAGCTTCAGCTTGTTTGTCGTCATCCATTCCTTCGTCTCAGCAATGCACCGCGATAACGTAGCAAAAGCAACTTTCTGAGGGGAACCGTCAGAGTTCAGCACAAAGCGAACCATGTGTTGGGTATCATCTGCATAGAAATGAACCGGGACGTTATGTTGATTGGCAATGTCGCAAACTGGTGCAGTGTACAGGATGTAAAGAATGGGTCCGAGAACCGATCCTTGAGGAACACCATATCTCAGAGGTTTAGGAGTGGATGAGACACCTCGGAGGCTGACAGATTGACAACGGTCCGACAGATAGGACGAGAACCAAGAAAGCGCAACTCCAGTTACCCCGTACCGTACGGAAAGGCGATTCAATAAGGTGGAGTGATCGATAGTGTCAAAGGCAGCACTTTGATCTAGCAACGAAAGTAGCACAGCATCACCAGCATCAACGGCCATTCGCATGTCGTTGACAACTCGAAGGAGTGCCGTTTCTGGAGAATGATGTCGACGATAAGCAGATTGCACCGGAGCGAAGAGGTCGAAAAAGTTGAGGTGAGCGGTGAGTTGCTTCAGAGCGACACGCTCAACGAGCTTAGACAGAAAAGACAGGTTCGACACTGGCCGGTAATTTGACAGATCGTCGGGACATAAGCTAGGTTTCTTCAGAAGTGGTGTGATGAAAGCGATTTTCATCCCCTTCGGAAAAACGCCACTAGAGAGAGACAGGTTTATTATGGTCGTGATTGGAATAGCCAGGACGTCTACGAATTCCTTAAGGAGGGAAGTTGGAAGAGGGTCCAGTGGTGAAGACTTTGCTGGGCACGACATGATCAGAGCAACTGTCTCGCAGATAGTGATGGGCCGAAACAGAGAGAAATCGAACTTCAGGTTGACAGATTCATCAAGACTTGGAAAGGAGTCAGTGGAATCTAAGACAGAACGAATAGTCGAGATCTTGGTGTCAAAATAGACGCTGAATCGCTCTACCAAAGATGACAGTGAGTCATGATCCGGGAGTCGCAGTGCAGGCTTCTTATAATATTTATTTCTCTTGTTAAAACCATTTTTTAATTACAGGATGTGTAAATCAATGTCCAATACACCATTTCAAGTCTATTGAATCAATAAATTTATAGAGCAATTCATTAACAAAAAGTTTTAGAAAAACGCACATCACAGCACTTGAATTTTTTAAAATTTTTCAAGTAATTTGAGTTCTTTTGTCGGGTAGTGGAGTTCTATTGTCAAGCACTCGAAATCTGCATAGCAGAGCACGCCAAAGCACGCCAGTGCACGCCAGAGCACGCCAGAGCACGCCAGAGCACGCCAAAGCCCGCCAGAGCACGCAAGAGCATGCCAGAGCACGCCAGTGCATGCAAGTGCACGCCAGAGCACGCCAGTGCATGCCAGTGCATGCCAGTGCACGCCAGAGCACGCCAGAGCACGCCAGTGCACGCCAGTGCACGCCAATGCACGCCAGTGCACGCCAGAGCACGCCAGAGCACGCCAGAGCACGCCAGAGCACGCCAGTGCATGCCAGTGCACGCCTGAGCACGCCAGAGCACGCCAGTGCATGCCAGTGCACGCCTGAGCACGCCAGAGCACGCCGGAGCACGGTAGAGCACAGCAGAGAACAGCTCAGCACTTGAAGTTGCTATAATATTTATTTCTCTTGTTTAAACCATTTTTAATTACAGGATGTGTAAATCAATGTCCAATACACCATTTCAAGTCTATTGAATCAATAAATTTATAGAGCAATTCATGAACAAAAAGATTTAGAAAAACGCACCTCACAGCACTTGAATTTTTAAAATTTTTCAAGTTATTTGAATCTTTTGTCGGGTAGTGGAGTTCTATTGTCAAGCACTTGAGTTCTGCATAGCAGAGCACGCCAGAGCACGCCAGAACACGCCAGTGCACGCCAGAGCACGACAGAGCACGCCAGAGCACGACAGTGCACGCAAGAGCATGCCAGAGCACGCCAGTGCATGCAAGTGCACGCCAGAGCACGCCAGTGCATGCCAGTGCATGCCAGTGCACGCCAGAGCACGCCAGAGCACGCCAGTGCACGCCAATGCACGCCAGAGCACGCCAGAGCACGCCAGTGCACGCAATGCACGCCAAAGCACGCAAATGCACGCCAGTGCACGCCAGAGCACTCCAGTGCATGCCAGTGCACGCCAGTGCACGCCAGTGCACGCCAGTACACGTCAGTGCACGCCAGAGCACGCCAGAGAACGCTAGAGCACGCCAGTGCACGCTAGAGAACGCCAGAGCACGCCAGAGCACACCAGTGCACGCTAGAGCACGCCAGAGCACGCCAGAGCACGCCAGAGCACGGTAGAGCACAGCAGAGAACAGCTCAGCACTTGAAGTTGCTATAATATTTATTTCTCTTGTTAAAACCATTTTTTTAATTACAGGATGTGTAAATCAATGTCCAATACACCATTTCAAGTCTATTGAATCAATAAATTTATAAAGCAATTCACAAACAAAAAGTTTTAGAAAAACGCACATCACAGCACTTGAATTTTTTAAAATTTTTCAAGTTATTTGAGTTCTTTTGTCGGGTAGTGGAGTTCTATTGTCAAGCACTCGAAATCTGCATAGCAGAGCACGCCAAAGCACGCCAGTGCACGCCAGAGCACGCCACAGCACTCCACAGCACGCCAAAGCCCGCCAGAGCACGCCAGTGCACGCCAGAGCACGCCCGTGCACGCCAATGCACGCCAGAGCACGCAAATGCACGCCAATGCACGCCAGGGCACGCCAGTGCACGCCAATGAACGCCAGAGCACGCCAATGCACGCCAGTGCACGCCAGAGCACGCCAGAGCACGCCAGAGCACGCCAGAGCACGCCAGTGCATGCCAGTGCACGCCAGAGCACGGTAGAGCACAGCAGAGAACAGCTCAGCACTTGAAGTTGCTATAATATTTATTTCTCTTGTTACAACCATTTTTTATTACAGGATGTGTAAATCAATGTCCAATAAACCATTTCAAGTCTATTGAATCAATAAATTTATAGAGCAATTCATTAACAAAAAGTTTTAGAAAAACGCACATCACAGCACTTGAATTTTTTAAAATTTTTCAAGTTATTTGAGTTCTTTTGTCGGGTAGTGGAGTTCTATTGTCACGCACTTGAGTTCTGCATAGCAGAGCACGCCAGAGCACGCCAGAGTACGCCAGTGCACGCCAGAGCACAACAGAGCACGCCAGAGAACGCTAGAGCACTCCAGAGCACGTCAATGCACGCCAGAGCACGCCAATGCATGCCAGTGCACGCCAGAGCACGCAAATGCACGCCAGTGCACGCCAGAGCACGCTAGAGCATGCCAGAGCACGCCAGTGCACGCTAATGCATTCAAATGCACGCCAGAGCACGCCAATGCACGCCAGAGCACGCCAATGCATGCCAGTGCACGCCAGAGCACGCCAGTGCACGCCAATGCACGCCAGGACATCTCGATGCACTCCAGTGCACGCTAATGCACGCAAGAGCACGCCACTGCACGCCAGTGCACGCCAGAGCACGCCAGTGCACGCCAGAGCACGCCAGTGCACGCCAATGCACACCAGAGCACGCCAATGCATGCCAGAGCACGCCAGTGCACGCCAATGCACGCCAGAGCACACCAGAGCACGCCAGAGCACGCCAGAGCACGCCAGAGCACGCCAGAGCACGCCACAGCACACCAAAGCCCGCCAGAGCACGCCAGTGCACGCCAGAGCACGCCCGTGCACGCCAATGCACGCCAGAGCACGCCAATGCACGCAAATGAACGCCAGAGCACGCCAGTGAACGCAAGTGCACGCCAATGAACGCCAGAGCACGCCAATGCACGCCAGTGCACGCCAGAGCACGCCAGAGCACGCCAGAGCACGCCAGAGCACGCCAGTGCATGCCAGTGCACGCCTGAGCACGCCAGAGCACACCGGAGCACAGTAGAGCACAGCAGAGAACAGCTCAGCACTTGAAGTTGCTATAATATTTATTTCTCTTGTTTAAACCATTTTTTAATTACAGGATGTGTAAATCAATGTCCAATACACCATTTCAAGTCTATTGAATCAATAAATTTATAGAGCAATTCATGAACAAAAAGTTTTAGAAAAACGCACATCACAGCACTTGAATTTTTAAAATTTTTCAAGTTATTTGAATCTTTTGTCGGGTAGTGGAGTTCTATTGTCAAGCACTTGAGTTCTGCATAGCAGAGCACGCCAGAGCACGCCAGAGCACGCCAGTGCACGCCAGAGCACGACAGAGCACGCCAGAGCACGACAGTGCACGCAAGAGCATGCCAGAGCACGCCAGTGCATGCAAGTGCACGCCAGAGCACGCCAGTGCATGCCAGTGCATGCCAGTGCACGCCAGAGCACGCCAGAGCACGCCAGTGCACGCCAATGCACGCCAGAGCACGCCAGAGCACGCCAGTGCACGCCAGAGTACGCCAGTGCACGCAATGCACGCCAAAGCACGCAAATGCACGCCAGTGCACGCCGTAGCACTCCAGTGCATGCCAGTGCACGCCAGTACACGTCAGTGCACGCCAGAGCACGCCAGAGAACGCTAGAGCACGCCAGTGCACGCTAGAGAACGCCAGAGCACGCCAGAGCACGCCAGTGCACGCTAGAGCACGCCAGAGCACGCCAGAGCACGCCAGAGCACGCCAGAGCACGGTAGAGCACAGCAGAGAACAGCTCAGCACTTGAAGTTGCTATAATATTTATTTCTCTTGTTAAAACCATTTTTTTAATTACAGGATGTGTAAATCAATGTCCAATACACCATTTCAAGTCTATTGAATCAATAAATTTTTAGAGCAATTCATAAACAAAAAGTTTTAGAAAAACGCACATCACAGCACTTGAATTTTTTAAAATTTTTCAAGTTATTTGAGTTCTTTTGTCGGGTAGTGGAGTTCTATTGTCAAGCACTCGAAATCTGCATAGCAGAGCACGCCAAAGCACGCCAGTGCACGCCAGAGCACGCCAGAGCACGCCACAGCACGCCAAAGCCCGCCAGAGCACGCCAGTGCACGCCAGAGCACGCCCGTGCACGCCAATGCACGCAAGAGCACGCAAATGCACGCCAATGCACGCCAGGGCACGCCAGTGCACGCCAATGAACGCCAGAGCACGCCAATGCACGCCAGTGCACGCCAGAGCACGTCAGAGCACGCCAGAGCACGCCAGAGCACGCCAGTGCATGCCAGTGCACGCCAGAGCACGGTAGAGCACAGCAGAGAACAGCTCAGCACTTGAAGTTGCTATAATATTTATTTCTCTTGTTACAACCATTTTTTAATTACAGGATGTGTAAATCAATGTCCAATACACCATTTCAAGTCTATTGAATCAATAAATTTATAGAGCAATTCATTAACAAAAAGTTTTAGAAAAACGCACATCACAGCACTTGAATTTTTTAAAATTTTTCAAGTTATTTGAGTTCTTTTGTCTGGTAGTGGAGTTCTATTGTCACGCACTTGAGTTCTGCATAGCAGAGCACGCCAGAGCACGCCAGAGCACGCCAGTGCACGCCAGAGCACAACAGAGCACGCCAGAGCACGCCAGTGCACGCAAGAGCATGCACGCCAGTGCATGCCAGTGCACGCCAGAGCACGCCAGTGCATGCCAGTGCATGCCAGTGCACGCCAGAGCACGCCAGAGCACGCCAGTGCACGCCAGTGCACGCAAGAGCACGCCAGAGCACGCCAGTGCACGCCAGAGTACGCCAGTGCACGCAATGCACGCCAAAGCACGCAAATGCATGCCAGTGCACGCCAGAGCACGACAGAGCACGCCAGAGCACGCCAGTGCATGCCAGTGCACGCCAGTGCACGCCAGTACACGTCAGTATACGTCAGTGAACAACAGAGCACGCCAGAGCACGCTAGAGCACGCCAGTGCACGCTAGAGCACGCCAGAGCACGCCAGAGCACGCCAGTGCACGCTAGAGCACGCTAGAGCACGGTAGAGCACAGCAGAGAACAGCTCAGCACTTGAAGTTGCTATTATATTTATTTCTCTTGTTACAACCATTTTTTAATTACAGGATGTGTAAATCAATGTCCAATACACCATTTCAAGTCTATTGAATCAATAAATTTATAGAACAATTCATGAACAAAAAGTTTTAGAAAAACGCACATCACAGCACTTGAATGAGCAGAGCACGCCAGAGCACGCCAGTGCACGCCAATTTACGCCAATGCACGCCAGATCACGCCAATGCACGCCAGTGCACGCCAGTGCACGCCAGAGCACGCCAGAGCACGCCAATGCATGCCAGAGCACGCCAGTGCACGCAAGAGCATGCCAGAGCACGCCAGTGCATGCCAGTGCACGCCAGAGCACGCCAGTGCACGCCAGAGTACGCCAGTGCACGCAATGCACGCCAAAGCACGCAAATTCACGCCATTGCACGCCAGAGCACGACAGAGCACGCCAGAGCACGCCAGTGCATGCCAGTGCACGCCAGTGCACGCCAGTACACGTCAGTGCACGCCAGTACACGTCAGTGCACGCCAGAGCACGCTAGAGCACGCTAGAGCACGCCAGTGCACGCTAGAGCACGCCAGAGCACGCCAGAGCACGCCAGTGCACGCCAATGCACGCCAGTGCACGCCAATGCACGCCAATGCACGCCAGAGCACGTCAGTGCAAGCCAGAGCACGCCAGAGCACGCCAGAGCACGCCAGTGCACCCCAGAGCACGTCAGAGCACGCCAGAGCACGCCAGTGCACGCCAATGCATGCCAGTGCAGGCCAGAGCACGCCAATGCACGGAAGAGCACAGCAGAGAACAGCTCAGCACTTGAAGTTGCTATAATATTTATTTCTCTTGTTAAAACCATTTTTTAATTACAGGATGTGTAAATCAATGTCCAATACACCATTTCAAGTCTATTGAATCAATAAATTTATAGAGCAATTCATGAACAAAAAGTTTTAGAAAAACGCACATCACAGCACTTGAATTTCTTAAAATTTTTCAAATTATTTGAGTTCTTTTGTCGGGTAGTGGAGTTCTATTGTCACGCACTTGAGTTCTGCATAGCAGAGCACGCCAGAGCACGCCAGTGCACGCCAATTTACGCCAATGCACGCCAGATCACGCCAATGCACGCCAGTGCACGCCAGAGCACGCCAATGAACTCCAGAGCACGCCAATGCACGCCAGAGCACGCCAATGCACGCCAGTGAACGCCAGAGTACGCCAGTGCACGCCAATGCACGCTAGAGCACGCCATTGCACGCCAATGCACGCCAGAGCACGCCAGAGCACGCCAGTGCACGCCAGAGCACGCCAGTGCACGCAAAAGCACGCCAGAGCACGCCAAAGCACGCCAGTACACGTCAGTGCACGCCAGAGTACACCAGAGCACGCCAGAGCACGCCAGAGCACGCTAGAGCACGGTAGAGCACGCTAGAGCACGCAAGTGTCACCAATGCACGCCAGAGCACGCCAATGCACGCCGGTGCACGCCAGAGCACGCCAGAGCACGCCAGAGCACGCCAGTGCACGCCAGAGCACGCCAGAGCACGCCAGAGAACGCTAGAGCACGCTAGAGCACGCCAGTTCACGCCAGTACACGCAAGTACACGCAAATGCACGCCAGAGCACGCCAGTGCACGCCAGAGCACGCCAGTGCACGCAAAAGCACGGCAGTGCACGCAAAAGCACGCCAGAGCACGCCAGAGCACGCCAGTACACGTCAGTGCACGCCAGAGCACGCCAGAGCACGCCAGAGCACGCCAGAGCACGCTAGAGCACGCTAGAGCACGCAAGTGCACACTAATGCACGCCAGAGCACGCCAATGCAAGCCAGTGCACGCCAGAGCACGCCAGAGCACGCCAGAGCACGCCAGTGCACGTCAGTGCACGCCAGAGCACGCCAGAGCACGCCAGAGAACGCTAGAGCACGCTAGAGCACGCCAGTTCACGCCAGTACACGCAAGTACACGCAAATGCACGCCAGAGCACGCAAATGCACGCCAGGGCACGCCCTTGCACGACAAATGCACGCCAGAGCACGCCAATGCACGCCAATGCACGCCAGTGCACCCCAGAGCACGCCAGAGCACGCCAGTGCACGCTAAAGCACCCCAGAGCACGCAAGTGCACGCCAATGCACGCCAGAGCACGCCAATGCACGCCAGTGCACGCCAGAGCACGCCAGAGTACGCCAGTGCACGTCAGAGTACGCTAGAGCACGCCAGAGCACGCCAGTGCACGCCAGTGCACGCCAGTGCACGCCAATGCACGCCAATGCACGCCAGAGCACGCCAGTGCAAGCCAGAGTACGCCAGAGCACGCCAGAGCACGCCAGAGCACGCCAGAGCACGCCAGAGCACGCCAGAGCACGCCAGTGCACGCCAATGCATGCCAGTGCACGCCAGAGCACGCCAGAGCACGATAGAGCACAGCAGAGAACAGCTCAGCACTTGAAGTTGCTATAATATTTATTTCTATTGTTAAAACCATTTTTTAATTACAGGATGTGTAAATCAATGTCCAATACACCATTTCAAGTCTATTGAATCAATAAATTTATAGAGCAATTTATGAACAAAAAGTTTTAGAAAAACGCACATCACAGCACTTGAATTTCTTAAAATTTTTCAAGTTATTTGAGTTCTTTTGTCGGGTAGTGGAGTTCTATTGTCACGCACTTGAGTTCTGCATAGCAGAGCACGCCAGAGCACGCCAGTGCACGCAAGTTTACGCCAATGCACGTCAATGCACGCCAGAGTACGCCAATGCACGCCAGAGCACGCCAATGCACACCAGAGCACGCCAGAGCACGCCAGAGCACGCCAGAGCACGCCAGAGCACGCCAGTGCACGCCAGTGCACGACAGAGCACGCCAAAGCACACCAATGCACGCCAGAGCACGCCAATGCATGCCAATGCACGCCAGAGCACGCCAGTGAACGTCAGTTTACGCCAATGCACGCCAGTGCACGTCAGTGCACGCCAGAGCACGCCAGAGCACACCAGAGCACGCCAATGCACGCCAGAGCACCCCAGTGCACGTCAATGCACGACAGAGCACGCAAATGCACGCCAGTGCACGCCAGAGCACGCCAGAGCACGCCAGTGCACGACAGTGCACGCCAGAGCACGCCAGTGCACGCCAGAGCACGCCAATGCACGCCAGTGCACGCCAGAGCACGCCAGTAACGCCAATGCACGCCAGAGCACGCCAGAGCACGCCAGTGCACGCCAGAGCACGCCAGAGCACGCCAATGCACGCCAGGGCACGCCAGAGCACGCCAGTGCACGCCAGTGCACGCCAGAGCACGCCAGAGCACGCCAGAGCACGCCAGAGCACGCCAGAGCACGCCAGAGCACGCCAATGCACGCCAATGCACGCCAATGCACGCCAGTGCACGCCAGAGCACGCCAGAGCACGTAGAGCACAGCAGAGAACAGCTCAGCACTTGAAGTTGCTTTAATATTTATTTCTCTTGTTAAAACCATTTTTTAATTACAGGATGTGTAAATCAATGTCCAATACACCATTTCAAGTCTATTGAATCAATAAATTTATAGAGCATTTCATGAACAAAAAGTTTTAGAAAAACGCACATCACAGCACTTGAATTTTTTAAAATTTGTCAAGTTATTTGAGTTCTTTTGTCGGGTAGTGGATTTCTATTGTCAAGCACTTGAGTTCTGCATAGCAGAGCACGCCAGAGCACGCCAGTGCACGCCAGAGCACGCCAGTGCAAGCCAGTGCCCGCCAGAGCACGCCCGTGCACGCCAAAGCACGCCAGAGCACGCCAGAGCACGCCAGTGCATGCCAGTGCACGCCAGAGCACGCGAGTGCATGCCAGTGCAAACCAGAGCACGCAAGAGCACGATAGAGCACGCTAGAGCACGCCAGTGCACGCCAGTGCATGCCAGTGCACGCCAGTGCACGCCAGTGAACAGTTCAGCACTTGAAGTTGCTATAATATTTATTTCTCTTGTTAAAACCATTTTTTTATTACAGGATGTGTAAATCAATGTCCAATACACCATTTCAAGTCTATTGAATCAATAAATTTATAGAGAAATTCATGAACAAAAAGTTTTAGAAAAACGCACATCACAGCACTTGAATTTTTTAAAATATTTCAAGTTATTTGAGTTCTTTTGTCGGGTAGTGGAGTTCTATTGTCAAGCACTTGAGTTCTGCATAGCAGAGCACGCCAGAGCAAGCCAGTGCACGCCAGTGCACGCCAGAGCACGACAGAGCACGCCAGAGAACGCCAGAGCACGCCAGAGAACGCCAGAGCACGCCAGAGCAAGCCAGTGCACGCCAATGCACGCCAGAGCACGCCAATGCACGCCAGTGCACGCCAATGTACGCCAAAGCACGCCAATGCACGCCAGTGAACGCCAGTGCACGCCAGTGCACGCCAGTGCACGCCAGAGCACGCCAGAGCACGCCAGTGCATGCCAGTGCACGCCAGAGCACGCCAGTGCATGCCAGTGCAAACAAGAGCACGCAAGAGCACGCCAGAGTACGCTAGAGCACGCCAGAGCACGCCAGTGCACGCCAATGCACGCCAGAGCACGCCAATGTACGCTAGTGCACGCCAGAGTACGCCAGTGCACGCCAATGCACGCCAGAGCACGAAAATGCACGCCAGTGCACGCCAGAGCACGCCAGTGCACGCCAGAGCACGCCAGTGCACGCCAATGTACGCCAGAGCACGCCAATGCACGCCAGTGCACGCCAGAGCACGCTAATGCACGCCAGTACACGCCAGAGCACGCCAGTGCACGCCAATGTACGCCAGAGCACGCCAGTGCACGCCAATGCACGCCAGAGCACGCCAGTGCACGCCAATGCACGCTAGAGCACGCCAATGCACGCCAGTGCACGCCAGTGCATGCCAGTGCACGCCAGAGCACGCCAGAGCACGGTAGAGCACAGCAGAGAACAGCTCAGCACTTGAAGTTGCTATAATATTTATTTCTCTTGTTAAAACCAATTTTTAATTACAGGATGTGTAAATCAATTCAACACCATTTCAAGTCTATTGAATCAATAAATTTATAGAGCATTTCATGAACAAAAAATTTTAGAAAAACGCACATCACAGCACTTGAATTTTTTAAAATTTGTCTAGTTATTTTAGTTCTTTTGTCGGGTAGTGGATTTCTATTGTCAAGCAATTGAGTTCTGCATAGCAGAGCACGCCAGAGCACGCCAGTGCACGCCAGAGCACGCCAGTGCACGCCAGAGCACGCCAGTGCAAGCCAGTGCCCGCCAGAGCACGCCCGTGCACGCCAAAGCACGCCAGAGCACGCCAGTGCATGCCAGTGCACGCCAGAGCACGCGAGTGCATGCCAGTGCAAACCAGAGCACGCAAGAGCACGATAGAGCACGCTAGAGCACGCCAGTGCATGCCAGTGCACGCCAGAGCACGCCAGTGAACAGCTCAGCACTTGAAGTTGCTATAATATTTATTTCTCTTGTTAAAACCATTTTTAATTACAGGATGTGTAAATCAATGTCCAATAAACCATTTCAAGTCTATTGAATCAATAAATTTATAGAGAAATTCATGAACAAAAAGTTTTAGAAAAACGCACATCACAGCACTTGAATTTTTTAAAATATTTCAAGTTATTTGAGTTCTTTTGTCGGATAGTGGAGTTCTATTGTCAAGCACTTGAGTTCTGCATAGCAGAGCACGCCAGAGCACGCCAGAGCACGCCAGAGCACGCCAGAGCACGCCAGTGAATGCCAGTGCACGCCAGAGCACGCCCGTGCATGCCAGTGCAAACCAGAGCACGTTAGAGCACGTCATAGCACGCTTGTGCACGTTAATGCACGCAAGAGCACGCCAGTGCACGCCAGTGCACGCCAGAGCACGCCAGTGCACGCCAGTTTACGCCAATGCACGCCAGAGCACGCAAATGCACGCCAGTGCACGCCAGAGCACGCCAGAGCACGCCAGTGCACCCCAGAGCACGCCAGTGCATGCCAGTGCACGACAGAGCACGCAAGAGCACGATAGAGCACGCTAGAGCAAGCCAGTGCACGCCAGTGCATGCCAGTGCACGCCAGAGCACGCCAGTGAACAGTTCAGCACTTGAAGTTGCTATAATATTTATTTCTCTTGTTAAAACCATTTTTTAATTACAGGATGTGTAAATCAATGTCCAATACACCATTTCAAGTCTTTTGAATCAATAAATTTATAGAGAAATTCATGAACAAAAAGTTTAAAAAAAACGCACATCACAGCACTTGAATTTTTTAAAATATTTCAAGTTATTTGAGTTCTTTTGTCGGGTAGTGGAGTTCTATTGTCAAGCACTTGAGTTCTGTATAGCAGAGCACGCCAGAGCAAGCCAGTGCACGCCAGTGCACGCCAGAGCACGACAGAGCACGCCAGAGAACGCCAGAGCACGACAGAGAACGCCAGAGTACGCCAGAGCACGCCAAAGCATGCCAGTGAATGCCAGTGCACGCCAGAGCACGCCAGTGCATGCCAGTGCAAACCAGAGCACGCTAGAGCACGTCATAGCACACCAGGGCACGTTAATGAACGCCAGTGCACGCCAGTGCACGCCAATGCACACCAGAGCAAGCCAGTTTACGCCAATGCACGCCAGAGCACGCCAATGCACGCCAGTGCACGCCAGAGCACGCCAGAGCACTCCAGTGCACCCCAGAGCACGCCAGTGCATGCCAGTGCACGACAGAGCACCACAATGCACGCCAATGCACGCCAGAGCACGCCAATGCACGCCAGTGCACCCCAGAGCACGCCAGTGCACGCCAGTTTACGCCAGAGCACGCCAGTGCACCCCAGAGCACGCCAGTGCATGCCAGTGCACGACAGAGCACGCCAATGCACGCCAATGCACGCCAGAGCACGCCAATGCACGCCAATGCACGCCAGAGCAAGCCAGTGCACGCCAGTTTACGCCAATGCACGCCAGAGCACGCCAATGCACGCCAATGCACGCCAGAGCACGCCAATGCAAGCCAGTGCATCCCAGAGCACACCGGTGCATGCCAGTGCACGAAAGAGCACGCCAGTGCACGCCAGTAAACACCAATGCACGCCAGAGCACGCCAATGCACGCCAATGCACGCCAAAGCACGCCAGTGCACGCCAGTTTACGCCAATGCACGCCAGAGCACGTCAATGCACGCTAGTGCACGCCAGAGCACGCCAGAGCACGCCTGAGTACGCCAGAGCACGCCAATGCACGCCAGTACACGCCAAAGCACGCCAGAGCACGCCAGTGAACGTCAGTGCACGCCAGAGCACGCCAGAGCACACCAGAGCACGCCAATGCACGCCAGAGCACGCAAATGCACGCCAGTGCACGCCAGAGCTCGCCATAGCACGCCAGTGCACGTCAGTGCACGCCAGAGCACGCCAGTGCACGCCAATGCACGCCAGAGCACGCCAATGCACGCCAGTGCACGCCAGTGCACGCCAGAGCACGCCAGAGCACGCCAGAGCACGCCAGAGCACGCTAGAGCACGCCAGAGCACGCCAGAGCACGCCAGTGCAAGCCAATGCACGCCAGAGAAAGCCAGTGCACGCCAATGCACGCCAGAGCACGCCAATGCACGCAAGTGCACGCCAGAGCACGCCAGTGCACGCCAATGCACGCCAATGTACGCCAGAGCACGCCAATACACGGCAATGCACGCCAGAGCACGCCAGTGCACGCCAATGCACGCCAGAGCACGCCAATGCAAGCCAGTGCACGCCAGTGCAAGCCAGTGCACGCCAGTGCATGCCAGTGCACGCCAGTGCAAACCAGAGCACGCAAGAGCACGCCAGAGTACGCTAGAGCACGCCAGAGCACGCCAGTGCACGCCAGAGCACGCCAATGCAAGCCAGTGCACGCCAGTGCAAGCCAATGCACGCCAGTGCATGCCAGTGCACGCCAGTGCAAACCAGAGCACGCAAGAGCACGCCAGAGTACGCTAGAGCACGCCAGAGCACGCCAGTGCACGCCAATGCACGCCAGAGCACGCCAATGTACGCTAGTGCACGCCAGAGCACGTCAGAGCACGCTAATGCACGCCATTGCACGCCAGAGCACGTTAGTGCACGCCAATGTACGCCAGAGCACGCCAATACACGCCAATGCACGCCAGAGCACGCCAGTGCACGCCAATGCACGCCAGAGCACGCCAATGCAAGCCAGTGCACGCCAGTTCAAGCCAGTGCATGCCAGTGCATGCCAGTGCACGCCAGTGCAAACCAGAGCACGCAAGAGCACGCCAGAGTACGCTAGAGCACGCCAGAGCACGCCAGTGCACGCAAATGCACGCCAGAGCACGCCAATGTACGCTAGTGCACGCCAGAGCACGCCAGTGCACGCCAATGCACGCCAGAGCACGCAAATGCACGCCAGTGCACGCCAGAGCACGCCAGTGCACGTTAATGTACGCCAGAGCACGTCAATGCACGCTAGTGCACGCCAGAGCACGCTAATGCAGGCCAGTGCACGCCAGAGCACGCCAGTGCACGACAGACCACGCCAGAGAACGCCAGTGCACGCCAGAGCACGCCAGAGCACGCCAGTGCATGCCAGAGCACGCCAGTGCATGCCAGTGCAAACCAGTGCACGCAAGAGCACGCCAGAGCACGCTAGAGCACGCTAGAGCACGCCACTGCACGCCACTGCACGCCAATGCACGCCAGAGCACGCCACAGCACGCCAATGCACGCCAGTGCACGCCCATGCACGCCAGAGCACGCCAGTGCACGCCAATGCACGCGAGAGCACGCCAGTGCACGCCAGTTTACGCAATGCACGCCAGAGTACGCCAATGCACGCCAGTGCACGCCAGAGCACGCCTGAGCACGCCAATGCACGCCAGTGCACGCCAGAGCTCGCCAGAGCACGCCAGTGTACGTCAGTGCACGCCAGAGCACGCCAGTGCACGCCAATGCACGCCAGAGCACGCCAATGCACGCCAGTGCACGCCAGAGCACGCCAGTGCACGCCAATGCACGCCAGAGGACGCCAATGCACGCAACTGCACGCCAGAGCACGCCAGTGCACGCCAATGTACGCCAGAGCACGACAATGCACGCCAGTGCACGCTAGAGCACGCCAGAGCACGCCAGAGCACGCCAGAGCACGCCAGAGCACGCCAGTGCATGCCAGTGCAAACCAGAGCACGCAAGAGCACGCCAGAGTACGCTAGAGCACGCCAGAGCACGCCAGTGCACGCCAATGCACGCCAGAGCACGCCAATGTACGCTAGTGCACGCCAGAGCACGCCAGTGCACGCCAATGCACGCCAGAGCACGCAAATGCAAGCCAGTGCACGCCAGAGCACGCCAGTGCACGCCAATGTACGCCAGAGCACGCCAGAGCACGCTAGAGCACGCTAGAGCACGCCACTGCACGCCACTGCACGCCAATGCACGCCAGAGCACGCCACAGCACGCCAATGCACGCCAGTGCACGCCCATGCACGCCAGAGCACGCCAGTGCACGCCAATGCACGCGAGAGCACGCCAGTGCACGCCAGTTTACGCAATGCACGCCAGAGTACGCCAATGCACGCCAGTGCACGCCAGAGCACGCCTGAGCACGCCAATGCACGCCAGTGCACGCCAGAGCTCGCCAGAGCACGCCAGTGTACGTCAGTGCACGCCAGAGCACGCCAGTGCACGCCAATGCACGCCAGAGCACGCCAATGCACGCCAGTGCACGCCAGAGCACGCCAGTGCACGCCAATGCACGCCAGAGGACGCCAATGCACGCAACTGCACGCCAGAGCACGCCAGTGCACGCCAATGTACGCCAGAGCACGACAATGCACGCCAGTGCACGCTAGAGCACGCCAGAGCACGCCAGAGCACGCCAGAGCACGCCAGAGCACGCCAGTGCATGCCAGTGCAAACCAGAGCACGCAAGAGCACGCCAGAGTACGCTAGAGCACGCCAGAGCACGCCAGTGCACGCCAATGCACGCCAGAGCACGCCAATGTACGCTAGTGCACGCCAGAGCACGCCAGTGCACGCCAATGCACGCCAGAGCACGCAAATGCAAGCCAGTGCACGCCAGAGCACGCCAGTGCACGCCAATGTACGCCAGAGCACGCCAATGCACGCCAGTGCACGCCAGAGCACGCTAATGCACGCCAGTGCACGCCTGAGCACGCCAGTGCACGCCAATGTACGCCAGAGCACGCCAATGCACGCCAATGTACGCCAGAGCACGCCAGTGCACGCCAATGCACGCTAGAGCACGCCAATGCACGCCAGTGCACGCCAGAGCACGCCTGAGCACGCCAATGCACGCCAGTGCACTCCAGAGCATGCCAGAGCACGCCAGTGAACGTCAGTGCACGCCAGAGCACGCGAGAGCACACCAGAGCACGCCAATGCACGCCAGAGAACGCCAGTGCACGCCAATGCACGCCAGAGTACGCAAATGCACGCCAGTGCACGCCAGAGCTCGCCGGAGCACGCCAGTGTACGTCAGTGCAAGTCAGAGCACGCCAGTGCACGCCAATGCACGCCAGAACACGCCAATGCACGCCAGTGCACGCCAGAGCACGCCAGTGCACGCCAATGCACGCCAGAGCACGCCAATGCACGCAACTGCACGCCAGAGCACGCCAGAGCACGCCAGAGCACGGTAGAGCACAGCAGAGAACAGCTCAGCACTTGAAGTTGCTATAATATTTATTTCTCTTGTTAAAACCATTTTTTAATTACAGGATGTGTAAATCAATTCAACACCATTTCAAGTCTATTGAATCAATAAATTTATAGAGCATTTCATGAACAAAAAGTTTTAGAAAAACGCACATCACAGCACTTGAATTTTTTAAAATTTGTCAAGTTATTTGAGTTATTTTGTCGGGTAGTGGATTTCTATTGTTAAGCACTTGAGTTCTGCATAGCAGAGCACGCCAGAGCACGCCAGTGCACGCCAGTGCACGCCAGTGCAAGCCAGTGCCCGCCAGAGCACGCCCGTGCACGCCAAAGCACGCCAGAGCACGCCAGAGCACGCCAGTGCATGCAAGTGCACGTCAGAGCACGCGAGTGCATGCCAGTGCAAACCAGAGCACGCAAGAGCACGATAGAGCACGCTAGAGCACGCCAGTGCATGCCAGTGCACGCCAGAGCACGCCAGTGAACAGTTCAGCACTTGAAGTTGCTATAATATTTATTTCTCTTGTTAAAACCATTTTTTAATTACAGGATGTGTAAATCAATGTCCAATAAACCATTTCAAGTCTATTGAATCAATAAATTTATAGAGAAATTCATGAACAAAAAGTTTTAGAAAAACGCACATCACAGCACTTGAATTTTTTAAAATATTTCAAGTTATTTGAGTTCTTTTGTCGGGTAGTTGAGTTCTATTGTCAAGCACTTGAGTTCTGCATAGCAGAGCACGCCAGAGCACGCCAGAGAACGCCAGAGCACGCCAGAGCACGCCAGAGCACGCCAGTGAATGCCAGTGCACGCCAGAGCACGCCTGTGCATGCCAGTCAAACCAGAGCACGTTAGAGCACGTCATAGCACGCTTGTGCACGTTAATGCACGCCAGAGCACGCCAGTGCACGCCAATGCACGCCAGAGCACGCCAGTGCACGCCAGTTTACGCCAATGCACGCCAGAGCACGCAAATGCACGCCAGTGCACGCCAGAGCACGCCAGAGCACGCCAATGCACGCCAGTGCACCCCAGAGCACGCCAGTGCACGCCAGTTTACGCCAATGCACGCCAGAGCACGTTAATGTACGCCAGAGCACGCCAGAGCACGCCAGTGCACCCCAGAGCACGCCAGTGCATGCCAGTGCACGACAGAGCACACCAATGCACGCCAATGCACGCCAGAGCACGCCAATGCATGCCAATGCACGCCAGAGCACGCCAATGCACGCCCGTGCATCCCAGAGCACGACAGTGCATGCCAGTGCACGACAGAGCACGCCAGTGCACGCCAGTAAACACCAATGCACGCCAGAGCACGCCAATGCACGCCAATGCACGCCAGAGCACGCCAGTGCACGTCAGTGAACGTCAGTGCACGCCAGAGCACACCAGAGCACACCAGAGAACGCCAATGCACGCCAGAGCACGCCAGTGCACGCCAGTTTACGCCAATGCACGCCAGAGCACGCAAATGCACGCCAGTGCACGCCAGAGCACGCCAGAGCACGCCAATGCACGCCAGTGCACCCCAGAGCACGCCAGTGCACGCCAGTTTACGCCAATGCACGCCAGAGCACGCCAATGTACGCCAGAGCACGCCAGTGCACCCCAGAGCACGCCAGTGCATGCCAGTGCACGACAGAGCACACCAATGCACGCCAATGCACGCCAGAGCACGCCAATGCACGCCAATGCAAGCCAGAGCACGCCAGTGCACGCCAGTTTACGCCAATGCACGCCAGAGCACGCCAATGCATGCCAATGCACGCCAGATCACGCCAATGCACGCCAGTGCATCCCAGAGCACGACAGTGCATGCCAGTGCACGACAGAGCACGCCAGTGCACGCCAGTAAACACCAATGCACGCCAGAGCACGCCAATGCACGCCAATGCACGCCAGAGCACGCCAGTGCACGCCAGTTTACGCCAATGCACGCCGGAGCACGCCAATGCACGCTAGTGCACGCCAGAGAACGCTTGTGCACGCCAGAGCACGCCAGAGCACGCCAGTGTACGACAGAGCACGCCAATGCACGCCAATGCACGCCAGAGCACGCCAATGCACGCCAGTGCACCCCAGAGCACGCCAGTGCACGCCAGTTTACGCCAATGCACGCCAGAGCACGCCAATGTACGCCAGAGCACGCCAGAGCACGCCAGTGTACCCCAGAGCACGCCAGTGCATGCCAGTGCACGACAGAGCACGCCAATGCACGCCAATGCACGCCAGAGCACGCCAATGCACGCCAATGCACGCCAGAGCACGCCAGTGAACGCCAGTTTACGCCAATGCACGCCAGAGCACGCCAATGCATGCCAATGCACGCCAGAGCACGCCAATGCACGCCAGTGCATCCCAGAGCACGCCAGTGCATGCCAGTGCACGACAGAGCACGCCAGTGCACGCCGGTAAACACCAATGCACGCCAGAGCACGCCAATGCACGCCAATGCACGCCAGAGCACGCCAGTGGACGCCAGTTTACGCCAATGCACGCCAGAGCACGCCAATGCACGCTAGTGCACGCCAGAGCACGCCAGAGCACGCCTGAGTACGCCAGAGCACGCCAATGCACTCCAGTGCACGCCAGAGCACGCCAGAGCACGCCAGTGAATGTCAGTGCACGCCAGCGCACACCAGAGCACACCAGAGCACGCCAATGCACGCCAGAGCATGCCAGTGCACGCCAGTGCACGACAGAGCACGACAGAGCACGCCAGAGAACGCCAGTGCACGCCAGAGCACGCCAGAGCACGCCAGAGCACGCCAGTGCATGCCAGTGCAAACCAGTGCACGCAAGAGCACGCCAGAGCACGCTAGAGCACGCTAGAGCACGCCAGAGCACGCCACTGCACGCAAATGCACGCCAGAGCACGCCAGAGCACGCCAATGCACGCCAGTGCACGCCAATGCAAGCCAGAGCACGCCAGTGCACGCCAATGCTCGCCAGAGCACGACAGTGCATGCCAGTGCACGCGAATGCTCGCCAGTGCACGCCAGTGCACGCCAATGCACGCCAGTGCACGCCAGAGCACTCCAGTGCACGCCAATGCACGCCAGAGCACGCCAATGCACGCCAGTGCACGCCAATGCACGCCAATGCACGCCAATGCACGCCAGTGCACGCCAGAGCACGCCAGAGCACGCCAATGCACGCCAGTGCACGCCAGAGCATGCCAGAGCACGCCAGAGCACGCCAGTGCACGCCAGTTTACGCCAATGCACGCCAGAGCACGCCAATGCACGCCAGTGCACGCCAGAGCACGCCAGAGCACGCCAATGCACGCCAGTGCACGCCAGAGCATGCCAGAGCACGCCAGAGCATGCCAGAGCACGCCAGTGAACGTCAGTGCACGCCAGAGCACGCCATTGCAAGCCAATGCACGCCAGAGAACGCCAGTGCACGCCAATGCACGCCAGAGTACGCCAATGCACGCCAGTGCACGCCAGAGCACTCCAGTGCACGCCAATGCACGCCAGAGCACGCCAATGCACGCCAGTGCACGCCAGTGCACGCGAATGCTCGCCAGTGCACGCCAATGCACGCCAGTGCACGCCAGAGCACGCCATTGCAAGCCAATGCACGCCAGAGAACGCCAGTGCACGCCAAAAGCACACCAGAGCACGCCAATGCACGCCAGTGAACGCCAGAGCACGCCAGTGCACGCAAATGCACGCCAGAGCACGCCAATGCACGCTAGTGCACGCCAGTGCACGCCAGAGCACGCTAATGCATGCCAGTGCACGCCAGTGCTCGCCAATGCACGCCAGATCACGCCAATGAACGCCAGTAAACCCCAGAGCACGCCAGTGCACGCCAGTGCACGACAGAGCACGCCATTGCACGCCAGAGCACGCCAATGCACACCAGAGCACGCCAGTGCACGCCAGTTTACGCCAATGCACGCCAGAGCACGCCAATGCACGCCAGTGCACGCCAGTGCACGCCAGAGCACGCTAGAGCACGCCAGAGAACGCCAGAGCACGCCAATGCACGCCAGAGCACGCCAGAGCACGCCAGTGCACGTCAGTGCACGCCAGAGCACACCAGAGCACGCCAGAGCACGCCAATGCACGCCAATGCACGCCAAAGCCAATGCACGCCATGCACGCCAGAGCACGCCAGTGCACGCAATAGCACGCCAGAGCACGCCAGAGCACGCCAGTGCACGCCAGAGCACGCCAGTGCACGCCAGAGCACGCCAGTTCACGCCAGAGCACGCCAGAGCACGCCAGAGAACGCTAGAGCACGCCAGAGCACGCCAGTGCACGCCAGAGCACGCCAATGCACGCCAGTGCACGCCAGTGCACGCGAATGCTCGCCAGTGCACGCCAATGCACGCCAGTGCACGCCAGAGCACGCCATTGCAAGCCAATGCACGCCAGAGAACGCCAGTGCACGCCAAAAGCACACCAGAGCACGCCAATGCACGCCAGTGAACGCCAGAGCACGCCAGTGCACGCAAATGCACGCCAGAGCACGCCAATGCACGCTAGTGCACGCCAGTGCACGCCAGAGCACGCTAATGCATGCCAGTGCACGCCAGTGCTCGCCAATGCACGCCAGATCACGCCAATGAACGCCAGTAAACCCCAGAGCACGCCAGTGCACGCCAGTGCACGACAGAGCACGCCATTGCACGCCAGAGCACGCCAATGCACACCAGAGCACGCCAGTGCACGCCAGTTTACGCCAATGCACGCCAGAGCACGCCAATGCACGCCAGTGCACGCCAGTGCACGCCAGAGCACGCTAGAGCACGCCAGAGAACGCCAGAGCACGCCAATGCACGCCAGAGCACGCCAGAGCACGCCAGTGCACGTCAGTGCACGCCAGAGCACACCAGAGCACGCCAGAGCACGCCAATGCACGCCAATGCACGCCAAAGCCAATGCACGCCATGCACGCCAGAGCACGCCAGTGCACGCAATAGCACGCCAGAGCACGCCAGAGCACGCCAGTGCACGCCAGAGCACGCCAGTGCACGCCAGAGCACGCCAGTTCACGCCAGAGCACGCCAGAGCACGCCAGAGAACGCTAGAGCACGCCAGAGCACGCCAGTGCACGCCAGAGCACGCCAATGCACGCCAGTGCACGCCAGTGCACGCGAATGCTCGCCAGTGCACGCCAATGCACGCCAGTGCACGCCAGAGCACGCCATTGCAAGCCAATGCACGCCAGAGAACGCCAGTGCACGCCAAAAGCACACCAGAGCACGCCAATGCACGCCAGTGAACGCCAGAGCACGCCAGTGCACGCAAATGCACGCCAGAGCACGCCAATGCACGCTAGTGCACGCCAGTGCACGCCAGAGCACGCTAATGCATGCCAGTGCACGCCAGTGCTCGCCAATGCACGCCAGATCACGCCAATGAACGCCAGTAAACCCCAGAGCACGCCAGTGCACGCCAGTGCACGACAGAGCACGCCATTGCACGCCAGAGCACGCCAATGCACACCAGAGCACGCCAGTGCACGCCAGTTTACGCCAATGCACGCCAGAGCACGCCAATGCACGCCAGTGCACGCCAGTGCACGCCAGAGCACGCTAGAGCACGCCAGAGAACGCCAGAGCACGCCAATGCACGCCAGAGCACGCCAGAGCACGCCAGTGCACGTCAGTGCACGCCAGAGCACACCAGAGCACGCCAGAGCACGCCAATGCACGCCAATGCACGCCAAAGCCAATGCACGCCATGCACGCCAGAGCACGCCAGTGCACGCAATAGCACGCCAGAGCACGCCAGAGCACGCCAGTGCACGCCAGAGCACGCCAGTGCACGCCAGAGCACGCCAGTTCACGCCAGAGCACGCCAGAGCACGCCAGAGAACGCTAGAGCACGCCAGAGCACGCCAGTGCACGCCAGAGCACGGTAGAGCACATCAGAGAACAGCTCAGCACTTGAAGTTGCTACAATATTTATTTCTCTTGTTAAAACAATTTTTTAATTACAGGATGTGTAAATCAATGTCCAATACAGGATTTCAAGTCTATTGAATCAATAAATTTATAGCGCAATTCATGAACAAAAAGTTTTAGAAAAATGCACATCACAGCACTTGAATTTTTTAAAATTTTTTGGCGTGGCGTGCATATGGCTCATTGGCGTGCACTGGCGTGCTCTGGCGTTCATTGGCGTGCTCTAGCGTGCATTGGCGTGCACTGGCGTGCTCTGGTGTGCATGGGCGTGCTTTGGCGTGCTCTGGCGTGCACTGACGTGCACTGGCGTGCATTGGCGTGCTCTGGCGTGCTCTGGCGTGCTCTGGCGTGCACTGGCGTGTATTGGCGTGCTCTGGCGTGCATTGGCGTGCATTGGCGTGCTCTGGCGTGCTCTGGCGTGCTCTGGCGTGCTCTGGCGTGCACTGGCGTGCATTGGCGTGCTCTGGCGTGCATTGGCGTGCATTGGTGTGCTCTGGCGTTCACTGGCGTGCTCTGGCCTGCTGTAGCGTGCTCTGGCGTGTTCTGGCGTGCTCCTGCGAGCTCTGGCGTGCACTGACGTGCACTGGCGTGCACTGACGTGCACTGACGTGCATTGGCGTGCTCTGGCGTGCATTGGCGTGCACAGGCGTGCACTGGCATGCAATGGCCTGCTCTGGCGTGCACAGGCGAGCTCTGGTGTGCTCTGGCGTGCACTGGAGTGCTTTGGCGTGCTCTGGCGTGCACTGGCGTGGTCTGGCGTGGTCTGGCGTGGTCTGGCGTGCACTGGCATGCACTGGCGTGCTCTGGCGTGCACTGGCATGCACTTGCGTGCTCTGGCGTGCTCTGGCGTGCACTGGCGTGCTCTGGCGTGCTCTGGCGTGCACTTGCTTGCTCTGTCGTGCACTGGCGTGCACTGGCGTGCTCTGGCATGCTCTGCTATGCAGAACTCAAGTGCTTGACAATAGAACTCCACTACCCGACAAAAGAAGTCAAATAACTTGAAAAATTAAAAAAAAATTCAAGTGCTGTGATGTGCGTTTTTCTAAAACTTTTTGTTCGTGAATTGCTCTATAAATTTATTGATTCAATAGACTTGAAATGGTGTATTGGACATTGATTTACACATCCTGTAATTAAAAAATGGTTTTAACAAGAGAAATAAATATTATAGCAACTTCAAGTGGTGAGCTGTTCTCTGCTGTGCTCTACCGTGCTCTGGCGTTCTCTGGCGTGCACTGGCATGCACTGGCGTGCTTTGGCGTGCACTGGCATGCACTGGCGTGCATTGGTGTGCTCTGGCGTGCTCTGGCGTGCTTTGGCGTGCACTTGCGTGCTTTGGCGTGCTCTGGCTGCTCTGGCGTGGTCTGGCGTGGTCTGGCGTGGTCTGGCGTGCACTGGCGTGCATTTTTGTGCTTTGGCGTGCATTGGCGTGCACTGGCGTGCACTGGCGTGCACTGACGTGCTTTGGCGTGCATTGGCGTGCTCTGGCGTGCCCTGGCGTGCCCTGGTGTGCTCTGGCGTGCTCTGGCGTGCTCTGGCGTGCACTGGCATGCACTGGCGTGCTCTGGCGTGCACTGGCATGCACTTGCGTCCTCTGGCGTGCTCTGGCGTGCACTTGCGTGCACTTGCGTGCTCTGTCGTGCACTGGCGTGCACTGGCGTGCTCTGGCGTGCTCTGTTATGCAGAACTCAAGTGCTTGACAATAGAACTCCACTACCCGACAAAAGAACTCAAATAACTTGAAAAATTTTAAAAAATTCAAGTACTGTGATGTGCGTTTTTCTAAAACTTTTTGTTCATGAATTGCTCTATAAATTTATTGATTCAATAGACTTGAAATGGTGTATTGGACATTGATTTACACATCCTGTAATTAAAAAATGGTTTTAACAAGAGAAATAAATATTATAGCAACTTTAAGTGCAGAGCTGTTCTCTGCTGGGCTCTACCGTGCTCTGGCGTGAACTGGCATGCACTGGCGTGTACTGGCGTGCTCTGGGGTGCTCTGGCGTGCTCTGGCGTGCACTGGCGTGCTCAGGCGTGCTCTGGCGTGCTCTGGTGTGCACTAGCGTGCTCTGGCGGGCATTGGCGTGTATTGGCGTGCTCTGGCGTGCATTGGCGTGCACTGGCGTGCTCTGGCGTGCAGTGGCGTGCATTGGTGTGCTGTGGCGTGCACTGGCGTGCACTGGCGTGCTCTGAGTTTATTGGCATGCACTGGCGTGCATTGGCGTGCATTGGCGTGTTCTGGCGTGCATTGGCGTGCACTGGCGTGCACTGGCGTGCTCTGGCGTGCTCTGCTATGCAGAACTCAAGTGCTTGACAATAGAACTCCACTACCCGACAAAAGAACTCAAATAACTAGAAAAATTTTAAAAAATTCAAGTGCTGTGATGTGCGTTTTTCTAAAACTTTTTGTTCATGAATTGCCCTATAAATTTATTGATTCAATAGACTTGAAATGTTGTATTGGACATTGATTTACACATCCTGTAACTAAAAAATGGTTTTAACAAGAGAAATAAATATTATAGCAACGTCAAGTGGTGAGCTGTGCTCTGCTGTGCTCTACCGTGCTCTGGCGTGCTCTGGCGTGCACTGGCATGCACTGGCGGGCTCTGGCGTGCACTGGCATGCACTGGCGTGCACTGGTGTGCACTGGTGGCTCTGGTGTGCTCTGGCGTGCACTGGAGTGCTTTGGCGTGCTCTGGCGTGCACTGGCGTGGTCTGGCGTGGTCTGGCGTGGTCTGGCGTGCACTGGCGTGCATTGGCGTGCTTTGGCGTGCATTGACGTGCACTGGCGACTGACGTGCTTTGGCGTGCATTGGCGTACTCTGGCGTGTCCTGGTGTGTACTGGCGTGCACTGGCGTGCTCTGGCGTGCACTGGCATGCACTGCAGTGCTCTGGCGTGCACTGGCATGCACTTGCGTGCTCTGGCGTGCTCACTCAAGTGCTTGACAATAGAACTCCACTACCCGACAAAAGAAGTCAAATAACTTGAAAAATTTAAAAAAAATTCAAGTGCTGTGATGTGCGTTTTTCTAAAACTTTTTGTTCGTGAATTGCTCTATAAATTTATTGATTCAATAGACTTGAAATGGTGTATTGGACATTGATTTACACATACTGTAATTAAAAAATGGTTTTAACAAGAGAAATAAATATTATAGCAACTTTAAGAGCTGAGCTGTTCTCTGCTGGGCTCATCTGTGCTCTGGCGTGAACTGGCATGCACTGGCGTGTACTGGCGTGCTCTGGCGTGCTCTTTCGTGCTCTGGCGTAAACTGGCGTGCTCTGGCGTGCTCTGGCGTGCACTAGCGTGCTCTGGTGGGCATTGGCGTTCATTGGCGTGCTCTGGAGTGCATTGGCGTGCACTGGCGTGCTCTAACGTGCTTTGGCGTTCTCTGGCGTGGTCTGGCGTGCATTTGCTTGCTTTGGCGTGCATTCGCGTACTCTGGCGTACTCTGGCGTGCACTGGCCTGCACTGACGTGCTCTGGCGTGCATTGGCGTGCTCCGGCGTGCGTTGGCGTGCACTGGTGTGCACTGGCGTGCTCTGGCGTGCTCTGGCGTGCACTGGCATGCACTGGCGTGCTCTGGCGTGCACTGTCGTGCTCTGGCGTGCTCTGGCGTGCTCTAGCGTGCTCTGCTATGCAACACTCAAGTGCTTGACAATAGAACTTCACTACCCGACAAAAGAACTCAAATAACTTGAAAAATTTTAAAAAATTCAAGTGCCGTGATGTGCGTTTTTCTAAAACTTTTTGTTCATGAATTGCCCTATAAATTTATTGATTCAATAGACTTGAAATGGTGTATTGGACATTGATTTACACATCCTGTAATTAAAAAATGGTTTTAACGAGAGAAATAAATATTATAGCAACTTCAAGTTTTGAGCTGTTCTCTGCTGTGCTCTACCGTGCTTTGGCGTTCTCTGGCGTGCACTGGCTTGCACTGGCGTGCTCTGGCGTTGACTGGTGTGCTCTGGCGTGCTCTGGCGTTCTCTGGCGTGCACTGGCGTGCTTTGGCGTGCTCTGGCGTGCTCTGGCGTGCTCTGACGTGGTCTGGCGTGGTCTGGCGTGCACTGGCGTGCATTTGCGTGCTTTGGCGTGCATTGGCGTGCACTGGCGTACACTGGCGTGCACTGGCGTGTACTGACGTTCTTTGGCGTGCATTGGCGTGCTCTGGCGTGCCCTGGCGTGCCCTGGTGTGCACTGGCGTGCTCTGGCTTGCTCTGGCGTGCACTGGCATGCACTGGCGTGCACTGGCATGCACTGGCGTGCTCTGGTGTGCACTGGCATGCACTTGCGTGCTCTGGCGTGCTCTGGCATGCACTGGCGTGCTCTGGCGTGCACTTGCGTGCTCTGTCGTGCACCTTCGTGCACTGGCGTGCTCTGGCGTGCTCTGCTATGCAGAACTCAAGTGCTTGACAATAGAACTCCACTACCCGACAAAAGAACTCAAATAACTTGAAAAATTTTAAAAAATTCAAGTGCTGTGATGTGCGTTTTTCTAAAACTTTTTGTTCATGAATTGCTCTATAAATTTATTGATTCAATCACGCCAGAGCACGCCAGATAACGCCAGTGCATGCAAGTGCACGCCAGAGCACGCCAATGCACGCAAATGCACGCCAGTGCACGCCAGAGCACGCCAATGCACGCCAGAGCAAGCCAGAGCACGCCAGTGGATGCCAGTGTACGCCAGAGCACGCCAGTGCATGCCAGTGCACGCCAGTGCACGCCAATAGAGCACGCCAGTGCACGCCAGTGCACGCCAGAGCACGCCAGTGCACGCCAGAGCAAGCCAGAGCAAGCCAGAGCAAGCCAGAGCACGCCAGTGCATGCCAGTGTACGCCAGAGCACGCCAGAACACGCCAGTGCATGCAAGTGCACGCCAGAGTGCGCCAGTGCACGCAAATGCACGCCAGTGCACGCCAGAGCACGCCAGTGCACGCCAGTGCACAACACAGCAAGGTAGAGCACAGCAGAGAACAGCTCAGCACTTGAAGTTGCTATAATATTTATTTCTCTTGTTAAAACCATTTTTTAATTACAGGATGTGTAAATCAATGTCAAATACACCATTTCAAGTCTATTGAATCAATAAATTTATAGAGCAATTCATGAACAAAAAGTTTTAGAAAAACGCACATCACAGCACTTGAATTTTTTAAAATTTTGCAAGTTATTTGAGTTCTTTTTCCGGGTGGTGGAGTTCTATTGTCAAGCACTTGAGTTCTGCATAGCAGAGCACGCAAGAGCACGACAGTGCACGCCAGTGCAAGCCAGAGCACGACAGAGCACGCCAGAGCACGCCAATGCACGCCAGTTGACGCCAGAGCACGCCAGTGCGCACTAATGCACGCCAGAGCACGCCAGAGCACGTCAGAGCACGCCAGTGCACGCCAGTGCATTCCAGTGCACGCCAGAGCACGCCAGAGCACGCCAGAGCACGCCAGAGCACGCAAGTGCACGCCAATGCACGCTAGAGCACGCCAGTGCACGCCAGAGCATGCCAGAGCACGCCAATGCACGCCAGAGCAAGCCAGAGCACGCCAGCGCATGCCAGTGTACGCAAGAGCCCGCCCGTGCATGCCAGTGCACGCCAGAGCACGCCAATAGAGCACGCCAGTGCACGCCAGAGCACGCCAGAGCACGCCAGAGCAAGCCAGAGCAAGCCAGAGCACGCCAATGCATGCCAGTGCACGCCAGAGCACGCCAGTGCATGCCAGTGCACGCCAGAGCACGCCAGAGCATGCCAGTGCACGCCAGAGCACGCCAGTGCATGCCAGTGCACGCCAGAGCACGCCAGAGCACACCAGTTCACGCAAGAGCACGCCAGAGAACGCCAGAGCACGCCAGAGCACGCCAGAGCACGCCAGTGCACGCCAATGCACGCCAGAGCACGCTAGTGCACGCCAATGCACGCCAGAGCACGCCAATGCACGCCAGAGCAAGCCAGAGCACGCCAGTGCATGCCAGTGTACGCAAGAGCACGCCCGTGCATGCCAGTGCACGCCAGAGCACGCCAATAGAGCACGCCAGTGCACGCCAGTGCACGCCAGTGCACGCCAATATACGCCAGTGCACGCCAGTGCACGCCAATGCACGCCAGTGCACGCCAGTGCAGGCCAGAGCACGAAAGTGCACGCCAATGCACGCCAGAGCACGCCAGTTCACGCCAGAGCACGCCAGAGCACGCCAGAGCACGCCAGTACAGGCCAGTGCATGCCAGTTCACGCCAGAGCACGGTAGAGCCCAGCAGAGAACAGCTCAGCACTTAAAGTTGCCATAATATTTATTTCTCTTGTTAAAACCATTTTTTAATTACAGGATGTGTAAATCAATGTCCAATACACCATTTCAAGTCTATTAAATCAATAAATTTTTTAGAGCAATTCATGAACAAAAAGTTTTAGAAAAACGCACATCACAGCACTTGAATTTTTTAAAATTTTTCAAGTTATTTGAATTCTTTTGTCGGGTAGTGGAGTTCTATTGTCCAGCACTTGAGTTCTGCATAGCAGAGCACGCCAGAGCACGCCAGTGCACGCCAGAGCACTCCACAGCACGCCAGAGAACGCCAGAGCATGCCAATGCACACCAGTGCACGCCAGAGCAGGCCAGAGCAAGCCAGTGCAGGTCAGTGCTCACCAGAGCACGCCAGAGCACGCCAATGCACTCCAGAGCACGCTAGTGCACGCCAGAGCATGCCAATGTACGCCAGTGCACGCCAGAGCACGCCAGTGCACGTCAGTGCACGCCAGAGCACGCCAGTGCACGCCAGAGCACGCCAGTTCACGCTAATGCACGCCAGAGCACGCCAGAGCACGCCAGTGCACGCCAGTGCACGCCAGAGCACGCCAGAGCACGCAAGTGCATGCCAGTGCACGCCAGAGCACGCCAGTGCATGCCAGTGCACGCCAGAGCAAGCCAGAGCACGCCAGTGCACGCCAGTGCACGCCAATGCACGCCAATGCACGCCAATGCACGCCAGAGCACGCCAATGCACGCCAGAGCACGTCAGTGCAGGCCAGTGCACGCCAGAGAACGCCAGAGTACGCGAATGCACGCAAAAGGCACGCAAATGCATGCCAGTGCACGCCAGAGAACGCCAAAGCACGTTAGAGCACGCCAGTGCACGCCAATGCACGCCAGAAAACGCCAATGCACGCCAATACACGCCAGTGCACGCCAATGCACTCTAGAGCACGCCAGTGCACGCCAATGCACGCCAGAGCACGCCAATGCATGCCAGTGCACGCCAATGCACGCCAGAGCACGCCAATGCACGCCAATGCCCGCCAGAGCACGCTGGTGCACGCCAGAGCACGCCAGAGCACGCCAGAGCACGCCAGAGCACGCCAGTGCACGCCAGAGCACGAAAGAACACGCCAGAGCACGCCAGTACACGCCAGTGCATGCCAGTTCACGCCAGAGCACGGAAGAGCCCAGCAGAGAACAGCTCAGCACTTAAAGTTGCTATAATATTTATTTCTGTTGTTAAAACCATTTTTTAATTACAGGATGTGTAAATCAATGTCCAATACACAATTTCAAGTCTATTGAATCAATAAATTTATAGGGCAATTCATGAACAAAAAGTTTTAGAAAAACGCACTTCACAGCATTTGAATTTTTTAAAATTTTTAAAGTTATTTGAGTTCTTTTGTCGGGTAGTAGAGTTTTATTGTCAAGCACTTGAGTTCTGCATAGCAGAGCACGCCAGAGCACGCCAGTGATTTTTAGTGCACGCCAGAGCACGCCAGTTCATGCCGGTGCACGCCAGAGCACGCCAGTGCATGGCGGTGCACGCCAGAGCACGCCAGAGCATGCCAGTGCATGCCAGTGCACGCCAGTGCACGCAAGAGCACGCCAGTGCACGCCAGTGCACGCCAGAGTACGCCAGTACACGCCAATGCATGTCAATGCACGTCAAAGCACGCAAATGCACGCCAGTGCACGCCAGATTACGCCAGAGCACGTCAGAGCACGCCAGTGCATGCCAGAGCACGCCAGTGCACGCCAGAGCAAGCCAGAGCACGCCAGAGCACGCCAGAGAACGCAAGTGCACGCCAATGCACGCCAGAGCACAACAGTGCACGCCAGAGCATGCCAGAGCACGCCACTGCACGTCAGTGCACGCCAGTGCACGTCAGTGCACGCAAGAGCACGCCAGCGCACGGCAGAACACGCCAGAGCACGCCAGAGCAAGCTAGAGCACGCAACAGCACGCCAGTGCACGCCAGAGCACGCCAGAGCACGCCAATGCACGTCAGTGCACGCCAGAGCACGCAAGTGCACGCCAATGCACGCCAGAGCACGTCAATGCACGCCAGTGCACGCCAGAGAACGCCAATGCACGCCAATGCACGCCAGAGCACGCCAATGCACGCCAGTGCACGCCAGAGCACGCCAGTGCACGCCAGAGCAACCCAGTGCACGCCAGTTTACGCCAGAGCACGCCAGAGCACGCCAGAGCCCGCCAATGCACGCCAGAGCATGCCAGTGCACGCCAATGCACGCCAGAGCACGCCAATGCACGCCAGTGCACGCCAGAGCACGCCAGTGCACGCCAGAGCACGCAAATGCACGCCAGAGCACGCAAGTGAACGCCAGAGCACGCCAGAGCACGCTAGAGCACGCCAGAGCACGCCAGTGCACGCCAGAGCACGCCAGAGCACGCCAGTGCACTTTAATGCACACCAGAGCACGCCAGAGCACGCCAGTGCACGCCAGAGCACGCCAGAGCACGCCAGAGCACGCCAGAGCACGCCAGTGCACGCCAGTGCACGTCAGTGCACGCCAGAGCACGCCAGAGCACGGTAGAGCCCAGCAGAGAACAGCTCAGCACTTAAAGTTGCTATAATATTTATTTCTCTTGTTAAAACCATTTTTTAATTACAGGATGTGTAAATCAATGTCCAATACACCATTTCAAGTCATGCCAGAGCACGCCAATGCACGCCAGAAAACGCCAGAGCACGCCAGAGCACGCCAGTGCACACCAGTTCACGCCAATGAACACCAGAGCACGCCAGAGCACGCCAGAGCACGTTAGAGCACGCCAGTGCACGTCAGTGCACACTAAAGAACGCCAGAGCACGCCAGAGCACGCCAGTTCACGCTAGAGCACGCCAGAGGACGCTAGAGCACGCCAGTACACGCCAGAGCACGCCAGTGCACGCCAATGCACGCCAGTGCACGCCAATGCACGCCAGTGCACGCCAATGCACGCCAGTGCACGCCAGAGCACGACAGAGCATGCCAGTGCACTCCAATGCACGCCAGAGCACGCCAATGCACGCCAGTGCACGCCAGAGCACGCCAGAGCACGCCAATGCACGCCAATGCACGCCAGAGAACGCCAATGCACGCCAGTGCACGTCAGAGAACGCCAGTGCACGCCAATGCACTCCATAGCACGCCAGTGTACGCCAATGCCCACCGGAGCACGCCAGTGCACGCGAGTGAACGCCAATGCACGCCAATGCACGCCAGAGCACGCCAATGCACGCCAGTGCACGCCAGAGCACGCCAGAGCACACCAGAGCACGCCAGTGCACGCCAGAGCACGCTAGTGCACGCCAGAGCACGCCAGTGCACGCCAGAGCAAGCCAGAGCACGCCAGAGCACGCCAGAGCACGCAAGTGCACGCCAATGCACGGTAAAGCATGCCAGTGCACACCAGTGCACGCCAGGGCACGCCAGAGCACGTCATTGCACGGCAGTGCACGCCAGAGCACGTCATTGCACGCCAATGCCCGCCATAGCACGCTAGTGCACGCCAGAGCACGCCAGAGCACGCCAGAGCACGCCAGAGCACGCCAGTACACGCCAGTACACGCCAGTGCATTCCAGTTCACGCCAGAGCACGGTAGAGCCCAGCAGAGAACAGCTCAGCACTTAAAGTTGCTATAATATTTATTTCTCTTGTTAAAACCATTTTTTAATTACAGGATGTGTAAATCAATGTCCAATACACCATTTCAAGTCTATTGAATCAATAAATTTATAGAGCAATTCATGAACAAAAAGTTTTAGAAAAACGCAAATCACAGCACTTGAATTTTTTAATATTTTTCAAGTTATTTGAGTTTTTTTGTCGGGTAGTGGAGTTCTATTGTCAAGCACTTGAGTTCTGCATAGCAGAGCACGCCAGAGCACGCCAGTGCACGCCAGTGCATGACAGAGCACGCCAGTGCACGCCAGTGCACGCCAGAGCACGCCAGTGCACGCCAGAGCACGCCAGAGCACGCAAATGCATGCCAGTGCACGCAAGAGCACGCCAGTGCATGCCAGTGCACGCCAGAGCACGCCAGAGCACGCCAGTGCACACCAGTGCACGCCAGGGCACGCCAGAGCACGCCAATGCACGCCAAAGAACGTCAGTGCACGCCAGTGCACGCCCAGTGTACGCCAGTAAACGCCAATGCACGCCAAAGCACGCAAATTCACGCCAGTGCACGCCAGAGCACGCCAGAGCACGCCAGACCACGCCAGAGCACGCCAGAGCACGCCAATGCACGCCAGTGCACGCCAGAGCACGCCAGAGCACGCCAGAGCACACCAGTTCACGCCAGTGCATGCCAGTGCACGCCAGAGCACGCCAATGCACGCCAGAGCACGCCAATGCACGCCAATGCCCGCCAGAGCACGCTAGTGCACGCCAGAGCACGCCAGAGCACGCCAGAGCACGCCACGTCATACGCCATCTGGTGGCGCCACTTCTGGCTGCACCTCTTCACAGTCTCTGCTTTTAGTCACAGTTTTTAAAGTTTTTCTTCATCTTTCGTCTTTGTGTTTGTGTGGACTTGACTAAACTTGTTGTCGTGCATTCGCTGAACCAAGTTTCAAATTTTTATGTGCTGTGTGAGTTTTTCTATGAGTGATAGTCCTTCTCCCTGTAGCTGCCATGCCCATTGTTTACAGTCGGTCTGAGATACTTGCTTGTCGCCCGCGGCAATGCCCTAAGTTATCTCTATCTCTTCACAGCTATCGACTTCTTCGGCTTCGTTGTCTCCTGACTCGACTTCGTACATCTCGTTCAGTGAAACGTAGGCGTCGAGTTGGCACTCGTTTCTGTCTCATCAATACTGGCTCTGTAGTCAACAAACTCGAGTCTTTCACCACCGTTTTCAGTGATCATTCTCCTGATGTCGTTGCACTGACGGAAACCTGGCTCACTCATGACAATGGGGACCAGATTCTTTCAACGATGGTTCCTGGTGGATTTTCGTTCATCCAGGTACCTCGACCTAGCTCCCGGCGCGGTGGTGGTGTCGCTGTCGTCTTCAAGTCAACTATTGCTGCCACTCTTGTTGCCGACTCGCAGGCTTACGATTCGTTCGAGCACATGGACGTTCGTCTCAAGTTTGGCAATCGAACCCTACGCCTGTTAGTTGTCTACCGTCCACCGAGGTGCTCGGAAAGTGATTTCCTCCGTGATTTCTCCCTTGTTCTAGAGATACTCTTAGTAAACCCGCGATGACGTGCTGATTGTTGGCGATTTCAATCTTCACGTTGACGATGAACATGACCAGTATGGTCGTTCGTTCATGTCTCTCATTGACTCATGTGGTCTGCAACAGCACGTTGTTGGCCCCACCCATGAGCGCAGTGCCACGCACAAGCGCCACACTCTTGATCTCGTCCTCTCTCGTCAGCGCAATCATCTTGTCTCCAAAGTGTGTGTTGGTCCCCGCGTTATCAGTGATCACCATCCAGTGTTGTGTGTCCTCGACCTTCATCCTCCTCGGTGGCTCACCAAGAAGCTCCTGACTCGCTCGCTGAAATCTATCGATTGGGATAAATTTGCTACTGCGATCGCCAACCTGCCTCTTCTCTCTGCGCCTTCCGACAACCTCGACGGACTTGTTGAGCAATACAATAATGGTTTACGTGCAGTGCTTGATCTTCATGCTCCTGTCCGGACCCGAACTGTAACTCTTCGGCCTGTCAACCGCTGGATGACGTCTGAGATTCTTGACACTAAGACGAAGCTTCGTCATTTTGAGCGCTGTTGGCGTTCTCGTCAGCTGGCGATTGATTTTGAAATTTTCCAGACTCATCTGCTCACCTACTCGGAGATGCTCAAGGCTGCTCGAACTCTTTTTTTCTCCACTGAAGTCCGTCAGTGTCGAGGTGACATGCGCGCATTATATCGTCTCGTCGGTGACCTCATGGGATCAACGACCAAGCCATCACTTCCCACTCGCTCGAGTGATCAAGAAGTTGCAGACGACCTGAACCAGTTTTTCTGCTCCAAGGTCTCTGCTCTCACATCGCGCTTTCACTCCGACACCGATTCTCCTCGTCGCTCACCACGACCAGCTACCAGCTCCTTCGTCTCCATTCATGGACACGACATGCAGCTGCTCCGCTTTGTCCCGGTTTCGAGCGACGATGTTACTAAACTCATCAACTCTTCCAAAACGACGTCCTGCAGCCTCGATCCTCTTCCACACCACTGGTGAAAAAATTTGTCCACCTTCTCACCGGTCCGATCTCTCTCATCATCAACTTATCCATCACTACTGGCTGCTTTCCTTCCACCTTGAAGCATGCTGTCATCACACCCCTCATCAAGAAGCCTGGACTTGACCCTGAGGATCTCGCCAACCATCGGCCGATTGCTGGACTCTCCTTTCTTTCGAAGCTGATTGAACGTGTAGTCCACCGCCAACTCTCTACTCATCTCGGGGCTTTCAACCTTCTTCCTGATCGTCAGTCTGCCTATCGCACAAATTACTCCACTGAGACTGCGCTTCTTGGACTCTACAATGACCTTCTCTGCACTGTCGACGCCGGTCAGGCCACCGCCGTTTGCTTCCTTGATCTGACAGCTGCCTTTGATACCATCGATCACACCATTCTTCTCGACTCTCTTTCAACTCGTTGTGGCGTTGCAGCTGATGCCTTACTCTGGTTTGCATCTTACCTTTCTGGTCGCACCCAGTGTGTTCGTGTTGGTGACTGCTTCTCCTCGAGTGTTCCAGTTCCTTATGGTGTTCCTCAAGGCTCTGTCAATGGTGCAATCCTTTTTATTCTTCTAGTCTCTGCCCTTCCTGAGCAAACCGAAACCGATGGTGTGATCATTGATCAATATTCTGATGACACAAATGGCCGAATCACTTTCCAACTACACTCTAAAACCAACCATTCTGACCAACAGGCTGCTATTGCAAACCTTAGTCACTGGACTTGTCGCACTGATCGATGGCTTTTTGATCAACACGTCATCCTCAACCTTTCTAAGTGTCTCTTCTTTTACGCCATCTCCCCTCATCAAGACCACAAACTTGCCCCTCTACCGTTGGAAATGGGCTCCAGCATTCTTCAACCGTCCGCTGAAGTCAAACACCTTGGCGTTTATTTTGATTCTCATCTTTCGATGTTCTCCCACATTCGCAATGTTTGTCGGTCCTCCTTCAAGTAGTTTAATGTCAAATCATATAAATCACCCCTTCCACCTCGTAGATAAAAGCCCTTTCACTTGTGGCGTATTGGCAAAGTTCGGCGCTTTCTTGATCCTCTTACTACTAAGTGCCTTGTTCAGTCTCTCGTCCTCTCTCGTGTTGACTATGCCTGTTCTCTCTTCGTTGGTCTTCCTAGCACTTTGCTCTCTAAGCTGCAGCGCGTGATAAACGCTTCCGCTCGTCTCATTCTTCGTGTGAGGAAGAGAGACAGCATTCGTTCCCATCTGCGCTCCCTTAATTGGCTCTGTGTTAACGACAGAATCACTTTTCGTATTGCCACCTTGACCTATCGCTGTTTAAATGGCTCCGCACCTTCTTACCTGTCTCGTCTAATAATTCCTCTAGAAAACTCACGCAGCCTACGCTCATCTTCATCTGCTCTACTTCGCGTTCCTCGCACTCGCCATGTTAATCTTGGTGATCGATCTTTTGCAAAGGTCGCTCCATCCATCTGGAACCGACTCCCTCTTGCTGTTCGTAATGCCACCACACTCCCCAAGTTTCGCTCTCTTTTATTCAAACACCTTTTCGATTGATGTGTCTTATGCTTTTTCTGTGACTTTTTACCCTGACTGTACTTTCCGCGTCATTAGAACTTAATTTGGATAATGCGCGTTATAAATAAATCAAATCAAATCAAATCAAGCCAGTACACGCCAGTGCATTCCAATTCACGCCAGAGCACGGTAGAGCCCAGCAGAGAACAGCTCAGCACTTAAAGTTGCTATAATATTTATTTCTCTTGTTAAAACCATTTTTTTATTACAGGATGTGTAAATCAATGTCCAATACACCATTTCAAGTCTATTGAATCAATAAATTTATAGGGCAATTCATGAACAAAAAGTTTTAGAAAAACGCACATCACAGCACTTGAATTTTTTAAAATTTTTCAAGTTATTTGAGTTCTTTTGTCGGGTAGTGAAGTTCTATTGTCAAGCACTTGAGTTCTGCATAGCAGAGCACGCCAGAGCACGCCAGTGCACGCCAGAGCACTCCACAGCACGCCAGAGAACGCCAGAGCACGCCAATGCACACCAGTGCACGTTAGAGCAGGCCAGAGCAAGCCAGTGCAGGTCAGTGCTCACCAGAGCACGCCAGAGCACGCCAATGCACGGCAGAGCACGCCAATGCACGCCAGTGCACGCCAGAGCATGCCAATGCACGCCAGTGCACGCCAGAGCATGCCAGTGCACGTCAGTGCACGCCAGAGCACGCCAGTGCACGTCAGTGCACGCCAGAGCACGCCAGTTCACGTTAAAGCACGCCACAGCACGCCAGAGCACGCCAGTGCACGCCAGTGCACGCCAGTGCACGTCAGTGCACGCCAGAGCACACCAGAGGACGCCAGAGCACGTTAGAGCACGCCAGTGCACGCCAATGCACGCCAGAACACGCCAATGCACGCCAATGCACGCCAGTGCACGCCAATGCACTCCAGAGTACGCCAGTGCACGCCAATGCACGCCAGAGCACGCCAATGCACGCCAGTGCACGCCAGAGCACGCCAGTGCACGCCAATGCACGCCAGAGCACGCCAATGCGCGCCAATGCCCGCCAGAGCACGCTAGTGCACGCCAGAGCACGCCAGAGCACGCCAGAGCACGCCAGTGCACGCCAGAGCACGCCAGAGCACGCCAGAGCACGCCAGTACACGCCAGTGCATGCCAGTTCACGCCAGAGCACAGTAGAGCCCAGAAGGGTTCAGCTCAGCACTTAAAGTTGCTATAATATTTATTTCTCTTGTTAAAACCATTTTTTTAATCACAGGATGTGTAAATCAATGTCCAATACACCATTTCAAGTCTATTGAATCAATAAATTTATAGGGCAATTCATGAACAAAAAGTTTTAGAAAAACGCACATCACAGCACTTGAATTTTTTAAAATTTTTCAAGTTATTTGATTTCTTTTGTCGGGTAGTGGAGTTCTATTGTCAAGCACTTGAGTTCTGCATAGCAGAGCACGCCAGAGCACGCCAGTGCACGCCAGTGCACGCCAATGCACGCCAGAACACGCCAATGCACGCCAATGCACGCCAGTGCACACCAATGCACTCAGAGCACGCCAGAGACCGCCAGAGCACGCCAGTACACACCAGTACACGCCAGAGCACGCCAATGCACGCCAAAGCACGTCAGTGCCCGCCAGTGCACGCCAGTGTACGCCAGTGCACGCCAGTGCACGCCAAAGCACGCAAATGCACGCCAGTGCACGCCAGACCACGCCAGACCACACCAGAGCACGCCAGAGCACGCCAGAGCACGCCAGAGCACGCCAGTACACGCCAGTGCATGCCAGTTCACGCCAGAGCACGGTAGAGCCCAGCAGAGAACAGCTCAGCACTTAAAGTTGCTATAATATTTATTTCTCTTGCTAAAACCATTTTTTAATTACAGGATGTGTAAATCAATGTCCAATACACCATTTCAAGTCTATTGAATCAATAAATTTATAGAGCAATTCACGAACAAAAAGTTTTAGAAAAACGCACATCACAGCACTTGAATTTTTTAAAATTTTTCAAGTTATTTGAGTTCTTTTGTCGGGTAGTGGAGTTCTATTGTCAAGCACTTGAGTTCTGCATAGCAGAGCACGCCAGAGAACGGCAGTGCACGCCAGTGCACGACAGAGCACGCAAGTGCACGCCAGAGCACGCCAGTGCACGCCACAGCACGCCAGTGCATGCCAGTGCACGCCAGTGCACGCCAGAGCACGTCAGTGCACACCAGGGCACGCCAGGGCACGCCAGAGCACGACAATGCACGCCAAAGCACGTCAGTGGTCGCCAGTGCACGCCAGTGTACGCCAGTGCACGCCAATGCACGCCAAAGCACGCAAATGCACGCCAGTGCACGCCAGACCACACCAGACCACGCCAGACCACGCCAGAGCACGCCAAAGCACACCAGTGCACGCCAGAGTACGCCAATGCACGCCAAAGCACGCAAATGCACGCCAGTGCACGCCAGAGAACGCCAGAGTACGTTAGAGCACGCCAGTGCACGCCAATGCACGCCAAAACACGCCAATGCACGCCAATGAACGCCAGTGCACGCCAATGCACTCCAGAGCACGCCAGTGCACGCCAATGCACGCCCGAGCACGCCAATGCACGCCAGTGCACGCCAGAGCACGCCAGTGCACGCCAGTGCACGCCAATGCACGCCAATGCACGCCAAAGCACGCAAATGCATGCCAGTGCACGCCAGAGCACGCCAGAGCACGCCAGAGCACGCCAGTGCATGCCAGTGCACGCCAGAGCACGCCAGAGCACGGTAGAGCACAGCAGAGCACAGCTCACCACTTGAAGTTGCTATAATATTTATTTCTCTTGTTAAAACCATTTTTTAATTACAGGATGTGTAAATCAATGTCCAATATACCATTTCAAGTCTATTGAATCAATAAATTTATAGGGCAATTCATGAACAAAAAGTTTTAGAAAAACGCACATCACAGCACTTGAATTTTTTAAAATTTTTCAAGTTATTTGATTTCTTTTGTCGGGTAGTGGAGTTCTATTGTCAAGCACTTGAGTTCTGCATAGCAGAGCACGCCAGAGCACGCCAGTGCACGCCAGTGCACGCCAATGCACGCCAGAACACGCCAATGCACGCCAATTCACGCCAGTGCACACCAATGCACTCAGAGCACGCCAGTGCACGCCAATGCACGCCAGAGCACGCCAATACACGCCAGTGCACGCAAATGCACGCCAGAGCACGCCAATGCACGCCAATGCCCGCCAGAGCACGCTAGTGCACGCCAGAGCACGCCAGAGCACGCAAGAGCACGCAAGAGCACGCAAGAGCACGCAAGAGCACGCCAGTGCACGCCAGAGCACGCCAGAGCACGCCAGAGCACGCCAGTACATGCCAGTGCATGCCAGTTCACGCCAGAGCACGGTAGAGCCCAGCAGAGAACAGCTCAGCACTTAAAGTTGCTATAATATTTATTTCTCTTGTTAAAACCATTTTTTAATTACAGGATGTGTAAATCAATGTCCAATACAATATTTCAAGTCTATTGAATCAATAAATTTATAGAGCAATTCACGAACAAAAGTTTTAGAAAAACGCACATCATAGCACTTGAATTTTTTAAAATTTTTCAAGTTATTTGAGTTCTTTTGTCGGGTAGTGGAGTTCTATTGTCAAGCACTTGAGTTCTGCATAGCAGAGCACGCCAGAGAACGCCAGTGCACGCCAGTGCACGACAGAGCACGCAAGTGCACGCCAGAGCACGCCAGTGCACGCCAAAGCACGCAAGTGCATGCCAGTGCACGCCAGAGCACGCCAGTTCATGCCAGTGCACGCCAGTGCACGCCAGAGCACGTCAGTGCACACCAGGGCACGCCAGGGCACGCCAGAGCACGACAATGCACGCCAAAGCACGTCAGTGCTCGCCAGTGCACGCCAGTGTACGCCAGTGCACGCCAATGCACGCCAAAGCACGCAAATGCACGCCAGTGCACGCCAGACCACGCCAGACCACGCCAGACCACGCCAGAGCACGCCAGAGCACGCCAAAGCACACCAGTGCACGCCAGAGTACGCCAATGCACGCCAAAGCACGCAAATGCACGCCAGTGCACGCCAGAGAACGCCAGAGTACGTTAGAGCACGCCAGTGCACGCCAATGCACGCCAAAACACGCCAATGCACGCCAATGCACGCCAGTGCACGCCAATGCACTCCAGAGCACGCCAGTGCACGCCAATGCACTCCAGTGCACGCCAGTGCACGCCAATGCACGCCAGAGCACGTCAGTACACACCAGGGCACGCCAGAGCACGCCAATGCACGCAAAAGCACGTCAGTGCACGTCAGTGCACGCCAGTGCACGCCAGTGTACGCCAGTGCACGCCAATGCACGCCAAAGCACGCAAATGCACGTCAGTGCACAACAGACCACGCCAGACCACGCCAGACCACGCCAGAGCACGCCAGAGCACGCCAAAGCACGCCAGTGCACGCCAGAGCACACCAGAGCACGCCAGAGCACACCAGTGCACGCCAGTGCATGCCAGTGCACGCCAGAGCACGCCAGTGCATGCCAGTGCACGCCAGAGCACGCCAGAGCACGGTAGAGCACAGCAGAGCACAGCTCACCACTTGAAGTTGCTATAATATTTATTTCTCTTGTTAAAACCATTTTTTAATTACAGGATGTGTAAATCAATGTCCAATATACCATTTCAAGTCTATTGAATCAATAAATTTATAGGGCAATTCATGAACAAAAAGTTTTAGAAAAACGCACATCACAGCACTTGAATTTTTTAAAATTTTTCAAGTTATTTGAGTTCTTTTGTCGGGTAGTGGAGTTCTATTGTCAAGCACTTGAGTTCTGCATAGCAGAGCACGCCAGAGCACGCCAGTGCACGGCAATGCACGCCAGAACACGCCAATGCACGCCAATGCACGCCAGTGCACGCCAATGCACTCAGAGCACGCCAGTGCACGCCAATGCACGCCAGAGCACGCCAATGCACGCCAGTGCACGCCAGAGCACGCCATTGTACGCCGATGCACGCCAGATTACGCCAATGCACGCCAATGCCCGCCAGAGCACGCTAGTGCACGCCAGAGCACGCCAGAGCACGCCAGAGCACGCCAGTGGACGCCAGAGCACGCCAGAGCACGCCAGAGCACGCCAGTACATGCCAGTGTATGCCAGTTCACGCCAGAGCACGGTAGAGCCCAGCAGAGAAAAGCTCAGCACTTAAAGTTGCTATAATATTTATTTCTCTTGTTTAAACCATTTTTTAATTACAGGATGTGTAAATCAATGTCCAATACACCATTTCAAGTCTATTGATGCTGGCGTGCTCTGATGTGCATTGGCGTGCTCTGGCATGCTCTGGCGTGCTCTGGCCTGCACTGACGTGCACTGGCTTGCTCTGGCGTGCATTGGCGTGCATTGGCGTGCTCTGGCGTGCATTGGCGTGCACTGGCGTGCACTTGCGTGCTCTGGCGTGCTCTAGCGAGCTCTAACGTGCTCTGGCGTGCTCTGGCGTGCTCTGGCGTGCACTGGCGTGCATTGGCGTGCTCTGCTGTGGATTGGCGTGCACTTGCGTGCTCTGGCGTGCTCTAGCGTGCTATGGCGTGCACTGGCGTGCATTGGCGTGCATTGGTGTGCTCTGGCGTGCTCTGGCGTGCACTGGCGTGCATTGGCGTTTTCTGGCGTGCATTGGCGTGCATTGGCGTGCATTGGCGTGCATTGGCGTTCACTGGCGTGCTCTGGCGTGCATTGGCGTGCTCTGGCGTGCTCTGGCGTGCACTGGCGTGCATTGGCGTGTACTGGCGTGCATTGGCGTGCACTGGCGTGCATTGGCGTGCACTGGCGTGCTCTGGCGTGCATTGGCTTGCAGTGGCGTGCACTAGCGTGCTCTGGCATGCATTGGCGTTCTCTGGCGTGCATTGTTGTGCTCTGGCGTGCAATGGCGTGCATTGGCGTGTTCTGGCGTGCTTTGGCGTGCACTGGCGTGCATTGGCGTGCACTGGCGTAATCTGGCGTGCTCTAGCGTGCTCTAGCTTGCTCTGGCGTGCATTGCGTGGTGTGCATTGGCGTGCACTTGCATGCTCTGGCGTGCTGTAGCGTGCTCTGGCGTGCTCTTGCGTGCTCTGGCTTGCTCTGGCGTTCACTGACCTGCACTGACGTGCTCTGGCGTGCATTTGCGTGGTCTGGCGTGCATTGGCGTGCTCTGGCGTGCATTGGCGTGCATTGGCGTGCACTGGCGTGCTCTGGCGTGCATTGGCGTTCTCTGGCGTGCATTGGCGTGCTCTGGCGTGCACTGGCGTGCATTGGCGTGCTCTGGTGTGCATTGGCGTGCACTGGCGTGCTCTGGCGTGCAATGGAGTGCACTTGCGTGCTCTGGCGTGCTCTAGCGTGCTCTAACGTGCTCTTGCGTGCTCTGGCGTGCACTGGCGTGCACTGGCGTGCACTGGCGTGCACTGGCGTGCTCTGGTGTGCATTGGCGTGCATTGGCGTGCTCTGGTGTGCATTGGCGTGCACTGGCGTGCTCTGGCGTGCACTTGCGTGCTCTGGCGTGCTCTAACGTGCTCTGGCGTGCTCTGGCGTGCTCTGGCGTGCACTGGCGTGCTCTTGCGTGCTTTGGCGTGCACTGGCGTGCACTGGTGTGCATTGGCGTGCTCTGGCGTGCTCTGGCGTGCACTGCCATGCACTGGCATGCACTGGCGTGCTCTGGCGTGCTTTGGCGTGCACTGGCGTGCTCTGGCGTGCTCTGGCGTGCTCTGGCGTGCACTGGCGTGCATTTGCGTGCTTTGGCGTGCATTGGCGTGCACTGGCGTACTTTGGCGTGCACTGGCGTGCTCTGGCGTGCACTGGCGTGCTCTGGCGTGCACTGGCGTGCTCTGGCGTGCACTGGCGTGCTCTGGCGTGCACTGGCGTGCTCTGGCATGCACTGGCGTGCACTGGCGTGCTCTGGCGTGCACTGGCGTGCTCTGGCGTGCACTGACGTGCTCTGGCGTGCATTGGCGTGCTCTGGCGTGCACTGGCGTGCATTGGCGTACTCTGGTGTGCATTGTTGTGCTCTGGCGTGCAATGGCGTGCATTGGCGTGTTCTGGCGTGCTTTGGCGTGCACTGGCGTGCATTGGCGTGCACTGGCGTAATCTGGCGTGCTCTAGCGTGCTCTAGCTTGCTCTGGCGTGCATTGCGTGGTGTGCATTGGCGTGCACTTGCATGCTCTGGCGTGCTGTAGCGTGCTCTGGCGTGCTCTTGCGTGCTCTGGCTTGCTCTGGCGTTCACTGACCTGCACTGACGTGCTCTGGCGTGCATTTGCGTGGTCTGGCGTGCATTGGCGTGCTCTGGCGTGCATTGGCGTGCATTGGCGTGCTCTGGCGTGCATTGGCGTTCTCTGGCGTGCATTGGCGTGCTCTGGCGTGCACTGGCGTGCATTGGCGTGCTCTGGTGTGCATTGGCGTGCACTGGCGTGCTCTGGCGTGCAATGGAGTGCACTTGCGTGCTCTGGCGTGCTCTAGCGTGCTCTAACGTGCTCTTGCGTGCTCTGGCGTGCACTGGCGTGCACTGGCGTGCACTGGCGTGCTCTGGCGTGCTCTGGCGTGCACTGGCGTGCATTGGCGTGCTCTGGTGTTCATTGGCGTGCACTGGCGTGCTCTGGCGTGCACTTGCGTGCTCTGGCGTGCTCTAGCGTGCTCTGGCGTGCTCTGGCGTGCTCTGGCGTGCTCTGGCGTGCTCTAGCGAGCTCTAACGTGCTCTGGCGTGCTCTGGCGTGCTCTGGCGTGCACTGGCGTGCATTGGCGTGCTCTGCTGTGGATTGGCGTGCACTTGCGTGCTCTGGCGTGCTCTAGCGTGCTATGGCGTGCACTGGCGTGCATTGGCGTGCATTGGTGTGCTCTGGCGTGCTCTGGCGTGCACTGGCGTGCATTGGCGTTTTCTGGCGTGCATTGGCGTGCATTGGCGTGCTCTGGCGTGCATTGGCGTGCATTGGCGTTCACTGGCGTGCTCTGGCGTGCATTGGCGTGCTCTGGCGTGCTCTGGCGTGCACTGGCGTGCATTGGCGTGTACTGGCGTGCATTGGCGTGCACTGGCGTGCATTGGCGTGCACTGGCGTGCTCTGGCGTGCATTGGCTTGCAGTGGCGTGCACTAGCGTGCTCTGGCATGCATTGGCGTTCTCTGGCGTGCATTGTTGTGCTCTGGCGTGCAATGGCGTGCATTGGCGTGTTCTGGCGTGCTTTGGCGTGCACTGGCGTGCATTGGCGTGCACTGGCGTAATCTGGCGTGCTCTAGCGTGCTCTAGCTTGCTCTGGCGTGCATTGCGTGGTGTGCATTGGCGTGCACTTGCATGCTCTGGCGTGCTGTAGCGTGCTCTGGCGTGCTCTTGCGTGCTCTGGCTTGCTCTGGCGTTCACTGACCTGCACTGACGTGCTCTGGCGTGCATTTGCGTGGTCTGGCGTGCATTGGCGTGCTCTGGCGTGCATTGGCGTGCATTGGCGTGCACTGGCGTGCTCTGGCGTGCATTGGCGTTCTCTGGCGTGCATTGGCGTGCTCTGGCGTGCACTGGCGTGCATTGGCGTGCTCTGGTGTGCATTGGCGTGCACTGGCGTGCTCTGGCGTGCAATGGAGTGCACTTGCGTGCTCTGGCGTGCTCTAGCGTGCTCTAACGTGCTCTTGCGTGCTCTGGCGTGCACTGGCGTGCACTGGCGTGCACTGGCGTGCACTGGCGTGCTCTGGTGTGCATTGGCGTGCATTGGCGTGCTCTGGTGTGCATTGGCGTGCACTGGCGTGCTCTGGCGTGCACTTGCGTGCTCTGGCGTGCTCTAACGTGCTCTAACGTGCTCTGGCGTGCTCTGGCGTGCACTGGCGTGCTCTTGCGTGCTTTGGCGTGCACTGGCGTGCACTGGTGTGCATTGGCGTGCTCTGGCGTGCTCTGGCGTGCACTGCCATGCACTGGCATGCACTGGCGTGCTCTGGCGTGCTTTGGCGTGCTTTGGCGTGCACTGGCGTGCTCTGGCGTGCTCTGGCGTGCTCTGGCGTGCACTGGCGTGCATTTGCGTGCTTTGGCGTGCATTGGCGTGCACTGGCGTACTTTGGCGTGCACTGGCGTGCTCTGGCGTGCACTGGCGTGCTCTGGCGTGCACTGGCGTGCTCTGGCGTGCACTGGCGTGCTCTGGCGTGCACTGGCGTGCTCTGGCATGCACTGGCGTGCACTGGCGTGCTCTGGCGTGCACTGACGTGCTCTGGCGTGCATTGGCGTGCTCTGGCGTGCACTGGCGTGCATTGGCGTACTCTGGTGTGCATTGTTGTGCTCTGGCGTGCAATGGCGTGCATTGGCGTGTTCTGGCGTGCTTTGGCGTGCACTGGCGTGCATTGGCGTGCACTGGCGTAATCTGGCGTGCTCTAGCGTGCTCTAGCTTGCTCTGGCGTGCATTGCGTGGTGTGCATTGGCGTGCACTTGCATGCTCTGGCGTGCTGTAGCGTGCTCTGGCGTGCTCTTGCGTGCTCTGGCTTGCTCTGGCGTTCACTGACCTGCACTGACGTGCTCTGGCGTGCATTTGCGTGGTCTGGCGTGCATTGGCGTGCTCTGGCGTGCATTGGCGTGCATTGGCGTGCTCTGGCGTGCATTGGCGTTCTCTGGCGTGCATTGGCGTGCTCTGGCGTGCACTGGCGTGCATTGGCGTGCTCTGGTGTGCATTGGCGTGCACTGGCGTGCTCTGGCGTGCAATGGAGTGCACTTGCGTGCTCTGGCGTGCTCTAGCGTGCTCTAACGTGCTCTTGCGTGCTCTGGCGTGCACTGGCGTGCACTGGCGTGCACTGGCGTGCTCTGGCGTGCTCTGGCGTGCACTGGCGTGCATTGGCGTGCTCTGGTGTTCATTGGCGTGCACTGGCGTGCTCTGGCGTGCACTTGCGTGCTCTGGCGTGCTCTAGCGTGCTCTGGCGTGCTCTGGCGTGCTCTGGCGTGCACTGGCGTGCTCTTGCGTGCTTTGGCGTGCACTGGCGTGCACTGGTGTGCATTGGCGTGCTCTGGCGTGCTCTGGCGTGCACTGCCATGCACTGGCATGCACTGGCGTGCTCTGGCGTGCTTTGGCGTGCACTGGCGTGCTCTGGCGTGCTCTGGCGTGCTCTGGCGTGCACTGGCGTGCATTTGCGTGCTTTGGCGTGCATTGGCGTGCACTGGCGTACTTTGGCGTGCACTGGCGTGCTCTGGCGTGCACTGGCGTGCTCTGGCGTGCACTGGCGTGCTCTGGCGTGCACTGGCGTGCTCTGGCGTGCACTGGCGTGCTCTGGCGTGCACTGACGTGCTCTAGCGTGCATTGGCGTGCTCTGGCGTGCTCTGGCGTGCATTGGCGTTCTCTGGCGTGCATTGGCGTGCTCTGGCGTGCACTGGCGTGCATTGGCGTGCTCTGGTGTGCATTGGCGTGCACTGGCGTGCTCTGGCGTGCAATGGAGTGCACTTGCGTGCTCTGGCGTGCTCTAGCGTGCTCTAACGTGCTCTTGCGTGCTCTGGCGTGCACTGGCGTGCACTGGCGTGCACTGGCGTGCATTTGCGTGCTCTGGTGTGCATTGGCGTGCACTGGCGTGCTCTGGCGTGCTCTAGCGTGCTCTGGCGTGCTCTGGCGTGCCCTGGCGTGCACTGACGTGCTATGGCTTGCTCTGGCGTTCACTGGCGTGCACTGGTGTGCATTGGCGTGCTCTGGCGTGCATTTGCGTGCTTTGGCGTGCATTGGCGTGCACTGGCGTATTTTGGCGTGCACTGGCGTGCACTGGCGTTTATTGGCGTTTATTGGCGTTCTCTGGCGTGCATTGGCGTGCTCTGGCGTGCACTGGAGTGCATTGGCGTGGTCTGCGTGCATTGGCGTACACCGGCGTGCTCTGGCGTGCACTGGCGTGCATTGGCGTGCACTGGCGTGCTCTGGCGTGCACTGGCTTTCTCTGGCGTGCACTGGCGTGCTCTGGCATGCACTGGCGTGCATTGGCATGCTCTGGCGTGCATTGGCGTGCATTGGCGTGCATTGGCGTGCTCTGGTGTGCATTGACGAGCATTGGCGTGCTCTGGTGTGCATTGGCGTGCACTTGCGTGCTCTGGCGTGCTCTAGCGTGCTTTGGCGTGCACTGACGTGCTCTGGCTTGCTCTGGCGTTCACTGGCGTGCACTGGTGTGCATTGGCGTGCTCTGGCGCGCATTGACGTGCACGGGCGTGCTCTGCCGTGCACTGGCGTTCTTTTGCGTGCTTTGGCGTGCTCTGGCGTGCTCTGGCGTGCTCTGGCGTGCTTTGGCGTGCTCTGGCGTGCTCTGGCGTGCACTTGCGTGCTCTGGCGTGCTCTAGCGTGCTCTGGCGTGCTCTGGCGTGCTCTGGCGTGCACTGGCGTGCTCTTGCGTGCTTTGGCGTGCACTGGCGTGCACTGGTGTGCATTGGCGTGCTCTGGCGTGCTCTGGCGTGCACTGCCATGCACTGGCATGCACTGGCGTGCTCTGGCGTGCTTTGGCGCGCACTGGCGTGCTCTGGCGTGCTCTGGCGTGCTCTGGCGTGCACTGGCGTGCATTTGCGTGCTTTGGCGTGCATTGGCGTGCACTGGCGTACTTTGGCGTGCACTGGCGTGCTCTGGCGTGCACTGGCGTGCTCTGGCGTGCACTGGTGTGCTCTGGCGTGCACTGGCGTGCTCTGGCGTGCACTGGCGTGCACTGGCGTGCTCTGGCGTGCACTGGCGTGCTCTGACGTGCACTGACGTGCTCTGGCGTGCATTGGCGTGCTCTGGCGTGCTCTGGCGTGCATTGGCGTGCTCTGGTGTGCATTGGCGTGCACTTGCGTGCTCTGGCGTGCTCTGGCGTGCACTGGCGTGCTCTGGCATGCTTTGGCGTGCACTGGCGTGCTCTGGCGTGCTCTGCTATGCAGAACTCAAGTGCTTGACAATAGAACTCCACTACCCGACAAAAGAACTCAAATAACTTGAAAAATTTTAAAAAATTCAAGTGCTGTGATGTGCGTTTTCTAAAACTTTTTGTTCATGAATTGCTCTAAAAATATATTGATTCAATAGACTTGAAATGGTGTATTGGACATTGATTTACACATCCTGTAATTAAAAAATGGTTTTAACAAGAGAAATAAATATTAAAGCAACTTCAAGTGCTGAGCTGTTCTCTGCTGTGCTCTACCGTGCACTGCCATGCTCTGGCATGCAATGGCGTGCTCTGGCGTGCTTTGGCGTGCACTGGTGTGCTCTGGCGTGCTCTGGCGTGCTCTGGAGTGCTCTGGCGTGCTCTGGAGTGCTCTGGCGTGCACTGGCATGCATTGGCGTGCATTGGCGTGCATTAGCGTGCTCTGGCGTGCATTGGCGTGCACTGACGTGCACTGGCAGGCTCTAGCGTGCACTGGCGTGCTCTGGCTTGCACTGACGTGCTCTGGCGTGCTCTGGCGTGCTCTGGCGTGCATTGGCGTGCTGTGGCGTGCACTGGCGTGCATTGGCGTGCTCTAGCGTGCTATAGCGTGCTCTGGCGTGCACTGGCGTGCACTGGCGTGCTCTGGCGTGCTCTGGCGTGCTCTGGCGTGCACTGGTGTGCATTGGCGTGCATTGGCGTGCTCTGGCGTGCATTGAAGTGCTCTAGCGTGCTCTGGCGCGCTCTGGCGTGCACTGACGTGCTCTGGCTTGCTCTCGCGTTCACTGGCGTGCACTGGTGTGCATTGGCGTGCTCTGGCGTGCATTGACGTGCGCGGGCGTGCTCTGGCGTGCACTGGCGTTCTTTTGCGTGCTTTTGCGTGCTCTGGCGTGCTCTGGCGTGCTTTGGCGTGCTCTGGCGTGCACTGGCGTGCACTGGCGTGCTCTGGCGTGCACTGGCGTGCATTGGCGTGCTCTGGCGTGCATTGGCGTGTACTGGCGTGCTCTGGCGTGCATTGGCGTGCTCTGGCGTGCTCTGGCGTGCACTGGCGTGCATTGGCGTGCACTGGCGTGCATTGGCGTGCACTGGCGTGCATTTGCGTGCACTGGCGTGCTCTGGCGTGCATTGGCTTGCATTGGCGTGCACTAGCGTGCTCTGGCATGCATTGGCGTTCTCTGGCGTGCATTGTTGTGCTCTGGCGTGCAATGGCGTGCATTGGCGTGTTCTGGCGTGCTTTGGCGTGCACTGGCGTGCATTGGCGTGCACTGGCGTAATCTGGCGTGCTCTAGCGTGCTCTAGCGTGCTCTGGCGTGCATTGCGTGGTGTGCATTGGCGTGCACTTGCATGCTCTGGCGTGCTGTAGCGTGCTCTGGCGTGCTCTGGCGTGCTCTGGCGTTCACTGACCTGCACTGACGTGCTCTGGCGTGCTCTGGCGTGCACTGGCGTGAATTGGCGTGCTCTGGCGAGCATTGGCGTGCACGAGCGTGCTCTGGCGCGCACTGGCGTGCACTGGCGTGCTCTGGCGTGCTTTAGCGTGCTCTGGCGTGCTCTGGCGTGCATTTGCGTGCTCTGGCGTGCATTGGCGTGCTCTGGCGTGCATTGGCGTGCATTGGCGTGCACTGGCGTGCTCTGGCGTGCATTGGCGTTCTCTGGCGTGCATTGGCGTACACTGGCGTGCATTGGCGTTCTCTGGTGTGCATTGGCGTGCACTGGCGTGCTCTGGCGTGCAATGGAATGCACTTGCGTGCTCTGGCGTGCTCTAGCGTGCTCTAACGTGCTCTTGCGTGCTCTGGCGTGCACTGGCGTGCACTGGCGTGCACTGGCGTGCTCTGGCGTGCTCTGGCGTGCACTGGCGTGCATTGGCGTGCTCTGGTGTGCATTGGCGTGCACTGGCGTGCTCTGGCGTGCTCTAGCGTGCTCTGGCGTGCTCTGGCGCGCCCTGGCGTGCACTGGCGTGCACTGGCGTGCTCTGGCGTGCTTTGGCGTGCACTGGCGTGCTCTGGCGTGCTCTGGCGTGCTCTGGCGTGCATTGGCGTGCTCTGGTGTGCATTGGCGTGCACTTGCGTGCTCTGGCGTGCTCTGGCGTGCACTGGCGTGCTCTGGCATGCTTTTGCGTGCATTGGCGTGCACTTGCGTGCTCTGGCGTGCTCTGGCGTGCACTGGCGTGCTCTGGCATGCTCTGGCGTGCACTGGCGTGCTCTGTCGTGCTCTGGCGTGCACTGGCGTGCTCTGGCGTGCTCTGCTATGCAGAACTCAAGTGCTTGACAATAGAACTCCACTACCCGACAAAAGAACTCAAATAACTTGAAAAATTTTAAAAAATTCAAGTGCTGTGATGTGCGTTTTTCTAAAACTTTTTGTTCATGAATTGCTCTATAAATTTATTGATTCAATAGACTTGAAATGGTGTATTGGACAATGGTTTACACATCCTGTAATTAAAAAATGGTTTTAACAAGAGAAATAAATAATTTAGCAACTTCAAGTGCTGAGCTGTTCTCTGCTGTGCTCTACCATGCTCTGGCGTGCTCTGGCGTGCACTGGCGAGCATTTGCGTGCACTGGCGTGCATTGGCGTGTTTTGGCGTGCATTGGCGTGCACTGGCGTACTCTGGCGTGCACTGTCGTGCACTTGCGTGCACTGGCGTGTACTGGCGTGCTCTGGCGTGCATTGGCGTGCTCTGGCGTGCTCTGGCGTGCTCTGGCGTGCACTGTCGTGCATTGGCGTGCTCTGGCGTGCATTGGCGTGCACTGGCTTGCTCTGGCGTGCACTGGCATGCATTGGCATGCTCTGGCGTGCATTGAATTGCATTGGCGTGCACTGGCGTGCTCTGGCGTGCATTGGCGTGCTCTGGCGTGCTCTGGCGTGCACTGGCGTGCATTGGCGTGCTCTGGCGTGCATTAGCTTGCATTGGCGTGCACTGGCGTGCTCTGGCGTGCATTGGCGTTCTCTGGCGTGCATTGGCGTGCTCTGGCATGCACTGGCGTGAATTGGCGTGCTCTGGCGTGCATTGGCGTGCACTGGAGTGCTTTGGCGTGCACTGGCCTGCACTTTCTCGCTCTGGCGTGCTCTAGCGTGCTCTAACTTGCTCTTGCGTGCTCTTGCGTGCACTGACGTTTACTGGCATGCTCTGGCGTGCTCTGGCGTGCACGGGCGTGCAATGGCGTGCTCTAGTGTGCATTGGCGTGAACTTGCGTGCTCTGGCGTGCACTAGCGTGCTCTGGCTGCTCTGGCGTGCACTGGCGTGCACTGACGTGCTCTGGCGTGCTCTGGCGTGCTCTGGCGTGCACTGGCGTAAACTGGCATGCGCTGGCGTGCTCTGGCGTGCACTGGCATGCACTGGCGTGCTCTGGCGTGCTCTGGCGTGCACTGGCATGCTCTGACGTGCTCTGGCGTGCATTTGCGTGCTTTGGCGTGCATTGGCGTGCACTGGCGTACTCTGGCGTGCACTGGCGTGCATTGGCGTGCACTGGTATGCACTGGCGTGCTCTGGCGTGCACTGGCATGCACTGGCGTGCTCTGGCGTGCACTGGCATGCTCTGGCGTGCTCTGGCGTGCACTGGCGTGCATTGGCGTGCTCTGGTGTGCATTGGCGTGCACTTGCGTGCTCTGGCGTGCTCTGGCGTGTTCTGGCGTGCACTGACGTGCTCTGGCGTGCTCTGGCGTTCACTGGCGTGCACTGGTGTGCATTTGCGTGCTCTGGCGTGCATTGGCGTGCAGTGCGTGCTCTGGCGTGCACTTGCGTGCACTGGCGTGCTCTGGCGTGCTTTGGCGTGCACTGGCGTGCTCTGGCGTGCTTTGCTATGCAGAACTCAAGTGCTTGACAATAGAACTCCACCACCCGAAAAAAGAAGTCAAATAACTTGAAAAATTTAAAAAAAATTCAAGTGCTCTGATGTGCGTTTTCTAAAACTTTTTGTTCATGAATTGCTCTAAAAAATTTATTGATTCAATAGACTTTAAATGGTGTATTGGACATTGATTTACACATCCTGTAATTAAAAAATGGTTTTAACAAGAGAAATAAATATTATAGCAATTTTAAGTGCTGAGCTGTTCTCTGCTGGGCTCTACCGTGCTCTGGCGTGAACTGGCATGCACTGGCGTGGTCTGGCGTGCTCTGGCGTGCTCTGGCGTGCACTGGCGTGCACAGGCGTACTTTGGCGTGCACTGGCGTGCTCTGGCGTGCACTGGCGTGCTCTGGCGTGCTCGGGCGTGCACTGGCGTGCTCTGGCATGCTCTTGCGTGCTCTTGCGTGCACTGGCGTGCTCTGGCGTGCATTGGCGTGCACTTGCGTGCTCTGGCGTGCTCTGGCGTGCTCTGGCATGCACTGGCGTGCATTTGTGTGCTTTGGCGTGCATTGACGTGCACTGGCGTACTCTGGCGTGCACTGGCGTGCACTGGCATGCACTGGCGTGCTCTGGCGTGCACTGGCGTGCATTGGCGTGCACTGGCGTGCTCTGATGTGCTCTGGCGTGCTCTGGCGTGCACTGGCGTGCTCTGGCGTGCATTGGCGTGCTCTGGCGTGCTCTGGCGTGCACTGGCGTGCTCTGGCGTGCATTGGCGTGCTCTGGCGTGTATTGGCGTGCACTGGCGTGCTCTGGCGTGCACTGGCGTGCATTGGCGTGCTCTAGCTTGCGCTAACGTGCTCTTGCGTGCTCTGGCGTGCACTGACGTGCACTGACGTGCACTGACGTGCACTGGCGTGCACTGGCGTGCTCTGGCGTGCTTTGGCGTGCTCTGGCGTGCTCTGGCGTGCACTGGCGTGCACTGACGTGCACTGGTGTGCATTGGCGTGCACGGCGTGCTCTGGCGTGCACGGCGTGCTCTGGCGTGCACTGGCATGCACTGGCATTCACTGGCGTGCTCTGGCGTGCACTGGCGTGCACTTGCGTGCTCTGGCGTGCTCTGGCGTGCTCTGGCATGCACTGGCGTGCATTTGTGTGCTTTGGCGTGCATTGACGTGCACTGGCGTACTCTGGCGTGCACTGGCGTGCACTGGCATGCACTGGCGTGCTCTGGCGTGCACTGGCATGCACTGGCGTGCTCTGGCGTGCACTGGCATGCTCTGGCGTGCTCTGGCGTGCACTGGCGTGCATTGGCGTGCAAAGGCGTGCTCTGGCGTGCACTGGCGTACTCTGGCGTGCACTGGCGTGCTCTGGCGTGCACTGGCGTGCTCTGGCGTGCATTGGCGTGCTCTGGCGTGTATTGGCATGCACTGGCGTGCTCTGGCGTGCTTTGGCGTGCACTGGCGTGCTCTGGCGTGCTCTGGCGTGCTCTGGCGTGCTCTGGCATGTACTGCCATGCACTGGCATGCACTGGCGTGCTCTGGCGTGCTTTGGCGTGCACTGCCATGCACTGGCATGCATTGGCGGGCTCTCGTGTGCTCTGGCGTGCTCTGGCGTGCTCTGGCGTGCTCTGGCGTGCTCTGGCGTGCTTTGGCGTGCTCTGGCGTGCTCTGGCGTGGTCTGGCGTGGTCTGGCGTGGTCTGGCGTGCACTGGCATGCACTGGCATGCACTGGCGTGCTCTGGCGTGCACTGGCATGCACTGGCGTTCTCTGGCGTGCACTGGCGTGCTCTTGCGTGCTCTTGCGTGTACTGACGTGCATTTGCGTGCTTTGGCGTGCACTGGCGTGCACTGGCGTGCATTGGCGTGCATTGGCGTACTCTGGCGTGCTTTGGCGTGTTCTGGCGTGCATTGGCGTGCAGTGGCGTGCTCTGGCGTGCACTGGCGTGCATTGGCGTGCACTGGCATGCTCTGGCGTGCTCTAGCGTGCTCTAGCGTTCTCTGTCGTGCTCTGGCGTGCACTGACGTGCACTGGCGTGCTCTGGCGAGCTCTGGCGTGCACTGACGTGCACTGGCGTGCTCTGGCGTGCTCTGGCGTGCATTGGCGTGCACTGGCTTGCTCTGATGTGCATTGGCGTGATCTGGCGTGCTCTGGCGTGCACTGGCTTGCTCTGGCGTGCATTGGCGTGCTCTGGCGTGCTCTGGCGTGCACTGGCGTGCATTGGCGTGCAAAGGCGTGCTCTGGCGTTTACTGGCGTACTCTGGCGTGCACTGGCGTGCTCTGGCGTGCACTGGCGTGCTCTGGCGTGCACTGGCGTGCTCTGGCGTGCATTGGCGTGCACTGGCGTGTATTGGCGTGCACTGGCGTGCTCTGGCATGCACTGGCGTGCATTGGCGTGCTTTGGCGTGCATTGGCGTGCTCTAGCGTGCGCTAACGTGCTCTTGCATGCTCTGGCGTGCACCGACGTGCACTGGCGTGCTCTGGCGTGCACTGGCGTGCATTGGCTTGCTCTGGTGTGCATTGGCGTGCACTTGCGTGCTCTGGCGTGCTCTAGCATGCTCTGGCGTGCTCTGGCGTGCTCTGGCGTGCACTGACGTGCTTTGGCGTGCACTAATAAGCATTGGGGTGCTCTGGCGTGCATTGGGGTGCACGGGCGTGCTCTGGCGTGCACTGGCGTTCTCTGGCGTGCTTTGGCGTGCTCTTGCGTGCTCTGGCGTGCACTGGCGTGCTCTGGCGTGCTCTAGCGTGCTCTATCGTGCTCTGGCGTGCTCTGGCGTGCACTGACGTGCACTGGTGTGCATTTGCGTGCAAGGCGTGCTCTGGCGTGCACTGGCGTGCACTGGCATGCACTGGCATTCACTGGCGTGCTCTGGCGTGCACTGGCATGCTCTGGCGTGCTCTGGCGTGCATTGGCGTGCTTTGGCGTGCATTGGCGTGCACTGGCGTACTCTGGCGTGCATTGGCGTGCACTGGCATGCACTGGCGTACTCTGGCGTGCACTGGCATGCACTGGCGTGCTCTGGCGTGCTCTGGCGTGCACTGGGGTGCTCTGTCGTGCTCTGGCGTGCACTGGTGTGCTCTGGCGTGCTCTGCTATGCAGAACTCAAGTGCTTGACAATAGAACTCCACTACCCGACAAAAGAACTCAAATAACTTGAAAAATTTTAAAAAATTCAAGTGCTGTGATGTGCGTTTTTCTAAAACTTTTTATTCATGAATTGCTCTATAAATTTATTGATTCAATAGACTTGAAATGGTGTATTGGACATTGATTAACACATCCTGTAATTAAAAAATGGTTTTAACAAGAGAAATAAATAATTTAGCAACTTCAAGTGCTGAGCTGTTCTCTGCTGTGCTTTACCGTGCTCTGGCGTGCTCTGGCGTGCTCTGACGTTCACTGGCGTGCATTGGCGTGCTCTGGTGTGCATTGGCGTGCACTGGCATGCTCTGGCGTGCTCTGGCGTGCTCTGGCGTGCTCTGGCGTGCTCTGGCGTGCTCTGGCGTGCACTGGCGTGCTCTGGCGTGCATTGGCGTGCACTGGCGTGTATTGGCGTGCACTGGCGTGCTCTGGCATGCACTGGCGTGCATTGGCGTGCTTTGGCGTGCATTGGCGTGCTCTAGCGTGAGCTAACGTGCTCTTGCATGCTCTGGCGTGCACCGACGTGCACTGGCGTGCTCTGGCGTGCACTGGCGTGCATTGGCTTGCTCTGGTGTGCATTGGCGTGCACTTGCGTGCTCTGGCGTGCTCTAGCATGCTCTGGCGTGCTCTGGCGTGCTCTGGCGTGCACTGACGTGCTCTGGCGTGCACTGATGTGCATTGGGGTGCTCTGGCGTGCATTGGGGTGCACGGGCGTGCTCTGGCGTGCACTGGCGTGCTCTGGCGTGCTTTGGCGTGCTCTGGTGTGCTCTGGCGTGCTCTGCTATGCAGAACTCAAGTGCTTGACAATAGAACTCCACTACCCGACAAAAGAACTCAAATAACTTGAAAAATTTTAAAAAATTCAAGTGCTGTGATGTGCGTTTTTCTAAAACTTTTTATTCATGAATTGCTCTATAAATTTATTGATTCAATAGACTTGAAATGGTGTATTGGACATTGATTTACACATCCTGTAATTAAAAAATGGTTTTAACAAGAGAAATAAATAATTTAGCAACTTCAAGTGCTGAGCTGTTCTCTGCTGTGCTTTACCGTGCTCTGGCGTGCTCTGGCGTGCTCTGACGTTCACTGGCGTGCATTGGCGTGCTCTGGTGTGCATTGGCGTGCACTTGCATGCTCTGGCGTGCTCTGGCGTGCTCTGACGTTCACTGGCGTGCATTGGCGTGCTCTGGTGTGCATTGGCGTGCACTGGCGTCTTCTGGCGTGCACTGGCATGCTCTGGCATGCTCTGGCGTGCTCTGGCGTGCTCTTGCGTGCATTGGCGTGCTCTGGCGTGCTCCGGCGTGCACTGGCGTGCATTGGCGTGCAAAGGCGTACTCTGGCGTGCACTGGCGTGCACTGGCGTGCTCTGGCGTGCTCTGGCGTGCACTGGCATGCACTGGCGTTCTTTGGCGTGCACTGGCATGCACTTGCGTGCTCTGGCGTGCTCTGGCGTGCACTGGCGTGCTCTGTCGTGCACTGTCGTGCACTGGCGTGCTCTTGCGTGCTCTGCTATGCAGAACTCAAGTGCTTGACAATAGAACTCCACTACCCGACAAAAGAACTCAAATAACTTGAAAAATTTTAAAAAATTCAAGTGCTGTGATGTGCGTTTTTCTAAAACTTTTTGTTCATGAATTGCTCTATAAATTTATTGATTCAATAGACTTGAAATTGTGTATTGGACCTTGATTTACACATCCTGTAATTAAAAAATGGTTTTAACAAGAGAAATAAATATTATAGCAACTTTAAGTGCTGAGCTGTTCTCTGCTGGGCTCTACCGTTCTCTGGCGTGAACTTGCATGCACTGGCGTGTACTGGCGTTCTCTGGCGTGCTCTGGCGTGCTCTGGCGTGCACTGGCGTGCTCTGGCGTGCTCTGGCGTGCACTTGCGTTCTCTGGCGTGCACTAGCGTGCTCTGGCGGGCATTGGCGTGCATTGGCGTGCTCTGGCGTGCATTGGTGTGCACTGGCGTGCACTGGCGTGCTCTGGCGTGCACTGGCGTGCATTGGCGTGCTCGGGCGTGCATTGGCGTGCACTGGCGTGCTCTGGAGTGCATTGGGGTGCTCTGGCGTGCATTGACGTGCTCTGGCGTGCACTGGCATGCACTGGCGTGAACTGGTGTGCTCTGGCTTGCTCTGGCGTGCTCTGGCGTGCACTGGCGTGCTTTGGCGTGCTCTGGCGTGCTCTGGCGTGGTCTGGCGTGGTCTGGCGTGCTCTGGCGTGCACTGGCGTGAATTTGCGTGCTTTGGCGTGCATTGGCGTTTACTGGCGTACACTGGCGTGCACTGACGTTCTTTGGCATGCATTGGCGTGCTCTGGCGTGCCCTGGCGTGCACTGGTGTGCACTGGCGTGCTCTGGCGTGCTCTGGCGTGCACTGGCATGCACTGGCATGCTCTGGCGTGCACTGGCATGCACTTGCGTGCTCTGGCGTGCTCTGGCGTGCACTTGCGTGCTCTGGCGTGCACTGGCGTGCACTGGCGTGCTCTGTCGTGCACTGCCGTGCACTGGCGTGCTCTGTCGTGCTCTGCTATGCAGAACTCAAGTGCTTGACAATAGAACTCCACTACCCGACAAAAGAACTCAAATAACTTGAAAAATTTTAAAAAATTCAAGTGCTGTGATGTGCGTTTTTCTAAAACTTTTTGTTCATGAATTGCTCCATAAATTTATTGATTCAATAGACTTGAAATAGTGTATTAGACATTGATTTACACATCCTGTAATTAAAAAATGGTTTTAGCAAGATAAATAAATATTATAGCAACTTTAAGTGCTGAGCTGTTCTCTGCTGGGCTCTACCGTGCTCTGGCGTGAACTGGAATGCACTGGCGTGTACTGGCGTGTACTGGCGTGCTCTGGCGTGCTCTGGCGTGCTCTGGCGTGCACTAGCGTGCTATGGCGGGCATTGGCGTGCAATGACGTGCTCTGGCGTGCACTGGCGTGTTCTGGCGTGCATTGGCGTGCACTGGCGTGCTCTAACGTGCTCTGGCGTGCTCTGGCGTGCTCTGGCCTGCACTGACGTGCAGTGGCGTGCACTGGCGTGCTCTGGCGTGCTCTGGCGTGCACTGGCGTGCTCTGGCGTGCTCTGGTGTGCATTAAAGTGCACTGGCGAGCTCTGGCGTGCTCTGGCGTGCACTGGCGTGCTCTGGCGTGCTCTAGCGTGCTCTGGGGTGCTCTGGCGTGCACTTGCGTGCTCTGGCGTGCATTTGCGTGCTCTGGCGTGCACTGGCGTGCTCTGGAGTGCATTGGCGTGCTCTTGCGTGCATTGGCGTGCACTGGCATGCTCTGGCGTGCATTGGCGTGCTCTGGCGTGCTCTGCTATGCAGAACTCAAGTGCTTGACAATAGAACTCCACCACCCGGAAAAAGAACTCAAATAACTTGAAAATTTTTAAAAAATTCAATTGCTGTGATGTGCGTTTTTCTAAAACTTTTTGTTCATGAATTGCTCTATAAATTTATTGATTCAATCACGCCAGAGCACGCCAGAGCACGCCAGTGCATGCAAGTGCACGCCAGAGCACGCCAATGCACGCAAATGCACGCCAGTGCACGCCAGAGCACGCCAATGGACGCCAGAGCACGCCAGAGCACGCCAATGCACGCCAGAGCAAGCCAGAGCACGCCAGTGGATGCCAGTGTACGCCTGAGCACGCCAGTGCATGCCAGTGCACGCCAGAGCACGCCAATAGAGCACGCCAGAGCACGCCAGTCCACGCCAGAGCACGCCAGTGCACGCCAGAGCAAGCCAGAGCAAGCCAGAGCAAGCCAGAGCACGCCAGTGCATGCCAGTGTACGCCAGAGCACGCCAGAGCACGCCAGTGCATGCAAGTGCACGCCAGAGCGCGCCAGTGCACGCAAATGCACGCCAGTGCACGTTAGAGCACGCCAGTGCACGCCAGAGCACGCCAGTGCACGCCAGTGCACAACAGAGCAAGGTAGAGCACAGCAGAGAACAGCTCAGCACTTGAAGTTGCTATAATATTTATTTCTCTTGTTAAAACCATTTTTTAATTACAGGATGTGTAAATCAATGTCAAATACACCATTTCAAGTTTATTGAATCAATAAATTTATGGAGCAATTCATGAACAAAAAGTTTTAGAAAAACGCACATCACAGCACTTGAATTTTTTAAAATTTTTCAAGTTATTTGAGTTCTTTTTCCGGGTGGTGGAGTTCTATTGTCAAGCACTTGAGTTCTGCATAGCAGAGCACGCCAGAGCACGCCAGTGCATGCAAGTGCACGCCAGAGCGCGCCAGTGCACGCAAATGCACGCCAGTGCCCGCCAGAGCACGCCAGTGCACGCCAGTGCACAACAGAGCAAGGTAGAGCACAGCAGAGAACAGCTCAGCACTTGAAGTTGCTATAATATTTATTTCTCTTGTTAAAACCATTTTTTAATTACAGGATGTGTAAATCAATGTCAAATACACCATTTCAAGTCTATTGAATCAATAAATTTATAGAGCAATTCATTCACAAAAAGTTTTAGAAAAACGCACATCACAGCACTTGAATTTTTTAAAATTTTGCAAGTTATTTGAGTTCTTTTTCCGGGTGGTGGAATTCTATTGTCAAGCACTTGAGTTCTGCATAGCAGAGCACGCCAGAGCACGCCAGTGCACGCCAGTGCAAGCCAGAGCACGACAGAGCACGCCAGAGCACGCCAATGCACGCCAGTTGACGCCAGAGCACGCCAGTGCACACTAATGCACGCCAGAGCACGCAAATGCACGCACATGCACGACAGAGCACGCCAGAGCACGCCAGAGCACGCCAGAGCACGCCAGTGCACGCCAGAGCACGCCAGTGCACGCCAATGCACGCCAGAGCACGCCAGTGCACGCCAGAGCACGCCAGAGCACGCCAGTGCACGCCAATGCACGCCAGAGCACGCCAGTGCACGCCAATGCACGCCAGAGCAAGCCAATGCACGCCAGAGCAAGCCAGAGCACGCCAGTGCATGCCAGTGCACGCCAGAGCAGGCAAATAGAGCACGCCAGTGCACGCCAGTTATTTATTAAGTTATTTGAGTTCTTTTTCCGGGTGGTGGAGTTCTATTGTCAAGCACTTGAGTTCTGCATAGCAGAGCACGCAAGAGCACGCCAGTGCACGCCAGTGCAAGCCAGAGCACGACAGAGCACGCCAGAGCACGCCAATGCACGCCAGTTGACGCCAGAGCACGCCAGTGCACACTAATGCACGCCAGAGCACGCAAATGCACGCACATGCACGCCAGAGCACGCCAGAGCACGCCAGAGCACGCCAGAGCACGCCAGAGCACGCCAGTGCACGCCAGAGCACGCCAGTGCACGCCAATGCACGCCAGAACACGCCAGTGCACGCCAGAGCACGCCAGAGCACGCCAGTGCACGCCAATGCACGCCAGAGCACGCCAGTGCACGCCAATGCACGCCAGAGCAAGCCAATGCACGCCAAAGCCAGAGCACGCCAGTGCATGCCAGTGCACGCCAGAGCAGGCAATAGAGCACGCCAGTGCACGCCAGTGCACGCCAGAGCACGCCAGAGTACGACAGAGCAAGCCAGAGAACGCCAGTGCACGCCAGTGCATGCCAGTGTACGCCAGAGCACGCCAGTGCATGCCAGTGCACGCCAGAGCACGCCAGTGCACGCCAGAGCACGCAAGTGCATGCCAGTGCACGCCAGAGCACGGTAGAGCACAGCAGAGAACAGCTCAGCACTTGAAGTTGCTTTTATATTTATTTCTCTTTTTAAAACCATTTTTTAATTACAGGATGTGTAAATTAATGTACAATACACCATTTCAAGTCTATTGAATCAATAAATTTATAGAGCAATTCTTGAACAAAAAGTTTTAGAAAAACGCACATCACAGCACTTGAATTTTTTAAAATTTTTCAAGTTATTTGAGTTCTTTTTCCGGGTGGTGGAGTTCTATTGTCAAGCACTTGAGTTCTGCATAGCAGAGCACGCCAGAGCACGCCAGTGCACGCCAGTGCAAGCCAGAGCACGACAGAGCAAGCCAGAGCACGCCAGTACACTTCAGAGCACGCCAGTGCACGCCAGAGCACGCCAGAGCACGCCAGTGCATTCCAGTGCACGCCAGAGCACGCCAGAGCACGCCAGAGCACGCCAGTTCACGCAAGAGCACGCCAGAGAACGCCAGAGCACGCCAGAGCACGCAAGAGCACGCAAGTGCACGCCAATGCACGCTAGAGCACGCCAGTGCACGCCAGAGCATGCCAGAGCACGCCAATGCACGCCAGAGCAAGCCAGAGCACGCCAGTTCATGCCAGTGTACGCAAGAGCACGCCCGTGCATGCCAGTGCACGCCAGAGCCCGCCAATAGAGCACGCCAGAGCACGCCAGAGCACGCCAGAGCACGCCAGAGCAAGCCAGAGCAAGCCAGAGCACGCCAATGCATGCCAGTGCACGCCAGAGCACGCCAGTGCATGCCAGTGCACGCCAGAGCACGCCAGAGCATGCCAGTGCACGCCAGAGCACGCCAGTGCAAGCCAGTGTACGCCAGAGCACGCCAGAGCACGCCAGAGCACGCCAGAGAACGCCAGTTCACGCAAGAGCACGCCAGAGAACGCCAGAGCACGCCAGAGCACGCCAGAGCACGTCAGTGCACGCCAATGCACGCCAGAGCACGCCAGTGCACGCCAATGCACGCCAGAGCACGCCAATGCACGCCAGAGCAAGCCAGAGCACTCCAGTGCATGCCAGTGTACGCCAGAGCACGCCCGTGCATGCCAGTGCACGCCAGAGCACGCCAATAGAGCACGCCAGTTTACGCCAGTGCACGCCAATGTACGCCAGTGCACGCCAGTGCACGCCAATGCACGCCAGTGCACGCCAGTGCAGGCCAGAGCACGCAAGTGCACGCCAATGCACGCCAGAGCACGCCAGAGCACGCCAGAGCACGCCAGAGCACGCCAGAGCACGCCAGAGCACGCCAGTACAGGCCAGTGCATGCCAGTTCACGCCAGAGCACGGAAGAGCCCAGCAGAGAACAGCTCAGCACTTAAAGTTGCCATAATATTTATTTCTCTTGTTAAAACCATTTTTTAATTACAGGATGTGTAAATCAATGTCCAATACACCATTTCAAGTCTATTAAATCAATAAATTTTTTAGAGCAATTCATGAACAAAAAGTTTTAGAAAAACGAACATCACAGCACTTGAATTTTTTAAAATTTTTCAAGTTATTTGAGTTCTTTTGTCGGGTAGTGGAGTTCTATTGTCAAGCACTTGAGTTCTGCATAGCAGAGCAAGCCAGAGCACGCCAGTGCACGCCAGAGAACGCCAGTGCACGCCAATGTACGCCAGAGCACGCCAATGCACGCCAGTGCACACAAATGCACGCCAGAGCACGCCAATGCACGCCAATGCACACCAGAGCACGCCAGTGCAAGCCAGAGCACGCCAGAGCACGCCAGAGCACGCCAGTTCACGCAAGAGCACGCCAGAGCAAGCCAGAGCACGCCAGAGCAATCCAGAGCACGCCAGAGCACGCAAATAGAGCACGCCAGTGCACGCCAATGCACGCCAGAGCACGCCAGAGCAAGCCAGAGCAAGCCAGAGCACGCCAGTGCACGCCAGTGCATGCCAGTGTACGCCAGTGCATGCCAGTGCACGCCAGGGCACGCCAGAGCACGCCAGTGCACGCCAGAGCACGCCAGTGCGTGCCAGTGCACGCCAGAGCACGGAAGAGCACAGCAGAGAACAGCTCAGCACTTGAAGTTGCTATAATATTTATTTCTCTTTTTAAAACCATTTTTAAATTACAGGATGTGTAAATCAATGTCCAATACACCATTTCAAGTCTATTGAATCAATAAATTTATAGAGCAATTCATGAACAAAAAGTATTAGAAAAACGCACATCAAAGCACTTGAATTTTTTAAAATTTTTCAAGTTATTTGAGTTCTTTTTCCGGATGGTCGAGTTCTATTGTCAAGCACTTGAATTCTGCATAGCAGAGCACGCCAGTGCACGCTAATGCACGCCAGTGCACGCCAGAGCACGCCAGTCCACGCCAGTCCACGCCAATGCACACCAGAGCACGCCAATGCACGCAAATGCACGTCAGTGCAAGCCAGAGCACGTCAGAGCAAGCAAGAGCACGCCAGTTCACGCCAGAGCACGCCAGAGCACGCCAGAGCACGCCAGAGCACGCCAGAGAACGCCAATGCACCCCAGAGCACGTCAGAGCACGCCAGCTGAGCACGCCAGAGCACGCCAGAGCACGCCAATGCACATCAGAGCACGCAGGTGCACGCCAGAGCACGCCAATGCACGCCAGAGCACGCCAGAGCACACCAGAGCACGCCAGAGCACGCCATTGCACGTCAGTGCACGCCAGAGCACGCCAGTGCATGCCAGTGTACGACAGAGCACGCCAGAGCACGCCCATAGAGCACGCCAGTGCACGCCAGTGCACGCCAGAGCACGCAAGTGCACACCAATGCACGCCAGAGCACGCCAGAGCACGCCAGTGCAAACCAGTTTATGCCAGTGCACGTCAGAGAACGCCAGTGCACGCCAGTGCACGCCAGAGCACGCCAGTGCATGCCGGTGCACTCCAGAGCACGCCAGAGCACGCCAGTGCATGCCAGTACACGCCAGAGCACGCCAGTGCATGCCAGTACACGTCAATGCATGTCAATGCACGTCAAAGCACGCAAATGCACGCCAGTGCACGCCAGAGCACGCCAGATTACTTCAGAGCACGCCAGAGCACGCCAGTGCACGCCAGAGCACGCCAGAGCACGCCAGAGAACGCCAGAGAACGCCAGAGCACGCCAATGCACATCAGAGGACGCCAGTGCACGCCAGTGCACGCCAGAGCACGCAAGAGCATGCCAGTGCACGCCAGAGAAAGCCCGTGCAAGCCAATGCACGCCAGAGCACGCAAGAGCACGCCAGAGCACGCCAGTGCACGTCAGTGCACGCAAGAGCACTCCAGATCACGCCAGTGCACGCCAGAGCACGCAAGAGCACGCCAGAGCACGCCAGTGCACGTCAGTGCACGCAAGAGCACGCAAGAGCACGCCAGAACACGCCAGAGCACGCTAGAGCACGCTAGAGCATGCCAGAGCACGCAAGAGCACGCAAGAGTACGCAAGAGCACGCCAGTGCAAGCCAGTGCACGCCAGAGCACGCAAGTGCACGACAATGCACGCCAGAGAACGCGAATGCACGCC